>NC_141059.1:26599069-27931569 GCF_041138505.1 Cibotium barometz | reverse complement strand
TGTAGCCTTCCTCTTCTTGGTGGGTGTGAGTAACACTGTGTCTGAGGAGATCTCTAATGCCCTTGGTGTAGCTATCGTGATGAGACAGTGGGAGAGTCAGAGAGCTGTGTATGTCCATTATCACTTACATAGCTTTCAGGGCTAATGATGGCGTATGGAATGTGTATTGGTTCTTTTGAGTGTGGCACTCTTTTGTCATCATCATCAAAGAATTCGGAGGCAATGGCTTGAAAGGTTTTGTCCTTGTTATGAGCCTCCTTGGATTGTGGAACAGATTGGTTCTTTCCCCGGTCTTCCCTTGAGTAAAGTGGGTCTAGCCTCTGTGTTGGCATCCTCTCTAATAGTGGGGCTACGAGAGGTGCCACATCCATTTGTGCTTGGCATGCTCTTACCAGTTCATGGGCTACTTCTAGCCTACTTTTTTCCTCAATCAGATTGGGGTATTTTTCCAGCTTCTTAGGTAGGTTGTTAGGGGCTATGATTAGTTTGTCCTAGTCCCTATCGAGCATAGGATTCACTTCTCTCTTTGAAGAGGATGAAGAGATGCTAGAAAATTGATGTCAGAATCTATATCCTCGCCTAACCCCTCTTGAATTGTCACGTGGTCTTCCCCTTGTCCTAAATTCTTGGATCTTCATCTTTTGGTCTTACGGGTGACTCTAGCATGTTCCAAAACTTTGTTGGTGGTAGGAATTGGGATGGTTTTTGTGCCCTTTGATTAGGGGAAGATGTAGCTTGTCTAGCTTCATGATGTACACCGGCTCTCCTCCTATTTAGTATTCTAGTCCCCACTTGTAACAGCCCATCCTTGATGCTTAGAAAAGTTAAGGCTTGTACTTGGTTTATTCTCTTGGGGTAGATGTGGGATGGATTCTCTTTATGGGCAATCCTTGTATATGTGGTCAATACCACAACCTTTGCAAAGTGGTACTAGTGTTGTGGGTTGGTTATGTTGTGTGGCTACCATAGCCTTCTTGATGGGACACTCTTCCATCCGGTGTGGTCCTTTGTAATGATAGCATTGTAGTGGCATATGGGATTCTAAGGCATTGATGTCCCTCCCCCTATTGGATAGTTATATAAATAGGGTAGACACTTGCCATCTTGAACATAATGACTTAGGATTTGACTTGGGAGACTCTGACCCTTTGGAGTTTTAGGTAGTTAGCATCCCCCCTATTCCCTCTTCCTCCCCCTCAAGGATTTTTTGTCAAGGTTAATTGGTTCATGGGGAATCACCTCAAGAATGGGTGGTTGCTGTGGGTAACACTGGAGGTAGGAGGGTAAACTTTGGGACTCCTCTTTGAGGCATGTACTACCCCGAGTGAGGTGCATTTGTAAGCATGGGCCTTGTCGGTGGTGCAAGTAAAGAGCTGGTACTATTGGTGGTTATATCCTCTGAGGTTGACCCTTATAGCAAAGGATAATGTCATAGTTTCCTGCCTTTATATAGCAAAGGAAAATGTCATAGTTTCCTACCCTTATATAGTATGCACACTAGATTCCTCCTTGTCTTGGTCTTATACACACTAGATTCTTCCTTGTCTTGGTCTTATGCACACTAGATTCCTCCTTGTCTTGGTCTTAGGTGGGGGTATTTTGTGCTTGTGTGGTTAGCACAAAATATTGAATACTAGAACAACTCACGTCTAGGGTATAGATATGGTTGACCTATGTTGTCTTTCCTTATCCCAACCTTCCATTGTTGCTACATGAGCACGGTCTCTAGGTCTTTTATGACCAGTGCAGCATGTGGCTCTTTTCCTTTGTCACTGATCTTTAAAGGCAATGCGACTAACAGATGCTTCAAATGGGGTTCCTTTAGGGAGATTCCTTGAAAAAGATCACATGAAGTTATCATCAAACTCTATGGCACTTCTATAGCATGGCTCAAAGTTTTTATTATTATTTTGAGTACAAGGCGTTATGCAAGATTGAATCAAGGATAGTTTTTAGCCGTTTTTATCATTTTTTATCGTTTTTATCATTATATTCATTTATGGGAAGAATATTATTTGACTTTTCCTTAGTGAGAATATTGTGCAAATTTTTCCTGTCAGACTTATGAATGTGCGTTCCTACTTGCGAATGTGCATTCACAGGCCTAGTTGAGCATGTACGCTAGCAAACCATAGAGCAATTTGTTGTGTTTTGGTAAAAAAAAGTGGATTTGCACTTCAACCAGTTTATGTCGATACTCCAAATGCAAAGAATAGCAAGGGAGTCCTAAGCAAAGATGCTTCCCCCCCAACAATGCCAAAGATGTTCACCGATTTGAGAAAACGTAAGCCTTGCAAGATAGGGAGAAGGAGAGGAAGAATGCAACGGTCTTACTAGTTTGCACCTCATGTCACCCTTGTAGAGTAACCCTCTCTTATGTGGAGAGCTAGGGTCCTCGACCTTGCCTCCTTTGTTATCACCACAAAGGAGCTTTGCAATTGAGAGAGAGAGAGAGAGAGAGAGAGAGAGAGAGAGAGAGAGAGAGAGAGAGATGGAAAGCTCAACATCTACTTCAATGCTACGATGAGTGAGAGCAAGAGGAATAAGAGAACATGCATCTACAACATCACTCACCCACATAATCCCTAAGCATGCATGTAACAAAGAAGAAGTAAACACATACAAGAAACTTCAATCACAAGAGCAAGAGGCTCAAACTCAATTGTTAGAATGGGATTATGTCTTTTAATTTCCTACTCTAAGTATACATTATTGGCATTACACAAGTTGTAAGCTCAGTTTTAACTATCGTCGGGGTTAAACAAGTTGTAAGCTCGGAGATTTCCCATAATCATTTTACATGAAGTGCGTTGCATGGTAAAAAAATCTATGGCTCAAAGGTGTTGCCATGCATTCAGGATAATGTTAGCCAATGTGGTTAACAAGCACCATTGGCGAGGATTGTTGCGACTTCACAACTCTTACAAACTACTGAAAGTGTAGCATTGGTATCACCATTGTTGAGGATTGTTGTTTTGCGACTTCCCAACTCTTAAAAACTATTGAAAGTGTTGCTTTGAACCTTTATAGATCCTACACCTCTTAATTTTAGGCCAAGATTCACATGCTCCTCTTAATGTTCTTTTGAATGGCTACACACCAATCTTGATAAGGTTTTCAAGTACTCAAGACCCCAGCCATGCGTTTCATTTCTCGCTCCCACATTAAGCCAATATATTTTTCTAACCATATTACCTCAACAAATGACCAGGATAAAAGTCTTTACATTAATATATAGAAGAAAATGATATTTGAATTTAGGATTATGAATAATAATAATATTTTTCTATTAGTTTAATTCCCTTTTTTGCAACAAGTAATTTGCCTTATATTTCGATCATCGAAGGTCGAATTAGGTGAGGAGTTTTACATCATCCCCCCCTTAGATGAACCAAAATTTCCTCATCTTAGATAATTAGGGTAGCTTTATTGGAACTCTACTTAAAACATCCATGTTGTGTCCAATTAATGAGAGGGTTTCTTTTGTTGATAACCCGGCTTCACTTTAATCGTCAAGATTGCTTCAAGCTCTAACAGTCGAGCTCACTTTGACTGGAGGATGGAAGCATTACTGGTGTCCTCAAGAAAATGGGATGGATTGGAAAGATATCTTTTAAGTAAGCTAACATGAAAAACATTATAGGTCTTCTATAAATCCTAGGTGTGCCCGACTATAGGGATATCGGGAGTTTTCCTTCCCTTAAATATCATTCTTCAAATCTTGTTCCATTGGAATATAAAGCCTATCATTGAAGTAAAGGCCACCGTTTCTTGAACTTATAGCCCTTCACATGATCTTATTTGGATTTGCAGTCGTTTGTCATAATCCTAAGAAGAGGTTGGAAAAATCGATTATGATGAATGAGAGTGAATTTCAGAATGAAGTAACAACAATAAGATACATTATCAAGAAGTGAATTTCAGAATGAAGTAACAACAATAAGATAAACCTTATGTCTCAACCCGTCTGTTGCATTTTCCTTCCCAAGGTTGTAGTGTATCATCTCAAAATCATATTCTTGTAATGTTTGCATCCATCTACCTTAACACATATTAAAGTATGCTTATGTGAAGATCCCACTGATTTGTCATCACTAATTTAAACTTTCAAGAAAGCAAGTAGTGCCTCCACATCTTTAATCATGAAAAATGGCTAGAAGCTCCAAATCATGAGTGGCATAATTATTTTCATAGGGCTTCAACTTCCTAGATTCATAGGTCACTAGACATCCTTTTTGTATAAGCACACTACCAATGGCAAATTTTCTTGTATCAGTAACCACAAGGAAGGGTTTATTCAATTTGGTTTAGCTTAAGTACTAGAGAAGTTGCCATGGGCCACTTTCTATTTTTCAAAACTCTACTTACATTCATCTATCCACTTAAAAGGTAATTTTTTGAGTGAAGTGGTCACGGCTTCAACTATTTTGACATAATCTCAAATGAAGATTCGATACCAACCTATGAGGCTAAGAAATCCATGACCTCTTTGAGAGACTTGTCCAATCTAACACTATCTCCACCTTAGTGGGATGAGTTAATAGACCTTCACCAGATATTACAAATCCTAAATACTTGATTTTCTTTATAAAGAAGGTACATTTCTTCTCCTTGCGAGAGTTCACATTCTCTCGCAAGATCTTGTTTTTCATACTCCTGCTTGTTCTTTGAATAGATCAATATATCATCAAAAAATACTAAGACATAATCATCAAGCTACTTTGTGGATATGTCAATCATAAGCCAATTAAAGTGGCAAGGGCCCTGGTAAACCTAAACAGCATGATTGTAAACTCCTAATTACCATATCTCATATTGAAGGTTGTCTTAGGAATGTCTTCTCCTTTGATCCTAATCTACAACAAACTTGGTCTCTCCTTACATGTTTTTCATACTCCTGTTTGTTCTTTGAATAGATCAATATATCATCAAAAAATACTAAGACATAATCATCAAGCTACTTTGTGGATATGTCAATCATAAGCCAATTAAAGTGGCAAGGGCATTGGTAAACCTAAACAGCATGATTGTAAACTCCTAATTACCATATCTCATATTGAAGGTTGTCTTAGGAATGTCTTCTCCTTTGATCCTTTCCTTCTTCTTCAATTCCAGGCTTAGGGTTTTGAGTGAGAGGATGTCTCCCTCTAGTTCAGACCGTGGTACTCATGTTTCTCTATTACCCTATATAAGATATTTAAATGTCATCTTCACAAAGTAAAATTACTTCACATATGACATTCTATTTAATACCTTCGTAAAAAAGAGGCCCTAAGAGACTTTACAGGTAATCTCATTTATTTCTCAAGAAGTCTTATTACATCATAAGCCATGACCTTAGGCTGAAACCTCAAAGAGTCAAAAAAGGTGGCCTTGAATTCTAATATAATAAGGCATTATTATGTGAGTCTCATCTATTCTTGATGATTCACTCCAAAGAGAGAGAATACTTTACTTTACGGTCATATGAAAATTTGTTTCATGGAAGGTAAATGCTAGGAAAATTTGCCCTTTAAATGTATTCATCCAAGGGCCAAGGTTCCTCTTTAGAAATAGTGTATCTTTCCACCAATTCTAACCTCTCAAGGATCATGCACATTGTTAAGTTCTCTTGGACATGGAGATGGTGTGACCGATGTCCACAGTGACAATATACTTATTTGACCCTCGATCCCTTCTGGTTCAAACCTATGTGTCGGGGTAGTCACTCTTTAGAAATGTATGATATCAAGTGAGTTAATTGACGAGATATTTTTAAATCGTGCCATATACAGTGTATACAAGGGGTATATTTATAGGTTTCCTTTGTAGTATTTATACATAGGGGGTGTAAAAATTATGGAAGGATACATGTGTATACATACATTAGACCCTTTTATAAGGACTTTGTATATAATGTAAAAAGGGGTTTATATAGGGGTTTGAATATGCGTGATATAGACATCTCTTGAAGAGACCGTCTCAGGACCTATGTACACACTAGTAACATACTTATACGACCCTCAATCCCTTCTAGTTTGCCACATAAAGTGATGACTCAAGAGTTAAAGATGTCTCATCACATACGGTTGTTGGAAAACTAATCCCTAACCTGATGAGGTACTTTGGTGAGGTTGAAGGGATAACGTTTTCATTGGCAAAGGTGATCCTATCTTGCCTTTCATTTAATTTAGAGATGCCAGAAAAAAAGATGGCCATTTCCTACAGCATTAAGAAAAATTTATTGAGCCATATGTGAGAGGTCTTTACAATTCTAGAATTTACTTATCTAAGGTCTGTGGTCTATTCTAAAGTCTTTATGAAACTTGACAACTTTGATACTAGATGTGAGGACCCCCTTCTTAATGGGAGTGCAACCCCCCTTGGGGCTACCTTCTACTTAGACTCTTTGCTTAATTATAATAGTCTTTGTACAATGGGAATTGTAACACTTTTAATTATTCAACTCTCCATTCAAGGAGATGGGAATGAAAACTTAGCATTGAATAGTATTACAATTGATTCCATTACATGACTAATTTTACAATAATATACTTGAAAATAAAGATCTCTAATGCATAAGTAACGATGCAGATCTATGAACTTGTTGATATATTTAGAGGAAAGCACCAGGAAAAATCTATGGTCCACTCGACCTCCCACTTTTCCTCCAAGTTAGGTCGCTTAGTCTTTGGTGTGGTCGAGCTCTCTAGATTCTGCTTCTTCTAGCAATCCTGAAACATCTATCCTTGGCCACCTAGGCACTCTCGTGTCGGATTTCAACTCTTCTCCATGCATGTGCGACCATCCCTTGTGGGCAAAGCAAGGGTTAGCTACTCCATTATCTTTGCCTTATCTCTTGTAACCATGAATGGAGTCCTCCTTAGTTATCTCTTCAAGATGGGCTTATATAGACATCCAACACAACCTACTATTACCAAAGTATAGAAGTTCATCTAAATTTCTTGAATCTATATGTATATGTATATGTATGTATACACACATATACATACATACATACATACATATATATATATATATGCATACTACATACATACATATATATATATATATGCATACTACATACATACATGCGCGCATATGTACATTTCTTTAATGTTGAGAGCTTGCAAATTACATGTTTACATGGTTAATCTCTTACTAATTGAGGGTATCCATATGAAAAAAAGGTAGCAAAGAGGTTGAAGCTACACTCAAGTAGTAGTCAAGTGGATTGCACAAGATCCCAATTGGTAGTGTGTGCAATCACACTAAACCTTCCAATCGAGTGGAATTTTATGACTAATATGCATAAAAGCTTGCCAAATTGTGCTGAAGTCGAAAGGCAAATTAGATGCTCCAGCCTGGTGCATATAAGGCACGTTCGACTCAAGAAGGAAGCCTTCAGGCCTTTACAGATAAGCCCTGTGAGAGTTTGTTGATAGCAACCTTGCCCGTCTACAGCCCGCACGTGTGGTGCTGTACAGCGCCTGAGCGACTATTTCGATCTACTAGAAAGATTGTAGACTTTATTAAGCACTTTTTTGCACTAAGGCCCGGCTCAAAGGTTATGGTTCCAATTCAAATCAGATAATGAACCCATTGCGGTCTTGCTCGGCAGCGGCGTAAGCGAAGGAAGCTTAGCAGGCTGGTTCAAAATGTTCAAAAAGTAGGTGCTCTCTCTTCATGTGTGTGTGTGTGTGTGTTGTGTGCGCGCGTGTGGGCTTCTTCTCCAGAACCTATCATCATTTCCTTGTCAAAATTGGAGGGTAATTATTTATTTTACTCACACTGGTAGCCTCTTATAGACTCACGATGGGGCTAATGCATGTGACCTCCCCTTTCTTACCTTGGAACAGTGGGGAGGGCTATCATCCCTGATGTGCACTGCTTAGATGAACATTAGGATCAATTGCAATTGGTGAGACTAGATTTGGTTCTTGGAGAGGTGATCAGACCTTCAAAACACGTGTGGAGGTGATCAGAGCTTAGAAAAGAGTACTTGGCTAATGACATGGATTAGATCTGGACGGATTGGTTGGAGGGAGATCTGTAAGCTTTCATAACACCACTGGAAAACTGAGACAGACTCACCCGGTGTGCACCTAGTATACATTTTTACACATCGAATCCTCATTTCACTCTAGGCCTATGTCCTTTTGGTTTAGTAGAACAAGCTGTAGGTGAGAAGAAAGCTCGTGAGGAAAAAACTTGCAATGTTTGAGGGACGGAGTTTTAGACCAAGCAAACACATGTGGAGTTGACCACGGGTCAGTTTGGATTACTACAAAAGCGGTTTTTCTCCAAAAATTGATTTCAGGGACAAAGGCAGTCATCTCAAAAGTGGGGTTGGGCTACTTCAACAAATCGATCTTGTGACGCTGTCTTTCTTTTAGGTAGATAGAGGATTTCAGGGCACGTAAGCTTTTTGGGACTTTGGACTAGTGATTGAACAAAAGGAGGTGCCATTATTTGTTTTTGCAAAGTTAGAAAACATTCGGATTCTGGAGTTGATGGCAACATCAATGCAAACCTTAGTTTTCAAGTTCACCACATTGATGAATGATGAGGTGGGTATAGACTAGAAGTTTTGAAAAGATCACAAGTGTGTCTGAAGGGCAGAACGCTTGACACCATCACTGGGGCCGGAAAGCCGCCCCCCCCGGCCTCGATACAATTTGTATTTCGTGGGGTATTTATATGTATAGGTGTTCAAGGGCCTCAAGGTCAGATTTCTCCATAATATGGAGTGAATACAACTGAAACAATAAGGTTTCTATCGATGAAGAATCGGTTGTCGGAGTAGACCAAATCATAGGCAGTTTCCCACCTTCACTGGGTGAACACCCACCCCTCACTGGTCTTCCGGGACCGTGCACCCCGTACTAACATCTGGCAAGGTGAAGCACCGCGGAGGGAGTGATACCTGGTGCTCCCAAGTAAGCTTTGCTCCCAGTTTCCCTTAAACCCCATTGACCTTCATTGGCTCCTCTGAATGTGAGGGCGCGGTCAGGGTACTCACGAGGAAAGATCACCATCCTAGTAGTCTTCCATGGCGAGGGAAACTGGTGGTGATGATTGCCTACACAAGACTTGGAGAAACAACATTTAAATTTAATCTTATTTGAATTTGAATTACAGAAACAAGTACGTGATTGAGATTCAAATTAGGATCTAAGGGAGAGAAGACTGTCTCCTCTAATGCGGTCCTGGTTCGTGCAGACAGCAGTAGGAGGACAGTTGGAAGAAGAGGCGGGGGCAGCAGCAACAACCAGTCCTGTTGGGCATAGTAGACAAAGGCGGCTATAGTCCTAAAGGCGAGTACAGAAGCAACAGCCGGCAGGTACTGATGGCGGGTACAGGGACAGCAGCCGGCAGATTTGATGGCGGGTACAGGAGTAGCAGCCGGCAGATCTGATGGCGGGTACAGGAGCAGCAGCCGACAGATGAAAACCAATAGCATTGTTTCCAATCCAATCAGGTGACGTCCTCTTTCCACCAACCATCTCCATATAGCCATCCACGTGCAATCCTTAGTCTAAATATTATTAGGCCTTAAGCAATGGTTAACCCTTGGGCATTCACATTGAAAGGTGTCCAGTCATAATATTAAATATGTGCGAACACCCAATCTTATATATATTAAGGTTTACACTATTTTATAGATTTTACATTAGGCCAAAAAGGCAATACTTACCACCTGTTCACATGCCACACCAACTCGTCAGCAAACAGCACACCCACGGTACACTGGGGGCGTC
This sequence comes from Cibotium barometz, assembly GCF_041138505.1. NCBI lineage: Eukaryota > Viridiplantae > Streptophyta > Polypodiopsida > Cyatheales > Cibotiaceae > Cibotium > Cibotium barometz. Next base: position 27,921,829 of record NC_141059.1, on the reverse strand, counting down.
CCCGTCCAATGTATTGGCACGTCATAGCAGGCAAACACACGAAAACAAGTCATGCGAAAAGAAGTTTATGCATGCAAACATGAATGCATGTGTACATGTAATGGACGAAATCTTCCTTTCATGAAACTTGTACAAGAATTTCTTGTCGGGCACAAAACTGGCGCAACAGAATATGAGAACCTTGGCCTTCCTATGGAGTGACAGTGCCATAGGCAAGATGCAGTACAAACATGGGTCCTTCCATGGAGTGACAATCCCATGGACAAGACACCGTTCTGGCCATACACGGGTGGCATGATATAGCTCCCCCCGTCCATATGACACGATCTTGGTCACACGGGTGGCACAAGATTGGCTCCCGTCCATGTGAAAGTAACTGGCCCCTTTCACATGGGACACCGTCTTGGCCTCATGTGAACAATGGAACAATACTCGCAACATTAAAACTGAAAATGACAAACAACACTTGACATCATCACTGGGGCCGGAACCCCTTCACTCCCCCCCCTCAATACAGTTTGTATTTCTTGGAGTATTTATATGTACAAGTGTTCAAGGGCCCCAAGGCCAGATTTCTCCATAACATGGAGTGAATACAACTGAAAAAATAAGGTTTCTAGTGATGAAGAATCGGTTGTCGGAGTAGACCAAATCACAGGCAGTTTTCCACCTTCACTGGGTGAACACCTGTCCCTCACTGGTCTTCCAGGACCGTGCACCAACAGGCACACCCGTACTAACATCTGGCAGGGTGAAGCACCGCGGAGGGAGTGATACCTAGTGCCCCAAGTAAGCTTTGCTCCCAGTTTTCCTCAAACCCCATTGACCTTCATTGGCTCCTCTGAATGTGAGGGCACGGTAAGGTACTCACGGGGAAAGATCACCATCCCAATAGTCTTCCATGGCGAGGGAAACCGGTGGTGATGATTGTCTACACAAGACTTGGAGAAACAACATTTAAATTTAATCTTATCTGAATTGGAATTACAGAAATAAGTACCTGATTGAGATTCAAATTAGGATCTAAGGGAGAGGAGACTGTCCCCGTTAATGCGGTCCTGGTTGGTGCAGACAGCAGTAGGAGGACAGTCGAAAGAAGAGGCGGGGGCAGTAGCAGCAAGCAGTCTTGTCGGGCATAGTAGACAAAAGCGGCTACAGTCTTGAAGGCGGGTACAGAAGCGACAGCCGGTAGGTACAAGGGCATAGTAGACAAAAGCGGCTACAGTCTTGAAGGCGGTACAGAAGCAACAGCTGGTAGGTACTGATGAATCATGACCGGTACAAGGGCATCAGCTGGCAGGTACTGATGGCGGGTATAGGGACAACAGCCGGCAGATCTGATGGCGGGTACAGGGGCAACAGCCCACCTCCATATAGCCATCCACGTGCTGGAGGAAATTTTTCCTTAAGCAATGGTTAACCCCTAGGGCACCCACATTGAAAGGTGTCCAGTCATAATTTAAAATATGTGCGAACATCCAACCTTATAAATATTAAGGTTTACACTATTTTATCGATTTTACATTTGAAAAAGGCAATACTTACCACCTGTTCACATGCCACACCAACTCGTCAGCAAACAGCACACCCATGGTACACTGGGGACGTCCCCGTCGAGTGTACTAGCACGTCATAACAGGTAAACACACCAAAACAAGTCATGCAAAAACAAGTTTATGCATGCAAACATGAATGCATGTGCGCATGTAATGGATGAAATCTCCCTTGCATGAAATTTGTACAAGTTTTCTTGTTGGGCACAAAACTGGCGCGACAGAATGTGAGAACCCTAGCCTTCCTATGGAGTGAGGGTCCCATAGGCAAGATGCAGTACAAATACGGGTACTTCCATGGAGTGACAATCCCATGGACAAGACACTGTCCTAGCCATACATGGGTGGCATGATATAGCTCCCGTCCATATGACACGATCTTGGTCACGCGGGTGGCACAAGACTGGCTCCCGTCCATGTAACACAAAGTAATTGGCCCCTCTCACATGAGACACCGGTCTGGCCTCATGTGAACATGGCACAAATCTGGCCGCTCTATGGAGTGATATTCCCATAGGAGTGGCACCAAAAAATGGAGATGGACCAAATGGTGACATCCCCCCCGGCTTCTAAAGAGTTGACATCAACTGAAAGGCCTCAAGATACGCTTGCAAAAGTTGTGGGTAATCAACGAAGTAATTCTCATCTACCCACTTTGCATCAATGGGTAAATAATTTTTAAACTTCACAAGGTATCTCCTGGAAAGCTTTCTTGTTGGTAGCATTCTCTCCTAGTGAAACACAATCTGCTCTGGCTGGAGGATCTCCTCAAGCTCATCAACCTCGGGCAGATCTTCTGTGACGAGCTCGTCAGGATCTGGCCCGACATACTTCTGCAAAAGACTCACATGAAAGGCATTGTGAATCTTCCGATGACCGGGTAAAGCAAGCTTGTAAGCTACTTCATTGATTTTTTCAATCACCTTGAGGGGTCCATAATACCGAGTAGAAAGTTTAGGGTATGATCCCTCTCGTCTTGGCCTCTTCCGAAGCCTAGCTTTCTCAAATTTCAGCAATACCCTATCACCGTCCTTGACTTGCATGTCCCTTCTATGCTTGTCGTCTTGAGAGCGTGCAATGGCTGTCCGGACCTGAGCAAAGGCGACATCTGTCTCACCAATTGGTCCACCCGTGCTTTCTTATCATGTATGTACATTGGACCGGATATCATGGGGAATATGCTGCATCAAAGGCACTTGCTTTTATCGCCCAGTTTGATATTGCTTTCAGTGATGAGGATTTCAATAAGAAATCCATGATCCGGCATGTAAGCATTTTCATGAAAGGCACTGCTGCCCATTGGTGGCTCACGGAGAAGCTCTCACCGAATCCTGTTAGATCGTGGGAAGAGTTCAAGGAGAGGTTCTATGCTCAATTCTTGCCTCCCAATGCATTGAATGAGATAACAATGAAGTGGGATTAGGTGAAGCAAAATGAGGGGGAATCGGTAAATGCATATGTACAAAAGTTTTGGAAAGTGCTTTTGGAGGTGTCTCCATTTATGCATGTCACCGACGCGGAAAGGAAGAGAAGGTTTCAATGGGGATTGCAACCCGTGTACAAAGCGGGACTACAAATGTATCTGTCAGAATATGCAGCGGAAATGATATCCAAACTTGGGTAGACAAGAGCAAGTAGACTGCAGAAAATAATCAGCACAAGAAACACTGAGAGATGTGTGTAAACTCTTCTCTATACACAAGATCCCGGAGATAACTGAATGAGAAAGTGGAGGAGGATGGGGGGGAATATATACAAGCCCATGAGAGCAGTCGGCCAGCTCTGGAAGAGGCCCACGACTCACAAAATGTCCACGACTGCTGAAAAACAGCAGTCGGCCAGCATCTGGTCCCCACATCTGCATAGATCAAGTCGGCCAGCACTCAGATAGCCCACGACTGCTACAGATGCAGTCGGCCAGCCTCAGAGTGGTCTTGGCATCACCTGGCAGCCCTCCAGCCACTAGGAAAAAATGGGAAAAATAGGGAAAAAATACGGGGAGTGTGGAAAAATGATATACGGGCGGGCACACCCACAACAGAGGCCCTGGTGTATACAAATAGACAGGAGATGACTTCTAACACCCCCTCTCAGCTCCTGGCTGTGTAACCAACCCCAGGGAGCTGGAGTGCCGCCTGAGCGTAGCCTGAGGTAGAGACTTCGTGAAGAGGTCCGCCGCATTGTCCTCCGTCGAACAATAAAGTAGCAAGATGTCACCCGCCAAGATCTTCTCACGAACAAAGTGATACTGTATCTCTATATGCTTGGTCCGGGCATGGAAAACCGGGTTCCGAGCAATAGCTATACAACTCTGGTTATCACACTGGATGACTGTGGGCTCCCTCTGTGGAAACCCCATCTCGCCAAGCAGCCTCCGCAGCCATACAACCTCACAAGCAGCACCACAAGCAGCCCGATACTCTGCCTCTGTGGAAGAAAGGGCAATAGTCGGCTGCTTCTTGCTGCTCCAAGAAACCGCTCCTGAGCCGAGGGTAAAAGTGTATCCTGAAGTAGATCTCCTCGTGTCTGGATCGCCTCCCCAATCTGAGTCACTCCAACCTTGGAGCTTGACTCCATTCCCTCCTGTGTAAAAGAGTCCCAGATCCTTCGTACTCTGCAGATACCGCAAGATCCGCAATCCTGCGTCCCAATGAGTCTTCAATGGCGTCTGCATAAAAGAGCTCAACAGCCCCACGGAGAAGCTCAAGTCCAATCTGGTGTTCAGCAACCAGATCAATGAACCAACCAGCTTCCGATACTGCGAGGCATCAACTGGCTCACAAGGATCTGTAACGGTTAACTTTGTGTTCGGGTCCATCGGCGAAGTAATAGGCTTGCAGTTCTCCATCCCAAAGGCCTCAAGCAACTCATGAACATACCGCTGCTGAGAGACGAAAAACCCCCTCTGGGTCTGCCAGATCTCCAATCCCAAGAAGAAGTGGAGTAAGCCTAAGTCGGTCATCTCAAACTCCTTTGACAAGGCAGCCTTCGTCACTTCAATGTGCTCCACATGACCGCCAGTGAGAATGAGATCATCCACATAAAGGATGATGAGTGTGACCATGCCGCGTTCCCGGAAGAGATACAGGTTCGGATCTGCAACCGATCTCTGGAATCCAGTCCGAATAAAGAAGGAATCAATCTTCTGATTCCAAGCCCGCGGAGCCTGCTTAAGACCATACAAGGCCTTACGTAACCTGTAAACCATCCCTTCCGATCCTGGAACAATGAAGCCTGGAGGCTGCTCAACGTACACCTCCTCCTGCAGGTCACCATTAAGGAACGCCGATTTTACATCCATCTGGTACACGGGCCACCTTTGAGAAGAAGCAAGGGCAAGAACGGTCCGAATCGTGGTCATCCGCGCTGTCGGTGCAAAGGTATCCTCGTAGTCGATGCCTGGCCGCTGAGCATAACCCTTAGCCACGAGCCTGGCTTTGTGTTTGTCCACCGACCCATCAGCTGCGTACTTGGTCTTAAAGACCCATTTGACACCAATGACTGACCGCTTCGACGGCCTCGGTACCAACTGCCAAGTGTTGTTCTTCTCGATGGCGTCAAGTTCCACCTGCATGGCTTCCCTCCAAGTATCCTGTGAAAGGGCTTCCTTTACGGAAGTGGGCTCTTTATCCCGCATGATACGAGACATAAGAGCATAGTTCACCTGAAGAAGCTCCGCCGTGTTGCTTTTATCTCGAACTCGATGTGATCTTCGAGGGCCGTCCTCTGTGGTCCATTCGGAGGGTAGCTCCGTGACACCTGACTCCCGAAGGGTGTCCATCAACCACCTAGGTACTCGAACAGATCGTGGAGCCTCCTGTGGTCGCGGGGGCTCAACTCCGGCTGCGGGTCCAACCTCCTGTGATGACTGAGGTGGATCAACTGGAGTGGTAGACTGGGAATCATCATCAGACTCTGGATCTCCAAGAAGTGGCGGCTCCTCGACAGTGGATGCTGGAACATGCTCGTCAAAGACCACATCCCGGCTGACAACAATCTCATTCCTCTCTGGATCATACAACCTGTATCCCTTGGAAAGAGAGTTATACCCCACAAATACCAGCTTGCGGGACTTGGAGTCAAGCTTCCCCCTCTGCTTCTTCGGAATATGTACATACGCGTCACTCCCAAAGACACGGAAGTGCGAGACATCGGGTTTCCTGCCAAAATATGCCTCAAATGGAGTCATATGGGGTACAGAAGTCGTCGGAGAGCGGTTAATGGTATGGACAGCTGTCGCCACAGCCTCACCCCACAGTGGACGAGGAAGATCTCGATGCTCCAGCATGGTCCTCGCCATCTCCACCACAGTCCTGTTCTTACGTTCAACAACTCCATTCTCCGAAGGCGATCCGGTATTGGCCAATTCCCTCTTGATGCCATGATCTGCACAAAACCGAAAGAATACAGTTGAGGAGAATTCCCCTCCTTTGTCAGCCCTGAGAGTCTTGACCTGAAATCCAGACTCTTTCTCCACCATCACGTGCCAATCCTTGAACCGAGCAAAAGCCTGGTCCTTCTGTGAAAGAAAGTAGACCCACGTGAATCTGGTACAATCATCAACAAGCAGCATGAAGTAGAGAGATCCTCCCAAGGATGGTTTCTGCTGTGGTCCACACAAGTCAGTGTGAATCAACTCCAAAGGTTTCGAAGCCCGCCTGGAAGCCTGCTTCGGAAAGGATTCCCTGTGCTGCTTACCACGTATGCAAGAACTACAGCGTCCTTGCCTACTACCAACATCTGGCAAGCCAACCACCATCTGGTCCCGGAAGGCGCGCCGCAAAGCATCCACATTCAAGTGGCCAAAACGAAAGTGCCACAAGTCTCCGACCTGAGAGCCTGTTAGTGAGGAGAGTGCAGAGAGTTTGTAGATACCGTTCTCCACACCGCCTTCCCAAACAACTTTGCCTGTCTCACGGTCCCTTAGAGCAACTGAATGCTCCTCAAATTCCACCCGAAAGCCAGTCTTGCATACCTCATGCACTGACAAAAGATGAAAGCCCAGAGCAGGGACGTAAAGAACACGGGAAGCATGCTTGCCCCCCTTGCCGTCGGGAATGATCTCCATCCGGCCCTCACTATGAATCGGAATAGTGGAGTTATCACCAATAAAGATACGACCTGACTGCCGCTTCAGATCCAAGAAGAAGTCACGATGTGCCTGGAAGCACCACTGTCGAGAATCCATTCCCGAGTATCCTTTGCGGTGAAGCCAGCTGCCTCCTCGCTTGAAGACGATGAATCATCGGAGTCCACCATCTCCAAATGCACAAATGCCGGAGTCTTCGCAGCTGAGGCTGAGGACTCAGCACTCTTCCCTGTCCGCTTAGGGCACTTCCTCCAGTAGTGGCCTTTCTCGCCACAATCATTACAAGATCTTTCGGCCTTCAGCTTCTCTCGTTCTGGATCAGGCTTCTTCTCGGAAGACTTATCTGATGAAGCCTTCCCTTTGCCCTTGTTGGTATTACGGCCTTTCGACCGTTGGCCAGTTAAGGCCTCCGAACCTCCGCCGTGAGGAGGGTTCGTGAAACGTTCCTCCTGGTCCAAGACCATTGGCACAAGCTCCTCCCAAGTAATGGTGCTGAGCCTGCCACTCGTGATCAACGAGGAATAGAAAGCGGAATACTGACCAGGCAAGTGGGAAAGTAACGTGATGGCCATATCTTCGGACGATATCTCTTTCCCAGCGTGAAGGACTTCCTGCTGAAGGGCCTGCAGCTTGTTAATGTGTTCCCGCATCGTCGAAGACTTTGCAGGGTTCATAACCCGCATCTGCACTTCCAAGGATATCCGCTTCATGGGTGATACCCTGTTGTACAAAGAAGCCAAGTGCTCCCATATGCCTCTCGCCAGCGTCATGTGCTTCACATGGTTGATCACCTGTGGTGTGCAATTGAGGAATATAAATGACCGGACCCTGGCGTTGACACGGTCCCACATTTGTGCCTGTGCCTCTCGGTCCTTCCTCGCGGATAAAACCTCCCCTTCCTCAGCTTCCGGCCTTGGCACCCCTTTGATAATAAAATCAGCAAGATCATATGACTCCAGAACTGACTCCATCATGACCTTCCAGATGCCATAATTGGACCCGTCCAACTGCCGATCCACTGGGAACGTGGGAAGAGTCGGAATCTTCACGTGCTTCTCTGCCATCTCGAGTAAATCCGCAAAGGGTGGGTGGGTGGGAAAAATCTGAAAATCAGAAAATATGCAAGTGGCTGTCCAGCCCCTTTGCCCGCCTTCCTCTTGCACCTTCACTTCCCGTTCAGCCCGAAACAGTCCACCGATCAGCAACCTGTTGCTCCCCCTCTTGCTCAGAAAAAACGCCCAAGATCTGCTAGAGCCTAGGGCTCTGATACCATGTCAGAATATGCAGCGGAAATGATATCCAAACTTGGGTAGACAAGAGCAAGTAGACTGCAGAAAATAATCAGCACAAGAAACACTGAGAGATGTGTGTAAACTCTTCTCTATACACAAGATCCCGGAGATAACTGAATGAGAAAGTGGAGGAGGATGGGGGGGAATATATACAAGCCCATGAGGGCAGTCGGCCAGCTCTGGAAGAGGCCCACGACTCACAAAATGTCCACGACTGCTGAAAAACAGCAGTCGGCCAGCATCTGGTCCCCACATCTGCACAGATCAAGTCGGCCAGCACTCAGATAGCCCACGACTGCTACAGATGCAGTCGGCCAGCCTCAGAGTGGTCCTGGCATCACCTGGCAGCCCTCCAGCCACTAGGAAAAAATGGGAAAAATAGGGAAAAAATACGGGGAGTGTGGAAAAATGATATACGGACGGGCACACCCACAACAGAGGCCCTGGTGTATACAAATAGACAGGAGATGACTTCTAACAGTATCGTGGTCATACCTTACACCAACTAATCGTAGCCGCCACCGCCACCGAGCAATTGGAACTCAAATTGAGTCGATTCAATAAGGCTAAACCCTCATTTCAAGGCAAAGAGAGGGCTGTCCAAAACCTGCAAAATGATGGACAGCCACCTAAAAAGGACCAAAACCAAGATAAAAATGGTCTAAAGGCTGAAAATAACACTACCAAGAAGCGTCCCTTCAAACTGAGAGACTATGGTCTCACTCTGGAGCAGAAAAAGCAATATATGAGTGAGGGGAAATGCTTTACTTGTGGTAGCACCGAGCATATTGCAACGGCATGCCCAAACAAGAAGAAGCGTGATAATGCAAATGCATCAAAGCCTAATGTGCATATGGTTCCCGATGTGCAGGGCAACACTTCACATGATAGCAAAGACAGGGTTGTATGTAAAGCTTGGGGACAGCTCAAGGATCAGTCCGCTTTGTTCATGTTTGATGATTGTGCATCTGAAAATTTCATATCCACACAGATGGCAGCTGCTTTGGGTATTGAAATGGAGGACATGGGTCCTTAAATTGAAGCAGGGGCTGCCTTTGTTGGTAGAGAAGTGCAGGTCATGCCTATTTTTGGCAAGTTGCGCATACACATTCAAGGCTATGTGGATCATGAGGATTTTCTTGTGGCGCCTTTGAATGGCTGTGATGTATTGCTTGGAAAGCCTTGGCATACACGTATTGATCCGTGCAAGGCTTACAAGACCAACAGGATCACCGTCATGCAGAAAGGCCGAGAGTATGTAATTGATGCTGGTGAAGAGGGTGATACCATTCCCCTTGTATCTCATGTACAAATTAAGAAAGTAATGAAAAAGAGTGTTTTTGCGTACTTGATTTTTGTACGAGATCATATTGAGGAAAATAATGTACATGTAAACACTCTTAGTAATGATAGGCTGAAATTCTTGCAAGAACACAATGATTGTTTTACTGATGAGTTACCAAATGAGTTGCCACCCGTACGACCAGAAGATCATCGCATTGATCTTGTGCCGGGTAGCTTACCATCTAACAGGCCAGCCTATCGTGTAAGTGCATCCCAAAAAGAGGAGATCATGAAGCAAGTGAATGAGCTTCTTGAGAAGGGTTTGGTTCAGCCAAGCTCTTCCCTATATTGTTCACCCGTCCTCTTGGTTCAAAAGAAGGATGGATCTTTTCGTATGTTTGTAGATTATAGAGCTTTGAATAAGCTTACCATCAAGAATCGGTTTCCAATTCCACGCATAGACGACATCCTTGACAAGTTGGATGGATCGGCATGCTTTAGCCGAATTGATCTTAAGAGTGGATATCATCAAGTGCGTGTAGTGCCTGAGGATGTTCACAAAATTGCTTTCAGGATAACATTTGGGCTTTATGAGTATCTTGTTATGCCTTTTGGTCTTACAAATGTCCGGCTACATTCAATAGAATGATGGATCGCATATTCTGTGGGTACAGGAAATTTACAGGTGTCTTCTTTGATGACATCCTAGTCTTCTCGAAGACCGAAGAAGAGCATAAAGCTCATTTGGCCATTGTTTTTGAAGAACTCCGTAAGCATAAACTCTTCATAAATGCAAAGAAGAGTGAGTTCTTCTTGTCAGAGATACATTATCTTGGGTATATTGTGTTCAAAGATGGAGTGCGGATGGATCCTACAAAGATTGATGCAATTCGGAATTGGCCCGAATTGAGTTCGGTGCATGAGATTCGTAGTTTTCTTGGATTATGCTCTTACTACCGCAGGTTCATTCAGCACTTTGCATGGATTGCTTCTCCTTTGCATGATTTGACAAAGAAGAAGGCCGTGTTCAAATGGACTAATGTAGAGAGGAATGCATTTCTCAAATTGAAAGATGCAACTACTCATGGTCCAATGTTGATCATTCCGGATTTGCAAAAGCCCTTTAGTGTGGAATGTGATGCATCTGGAAATTGCATAGGAGCTGTCCTTAATCAAGAGGGACATGCCGTGGCTTATGAGAGCCGTAGATTGCATGATGGAGAGCCATCTCTTGGTATTTATGAGAAAGAGCTCTTGGCTGTAATTCATGCACTAACTATACGGAAACATTACCTTCTTGGGGCTGTTTTGACTGTGAAGACAAATCACCAGAGTATGAGGTATTTTCTTACCCAAACTAAGTTGTAAGAGAAGCATATGAGGATGGCCAATTTCCTCTCTATGTTTCATTTTTAGATCTTGCACACCCTAGGAAAGAAGAATGTAGTGGTAGATGCATTGTCACGAAAGCCGTATATAGCAGCTATCTCGGTTGCCTCTCATGGGGACTTGTCTACCATGCGTGATTTGTATCATACGGATGTTGATTTTGCCACTATTTGGGCTGATTTAATGGCTGGTCATGCACATGCCTCATATGTGATCAAAGAGGGTTATCTCATGAAAGATAATTGCCTATGTGTGGTGTCTGACATGAGGCGAAAGGTTTTGGATGAGTGCCATGCTTCTCCATATGCTGGTCATAGAGGCATAATGCCTACTACGCACATGATTGAGCGGTATTTCTTTTGGCCAGGTATGCGGAAGGTGTCAGAATATGCAGCGGAAATGATAACCAAACTTGGGTAGACAAGAGCAAGTAGACTGCAGAAAATAAACATCACAAGAAACACAGAGAGATAGGTGTGTAAACTCTTCTCTATACACAAGATCCCGAGAAAACTGAATGAGGAAGTGGTGGGGGCAAGGGGCCTATATATACATCTCTGGAAGAGCAGTCGGCCAGCATATGAAGTGCCCACGACTGCTGAAAATGGTCCCACGATTGCATAAATGCAGTCGGCCAGCAGATGAATGCCCATGACTGAGAAACTCCAGTCGGCTAGCAGCCTAGTAGCCCACGACTGATAAACATGCAGTCGGCCAGCATTGGAGTGCTCCTGGCATCCTCTGGCAACCCTCCCCACCACTAGGAAAAATGGAAAAAAATAGGAAAAAATACGGGGAGTGGAAAAATGATAAAACACCTTATATAGGGCGGGCACACCCACAACAGAGGCCTTGGTGTATAAATATAGACAGGAGATGACTTCTAACACCCCCTCTCAACTTCTGGCTATGAAACCAACCCAAGGGATGTTGGAGGAGAATGACTCAAACACAAGAGCCTTAGCCAAGGAAGTGCAGAGGAGATAGAGAAGAGTGAGAGTGAGAGAGAGAGAGAGAACTCACACAATGCTCAAGAATATCTTGAATGTCTTATTGAGGCTCAAGGGAGACCTCGTATTTATAGTAATACAAGGGTATGGGCGGGCGCCCAACTTATGGGGCGCCCGGCGGACCAAATACAAAGAATGCCTTTACAAGGCCCAAATGAGGGCCAAATGTACAAGTAAATATATGGCCGCGAAGCTCTCGACAAGAGCTACGCGATGATCAAGGTCTGGAGGCGAAACTGGGACTTTATACCCAACAACCTCCCACTTAAAGGGCCAGTGAAGCTCCTCTAAGCTATGTAACTCCCACCCGCTGTAGACACATATCAAGCTGTGCTTTTGGCAAACTTTTGGTGAGAGCATCTGCAGGGTTCTCATGAGTGCCAATCTTGACCAAACTGATCAAGCCATCATCTAGCACCTGTCTGATGAAGTGATACCGTACATCAATGTGTTTGGTACGAGCATGAAACATGGCATTCTTAGCCAGGTATATGGCACTCTGGCTATCACAACCAAGGACCGGAGCCCTCTCTGGCAATCCAAACTCTGTGACAAGGCGTGCTAACCAAATGGCCTCCTTAGAAGCCTCTGTGACGGAGATGTACTCGGCCTCAGTAGTAGAAAGTGCTACTATCCTCTGGAGTCTAGAGCACCAAGAAACAGCACCACCTGCAAGAGTATAGATGTACCCACTAGTAGACTTGCGGGTATCAGAATCACCTGCCATGTCTGAATCACAATAACCCTGCACCTGAAGTGGACCTTTACCATACATAAGGCATTTCTTCTGTGTCCCCTTCAAGTACCTCAAAATAGACTTTATAGCATCCCAATGTGCTTTGCCCGGGTTGGACATAAAACGACTGACTACTCCCACTGAATGAGCAATGTCTGGCCGTGTAGCAACCATAGCATACATAAGAGATCCACAAGCAGAAGCATAAGGGATCCCACGCATAGTATTGGCTGCATCATCATCTTTTGGGCAATCATCCTTGGATAGTTTAACATAGGGCTGCAATGGAGCACCCAAAGGCTTAGAATCAGCCATGTTAAATCTATCAAGGACTTTCTGGATATACTTCTCCTGTGAGAGGAAAAGCAACTTCTGTGCTCTGTCCCGTCTAATCCGAAGACCCAAAATATGTTCAGCTGAACCCAAGTCCTTCATAGCAAAAGCTGACTTCAGCTGGTCCTTAAGAGCTTCCAAAATGCTCTTATTCTTCCCTGCAAGAAGCATGTCATCAACATACAGCACAAGTATCACTGGGCTGCCATCTGCATCAGTTTTAGTATACAAGCAATGATCTGCATGGCTACGATTAAACTTTTGGTTAAGCATGAAAGCATCAAACTTTTTGTACCACTGCCTCGGGGCTTGTTTCAGCCCATAGAGACTGCGCTTCAGCTTACAAACCAGATGTTCTTTGCCAGGAATGACAAAGCCTTCAGGCTGCTTCATATACAGCTCTTCATCTAAATCACCATGTAAGAAAGCTGTCTTTACATCCATCTGATACAGTTCTAAATCCAAAACAGCAGTGAGAGCAAACAAAACACGAAGGGTGGTCATTTTGACCACAGGAGAGAAGACCTCCTGAAAATCAATACCTTCCTTCTGAGCATAGCCCTTAGCAACAAGGCGGGCTTTATACTTAGGCTGGCCGTCAACTGTCTTGACTTTGTACACCCATTTGTTAGGAATAGCCTTCCTTCCTTTGGGCAACTCAACCAAGTCCCAAGTGTCATTTGCATGTAGAGACTTAATCTCCTCCTGCATAGCATGCTCCCACTTGTTTCGGAGTTCACAAGACTTAGCCTCTTTGAAAGTAAGAGGCTCACCCTCATCTGTAAGCAAAACATGTTGCAAAGAGGGATCAAAACGCTGAGGTTCCCTCCGAAAGCGAGTAGACCTCCGTACCCAATGATCATTGGCTGGTTGGGGGTCAATATCGGGAGGAATCATAATTTCAGCATCAAAAGGCTGCGGGTTTTCACGAACAGCCTGATTTTCAGCATATAGGGGTTGCTGCCCTACACCTCCAGGAGCATGAAGCGGCTGTCCAACCTCTTCTGGCTCAAATATCACGGACTCATTATCTTCAGCCCTTTGTGAAGCATCCTGGGGCTCATTTTCAGCATCAATGGGTGGCTGCCCTTGCTGAAATTTGACCTTTTTCTGATCACCATGAGAGGCACAAACATTACGGAGCAGCTTTGCCTCATAAAATACAACATCCCGGCTGCGAACCACTTTGTTGGTTGATGGCAACCACACACGGTAGCCCATCTCACCTTCATCACCGTAGCCAACGAAGGTGCCCTTCTCGGACTTAGCATCAAGCTTGTTCCGGTCTTCCTTGCGGATATGCACATATGCATCACAACCAAAGATGCGTAAGTGGGCATATGAGGACGGTTTGCCAGACCAAACCTCCTCAGGGATTCCACCTTTCAAAGCTGTGTGTGGAGATCGATTGCAAACATGAACTGCAGTTTTCAAGGCTTCTCCCCAAAAATCCTGAGAGAGATTAGCTGTGGACAGCATGCATCGAATTCTTTCACACAGTGTACGATTATACCTTTCAGCCACACCATTTGAAGAGGGACTATAGGGGGGTGTAAGTTCCCTCTTAATGCCATTATCATCACAAAACTTCTGAAATTTAGTACTAACAAACTCACCCCCATTGTCAGTGCGTAAGCATTTAATCTTCACTCCTGTTTGAGTATGAACAAATGCATAAAACTTTTGAAATGCAGCAAAAGCATCATCCTTAGATTTCAACAAAGTGATCCATACTTTTCGTGAGTGATCATCCACAAAAGACACAAAGTACTTTGAACCACCTTTAGATTTAATGGGCATGCTGCATATGTCAGAGTGGACCAAGTCCAACTTTTCAGCCTTGCGAGAGGCACGAGAGGAGTAAGAACTCCTATTCTGTTTCCCATACAAGCAATCATTACAAAAATCAAGCTTGCTTCCTTTTGCATCAAATTTGTTCAAAGAGGACAAAATGGAGAGACCCTTTTGGCTCATGTGGCCAAGTCTCTTATGCCAAAGCTCCATGTGGGAGCGTACCTCTGCAAAAGCAATAAACTTACCAGACAAAGCCTGACCATGAAGGCTATATAATGTTCCTTTCTTGCATCCTTTTGAAATCAGCCTTGTGCCTTTGGTCAATTTCCATGTGCCATTTCCAAATATGGCCGTGTATCCCAAGGCATCAAGCTGGCCCACAGACAAGAGACTGGTTTTCAAACCAGGAACATACCTCACATTTGGCAGCACAAACTCACTACCATCCTGCAAAGTCAAATTCACGGTGCCCATACCTTCAATATTGCAAGCATGATCATTCCCCAAGAACACCTTTCCTCGGGAGCCTGCAGTGAAAGTTGCAAAACACTCCTTGATAGGAGTTACATGAAAAGAGGCACCCGTGTCAATAATCCAAGTCTGTGAAAGCACATCAGATTCATACATCAAGGCATGAATAACATCTGGTTCTGTGACATGCAAGTTATGAACATCAAGTGCATTAGCAGAAAAAACACATAGCACATCATCTGAGTCAGACAGTTCCTCTATGACAACACCAGAGGCCACATTGGCCTTGCTCTTGTCCTTTTCAAACTCTTCTGCTTTGCTGGAATTACTCTCTTTTTCCTTCTTTTTGTCATTTGAATGACTGGATTTCTTCTTCCGGTCTTGCTCCATCTTGTAAAATTTGCAATCTGGCTTCTTGTGGCCTTTACGACCACACTGGTAGCATGTAACATCAGACTGCTGGCCCTTGCTCTTGCTTCTACCCTTTGAATTGGTAGTAGTATTTCCCCGCTTGGTCGTCCTTCCTCGTGAGACATTTGCTGAACCGCTAGTCTCTGAGGTCTTCCTCCGGATATCTTCATTGAGAATAGCACCCCTGACTCCATCAAAAGTTAGGTTGGGATTTGTCCCAAGTGACCATAGTTGCAAAAAAACGCGTTTCAAACTTTAGGCTACTCGTTTGAAACGTGCAAACGTTTCAAACGTTTGAAACGCGTTTTTTTGCTGGGCCAGTTTTTTTTTATGATAGAAAACGTACGATGCAGTATCTCCTGGCATTTCAGTTTTGAAAGTGACGCTTGAAAGAGACGTTTCCAGCCTTTGAAGTCTTCCAGGTTTGCTTGCACCCCTACCTACGCACCAGTCCTTCTCCCCCGGCCCCTACGCACCGTAGGTAACAGGTTTGTACTAACCCTAAATCCTGATTTTTTCTGATTTTGGACCAAATTTCAGATTTGAAATTTGGGCATTTTTTGCCAGGTTGCCTACATTGGTGCATGCACACCTTGCCTACGCACCAAGCCTACTCCTCCGGCCCCTACGCACCCTGCTTCTCAGGTTTTTAATAACCCTAAATGCTGATTTTTTCTGATTTTGGACCAAATTTCAGATTTGAAATTTGGGCATTTCTTGCCAGGTTGCCCAAATTTCTTCATTCATTCATCATGCCTCGGGCTAAGGATGCCATGTGGAACCACGTAACTCCTGTGAGCAGATATGGGGGTTCAGGCACAGAAAGGTGGAAATGCAATTTTTGTGCCAAAGTGTCAGGTGGGTCTATTATTAGGGTAAAGGCCCATTTTACAGGAGTAAGAGGGGAAGGCATTGGCCCTTGCAGTCAAGTACCAAGAGAGGTTGTAGCGTCTCTTCAGCAATGGAAGAGAGAACATGAAGCAGCAAAGGGAATTCAGCCTATTGATGATGATGTACAGGATACAGATTCTGTAGGTGATGTGTCCAAAAGAGCTAGGACAGAGGATGATTTGCAGAGTCAAGCAGGTGGGTCTAGCTCCATTCCTGTAGCCCACAGATCTTCATTGCCCACCGTGCCTTCTCTAAAGAGGGCAGGCATTAAAGCAGGCATACAAAAGCAAGCTGTCAAGGAGGCCACACGTGAATTGACAAAGTTGTTTATACAATGCGCTTTGTCATTTCACGTCGTGCGTACTCCTCGTTGGAAGAAGGCCATTAAAGCTATCAGCCGCATTGGGTATGAGTGGGAGGGTCCATCTTATGAGTCCCTTCGCAAAACCCACTTAAGGAAGGAGAAGAAGGCAGTGGAGCTTGAGATGGAGCCTTTGAAGGCAACCTGGCAGAAATATGGATGCACATTGCTTTGTGATGGCTGGACAGACATGAGAAAGAGAAATGTATATAACATTTTGGTGTCCTGTTGTAAGGGCACAATGTTTTTGCGTGCCATTGATGCCTCGGTTCCAGGTACAGTTGTTACTGGAGCATTCATATGGAGACATTTGCGTGAGGCAGTGCTAGAGATTGGCCCAGAGAACATAGTGCAGGTAGTTACAGATAATGGGTCAAATTGTGTATCTATGGGCAGGATGTTAGAGGATGAGTTTCCAAAGATAGTGTGGACTCCATGTGCATCACACAGCTTGGACCTCTTGATAGAGGATGTGGCCAAAATTGGGTGGATTGCCGACCTCTTTAGTACTTCTCGGAGCATGGTGAAGTTTGTCACCAAGAGGCCAAAGGTTTTAGCTATGTTTCGTGCACACAGTGATTTGGAGTTGTTGAAGCCCTCAAACACCAGGTTTGCTTACATGCTCATTGTGGTTGAGAGGCTTGTGCGGGTCCGTACAGGTTTACTCCGCACTGTTGTCTCTCAGGAGTGGATGGCATGGGATGATAGAGAGCATCCCAAGGCAGTAGCATTTGTGCGCGCGGTAATGCGAGACACTTGGTGGGCTGAGGCCCTTGCACTTGTCACGGCCACTCAGCCTATATATAGTGTGCTTCGCATTACGGACATGGAGGGCAGCACCCTTGGACTCTTATATGAGTTCATGGACCGCATTGGAGAGGCCCTAGATCGATGCACTATACTATCAGCTGAGAGGTATGTATCATTGTATGTCATTGTTGTTCTTTTAGTTGCCAGTGGCCACATTATACATTGATATTAATTCCATGCTTCCAAGTGTCGTTGAACAGGATCCAGGACATCAGGGAGGTGTGGAACCGTAGATGGGATTGGTTTCATAGGCCAATCCATGCGGTTGCCCATATACTACACCCACTATGGCGGAATGAGGAGCAGTTCAACAATGAGGAGCTAGAAGAGGGATGGCAGTCTTACATCCAGACCTGGACTGGAGGTGATGTTCAGCTCCTCAGGAAGTTAGAGGATGAGCTCCTAGTATTTCGGAATGGGAGTCATGCCTTTGGGAGAGCCACTGCAGTTTTGAGAGAGACTCAGCTTCAGCCAGTCTCTTGGTGGGAGAAATATGGCATCGGTACTCCAGTTCTGGTAAGTGCCCACTGACAAGTTACAACTTACATGTAATAAGTTTGCACTTTGAAGTAACAACTTAGTACTTACAACTTATATAAGTTGTTTCTTCTTATTATTTATAAAGTTTTCTGTTATCTTTTGACAGAAACGCCTTGCATTACGAGTCCTCTCACAGGATTGCAGCTCTGGTCCATGTGAGAGAAACTGGAGCACATGGGCCCTCTTCCATACAAAGAAGAGGAACAAATTGTCCACTGCTCAATTAGAACGGTTGGTGTATTGTCATTGCAACCTCCGTTTAATTGAGCAGCAAGGCAATCCCATTGAGCCGCGCCAAGTGAATGTCGACAAGATCGACATAGAGAAAGTGAAGGACGTACCAGAGATCCCTGCTGAGGAGCGCGACATCTATGCCATGCTATACGAGGAGATGATGGCACCAGCTACTATGACACGATCACGGGCACCGACATCAGCAGATCATGCATCTACGAGTGCTGAGGCTGAGGCTGAGGCTTCATCTTCTTACGACACAGACTCACATTCCTCAGAGGAGGATGATGCTGAGTAGTTACTAGTTACTACTAGTGACTCTTGACTCTTGACACTTGAGTCTAGAGTTGAGAGTCCAGACTCCAGACATTGGAGACCATTTGTTTTTTCAGAGTTTTTGTATTTGGTCTTTCGGTACAGACATCTGTATTTCAGATTTCAGATTTATCATTTGACACTATTCACTAGTGCTTAGTATGTTGCTTAGTATGTTGTAAGTTGTAACTTGTAACTTCAAACTGGTTATGCTATTAATAATTATATGGGTTTTTGCCATCTATGATCTAATTCCTGATTCCTGAAGACTGCCATGTATCATGTATGATGTATCATGATTCATGTTACATGTATGATCATTGTATGATGTAAATTGTAATCATGTATGATGTATTAAGAATCAGGATTCAGTATGAAATTTGAATCATGGATTCATCATTCATGATGTATCATGATTCATGTATATGAAAGTTGAATGTAGATTTTAGCATTAAACTGTACCAAACATAAATTTATGGACACCCCCCTAAAAAAAACCTGGAAAAAACACCTGAAAAAAAATTTGAAAAAAACTTTTAAAAAACTTTTGGAAATTTGTTTGAAACGTTTTTGAAACGTTTCAAACACGTTTCAAAAACGCGTTTCAAAAAACGTGTGGCAACTATGCAAGTGACACCACAAGTGTTTCCCAAGAGTCAGGCAAAGTAGTGAGCAAAAAGATAGCTTTCAACTTATCATCAAAAGCAGGCAATCCAGAATCCTGCATCTGATTAAGCACCCCTGTGAAAGTAGTAATATGCTCTACTGCATTCTTAGAATCATCAAGTTGCATATTCATGAGTTTCCTGATGAGATGTACCTGGTTCACTGGCGTGGTGATCTCATAGGTGCTTCTCAGCTTCTCCCAAACGGCATAGGCTGTTGTCAGCCCTTTGAGGTCTACAAGAACCTCATCAGCAACAGCCATCTGGAGATAGGCA
The DNA here is from genome assembly GCF_041138505.1 of Cibotium barometz. Taxonomy (NCBI): domain Eukaryota; kingdom Viridiplantae; phylum Streptophyta; class Polypodiopsida; order Cyatheales; family Cibotiaceae; genus Cibotium; species Cibotium barometz. The sequence continues at coordinate 27,902,375 of NC_141059.1, read as the reverse complement.
ACGGCCTTTCTGTTCAGGATTCCCCATTCATCATCTGTCATAGCAGCGGGTTTGAACTGCTCAAGTGCAGTATCACATTCCCGCAGATAGAGGATATTCTGAATCCTCACCTTCCAAAGATCAAACCCAGTGCCTGCAAACTTCTTAATCTCTAGTAGACCCTTAAGATCACTTGTAGACGCCATGACTTATCAAACTGACACTTCAGAAAGTAAGTAATAGCAAGATGTTATGTACCAGATATGGGTTGACTTGTAGGATGCTCGTAGATTGATGAAACAACTTCAAGTGAAGGTGACGTCGGAAGAGAATCACCAGATGTCGATGTAAACTCGCCGAGGGGCAGAAAGTTGCTGTCTTTGGTGTTGCTCGAAGATCCCGTCTGCTGGAGGGCCGTGAGGCAAAGACGGCTGCTGCTAGTGGCCGTGGGACTGCTGGCTGCAGCCCGGACTGCTGCTGGTGGTCGTGGGGCTGCTGGCTGCAGCCCTAGCTGCTGCTGGTAGTCGTGGGGCTGCTGGCAGCAGCGTTGGCTGCTGCTGGTAGTCGTGGGGCTGCTGGCTGCAGCCCTAGCTGCTGCTGATGGCAGCCGTACAGCAGGCAGAGAACAAGACCACAGAAAACGCTGCTGTTTACAGCAGCGCAGCACCAAAAAACGCAGCACAAAAACGCAGCAATGGAGTGCAAAAAAAAACGCAGCACAAGGGGCAGCAAGGGATAGAAGAAACGCAGCACAAGGGGGCAGCAGAGGGAGAGAAAAAACGCAGCACAAGGGGGCAGCAGAGGGAGAGAAAAAAAAAAAAACGCAGCACTCTAGAAAGAAAAACGCACCATCTTGATGATAAAAAGGGAGGTGTTTGACGATCCCGTAGTCAAGTGGTGGAAGACACCTCTAACTCCATAGCTTCTGCATACAGCTTCCCTCCATAGCTCTGATACCAGTTGTTGGAGGAGAATGACTCAAACACAAGAGCCTTAGCCAAGGAAGTGCAGAGGAGATAGAGAAGAGTGAGAGTGAGAGAGAGAGAGAGAACTCACACAATGCTCAAGAATATCTTGAATGTCTTATTGAGGCTCAAGGGAGACCTCGTATTTATAGTAATACAAGGGTATGGGCGGGCGCCCAACTTATGGGGCGCCCGGCGGACCAAATACAAAGAATGCCTTTACAAGGCCCAAATGAGGGCCAAATGTACAAGTAAATATATGGCCGCGAAGCTCTCGACAAGAGCTACGCGATGATCAAGGGAGCTGGAGTGCCGCCTGAGCGTAGCCTGAGGTAGAGACTTCGCGAAGAGGTCCGCCGCATTGTCCTCCGTCGAACAATAAAGTAGCAAGATGTCACCAGCCAAGATCTTCTCACGTACAAAGTGATATTGTATCTCTATATGCTTGGTCTGGGCATGGAAAACCGGGTTCCGAGCAATAGCTATACAACTCTGGTTATGGCACTGGATGACTGTGGGCTCCCTCTGTGGAAACCCAATCTCGCCTAGCAGCCTCCGCAGCCATACAACCTCACAAGCAGCACCACAAGCAGCCCGATACTCTGCCTCTGTCGAAGAAAGGGCAATAGTTGGCTGCCTCTTGCTGCTCCAAGAAACGGCTCCTGAGCCGAGGGTAAAACCGTATCCTGAAGTAGATCTCCTCGTGTCTGGATCTCCTCCCCAATCTGAGTCACTCCATCCTTGGAGCTTGACTCCATTCCCTCCTGTGTAAAAGAGTCCCAGATCCTTCGTACTCTGCAGATACCGCAAGATCTGCAATCCTGCGTCCCAATGAGTCTTCAATGGCGTCTGCATAAAAGAGCTCAACAGCCCCACGGAGAAGCTCAAGTCCAATCTGGTGTTCAGCAACCATATCAATGAACCAACCAACTTTCGGTACTGCGAGGCATCAACTGGCTCACTAGGATCTGTAACGGTTAACTTTGTGTTCGGGTCCATCGGCGAAGTAATAGGCTTGCAGTTCTCCATCCCAAAGGCCTCAAGCAACTCATGAACATACCGCTGCTGAGAGACGAAAAACCCCCTCTGGGTCTGCCAGATCTCCAATCCCAAAAAGAAGTGGAGTAAGCCTAAATCGGTCATCTCAAACTCCTTTGACAAGGTAGCCTTCGTCACTCCAATGTGCTCCACATGACCGCCGGTGAGAATGAGATCATCCACATAAAGGATGATAAGTGTGACCATGCCGCGTTCCCGAAAGAGATACAGGTTCGGATCTGCAACCGATCTGTGAAATCCAGTCCGAATAAAGAAGGAATCAATCTTCTGATTCCAAGCCCTGGGAGCCTGCTTAAGACCATACAAGGCCTTACGTAACCTGTAAACCATCCCTTCCGATCCTGGAACAATAAAGCCTGGAGGCTGCTCAACGTACACCTCCTCATGCAGGTCACCATTAAGGAACGCAGATTTTACATCCATCTGATACACGGGCCACCTGTGAGAAGAAGCAAGGGCAAGAACGGTCCGAATCGTGGACATTCGCGCTGTCGGTGCAAAGGTATCCTCGTAGTCGATGCTTGGCCGCTGAGCATAACCTTTAGCCACAAGCCTGGCTTTGTGTTTGTCCACCGACCCATCAGACGCGTATTTGGTCTTAAAGACCCATTTGACACCAATGACTGACTGCTTCGACGGCCTCGGTACCAACTCCCAAGTGTTGTTCTTCTCGATGGCATCAAGTTCCACCTGCATGGCTTTCCTCCAAGTATCCTGTGAAAGGGCTTCCTTTACGGAAGTGGGCTCTTTATCCCGCATGATACGAGACATCAAAGCATAGTTCACCTGAAGAAGCTCGGCCGTGTTGCTTTTATCTCGGACTCGATGTGATCTTCGAGGGCCGTCCTCTGTGGTCCACTCGGAGGGTAGCTCCGTGACACCCGACTCCCGAAGGGTGTCTAACAACCACCTAGGTACTCGAACAGATCGTGGAGCCTCCTGTGGTCGCGGGGGCTCTACTCCAGCTGCGGGCTCAACCTCCTGTGATGACTGAGGTGGATCAACTGGAATGATAGACTGGGAATCATCATCAGACTCATCTGGATCTCCAAGAAGTGGCGGCTCCTCGACAGTGGATGCTGGAACATGCTCGTCAAAGACCACATCCCGGCTGACAACAATCTCATTCCTTTCTGGATCATACAACCTGTATCCCTTGGAAAGAGAGTTATACCCCACAAATACCAGCTTGCGGGACTTGGAGTCAAGCTTCCCCCTCTGCTTCTTCGGAATATGTACATACGCGTCACTTCCAAAGACACGGAAGTGCGAGACATCAGGTTTCCTGCCAAAATATGCCTCGAATGGAGTCATATGGGGTACAGAAGTCGTCGGAGAGTGGTTAATGGTATGGACAGCCGTTGCCACAGCCTCATCCCAAAGTGGACGAGGAAGATCACGATGCTCCAGCATGGTCCTTGCCATCTCCACCACAGTCCTGTTTCTTTCGTTCAACAACTCCATTCTCCGAAGGCGATCCGGTATTGGCCAATTCCCTTTTGATGCCATGATCTGCACAAAACCTGAAAAATACAGTCAAGGAGAATTCACCTCCTTTATCAGCCTTGAGAGTCTTAACCTGATATCCAGACTCTTTCTCCACCATCACGTGCTAATCCTTGAACCGAGCAAAAGCCTGGTCCTTCTGGGAAAGAAAGTAGACCCACGTGAATCTGGTACAATCATCAACAAGCAGCATGAAGTAGAGAGATCCTCCCAAGGATGGTATCTGCTGTGGTCCACACAAGTCAGTGTGAATCAACTCCAATGGTTGCGAAGCCCGCCTGGAAGCCTTCTTCGGAAAGGATTCCCTGTGCTGCTTACCACGGATGCAAGAACTGCAGCGTCCTTGCCTATTACCAACATCTGGCAAGCCAACCACCATCTGGTCCCGGAAGGCGCGCCGCAAAGCATCCACATTTAAGTGGCCAAAACGAAAGTGCCACAAATCTCCGACCTGAGAGCCTGTCAATGAGGAGAGTGCAGAGAGCTTGTAGATGCCATTCTCCACACCGCCTTCCCAAACAACTTTGCCTGTCTCACGGTCCCTTAGAGCAACTGAATGCTCCTCAAATTCCACCCGAAAGCCAGTCTTGCATACCTCATGCACTGACAGAAGATGAAAACCCAGAGCAGGGACATAAAGAACACGGGAAGCATGCTTGCCCCCCTTGCCGTCGGGAATAATCTCCATCCGGCCCTCACTATGTATCGGAATAGTGGAGTTATCGCCAATAAAGATGCGACCTGACTGCCGTTTCAGATCCAGAAAGAAGTCACGGGATGGAGTCATGTGCGTGGAAGCACCACTGTCGAGAATCCATTCCCGGGTATCCTTCGCGGTGAAGCCAACTGCCTCCTCGCTCGAAGATGTGAAGCATCGGAGTCCACCATCTCTAAGTGCACAAATGCCGGAGTCTTTGCAGCTGAGGCTGAGGAATCAGCACTCTTCCCTGTCCGCTTAGGGCACTTCCTCCAGTAGTGGCCTTTCTCACCACAATCATTACAAGATCTTTCGGCATTCAGCTTCTCTCGTTCTGGATCAGGCTTCTTCTCAGAAGACTTCTCTGGTGAAGCCTTCCCTTTGCCCTTGTTGGTATTCCGGCCTTTCGATCGTTGGCTAGTTAAGGCCTCCAAACCTCCGCCGTGAGGAGGGTTCGTGAAACATTCCTCCTGGTCCAAGACCATGTTGGGGTAAAGGCGTTATGCCCACCCTTATAGTGTGTACAAGCCCATAAGTTATAGTACATAGTACACTTAGTACTTTTAATGTACTAAGTGCACACTGTCTACTAGTGCAATATACATGTGTGATAGGGGAGTCACACACTCATGCTTTATGAGTTGACTTATCCCCACAACTCTCTCTCTCTCTCTCTCCCTTGTTCTTCTCTGTGTATGTCTCCCACATGACCTAACCCTAATTCTCCCACACAACTGGTATCAGAGCTCTTGGTCCCCTCCCTCTTCTCATGATGGCTGCACTTGAGCCCTGGTTTTAGGGTTTTGTTCTCAAGTGCTGCATCGCTGGAATTCAACTGGAATTCATTTGCTGCGTGTGTTGAACTATTCGCAGGCAGGTGGGCGGAAAGAGAAGGAGTCGAGGGCAGCCTTTTCTCCTTCAGCAGAGAGGCGAAGTGACGTGCTGCAACAGACCTTTGTAGTGGCTAAAGGCGAGTGTGGTAGCTCTACACGGCGAAGGCAGCGCTGGCCCTTCAGCGTGGAGCGAAAAAGCAGAGAGGCGAAGTGACGTGCTGCAACAGACCTTTGTAGTGGCTAAAGGCGAGTGTGGTAGCTCTACACGGCGAAGGCAGCGCTGGCCCTTCAGCGTGGAGCGAAAAAGCGCTAGGCGAAACATGAGCGAAGGCGGGCGTTGAATCACACGTAGGCAGAGGTTGGGTGAAGGCGGCGAAAACACAAACCTTGGTGCGGTGAGCGTGAACTGGCGACGTGTTGCTACCAGGCGGAAACAAAGTTGACGGTGTAAAACCACCGGGCGTTGAATCATTCGCAGCCAGGCGTCTAACTGTGAATGGGTCTATGAGTCAAGCGCACAGGCGGGCATGACGACTCGAGCAACCCCTTGTGATTGAGGAAGGCCAAGCTCGCTTTCTTGAAGAAGCTCACAGTAGCCTGAAGGGATCTCTGACTCTCAGCGCAGCATCAACCTCAACAGCACATTCATTCATAAGCCCGTGCCGTGCATCAGCTACAGCTGCAGAAGCATCAGCATCAGCATCAATAGCAGCACTCTTTCTGCAGCAACATCAGCAAGAATTGCCCCCCTCTCCTGCAACAGCATCTGCAATCAAAATTCAGCCTGCAAATTGAAGAAAAATCAAAAATTACAAGGTATTTTCGTCAATTTTTTTTTGGGATTTGCAATTGAGCAAGTACAATGAACAATTGAGCAGATACAGGTGCCGAATTGCTCAATTTTGAGCGAAATTGGCAAAATTGGGTGACATTGGTCACAATCAGGATCAATTTGCAGGACATTGGTCACAATCAAGATCAATTTGCAGGAAATTGGATGTCGAAATTTGGGGCTTTTGATGTAATTGTGCAATTAAGCACTCATACATGCTGTATGATGTGAGAAATCGCACATTTGGGCAAAATTGCAGCAAATTGCAGTGCAAATCAAGGGGCTTTTGTGCCGATTTGGTTGATTTGCATGCAGGCAATCGCAGTTGATGCTGTGGATAATGTGCTGATGCCTTACAAGCACTCAATGTGCCTGTAAATCGAGGGGCTTTCATGTATTTGATGTATATGTGGCCAGGGGGAAGCATCGTGAACACTCTGGATGCCTTCATGTGCGTCAATGTACCATGTATGATCAGAAATTGATCTTAAATCAAGGGGCTTTTCAAGTTCGTATGCTTGTTGAGCTTGGCAAAGCAGCAGGCAAGACATTTATGCCTTGAATCCTCAAAAAATCAGCTTGCAGTCAAGGGGCTTTTGCCCAATTTCTGTTCGGGACTGTTTTATGCAATGTACAGGACTGTAAAAGTCTGATTTTCACTCATTTGGACAGCCAGGAGAGCATTTATTGCTATTGTACCTGCTGGTACAGATTTGGCACAGCTTTGTGCAAGTTTTGGCATGGCTGTACACTGTTTTGAGTGACCAAAAGGTTCAATTTCAGCTGCTGTACTTGCCGGTACAGGTTTGGTACATCATTGGTGAGCACTTGGTACTGCTGTACAGTACTTTGGAAGGGCAACAGAGCACATTTAAGGTGCTGTCCAAAATCTGCAGCAACCAGATTTTGGTGATTTCATCACATAAAGTGGGAGAAAAGTTGCATTTGTGCTTCCGCAGTGGGAGATAAAGCTTGGGAGAAAAACTGTGAGCACTTTGTGTGCTTTTGGTACAGTGTTTGCACACTTGCAGGGAGCCAGGCATTGACAGGTTGCATATTGCTATGGCAACCACAGGTGAGAGCTCTTCATTGCTTCACATCAAGAAGCTTGAAGGCTCGCATAATTATGATATTTGGCAAACCCAGTGCTACAATGTGTTGCTCCAGAAAAAGCAGCACAAGCCTATCAAAGAAAGGGGTGTCATGCCCGCTTCTCTTACTGCTGAAGAGTGGGAAGATATGGATGAGCTGGCAAGATCTACTATCATGTTGTCTGTGTCAGACTCATTACTTTTCAGCATTCGTGAAGAGAAGACAGCTTGGGGAATGTGGCAGAGATTGCAGGACTTGTATGCCCAACAAAGTGTCTCAAGCAAAGTGTATTGGTTGAAGAAACTCATAGGTCTTCAAATGAAGGAAGGGGCGTCTATGACAGCCCATCTAAATGAGTTTAATGGTATTGTCAGCCAGGTCATTAATCAAAAGTTGGCAATGGACGATGAGTTCAAAGCCACTTTTTTGTTATGCACTTTGCCAGAAAGTTGGGACACATTCAGGACAGCCACTAGCAATTCGCATGCTATGCTGTCATATGCAGATGTTGAGGGTGCTCTTCTTCAAGAAGAGATGAACAGGAAAAACAACTCTGTTGGAAAGTCCAATGCAATGAATGCACGTGGGAGATCCCAACAAAGGGGAAAAAGCCAAGAACGGGGAAGGAGCAAGTCTCGCTCCAAAAAGGATTTGGAATGCCATTATTGTGGCAAGAAGGGACACATTAAAAAGCAATGCTACAAATGGAAAAATGATCAAAAGGAAAAGGGAAAAGGCAAAGACAAAGAGAAAGATGAAGCCAAAGATGTAAAGCCAAAGGGCAAAAGTGGAGTCAAGATTGAAGAAATCAATGTGTCACATGCAGGTGGCAGTGAGGATGAGGTCCTATTTACGTCTTCACTTGATGCCCATTCACTTCTTACAGGTGGTCATGGTATGCACTCATGGATCATTGATTCAGGTGCCTCCTTTCATGTCACAGGTTGCAGAGACTTGTTTGTCAGGTATACTGCTGGCAATGAAGGAGTGGTTTATTTGGGTGATAACCATGCATGCAAGATTCTTGGCAAAGGTGATGTGAGGCTTGTGTTTTCAGATGGCTCACAGCTTATGCTCCATGATGTCAGGCATGTGCCTGAGATCAAGAAGAATCTGCTTTCTACTAGACAGCTTGATGATGCTGATTATGTTACCACATTTGGTAGTGGAAAGTGGAAAATTAGTAAGGGCTCACTGGTTGTTGCCAGAGGCTCTAAGGTGGACACTCTTTACTTTATGCATGCAGGTGTCTGTCACCATGCTAATGTAAATGCAACCGAGCTGCCGGAAATTTCTATGTGGCATAGCTGGTTGGGACACATGAGTGTCAAAGGAATGGAGCAATTGTCTCGTTTGGGTTACTTGCCTTCTCTAAAGTTTTCAAGTTTTCAGTTTTGTGAGCATTGTATATATGGTAGGCAACTACAGTGCCCCCACAAGAAAGCTCTTGGACAGAAAGATGCTCAGTTAGAGCTTGTGCATACAGATGTATGTGAGATGCCTCAGCTTTCTTTGGGAGGGGCAAAATACTTTGTGTCTTTTATTGATGATGCCACACGCAAGGTGTGGGTTTATCCTCTTCGTTTGAAGAGTGATACATTCTCAGTGTTTCAGAAGTTTGTTGCTCTTGTTGAGAATCAAACTGGCAAAACACTGAAGGCTTTGCGTTCCGACAATGGTGGAGAGTATATGTCCAAACAGTTTCAGGACTTTTGTGATGCTAAAGGCATCAAGAGGGAGCTCTCTACTCCTTATGATCCTCCACAAAACGGGACAGCAGAGAGGATGAACAGGACCATTCAGGAGAAGGTCCGTTCTATGTTGTCACATGCTGCATTACCTCATGGTTTTTGGGCTGAAGCTGTTATGACAGCCGTTCACCTTATAAATAGGTCACCTAACACGAGGCTTGGTGGGAAAGTGCCAGAAGAAGTATGGACAGGGAAGCCTCCGTCATACAAGCACTTGAGAGTGTTTGGTTGCGTTGCGTACGTGCACATACGCAGGGAAATGCGCACCAAACTTGATCCTAAGTCTCACAAATGCATATTCCTAGGATATGGTGACAAAGGTGAAATGGGGTATAGACTTTGGGATCCTGTGAATAGAAAGATCGTACGCAGCAATGATGTCATTTTTGATGAAACATGCATGTATAAGGAGCCTGCAAGGCAACAGGAGCCTGGCAGAGTCATCTTTGATGATGATGGACATCATGGACAACAACAAAGGGCTGTAAATCAGCCATTACAGCAGCAAAACCAGCCCTTAAATGGTGCTGAAAATGGTCCAAATGGACAGCCAGAGATGGCAGAAGATATCCCTATGGATATACCATAGTTAGAGGAGATACCGGGCATGATATTTCAGCCTTATGGCATGGAACAGGAGCCACCAATGGGTGATATGCAGGCTGGACAGCAACCTGCAAATGATGGTCATTGGGTACGGAGGTCCACTAGACCCTCCAGAGCCCCTAACAGGTTTGTTCCAGGGGTTGACTACTTGATGCTCACTGACTGTGGGGAGCCCTCATGTTATAAGGAGGCTTTACAGAGGGCAGACAAAGCTCTATGGGAGCGTGCCATGAAGTCAGAGATGGATTCTCTGCATAAAAATGGAACTTGGAAGTTGGTGCATTTGCCTGCAGGCAAGAAGGTTTTGCCATGCAAATGGGTATACAGGCTCAAAGTTGCACCAGATGCAAAGCCAAGATACAAAGCCAGGTTAGTGGCTAAGGGCTTCAAGCAGGAATATGGTGTGGACTTTGAGGAGATCTTCTCTCCAGTGGTCAAAATGACCACACTTAGAGCTGTGTTGGCTTTGGTTGCGCATGATGATCTGGACTTGATTCAGATGGATGTGAAGACTGCTTTTCTTCACGGTGATCTCCATGAGGAGATATATATGTAGCAGCCAGAGGGTTATGCAGTGAGTGGAAAGGAGAAGCTTGTATGCAAGCTGAAAAAGAGTCTTTATGGGCTCAAACAGGCACCAAGGGAATGGTATCATAAATTTGATACATTCATGAAATCTCAGAAATTCAGGAGAAGTGACATAGATCACTGCTTGTACACCAAGAAAGCTTTGGATGGCAGTCTATTGATCCTCATCTTGTATGTTGATGATATGTTGATTGCCGGGAAAATCTCGTAAAGAGATGGATGCCTTGAAGCAGAGGCTGCATCAAACCTTTGATATGAAGGATTTGGGTGATGCTAATCACATCTTGGGTATGCGGATACTTCGGGATAGAAATCAGCATGTGTTGTATTTGTCTCAGAAGGAATACATTGGCAAAGTCTTGCAGAGGTTCAATATGGACGGGGGGAAGAAGACTAGTACTCCTTTGCCTCAATATGTGAAACTCAGTGCTATGGACAGCCCACAGTCAGATAGAGACAGGGCTGATATGGCCAAGATTCCGTATGCTTCAGCTTGTGGCAGTCTCATGTATGCCATGGTTGCTACTAGGCCGGACATTGCATTTGCAGTGGGAGTGGTTTCTAGATACATGGCCAACCCTGGCAAGAAGCATTGGGAAGCAGTGAAAGGTGTCATGAGATACCTGAAGGGCACACATGATATGTGCATATGTTTTGGCAAACAGGATGCATTAGTGCATGGTTACACGGATTCGGATTATGCCGGTCATCCAGATAACCGGAAGTCTACTACCGGTTATGTGTTTACATTCACAGGAGGTGCTGTGTCATGGATATCCAGGATGCAGAAGTGCACTGCCTTATCTACTACAGAGGCCGAGTATATTGCAGCCCCACAGAGGCTTGCAAGGAGGCATTATGGCTATCTCGGTTAGTGGTTGATTTGGGTTATACAGGGGATATTCCATTGTTGCATTGTGACAGTCAGAGTGCCATCCAGTTGGCAAAGAACCCTGTCTTTCATGCAAAGACGAAGCATGTGGATGTGAAGTATCACTTCATCAGAGAGGTGATAGAGAACAAGCAAATTCAGCTTGTTAAGATTCATACGGATGACAACCCGGTTGATCTGTTGACAAAGAGTTTGCCTCCGGAGCGGTTTGCTCATTGCAGACACTTGATGGGCATTGGATGAGGCCAGTTTCAGCCTTGATATGGCCTTGTATATTATCATGTACATGCTGATTTTTTCTTTTCCTTTACTTAAGGGCACTTTGCCTTTAAGTGGGAGGTTGTTGGGGTAAAGGCGTTATGCCCACCCTTATAGTGTGTACAAGCCCATAAGTTATAGTACATAGTACACTTAGTACTTTTAATGTACTAAGTGCACTATGTCTACTAGTGCAATATACATGTGTGATAGGGGAGTCACACACTCATGCTTTATGAGTTGACTTATCCCCACAACTCTCTCTCTCTCTCTCTCCCTTGTTCTTCTCTGTGTATGTCTCCCACATGACCTAACCCTAATTATTCTTCCTTCTCCCACACAGACCATTGGCACAAGCTCCTCCCAAGTAATGGTGCTGAGCCTGCCACTCGTGATCAACGAGGAATAGAAAGCAGAATACTGACCAGGCAAGTGGGAAAGCAAAGTGATGGCCATATCTTTAGATGATATCTCTTTCCCAGCTTGTAGGACTTCCTGCTGAAGGGCCTGCAGCTTGTTAATGTGTTCCCGCATGGTCGAAGACGTTGCAGGGTTCATAACCCGCATCTGCACTTCCAAGGAGATCCGCTTCATGGGGGATACCCTGTTATACAAAGACGCCAAGTGCTCCCATATGCCTCTCGCCAGCGTCATGTGCTTCACATGATTGATCACTTGTGGTGTGCAATTGAGGAAAATAAACGACCGGACCCTGGCGTTGACACGGTCCCACATGTGTGCCTGTGCCTCTCGGTCCTTCCTCGTTGATAATAACTCCCCTTACTCAGCTTCCGGCCGTGGCACCCCAATGATGATAAAATTAGCAAGGTCATATGACTCCAGCACCGACTCCATCATGACCTTCCAGATACCGTAATTGGACCCGTCCAGCTGACGATCCACTGGGAACGTGGGGAGAGTCGGAATCTTCACGTGCTTCTCAGCCATCTCTAGTAAATCTGCCATCGCGGAGAGTAACCTGAAAGGGTGGGTGGGTGGGGGGAAAAAAATCTGTAAACCTGCAAGTGGCTGTCCAGCACCTTGGCCCGCCTTCCTCTTGCACCTTCTCTTCCCGTTCAGCCCAAAACAGTCCACCAATCAGCAGCCTAACGCTCCCCCTCTTGCTCAGAAAAACGCCCAAGATCTGTCTAGAGCCTAGGCTCTGATACCATGTCAGAATATGCAGCGGAAATGATAACCAAACTTGGGTAGACAAGAGCAAGTAGACTGCAGAAAATAAACATCACAAGAAACACAGAGAGATAGGTGTGTAAACTCTTCTCTATACACAAGATCCTGAGAAAACTGAATGAGGAAGTGGTGGGGGCAAGGGGCCTATATATACATCTCTGGAAGAGCAGTCGGCCAGCATATGAAGTGCCCACGACTGCTGAAAATGGTCCCACGACTGCATAAATGCAGTCGGCCAGCAGATGAATGCCCACGACTGAGAAACTCCAGTCGGCCAGCAGCCCAGTAGCCCACGACTGATAAACATGCAGTCGGCTAGCACTGGAGTGCTCCTGGCATCCTCTGGCAACCCTCCCCACCACTAGGAAAAATGGGAAAAAATAGGGAAAAATACGGGTAGTGTGGAAAAATGATAAAACACCTTATACAGGGCAGGCACACCCACAACAGAGGCCCTGGTGTATAAATATAGACAGGAGATGACTTCTAACAGAAGGACATAGAGGCACATGTACGTGCATGTATCACCTGTCAAAAGGTGAAATTTGATAGGCAAAAGGCACCAGGTTTGCTTCAGCCATTGCCTATTCCCACGCAGCCATGGGAAAGTATTACAATGGATTTCATTATGCACTTGCCACACACCCAACAAGGTAATGATGCAATTTGGACAATTGTGGACAGGTTTAGCAAGCAAGCTCATTTCTTGCCGGTCAAAAAGACTATCAAAGCTGAGCATATGGTTAAAATATATCTTGCACAAGTGTTCAAGCATCATGGAATGTCGAAGTCCATTGTGGGAGATAGAGATCCTAGGACTAAAAGTCTCTTTTGGCGGGTCTTATTTGATAATATGGGCACCAAATTGGACTTCTCATCAGCTTATCACCCTCAAATGGATGGGCAAAGTGAGGCTGCAAATTCAGCCATGTTGGATCTCTTGAAATGTTATGTGGCGGATCAGAAGTCTTCTTGGGAGAAGTGCTTACTGCTTGTGGAATTTGCATACAACAACATGATGCATGCATCTACGGGACAGGCCCTGTTTGAGATTGTTTATGGTAAGGTGGTTTTGCCACCCATCCTTCGCACAAAGGATGAGATATTTGCAGCACAGCTGATGAGTATGTAAGAGACTTGGATATTGCTTTTGCTCAGGTGCGGACAGCCATTGCAAGGTCACAAGACAAGCATAAAGAGGCTGCCGACAAGCATAGAAAGCAATTGGATGTTAAAGAGAATGATTGGGTATTGTTGAAATTTGAGAAAGCAAGACTTGCAAAGAGGCCTGGCAAAGAGGGTGCATATCCTAAGCTTCCAACCGGGTACTATGGGCCTTTTCGAGTGATCGAGAAGATCAATGAAGTGGCTTTCAGATTGGCATTACCTAGTCATTAGCACATACACAATGCTTTTCATGTGAGTCTCCTTCGCAAGTATGTAGGGCCGGAGCCCAGTGAAACAGTCATTGAGGATCCACCAGAAGTGGATGAGCTTGAGGAGATCTTGCAGCCAGAGCAGATTGTGTATCACAAGGAACGCAAGCTTGCTACAGGCAAAGTTGTGAGGCGTTACCTTGTGAAGTTTAAGAACTATCTTTCCATTGATGCTAAATGGGTAGATGAAGAGTTCTTCAGAGATTGCCCGCATGTGCTTCAGACATATTTGGATGCTTTTCAGTTGCGGACAACTGTTTAGAAGCCGGGGGGATGTCACCATTTGGCCACCCAATTGGTCCACCCGTGCTTTCTTATCATGTATGTACATTGGACTGGTGTCCATGGCAGTTATTTATGCCGGGGATTGATGCCACTCATGTGATACTGTGGACTTGGCTTTCTGTTGGGACTTGTGCCTCCGTGTACATGCCCGTAAATGCTTGGTGGATTGGTGTTCCATTGGGTCTGGTACCTCGTGTACTTACCTGGAGCACGTCTATTTTGGTATAGTCTCATGAACGGGGATTGTCCATACCAATGCTGCATTGCATAGCATCTTTATGTGCTTGCTTGCAATTGAAATTGCATGCTGTTTTCATGCTTGCTTGACCAATGTGTAGTTCCGGGTAAGGGGAACGCCCACCTGCGAACCGTGCGTGTGAAACTATCTGCTGACATGGTTATGTGGCATGTGACAGGTGGTAAGTATTGGTCATAAACTTGGCCTTAGGAGTTAGCACTTTAGCAAAATAGCTCTCTTTATTGTTGTAATTTTTGGTCTTTTTACTGAAAACCCTAATTTCAGCCCTCCTTTCTCAAGTTGAACCATAGGGGAAGCTTTCCCAAGGTTCCCTTCTTCATCCTCTTGAAGACTTTTGTTCTTGCGAAGAATTGCGACAAATCGAAGATCTCTTCACCCCAAGGACTTCCATTGCGAAGACTTCCGCTGTCATTGACTCTACTTGCAATTGGTAAGCTTTAATGCTTAAATATGGAAGCAAGAACTTGCTTCATGATTTCTTCTTGTTGTGCGGCACTCACACGGCATGCGGGTTTGTTGGTTGGGGAACTACTTGGCACAAGATCTATGCGATGATCCTCGGGCCTCTCAGGAGGTAGCTCTCCTGGCAATGCATCGGCAAAAACAATCTCTATATGCATTAAGAAAATTCAGCCTTTCTTGAGTCAATACATCCACATTCACATGACTTTGTTTAATCTTGTCACGAACAAAAACCAAATACGCGGAAAGACTCTTTTTCATTGCCTTATTAATTTGGATGTGTGATACAACTGGGATGGAACCCCCCTCTTTGCCAGCATCAATGACATGCATGCGACCTTTATGCATAAAAGTGATCATGTTGGTTTTATATTCTTTGCGGGGCTTAAGCCTATGATGCCAAGGCTTACCAAGCAATACATCACATCCATTCCGAGGAGCAATCAAGAAATGCTCATGATCAAGATAACCCTGAATATGTATGGCTCTGCATTTGGAGGCAAAAATTGGGCATAAAATTTGTCGTTGAACTCTTTCTAAGTACAAATGGGATCTTTGGTGGTTTTTTCAGTGATCCACCAATGGGCAGCTGTCCCCTTCAAGAACATGCTTGCATGATGGACTTTAGACTTCTCAGTGAAGTCCTTATCACTAAAAGCAATGTCAAATTGAGCCACGAAAGCAAGCACTTTGGGGGCATCATACTCTCCATGAAAAGCATCAAACTTCATGACCACTTGTGTCTTGCCTTAAGCTCCTTGAGCTTTTTGGCATGTGACTCATGTTCTTGCCTCTCTTCCCTTTATCCAATGGAACAACCCTCTCTATTGGGGCTTCAAGAGCAACCAAAGATGTTTCACAAGGCATAGTGGCATGTGCATTATGAATCTATGGCCCAGATGCATGTGACCTCCTTGAATGATGCAATGTCTCACCACGAGATAACTCAATGGGCAAAGTCTTTTGGCTTGCATGCTGACCACTCTCTCCATGATAAACATGCTTTGAATCCAGAAGGCCATCATGTCGCCCACTAGCTCCAACATGCACATATCTATTTTCTCCTGTCCCATGAGGAGTAGATCATGGCGAGAAGTGACTGATACCTCTTCCTTGTGCACAAAAGACCTCAACTGTTGAGATGTTGGGTCTCCATGCTTTAAACGAGGTGGATTGTTGAACATTAACTCCCCATCCTCTCCTTCTTTGAGATCACCCTTTCGGATGAAATAGGAGAGTGCCAACTCCCTTGGCTTCTTGCCCACTTCACGAGCCATAGACTCAAAGGTCATATCCACCATAGCATCAGCTTTCCTTGAATCAATGACACTTTGTACATGGAGATCTTCATGCAAAAATTTCAGCTCTTGCTCCTTTGCTTGCAAAAGCTTCTTCATGTGCTCTAATTCAGTCCTCAATGCATTGAGCTTATCCTCATGCATAGGCTTTGTCCCACGAGATGGCTGTCCCATTAAAGCACTGCCATAAACTCTCTCAAGAGGCTTGTGCCTTCCATGCAATACATCGGAATCGTGAGAGGCACTTGATTGATCTCTCAAATTTGGCACTTCCACAAAGGGTTGCCTTGGTTGTCCATTGAGGCAAGTGTCTGTGTTTGCTTCTGCTCTCAAAACACTGTATCTCCTCTTGAGAAAGAGAGACGCTGATACCAATGTAAACGCTCCCTGCGGGAGGCCTACAAATCGGAAGATAAAATACACATTATTAGATCACTTAACCAATACAAACAATGGAACAATACTTGCAATATTAAAATTGGAAACGACAAAGAACACTTGACACCATCACTGGAGCCGGAAAGGTCCCCCCACCCCCCTCCCTCCCCCCCCTCAATACAGTTTGTATTTCTTGGAGTATTTCTGTGTACAAGTGTTCAAGGGTCCCAAGGCTAGATTTCTCCATAGCATGGAGTGAATACAACCGAAAGAATAAGGTTTCTATCGATGAAGAATCAGTTGTCGGAGTAGGCCAAATCATAGGCAGTTTCCCACCTTCACTAGGTGAACACGTGCCCCTCACTGTCTTCCAGGACCGTGCACCAACAGACACGCGCGTCCTAACTTCTCGCAGGGTGAAGCACTGCGGAGGGAGTGATACCTGGTGCTCCCAAGTAAAAGCTTTGCTCCCAGTTTCCCTCAAACCCCATTGACCTTCACTGGCTCCTCTGAATGTGAGGGCACGGTCAGGGTACTCACGGGGAAAGATCACCATCCCAGTAGTCTTCCATGGCGAGGGAAACCGGTGGTGACGATTGTCTATACAAGACTTGGAGAAACAACATTTAAATTTAATCTTGTCTGAATTTGAATTACAGAAACAAGTACCTGATTGAGATTCAAATTAGGATCTAAGGGAGAGGAGACTGTCCCCTTTAATGCGGTCCTGGTTAGTGCAGATAGCAGTAGGAGGACAGTTGAAAGAAGAGGCGGGGGTAGCAGTAGCAACTAGTCCTGTTGGGCACAGTAGACAAAGGCAGCTATAGTCCTGAAGGCGGATACAGAAGCAACAGCCGGCAGGTACTGATGACAGGTACAGGGACATCAGCCCGGCAGGTACTGATGGTGGGTACAGGGACAGCAGTCGACAGATCTGATGGCAGGTACAAGAGCAGCAGCCGGCAGATCTAATGGCGGGTATAGGAGCAGCAGCCGGTAGATGAAAACCAATAGCACTGTTTCCAATCTAGTCCCAACCAGGCGGCGCCCTCTTTCCATCAACCACCCCCATACAGCCATCGACGTGCTGGAGGGAATTTTTTCCCATGCAATCCTTAGTCTAAATATTATTAGGCCTTACGCAATGGTTAATCCTTAGGCACCCACATTGAAAGGTGTCCAGTCATAATTTTAAATATGTGCGAACACCCAACCTCATAACTATTAAGGTTTACACTATTTAATAGATTTAACATTTGAAAAAGGCCAAAAAGGCAATACTTACCACTTGTTCACACGCCACACCAACTCGTCAGCAAACAGCACACCCACGGTACTTTGGGGGCGTCCTCGTCCAGTGTACTGGCATGTCACATAGAGCATATCAGCGTTTTTGCCTCAGCTCTCATCATCGGGACAGAAGCCCACTCTCTGCCACATCATTCCATGCGGATGGCAGCCCACTCTATGCTTAGCTTCACCATCTACATTTGTAACATGCAGCGGAAGTATTCATAATTAAGGCACTGTCACACAAGTCTCACACCACCTTCTTTTATCCTAAGTTTTGCGAGTTTAGCAATCCACTTTTAGCACTTCAAACTTTAAGAGATTTAGAGAGAGAGAGAGAGAGAGAGAGAGAGAGAGAGAGAGAGAGAGAACTGTACACCAGATTGGGTCACGAATTACCCACTGAAGGGCCCCCTCCTATTGCTAGGAGTATTTGCTTTTATTACTTTGAAGAGAATGACTTTGACTGACTTTGGACTATAGATAAGCCAAACACAAGATCTCTGAAGACCAAGAGTCGGGCTGAACTGTACACGGCTGTAGAAGCACCAATAATGATCGATTTCGAGCCTATGCACTCTTCCCAATGGAATGTAGGAAGGCTGCAAATCTAAGGCTGAGATATGGGCTGTTTGGGACTGTTTCTAGGCTATGTATGAATGCTGTAAATGAATGAATGCATGCGTTTTACCTTCACCGGCGGATGGCTATAGCAGAACGATGAAGAGATGAATGCTGAAAACTGGTTGTATGCAGAAAACGCAAGGTTCCCTGAAGGCTGAATGCTGTGTACTGCTGCGTTTTACTGACGGAGGCTGAATGCTCATGTGTTGATGCTCCTATGGCTGTAGGGTGAAACGCTTGCTCCAAATCGCTGAAGATTGAAGTGATCTATGGCTGTAGATTGAAAACGCTGATGCGCCTCTTGTTGATGGTTGAGAGAGATGATGTATGAATGCAAGTGAAGGCTATTTATATGAACAAGGGCTGGTCGGTTGGCAACTAATGCTGGCCGACTGTAGCATAAAGTGCTACATGACTTTCTACATGGATAAATAAAGTAATGATAGTATTAACTGCTGGAAAAATGATAAATAAATACTATAAAATATGGGAAAAATACCAGATAAACTTTTGAGGCTTTTGCAATGTTCTAGATGGCCTAAATGCATATGGGATGAATGCTATGCAAGAATGCACACGTCCTGATGCAAACTAAGGCTTCTATGACATCTATATGCATGAATGATTCTCTCCAAGTGGGTTAAGGGACTTTAACCGACTGACTGACTCACTAAGGCTGAGGAATGACCTACGTAGCTCGTGCCTGACATATCCTGGACTGGACTGAGGATTACAATGGGGTCATGGCGTACAACAAATATCAAATCCTAAAGGGTTCTAATACCGTACAATGTTGCACTGATGATGAGCCATCTTGTCACCATGCACTACAATGCAAAGTGCATGCCACAACATCACATCAGGTATGCATCACCCATGTCGCCAGAGCTTGCACCACTTGGGATGGCAGCCCTCTCTGCTCCTTACCACATGAGGTACGTAGCACGCGTGTCACCAGAGCTTGCACCACTTGGAACGGTAGCCCTCTCTGCTCCTCACCACCCCTCGAGTACGCAGCACCCTTGTCACCAAAGCTTGCACCCTTTCACAAGAGCTTGCACCACTTGGGACGAGCTTGCACCACTTGGGACGGTAGCCCTCTTTGCTCCTCATCACCACTAATGATGAGCCATCTCGTCACCATGCACTACAAAGCAGAGTGCATGCGACAACATCACATCAGGTACGCATCACCCATGTCACCAGGGCTTGCACCACTTGGGATGGCAGCCCTCTTTACTTCTTACCACATTAGGTACGTAGCACCCGTGTCACCAGAGCTTGCACCACTTGGAACGGTAGCCCTCTCTGCTCCTCACCACCCCTCAAGTACGCAGCACCCTTGTCACCAGAGCTTGCACCCTTCAGGTACGCAGCACCCTTGTCACAAGAGCTTGCACCACTTGGGACGGCAGCCCTCTTTGCTCCTCATCACCCTTCAGGTCTTGCAGCACCCTTGTCATCAGAGCTTGCACCACCACCATCACCACTCCGGACAGCAGCCCTCTCTGCTCTTCATCTACCACCCCAAGTACAGCAGCACCCTTGTCATTAGAGCCTGCATCACCTCATCTTTCGCTGCCATTACCACCTCAGAGCACCTCTGCATCCACCGACGCGAGCCTTTGACACCGACCACCACTCGGAGTACTTTGCCTCACATCGACGCGAGCCTTCGTCATCGACCGTGCTTCGGCTCCGACATCATCTCTGCTTCTGCACTGGTCTCTCTACTCAGAGTCACCTCACACCTGAGGGCTCTTGTACATATTTGCACTCACCATTATATATATATATTCACTCACATATTTCATGTTGTGTGATTTTGCTTTGATCTCTTGTACATCTGGTCCTTTCGTCCTTTTGCCCTCACATATGTTCCACTTATTCTCACTCTCAACATCTGTGTACTATGTCTATCTCCGTCTTTGTGTGGCTGTATTTGCCCCCCTTCGCTGCCCAGTTCCAGTTCGCCTCTCTGCCCGCTTCCCCCCCAGCTCGCCAGTTCGCCTCTCTGTCCCCAGGCTTTCGCCCCTTCGCTGCCCAGTTCCAGTTCGCCTATTTGCCCCCCTTCGCTGCCCAGTTCCAGTTCGCCTCTCTGCCCGCTTCCCCCCCAGCTCGCCAGTTCGCCTCTCTGTCCCCAGGCTTTCGCCCCTAAACCCTATTTGCCCCCCTTTCCCCACCCACCCCTGCTCCGTTCGCCTATTTGCCCCCCTTTCCCCACCCACCCCTGCTCAGGCCCCCAAGGCAGCAACATAACTCTCTCTCTCTCTCTCTCTCCTCCCTGCCTGTGGGAAGGACTGCAGAGTGATTTGGAGGAATGGCCCCGAGTCTCCAAGAGAAACTCGAGGCCCTCGAGATGGCAATGAAGGCATTAATCAAGGAGAACAAGAAGACATCCGATTCCAACCTCAATGAGGTGGAAAACAAACTACACAAGCACATCATAGCTCTCGAAGCACGGGTCACGAACCTCGAACAAGAGAACACGGCACTCAAGGAGGAGGTGAGTGCATTGAAAGTGGAAATGGTAGCCATCAAGAATGCTGAGAAGGAAGAAGGGGAGATCAATGACAACACTCTCACGGCCATCAAAGAAGAGATCTCCAAGGAGATCACAAAGGACATGGAGGGAAAGCTCGAAGCCAAGCAGTCAGGATGGGTCGAGGTGGTGAAGAAGAACATCCGTAAAGAAGTGAGGGAGGAAACTCAAAGGGAAGAAAACCAAATCATTCACACCACCATTGAGGAGGAGAAGATGAGGCATGCCCGCCGCCTCAACATTCGAGTCACAGGTATAGCCGAGACACCCGACTCCACTCCCGAGAAAGATGGACAGCTTCTATGCATGAAGCTCGGTTACAAGGAAGAGCACCCTCTTCCCTTCACCAAAGCATGGAGAGCCGGGAAAGACTCAACACGCAAGCGAGCCCTCATCCTACAGTTTGCAGGAGAGACGGAGAGGGTCACCTTCATGAGGAAGAGGGTCATACTACGGGGTTTAGAGGGAGCTCCTATTTTCTTGGATGATGATCTCACGAGGATGCAGCTTGAGCATAGGAGAGCTTGCATGCCACGAGTCTTACACGCGAGGAGAGAAGGCAAGAAGGCCTTCTATCGAGATGGTCGGGTCATCATTGATGGCCGGCCCATGGATTAGCGGTTTGGGGCCTATGGGACACAGACCAGGCCACTGACAGAGATACACATAGCAGTATGGAACTGTAATGGTTCACTATGGGTGCAGCCTGGACGACTGGAGCATGTTATGGTGGGGAGAGACATCATACTTCTGACAGAGACACATCAGAGCCCAGAGAGAGGGCTACCTCGAGTAGAGGGATTCCAGTGGGAGTCAGCATACAGGAGGACCACACGCCAGGGTACCTCGAGAGGGTCGGGGGGAGTAGCAGTTCTCCATCAGGATCCTCCTACGTCATTACAGAGGACATGCCACAGGAGGAGGAGATAGGAGCCTCGCCATACACTTGTCTGTCAGAGGAGATTATGCATTATTCTACACTAGGGGAAGTATTTCTTACGGGCGACTTCAATGCCCACACACAGAGCAGACAGTGTGAGGTGTATGACTATGATGACATGGAGATCCTCCACCCTGTGGATCCAGAGGAGATAGGGGCTAGTCGGGCATCAGAGGACACTGGACCAGACAGAGGGCATTATGGGGACCACTTACTAGAGTTGGGAGCCAGGCATCGTCTCGTTATTTATAACGGGATGCTACAGTGGCCGGGGTCAGGAGGGCTGACATGCTTCCCACATGGGGGTCATACACGGACCGGAGGCACGGTGGTAGACTACATTATGGGGTCTTTGGAGGCATCACAGCTTGTCACCTCATTCTCCATTCCACCTCGTCCTATTGGAGCAGATCATACATACTTGGCATTTTCACTAGCCGGATCACCAGTATCACCAGCCCCCCACATACCGACGCCACACACTACCATCTACTTCACACATGACATGGCAGACATATACACTGGCAGAGTAGAGGATGGACTCCTACTCATGGATCCCCTGGCATCTATGGATACCATTACAGCCCAGCTCGCATCACTCCTACACACGGCTGCATTACAGAGCTTCCCACATCGTGTACACTCAGGAGAGCCTGCGAGACCTGGGACTATGCCCCAGAACAGATGGTATGATGACGAGTGCAGAGCCCTATACTCACGACTCCGCATACAGAGAGCCTTGGGAGCCATCACAGAGCAGGAGTCGAGGAGAGAGATGAGGAGACTTACTCGCCGCAAAAGGCGGGCCTTCGCAGAGATACAGGAGCTAGAGATCTTTCATTTCTTCATGAGTAGAGATAGCCCTGTCTCATGGCGGCACTTCAGAGAGCCCCGGACCCCGACGCCTATTGCAGACCCACAGACATGGCACACATATGCAGAGGGTCTATACCATGCCCCACAGCAGCCACCTATACCTCAGCCACAGGAGCCTCGACCTACCACAGCTAGCTTCTTTACCCACTCGATGGTACAGGAAGCTATCCGCCGCCTACAGCATGGACGGGCCGCCGACCATATGGGCCTGCAGGGTGAGCATCTCATATATGCAGTAGATTCTTTAGCTCCTTTTCTTGCACACCTGTTTAACAGGGCACTAGCAGAGGGTTTGCCTGCGGAGTGGACGATGCACACCATTGTGCCGATTCACAAAACAGGGGATATGCTCGATCCGAGCAACTACAGGACGGTTATGGTTGGCCACGTGCTAGCCAAACTCTATGGTGCAGTGCTGGAGCAGGAGCTTAGCTTATATGCTGAGCGAGCAGGCTTACGCTCATCAGGGCAGGCAGGCTTCAGGAGAGCTTTCTCTACCACTGACCATGTATTCACTTTGAGATGTATGATTGATCAGGCCAGAGTGAGGAAGAGAAAGCTCTATTGCTGCTTTGTGGATTTCCGCAAGGCATTTGACACAGTACCACGAGAGAGGCTCTTTCAGCGCCTGCAGTCTCTTGGCATACCAGCAGATATGACATGGGGCATCTATGCATTATATGAGCAGGTTTTTGGGCGAGTCAGATGTCCAGGAGGTATGTCCGAGACTATTGCTAGCACCATTGGTGTGAAGCAAGGATGCCCACTTTCCCCCACGCTATTTGGGTTATACATTGATGAGGTGGCTGACTTCATTACACGGGGAGGCGGAGATGGAGTGGATTTAGCAGGTACCTCAGTACATATTATGCTCTATGCTGATGATATTGTATTAGTGTCTGAGTCCCCAGGTGGTCTACAGCAGCATCTACATGCACTCCATGATTTCTGCACGCAGAGGGGTCTTACTGTGAACCTTGGGAAAACCAAGGTTATGGTCTTTCATACATCGAGACAGGGCAGGAGTCAGCTGACATTCACTCTCGCAGGATGCCAGGTGGAGGTGGTGACATCATACGTGTACCTAGGGGTTACCTTCTCTGCAGCAGCCACACGCTTTACCATGGGTTCAGCAGCCAGAGCTAGATTGACACGGGGATATGCAGCATTGGCTATGCTAGAGAGACAGTGCCACCAGGCGCATTTTCAGGAGCCCCGGACGAAGGGGTGGCTATTTGACACATTAGTCACACCGGCATTGATGTATGGAGCAGCAGTATGGGCGCCAGGCCTTGCTACTCATTGGTGGACACAGATAGAGAGACCACAGGCCCTCATGATGGCACGCATGATACGCAGCAAACCGTCAGTACCTCATGACATTATCCGAGCAGAGTTTGCTGCGCCTCCTATGATGGTAGAGGCCATATTCCAGACTATATGCCTGCTAGACAGATTCAGAGAGATGCCACATGACAGATTATCATACAGAGCTTTTCAGGCATCTAGACAGTTGGCTGAGGCAGGAGACAGAGGATCATGGTATGCACAGGTCACACATTGGTTCTCACAGCATGGCCTAGACATGGATCATCTACCACCATTCCAGTATGACAGGGATGCACCACATATCCGTCTCTCTCATAGTGAGAGGAACAGAGTATTGAGACAGGATCTATGGCAGCTCTATACACGAGAGACATGGATATCGCCTACACAGCCTCTTCCACCGAAGATGCTATACTACAGAGATCACTTCATGAGTATCACTGATGATGGATTTATAGAGAGGCCTAGATACATGGAGGGCTTTTTACCACACGGCTCCCGAGTGGCTATTGGTCAGCTCAGAGTTTCATCACACCGATTGGAGATTGAGACTGGCAGAGCAGCACGGATTCCCCGAGAGGAGAGGGTATGCAGATTGTGCAGAGAGGAGGTGGAGAGTGAGGAGCATTATGTATGCAGATGCAGAGCATATACAGCCATCAGAGAGAGATATCCCATTTTATTCAGAGAGCCACATTCCCTACGCCAGATCTTTGAGACAGCAGACCAGCGCATACTAGGGAGATACATTCTAGACATACAGCGCCACAGAGAGACATTATTACAGGCTCAGACAGCTCCAGAGGGGGGGCGACAGACACAGATTACTACATTTTTCCAGAGATCCATACCCCTCCCAGCCCCTACACGGCAGGGGATTACTCTCCAGAGAGCAGAGACACTTAGAGCCCGCAGGAGACAGAGGACACCTGGCTTTCGGACACCACGCCTATACCAGAGAGAGATGACAGAGATCAGAGCTCAGTTTCACAGAGAGGGTGCGGAGCGACTGGCTCGCTTCAGAGCACACCCAGGCATGTTCTTCAGGGAGCTGTGGACACCCCCTTCACTGATGTATACCATTTTATACCCCCAGTATGGTACAGGATGGAGCTAGCTAGGTTGCATATCATGATTGTATACTCCATGCATATAGCTTTGCATTCTCCTAGTAATAGAGCTCCATCCCCTGCACACCCAGATTCAGCTTTTTTATTCAGTACTTTTTCATTTTGTTGGGATGACAGAGGATACCCCATACAGGTACTCCGATTTGTCTCATAGGCCGAGTTCGGTCTTTTGGAAGACGTTAATAAAATCTTTCTTTCTTTCTTTCTTTCTCTCTCTGTGGTTGTGGCTTTCCAACTTTTCGTATCAAAGCTTGTCTCTCCTGGAGCTGCCCATTGACCTACTCGATTCGACTTGCTGCCTTTAGCCTAAGCGTGCTCGCCTTCTTGCCTTCGCCCTGTGTGCCTGCGAATTCGGCCCATCTTCATGCCACCCCTCTGCTCAGCCCCCTTGGCGACGCTACCACCTCTGCCCCTTTTCGCCAGCTATCTGGGTGGCACTAGTGCGGGGTGTTGCATGCGCGGAGGCCTTGTTGTATTGATCGACAGCCCTAGCCTGATAAAGAGCAAGATCCTGATTTAAACATGATTAAGACAGAGGAGAGAGAAGATTGTTGGTGTCAGGGTTTTTTTATTCATATGGTACAAAAAGGTTGCTGAATAGATGTACATGATGCAGGCCCGTGGTCAGCCCCTAGGGGTGACCTCTGGCCCCTTTTCTACATGACTTCTACTGACTTCTGAAAATGATAGACGAATGAATGAACTGGATGATTGCTGAATTATGCTTTATGCTTATATATATGTGTGAAGGTTGTTCGTCGGCCAGTGGAGAAGTTGTCAGCTTGCTGCTGGACATGTATTATTCCCTAAATTTTCTATTTTGGTTTCAAAATAACATCATGAGGTGTTGTAGGTTCACTCAAGAGGAATTATCATCGCAAAATCAAGTGAAGGCATCCGTGCAGCGGAAGATCCGGCAGAGCATTGCAGAAGAGGTTTGTAAAAAGAGTTCCATAATTATGTTTGATGTGTATGGGAGTTGTGAAATCTTGAAGGTGGAGCCTGTAGTTAAGGTGGCCCGAATAATGAGTGTAGCCCAAATGATGTAGGGCTTAGGATTTTATACTATGTGGGTTCTTTTGACTGCCATAGGCTTCACACCCTTTGGGTGTTGCACCAATTGGTTCCTAAATTCAGCCTTGGGCTTGCCCAAGGCTTCTTCCTTTCACATTGTGTATACATTTAATGTATGGGCCACCTCAACTATAACACAAGACGAATCTCTCTCTCTCTCTCTCTCTCTCTCTCTCTCTCTCTCTCTCGCTGGAGGCCACAGCCTCAAAATGGCCTTTTTCCATTTTATTGCTACCTCAGGCGGTTAAGGAAAAATCTAGAGAAAACGTGACAATTCGATTTTTTTTTCCCCCTAAGGTCCTCATGCT
Source organism: Cibotium barometz (assembly GCF_041138505.1). NCBI lineage: Eukaryota > Viridiplantae > Streptophyta > Polypodiopsida > Cyatheales > Cibotiaceae > Cibotium > Cibotium barometz. The sequence continues at coordinate 27,875,895 of NC_141059.1, read as the reverse complement.
AAGACCCCAACCTAAGGTTTATTCAACTTCTAAGGTTCCTGCTCTTCAAGTAATTAATCAATGCAAAACAGAATTTTGGTGCCATATTATGTGACAGGTTTCATTACCTTTGAAGTAGATTATAGTGCCAACATTTTTTTTTTGGTATCTAGATTTTGTGACATGGTTTTCTTATATTTGATTGCAAATGCACAGTCTCTTTTGCAGGCAATGTGACCTTCTCATGAGCATTAACTTATCTCTGGGTCTTGTAATGTCAGTATCCAGACTTGGAGCCCGTACTTGATGAACTACTCCCCAAAAAGTCACCGCTAATCGTGGCCAAATGGTAGTGACCCATATGATTTATTGTGCTGCACCTTTTCTTTGTTTTGTCTAAGCCTTAGGGGCTTTACACACGTATTCTACCCATGTGAGAAAAAGTGTAGATTTCATCTATGCCATCTGAAAAAAGGGATATGTGTGTAAAGTGCCTTAATCAAGGAAACCCATTGAACATGAGTTAATATGCTTTGTTTTTCATATGCCGTTTTATTGAGTTGGTTTCATGCATTGCATCAAGGTTAATTGATACCTTTTGGGCAGTCAGAATCGTGTCAGCTTGGTGGTAGTGAACAATGTACCCCTTTTTTTCAATGTCCGTGACAGCCCCTATATGCCGACACTGCGACTTCTGCACCAATGTAAGTAATTTTATTTGTGTAGATTGCTGAGTTCCAAACCATAGTAATCCTTAATAAATACTTTTTAAATGTGATCGCTCTTTTTTGGGCTTTTATAGATCCGAGCATAATGAAGATGCTTAGAGTTGACAGAGGAGCTATCAAATTTGTCCTTGCTGGAGCAAATATAATGTGCCCTGGTTTGACATCTCCGGGAGGTGCTTTGGATGATAGTGTACTAGCAGCAGCACCCGTGGTATGAGTGTTTGATGTTTCTTCTAACACACAGAGACACTCTAACTTGGGTGCTTGCACAAGCGTGTTTATGGTTGATTGATTGTGACTAGTGCCTAATCACATACTTGAGCCCATGCAACAAAACTAGAGATACTCAATGGTAGCAAAGCCTCTTAGCTCTTAATGACTCCATGATGCTTGATTGATCGACAGATAATGAATGGATGATAAATGAATGAATATGACTAAGGGCCTAGACTCCTATTTATAGTGCCTAATGTTGGTAAGTTGGATACCAACCCTAATAATAATGTCCAACTAAGTGTGTTCACACAATAACCCAATAACTCTGTCCACACTTGGCCACATTGGGCGCTTAGACAATATTAAGGTTATAATATTACAAAGAAATTTTAATAAAATAACAAAGGTTTTGGGCATACTTACCTCCTGTTCATAGGCCACAAAACACATCAGAATACAAAGGCACTTGCATGGCTCACGGATAGGCATCCAGTCATGCAACAACAGTACGCACACCACCCTAGAGCACTGAGCAACGTCGGTGGCTAGGCTCCCATCTCCTAGCTGTTGCTCCCCCCCCCCCAAAAACCCGGTCGGAGGAGATATCTATGACAAGGTGCCACCACACCCTATATATGGCTCTTCGACTTCCCATGCTCTTGCATATGGGATAATCCACCACAACTTCTAGTCATACGATAACCTGAGAGTAGCTACGAGAATTGCCACCTCCAACACCCTCCTTCAATTCGAGCACCTCGATCAAACAGAGGCTAGGACCGCCTAGGACCACACAAGCCGAGCTCTGCTACCATGTCAAAGTCACGCAACAGTAACACACACACCACCCAGGGCACTGAGCAACGTCGGTGGCTAGGTTCCCACCTCCTAGCTGTTGCTTCCCCCCAAAAAACCCGACCGGAGGAGATATCTATGACAAGGTGCCATCACACCCCATATATGGCTCTTCGATTCCCATGCTCTTGCATATGGGATAATCCACCACAACTTCTAGTCATGCGATAACCCAAGAGTAGCTACGGGAATTGCCACTAGCCCTATGTTTAAAAAAAAAAGCAACACGTCACTTTAAAAAAAAGAAGAAGAAGAAGAAGTCCTCCAGTGTGCATACGGGCAGTCACGTTCAAAACACAAACAAAATAAATCCTCCCCACCCTCTCCTCACGCACGCACGCGTGTGAAGAAGCCTTGAAGTTGGCGTTAAAAAAAAAAATCACCCGAAGCACGATTCTTCGGAGACAACCACACACACATTATCTTCGTTTGAGTAACAACAGACTCGACATCGACATTCTTACCGTTCACAACAACCTTTTTCTTCGAATCAACATCAGCAACACAAGCAGCAACATGAAGCTTTCAGAAGGTCTCCCCTTGAAGAGCACTTAACCTCTTCAAAACCTCTTCAAAGTGGACTTATCTAGTGGCACGAACTTCTGACCCTAGTCGAGCACTCGGTCGTGAAGGCCGCGATGATGGACAAGTTTTCCCTTGCGAGCCATGCCCTTCTACTTCGGAAGCCTTAATACCCGTTGAACAAGCTGAAGATTTAAGAAATTATGGTTCGTGTGTGACAACCCAAAAGCACACAACTCCTCCGGCCGTGATCCAGGCAAAAACAATGGCCTCGTCACCGCCCTTACAAACTAAAGTCTTTGTCTCTGACTAGAAAATTGATGCAGTGGTGAATGAGAACCTTAAGTCAACTTTGAAGACTCAAGACCTTACCTTGAATGGTACAAGGGATACTGCAGACTCTTGCAGCATGACTTCAGTCGTTGCATATGAATATTTGAACAATACCTCTTCGGTGTCAACAACAACTCTTGAAGATTCCACTTGGCAAACAAACGAAGAAATGCAGCAATACCCTAATCTTCTTCAGGAGTTCTTTGACACACGGATGTCATCATTTGACACATGGGTTTTATTTTAAATGGGAGGGAATGTCACGATTGTGACGTATGTATGTATCAGATTCTCTCTTCATTGCTGATTCTTGTTGCAGATGCAAAGAGTAACCAGCCAAGGGAACCCCTGCCCTCGACTGGTTGCGACTCTTCGCCAAAGGATGTACCTCTTCATCGAATAGCCACATCCCTTCGACGAATGGTTGTATCCCTTGATAAATGGTTGTGTCCCTACATCGAATAGACACATCCCTTAGCCTAAAGTTGTACCCTTTCGTTTATGGTCATATCCTTTCGTTAAAGGACATGCCTTTTCAAATGTGTCTCTTCATCTCCTATATAAGAGACCTCTTGTACTCAGTTTAATCAATTCAATTCAATCTTCTCTCAAGTGTTTTCTTGAAGTCTCTTGTTCTCTAAGTTAAGTACTTAAGTAGTAATTAGTACACAATATGAGGGATTAACAACATAATCCTCACATGCTGTATGACCAGCGTTAGGAGAGAGGAAGAGCACGTTGTTGCCCTACTGCACGGCCAGCGCTCAGGAGAGGGAGGGAACAAGCTGCTGTTGTACGGCCAGCGCTCATGAGAAGAGGGAGAGGACGCTGCTGCCCTGCTGTACGGCTAGCACTCAAGAGAGGGAGGGAACAAGCTGCTGCTGCTGTACGACCAACGCTCAGGAGGAGGAGGGAATATGCTGTTGCTGTACGGCCAGTGCTCAGGAGAAGAGGGAGAGCATGTTGTTGCCCTTTTGTATGGCCAACCCCCAAGAGAGGGAGGGAATAGGTTGCTGCTGTATGGCCAGTGCTCAGGGGAGAGGGAGCACGATGTAGCCAGCCAGGAGTCAGCTGATGATCCATCCAAAAACACCCCCCCTGCTTTTATTAACTTGACCAGCTCTGAAAATAGTTGTGCTTTTTCCCTTTTTGCCAGAAGTGGTTGAGTTGCCAAAAATGTCAACTTTTTGTGCTTTTTCTAGCTTGTTGGCCAAGTTTAGCCTCCCTTTGTCCAGGGATCCTGGCCCAAAATAATAATAAGTCTGGCCACACTTTAATGATGTGTGAACTTGTTGACTTATAAACCTTATAAGCCACCTTAATGAATAAAGTCCCATGCTGCTCATGTTCTATAGCCATCTTTCAGGCCAAACTTTGCTAGTAAATGCTTCAGCTTTCTGCTGTGGAAAATTGTCGTTCACACCTTGGCTTCATTCAGTGTGTGAAACACCGATCAAGACTGGTGAAGGGACCAAATGGTGACATCCCCTCGGTCTTATAAGATAGCTGTGCGCAACTGTATAAGCTTGATACTAGTGGAATACTCTTCAAATATAGGAAATCTGCCATTTAGTAAAATCCAAGCATTAAAATCATAAGTTCAGATCCACTGTAACCATAGATACTCGACAGAGTTGTCGCTTTTCTGAATGTTCAGGAATCCAGAATCCTTCTGGAAACCTCCCAAAACATAAGTATGAAGTGAGCTACCAGGGTAGCGAGTATACCATGTTGGGTTGCATCTGCCATACATGTACTGAAGAAAACGCCTTTCAGAAAAATAACTTTCCTAAAACATATCTCAACATAAACATGAGAAACACTCTCCACTTGCGTTAACAAGGGAGTTCGACATGTACAAAATTTCAAATATTGGCAAAACAAAAGCATTAAACATAAATACTTATCTCGATAAAAAGTCTTGTCGCCAATATATTCATGTACAATCAGAATTTTTGGGGAGAAATCCCATAAACATCGCAATAGATACCAAAATTCGCAACAGTGTCTCTATGTAGACACAAAATATGGAGTAGAATTAAATCTCCTCCGAAACTTCGTTCTTTTTGTGGCAAGAACACTAGCACCCATAACAATCCGGCTTGGTACAACAACTTGTTGGTCCACCTTCCACCAAAAGAGCTTGTATGTTCCGTTCGTTGTGCTCCTTCGAAGGCATCTTTTTTGGCCATCGCTACCCTAAAACAATGCTCGTCTCCACCACGAATAATAGGCAGGTTTGGAACAGGAGCCATCTTTCTCTTTCTGGAAGAATATGTGGACGCTTTCTCAACAACTATCGACTGATGAGGTTTAGCAAAACCTAGATCCGGTTTTACTTGATACTTGCCGTGTTTATCAAGGGTAATATCCCCTTCCTGTAGAAGATAGTGAAAAGCCAACTTCCTGGGATTCATTTCCAGCATTGAAGACATTTGTAGCACTGGACTCCATGATCCTTTGCCTTCCATAACATCCTCACATGAGGGTCTTCGCGGTATATCCTCAAATATGCATCCTTTTCCTGAAGTTCTTGACGAAGCTGTCTCGTCAAAAGATTATGATGCTCAAACTGTCTATCAATGATCTTGATGTACTGCACCACCATGTGTTCAAGAGTTTTAATCCTCTCCTCATGTTCCTTGCAACCTTGGACCTTGTCCATAACTGTAGGACCGTCTGCCTAGATAGAAGGCAAGAAGTTGTGCTTTGATACCAATGAAACCAAACCTTGGACACTCGGGCAACAGACAGACAGCACAATACTAGAAACAAACTTTGAGATGCAACGGAAGAACCATAAGCAATCACCAAAAGAACACAACACTGAGCCGGAACGGCCAACCGCCCGTAGGGACTTCCTTATTCAATGAATAAACTGTTACAACAGACCAAGGTGCGGGTGTAAACTTGCACCGGATTCTCCACATAACTTCAGCAAACACTTGCTCAGAGATATAGGTACAAACAGCACCAAGAACCAATACAAAACGATCTTGGAACAGCCCCAAAATCAGTGACCAACTCTGGATGAAGAGAGAGAAAGTGTTGTGCTGTACGGCCAGTGTCGTAGGAGAGAGAGAGAGCATGTTGTTGCCCTGCTGTACAGCCAGCGCTGTAGGAGAGGGGGAACAGGCTGCTGCTGTATGGCCAGCGTGCAAAAGAAGAGGGAGAGCACGCTGTTGCCCTGCGCTCAGGAGAGGGAGGGAACAGGTCGCTGCTGTACGGCCAGCACTCAGGAGAAGAGGGAGAGCTCGTTGCTGCCCTGCTGTACGGCTAGCGCTCAGGAGAGAGGAAGAGCATGCTGATGCCCTGCTGTACGGCCAGCACTCAGGAGAGGGAGGGAACATGCTGCTGCTGTACGGCTAGCACTCAGGAGAAGAGGGAGAGCACGCTGCTGCCCTGCTGTATGGCCAGCGCTCAGGAGAAGAGGGAGAGCACGCTGCTGCCCTGCTGTATGGCCAGCGCTCAGGAGAAGGGGGGAACAGGCTGCTATTGTACAGCCAGCGCTCAGGAGAGAGGAAGAGCACCCTGCTGTACAGCCAGCTCTCAAGAGAGGGAGGGAACAGGCTGCTACTGTACAGCCGGCACTCAGAAGAAAGAGAGAGAACCAATCAGAAAACTGTTGTATGGCCAGCACTCAGGGAGAGGGAGCACTTTGTTGCCGGCCAGGAGATGAGGGCGCCAGCTGATGATCTATCCAGAAACACCTCCCCTGCTTTTATTAAGTCGACCAACTCTGAAAATAGTTGTGCTTTTTCCCTTTTTGCCAAAAGTGGTTTTGCCAAAAATATCAACTTTTGTGCTTTTTCCAGCTTGTTGGCCAAGTTTATGCTAAGCACCTCCCTCTGTCCAGGGATCCAGGCCCAAATAATAATAAGTCTGGCCACACTTTAATGATGTGTGAACCTATTGACTTATAAACCTTATAAGCCACCTTAATGAATAAAGTCCCATGCTACTCTATGTTCTGTAGCCATCTTTCAGACCAAACTTTGCGAGTAAATGCTTCAGCTTTCTTATGTGGAAAATCCCGTTCACACGTTGGCTCCATTCAATGTGTGAAACACCAATCAAGACTGGTGAAGGGACCAAATGGTGATAGCTTGAGTGTAGGAGTCCTCTGAATCTGCCCAAGTAGAAGGAGCCTAGCATTACGGACAATGTTGCTGAAAAAAGGCTGACTCTTCATAGGATTGGCTGCAGCAATCCACAACCACAATCCAAGAGAAGCCAAGTGCTAGGAATAATCTCCTGCGTGCCACATTTAACAATCTCCATCCTAGATGGAAAGAAAAAAAACACAATCTCTCTCCTCATCCTGATCCAGCAAGGCTAACACCTGGAAGGGCACTCCGGCTACAAGAGTAGTATCGAGAGTATTTTTCTCTTTCTTCAAGGTGGGCCCCCATACAAATGACAGCAGCTTGCTCTCTCTTTCGTCTCGTTTGTCAACAAGTTGCTCAAGACAAAAGAGAAGAGGGCTGGTATGTGCTCCCGTGCTCCTCAAATCCACATTTTTACAAGCTTCCAAGTGCAAGCGAAGAAAGAGGAGGCCTCAGTCTCTATCTATGGAAGCGGGCTGAAAAGCAAAGCCTTGGAAAAGCGTGCTTTAAAACTTGTAAAAGGGAGAAACCCTAATTGAATGTATGTTTTTTGTGGAAGTGTCTTAAAATAACACTTTCACACTTTTCTAGACAATATGCTTCTCTCTCCATGCATGCGCCCCTACTGTACAGATGCACCCTGTACATACCTGTGTGACCTGTTGTAAGTACATGCCCCTTGCTGTTCAGGCACGCCCGTGCTGACGGACAGATGTCACGTAGCCTGTATGATGAACAGCAGTGCTCCGGACCGTATAGCCTTTGTATGACTAGGCTCCAGATGACCTCTGCATGCCTAGCAGTATCTAGACTGTCCCGCACACGCACACATCTACGCCAAAATCCATCTTTGCAAAGACATGGTCATACACGGCCTCTCTTCTCCTGTAAGCCCCGTGGGGCGTGCAGTGACAGACTCAACGACGTGTCCAAGAAATAAAGATATAGAGAGAGAAGGGAATAAGGCATGAGATCTAAGATGCCAAGCACACCACGGGGATGACCCACAAGTATCTCTCACTGGGCTAGTAGTATCCAAATCCAAATCCAATGAATCAAAATCCAAGTCCAAGTCCAAGTTCTATTTCCAATCCAATGATCAAGTCCAAATCCAAGTCCAAGTCCAAGTCCAGATCCAAATCTAGATCAAATCCAAGTCCAGATCCAGATACAAGTCTAATCAAGTCCAAGTCCAAAATCCAAGTTCCAATGCAAGTCCTAGTCCAAGTTCCATGCCCGAGCTCCTAAGGTCGCATACGAGGAACACAGGTGGAGTCTGCATAAAGGTCAATGTTCTAAATGCCCAAAACATCATTCTTCCGGTTGTTGTTGGTGGCACACAAGTGGCGGTGGCAATCCAATACTAGTGATAGAAGCGGTGCCAGAAGCTGCAACAGTACAGCTGGCAATGATGGCGGCGTTTGCAGGAGGTGTAGGAGGCAGCAGGTGGTGCAGCGCTCAGGGGCAGCAAGCGGAACCCATGCTTTTTCTGTACCCTCAAGAATAGGGAAAGCCATATGCACACATGATTTTTCCAAAACGGGCTGGTCCTCCTTTTGCTGGCCGCCCTCACCATGATCCACACAGCTCTAGAGTCCTACCCATGCATGAGATCTACCTGTCCGCACCTGTACGGCCATATGTAGGCCTGTCCGTACCCTGTACGGCCATGTACAGAGCCTGCCCATACTGTATGGCAGCAAGCTCATCCATCATGCCTAGGGCGCCCTGCAGCACTGCCATTATACGCCCTGCACATGCTGCCCCTCTTGCCACGAAGCCGCTTGTGAAACCCTATACTGCCTATTCACAGCCTCATACGACTCTAGGGCAGCACTCAGAGGCTTCGTGGCTTGTGTATGCTTGTTTCTTGGAAATGGGATTGGCCATAGCTACCAGCAAGGCCATTATTAGCCTCTAGTTAGCCTTTGATTGACCCAAGGCCAATCCAGACCTCATCAGCCTCGTGGGCGCGTGCTATTAGCCTCTACAGTTGGCTAAGTCCTAATCCTAACCTGCATCCCCTTAACAATAGGTTATCCTAACCCGCTGGTTAACATTGGTCTTAAGCTCAATTAGGGATGTAATATCTGCGCCAAGGTTAGCTTAACCCAAAGTTAGACTTGTTAAAGCCTTGGGCTTTGGGCTATAGGTTACTTCCCCCGTTGTCCCATCTTTGCACCCATATTTGCATTCCATACTCATATGCAATCTTCTGATCCACAGTACTTTGTGTACCGCATGCATACTATACGAGTGTATTGTACGCTGTACAAAATGCACAACCTTGTATATAAATTTTGAAGTTCCTCTTCATTCTAGACCTTATTAGGCAACCCCTATGCCTCATCCATGTGTTTCATATGCTTTTCCATCCAGTCTGCACGCATTGTGTACACAATTGTTTTCAATTTACCATATTTTATATTTATAATATTCAAACTAGGACAAGATTGGCATACTATATTTTATATTTATACTACTCAAACTAGGAAAAGATTGGCATACTTAACGTGCCTTATCCTATTAGTACTTTCCGCATACCGAACATGTTTTGTACGTATTGTACCTAATGATTCTACCCACCTTGTTTGTGCCACATTAACTTAACCTAGAGTCAGACCTATAACTAGTCTTGTTCTCCCCTTAAGAACCGTTGATGTCTTTAGCATTGAATTGATGAAGGCACTCTTTAAACTCTGTGCTTTTTCCCATGTAGCCTTGACTTTAGACCATTTCTGTCCTCGAGATTGGGAATTTCCGCCGTTGGGATAATCTCATTACTCTTACCTAGAAATTATTTCAAACGACGTATGTTAAACTTTGGGTGAATCCTGAGGAGGTAGTGCTAACGGATAGGCCACATCACACTTGTTTCTTTGTGACCAAGCACCACAACGCTTAGAAGAGATTTGTAATGCTGTTTGGTCCTCATAGTCTTCGAGTCCTTTGGGACTTCAAGGTAACCCACATACCTTTCTGTAAGACTCGAAGAGTTCTACTCTGGTCAACGTAAAACTGGGCTTCTTCTTGGTGGGATTTTTTCTTCCTTTTTTTTGGGTTACATCCAGATTATCCAGAAATGTTATCGTCATAGCTCTTGGCATGACTAGTAGATGTCCTCAATAGAGGTAAATCTGGTTTCTCAAAAGCTTATTTTGGCACTCTATATATATATATATATATATATATAGATAGATAGATAGAGAGAGAGAGAGAGAGAGAGAGAGAGAGAGAGAGAGAGAGTCTCTGATCTGGTGCAATTATACAGGCTATCATGGCAGAAGGCAAGCAACATGCTCTTGCTATTGGTTTCACGAAGATGTCTGCCAAGGACATGTAAGAAATGCAACAAAAATATTAAATGCTTCTCGTTCCTAAATTTATATTGTAAAATTTATATATTGTCTATGGGAACGTTGGCAGATAAGAGCATATAAACCCTGCTGATTGGGAGGCTTAAGTTAGTGTGTTTTTAAAAGCTGAAGTAAGATTTCCTTTGCCATGGGCTCATATTTCAAAGGCTAAACATTTGAATGGAGCAATGTATGTGCTGTGGGATTTGTTGTCAGAACATGTATTAATAGCTAACTATGCGGTCTTACAGAAAATCTATCAATAAAGGAATCGGTGTTGACAATATGCATTACCTCAATGATGGGTTGTGGAAGGTAATTAAGAAATTCAAAAAAAGTTGGTAGTTTTTCTGTTTAATTTTTCTAAACTATTTTCCCAGAAGCTGTTTGCGTGCAGCATGGCCATAATGTGGGTGTTACATATAGTTGCATTTGAGGCGGACCCTTGCTTTTGCTCGAGTCTGCTATTACATTCTGATACACTCACCTGTGCACACACATATGCACGTGTACATGTACGCACGCATGTACAGGCATGCATACACGCACACATGCACGTGCACACACACATGTACAGGTATGCATACACGCATGCATGAGCAAATAATGCTAATATTTTTCTTTGCTGGTATGATTTCCTTTTATTTTCAGACTGTTACTCTGAACTGAGTCCTACAGAGATGTCAGGGTATGCAAAATACTATGTGGGCATTGTAATGCCATCAAAGAGAATTTCTGGTTTTTTTCCCTCATTTCGGGTCGATTACCATGTGACAAAATTATAGTAAAGCTGCTAAAGTTGTTAGCTCAAGATTTTCCTAATTTACAGACCTTGTTATGATGCTATTTTTGAAGTGTTAAGTTTATTGTGGCATGAGGCTTATTTGTTTTCGGAATGGGGGCCGCCATGATGTGACAAGCAGAGCTAAGGATATGCTTTGTTGTATATCCCAGGCATGGACAAAGCGCTCAATTTACACCCACGTGCACACGCACGTGCAAGTGAATTTCATGTGCAGTCACAAAATAGTGTTTGCATTTAAGTATTTAGGGTGGGCATTCACAAAGTCTATAGATTACATTGCCTTTCAAGGGGCTGCATGAAAGTGAAACATCCTGTTTTGAGGGCATACTAAACAACAGAAAGTAATAGCTTTTGATGAGGTTGCCTGGAACAAGTAGTTGTAGAGTCTGTTATCTTTTCTACATGACTTTTTTTCTATTGATTTGCATTTGCAAGTTCGATTGGTGAATGTAAAGGAGAACATCTAACTAGAAAATAAAGCTTTGATTTCATCTTGATGAAAACAAATTCGCTAAGGGATGAAGTGCAAAGGAACTATGGTCCCAATAAAGGCTTGCTTCAATGGATATAAAGCAAGAGAAGACAATTATCAATTCTTTTCTAGTTCATGAATAGTGTGCACATGCTCACACACATACACAAATATATGTATGTACATACGTACGTCTGTACATGTACATATATATGTGTGAAGATATACATGTATGTGTAAAGATGTATGTACATTACTTAAACATATGTATGTAAGTGGACACAGACACAAACAAATAAAAACACTAATTGCTAAGTTATTTCTTGGACTATGATGAGATGAGATTAGTAAAATTGTCTCCTTAATGCATTCTTCATGTTATGAGATGCAATATGTTTCAACATGATTTAAGAAAAAACAAAGGATTATTTGTGTGTCTTTTCCATCATGAGCAATCCAACTTACATCACAACTAAGAATTCGGCTCTAGTACTTAACCTTTAATGAACTTACCTATCTTCCCATGCCATTCCTTGATTTTCTATTAAAGCTCGATAGCTAGTAAATGGCTTAATTTGTGTAGCTCATCCACTTGGCATTGCCTCGTTTTCCTTAAAAAAATTATCACCTAAGAAAGGAGTTTGCCTTGATCTAGTGCTTCTTGCTCTAAGCACTCATGTGGTTTGGCATGTGGATTTGCTCACTTTTAAAAAGAACTCCGGTAGAAACTTTTTACAAGACAAAAATTGAAGCTAACTTAACCAAAATAAAAGCATAGCGCACATGTAAAAGACCATTGCACTAGCACAATAGGTTTTCGTGTAACACCACCACAAAGAGAATACTTAGTCTTGTGGAAACTTTTCACAGAGGTTGTTAGACAACCATTGTGTATCCTAGTGTTTCCATGAAATCGACTCTCAAAGTTTAAAATACAAAGGAAAAATTAAAAGGCACGAGAGAGAGAGAGAGAGAGAGAGAGAGAGAGAGAGAGAGAGAGACATGGTCAGAGCTTGAGGGAAACCAGAGGGGGTGGGGGGAGGGGGGTATAACACATTGCACGAACTTGCAAGAAAAAAGGTTTCTTATATTGCATCACTAGATTCATTGCATGGGTTTGATCATGGGAGAAATCTCCATTTGATAGAACCACAAAAAGAAACATGCTAGAACAATCCAAGGCCTAACTTTAATGATCGACTCTTTGACGATGCTAAAATGCCATGCATAGAGTGTTTATTCTCTATTGTTATTGTTATTGTCCTCTCGGCTCATTGAAACCATAGAGTATAACTTTTGTTGATAGTTAAGGTCCACACTCCTTGCCTCATAGAATGAAACATAGGCGTGCACATGCACACGCACACACACATACACAAAATGAAACATACGCATACACACAATGCTCAATAACAAGAACACAAGGCTATAGAGTGAGAGAGTGGCAAGCTCAAAGAAGAGAGATGGAAGCTCTCTACAAGTACAAAGAGAAAGTACAAATGAGAAAGAAACCCTAAACTAGGAATAAGGTTGCTTATGTACTAGCTAACCCCAAGGTGTCTATTCACACTTGGATGGCCATGGAAAAAAACCCAATAGGATTAAAGTGCCAATGGCATAACTTCATAATCTCATAGTGTAGTACTACCAAATATCTAACAAATCTTCCTATAGTACAAATGTGAGGTTTATAGAGACAATCTCTAAGAGGAAAGAGGTCCAAAGCTTTGTAGAAGACCTCCAATTTTTCATGTGATAAGGCTTTGGTTTAAAAAAAATGTCACATTATCATGTGTACTACAATAGATCATATTGATCTCTCATGCATACAATCTCTCTCTGACATAGTGGTAATGCACTTCAGTGTGCTTAATCTTGGCATGAAAAACAAGATTCTTTGCAACTACCATTGCACTCTGACTACCAGTGAGCATAGGAGTAGGGATATTTGAAGGAACACAAAGATCCTCCATTAATCTTCTCAACCATACACATTCAATTGTCACAAAGAATGTTGCTTGTATTCAGTTTCATAGGATAATATTGCCACAGTTGGTTGTTTCTTGCTTAGCTAAGCTATACATGAATTGCAAAGAAAGAAACAGTTTCCACATGTGGATTGCCACATATGGACTGTCGTGTATTGTAATCATTTACCCAATTGGAATCATTGAAAGGTTGCAGTTCTAAACCACGTCCCTTGGCATAGAACAATCCAAGTTCTTGAGTGCCTTGCAAGTATCTGAAGATACATTGAATTGCCTTCCAATGCTTTGTGCATGGGCAATGCATGAGCTTTGAAAGTTATCACACCATACTATATGTTTGGCCATGAGTTGTACAAATAGATTAGGCATCTAGCATCTTGATCATAATAAGTGATTATGTTAAATGGTTCACCAACATCCTGCAGATAAGTTTTATACCAAGTTCCATCAGTCTAGAAATTGGCTTGTAACTTTCTATGTTGAATCTTTTTAGTGACTTGATGTACTTTGGCTGCTTAATGACTATACCATCATCTCGTTGTATAAACTGCATATCCAAGCAGCACAAAAGACACATATCAAAATTTAAGGTAAGGTCAACTTTGAAAGCTGTAATGAAACCCTTGTTTGGTGCCTGTCACTAATATGTTATCTACATAGAGACATCTATATAGAGAATGACAAGAAGCAAATTTGGCTTATTCTTTTTTACATATAAAGTACTTTTTGTAGGACTATTTTGAAATCCTTGTCTAGTCAAATAAGCATGAATCTTCTAGTACCAAGCTCTGGGACCTTGTTTCAAATAATATAAAGCTTTATTAAGCATGCATACCTTCTATTCTTGGCCAAGTTGGGCAAATCCAATTAGTTGACTCACATAAACTTCTTTGCAAGTCACTATTCAAGAACGTTGTTTTGATGTCCAGTTAGTGCACTATCTATCCATGATGGATTGTGAAAGTAATAACAAATCGAATAGTGATCACAAGGGAAGTAGGAGCAAGAGTTTCGTCATAATCAATCCCTTTTTGTGGACATAACCTTTTGTAAACAAGTCTGGCCTTGAATCTGTTAATAGACCCATCTATCTTTCTCTTCACTTTGAAAACCCACTTAGTACCAATGGCTTTTTTTATCGAGTGGTCGTTGCCAAATCTAAAGTACCATTTTCCTGACTGACATGTATGTCATCTTGCATGGTTTTTATCCAATTTAAATTTTCTTGAGCCTCTTCAAAAGACTCAAGTTTATCTACATGTGCTAAAGAATTTATTCGAGCACTAGATCTGGTTCTACTCTACAAAGGGATAGATAATTTCTTATCTTGTAAGGTGCTGCTAACCCACCCTAGATTCATTGATTGCTAATCATTCAACATTTATTGTATCTTCCAACTGATCTAAAGTTGGTTCATCAACTCCTTAGTATTTTTCCCTTACAAACAAATAAGGATCAATAGACTAAACCTACTGAGAATCAACAGATATTGACACAAGTAGTAACCCATCAAACATATATGGAGAATTTACATAGATATGCTTATTGAATTCCATCAATGGATAAGTAGAATCCTCTATAAAAAAGGACATCTCTACTAATAATGATCTTAGTGAGAGAATTAGAGATGATAACCTTTGCTTTCAACATTATAACCAATAAAAACGCATTTCATTGCCTTGTCATCGAGCTTAGTTTTACTTTGTACTAACACATGGACATATGTCAAACAACCAAACGCTCATATGCATTCAATCTTAGTTTTTCGATTAAAATGAGCCTTATAAGGAGTGACACTCTTCACAAAGCCTTAGTAGGACACTTGTTCAAACACAAGTAATAGAAAGAATTGCTTCCACCCAAAACTTTTGTGAAGTTGCTGATCTGTAATCATGCATCTAACCATCTCCATGAGAATCATGTTTGGTCTCTTAGTAACATCATTTTGCTATGGTATATAAGGAGTTGTGCATTGATGCTTAGTGTGTTTTTGTGTCAAAAAACCTTTGAAAGCATTAGATATATATTCCTCCCCTCTGTCTAAACCCTCTGTCTAAACAGAGAGTTTAAACTTTTAAGCAAGTTTCATTTTCAACCATAGCAACAAGTATTGAAATGAGAAAATACCTCTAATTTTTCTTTCATAAGATGAAACCAATCGAATTTGATGTAGTTATCAATTAATGTAAGAAAGTATAAGTTTCCTCACAAAAGAAGCAATACTCATTAGACTACACACATCACTGTATATAGGTTACAATTTGTGATTAGCTCTATCTATTGCATTCTTGGAAAAAGATCAACAAGCAAGCTTGCCTAAGATGCATCCTTCATAAACATAACTTGGTGGTGGATCAAGATGAGAAAGATCCTAACATTCCATGATGCTACAAAAGTATTAAATCGCCAATAAAAGTGTGACCAAACTAAGCAAGCCACAACTGAACATCTTTTATTGCATTAGAAGTGTTTGCAAAACAAGTAACATCACTTGTCATAAATGTCTTTATATCTATGCATGGAAGTTAATAACAAAGTTAATGTCCTTTCTATGGCATTAGGTATAAATCTTTGATAGGTATTAACTTTGTTATTTTCACTAAATAAAAAGTGTGAACATCTACGCATGGAAGCAATTTTTATCTAGATTTTTGAGATAATGTCTTTTTTGAAAGAGATGAAAATACTCTCTTATTCTTACCTCTTTAACTCGTTACATAAACTAAAACTCTAATACCGAAAAGAGAATATAAGAGAAAAAAAACTTAAGTTTCTCATAAGCAAGGACACACAAGAGAGATAGATGGCTGAATTTTCTTCATCTTCTCTTTATAATCATAATCTAAAAAGAAAAGAGTACATCCTATAAGAGAAAGTACTCTCCTACTATAAAATATAATAGCTAATCCACGTGTGAATCTAACTATATGAGTTACTACTGCTATAACTATTCCATACTCTAGTGATCCAAATGTGGCTATCACAGAGTCTACTATCTACACTAGTTATGCATAAACCATAATAAAACCAATTGTACTAAGGCAAGTCACGATTGTTTGCAAATCTAGTTGAGATCAATATCTCAACGACACTTTGATTATACGTGCTTTCAATGTCTCGATCTTTACTATTTGATATAGAATTATAGTAACAACTTTTGTTAATCCCAAAAAAGACTAATGTTATGAAAATTGAAGATAACCTTGTGCACAAAATATACAAAACCATTTAATTAGAAGGCTTTAGCATCACTAAGAACACAATCAAGGACTACAATCTATGCTTACCATTAATGTTGCTCTCTTATTATACCTTTGCAAGTCACATAGAACTTTCACAACAATATAATCTCAAGTTCAATTAGAACTCCACTTTAAAACAATAAACAATTATATATTTAAAAAATTTTACCCATGCCAATCATCAATGTGGATATGCGTGGCCTACCAAGGTCCAAGTCTCTCGAGACCAACTTTATGACTAATCCTATTATCTACTTATACTAGCCACATTACTAAATAATCTTATTGGATAAACTTTACCTTAATGAAAGCTAATTTGACATGTATTTTTAATTTGCACACATCTTGAGATTAGCTACATATACAAAATTTTAAACACTTCAAAATTTTCAACTTCCTTGGTTCTTCTATTACAAAATCAATGTAAGACATGAACTCCATTTCTCATTATTAGTTTTTGGCCTCTTCTTTTTTCCTTGCAAGACCATTTCTTAGGAGAAGTAAGTAATAGCACTTTAGCTTGCTGAAGTTAAAGTATCCTTCCATCTTAAGTAGTACAAGTTTTTTCTCCTTCAAACACTCAATAGAGATCTTGGCCTCTTTTTTGATGTTCCTACATCAATACATCAACACCATGTCTCCTACCTACAAGCACATCAATACATCAACACTATGTCTCCTACCTACAAGCAAAACTGTCAAATCCTATTATCTACTTACATTAGCCACATTATTGAAGTCTTATTGGACAAAGTCTACCCTAAGAAAAGCAAATTGCACATGTATTTTTAGTTTGCGCATCTTAGAGATTAGCTACATATATAAAACTTTGTACTCCTTGTCTTAATAGGTTCTTCTATTAAGACATGAACTCTTGGACTTAGAATACCATTTCTTAGGTGAAGTCCATAATAGCACTTTAACTTGTTACTATTAAAGTATCCTTGCACATTAGCCCCCTACAAGTTTTTTCTCCTTCAAAAATTTATCTAATTTGATTGAGATCTTTACCGTTCTTTTTGATATTCCTACCATGAATATATCAACACCTCCTACCCACAAGGAAGACTTTATGGCAAATCGTGTTGTCTACGTGCAAATCCTATTACCTACCTACAGTTGGCAAATCCTATTATCTACTTACACTAGCCACACTACTAAATAGTCTTATTGGACAAACTGTACCTTAGGGAAAGCTAATTTCACATGAATTTTTAATTTGCACACATCTTAGAGATTAGATACATATATAGAATTGGTTTAGAGAAAGAACCTGCTCAAAACATGACCTTCATACCTCATTATTAGTTTTTGGCCTCTTTCATTTTTCCTTGTGGACTTGAAGACCATTTCTTAAACGAGGTCCGTAATAGCACTCTAGCTTGCTACTATTAAAGTATCCTTTCATCTTAACCCTGTACCATCTTTACCCCCCACAAAGATTTTTCTTCTTCAAAATTCCCCTGACTCAATTGAGATGTTGTTCTCATTTTGATGTTCCTACCATCGGTACATCAACACCATGTCTCCTACCTACAAGCACTTCCCCTTGGGCGTCAGGCATCAAACCAACTTCTATGCCTTAATTTTCAATCATCGCTACACAAGTAGACTTCCTATACAACTTTTCTGTGCCTTTGCCTTGGCCATTTGCTCTGGGTAGAAAGGTGCTAGCACTCTTATGCGTCACAGAAGCTCAAAACAAAAACCCTACCACTTCAATAAAACGTGTTTCATGATTACGCAATGTGTCGTTAACAACAGAGGAAATAATCAAATCTCAAAACACTAATTTTTTACTTCATCATCAGAAACGCTGGGATCAGCTAGGAGCGAAAGAACTTTTTGCTGTAATCAGAGAAGGCCTCATCTGAACTATGCAATCACTCATCATTTCCCAGCACAAACAACCCTCAGAGATCTAAGAAGACGGCAGGCTTCGAATGGTCAAGAGGCCTCAGAGATAAAAGAGCTTCAACAGACCCACGCTCTGCAAAGAGGGTGGATTCAGTCATATGCTTGTCAAGTGAATGATCGTCATCGACCCCAAGCTTAACCTCAAGCTTGACTGCAGAAGGCGCAAATATAAATGCCCTAGAGCAAACCCTAGCCTTGAGATCTACCCAAATGAGGGCGCGGTCCAAAAAAAAGAGGAGCAGTGGGAAACAGGCTATGGGCGGGGGAAATATGTAAGGTTGCTCTCCTATCTATAGCAATTTTTGCCCTTCAGGATTGCAAAGGTCCATTTACTAAGCTCTCAGAACTTGCATTCATAATGGCATCTTGTGAGGGTTCCAAAAACAACCTAAGTTGCTTGGGCTGACTATTGGTGGTACACTTAAAAAATAGCCTTGGGTTCATGTTGCTTCGAAATATAGTTAGTTTGAGAGGATAGCTCACTTTGATAGGATAGTTCACTGGAACTTGTAGTATGTCAATTGTTCGGCACACAATTGTCGTCCTCCATGATAAATTTTGGCCTTCGTTAAGGTTCCATTAGTAATTAGACAAGGGTCTGTTCACATCAAGCAAGGAACCTTTGAACTAAGACACTCCACATTATTGCAATTTGACTTAGGCCCTATTAAATTCTTAAGGCTATTCCACATGCCTAGCAAACCTATCACTTGGCAATAGTGGTGGTGGGAACAATTTTTCATTAGGACTATTATAAGAATTTAAAGATCCATCGCAATTTCCCATGAGGATGTAGCAAAAAGAGGGATGGGTCTCAAGGCATGAACACACATGTTCAAATCCTCTCACATTCAAGTCCATGTGGTGTGTAAGGCATTACTTGTTGTACTCACTAAAAACCTAAACTAAACTTTTCAATTTGTAAAATGGTGTCTTGCTTATATAATTAATTAGAACCAAGCTTTATCTTTTATGCAGCCTGGCTTTTTTTGGGGGGGGGAGGGAGAGAAGAACGATAATGCTCCTGTTTTTGGACTTGAAATAATTTTTAGAAACTTCATATCTTTAGAGTTTAGGATGTATATATAAGTTTAGAGGATCTAATTTGCATGCTTTTTGGAATAATAAGAAACTTTACTTTGTGCCCAAGAGTGAATTTTGTTAATTTGTAGACTGTTTTTAGCAGCTTAGAGTCAGAATTAGAAGAAAGTTTGTATGAGAGACTTCCAGATAATAGAGAGTAGAAAACTTTTTCTCGAGAGACCCTCACCTTCGCATCGCTTTATGCCCAAATCTTCTCTCCAAACTGGTACACGTGTCATTTATAACTCATTATCTGTATAGTTTTTCATGGTGAAGTTTTGTAGGTGAGTTATGGGGCTAAAGATGAAGGATTTTGCCATAAAGCCCTCAAGAACAAAAATTTACAGATTTCAGAGGGCTACAAAAAGTGTCTTGAGGGAATTCTCACTCTTTTGGAGATATATGCTCGTGAGCAAGGCCATTTTCCTAGTGTAGATTTTATTGCTCCTTTAACCTCTCCAAAGCTGGAGGTGGACACTCTTGCATGGATGCTTGGTTATTATTGGCAGTGCACATGCTTTTTGAGGCAGAAGGTTTTTAGCTGATTTCGGGCTTCTTCATATAGTTTTTTAGGGTTAGAAGCTTTGGCGTTCCTTAATTATGAATTAGAGTCTTTAGGATTTCTTGATTATGGATTAGACTGTGACTATAGCATATTTCTTTTAGAGATTCCAAAAGTTGATTTTTGGTCTTTTTCTTGTGAGCCTTGTATAGAAACTGAGAAGGCGCGTAAATTTTGGAATTTTTTAGACATTCATGGGATGAGAAAAAATGCTAAATTGCCATCAGTTTGAAGAAATGTATTTCAATTCCTTTTGCTAAAAGCACAAAAATTGTAATTTCATTCATCTCCTCCTGACACTTTATAAAAAAGTTGGATCTTGAGATTGAACATGAGTATGTCTTTGACCTATTTTAACACTTCCATATGTTTTGGACCAAGTCTTTGGATTTTGAGATTGAACTTAAGTAATATGTCTTTGACCTATTTTAACACTTCCATTTGTTTTGGACCAAGTCTTTGGATTTTGAGATTGAACTTAAGTAATATGTCTTTGACCTATTTTAACACTTCCATTTGTTTTGACCAAGTCTTTGTGAAAATTACATATTATCTAGGTAGACTAATAACACTCTGGCTTCAGCTAAATCAACAACTTGAAGAAAAGGGAGGGGAAAAGGTGGTGAATGTGGGCTGAATTAGAAGGGGGACACTTTGAAAATTATGAAGAGTTTGAAGACTTGAGGAGATAACCCTTGGACATCCTTAGGCTAGTGAAGGCTCTCTCATGCTAAGGTAAGGAGTTGAAGATAGGAGGGGTCCCTTTGGATTGTTTATGTCCTTTCATCTTCCACACTGGCATGCAGGAGTTGAAGATAGGAGGGGTCCCTTTGGATTGTTTATGTCCTTTCATCCTTAGGCACTGGCATAAGGCAAGGAGTTGAAGATAGGAGGGTTCTCTTTGGATTGTTTATGTCCTTTCATCTTGAACACTGGCATTCGGAGGCAAGGAGTTAAAGATTGGAGGGGTCCCTTTGGACTATTTATGTTCTTTCATTCTTAGGCCTATGCGGAGGCACTAGCATGCTAAGGTAAGGAGTTGAAGATAGGTGGGATCCCTTTGGACTGTGTATGTCCTTTCATCTTCTACATTTTCCTTGCATGTGAGACTACTTGACATCCCTTTTCCCATCTTGCAATACCATATGGGCCTATAGAGGCACTGGCATGCTAAGGCAAGTCCCCACTCTTCGTAACCAGCTCTCTAATATTCCATAAAAGACAATCTTAGGGGAGTTCAAGATAGGAGGGCTCTCTAATATTCCATAAAAGACAATCTTAGGGGAGTTCAAGATAGGAGGGCTCTCTTTGGAATGTTTATGTCCTTTTATCTTCCCTTTGGAGTCGAAGATAGGAGGGCTCCCTTTGGAATGCTTATGTCCTTTCATCTTCCACACTTCCCTTGCATGTGGGACATGTGGGACTACTTGACGTCCCTTTTCCCATCTTGCAAACCCCACTACCCATGCAATTTTATACCTTCAATAAAATATTATGCTTTAGGTTTTGTGCTTGAACCCTTTATTAAGCACTTAGGTTACCAAAGGCTTTAATTTGGTCCTATATTCAAGGAAGATTTCCATGATCATACCATCTTGTCTTTCCCCTTTGGATTCAACAACTCAAGAGACCCTCATCTTTTTTAATGTCTCCATCATGCTTGATTTTCATCCACAACTCTAGAAATGATATCAAGAAAGTCAATTTTTAGCTTGAAACCTATTCCAAAAATTGTTCAAGACTCGATTTCCTTAAATATTGAGAGTGTTACCCAAAATTCCACCCATTTAAATGCCATTTCCTTGTGTTGAATCAATAGGTGACTAGAATTGTCCTTTATACTTGATATACAATCCTTATTTCTTTTACATTTCAAAGCTTTAAATAAAAATTTGGAGGGGGATTGATCTTGTTTTTTTTTTATAATGTGGAGAGTAGTCTCTCAGCTTGAGGCTTTTAATGTAGAGACTTCCCCAGTCCAACATAAGCAGAAGTGGTTAGACAAGGTTGAGGGGTAGTCCAATCCAAATATTTATTATATGTGTAGCTACCCTACATTCCTCTAATGCACCCTATTAAGCATGGAGGAGTTCTACAAACAAAAAAATAAATGTGCCCTATAAAACAAGACCAACAATCACCTAGGTCCCAACCATCTAACCAAGATCTTATGCAGAACTAGCCTTTCCTATTTATTCTTTCAAAACTCGTCAAAACTCGTTAGGATGTTGCTTGCCCCAATCCTATCCTTATGCCTTTCCACTACATTGAAGTCTCGTACCAAAGTCTAAGGTTTTTGGTTATCCAAGTGCACCAACAGTCCCACATTTCCCCCCTTGGCCTAGTTGTGAGGGCTTTATACAAATTTACAACTATACAACCTAATCTATACCATATCCTTCCACCTAGGTGATGATGGGGTTTGAGGCCTAATTGACCATGAGACGTGACAACACTGAAGCCTTTCTCTAAGCCACCATAAAAAATCTGTAGACCTTTAAACCATTGCTTCCTCCTAGATTTTTTGCCAAAAAAAGTTATGTTCTTGAATCATCGAAACATCTAGCTTCTTTTTTTAGTAACACCAAGAATATATCAAGAATGGAAGTATGGAAGGATTCTAAGTCTAAAGCTGGCCACATACCACAAGAGGTCAAATACCCTCCCCTATACAATACAACAATAGTTTTTTGATGGTAAGAGGGGAACATATGAGGATGTAGACTTGGAATTGATGGAAGCAAGGATCAGAAGATAAATATGAAGTATAGAATACACCTTCAGTAAATTAAGTATAGAATACACCTAGAGTAAATGAAAAAAATTGATGGAAACTAAAGAGGATGAGGAATGCATGCCTCCATGTGAGGAAGAGAAAGAGAATATCTATGGCCCTAAAACTAGGATGCTATAGCTAAGAAGAGAAGAAAAACCATTAGATTAAGATAAATTGCCTTACATGGAATGTAAGAGGGCTAACAACTCTAGTAGGTAGTAAGGCAGCATGGCTGATTTATGATTGGTTGCAGGATCAACCTATTTCTTTCATTGTATCTATATGTCATAAGTCAAGGTGTCGAGATATAATGCAAGTGATTACTCTGATTTGTCACATTGAAGTTGCATGAAGTTGCATCAAAGTATAATTGGTTTGACAATGGAGGTTTTGAGGGGAAAGGAGATAGATGGTAGAAATTTAAAGTATACCATCGAAGTACAATTGGTTTGACAATGGAGGTTTTGAGGGGAAAGGAGATAGATGGTGAAAATTTACCTCAATGGGAAATGTCATTAGAAGCAAGGTGATGAGCATAGATGTCCGTGGTCCTACATCAAATGCTAGGAATCCTCAACATTTATGCCTCCACGAGGCTAAGGATATATATATTTGTGGGAGGAACTACCTAATAATGCAACATCTTGTGTGGTGATTTTACAAAGAAGTTAAAAAGGGAGGAAGAGGGGAAGTGATTAAAGGAGAGGAATTTTGCCTACAATTTAATGGAGCCCTAGTCAAAACATGGCTAATACACTTGAGATAGTAGACAAACCTAGAATCCTACCCATATAGGTTCTACATTGATCAAAATCTTGAGGTACATTGGGAATTTTCAACACATATGCAAATTGACACCATCATTGGTGATTATAAACTAGCCAAGGTGCAATTCACTCCAAAATGGCATAAAAACACCCCTAGTAGAGAGTTCCACTTAATTTGAGCCTCCTCAAGAGAAATTACCCTAAGAGGAAATTTGAGAGGAGCTGGTCTTAGGAGACCTTCACCAACCATGAGATCAAATGTATCTAGAATGAGAAGCAGGAATGAGAGTTTCTTCTTGATGTGGGGAAGAAGAATAACTACGAGCAAAAGACATTGAGACATCCTTTTACTTAACATATTGGAACTGTTGGAATTAGGGTTACAGGAAAGCACACAAAGCTTGGAGAAGAAGCAAGAATGCACACAACACACAATGTATTAGATTGTGTCAATGTATAAAAGATAAGTTAGCCCTAGAATGATAGGCATATATACAAGCCAGGAGGGGGAAAAAACCTCCTAAAGAGGGAAAAAGTGCCCCGTCCTAAGTGTATTCACACACATCACTGCTTATATATATGGCAACAAATCCCCCCTGGGAGTGATGGTGTGAATGAGAGCTGGCACTCATGTATAGGGAAGTGCCATGCCCGAAGTAGATCAATCCACAAAGGGGAGCAAGCCCAAAGCTTTACGGAAAGCTTCGAACTTCTCACGAGGAAGCGCCTTTGTGAAAAGATCGACGAGGTTGTCCTGTGTTGGCACATAGGCCAAGCTGATCTCTCCTGCTGAGAGTCTCTCCCTGACATAGTGATAATGCACCTCTGTGCTTTGTGCGAGCATGAAAAACTGGGTTTCTTGTAACAACTGCCAATGCGCTCTGACTGTCAGTGTAGATAGAGGTGGCAGACTCCTGTCCAACACCCAAGCCAGCCCATAAGCTGTCTGAGCCACACACACTCAACCGTAGCTCTGAAAGCTGCCCTGTACTCAGCTTCACAACTAGAAGTGGCCACAGTAGGTTGCTTCTTGCTCAACCAAGATATGCATGAGCTACCGAGCATGAAACAAAAACCACTTGTGGACACTCTTGTGTCATAGCAACCAGCCCAATTTGAGTCCGAAAAAGCATGTAAATCTGGTGACAACGATCCCCCCTTGGGATAAAACAACCTAAGACGTATGGTGCCACTCAAGTAGCGAAAGATACGTTTAACTGCCTGCCAATGCTGAGACCCTGGGCTATGCATAAATCTGCTCACCTGTGAGACTGCAAACTGAATGTCCGGCCTCATAATGCATACATAAATGAGGCAACCAACAGCTGTCTGATAGTGTGACATCAAAGTGATCTCCAGCATCATGAAGACTCAACTTCAAACCTGTCTCCATTGGAGTAGCAATAGGCTTGCAATCTTCAAGGCCAAATCTCCGCAACAATGTCTCAATATACTTTGTCTGACACAAAGCAATACCTCCATCACACTGCTTAAATTGTATCCCCAAATAATGATGCAAATGCTCCAAATCTGACATCTCAAAAGAGGCATTCAAATCAGCCTTAAAATCAGCAATATGACTCTCATTTGGTCCTGTGAGTAGCATGTCATCGACATAGAGAGCAATGATTAGATGTACATCATCCACACGTTTAACATACAAGACATACAAGGTGCTTTCTGTTGGACTATTCTGAAAACCATGTGCAGTCAAATATGCATGTATCTTTTCATACCAAGCTCGTGGAGCTTGCTTTAAACCATATAAAGCCTTTTTCAACCTGCACACTTTGTCTAGCCTTATAGCGATCAACACTGCCATCTGGCTTTCGTTTCAACTTAAAAATCCACTTTCATCCAATGGCCTTTTTACCAATAGGCAAATCACACAAAGACCATGTACCATTCTTCATTATAGCATCATATTCACTTTGCATTGCAGCCAACCAATTTTTTTATTTTTGTGCCTCATCAAATGAAAGAGGTTCTTCCTCTTCACACATACTAGACACAGCCAAAGCATAACAATCTGATGCATAAGAGGCATGCTGAAAACCTGAACGAGTACGACTAGACATAGGTGCATCTATTTTACTATCACGCAAGGTTTGCACCAGCCATTTAGGCATACCTCTAGCCTGCTCATTTTCAGCCCTATCCTCATGAATTACATCCTATAAATCTGCATCAGAAATAGGCTGATCTATGATGTCGTTTGAAATCTGCATAGGCTGAATATTTGCCTCATTAGGACTTACATTTGAATTCCCACCTGTAAACAGAGGCAACAACGTATGAAATACATCCCGTGAGCTCACACCTGTCTCATGACAAAGGCTGCACAGCATCTTCCACAAAAACAACATCTCGACTAATCAAGATATGCTTTGACTGCGGATGATACAATCTGTAACCCTTGCTCTCAGCACTGTAACCAACAAAAATGCATTTGATAGTCTTATCATCTAATTTTCTATGTTGTTGCACAGGCACTAAAGCATAGGCCAAGCAACCAAAGACACACAAGTGACCAATAGAAGGCTTCCTACCATGCCAAGCTTCGTATGGAGTAACAGAGTGCAAGGCCTTAGTGAGACACCTGTTGAGTACATATGCAGCACACATGACAGCCTCAAGCCAAAACGCATGTGGCAAAGCTTGGCTCTTGACCATACATCGTGCCATCTCCATAAGTGACCTGTTTTTCCTCTCAGCAACACCATTTTGCTGAGGGGTATACGGCACTGTACATTGGTGTTTTATCCCACGACTAGCCAGAAATGCATCAAACTCTTTAGACATGTACTCCCTCCCTCGATCAGAACGGAGGGTGCCCACATTACAATTGGATACATTTTCAACCATAAGCAAAAACTGTTGTTTGAACCACAAAAACACTTCGAACTTTGCCTTCAGTGGATATACCCATGCATGCCTTGAGTGATCATCAATGAAAGTCACGAAGTACAAGTGTTTACCAAATGACGGAGTTTGCATAGGCCCGTATACATCACTATGTACAAGTTGCAATTTGCGAGTGGCCCGCACAGAACCATCCTTTGGAAACGCAGAACGCTGCATTTTGCCCAAAATACAGCCTTCACAAACATGTTTCAATGGTGCCTCAAGAGCGGGCAATGAAGCAACCATATCAAATTTCTACAAACGCAGCAAACTAGCAAAGTTCAAATGACCAAAACGAGCATGCCATAGTTTTGCATCTGAAACTGCCTTTTCATCAGAAATTGCATTTGCTGAATCTTCCACACACTTGTCATAAAAATTGAGCCTATACAGCCCACGAAACAAGGTGCCAAATGCAATAATCGTATCACCAGAAGTCAAATCATGAACAGTACATCTGTCATCCACAAATTTGACTACAAATCCAAGTCTAACAAGCGCAGAGATAGACAATAGATTCTTCTTTATCCTTGGCACATACAAAGCATCTGAAAGTGTGAAAGCACTGCCATTTGCAGCAGTAAGCATAATTTTACCGCCCTTCACTGGGTAAGAAGCATTATTGGCACATGTGACAGTATTCCCATTAGAGACAGCCTCAAGACAAGTGAACATATCACGATGTGAGGTAATGTGCTTTGTAGCACCACTGTCAAAATACCATACATTAGTGTCAACAGAAACTGCCAAACATGCATCATGTACAGATGGGTCATACTAGCAATACACGCTAAACGCCCATTCTGTATCCTGCACAACATTTGCAGAATCTGCATTTGTAGAAGCATCCGCTATTGTGGCTGCATTTGACTCTTTCTTCTTTGCCTCTTTAGCCTTTAGCTTAGGGTAATTCTTAATGACATGATCAGTTGCCTTACAATAGTTGCACCTGATCTTTTTCTTGCCTTTATCAAGAGCCTTCTCAGACTTGTTGTTGCTACCTGTGGAAGGAGAAGAAGTTGCAGACCTACTAATAGGAGAAGAAACAGTGAAAGGGGCTGCCTTACCACTTCTTCTCTGCTGGGGGCAGCAATAAATGCCTGATCAACTGCATGCTGCCTAGCCCTGTTTTGCCTGGACTGCGCTTCTTGCAAGAGCTTGTTGACTAAAGTATCATACTTGACAGTAACAAGTCTCTACATGGAAGCAAAAGTTTGATATGACTCAGATAAAGCATCAAGAACAGTCTGCACACAAGAGAATGATCAAGAATAATCTCACATGTAGAAATCAATTGTTCCTTGAGATCTTTAATCTCAGCAAGAAAAACATTCATGTCATCACCTTCCTGCATAATCTTCGATTCTAGCTCTTTACGCAGGTAAGATATTTTTGCCTCGTTACGACCTGCATACAAACCAGCTAGAATATCCCAAGCCTATTTTGTTGTTTTAGTTGAACGAATATGTGGGGTGATGTTACGTTTAACAGAAAGTGCAATCAAGGCATGAGCCTGCACATTACCATCCCAACGAGCTTGTTCAGCAGTGGGTAACACAACAGCAATAGTAGAGTTGCAAGAACCTGCAACATCCTCAACAGATCCTACATCCACAGAACCTGGACGTACATCCATACCCTGCACAATGTTCCACACTCCTTTTGCAACCAAAACATGCTGCATCATGTATGCCCAAAGTGGGTAGTTGCTGTCTCCATCCAGTTTGTCATCAGTAGACAACATGCGAAATACATCATTGCTGTTATATCAGCCATGGCCATTGACTGAAATTGATGCAAAAGCTATCTGTAATGAAGCAAAGACTGAACAGAAAATAACTCGTGCTATGTAGCACGGTCCACAATAGAATACGAGTTTGTCATCTCAGCAGAGCAGATAACATGCGAAATACACCATTGCTGTTATCAGCCATGGCCACTGACTGAAACTGATGCAAAAGCTACCTGTAATGAAGCAAAGACTGAACAGAAAACAACTCGTGCTATGTAGCATGGTCCACAATAGAATACGTTTGCCTGTTTTGCAAAAAACTGCACTGTCGAAATTTCTGAACAAAATGACGAAAACACCTGTGCAGAATGCAAAAACGGAGCCCGAAACAACCTCAGATGCAATTTCTGAGAACGCAAAGGCCTACGGGCTTATATGCAGAGTATAGGGACCTGCAAGTGCTCGTGAAAGCTCACCTCAATCGGAGAACGTGAGTCAGAAGGTGCTGGCGGTGTAGCCCTAGGAGAGCCGATGCCTGCTCTGATACCAATTGTTGGAATTAGGAAAGCACACAAAGCTTGGAGAAGAAGCAAGAATGCACACAACACACAATGTATTAGATTGTGTCAATGTACAAAAGATAAGTTAGCCCTAGAATGATAGGCGTATATACAAGCCGGGGGAAAAAAACCTCCTAAAGAGGGAAAAAGTGCCCCAGCGGTCCTAAGTGTGTTCACACACATCACTGCCTATATATATGGCAACAGGAACCATTAGACAAGCCATGCCTTGAAAATTTTGACTCTCAACACTTTGTAACCAATAGGAGTCTTATCATCACGTTGATGATTCACAACACATTGCATCCAATGGATAAACCATGTTACCAGTGACACTCAACACTTATATCCAATGGGGTAGCCCATGTTCACGACACTAATAGCTCTCAACACATTATACCAGTGTTACCATACCATACCAGTGACACTCAACACTTGTATCCAATGGGTAGGCCATGTTCACCATACCAATGGCTCTTAACACATTGTACCCCCATAGGTACACTATGTGGTCACACCATTGGCTCTTAACATATTGCATTCAATACACAAGCCATGTTGCCACCCCCAGCACCTTGGACTTAACATGGACTTACAAGTAAGACATATTACAACACTTCATAATCAATTAAGCAAGGTTTATCATCACACTAATGAGTCTCTTTAAGCAACTCCATCTATATAAGACAACCTCATCTCGGTGGAGCTTTTGTCTTGTGAGAAGGAGGGCTCATCCAATAACTAGAAAGAAAACAAGATAAGTTGTATGCTCTTTGCGAATAAAATGAGACTTAACCAAATCATTTTCTTAACCATAGACCACATACGTTAATTATGCTAATAACAGTGGGAAATAAACATGCCTTTCCTATCATTTGACTCATGATCTACCGACTAAAGGCAAATCTCCTTTTTGAAGACGCTTCAATATCATAAGAGGGTGAGATTAATCACATAAGATAAGCAATCATATAATCTCTTTCACTAAACCAAGTATTTTAAGCTTACATATCAATCCAAGTACCTAAGCTTGTCTTAATTCAAGCAATCGAGCTTCCATTAACCCAAATGTTGAAGGTTGTCTTAATCTAAGCTTTCAAGCTTGTCTTAATCTAAGCTTTCAAGCTTACATTAACCCCAATGTCAAAGGTTATCTTAATGAGTTCTTAATCCATTCATTTAAGCTTACATTAAGCCTAATGTCTATGCTTATCTTAATCAAGCATTCAAGCTTACATTAGTCCCAATTTCTAAGCTTATCTTAATCGAGCATTCAAGCTTACATTAATCCTAATGTCTAAACTTATCTTAATCCAAGAGTGCTAAGATCTATTTATCACATAAAAAATAATGAGTAACCATCTTTACAAGAATGAAATTCAAGCTTGCATTAAGCTTATGGATCCCATGTGAGAGCTCCAAACTCCCACTAATCATGCTTAATCCCAAAGACAATCCTAAGGTACCATCACATAAGCATTCTCAACACTAATGGTAAGCAACATGTGAAGCAATGATCACAAGGAAGGGGGGAAATTTTTGCACAACTTTCAGCCATGGTTTGGGAGAGATTATCACACTAATTAAGCTTATCAATAGCCTAATGATCAACATGGGATGCTTAACAATCATCATGAGAAGCCAAAGCAACTTACTTGGAGTGATTTGATTAAGAGAAGAGCTTGCTTCAAGCCTCCCAAAAAATACCCTTTTGTAAGCAAGAATTAAATGCCTAGGTGTCACCACACCTTTACTACTTCCTATGGGCTCCTTATTACTTCACATGAGGGGGTATTAACTACTAAAAAATATTTTTAAATAATGTAGCTTCCTTCTAAAAATCCTCTAACTCCTAGTTCATGTGCAACAACGTTTTCAAATTGGCTCCAACTCAATTCCAAGGTCAACTGATCATATTTCTACACTAAAGTCAATAACCTTTTCGAATCCTTTGGATTTATGGTACTCCTTCTTAACCTTGGGGCACATTTTTTTTCTTGCTTTCCCATGGTCTAACTTACTCAAGTGTGATGTATAGGATTCCACTCTGGTATTTTTACCAAATGCTCTAATATGTTTAGCCATTTATATGGTAGTGATGTGTGGATATAGGCTCTAATATGTGTTACACGTGACGTGCACTCTCTCTTTATGGTGCATTGTAAGGAACGCCTAGTATGTCATTGTATTTAGATCACTATCGTGGGTGAGTATATTTATACTCTAATATGTGTTACACGTGACGTGCACTCTCTCTTTATGGTGCATTGTAAGGAACGCCTAGTATGTCATTGTATTTAGATCACTATCGTGGGTGATTATATTTATACTTGATGTTGAATATATGCTTGCATGCATTTAGGTTGTTGTATTTATGCTTATAACATGCATGTGAGAATTGATTTGTTGAGCGGGTTCAAACAATTTCGTATTCGCACGATAGTAGTTGGTTGTGAGTGAATTTAATTAATTGCCACTACCACATGTTAGTATTGTTTTATTCAGTGATTACAATTTTATTATGACCTAACATTTTGGATTTTATGAGTATAGGCTATGAGTACAAGGATGATGATGGTGGGCATTGGACATGACCACATGCTTAGGTTTCTAGATTATTATTGTCTAAGTGCACATGCATATAACATTTTGATTCATTATGATTAGGCCCATTATACAAAATTGTTGGTGGGCAAAGGTTATGTTATTTTTACACCTTGGATATTAGACAAAGGTTACTAAAAAGAAAAGCCCATTTTGGAAAAGTACTATATTAATTTCTCCAAGGGCTTTTTTTATTATAATACGAGTTAAAGTATTGCGTGTGGGAGAAGAAGCTACACACGCCAAGGGGGGAGATTGCACCCAATCCAGTGTATTGTATGTGTTTGTTCTATGTGTTATGCTTGGTGCAAGCTTTGATTTTCTGTTCATAGTATTTGAATTCTTCTATGTGTTATGCTTGGTGCAAGCTTTGATTTTCCGTTCATAGTATTTGAATTCTTCTATTTGAATTCTTCTATTTCTTTAGTTAATATGGGCAAGCCAAATCTCCATGTACAAGATTCTTTGATAGTGGTATACAGTCAAATTTAAGGGAGAATTCGAGCATGGGGGTTTGTGAAGAAAAAGCACAACTTTGATTTTTTATGGACATAAGAACCTCTATTGGTTATTACCCAAAGGCTTTAAATAGAGATGAATTTGCATAAGCCCAAAACCACCCTTCTTCTCCAAAAGCGGTTTTCTCGAACTCTCAATCTCACCAAGATCAAACACCATGGATGTGTCCAGCAAGTAGAGAAGGATAGGATTCTATGCTCAGAGTAAGGAGTTTCTGTAATTTCATCTCTCTCCTCCACGGATGGTTGGCAGTGATTCATCTTCCTCACAGTCTTGCACACAATAGTTTTTGCTTCATGGTAATGCATAGAAGGTTAAGCCTTAAAGACTTAAAGGCTTACCATTAAGCCTTGGTCACATAAGGCTTACCATTAAGCCTTGGTCATAAGGCTTACAAAGTCTTTACTAAAGGTTATTAAAACCTTAGACTAAGGCTTTTAAAAGCATCAACAAAAGACTTAAAACAAGTTCAATTTCTCTTGAAAATTTGCACAAAGAGGGGCTTAAAGCCTTACCATCATTAAGCCTTGGTCATAAGGCTTACAAAGCCTTTACTAAAGGTGATTAAAACCTTAGACCAAGGCTTTTAAAAGCATCAACAAAAGCCTTAAAACAAGTTCAATTTCCCTTGAAAATATGCACAAAGAGGGGCCTTAAAAATTACAGAGAAGTCAGTTATTTCTAAACATTTCATAAAGGGGGCAATCGCATTGCCTCAAAAACAAAACAAAATTTTTATTTTTCAAATTAAGACAATTCAACAAAATTAGTTTTGCAGGCTGGCCTGTTCACAAATTTCAGCAAGATGCCAAGACGTACACAATAAAATCTGAAAGTTCTTGAGTTTAACTAAATTTCATATGCCACTTGAATTCTTATACATGAAGATTTATGGGTTTGATTAGCCACCACGAACTATAGTTCGAATTCATCTACCTCAAGCAGAATTGACCAAACTATGAGTGATAATAAGTAATTATTTTTTACTGCTTATTTTATTACTATTTTTATATTTGCAAAATCTTTCTCCGTTTACTTCTTTACAATCTTATCATGGCGGCTCACTCAATCGCCCCCACTATCCAAGAGCAAGTGGGTGTACTTCAAGCTCAATTATTGAGTAAGAGGAGACCTAGGGAAGATTAGGAAAGTTGAGTTTTATGCAAAAGGTGAAGATGATCATCTTTGGGATCTGATTCTTCAAACTCTCAAGAGGATCGTATTCGTGGGGGTGCGAGTTGCTACCATTAAAGCTTAAGAGTCCAAGAAGGAGAGTAAGATTAGCAAGAAGGCATCTACTTTCCAGGATTATAAAGGTAAAAAGGATGCACGTGTAGTACTTACATGGTTGAGCCAACTTGGTGAATATTTTTATGGGGATAAATTCTCGAAAAGGAAGAAAGTCAAATCTGCTAGTAACCATTTGATCAACTATTTTATTGGGTGTACAACCCTTTGGTGAAATGTTACTAAGTAGAGTAGGTGTAAACCAAATTAGGTCTTGGAGATATTTTCAGAGATTGATCAAGAAACATTTTCTACCACCATCTTATAAAAGAAAAGCCAGGAAGTAGCAAGATATTTATGGGCAGCTAGAGAAGGAGAACATATCTACTTATGTAGACAGATTTTAGCAAAACTTGTTGTAGGTTCAAGCTTTAAAGAAAGTGTAGGAAAAAGAGTAAAGAAGAATTTTTGTAGTAGCAAGCTTGAAGCCAACCATTAGAGCCGAAGTGAATATGTTTTGCCTTCGTTTTCTTAGCATTGCCATAACTTTAGATATTAATTGTGAGAAGAAAATTGGTATTTCAAGGAATTTAAAGCACTAATTTTTTCCACATCAAGAAACCCTATATTTTGACCCTTCTCTAGACCATTTAAAATATCCAAAGTTGGTAGTGGTAGCACCAACTGGCTAGTGAACACCAATAAGCCACATACATCTACAAAAGTGAATAAACTAAATTTACAAAAACGAATAAACTAGATACATCTACAAAAAGTGAACAAACTAGATACATCTACAAAAGTGAACAAACTATATACATCTAGAAAAGCGAACAAACTAGATACATCTACAAAAGTGAATAAACCAGATATACATCTACAAAAGCGAACAAACCAGATACATATATAGAAAGGAAGTTATTGTTCTATATTATGAGACGGGAATACCCATGATTTTATATATGAAAGAGTTGTGAAAATGTTTAGTCTTGAATCCACCTCATCACAGTTTACATCATAATTTAAGGTTGAAATTACATTAATGAGCACGAAGTACAATTGCACAAAAGAGGTTAAAGACCTAGGTATCAGTATTCAATCCTATGAGGACAACCAAGATTTCATTATAGCACCTCATTTTCTTTATAGGGAGTAGATATGACATTAGATATGCCTTGGCATTATCATTGTAATCCACAAATAGATTATGATACTCATGAGATGAGGATTCCAAAAGATGGTATAACCATTTGTCTTAAAAGCCATAAGGAAAGAGAACTATTTCCTTTGCTTAGCCACATGCAATTGAAGAAAGCTATGAGAAAGTAATAGAAGACATAATTATTTGCTTAGCCACATGCAATTGAAGAAAGCTATGAGAAAGTAATAGAAGACATAATTATTATAGTTAATACAGTGAGAGACAACACCATCTAATCCTTCTCACCATCCATTTCTTTCCAAATTCTTAGATTGTTTCTTAGATGAACTACCACTTGGATAGCCTAGCACTAGACCACCTGAGGATCACAAGATTTAGATATTACCAATTCTCCACGTTGCAAAGCACCATATGGAGTGAATATGCTTGAGCAAAAGGAAATCCAAAAGCAAGTAGAGGAGCTTTTAGTATGAGGATTGATACTACTCCACTCGCAAGGGGGTCCATGGACCTGATTTTCCCCCACTTGCAAAGTTTTATCCGCATCAGACGCCAGATGGATGTGATGATGTGTTGCCACCCGCTCTTTTTTGTGTATGGCCCAAGGAGTCCCATATGAAAAAAAGGGCAGGTTTGGGTAAGACATCACACCCATCTGTGGGGATGAAACTTTACAAGTGGGGACCTAGTATTTCACCTTACTACAGAGCACTTGTACTTTTAGTGAAAAAGAAGAATGGTACATATGGTTATGTGTACTGACTTTCTATGCTTTTAGTAAAAAATAAGAATGATGTATATCGTATGTGCATTGACTACAGTGCATTGAGTAAAATTATAGTGAAAAATAAATATCATATTCCTAGAGTTGATGATTTATTATATAAATTAAGAGGAGCTATGGTATTTAGTAAAATTGATGGGAGCTAGGGTATTTAATAAAATTGACCTTAAATATGGATATCATCAAGTAAGAATGGGTGGAAGATATATACAAGACTGCTTTTAGGATATAGGCTGGTTATTATGAGTTCTTGGTTACGCCCTTTTGACTGACCAATACTCTTGTGACTTTTAGTTGTATGACGAATTGGATCTTTCTCAAACATGAAAACTTTATGGTTGTTTTCTTCGATGATATATTAGTTTTTAACAAAATTGTCAAAGAGCATGAAAAAGATTTGGAGTTAGTATGCTCTCTTCTGAATGTAAACTAACTCTTCCTTGATCTTGAGAAGAGTAGTTTCTTTCAAGATCAAATTGAGTATTTGTGCCACATTGTTTCTGCATGGAAGGAATCCAAGTTGATTCTAAGAAAGTTGAGAGTATTATTACTTTGCCTCGACCTCGTAACATACACAATGTTCGATTATTCTTGGGTTTGTGTAGTTACTATAGGAAGTTTATAAGTATTTTGCATATATTGCATATCCACTTACCAAAAGCCTAAAGAAACTAAAACCTTATGTTGGTGTCTGAGAAACAAGAGAAATATTTCAAGGTTTGAAAAGAAGCTCTCACAAATGCATCTGTGTTGCAACTACCTAACTTTAATAGACCTCTTTTGTAGTTATAAATCGATGCTAATGGTCATGGTATTGGGGCAGTTCTTATGCAAAGACAGGCACCCTATAGCCTATGAGAGCTGCAAGTTAAAGGCAGCAAAGAGTAATTATATTACTTATGATAAAGAGTTGACTGCTATAGTGCTGTATACTTTAAAGATTTGGAAACACTATTTGATGGGATTAAAATTTCTAGAATTAAGACAGATCAACACAACACTTGCTCTCTCAGCCCCCCTAATCTCACATAGACATATCAAATGGGTATTTTTTTAAGCCCATGATACAATATCAACTTGGAAAAGAAAATGTAATGGCTAACACTTTTAGTAGGAGGCCTAGTATTAAATATATTTCTACCAGTGAGAGTGAACCGTTTGAAGCTATGAAAGAAATATATGTAAATAATCCAAATTTCTCTAAGACCCAATTTGTAGCCGAATACATGGTATGCTAAAAGATTAAGAGCTACAAGGGCAAGACTCAAGGAATTTTAATGCCTTTACCAATACCTACTAAGTCTTGGGAGCAAATATCTATGGAATTTATTATAGGCTTACCTACCCACCATGAGCGGTTGGTCAAAATTATATGATTTGGACTATAGTGGACTGCTTAAGTAAGCAAACCTATTTCATTCCATGCAAGAAGACTTTATCATCCTAAAACAAGCTGTGAATATGTTCATTAAAAACAAGCTGTGAATATGTTCATTAAAAACATCTTTGTACATCATGGCATGATTATATCAAACATGGATTCTAAAATTTATCATCCTAAAAAGTTGCAAATATGTTCATTTGTACATCATAGTTTGCCAAAAGTGATCATATATCAAATATATATTCTAAATTTTATAGTCACTTTTGGATAAATTTCTTTGAGAATTCAAGCACTAAGTTAGATTTCATGACTGCTTTCCATCTAAAAGCTAATGATCAAATCGAAGTGACCAATAGCATCTACTAGATTTACTTAGAGCCTATACATCATCTCAACCAAAACTTTGGGATTGTTATCTACAATTTTCTCATATTAAATTGATCTCCTTGCAATTAATTTGAAAGATATATCACTATCTAAATCACACCACTCATTACATGCTCTCTAGGCTTCAAAGGTTAACATGCTTAACATGAGTACATGATCTTAAACACTTGTGTCCATATTAAACACTTGTGTCCATATTAAATTGATCTCCTTGCAATGAATTTGATCTCCTTGCAATGAAATTGATCTCCTTGCAATGAATTTGAAATATATATCACTATCTAAATCACACCACACATGAATACATGCTCTCTAGGCTTCGAAGGTTAACATGCTTAACATGAGTACATGATCTTAAACACTTGTGTCCAAATCATTTCAACCTAGGATTTTAACTCAAAACCAGAGAGGGTCCATTGGCACGTATGTTTAATAAGAGTAAATGCCCTTAAATACACATGTGTTTGAGTCATCTCAACCTAAATAATAAGAGTACATGCTCTTAAATACACTTGTGCCCAAGTCATTTCAACCTAGAATTTCAACTTGAAACTAAGTGTGTGAGGAGAGGGTGCATCTACATGCATAGCTCTACCTCTATGATAGCATTACGAGAGCGAAGTAAAAATTTGACCTTTTGGTCGATTTGTGGTGTTATATCTTTCAATATGTTATATTCCATTGAATAAATCATTATGAGTTTAGAAATAAATATATTCACTCAAAAGTATATGCTCTTAAATAATAAGAGTACATGCTCTTAAATGCACATGCTTAATAAATAAGAGTACATGCTCTTAAATACACATGTGTCTAAATCACACCACTCATGAATACATGCTCTCTAGGCTTTGAAGGTTAACATGCTTAACATCAGTAAATGATCTTAAACACTTGTGTCCAAGTCATTTCAACCTAGGATTTTAACTCAAAACTAGAGAGGGTCCATTGGCATGTATGTTTAATAAGAGTACATGCCCTTAAATACACATGCGTTCGAGTCATCTCAACCTAAATAATAAGAGTACATGCTCTTAAATACACATGTGCCCAAGTCATTTCAACCTAGAAGTTCAACTTGAAACTAAGTGTGTGAGGAAAGGTTGAATCGGCATGTATATTTCTACCTATATGATAGCATTACAAGAGCGAAGTAAAAATTTGACCTTTTGGTCGATTTGACCTTTTGGTCGATTTGTGGTGTTATATCTTTTAATATGTTGCATTCTATTGAATAAATCATTACGAGTTTACAAAATCAATATATCCACAAATCGATTTGACCTTTTGGTCGATTTGTGGTGTTATATCTTTCAATATGTTGCATTCTATTGAATAAATCATTACGAGTTTACAAAAATTTGACCTTTTGGTCGATTTGTGGTGTTATATCTTTCAATATGTTGCATTCTATTGAATAAATCATTACGAGTTTACAAAATCAATATATCCACTCAAAAGTATATACTCTTAACTAAAAAGAGTACATTCTCTTAAAGGCACATGCTTAATAATAAGAGTACATGTTCTTAAATACACGTGTCTAAATCACACCCACTTATGATGAATACATGCTCTCTAGGCTTCTAAGGTTAACATACTTAACATGAGTACATGATCTTAAACACACGTGTCCAAGTCAATCACATGTTCCAAAAGATTGCCCAAGGTGAGTTGCTTCGATGCAACTTGTCTCACAAAATA
Source organism: Cibotium barometz (assembly GCF_041138505.1). Classification (NCBI taxonomy): domain Eukaryota; kingdom Viridiplantae; phylum Streptophyta; class Polypodiopsida; order Cyatheales; family Cibotiaceae; genus Cibotium; species Cibotium barometz. The sequence continues at coordinate 27,837,221 of NC_141059.1, read as the reverse complement.
TAACTCTTAACATCTTAAGTGTACAAGATGGAAAATTATCCATGGTACCCTTGAATGTGCTTACACGCTTTTACAAGCCAAGGCACGAGAGACAGTAAAAAAGAATGCAAAAGTAAACATTTTGAAATGGGTAGAAGAACATCCTTTAAAATAGGAACCAAAAGAAAAAGCAAAACCTTCTAAACACAAGAAGGACAGGGGCAACAAACTATCGAGACCAAAGCTGAAATAAAGGACAAGGAAAAAGAGCCTGTGGGGGAGGACATAACCCCAGAAGAGCCAAAAGCTACACATGATACAGAAGCATCCACCTCAAAAGCTACCACACAAACCACGACACCCATATGTGCGACACAGAATATAAAAGCCCAAAAGAAAAGTCGTTCTCGTCGTATGGGTAAGCATAATGAAAACCTAATGATTCAAAGAAAGTCAGAAGATAAAACAAGTTGTAGTACATCGCTAAGTGAGGATGAAACAAGTTCTGATTATTCGGCACTAGGTGCACCTCACAGACCAATCAAGAAACTAGAACCTGCCCAAGCATCCCAAATGCGAAACATAAAAAGCAAGTTCAAGAGAGCATGCTTAGCATGGTTGAGTGTCATATAGGATCACCGGTTGTGTTTGAACCTCATAATGCCAATCCTAAAGAAGCAACCAAAATATAAGAACCCGAGGAGTATCGCTTCCCCTTTCAAGAGGAAGACATACTCTCTATAGAGGCAAATTGCACAAATTATGCGGTTGAAAAAGCACGTGAGGAATTCAATGAATCCCTTACAAAATTAAAGCAGTCTCTCAAATCCTCATTTGGAGGAGTGCTCTTCTCTCATGATGAAGCCAGCATAGCATTAGCACTTGCACCTTTAACGGCTAAACATGAGTTACACAAAGACATCAAGAGCTACATGGAATGGGACTGTATGGATTCGCAAGTTACCAAACAAACCTCAGTTAGAATTGTCATAGGATCAAGTGTACCATTGTACACATTGGGTACTAATGAAAAAGTTGAGAGCCAAAAACAGGATGAGAGTGAATGGGAATATGAAACCAAAACGGGATTTGAAACTGAAACAAGAACTAAAACATCCATGGTTCCTCTTGAAGATTCTATCATGGTATGGTTAGATTTCCCTGCGGCGCGGCTGGCAATGATGTTAAGTGCAAACGCGCATTGATTTTCCCTCGAGCTAGTCATAACATCATGACAATAGACACTTGGGTGTCATTGGGGCAACCTGAACTCATCCCTAAAGACAATGGTCTTGCAAGAGGAGCCAATGGACAAAACATTGAAGTTCTAGGTTACTTTAGCTATGATACTCAAACAATCAGTGGAGATGCGGGATTTAGATTCCATGTTACCCGAGATTCCCTTAAGTATGATGTCGTCTCCTTGGTGGAACTTGAATACATGACTCGTTGTATTCACTTGATGAATCCATGCAAACAGTCACCTTGAACACTCCTGCAGGCATTGTGCAATTGCTCTTATGGGAGGAAGAGACCTTGGAGGAGCTGGAACTTCCACCAACATATCTTACTGAGAATATCCCAAGAATTATGGTTAGATTGGAACTTTCCAATAAAATCACCACAATTCAAGCATAGCTTTATCCAACACGAGAGCAGAATCTCATGACCCTCGAGTTATGGGATTTGTTAAGTCAACCAACAGTCACGGCTCATCCTCAAAGAATTCCATTTACAAGACTTGAACATGCCATGTCTAGGGTACTTTGAACATACAATGTATATTGAAATTAACCCCCTTACTTGCAAGTTTTTTGTGGTTGAGTATGTGTTGGAGGAATATTTGATCTTGGGGCATAAATGGACTATTGCTGCCCAAGCACCATTGTGCTTTACTAGCGATAGGGTCATCATGACAGTCAACGACACAGAGTTGACAATACCATACTGCACGGAAGAGGATCCAACCCTAATGGATTTCTATGATGCTGAACGCAAAAAGTTACAAGCCTCTTCCACAGAAGCCCCTCTACACCACAATGACTTACCATTTGCATTAATGACCAACTCAGACAAAGCATCTACCCCTTCCACTCCATCCTCACCAACAAAGTCTAATACCAAAACCACATCAGCAACAACCACTACTCTGTAAGAGACTCAAACCTCATCGTCAACAACACCCATGAGTCTTAAACTTGCAATCTTAGCGTGCCAACCAATGTGAAGGAGGGCCCAAAACCTTCCACTTCCACCAAAAAGAAAAATCCACCAAGACAACACAAATCAAGGTATCTTAATGGTATCAAAATATGGGTGGAGAAGCAACTACTTGTAGCTCAAGGCTACTATGAAGGTGCCAATCAAATTTGGGTGCCTCGACAGTCATAGCCTCTTCCTCAATGTAGCACTTAGAAGCCAAAGAAAAATAAAAGTACTCCACAACACCATAAACAAAAGCCTATGTGAGTTCAACGAACTCTAACAACTCAACAAGTGTGGGTACCAAAACAATTACTGCAAGCACAGCAACACACGCCAAGTGAGAGATCAATTGCATGTAATCCTTTCACACGAGTAAGAGAGAAATACAAAAGAAAATCGACCTTTTTGTTGATTAGAATCATACATTCCTCACTTTTGATAATCACGAACTCTAACAACTCAACAAGTGTGGGTACCAAAACAATTACTGCAAGCACAGTAACACACGCCAAGTGAGAGATCAATTGCATGTAATCCTTTCACACGAGTAAGAGAGATCAATTGCATGTAATCCTTTCACACGAGTAAGAGGAATACAAAAGGAAATCGACCTTTTTGTTGATTAGAATCATACATTCCTCACTTTTGATAATCACATACCTAGACTAAAAAAACACATGAGCAACTAAATGCCACTATTTATAAATTTAAACAAGTGAAACAGAGAGCTTCCATAGTCTACACTTGGCTCTTTTCTTGGTTTTGCTTTCTTGGGTGAACCATACTTTATCCACTAAGGGTGTATTTTTATAGCGAGCAATTTTTAGCGAATGTTTTTTGGTTTTAAGGTGAGCAATTTCTCTCTCTACTCTTTCTCTCTCGCTCTTCTCTCAATTAACTACAATTTCATTAAAAATTTTTTAAAAAGACACCATAGAAAGATGAAACTTCCATTATATTCCAAAGAAAATTACAAGAGTTTTTCATATTATGACAACCACCTATGAGATGTTGAACACAAACAACAATACAAGAAATCATTTGAGAACTTATAATACTCTTGGGCCTTAACTATCATCTTTGACTACTCTGACTACCCCAAATTCGCAATGAAGGTGGCAAATTCTCCTCAAAGAGAAGCCTCTTTTGCCTCTTCAATAATGCAAAAGGCTCTCCACATCCTAATGGTTGTTGCCGCTTTCGCCTCTAGCATGTTCTTATCTACAAGGTCTACCACCTTCTCTATTGTGTGAGCTTCTTATAGAGCTCTTGCACTTTTGACGTGGTTGTCCATGCCTCAAAAAGGGCATCTAATCTTGGTTCTTTTTCTTTAAGGTGCATGAAAGATGCAAGAGCTTTAATTAAGATGCTTGAAAACATTGTATTATTGGAGGGATTGGTGGATGAAGCCATGAAAATAGAGCGTATGCCCAACCTATACCAATATAAAGAAATAAGGGGTGGGTGGGGTGGGTTGTGTCCCTCAAATAAGAGTAGTGGTTAATGATAAACTCTATTCTATTTATAGGTCTCAAAAATATCATATAAAAATAACTATTGAAAGCATATAAAAATATCAAAAGTCTATGAGGATGACTTACAACACACAAAGGCAATAACACAATCTCCCTCTCACTCAAACTTCCTCTCTCTCTCTCTCTCTCTCTCTCTCTCTCTCTCTCTCTCTCTCTCTCTCTCTCTCTCTCTGGCTCTCTCTCTCTCTCCATCTTGCTCCATCTATCTCTATTATTAACTAAATTAACTACAATATCATAGAACCGAGCTAAGTGTACAAAAATGCAACAAAATATGGTAAAAATCAATAATTTTTTGGCATTACAAGAGATGGATTACATCAAAGAGGGCGTTGCACAGCTGATGATGGAAGTAAGGTGGCTGCATGTGGGGAGCTCTACCAAATGGTGCAGGCAAGAATAGCGACCTCACTACTTTGCAAGGTTGTGCCCATGATGAGGGCATCATATTAGGATGCATGGGGGACATATGAGGCATTATTGGTCAAAATGGGGCCTCAAGGGTGGCCATGAGGAAGCACTCAGCCTTTGTTGGACTCATGGGTAATGGAATGGGTGGTGGTGATCATGTGGAGACGAGGTCCCCACGTCCCTTTGTTGCTCCCGTCTAGCATAATCAGTGATGTCTCCTTGAAATATTGTTGCCCTAAATCATCAAGATGGTGCAAAAGAGGTCGTATTCAAAAACCAAACATATGTCGTCCCACTCCATGCTAACATAATGCCAATGTAGTACCTTGCATGCTCTAGCAAGGGTCATAGTTCCAACAGAGTAATCTAGGACTACATCCCCTCGATCGGGTGAACGTCCCAACTAGCCACATGCCATACACGCTAGACCATTGAAGGAACAACAATACAAAAGACAATGAATATGAAATGATTACACTACTTGAAACGAATAGCAATGAAGTGAATGCCACATGCAAATCTCTAGTCTTACCTTACAAAAGCCTCATTATGCTCGGCAATGTATCGAATGGGATTTCCATTTGCATCCAACATGTATGGGCGGGTTCCCTTATGAGGTTTAGGTTCTATGAAGACATCATCATCCACCTCGAAACACGGGTAATTAGTAGCTACCTCGTCGCCCCGCCTATCATACTTCGGTCAACTAGATGTGGTGTGATTGGGGTGCATAAAGATAGTGATGATTAAAATAGAGACCTACATGCACACACATGTCACCATGTTAGGGAATTCATGGTGGCTCACTTAAAATATAAAATGAGTACAATCTAGTCTTTCTCTCACCTCTTCTTAAAATGAGTACAATCTAGTCTTTCACTCAAAATGGGTTGAGTAACTGGCACGGGGGAGAGATCATACCTGTGTTTTCTCTTTTCCAAAAGCTTGAGATGAAGGTGATCAATGTTGGAGTTCAGACCCAAGTGGAGAGGGTCCACCACTTCTAAATTGAAGTCTACATTTTGACAAGAAGAAGAACAAAATGTTATTCTCAATGTTCCAAACATGAGATTGTGCTAAAACAAAAAGATGTTGAGTACACTTATTGAATCCCAATAGGTCTATGTCATCTTCCTTTGGACTCTTAGCTCCTTGCTCTTTGCTCTCACCTTTTGGGATCATCTATTCATCACCCCTTCCACATGGAACTCCCACTGATCAATACTATCATCATCCTCAGCATCATCAGGGGTGCTCTCCTCCTCATCATCTTCCCCTTCCCACTCTGGCCATGTCCTCTTTTTGGGCATTTATGTCATGGCTCTGGGATGATGGAGACACATCTATGGCTGGGTTCTTGCCCTTCTTCTTGGGTTGCTTCTTAGTGGGCCGACTTCTTGCCCTTCTTTACTCCTACATCCAACCCATATAGCAACTATAAACTCCTAATACAAACTTCAAAGTTCATACATAAATGCTACCATATACAATTTTACTTACTCTGAAACTACTCAGCTTTGCCTTGAAGAAACTCTCCCTCGAGGTAGTCTAGCCACCATGGACAAGATATCCTCGTCTCCTTGCCCCATTACTCATCAATCCAATTATCAGGGTACAATCATGTCTCCTCTCTCTCAAACTGCACCCATGCATCCAACGTCTCCTCTCTCGCCCAACAACCATGCAATTTGACAGGTGCTCGAGAATACATACCCAATGACACACACAATTTCTCCACCACCTAGTACAAGAAGCATTCAAATACTCGTTCCTTACTCGTTCCTTAAGAGATACTAATAATAAAATGATACACACTATCGATTATGCTACTACGTACCTATATAGCAGTTGTTGTGCCGTGCACGATAAGTGTGGTTGGTGATCAAGATCAAGTGTAGCTCTCATTTTCTCTTTCTACCTTAAGAACGCCTTTCAAAGTGCATCTTTCTAAAAGCTTTCAGAGCATCCATGATACCCACCCGAGAGTTGTGTGTGTCTCTCTCTCATGTATGCATGCTATGGTGGGTGAGTTCTCTAACTTTGCATAGAGTTGTAGCGTGTACTCCATCAATTGGAGACAATACACATGGAAATGTATCGATGTGAAGAATTCTCTATCCGAAGAAGGAATTTGGGCATCTCTCATTAGGAACTCTCCACTTGCCAATATATCCACAAGCCTACATTTCCTACATTATGAACCCACTTTAGGTGTCTCGCTACTTATTAAAAAAGTTTAATACATTGAGAGAAAATGTGTGATCTTACTATGCATTTGGAATATATGCACAAGCGATCTCTACCGGCGTGGAAGTAGTGAATTGACTAGCCTTGTCACCCCAACCCTAGTAAGAGATCACCTTCTTGAAGAATTCTTTACCATAGTTGGGGTTGACTATTTGTGCCAGCTCATGTCCTCTCTTTGTAAATAACACCTCCGTCTCCTTGAGGGCATCTGTAATTCTTTTCCAACATGTCTACATTCTGAATGTACTCTCTACTCCCTCACTCAGTCAAGCCACTAATCTTCTTTTGGTATGTGGCATCAAAATCAAAATGCAATACATTTCTATTTTAGAAACAACATCTATGTAAATCAAAATACTATGTTTTAGGGTGTCTTTGAGGCATGGACATACCTTGAAAACCAGTTGGGAGAGGAGTGCCATGGGAAGCTTTAGCCATTTAGATCTCTTAGGCCCCCGCTGCGTTAGAGCTTTCTTTGCCCACGCGCAATTCTCGTTGCTAAACTTCGACAACAACGACTATAGATCGGCTAGCCCCACATGCTGCATCATGAATAAGTCATGTGTTGTTGTGTTTGGCACATGAATGCTAGTCACCCTTGTGAGATTTCATGCATAATAAAGTAAAATAAGTAGAATAATCACATATAAGTTGTTTCTTCATTTTAATTATATGAAGAGGAATCAAACCACCCTACAATTCACCTTTGGAACCTTGTCTATGTTAGCTCATATGGCTCTTGCCTATTCTTGCCAAGCTTTGAGATGATGGTTGCTATCAGAGACAATAAACATCATCCAGGCCATGTGTTGCCATCCTTCCATCTGCTTTAGTAACATATCAAACTTCCTAGACAATGGTAGTTCTGAGCTAACCACTCCAATTATCGAATAGAATAGGCCCTTGGCTTGGGAAACTCTCTAAGACAATGAACGCTGCCATTTTCATCTGGTAGGTGCTCTCTTCCATGCATTTAATCAACCCTTTGATGCAATTCTCATTCATGTAAATTGCAACGTTTGCAAGGAGAGGCGACATAGAGAAAGGTGGTGCTGATTATCGACCAAGTGATCCTCCACCCAATTAGTGGAGATGTGTCAATCAACCACTTGGTCGAAACTCTCCTTTTTATAGACTCCTCTTCTTCAATAATCTTGGCACTACTGGCAACACGATTATTGTCGGGGCGTTCTTAGAGCAGGCCTAGTTGGAACTTCTAATGCTGATGTATTGGTCATGTTGCTTGATATGGCGACTTGTGACATCACCACATCCTGAGATAGTGCAATCTCATTTGGATTATCAGTGAAACCCTTAAACTATAATCGCGTGTAGGGAGGCATATTGCTACTTTGTTGTTGTGTCGGAGGGGGAGATGGGAGAGATACGTAGGGTGGCTAGATGTGAGTGGGAGAGGGAGAGGGTGTAAGAGGCAGATATAGACAGAGAGAGAGGGTGAGATTGAGATTGAGAGAGAGTAAAAAAATTATGTATGCGAGAGGGTGGGGAGAGTATGAGGATGGGGAGAGAGTATCTAAGAGGGTTGGAGAGTATGAGAGCGAAGAGTGTGTGTGTGTGTGTGTGTGTGTGTGTGTGTGTGTGAGAGAGAGAGAGAGAGAGAGAGAGAGAGAGAGAGAGAGAGAGTCAAAAAAGTATGTATGATGCGAGAGGGTGGGGAGAGTATGAGGATGGGGAGAGAGTATGAGAGAGGGTTGGAGTGTATGAGGGCAGAGAGTATATGAGGTGGATATTATAAGCGAGAGGGCATGAGTGTAGGGAGGGGAGAGTATGCGTATGCACGAGAGGGAGAGAACCATGTATGCACAAGAGGTTTAGGGGGGAGAGAACCATGTATGCACAAGAGGTTTAGGGGAGAGAGAGAGAGAGAGAGAGAGAGAGAGAGAGAGAGAGAGAGAGAGAGAGAGAGAGAGAGAGAGAACCATTGATTATAGGGAACCTGCCATGTTGGCAGGCGCTATGTGCATTACTGGAGCGTGGGCAATACATGTGACACATTGTGGCAATTTTTTTTATGCTTCATACAAATGATTTCTCTACAAATCCAAAAAGATAGGGGTGCATGTGTAGAAATCTAGAGGTTATCTAATCTAGTTTGAGTTGTGTTTGCTTTTTGTGTTGTGTGGACTAGGTTTATTAGCTTGGGATGGGGATTTGCATATATTGTTGCATATCATTATACATTTGCTACATATCATTGTATAAATATAGCATGATTTCCAATATGTTGGTCATGGTGGTTTGAGTCGGTTGATGTGAGCTCGGGGAATAATGACACAAGATTTATATCTTGCTTAGCTTTGACTAATTGAAAGCAATAAACAGTCGAGGCTAAAGAGGCATAACCCAAGAAGGATACAATATGGAAGTGATAATTGATACACTTACTATCAATAAGCATGCATGTTGGGGATCATAACATCTTAGGGGGGTGTATTGTGAAAACTCTTAGATTAGGCAAGTGCTGAACATCTATATTGCTTTCAATGCAAAGAAACCAGGCCAAAAACAAAGGCACATAAACCCCTTAGAGGCACAAATTAAAGAAAAACGGTGGTATATAACATGGCTCTTGATCCAATATATTTTGCGAAGTTTTTTTTAGCCAAACCCTGATTATGAGAACAAGCCCTAAAACTTCAACGTATAGAACCTTACACGATAATGGCTGGCATGGAAGCATCGGTTGACAATGATGATGAAGAGGAGACCCATGAGCGTAAGCTCATATCATCAGTTCACGTGGAGCTACTGGCATGGCTTTGGCGATGGCAATCTCTACGACGACGACGACAGATGCTAGCTGCTACAAATACAACCGGCCAAAAGAATAGAAAGGGCGATCACCAAAGCTGGCATTGAGCTGGCCATCGCTAGAACATTCAGGAAGCGGAACCAAAAAAAGAAGGTAAGATCAAGGAAGCCAGACTGGAATTGTGTAGAAGGCTGGCCGGAGCGCCTATAAAAACATGAGGAGTCGTCGAGCAAAGACAACGTGGAGGAATAGAGAGCATTAGGAAAGAGTTCTCGTCTCTAGGTCCGCCTGCATTTCTATAGCCAGAGAGAGTGAAGGGTGCACAGAACAAAAAGAAAGAGAAGCTCTTGGCTTGCTAGTGCGCCTGCAAGCAAGCTGAGAAGAGGAGACTCTAAAGAACTATACTGAATGAATGCTGCTCGAGTGCTGAGATGATGTCTAAGCTCCAAAGGTGACTGTTTATGCTGAAGCTTCTGCAAGTTGACAAGAGTAGTAGAAGCAGCTGTCTAACAAGAGCAGGAGATCGCCACTACTTCAAGGGAGAGAAAAACTGCATATTTTGGGTATCAATTCAATCTTTTTAGCTCTTCTCTCTATTGGTTTTTTTCCAGAGATATCCACCACCCTCTAAGGTCACTCTTTATATCATGGCTTCTTGACTCACTTAAGCTCAAGTTTTTTCCTTAGCATTGATGGGATTTTGCTGAATGAAAAGCATGTGAGCAATGGTAAGGAAACAATTGTGAGTATCTACCTCTTAATTACTTCAAAGAAAGCAAAAGGATGCAAGAGATTCATTAAAATCTTGCTCTCTCCGTGGTTTTTTCTTCAAGACAAGATATCTTAAGGATTAAGAAACTCTTTTAAAAAGGCTTAGACAAAAGAAATAATCTTAAGGCTATAACTTATGTCTCTTATATGTGAGAGGGGTTTCTTTTACTTTATAATCCATCACTTTAAAGAACCTAAAATAGATTAGAGGAAACATTTTCTAACGAGCAAGTCTGATCAAACTAGCTTTATGTCAATTTTCCTAGTGTTGTGGATGTTAAGTGAGATTGTCTTGTCATGATTAGAGTTTAGGTGGGTGAGAGTTAGAATCAATTTATAAAAATCATTGTATACCCTTTACTTGTGGGTCACCTCAAGACCTGTTCAGGGTATGAGTTATTCAAAGGAGAAAAAGGGGAGAATGTGTATAGATTTCTAAGAAGGATAGAATTAGTAGCCCTTAGCAACAATATGGATGATGATGCATACAAAGTCAGAATGGTAGGGTGACTCTTGGAAGAAGGAGCAGCTAGAGAGTGGTATGAGGGTGGTATGAGGATGTGTTAGTAGAAGAGGACAAGGGTTACTCTTGGAGAAGGAGCAGCTAGAGAGTGGTATGAGGATGTGTTAGCAGAAAAGGACAAAGGGTGATTGGAGGCATTTGAGAAATGCTTTGAGAAGAAAATATGGGAAGGCTGATAATCCAAAATACCTTGGAGGGAGCTTAGTAGATTGTATCAAGGGGAAGAGAAGAGATTATAGCCTTTGTAAATAGGTTTGAAGGGGTATGGAGAAGAATTTTGAGGGTTTTGGGAGAAACTCAAGTACCACCAGACTTCTTGAAAAAAGACAGATTTATAAGACTCTTACATGATGGTGTTATTAAGGAAAAGGTGGAGCTTAAGGATCTTGACACTTATGCAGAACTAGTTAGGTTGGCTATACACAGAAATGGAAGAAAAAGGTGAGAAACAAGAGCTGGCTTGAAAGGAAAGAGAAACAGGCATGCCCGTTCAATACGACCATGGAACATGTGAGCATGTGGTAGAACCTTTGCCTGTTAAACATGCATGTAGAAAGGGGACTTTGTGTGGAGACTCCAAGGAGTGTAGAGCCACATAGAGGACAAGATGGTCTACATCAAGAGATTCAAAGATTAATTGAGCAAATTGAAAATCTTAATCTTGCCATCATGCAGGTTATTCGGAACCAAGTCAGAAGACCACAAGGAGAAAGGCCACAAAGGAATCGAATGGAACGCTTCCAATGCTACAATTGTGGGGGGATAGGGGCAATATATCTCCTCAATGTCCTCAACCAAGGAGAGAGCCAGGAGGGGTGTATGGGTGAAAGCATGGATAGGTGGTACCACTTTTTTCACCTTTTGGCCAATAGCCCCTAAAAGGAGGGAAGTTTAGTGTTTTTAAAATTAGTAATATGGAAAATAGTGGGCCATCACAATTAATTGGCCCCCCCTCTTCAAAGCATGCAATGATTCGGCGCCCCCCTTCTCTTAATATGGAAAATAGTGGGCCATCATAAAAAGGAAATGGGCCACCCTCCTTTAAGCATGCATTGATTTGGTATGTCGCGTGCGCCCCCCTTCTCCCTCTACCCCCCTTCTCCCTCTACTCCTCTTCTCCCTCTACTCCTCTTCTCCCTCTGCTCCGTTCCTGCATTCCCTCTCACCAAGCGATCTTCCTGCCCATTCATCCCTCTGCTGCCTCGCATCACTCACGGTTTCACCATTTCACAGTCGTGTGCGCAGAGATGAGTGATTCCACCCCCAATCCCCCCTAGGAGGTGCAAGAGACCCTTTGTGGATGCTGACTCAGTCGTGCAGACCCCTTCACCGATGCCAGAGCAAGGTGAAGCTTCCCAGACAACATGCGACTCCCCAATAGGAAAGTGTGCTCGGAAAGGTATTGTGCTCCTCTTCCATGTCTGCTGCATGCACATATCCTTCTTACACATCTCCTCCATTGGCTTTTGTTTTGCACATTGTTTCCCTGTCAATGCATGCTCCCCTTGAGAACTAACGTTTGCTTGTTCTCTTATTGACAGCGTCATCTGAGTACGTAAAGCTCTCGTTTTTGCTACTCAGCAGACAGCTGAGTACGTAAAGCTCTCCCGTTTTTGCTACTCAGCAGCTGAGTTGCATGCTGAGTACGGCTTGAGCATGGAGGGCAAGCTACCCAAAGACCTTACTGTCGAGGATTTGCTACCTGAGGAGTGGCTGACTGTCTTCAAAGTTCCCAAAAAGAAGAAGACAAAGGTCTTCCTACATATGGTGCAGGATCACCTATATGATGCTTGTCATCTTTTGTATCAGAAAGTGTACCAGGGCTACCCCCTCTAATGGGGAACTAATGACAAAGTTTGCTAGGGGGTTTGCCTTTGAGAATTGTGCAACTGCTAAAGCTCAACCCGAAAGTCACAAGATTGCATGGGCTGTGGTGGGTGGTATGGTCTTGGAGAATGTGAAGGCTCAACGGGGAGGTTTGAATCGCAAAGTGAGGAAGTTCATGTCCGATTACGGTGTTTCTGTCTTATATGGACAAACAGAGCATGCTGTTGACTCCTACGCCTTAACAGTGTCTAATCACCCTGCAAAACTGACTGAGGTTGCATCCCAGCCCCTATACATAGAATGGTTAGGTATAATTGCTGAAGATCTTGATGGGCAGGCCCATATTGCTGAAGCGAAGGTTGGTTCTGCTAAATTGGTCTTAGCAGAGAAGAGGGATTTGTGGCTACGCAACGAAGGCACCTATTCGGCCTATGCCTCGATTATAGTTGTGAGATCCCTGTTCCCACCGAGCAACAGATTCGGGGTACTAGCAGCGGAAGTAGCACTTCTCGTGCGGGACAGGGGTCCCACATTCGGGGCCTCGTCCCACGGATATCCGGACAAGAGACTAATCCGTCGATTTTTCCAAAAACTGGACTCGGAAAAACTTCTCTTACCCGGAAAGCACGGGCGATTCCACCAGGATAACTTTTTTCTCTAACGTAGTCATGACCATTACTGATCAAGCTGATCCGATTGTACCTATAAAGATACTCGGTCAGATCAAGGAAGAAACTTGCACTTGGATCATTGGAATCAACGCTTTTTTCCCATCAAAGAGGCACAGCCGTTGATTCCTATCCATAGAACAATTACTATTCGGGATTTACTTTATCTATCGTACTAACAGAAATTGAGTCTCGATTTACGGATCCATCAGTCCAGCCTAACCCCATCCGATCCCATGGGTTAGCCAACCGCCCTACCACTGTAGTGATGGGATCCAATTTGGAATTTGGTTAGGTTTTGTCCCGGATACCAAGGAAAAGAGTTCCAAGGCCCCCTAGCCGGAAGTTCATGCAAACATAAAATTAGGCACACCACTTACACACCCAATATGAAATTGCCTTTTTCTTAGCATCAGCTAACTTTAAAACAATCCTTTAATGAAACCATAGTACCACTGATCACAGTCTTCCAAATTATTCGGTTGATTCTCAAATTTCCCATCATTCCTTCATCAGAGTATCTATGGCATCATTGGCAACTAGAACGCTCAACACCTGTCCACTCAGGGGCCTTTTCAATAGTTCCTAGCCCATAATACTCGGCAATATAATCACTTATAAAAATCCAGATGGACTCTCGTTGAAGATCAGCAAGATCAACCAACAGATCCATATAAAGAGCCATGGACTCATCCATATAAAGAGCCATTGAAGACCAGCAAGGTCAATCAACCAGATCCATTGAAGACCAGCAAGGTCAATCAACCAGATCCATTGAAGACCAGCAAGGTCAATCAACCAGATCCATGCCCGGTTTCACAAAACAACTCTTACTCCTTGTTCCAATATCTTCCTCGACGCACGCATGGGTATCCTAGGCAACCTAGAGCCCGAGCATCGTATGGTCAGCACCCTCTAGGATCCTTCGCAGGTGACCTAGCGCTTCACTCATAGGCCGCTTCCTTGGTCCCTCATCCACCGTACCGGAAGCTCACCATTTTAATCGAACCGAGGCTGGTCAAGACCTCGGCCGACTTTGCTATGCGAGACGTCCTCCATTGACTCTCCATCAGCAGTTGTAACTTTATCAGTTAGGTCTCCACGACCTTAATCACAAGACGGTCAAAATGCTTCCCCAGCATTCTTGACATAAAACAGCCATTTACAAACAGTTTACAAATACAATTTTTATATTAACTCTCATTTTTTCACATTATCCCTCATTAATCCACATTACTTATTCCACATTCCATTTATATGTGTACTCATCCAATCACCTCATTTTCCATCTCTTCACTTCAGATTCCTTCACATCACATATCATATATTCACATCCATATCCACATCCATACATCCACATCCACATCCACATCCACATTCACATCCATACATCCACATTTACATGCTTATCTCCATTTTCACATCCTCATTTATACATCCACATCCCATATCCACATTCATACAGACACATCCATATCCACATCCACATGCATACATCCATTATCACGTCCTCATTCATACATCCACATCCACATACATACATACATCCACATCCACATTCCCATTCACATCTATACATCCATATCTACATGCACATTCACATCCATACATCCACATCTATATCTTCATTCACATCCATACATCCACATTCATGCATCCACATCTACATGCATACATCCATACATACACATCCACATTTACATCCATGCATCCACATCCACATCCTCATTCACATCCATACATCCACATTCATGCATCCACATCTACATGCAGACATCCATACATACCCATCCACATTCACATCCATATTCTCACCCTATCACAACCCATATACATCTTATCCCATCACATACACTTCTTACCTCATCCCATACACATCCTATCACTTCTTAACTCATCTTATCCCATCCTAACTCATCTCATATGCATCTTATCATATCTTATCACTTCCCATATCTTTTTATGCATACCTCTATGCATGAAATTCAATTATGCTAAAAGTAACACTTTTATAATACAATATTCATCTCTTATGCATACCTCTATGCATGAATTTCAATTATGCTAAAAGTAACACTTTTATAATAAAATATTCATCTCTTATGCATACCTCTATGCATGAATTTCAATTATGCTAAAAGTAACACTTTTATAATAAAATATTCATCTCTTATGCATACCTCTATGCATGAAATTCAATTAAGCTAAAAGTAACACTTTTATAATAAAATATTCATCTCTTATGCATACCTCTATGCATGAAATTCAATTATGCTAAAAGTAACACTTTTATAATAAAATATTCATCTCTTATGCATACCTCTATGCATGAATTTCAATTATGCTAAAAGTAACACTTTTATAATAAAATATTCATCTCTTATGCATACCTCTATGCATGAAATTCAATTAAGCTAAAAGTAACACTTTTATAATAAAATATTCATCTCTTATGCATACCTCTATGCATGAATTTCAATTAAGCTAAAAGTAACTCTTTTATAATAAAATATTCATCTCTTATGCATACCTCTATGCATGAAATTCAATTATGCATAATATAAAAATCAATTTCTCTAGGATTACAATGAATATCTTTCAATTAATCTAGGATGATAATTCCTAGAATATGTTAGGAAGTCCTCTTTTCATGATTTGAATGAAATTATTTTATGCATAATTTTTATAAAAATTTTACCATAGCTCCGCTGCTATGACTGATAAATCTCAATTTTTCTAAGGGATAAAGCTTATCATTAAGAAAATAATTAGAATGATCCCTAATTGGATCATTAATCCATAATGGATTGAATCATTAATATTCATGAAATACATAAACTAAAAGCATAGAAAAAAGCCATTAATTTGATCTCAAGTATAGAAAAAAGATTAATCTTGGATTAAGGAAAAGCTTTATGAAAAGCTTCATTTGGATTGAGAATGGGTCATGAGTATGACCATTTCTTGAGTGAGAGAGAGAAATTACATAAAAACCATTTGAATTAAGCATAAATAGAAATTTATGTAATTCTTAACTATCATTAATCAATTAACTTCAATAGCATTCATCAATTTATGTAACTCTTCACTACCATTAATCAATTAACTTCAATAGCATTCAAAAACCATTCCAAATAAGCTTCTCAAGCTTGAGAGGGATTGAGAAGAGAGAAGCATTGAGAAATTATAGAAAAGATCAAAATTCACCATTTACCTTACAAATTGCTTGATTCTTTGTTCACGATAGAGGCCCCCAACCAATCAATTGGTTAAGTATGTTGATGGAGCCACCAATGGGGATTGAAGAAAGAGGGAAGTTCCAATTTCTTCAATTTGGAGAGAATTTTAGAGAATAGTAGAAACTAGCATTATTTTAGCATAACTCTAGTATAGTAAAACTCTTCTATTTTTTTCAAAGGACTCATGTTCTATTTATAGGAGAGTGAAGCTCTAACCAAAGCTAACTGAATTCTAGAATTTTTCAAATTCAGTTTGGTTAAATTTGAACTAGATTTGGACCTAGTTTGGTTACTTTTTGATTCGGTTTGGTTCCATTTTGATTTGGTTTGGTTCAAGAGAGAGGAGAGATAAAAATATCACATTATATTTGAGTTTAAAACTCATTCAAGCATGTGAAATATGCACCTCCTTTAAAGAATTCCTCTTCCTTACATATGTGTCAAAATGGAATCATTATACCCAAAATATCTCATATTTTTAATATTGCTCATAGTTTTTTACTAATAAACCTTGTACATTTTCAACTCTTCATCCTATGTGAGCATTTACTCATTTTTGGATACTCAATTTATCTCATTTTTTTGATATTACTCATAGTTTTTTACTAATAAACCTTGTACATATTCAACTCTTCATCTTATGTGAGCATTTACTCATTTTTGGGTATCTTCTTTTATAAATTGGATTTATCTCCTCCCTACACATGGATTGATGCTATTGGCCCATAGGAACCTTAATTGGACCATAATCCAAAAATTTCTGAAAATCTAGACCCTTAGGCTAAGGTTCTTTATACTTATTTCCAATTAATTCCAATTGCACATTGAAAAATTCTTTTTGAATTTTTGTTTCAGGGGAACTTATTTTAATAAGATAAGATAATTTTCTATCCAAAAATATTAAAAATCTGAATATTCTCTCTCTAAAATCTTTTCTCTCTCTAGGTTAAAACAGTTAGAAACAAGGTCTTTATATTTCTGAAGAGGGATTGATTACAGGGGAAGATACTAGACATCAAAAAGGGGTTGGGGGAGGAATCTTATAATAGTAGAGATGGAG
The DNA here is from genome assembly GCF_041138505.1 of Cibotium barometz. Lineage (NCBI taxonomy): Eukaryota > Viridiplantae > Streptophyta > Polypodiopsida > Cyatheales > Cibotiaceae > Cibotium > Cibotium barometz. The sequence continues at coordinate 27,819,983 of NC_141059.1, read as the reverse complement.
AGACTTAGAGCAGACATGGAGATATTAAAAGCATCTCCCCTAGAAAATGAAGCTCTCATTCTGAAGAAGGAAGCTGAGATAGGAGTGCTGGAGAGGGTGGTCTCAGTGGCTTCTGGTGCTGTGACGTCTGATGCTGCAGAGATGAAGGAGGAGGTGTCCACTATGCAGGTACTTTTGAAAACTCAAGCATTTTTCTATCCTTTAAGTAGTTGTCCAAGCACTTGCAAGTGATTTAAGCACTTGAAAGTGCTCATACATTTACACCACTTACAAGTGCTTGTTTCACTTGCAAGTGCTTAGAGGTCATCGAGTTCATAGACCACTCATAAGTATTGAGACCACTTGCAAGTGCTGTGACCACTTGCAAGTGTTATACCACTGTAAGTGCTTACATCACTAGCAAGTGCATAGAAATCATGCAAGTTCTTAGAAGTTTAACAAGTGCTTAGACAACTTGAAGGTGCTAAGACCACTTGCAAGTGGTCATACCTTTTGCAAGTGGTCATACCACTTGCAAGTGCTAAGGCCACTTGTAAGTGTTCATGCCTTTTGCAAGTTCTAAGACCACTTACAAGTGTTCATACCACTTGCAAGTGCCTAGGCCACTAGCGAAGTTCAAGACCACTTGCAAGTGTTCATACCGCTTTCAAGTGCTCATACCACTTGCAAGTGCTTAGAACACTTTGAAGGTGCTAAGACCACTTGCAAGTGGTCATACCACTTGCAAGTGCTAAGGCCACTTGTAAGTGTTCATGCCTTTTGCAAGTTCGAAGACCACTTGCAAGTGTTCATACCACTTGCAAGTGCCTAGGCCACTAGCGAAGTTCAAGACCACTTGCAAGTGTTCATACCACTTTCAAGTGCTCATACAACTTGCAAGTGCTTAGACCACTTGAAGGTGCTAAGACCACTTACAAGTGGTCATACCACTTGCAAGTGCTAAGGCCAGTTGTAAGTGTTCATGCCTTTTGCAAGTTCTAAGATCACTTGCAAGTGTTCATACCACTTGCAAGTGCCTAGACCACTAGTGAAGTTCAAGACCACTTGCAAGTGTTCATACCGCTTTCAAGTGCTCATACCACTTGCAAGTGCTTAAAACACTAGCAAAAGCACAAAGCACATACAATTTCTAAGACCTTTAACAGGTGCTTAAAACACTTGGAAGAGCCACTTGCAAGTGGTTGCATCATTTGCAAGTGCTTAGACCACTTTCAAGTGCTTAGACCACTCACTGGTGCTTAGACCTTAGGGCACTGCACAGACCACTTTCAAGTGCTTAGACCTTAGGGCACTGCACAGACCACTCTGATGACAGGTGCTCAAACCACTTACACATGTTTGAAAGTTCTGATGGCTGGTTGTTTTTCATTATGTGCAGGCTTCGGTTGAGGAAATGTGTTATGTGAGCTGAGGAGACATGCCTCCTTCGTGAAGGAGGCATGCACTTTCTTGAAGAGAGAGGGGAGAGCCCTTCTAGTAACTACCCCGCCTGCCAAGTCTGTCCTAGGTGCTGACACTGTCCTCATTGGTGGATCTTGTGTGGCCTGTGGCCAGCTGCTGCTGTCAAGCAAACATGCGGCCGGCGTTTATTATCTGCCATGTGCCCACAAGTACCACCCCTTTTGCTTTTCCATTGTCTGTGCGACTGAGCCCAAGTGCATTGTTCCGGACTGTTCTTGGGAGATACCACTTGTAGCAAGATGTTGGGCACTTGGGAATGCATATGAGGAGTCCATAGGTAAGGCATGCCTCTTTCATAGGACAGGATTCATGCTACTTTTGATATGTACAGTAATTGTCTGTTATGTCTCAGGTGAACCAGAGGCTGGCGAGGGGGTGGACCCAGCCGCTTCCACCTCGTCCATGCATGATGTGGACGCCCCCTTCGACCTAGACGCCTTGATGATGAAATACAAAAACATGGTGGGTGGTTGTAGTCTGTCTGCTGAAAAAACTGATGTTCTTGGTGATGGAGGCATCCTGAGGGAGACACCTGGTTTTGAGATCACACAAGGTAATTTTGGTTGCTGTAACATGTTATCCTCAGACATGATTATCCATGATCATTGTGATCATATTAACTACCTGTGCTCCTAACTTGATTTCCTATTGCTATCCCAGGTATTGATGTCATTAAGACATTAAGTCATGTTAGTGCTCCAATTGGAGAGCCAAGCCGCGTCGACAAAGGTGTACATACTGAAGAGGAGTTGGACCCAGATATGGAAGAGACCCTCCAATTTGCTGCAGGAGAGCTGCGGAAGAAGAAGAAAAGGCAGGTGGAGGATGGGCCTCTTCGAGACCCCAAGAAAAGTACTAACCCAATTTTCCCCAAAGCCCGAGCATGCAAGAAGCTTTAGCTTCTTGCAACTTTGTAGCTTTTTGCTCATGCAAGCTGTGTTATTTTGCGGCAATATAATATATAAGTCCTTTGTCTCAGTGTCTATGCGTGTCTTGACCATCTTAATTGTTGTGCATGTAGTTAAAATTCAAGTTGTTGGCTCGAAAACCCTACCACCCCCACTGATGAGGTAGAGCACATTGAGCACTGTCCTCCACGTATCAGTTTCGACGCTTTAATGACTCTCGAGACCTGGCAGTCGTTGTTGACTTCAACAAGGTTCTTTTGTGCGTGCATGAGGACAGAGATCCCACCAAATGTCTCAACGATGTACTTTTCCAAAGTTTGTGAGGATGAGAACATCACCTATTACGTACGGCAAGATGCAGAGGTGTTCTTACTTGCGTTGAGTCAGGTTGTAGAGGATGAGAACATCACCTATTACGTACGGCAGGATGTAGAGGTGTTCTTACTTGCGTTGAGTCAGGTTGTAGAGGTATTTGTGTGGACCTCCCACAGAGGCAGGGAATTGGAGACAGCCATGGATAAGTGCCTGCCTCAAGTCAAGAAATGCATGAGTGGATGGCTGTCGCAAACCGCTTGCCATGTTTGCACTTGGCGCTTTGATATTCCTCCTAGGCCAATGTTCTTGAAAAACCTGGATACCTTCTGGCATCTTTTCTCGAAATTCAATAAGACAAATACACTTGTGCTAGATGACTCATTATATAAAATGTACTCTAATGATCCTGCATGCTATGTGATCCTTCCTGAAGTGGAGAAGCAGACTGAGGGGTAGTGGGAAAATTTTCTAAAACAGGATGTGGCTGACTTTGTGTTGCAGTGGGCAAAAAGTGCTGACAGAGCAAAAACTGTCAGCAGAGAGTGCCCTTTTGATGTCAGGGATGATGCCTTGCAACGGTCAAATTGGAGAATCGTGCGGAACAATGTTGAGGAAATGAAAGAAATTGAAGCCCCCAACTTGGATCCTAAAGAAAGAAAGTATAAGCGTCCAAAGAGTAAAACAGCAAATTAGAAATGCTTTTGCAGGCATTTTTTCCATTGTACAGAGGGCTGCTTGTAGCCCCTTCACTGCCATGACACCATGCCCTTTACTGTGTAGCTTAATGTGCTCTGACACCATGCCTTTATTGTGTGGCTAACTTCCAACACTCCTTGACATATATACAAACAAAAATGGTTTTGACCTTGGAACGATTTTGTGTCGATCTGGTGTTATTTTCTTTAGTTTATACTGTGGTTGCATTTTGTGGACTCTTAAGAAAGTGATGGTTTGAAAGTGCTTGTCTAGGTACTGAAGTGCTTGTCAAGTGGTTTGAAAGTGCTGGTCAAGTGGTTTGAAAGTGCTGGTCAAGTGGTTTGAAAGTGCTAGATACTAAAAGTGCTTGTCCAGGTACTAAAGTGCTTGACAAGAATTTCTCAAGTGGTCTGAAAGTACTAAAACATGTGCTTGTCTAGGTACTAGAAAGTGCTGGCTAACTGCTGGTGGTCAGGTAATCTGAAAGTGTTTGTCAAGGTGCTTAAAGCGCTTGTCAAGTGGTCTGGAATGCTTGTCTAGGTACTAAAAGTGAAAGCAGGTGCTTACCATGTGGCCTCCAAGCGCTTGTCAAGTGCTTGTGTAGGAACTTCAATTGTTTGGAAAGTGCTGGTCAAGTGGTCTGAAAGTGCTTGTCTAGGTACTTAAAGTGCTTTTCAAGTAATCTGAAAGTGCTTGTGTAGATCCTAGAAGTGCTTGTGTAGGTACTAGAAGTGCTTGTGAAGTGGTCTTAAAGTGCTTGTCTACTACTGAAAGTGCTATCAAAGAGTTGAACGTACGAAATAGTGCTTCTTAGGAGGACGCATTGTGCTAGCTTGAAAGTTAGAACTTACAAGTTCTCCTCTGGGGGCATGCTATGGGGGCATGCTATTATAGATTTGTTCAAATACATCATTTGACAATTCATATACATTAGGCTCACCTTCTACCGAGCACATCGAAAACTTGATGCATCGCAGCAGGTGGGAGTAGATAAAAGCAGGGGGCTTGTCATCCAAAAGAACCTAGGTGTCATCTTGGCCATTTACCTTGTCGTAGAAGAGTCCCTCAATGACAAATGAGTTCTTTTGAATATGGTTATGCCATTCATCCCTTTCAGATTTGATGGTCAAGTGCTTGGTTTTAGTGCTGCACTTCAAGATGTAGAAGTCTGCACACCTGGCTCTTTTGCATTCACTCTACGAAGTTCTGGCCAACCATCAAGGCATCACTTAGGTCGTCATGGTGGCCAGCATACATGGGGGCTCCTGGTAACTCATCAATCGTTGGATGCTTCTTCATCGTTTTGAACATTGACAGTCGATTGTATTCGCAAGTACTGCCACGTCTTCTCAACGTGGTCCTTGTTTACACATCTCCTCCATTGGCCTTTCATGCACGCATGGCAAAAGCAGGACAATGGTACCGTAGCCCGTGCATATCTGATTGAATGTAGCCGTTGACACAGTGGAAGGATCGAGTCCCTTTGATCCACATGCAATCCCACTCTCTATCTTTGTCTACATCACCGAGCTTGACCTCCCAGAATCTACGATCGACTTTCTTCCCTATCAATGGACATTCTTTCCTGAGGGTTGCGTTGAGGAATGCCACCACACTTGAAGCGTTATGTAACACCCATCCATCAAATTTCAGCTGCTCCTGTGTGAGAGCTCTTTTGAGCACCGCACCAGCCCCATCGTGCTTGCCCTTCCCATGGCCGGATGCGAAGAAACTGTGCATCATCTCAATATCTGTCATATTGAAGTATCGGGCTACAAAATAGAAAGGGCGCCTTGCTTTGAATTGTGAAGCAGTGCCATCACAGACCACACCCCCAGTGTCGCTTGACACTACATCCTTGAGCTTTCAGCCACTCATTGTGCAAAATAAAGCAGTGCTGCACAAACAAAGTGTCGTGGATTTTGTCATCAGCAGAGATGTAGAAGTGGGTTGTCTTCCGAATGGTACCAAGCACATCACGCAGGTACGAAATGTGGACCAAGATTGTCACCTGAGTTGAATACCAATGCATTGACTGAATTTCATTCTGCACCTTGAAGGAGTAATTCTGTGCAAAATCCACTACCGACACCACTACATCATCTGGAAATTTATCCAAACACTCTTTGAATTGTTCAGCTTGCCATCTGTACTTATTATTGTGTTTGATGAAGTTTCCCAATTTTCTTTGAAGCAAGGAAGTGAAAGTCCTCAGGCTGACTTGGCGAATAACAAGATCTTTCCGAGTTTTTGCTTGACCGTTCTCATCCACTTCTTGTGTAGGAACGTTGTCAAAAAGCTTGACAGTCATCATAGAGATGTCATCGCTTTTTTCATGTGGACACAAGGAGATCTGTTTAATGCCACAATGTTTGCATGTACCCAAAAGACATTGTCTATGGTAATAAGCATAGTCAATGGGTTTTGGGCACAATACAGACTCCCACAGGTCTGTTAAGCTTGGAAATGTGGCATTGGAGGCCGCGCACTGCGCTGTTCCATCATGAGAACTGCAAACAAGGCACCTGCAAACTGCATGGCCGGCCATGTAGCCCATATCTTCCCTGGCGCATCTGATTAAGAGCTTCCTTGAAGTAGACAAGCTGCACATGGTATTCACAACAACAAGTGTTGTGGTCCTTCAACTTGCGTACGAGGTATGGCTTTAGACCCTCAAAACATCTGAGGGAGATCCTTATGTTAGGATGAGCCACTTGGAACCGCATATAGAAGTCCCTCTGTGAGACAAAGACGACAAATTTAGACACACTATCAAGCATTATAAATCATTCTAAAGCAACCTATAGCATTGGTAAGCATTATGATGCACTTTCAATCAGTGTAAAGCTATGACACTCATTTGGGTAAAGCTCTTAGACGCACTTAGTAGCACTTTCTGCACCTGGCAGCACTAGTAAATGATTGTAAAGCACTATAAAGCACTCTCAGGCACCTGCAAGCACTTAGAAACCTGAGGATCCATTTAGATGAACTTGGAATAACATGGAATTTCTTGGAAGCACTAGGAAACACTTAGAAGCAATTGGAAACACTAGCAAACACTTAGAAGCAAGTAAAACATGTGGAAGCACTTAGAAGCACATGGAAGCACTTAGAGGCACATGGAATCACTAGCAAGCACTTAGAAGCACTTGGAAGCACTTAGAACCACTAGCAAACACTTGGAACCACTAGCAAGTACTTAGAAGCACTTGGAAGCACTTAGAAGTACATGGAAGCACTAGCAAGCACTAGAAGCACTTGGAAGCACTTGCAAGCACTTAGAAGCACTTAGCAAGCATTTAGAAGCCCTAGCAGGCACTTGGAAGCACTTACAAGCACTTACAAGCACTTACAAGCACTTGGAAGCAGTTAGAAGCTCCTGTTATCACTTCTGAAGCTCTGTTAAGCCATTACGAGCATAAGCACTTGGAAGCATTTGGAAGAACTCTCTGGCACCTGGCAGCTTTTTGAAGCACTATTAAGCACTCAGAAGCAACAAAAGGCACTTAGAAGCACACAGAAACATTTAGATGCACTTGGAAGCACTTACAAGCACTTGGAAGTAGTTAGAAGCTCCTGTTATCACTTCTTAAGCTCTGTTAATCCATTACGAGCTTAAGCACTTGGAAGCATTTGGAAGAACTCTCAGGCACCTGCCTGGCTGCTGGCAGCTTTTTGAAGCACTATTAAGCACTCAGAAGCAACAAAAGGCACTTAGAAGCACACAGAAACATTTAGATGCACTTGGAAGCACTTACAAGCACTTGGAAGCAGTTAGAAGCTCCTGTTATCACTTCTGAAGCTCTGTTAAGCCATTACGAGCATAAGCACTTGGAAGCATTTGGAAGAACTCTCAGGCACTTGGCAGCTTTTTGAAGCACTATTAAGCACTCAGAAGCGACAAAAGGTACTTAGAAGCACTATTAAGCTTTTTGAAGCACTATTAAGCACTCAGAAGCAACAAAAGGTACTTAGAAGCACACAGAAACATTTAGATGCACTTGGAATGACATAAAATTACTTGGAACCACTATGAACCACTTAGAAGCACTTGTGATCACTTGAAGAAGTATGTCAAGCACTATAAAGCATGGTTAAGCAATATAGTGCACTGTCGGGCACTCAGAAGTGGTCTGAAAATGCTCGGAAGCACTAAGATGCACTCATGACTTGGAATTTCTTGGAATCACCATGAAGCACTCAGAAGCATCTGAAATCAATTGTAAAGCTTCGTAAAGCACTATAGTGCATGGTTAAGCATTGTAATGCACTGTGAGGCACTTGCAAACATTTGGAAGCATGGTAAAGCACTCTAATGCCCTATCATACAAAATTTTAGTGCTGTCAGCACTCTAAACCACTGACATTTAGAAATCAATATCGTATAGAAGAGCATATCCGGATACACTATCAATCATATGCGAGCAACTGTGTAGCTCTTACAACACACTCTCAACAAGTGATATACCTGAGGCAAATCGAGTAGATGCATTGGATGCAGTACATGCGCACTCTTGCCTATCCTCTTTCGAACAACATCTTTCTTGTTTGGGGAGATGCGAGTTTCCACCCACCAAAACTGAAACACGATTTCCCTGATTTCACTGGTGATGGTGCTTGCCCTATGCAATTGACGGTGACAAGAATCCAAGGAAAGTAACCCTTCCTCCGCTTCATGTTGCAGCCGAAAATTGGCCACAATGACATTCCTTCGATGAACTCCTAAAGCCTTGGCAACTTCTCTACCACTCATTTGATTGTCAACACCAGATGCGCCATTGAGGCATGCCACGATAGTAGCCCTGTTGCATGATCAATACAAGGATGCAACAAAAAAGACACTTAGGGCTCTTGAAAAGAGTTCCAAGTTGTAGATGAATGTGGGAGAGGGCTTGACAATAATCCCACATGGGAACTTTTGGGAGTTCTAGAGTTTTTGTATAAAAGGTGGCCCATTTGAGAGCTAGAGAGGACTCTTTGGTCATTTGGTTGAGAGGCTCATAGAGAGAGCTTGCTCCATAGCTTCTTCTCATGTGCTCTCCCAAGGCTCTCCATCTCCATTTATGCTTCAACCTTGTACTCTCTATTCTCTACATTTTCAATGATATGAGGTTATGGTCTACACACTTGCTAATCTAGATTTCTTAATGATGTTTTGATGCTAAAATCTGATTTGTAGAGTGCATGTGATGAAGCTTGTGCATGAAATGATGTGTAGTTGAGGCCTATGTGATAGCTCTTTGCATGTTAGATTCTTTGCATAAGTTGCATTTTTATGCTTAAGTGTAGCCTAATCTTGATGCTTTGATTATGTAAGATTGATTGCTTGAGTGATGAAGAAGGATTGAGTAGGACTAGAAGTCATTAGTGTGTGGTTAACTAATCTTCTCCCATTCGGGATAGCCTCTATGCGCTAACCGGGTTGCATTCACGGATTGACAAAGTGTGTGGGTTGGAGTGTAGCCTCCGCTATGCTATGATGTCCCAAACAATGGCGCCGCTGCCGGGGAACGCACACCTAAGTTAGTGAAGCCATTACTTCTTACTAAGTGCTCCATTGATTGCAAAATCGTGGATTAGGGTAGATTAGAGTAGAGTTTGCAAGGGCATTGAGTGTGTGATCTCAAGAGCGCCTTGTGTGTTTTCGGTTTTTTGATTAGAAGCAAAAAATAAATAAAACCCCATTGCGGTAGAGAAATCCCGCCATTAATCAGATTTATGTACTTTCTGTTTTTGTATTTTTGATGGGGTTGGCGAGAGGTTGGTAGGAGGTGTTGGAGGCGGTTTTTTTTTTTAAAACATATACATAGAAAGAGGCTGCAGTGAAGTTGTGTGGGGAGGCGTCTTCATCGGGCGCAGTACAAAAAAAAAGAGATATATATATATATATATATATATATATATATATATATATATATATATATATATATATATTTCTTTTATATATTTATTCGTTGGCTATTGTAGACAGGCGAAGGACTGTTGGGGCGTCGGCAGCTGAAGGGAGTGGAAGGACAGTTGGAACGCCGGCTGAAAGGAGAGCGAAGGCAGCTTTAAATATATATATATATATATTATACGTTTGACGTGGCAGCTGGTCGTCTGCATCGAGCGCGGTTTATATATATATATATAATTTTGTTCGTTGACGTGGCAGGAGGAGGGGGGTGTCTGGAGTGGGCGCAGACGGCAGAAGACGACGGCGGGCAGCGTTGGTCGGTGTGGAGCTGCAGTGGGCGCAGACTGCAGCAGCAGACGGCGACGGGCAGCTATACATTGGAGGGACGTGCCAGTGGAAGTTGAGCAAGGCGGCTGGCAGCGAAGTAGGCTGCCGCTCGCGAAGGAAGAAGAGCTGTGGAAGGCGTCGGCGTCGGAAGCTGAGTGTAGGTGGCCGAGCGAAGCTGAGTGTAGGTGGCCGAGCGAAGCTGTGGGCGGCGTTGTGAAAGTGAAGCTGTGGGCAGCAGGCAGAAGGCGACGGAGAGGAAGGCGTCGTCTAACGTGGCAGCAGCCTATAGAAGCAGCAAGGAGTGAAGGCGTTGTCTGCATCGAGTGCTGTGGGGCATCGTCTGCAACAACTGACGCGGCAGAAAGCGGAGTGTAAGAGCAGCGGCAGAAAGCGCAGTTGAAGGCGTCGGTGTGGAGGCGAAGGCAAAGGTTGGCTGCAGAGCTGAAAGGCCTGTAGTTAAGGTTGGCTAGGCGGCCAAAAGGAGGCGGCAGCAGTGGAGAAGAAGGTGCAACCACGTGCGCGCCAGCGAAAAATCCGGGAGGCGGCGAGCGGTGGAGGATAGGGTTTGTGAATTTCTTATTTTTTATTTTATTTTAGTTATTATTCATGTTTTTGTATTTTTTTAAACAAAAAAATAATAATAAATAAATAAAAACAACAAAAAAATAAATATATATATATATATATATAATTTTTTAAAAAAAAAGAGAAAAAGAGATAGAAAGAAAAGAAAGAAAAAAAAGAAAAAAAACCATAAAATAATAAATTTATTTTTTTTAAAAAAAGAAGAAAAAAAAGAAACAATTTTTATTTTCATATTTTGAGTCCATTTTCATTTTTTAAATTTCTGTAAAATTTTGCATAATTAAAGTAGCTTGCATTTTTTATTTTTTATTTTTTTTAGAATTTTTGTAATTGCGTGCATAATTAGTAGATTCATATTTTTTGTAATTGGTACGAAATTTATTGGTTTTTTTAAAAAAAAAACAAACAAACAAACAAACCAAAAAAAAAACAACATCAAAAGGAGAAGAAAACAAAAGAAAATAAAAGAAAAGAAATAGAAATTAAAAAATAAATAAAATAAATAAATAAAATTCTATAAATTAAGTGTTTTTTAGGAGTCTACTTTTTTGCATATTTTGTAATTCTTCATTTTTTTAAAAATTTTTTGCATAATTAGTGTAACTTGCATTTTTTTTAATTTTTGTAACTTTGTGCATAATTAGTATTTTTTTAGCGTGATCCATAATTTTTCTTATTTTAAAAAAAAGTAAAAACATAAAATCATTAAAAAAATCATTTCAAAAAAAATAATAAAAAAAATAGGATAGATAGTTACACCACACATACTCATTTTAGTTGCATTTAGTGATAGGTAGGTTAATATATATATATATATATATATATATATATATATATATATATATATATATACATATATATATATATATATTTATATTTATATTAAAAAAAACAAAAACAAAACAAAACAAAACAAAACAAAAACACATAAAAAACCAAAAAAAATTTGACCTTATGCACTTGCGGTCGGGACGTCTTATAGATTCTGCCACCATAGGGCCTAGGGCACCTTCTAGAGTACCTACGCAGGAAAGTGGGACCCAATCGGTAGAAAATTTGGCAGATATTGCTGAAACCCTTTCCGAATCCCAATCCGATACCCTTTCCTCCAGAACAACTAGTTCATTGTCCATGGACAATCTAGGGCCGACAAATAGTCAGTCCGTAGCCCCAAATTGGACACCCACAAGATCCTTTAATCCATTTGAAGTCGACACCATGGGGTTAACACTCAATGTGAGACTCCAATATGTCTACACAAATGCTCAAGGAGCTGAGATCTTTAGGGATCCACAACAACGGTATCTTGTTAAGATCGCAGACATTTTCTCAGAACTTGATAGAGCACCTCTAGTCAATGACCAGGGTAACATGTACATGGGTGGAGATGGTGTTCGCTACGAAGTCACCTACCATCCAGAAAATGTAGACAAATTAGGGGAGCTCTCTAAAACCGAGTTCTTAGACTTATCAAAACTTTCCAGAGCAAGGGAGTCTAGAGATGACTGGCTCATTGAGCCGGACATGCCTGGACCCTCCAATGCCCAGTCCTCAAAGCCATCCATAGATGATTTACTTCTTGTAGATCTAAATTTGGAAAGGGATAGGAAAGGCAAGTGTAAAATGGATCAGGGGGCTGAGAACCAATGGGAGTTTGTACGACAAATTCCAGTGACAAAGGTCTTACAGGATGACCCACTTCAAGAGGTCTATAAGGACTCGTTAGAGGGATATTATGCCACAACTAAATTGCCGGAGCTAGATCTTCCTCTAGCACTGGTGGTGGTAGTTGAGAAGCTTGCAGGACACATAAACCGAATAATTGATAAATGGGCCAATGAATACCGAACCTTAGATTGGAAAGAGATTTGGGAACTCACATGGAAAGGACAACCATTATTCATGGAAGGGTTCTCATCAAATACAGCCAAACCAGGAGAGACAGCCTTTCTTGGAGAAACTGTTGCTCCTCCCCTACGAGAGTTCACTAGAGAGAGGGACCTTCAACATCCAAGTGGACCACTGCTAGTAGCCCAACTCTAGCACCAAGATATCGTCCTACACCAACTGTGCGACCACAGGTCACACCACACCAACATTTTTCTCACTATGACAATCGGAGGAGAGGGGAGCCAACTCGGCCTCCCATAAATGCACCTCCTGAAATGCGGGTGACAAGATCTTTGGAGGGGTTTGGTGAGGCTGGTAATAGGGTATCCACACCAATTTTTAATGCATGTGGACCATCTTTCCACCAAAGAGAGGAACAATTCCCACTGAGAGTGAGAGGCCGTAGGCCCTATGATGAGTATTCAAGACAAGTAAGGCCCCATCAACTCTTCAGAAACTGGTAAAGAAGTATGAAGGGTCGGGAGATCCATACGACCATGTAGCAGCATTTAGGCAAGCAGTTCGAGCTGAGCAAGTGGCTGACAAGCATACTCAAATTGAAGGATTTGGACTCACTCTTGAGGGAAAAGCCCTGGCTTGGTTTCAGGCACTAGAGGCTTCAGACAAATCTTCTTTACGAGTTTTGGAAGAGAGATTCATTGCTGCTTTTTCCTTGATGGGAATTCAACATGACACGGTAGCACACATCTACTCTTTCAAGCAAGGCGAGAATGAGAGTGTTAGAGACTGTGTAAATAGAATGAAGCAGTACATTAATCGTTGCCCAGAAGATGAGAAGCCCGCCCAAAGTCGATTAATTTCTCTCTTCTTAAAAGGACTCAAAAATTCAACACTGCATACACATCTCTATGCGAAGAAGCATACAAATTTCAATGAGTGTTGCCATGATGCTATGGATTTCACCGATAACTTCAAATTCCAAGATGGTTCTGGCCCAGAGATGAAACCTAGAGATCAGTGGGGTGATGACCAAAGTTCAGGGTCTAGCGCGCTAGTAAATCCAGACCAGATAGCTAACCTAGTACTAAGGAGATTGGGACAGACCTATCGTCCACCCATGCAGCCACAATAATAGCAGCAGAGAATGAGGAGTGTACTTCCTACAGGTCCTCATCTTTGTGGAGCATGTGGCGGTAACCATAAAACAGAGGAATGTAATACCTTTTCTCCTCTAGTCACAAACCAACCCACAAAAAAGTGGTGCCAAGCCTGTGCTTGGAACTTTACCCACACCACACAGGAATGTACTCGCATTGCGAGAATGAGACAGGAACGTGAGCAGCCAAGGGGTGGAGTGGCTCCACAAATGTATCAACAGTATACTAATTTTGAACGTAAGCCACCGATGGCACAAGAGCAAGCACGACCTGTTCTTGGTGCTCAACCTCCTGCTCCAGGGACTGCTCCTGTGAGGGTTGTTGACTACGACAATTCAAATATGTGTAGAGACTTGGTAAACCCAGGCTATGTGGAAGAGGAATACGCATCATATTCATCCAAACAAAATCTCTTTGAAAGTCCCGCATACCCAAGCCCAGCACTGGACACTCAACCAGGGGAACAAAACTCTTTGATGTTGCTAGGCGGCTACCAACCTAGGACTCCAGGCCCCTCAGGTCAATGGCAGCCAAGGAAAGTAGAGGCCAAACCAATGGGCCCCTGTTATGAGTGCGGAGAACCCCATTGGGCTCGTGATTGTCCACATCGCTCAAGGCAAGCATCTCGATCCAATACAACAGTACAACAGTTTCCACCAATTGAAAGATATTGTCTAGGGTGTTGTGTAGAACACTTCCCAAAAGATTGTCTGCTGAAACCACATGAGGAAGGCACCTCTCAACCAAAGGTCTCACTCAACCTTGTAGGGGCAGTTCCATCACCACCTTCATCTGAGAATGAGGATGTCGTGCCACTTAGAGTCATGACTAGATCACAGACACGAAATGCCGAAATACAAACTGATGAGACACCTCGAACTAGGGATGCAAAGACAAATCTAGTGGACAAGACCCTACAGTCCAATAGAAAAAAAACCACTCGGAGGAAGAAGAACCGAAACAAGCAAACTAAAAGTGCATCCACTAGTTCTCAAGAAGCCTCTAAACAAAACATGAGGGATAAAACTTTTACATCCCAAGAAGTGCATGAGGAGCATCAACCTCAACCTGGGCCTAGTACTAAACAAAATGAGGCTAGTACGACTGAGGATAGTTCTGGGGGTTCTGTTTTTTTGGATAAAGTGAATGAGACTCTAGAGGCCATCATTGATGCTCATAGAAGTCGCATTGCAGCTTTATTTGAGCTACCCAAGAAGCTTCAAGAATACCCAAACCCTCGTGAGGAGAAGATCAATCTAGCTGTACATCAGCAACTCATTAGGGAAGCTCAGTCAATACTTGAGGGACCACCACCACCTATTCCTCGGGGCCCGACCTCTCTTAAGCCGACATTAGAAACCATACCAAAAGTGTCATCTAGTCGGGAAATGAAAAGTGAGCTCATTTCACAAGCTCATAGCGAAAGGTCTGCACCAATTGACACCCAATTGAAAGGAGGTAATCTGCCACCACCTAGCCTTGTCTTCCCATGCAATGATGAAGTTATTGATGCTAATGAGGACATGGCAAATGAGATGTGGGCCGCAGTTCATGAGAAAGTTAATGAGAACATGTCTTCTATTAGTTCGCCTCCATTCTCTGAGGTGGATTTTGCCAGGGGCACGGAAAACAACTTTGGACGTCCAAGCATCCAGGAGGAAGTTCAAACAATTGTTTCTCCTAGAAGTAAGCATACAATGAAAACCTTACCGTCATATCTGGGAGAATATGAGAGCTGTTCTCAAACCTTGAGGATACCCTCCATGCATAAAAGGTTGACAAAGGAGAAGGATATGAGTATGGTGCAAGCTATTTTGTCAGCACCAGTGGCTTGTACCTTACCATTGCTTGATTTGATAAAAATTCGACCTGAGTTGTGGAATGATATTGCCACATGTTTGTCAGAGCAGGTATTGCTACAAAAGGGTCACCATGAGTGTACTATACACCCTGAGACAAAGCATGTTATGCCAGTTCCTATCAACAAAGTAGGAAAATTTTGTGAGGACGATCAGGGAAATGCTACCCTCCCATTAGAAGTGCAAAAAGTAGCTTCAACTGCAATACTTGATAGTGGTGCAGGAGTGGGCATTGTGACAAGGTCCATTTGGAAAAAGTGGGGCAAACCAGCTATTAAGAGTACCAGGATGTGCTTGCAGCTAGCAGATGGAAGCTTAGAACATCCCCTTGGGCTACTTGAGAACATATTGGTCACCACATGTGGGATTGAATATGAGCACACCTTTGCAGTAGTGGATTTTGGAAAACATCCAAACTATGAAGTGATATTGGGTAGACCATTCATGCGACAATTTCAAATGATTCAAGATTGGGGATACAATTATTTGTACCTCCGACATGATTCTGTCATCACAAGGGTCAACCTAAGGAATCACTCATATCGTGATGTAACAAGGTCTCCAATAGATGAGTTTGATTCTGCTTCATCTGAGGGCTCAAGAGTTACATTGTCAGACGGGCGAGAAGATCTGTGGATGTGTGGAGCCTCATGTAGGGATTTCAACACTGAGAGACTTAAGGGTAATCGAAGTGTATCAGACGAGGCATACATTCCACAACCCTTCCCTGAGCATTTAATTGATCCATTAAAATGGAGTCATGTCCTTGCAACATTATTCAAGTACATGCACATTACCCAAAGGACCTTGAGGTTGTGCTTGTCCTTGCATTGGTATATGGTTTCCATTACATATATCTCTATTACCAACATGTCTATTACCTTCTGGCCTTTGAATGATAGGATGCGGGTGAAAGCATGTATAGGTGGTACCAAAAAGGAGTGTATTGGACACTCCTTTTAGCCACCCTTTTGGGAGGAGAAAGAGGCTTAAATTTGAAATAGAGGCGGGCTTGAAAATGCAACTGAGCATTCATTAAGGGAATGGCGTGCCCATTAAACGCTTCTAAATATTCTCTCCTCTCCACTCAGTCTGCACTCGTCCTGCAATCTCTCTCACTCAGTCTGCACTCGTCGTCCTGCAATCTCTCTCACTCTCTCTCACTCTCTCTCACTCTCCGTCTCTCTCTCTCTCTCTGCCATAGCATAGCCTCTGCTTCCCGCCTACACAAAAGGGCCTCTCTTCCCGCCTGAGCGCAAGCTGTATTCAACTGTACTATCTCCCTCTCTCCCTCTCTCTCTCTCTCCATGAAGACTACAGTTGTGCTTTAATGGTCTTCTTTGCAATAACCTCAGCCTCCTAGCTCCCTCATAACTGCTTTAATGGTCTTCTTTGCAATAACCTCAGCCTCCTAGCTTCCTCATAACTGGCTCCACACGGAGTCTCATAGTGTACAGAATGGCAATACAGGCTCTGTATATCTTCCCCCATTGTCTATCACACAACACATCCCGAGAGAACTTCTGCCAGGTCTTCGAAAATTACTGGGTTGCAAAGAAGAGGGAACAAAGAAGCATTGAGAAGAGGATGGCACATACGCGCGAGGATGGTGACATTGATGAGCGAGAGGCAAAGAAAATCTGCAGAGCAGTTTCTCAGTGCTGGCGCAAACAAACAAACGGGCTTTCCGAGGGCCTTCAAACAAAGATTTTACAACAGCTCCTCCGTCATCCAACGTTCTTAGTGTTGCAGCACACGTCAAAAACAGTTGAGAGACTCATTTTCTCTAACATTTGTCATACATTATCTGAGGTGAAGACACCCCATTCAAATAACGAGTTGTTTTTAAAGCGGGCTTGTTTGGGACATCATAGCATAGCGGAGGCTACACTCCAACCCACACACTTTGTCAATCCGTGAATGCAACCCGGTTAGCGCATAGAGGCTATCCCGAATGGGAGAAGATTAGTTAACCACACACTAATGACTTCTAGTCCTACTCAATCCTTCTTCATCACTCAAGCAATCAATCTTACATAATCAAAGCATCAAGATTAGGCTACACTTAAGCATAAAAATGCAACTTATGCAAAGAATCTAACATGCAAAGAGCTATCACACAGGCCTCAACTACACATCATTTCATGCACAAGCTTCATCACATGCACTCTACAAATCAGATTTTAGCATCAAAACATCATTAAGAAATCTAGATTAGCAAGTGTGTAGACCATAACCTCATATCATTGAAAATGTAGAGAATAGAGAGTACAAGGTTGAAGCATGAATGGAGATGGAGAGCCTTGGGAGAGCACATGAGAAGAAGCGATGGAGCAAGCTCTCTCTATGAGCCTCTCAACCAAATGACCAAAGAGTCCTCTCTAGCTCTCAAATGGGCCACCTTTTATACAAAAACTCTAGAACTCCCAAAAGTTCCCATGTGGGATTATTGTCAAGCCCTCTCCCACATTCATCTACAACTTGGAACTCTTTTCAAGAGCCCTAAGTGTCTTTTTTTGTTGCATCCTTGTATTGATCTTCATTCGTCATGCAACACTCCCCCCTTCCTATTTTGCGCACGTCCTCGAGCGCGGTAGTAGCAAGAGCTGCAACAAAAAAACAATGGATACAAGTAAAGTCTTTTATTGAAAAAAAGAAAAGAAAAGAAAAGAAAAGAAAAACCAGCAATGATAATTACACACGTGAGCATACAAGTGCAGGGCTGATTAAAGTTTTAATGAGTACTAAAATAGGTGAATAAAGACTAGTCAAAGTGAGACTTAAGTAGTAGATAGTGCTATGCAAAGGCAAGTGAGCTTGTACACCGCCGGTTATGACCGCATTCTCAATGTCCTACAAGTATGTAAGTTATTCCTAAGTGGCAAACCTACTCCTAAATATAAGCAAAGGTGATTGGAACTCTCTTTTTTTTTTCTTTTTTTTGATGTGTGTGTAGAAGGTGATAAAGATTAAGGTTCCATCCCAAAGAGACCCAAGCAATGGCCAAGAGACCTCCGCCAAGAGAATCTAAAGACCGCTAAGTATCTCAAGGGCGACAGACCCTTTTTCTTTCTTTTATGACCTAAGGAGTACCCCATGAAGATGAGGGCATCGGTCTCGAGGGCCCATAGTGTACCCCAGAGTCCTACCAACATCTATCAAGGCGATAGATTCCTCAAAGGTCTTTTTCTGAAGCTTTTAGACATCAGTGTTCACCCCATGGAAACCAAGGCATCGGCCCCAAGGTGCTAAGACAACCCCAGGTCCTACCAAGCATTCCACATGGCTGTAGACACATCATGTCTCAATTTACTTTGTATATATATATATATATATATTTTATGGTATATTTTCATAAATTTTTTTATTAATCCTAGCACCTAGCTCATATCTAAGAGGTAGCTACCACTAGGGATAACTAATATACCTTGAAAGCATAAGAACTTGGCATATTCCATTGGTATATATCCTACACTGTCTTTAGATAGAAATATCTTTTACTAAGTCTTCTAAGAGTCTAGAATTCACTCACCATATTTTAACAACTAATCAAAAACTTAAACCAGCCAACATTGTGTGAACATGCAAACCATATATTCGAAAGATAAAAGCACATAAAGAAATAAAGATTAAGATTTGAATACACCTGTTGTAGTGCCCTATTGATGTTGTTCGTTTGCATTGATGCATTGCTGATTTTGTGCAGATTGCTCCTCCTTGATCTTTGTAGGCGTAGCATGTCTCCCCCCTTCCTAATTTGTGTGCACGGTAGGTGGACTATTGGGGCGTGTTTGATGCTCTTTTTTTAGCGGAGATCTCTGCAAAATTTTTATTAACAAACAAGAAAAGAAAAGAAAAGAAAAAAATTTGCCATTGGTGCCAATCACCGATGAATATAGCCGAGGGAAAAAACCTAATGGGAGAAAAGTGCCCTGGCTTGTCGATCTTATTATGGAGTCACTGAGCTTACCCTTGCGCTGGTGGTGGATCCGTGTCCTCGTCTGCTGGAAAGATGGTATCGATTTCCTCAGGATGCAGGGACAACCCCTCACAAAAACCGGCCTCTGGAGAAGGTGGTAGAGGAAGGAGCGCTTCCTCACTAAAATATGGCATTGGTTCTATGGGAAGGTTAATCAGACAGTTTCGATTTTGGAACTGCGCAATATAGGTACTCATATTGATCCAATATTGACATGTTGAGGCTTGGGGAAGGAGGGCTTGCAAGATCGGTGGTTGCAAGTCATTTAAGCTTGTATCCCTCCATTGTTGTGCTTGAACCTCCTCAGGTAATCTATGTTGATTTGGTCCTCTCTCTGGTATTCTCACATTAAGAAGATTATGGCGTTGGGGTGTAATTCCCACAATTTGCTTCATTAAGCCCGTGCCATATCATCTAAAGTAAGAGCGGCATATCCAACAAATATGTGAAGCTTCTCCTAATACGAGCTGTGCACACTCTTGACAGTGTGGAAATGGGTGATGCTGTTGATAGAATAACGTGACAAAGTGATGCCCACAGCAATTTTCACCTAAGGGAGCATAGAAGTACCTAGAATGTGTTTGAAACGGAGGAGCACTATAACCCCCGCGATGATCAGGTCGAGTACTATCAGGGTCAATGCATGGTGGACATGTATCTCGCCAAATATCCATCAGGAGTAGAACAGTGAAATTTAGAACACTCATATCCATCATTACAATTCCAATCAAAAACAAGATTTTCTCAAAAAGAACACATCTTTTAAAGACATAAGGAACTACATTATTCAAACATTGATTTACCAAAGAGCTTCAATTGTAGTGTTAATGCCTTATCTTTGGTTTTAGGTATATCCTTTTTAAGAGGTGGGAATTTTAGCAATTGTCTTGGAATTTGAGCAAGATAAGAGGATTTAGGCATTGAAATGCTAGAATCTATGCTCAAATGAGACTCATTTGGACTTGACTTAGGTACACAAGTTGATGGTGGAATGGTGTAACAAGGAGAAATTGGGACAACCGGTGTTTCAATACATGTTTTAGGAAGATCAACACAAGTAGATTTGTAGGTGCTATCACCACCACCTTTCCTTTCTTGAAGAGTTTGTGTTGATTTCTTTTGCACCCACTGATATGGAAAATCAAGGGTGGCTTTTGGAATCTTTTTGAAACACTCTTTTACCCCTAGCAAAGCATGGCATTTTGGAAGCCAAATTGCTGTTGCACCCTCATAATAGCCTTGTGCTTTAAGAACATGTTTTGGGACCCATCGAGTAACAATTCGAGGTTTAGGCTTGGAAATGATGTGCTTTGTAGGAGACTTGGCAACTGGACTAGATGGTACAAGTTTGTACGCATCTTTGGGTAGCCACATTGATAATTCCTTCTTGCCTGGCCTTCTTTGAGCAGCAACTAGAGTGGTTGGAACATGCCAGCCATGGCCCTCACTTGAGTACTCATCAATTATCCACATCATTTGTTTTGGAGCTTCAAGAGCAGATTTTGAGAGTGGGTTGTGTAAGGTAGAAACATTACCCCTTTGACACGATAAAGCTCGTGGAGTAGCAGATCCCAAGATGCAATCAGAATCAATTTGCAACTTATATTGTCTATTCTTCCAATCTAATGAGCAATTGGTAGCACTTAACCACGATCTACCGATAACAACCTCTACTACTGCCTTGGACTTACGTGCCACATAAAAGGGCACTGACATCTGGTGATCCTGAATGGTCATCATAATGACACATTTTCCCTCTATAGGGTTATCTTCTCCTGAGAAGCTTCGTAGGTCCACAGGAATTTGCACAAGTGGTGGTTTGGTTGACCCAAGGCTATCCATGTGTCAAACGAGAGAACATTATAATCTACACCAGAGTCAATTAAGGCTGAGACAAAGTAGGTAGTCTCATGAAGATGGAGGCACACTTGAATATTGAATGGATCGTCGACATATGGTTCATCAGTAGCCAACTGTATGGCCAACATAGAAGCTTTGCGACGCTCCTTGGCTTTTGCAACTCTAGTTTTAGCCTCCTCTTGAGCCTGACGTTTAAGTAGGGCAAGTGCTTCTTTCCATGTTTGTGCAGCATGCATCTGTTGAAGCATGGCTTCAGTTAATGATTCATTGTATTTCTTGAGACGACTTCCATTAATGAAGTTAGGCATTTGCTCACCTTCTAGTGTCTCTAAACGCACTGCACCACTTGGTGTTAGCTCATTAATCACAAACGGTCCTAGGCCACGTTTCTTGAGCTTTCTCTTATACTTCTTAAGTGTGTACAAGAGCACAAGGTCTCCTTTTTTGAATCGGCCAGTTGTTACATTTCTATCATACCATTGCTTTTGTCTCCTCTTCTCAGCATACATCCCCATTACCGCCAATAAGCGGGTCTCATCAAGCTTTTCCAATTCGTCAACACGTTGTGAAAGCTCATGACCAGTCCAATCCAATTGTTTAGCTACCCGTAGAGTAGGTACAAGAAATTCAATGGGAAGAATTGCATCTAGCCCAAAAGCAAGTTCAAATGGGGTTGTGCCCACAGATGTTTTATAGGCTGTCCTATATGCCCAAAGAACTGAGTGCAACTTTTGCTCCCAATCAGTCCTATGTCCCTCAACAATCTTTGTGAGTGCTGTGCAGAGAATCTTGTTAGTACTCTCAGCTTGTCCATTGGTCTGGGGATGATAGGGTGCAGAACGCTTATTACCATAAATTCTTGAAGCAAAAATTCTATGACTTCATTTACAAAGTGTACACCTTGATCACTAACGATCTCAATAGGTAAGCCATAGCGTGTAAACACGTACTCATACAAGAACTTGGCTGTGGTTCTGGCATCATTTTTGACTGTTGCCTTTGCCTCAACCCATTTGGTCAAATAGTCAGTTGTGACTATAATATATTCAGCATGTGTGTTACGAGCTGGAGGTTTAATGGGACCGACAAAATCAATACCCCATTTTGCAAAAGCACGTGTGCTTAACATAGGCCGCAATGGCATATTGTCCTTAATGGGAGGTTTGGTCCTTTGACAATCATCACAACGTTTCACATATTCTTCGGCATCCATTTGTAAGGTTGGCCACCAAAGCCCAGACCACCTAATCAACTTAGCTGTGGTATTGCCCGAAAAGTGTCCACCCCCAACACCTGCATGTGCATGAGTTAAGATTTTCAGATAGTCAGCTTCACATACACACATGCGTAAGTTGCCATCCTTGCCCCTCTTGTAGAGTTGGCCCTCTATCAGCATATAGTTTGCCGCTTCAATTTTAATAGCATGCTTTCGATGTTTAGGAATTTTTTGATTCGTATGACCATGCTGAAGATAGTCCACAATATACTTACTCCAACTTGGTGTAGTTGAAATTTGAAATAATGTGACATTATGAATTGGCTTCTGAATTTGACATGAAGCACAGTTACGAACAAATGTTTCAGCATCCGCATGGTAGGCCATCATTGCCCATCCTGAGAGATACGTCGCACACAAGTAGTAGCTGATGCATGGATTCCATCGATACCCGCATGTGCCCATTCCAAGATCTCCTCATACTGGTCGGGGTTAGGTATGAGCCTCAACACTCCATCATTACCCTGACGATATAATCTTCCTGAGATTAACTTGAACGGTCGCCATAGGTCCACATTAGGACCCGCTAGTTGTATCTGCCCACTTGTCAAAATTTCTAAAATGGATTCAGACCATTTAGGAGCTGTCTCTACAAGGAAAAGTGTTGAATCTAACATATCATCATCCACACCCACAGGAGCTTCGCCAGAGGTGATTCGAGACAAATGATCTGCCCTAAGATGAGTTGTTCCTTTTCGAACTGCAACTTCAAAATCAAACTCAAGAAGGATGATAAACCACCTTACAATCCTTCCAGTTGCACAAGGCTTATTTACCAAATATAGCAATGCTTGATGGTCCACAAAAAATATGAATTTGTTTGCCAAAAGGTAATGGCGAAACTTTTTCACTGCATATATCATGGACAAACCTTCTCTTTCTGTTGTGGTGTAATTCTTCTCAGCATTGTTCAACTGTCGACTAGCATATGAGATTGGGAAATCCTTATTGTGTTCTCCCGATTGAGCCAAAATACATCCAATTGCAAAGTTGGAAGCATCAATATGGACATGAAAGATTTGGTTCCAATCTGGTGCCCGTAAGATGGGTGCAGTCACTAATGCTTGCTTCAATTTTTCAAAGGATTCCTCACACTCATCAGTCCAATTAAACTTTACAAGAAGAGCATATAATGGTCTGGCTAGGACAGCATACATGTAGATGAATCTACGGTAATAGCCACAATGTCCCATGAATGTTTGTACCCCTTTAGGGTTGATAGGCCGAGGTAATGAGACAATGACATCAATTTTATCCATATCTGTTGAAATCCCATTGCGAGAAACAATATGGCCCAAAATTTTCCCTTGTCTTACCATGAATTTGCACTTGTCAGGATTCAAGCATATACGATAAAGTTGACACTTTTGAAACACAAGCCTGAGGTGTTCTATATGATCATCACGCTCTTGTGAGTGAACACATAAATCATCCATGAAGATCTCAAGAAATTGCCTAAGGTACTCCTTGAATACATGACTCATTAACTGCTGAAAGGTTGCTGGTGCATTTGTTAGACCAAATGGCATAACACGATAGGCAAAGATGCCATCTTCAGTAGCAAAGGCTGTCTTGTGTTGATCCTTTGGATCAATTGACACTTGATTGTAACCGGAGAATCCATCCAAGAAACTGTATGCCTTTTTCCCTGCAACTCGTTCCAGAACATGATCCGTGATTGGAAGTGGGTAATGATCACGCACAGTAGCTGCATTTACCTTCTTGAGGTTTACACATACTCGAAGTTTTCCATTTTTCTTGGGCACCACTACAATAGGGGAGACCCATTCAGTGTGTTCAATCTCATAGATAAATTCTGCCTCTAAGAGATTGTCTATTTCGTCCTTTATCTTCCGTGTGAAATTTTCATTGTAAGTATAAGGACGTTGCTTGGAGGGTTTTGCATCCTCTCATAATGGAATTGTATGCTGACATATGCTTGGATCAACTCCTTTGAGGTCTTTATAACTCCAAGCAAAAACATCGCGATACTCCTTTATTGTTTGTATTAATAACTTCTCCTCATCTAAGAACAAGTCTGTGGCAATCCACACATAGCGAGGCTCTTCTCCTGGCTTAGCAATATCAATCTTTTTTGCATCTTCTGGACCATCGTATGAAATCCCTGGCATGCTTGGTTTTTGTCGCATGGACTGTTGCAGAACAATCTTCCGATCTTGAAGAGTGTACTGTGTGAAATTGGGAGGAACATTGAGACCTTGTTCTTGTCCACTTGAGTCTTCACTCATTGAAGACCATGCGGTTTTGAGCTCTCCTTTGCCATCTTGCATCGGATTTTTTTGTTCAACCGTTGTCTTTGCACTTCCGACACTCTCTTTTGAATCGGTTTTAGACTTGAGTTTTGGTTTTTGTTTCTTCGTTTTTTTACGATTTTTGCTAACAGTTGTTAGCTTTTCCCTTGCTTGGAATCCATCTGATCGTTTTACTTGGTCTTTGATACTATCTTGTGCTTGGACATAGTATAGATATCCGTTCTTTCCTGAGAAGTGAGGTGGTGGTCGAGAGTTTTCACTCTTAGACTCCTCCTTTTCTTTTTGTAGTCTCTCACGTTGTTCCTGCTCATCTTGTCTACTGATTCTCTTATGGCTCTTACAACATTTACGTTTAGGTCGGCTTCGAGGGATCTCTACTTGAACCTCCCTTCCTCTCAAGAGTAGACGTGCCTTTCCTATCTCATCCTCAGGGATTGTCACATCATTATTAAAATCAGAGTCCCATCCATCTTCCTTATCAGCATCATTAGCAGATTCAAGTGTTAAATCCTCCACTGAGACTTCCTCGACATGCATAGCTGTTGTGGATGTATCCCTATAGTACAAATCATCTAGAAGGGCACGTGGTTGTACCATTCGTATAGGAATAATATCATATCCATTTTGGGAAGACCCCGACTAATTGCTATGAAATCTAGGCAAGATTGGTACACAGGTTGCATTGATTTGTTTGTTGACATGTCTAAAGAGAAGAGGATAAGATATGATTCTGAAAGTTGGAGAAAAGTTGAAGTCAGAAATGAGAGCTGATTCAACCTCTTTTGCTATGATGCTTATTCTATGGGATCCTTAGATGAAATTGATGAAGATGTAGATGGATTGAAGTCTTTTGGAATTTGAAGCAGACCTATGTGGAATGCAAATGGCTAACCACACAATGGGACAAGCTTGTGCTAGGTGATCTAACTAGTGAGAGGAAAGAGAGCAGTATGGAGTGTTACTTGATAAGTAACCCAAAATTTTTGCCAAAGACTATAGTCAAATGAAAGGTACTTCCAGTATGGTTCATGAGATTAAGTTGAAAGAGGGAGCAAAGCTAGTAGCCCAAAAGTTTTAGAAGATTAGGGACTATTCAAAAACAGATCTTAGAGGCAAAAGTCACTAAATTATTACAGATTGGTTTCATATACCATGTTGATGAAACCAGAAGAATGAGTTTCCCCCGTGGTCATTGCCTAACAAGGGGAATAAGTGGTGGAGAGTTTGTGTGGATTATAAGCCCCTTAATACTGCTATTGTTGCTGGTCGTGGTTTTTGTTTCCAAAACATCCTACACCTTGGTCTCTAGATGATGCCTCTACCTTTCCGTGTTGTTAATCCCATTTTGGATTAACAAATATACTCCTCCATTTGAGGACATTAATAAGTGTCATGCAAAGGCACTATAAGAGTTGTACATTATGAGATATTGGCCACCCAAGGCCTTAGATAGTAAGTTTTGGGTGCCCAAGTGTGAATAAGGGTCAATTGTATATAAGGCATTTTCTCATAATTTAAGGACACAATCCCCCTTTGTGCTGTGAGAGCTCTTGCTTGTCTTATGAGAGAGAGAGAGAGAGAGAGAGAGAGAGAGAGAGAGAGAGAGAGAGTACTCTAGGACATGTTCCTTTTCTATGCATGTATGTGTGGAAGAGTGAGAGAGAGATTGCCTTGTGTTGTGGTCTGAGCAACTCTATGATGACAACGTGGAGGTGGAGATTGGAGGAGTAGAGCTTCCGAAAGTGAGCTTGGGGACCTCAAGGGATGTGAGCTCGAAGCATTGCAACGATGGTTGTTGTCTATTGCTTCTTCCAATTGTGAATGGTTAGAGTTCTCTCTTGGGAGACGCGGTAGCCCATAACATTTTTTGCACCGCTATCAGGGAAACACCATTGTTTTTTCCATCCTCTTGGAGCTTCAGCTCCCACTGTGAAAGATTCATGATTACCTTTGCATTCAGAAATTGCATTGTGAAGAGAATGTATAGATAAGGTTTGATTGGTAGAGAAGAGTTGTGAGAAATCGTATGTTTGGGTGTGTAGGTGGGTACTTGGTTGGTCTTAGAGGAAAGCTGTGTTGGAAATAAGTGCTAGGTGTACTATTTCTCTAGTCTAGTTTCAGTTCAGTCTTTGTGTCTTGAGTCTAGTGCCATGTGGCACCTCTACATTTATCCCATAAGTGAGTCTACTCAATCTTGTACTTCTCACCTATAAATTGTAGGTGTCACATCAATGAAAGCATCAATCTTGTGTCTTGTCTACACTCATCTCAAGGTATGTCTATGCTTTGTGTTTCTTTCTAGTCTTGCTCTCATTTCAGTTTCAGTTTTATCTTTGTCTCTCCCCCATTTTTACAACATGGTATCAGAGCCAACCCTTCTGCGTAGCCCTCCCGTTGAGAACTTGAGAGCTTTAACTGGTGGTTACCTATGCTCTCGCTGTTTTCATTACACCCGTTGCTCTAGAAGTCTCAAGATAGCCCTTTGTGTATTTTTCGCCATGACCCGCTCCCCCTCTTCTTTGCACCTGCTCACTCTGCAGACAGTAGTGCCGATTGCTCGTCTTCTCTCCTCACCAGTCTCTCAGGATACCGATACCACCCCCGATAAGACCAAATGCTGCTCTCCCTTGAAGACGGTACTCAACACGCCCGCCGACTTACAATGCATTTGCGCCCTAAAGAGCACCTCTTCGTCTCTCTACACCGCTGCCCTCAGCCTATCCACAGTCTGCTGCTGTAGCCATAGCTGCGTTTTTTTCTGCCCGCCATGCCAACAACTGCCCGTCTTCTCCTTCTTGCTGCTGCGGGGGTTCATCATGGTGCTGCTGCCTCTCTACTTGAGCTTACCGCGGCCTGTCCTCTAGTACTGCACATGCAGCAGCTACCCCCGCACTCTCTTCTTCATCAACATGTCTTCTCAAGTCGTGGACCTCCTGGACATTCAACTCATGCAACAACTCATCATTTTTGGATCTTTGGACTTCTCGACATCAGCTTGACACCTCCTTTTGTGAAGGTAAACTCCAATGCTGATTTTGGACCTGATTTGCAACATCTGTGCAAAAGGCATTTTCCCCTTTGATATTTCCCATTTCCTCTTCATCTTCACATGTGGGTTAGCTGTCCATTGGACCAGCCAGACCTGCAGCAGCAAATTTAAATCAGAAATCAAGTGTATGTCGTGTTCTATTTTCAGTCTACTCTCTATTTCTTTTTTTTTTTTAAATTTAAAAAAAAGAGAGAAAAAAAAAGAAAGTTCTGAATTTCATTTACTTCTCTATCTTGTACGGGATTAGACACTGCCAAATCTGGTAAGACCTTCCCATCTCTCTCATAATTGTCTATGTTTTCATGCTATCTACCACCATTGATCACCAATGATGTAGATCATGGGGTAATATCCTGTCTATTTGTCTACATGGACTTATCTTTGTCCCTATCCAAGAGGCACCCCTGCATTACCTACTCTAGCAGGAGGATTGACCTTGAGGAGGGATTATCTATCAAGGTCCATCTCTCTGTCTATCTACAATCAGTCAGTCTCTCTGTCTATGTGTCTATCCTGTGTGTCTATCCTGTCACATGTCTTTGACACTCTGTCTATTAGTCTATATGCCTCTCTTTTGTGGATTAGCTACCCACATTCTCTTGGCATTTTTTTGTCTATGTCCCCATTTATCTTCTATTTGTCAGTCTCTCTCATGTCTATCTGAAAGTCTCTCTCTCTGTGGGACCACTCTACTGGCTGATTGTCTCTCTCTGTCTGTCTATGATCCACTCTTGTCCCTACCCTTGTGGACCCATATGAGGATATCACTTGAGGAGGGGTGTCTCAGGATCTTTTGTCTCTCATGTCTTGTCTCTCAGTCTATCAGTCTTTATGTCTGTCTTCTAGTCTTGTCCATCTTGTCTTCTAGCTTGTCTCTCAATCCTTGTCTAGTCTCTCTGTCTTGGTTTTATCTTTTGTCATGTCATAGTCTTGTTTTTTGTCTTCCTCCTAGTGTCCACTTAAGGAGGGTGTTGGAAATAAGGTGTACTATTTCTCTAGTCTAGTTTCAGTTCAGTCTTTGTGTCTTGAGTCTAGTGCCATGTGGCACCTCTACATTTATCCCATAAGTGAGTCTACTCAATCTTGTACTTCTCACCTATAAATTGTAGGTGTCACATCAATGAAAGCATCAATCTTGTGTCTTGTCTACACTCATCTCAAGGTATGTCTATGCTTTGTGTTTCTTTCTAGTCTTGCTCTCATTTCAGTTTTAGTTTTATCTTTGTCTCTCCCCCATTTTTACAACAAGCTGCACTGTTTTTTTCTTTTCATTTTGATGTTTGTATCACAAAACTTGCTACCGTGAACAAGTAGGTGTGATACTCTGTTTTTTATTTTTTTCAAAAAATTCATAAAAAATCACAAAAATAAGGAGCCAATGGCTATGCTTATAACTTGCATTACATTCCTTACTCCTAGCACAACCGTTCTGGAACACTTGGATAGGTGAATTACACTCTAGGATTCATTCTGTCAACGCGGGGGCCAAACACGTGAAAGTGCATAAAACGATTCATGGCGTGAACCATTTCTTGCTACTTCATGGCGTGAACTGCCATCCGTAAATCAGCACCACAAAATTCAGGATTACCTTGCCAAAAATAGGTACCTTATCCTGACACCTCTGACACAACGGATCTAAAGGAATCTTATCCTGTGAATTAGTAGTAAGATAATTCACGACATGAACCATTTATGTTTCACGATGTGAACCATTGACGTCTTCATGGCATGAACTATTTTACGTTTCACAACATGAGCCATTCATCATTTCACGACGTGAAACATTTCCTGTTTCATGGCATGAACCCTTGCTTACTACTTCACAACGTGAACTGTCCTCTGCGATTTCATGGCGTGAACTATCAAAAACGGATCTAGTTCACAAACTAAGGGTTGTACTAAAGTTAGGGGAGGACCTTAATTGTGTAATTGGAGTCTAACTAGCTCAAATCAAGGCAACATTGACTTGAAATTCCAAGTGTCTATTTAACACTGTCTACACGTGAAAGTGCAAGAAGAGTTCACGACGTGAACCATTTACGTTTCATGGCGTGAACCATTTTTTACTGCTTCACGACGTGAACTGTAGTCTGCAGTTTCACAACCCAAAAACTCGGTTTGACAGAAACCAATATAGACAGGTTTGGGTTCCTCCCGTGGCTCTGCAATATCGATTTCCTTAACTTTGGCTGAACCATCGTACGACATGGATAGACCATCTTCCTTTACTCTTTTAGCCGTTAATTGAACCACTTTTTTCTCATCTCAATAGTGTAAGTTTTGAAATGGTACGGCTTCTGCCTGGATGGTCTGGATCCTTCCATGATTGAAAACGTGTGTTGTACCACTTTAGGCAGTACACCCTTCATCTCTGTGTATTTCCAGGTGAAGCAATCCTTGAATTCCTTGAGGAGAGATATTAGCTCTTCTTCCTCAAACACAGTTAAGTCCTTAGCAATATAGACAGAGTTTTGATTCCTCCCATGGCTCTACAATATCAATTTCCTTAACTTTGGCTGACATCGTACGACATGGATAGACCATCTTCCTTTACTCTTTTAGCCATCAATTGGACCACCTTTTTCTCAATAGTGTAAGTTTTGAAATCTTCTGGCATAGAGAGTAGGTCTGGTTTATCTTTATCCTCTTTTTTTGTCTGAGCCATTGCTTTTCTAGCCTCACGCTCGGCCTCAGCTAGAGCCTTGTTCCGTTTTTATCACCCTGATTTTGTAAGTTTAGGCATTTCTGGCTCTTGTGGTATAATTTTATCCTCTTGTTTACCTTCTGGGGATATCTTACTCAACTCTTCACCCCAATTCGTAGAAAAATTTTCATGCACCTTAGTGGCTTTGAGATATCTCAGCCACTGGGCGTCTATGGGTTTACTTGAAATGCCCTTGTTACTTTGTAAAACAAGGGCATTTCATCGAGCATGCGATATAACTCTTCTGCTTTTGCCATCTTCTGAGGCATTGGGCACTCATGCGGCCTTGTGATCCAATCCCTTCTGTGTTGGAGGCTTCATCCTTTGGTTGTACATTTAACACGCATAATGAGGTAGTAGGAACATTCCCTAATTCAACATATTGGGTTCCTCTAGGCTGCAACACATCTGTAGTGGCAAGCACAAGCATTTAGTTTTCAGTGAAATCTGGAGGTGGAAGCAAGGCATACATTGCCGCCTCTTCCTCTTCTCTTGAGCCCTCAACCTTGGTTGGCATACTTGTAAAGATGTAGTTCGCTCGGTGGTGGTGACCGAATCGTTGCCAAATGATTGCCCTTCCATTGGATGTACCTTCCATACATACACGTGGTCTAGTGTCCCATCATGCACCAATTTGGATTCCCTCATGAAAGGTCTACCTAAGATGATGTCGTATGAATCCGGTTGGCGCACACAACAAATGTATGATGGTAGCGAAACGAAAAGAGCTTAAGTCTTACGTTTTTCAACAGCCCCATAGGTCTTGAAGATGTGTTGTCTGCTATTTTGACAATTAGATCTGCTCTTTCCAAATCTGGTTTACTCCAGTTTTCCCAACATCATTTCGTACCCCCGCTCCTCCATCCAAGATAGCCAATGCTTGGTATGATGGATTGGGATTGTAGCATTTGTGTCATCACTCTCACAATATCGGCCCAATTGGTTAACCGTTATTTTGACAAATTTGGGGATTCTAACCTTTGCATACTTTAGGTCTTTCTCTGCTAGAGGTGGCTGGGTCTCCTTTGCATTGGATATTGGGTTTAATCTTCCCTCTACCCAATCCTTTATGTGTGCCCACAATGCCGATGAATTGCATAATAATGGTTCTAATGGCATTTGGACAGTGGTGGATATAGTACAACTGCGAGACTGCCTATGTCTCTTGGTTCCCTAGCAAATGAGGGATCTTTCCATGTGTTTGTCTCATATTCACCCTTAGGGAATGAATGAATGGACAAGCCTTGCTCTGCTTCCTCAAACATTCTTGCCATGAGGTCACTGTGAGTCCCTTCCTCAGACTCTTTTAGAATTGGAGTAGGCAACTCTAATTTCTGTTCCTTTATCAGCTCATGTCTGGGATACATTGTATCCCTGACCCTGTTAGCCCTTAATTTGGCTTCGTGAATGCGTTGGCACTCCTCCACCAAGGCTTTAGCTTCGTCACGCTTCCTTATCTCTTCTTTAGCTTTTGGATATTCACCAATCCCCTTAGGGGTTGCTGGTCTTTCTTTTTGTGTATCTTGAGTATTCTCATCTGATTTTGGCACTTGGTCGTTCTTCCTTTGATTGGGTGGATCCGGTGTCAATGGTATCTTCTTCGGATCCATCCTAGATTGTGACCATGGTGTTACCTTTATCCACTTTTTTAATTCTTCTCCTTCTCCTAGTTTTAGAGGTTGTAACACCTATTGGGTTTTTCCCTTTGTCCCCTTGTTTAGCTTGTGCTCGTGTCAGGACATTCAATGGCGTGATGTTCCCAAGTTGTACACTTATGGTCCTAATAGTGGCATGATTAGAAGTGGAAGCATAACCACTAGTGCGATATGGATAGTCGTTGATCAAATCAACCCCACACTTAACACAAGTAAGTGTTGGCATGTCATTAGGCTGTGCTACCATTGGCTGAGCTTGGTGTGCATGAACCACATTCTTGTTAGGACAGTCTGCTATTCGATGGGGTCCACCACACCTAAAACACTGTAGTGGCCCCCTTCTCATAGTTGAGTTTATGTCTTTACCTTTCCATTGTACTGTGGTTTGGTACTTGCATGTTATTTTGTAAGACGTAGTAAAACTCTGGCGCAATCTCCGCAACCTCCTTATAGTAGTCATTATTGATTTCTATCTCATGCATGACTTCACCCTCGTGTTGATTGATTTTCTCAATAAACACCTGATTGATTTTAGCCTGTGATGGCGTATCTTGTATCCGGAACATCCCTCTCGGTAAGTAGGATGGGTTTGGCTGCCCTGTAGCCACAGTGGTTTGCACTGGTGGTGCTGGTAAAGCTAGTGGCACTCTGGGTGTCGGCAGTTGTGCTAGAGGCTGGAGCTTCGGGTACTTACACATTGAAGTGTCATGGTTTCCTAATCTCACACAATGAGCACAACAAAGTAACTGTCTTACTCTTAATTGAGGGAATTTGGTAGTGGTGTGATTCATTCTACAAAGGGAGCACCATACCAGATCCCTTCGGGGGTAGAGATGAGCATGCCCTGATGCTTCTGTTCCATCCTTGACTTTTAATTTATCCAGTATGGCATTACTGAGCTCGTCTACAGTCATGTTTCTAACTGCATCTACGAAAGAAGAGCTAATATCTCTCCTCAAGGAATTCAAGGATTGCTTTGTCTGGAAATACACAGAGATGAAGAGTGTACTGCTTGAAGTGGTATAACACACGATTCCGGTCATGGAAGAATCTAGACCATCTAGGCAGAAGCCTACCAGATGAATCCAAAATATGCAGCGAAGGAGGAAATTGACAAACTCATTGCTGCGGATTTCATCTACGAAATCAAGCACACCGGTTGGCTCTCACCAATCGTGATAGTGCCAAAAAAGAATGGGAAATTGAGGGTTTCCGTTGATCTCAAAAAGGTAAATTCAGCCCCACCAGGAAAAGGACCATTACCCCCACTGCCATATACCGAACATGTATTGGAATGAGTAGCTAGTGAAGCTTATAGCTTCTTAGATGGATTTTCAAGCTATAATCAAGTGTCCTTAGCACCAAAAGACCAGCACAAAACAGCCTTCAACACAATGTGGGGAACATATGCTTATAAGGTTATGCCTTTTGGTCCCACCAATGCCCCAACAACCTTCCAACAATTGATGTGCACAGCCTTCAAAGACTACTTGCAAAAGTGGTTGGAGGTATTCATTGATGACCTGTGTGCACACTCACGATGGTCTGAACATTTGGCTTGTTTGAGAAAGGTGTTTGAGCGATGTCGATTGTATTGTATATCCTTAAACCCTTTGAAATGTTAATTCTAGGTCAAGCATGGTGTAATCTTAGGGCATATTGTATCTAAAAATGGTATTTTCACAAATGAAAGCAAGGTAAAGTTGATCTTGGAATTACCACCACCCACCAACTATAAAAGTGTACAAAGGTTTATGGGCCATGTTGGGTATTATCGTCGCTTCATCATATTCTATGCTAAAATCGCCAGACCATTGTATAGACTGCTCATTGTCCTTGAATGGACTGAGGAATGCCAAGAAGCATATGATAAGTTGAAAAAAGCACTAGCCAGTGCACCTATCCTGAGACCACCCAATTGGGATCTTATGTTCCACGTACATTCACACCAATCAAAGGTGTGCAACCCCTACTTGCTCACCAAGGTACTCAGTTATGCAGCTGACCTTTCAATTCCTGAAAACATGCCGGAAGAAAAAGTCCAACAAGCTGCAGTGCCGCTCAAGCCACAAAGCCTCACTCCTGAAGAGCTACAGGAAGGCCAATAATTATTAAAGGAGACAAAGGAGATCATGCAGGAGATGAAGAAGGGGCAGCGCAAAAAGAAAGACAAAAAGATGAGGGGGATAATACCAGCAGTTGCTGAGGAATCCCAACATTTAGAGGCAGAATTAGCACACGGCATTGCATCGTATTATCAGGAGGTGCTGAAGCAACAAGAGGCAAGGGGAATAAGCTTATCTAAGGTACCAACTAGCACTGCTTTGGAATTGCCTCTACAAACACCCCCTCCAAGCCCAACACACATGGCATTCAAGAACCTCTTCCCACTTTGTGATTCTGTTCTCTCTCCGATCAGCAAAATTCCATGGAGGTTGGTGCAGGGAAAGTTCCAGTAGAAGTGGTGCCACCACAGGAAGCCGTGGTGGATAAAAGGAATGAAGAGGCTGCATCTATTTAACCAGAGGCTCCATAGGAAGGTCAAGAAGCTGAAAAAATCAAATGCGTTGACAAACCTAAAAGCTCAAGCAAGAGACAAAGACTAGATGATGAAGGCCACGTCAAGCAGATTCATTTTTGCATAACATCATTATGATCGCTTCCTACAGGAAACACTGGAAGGTCTCAATAGCTTGCTCCAATTTCCAGCACAAGAATTAGAAGAAGGGCCAGCCTCTACAAGCGCTTCCATTTGGGAGCAAGAACAATGGGTTTGGCAATGTCACTCACCACTCATTTGCTACATGTCATTTGCTACATGATAGGAATGCAACCTTATGGAAGAAAGTGCAAGAAAGAGACAGACCAAGTACAATTTCTCAAGGAACAAATGACTGCAGTCGACACTACACACAGAGATGTCATTCTCAAGGGTCTGAAGGTTGCAAAAGAACAAGAGGCCAGATACCAGGTATTGAAGGAAACAACCAAGTGCTCATCAAAACCATAGTGAAAAAAATCAAAGAGAACATAGAGTTAACAAAAGACTCGCAGATACAAGAATTAGAATTCCAGCTAGCAAAAAGGGAAAGGACTGAAAGAACAGAGCCTACAGATGAATTGAGACTACTCAAGCCTCGGAGATAGGTTCATTTTCGGTAACTCCTCGGGCCCCTCCTCAAACCTTAACCTTGTTTTTGTCTACACTAACCCTCTCCCTTCTTCAGTATGAGATAAACTTAAACGAAGACGAGATTTAACACTAATTCGCCAACATACAAAAAGAGATGTCGATCCAACTATGATTATGGGTATCTTTAGGGGTGACTTAGTACTAACGGATCCAGCTGATATATTTTTCTATCCCTTACATCCAATCGTGCTTAACCTCTGTAGTTGGTGTCGGGTGTTACAACAATCAAACATCTTAGATAAAAATGTCGACAAACTTGACATGTTTATGCCAGATGATATGCCCACCACACCAACCGACTACGAGGTGGTTGTACGTAGTTACTAGTGGATCATTAGTCATGGGTGGTTAGAAGTTTATAATACACACCAACATTTAAATCTCTCAAAGTCTACCCTCTATCATCCGTTTGGTATTATAAAGCTCTACCACAATATACATAAACATCTAGAGGCAATGATGACTAATGTGGTATATAACTTTGATAAAGCACATATTGAATATCCTAACATTACCACAGAAGATCTCACTGACCTACAAGAGTTCATGAAAATTAACAAGCTCACCCACCCACCCCCTAGTTCAGGAGAGGGCCAGGAAGAAACACAAGGCTCGAAAATTCCTACTACTTATCCAGTTTTCTCTTCTATGGCAAGTAAGTTACTACACCCCTTTCCAAGTGTTACTCCTACTAACAAAACTTAGGCTGACTGCATTTTCTCTCGACTACCTTCTATACCTTTAGATTTTCCCACTAACCCTCTCGACCCTGAGGATATGCCAGCACCCCACCCGTCTCCACCAAGGCCGCTTCAAGAGGTACGTCACATTCAACCAAGAGATGACATTCAACCGTTTACTGACAACAATATTCTTGAGTCCTTATCATGTGCAGAATATGAAGGGCTTATCAGGGCAGGTAACCTATTACTAAAGCTAAAGCTAATGTTCAAGGTGTTGATGCAAATCACACCTTTTGAACCAAACGGGAGAATCGTGTCAGATGCCTATTCAACAGTCTCATCTACACGGAAGCCATATGTGCCATATCCTCTCCAAGCACCAATGCCCAAATTAGAAGAGTTATTGCGAGTGGCAGGAGAAGGAACCTTATGGGGCTAATGTAACAAAACATACAAAGCTAGCCAACCCTCACTTATAGCAGACCTGCTCGAGATTAGAATTGTTACATTAATGATTAGCTACTGTTTCTACAAGTGGCGAAAAGCAAATCCTATACATACAAGAGGCGGTTATATAGCCATTGTCATAGATGATACCAATCCTTGAATTGAAGATTTTGGTATACAACCTGATTAGCGTAAAGAGTACTTGACCATTCTAGAGTACAGCCAATAATACTAGTTCTCACCACCAAACCAAAGCTTTGATGGTGCCAAATATGTTCAAGTCAACAAGAGCTTACCTTAGCCTTGTGGAATGAAGTGTAGTTCTTACCCTACAGCTACAACAAGAGCTTACCTTACCCTTGTGGAATGAAGTGTCGTTCTTGCCCTAGAGCTACAAATATAACTTCCCGATGTGGGTACGTTAGCTCGTCCTTACTATGTTGTCACACCAAAATGCTTTCTTTGCTGAGGGTGAAGGTAGAGCTTCCTTTACCTAGATGGAAGCAATTAGGAGATAGACTTTGTGGTGGTTCTCTATCAAAAAAGATTGGATGGAGAAGAAGCTAGAGAGAGAGAGAGAGAGAGAGTACAAATGACAAAAATTTACAGAGGCTAGACAAAACTTAAAAATAGTCCATTTGGCACTAGTTCTAGTGGTAAGCAACTATGTTCATGAAGTTTATTCTCCCCATTTGGCATTAATCTCAAGATAAGGCTGATTTATAAAATGGAGCACCGTCTTAAAGATGGGTTTCCACTACTACACATGGGTAAGATTTCAAAGTGCCTTATAGTAGGCCGGGTGGGTGAAACCATGTTAGCCTATGAAGTGGTTAACGCTAGGCTAGATGGTAGTGATGGAAAATATAACCAACTACTTTGACATCAAAAACCAAGAGTATAAACACCATATTAATACATCATACCAACTACAACAAGGACCAATCTAAGGATAAAGATAAAATGTTGTATACTTTTATGGAAGTATAAGCTTTCTATAAAATCTAAATCATAAGGCCCACTAGCATCAATAATAAGACCATTACAAACTAGTCATGGGGCTAGGCTCATGAGTATTCCCTTTTAAGATACATACAAACTAGTCAGGGGGCTAGGCTCATGAGTATTCCCTTTTAAGATACATACAAACTAGTCATGGGGCTAGGCTCATGAGTATTCCCTTTTAAGATACATACAAACTAGTCATGGGGCTAGGCTCATGAGTATTCCCTTTTAAGATACATACACTCCATTAATAAGCATTACCATTCAAATACTTATTCAATCATCGATAACATTAATCTAAAATGGGAATACATACTATTACGGGCATATGAAAAGCCTAATTAAGAGAATCAATATAGGACAAGATTGCCACATTGGGACAACAATACATTTAGCAAGTGGATTTAGTGCATAGAAACCATGGTGTAGACCATCTACAAGGGCCCATACCCTAGGCAAATTTATACTATGTTGTGATCAAGAAAATATGAGATGTGAGGGTAGTTAGCCCAAGCACAACTACATGTGTAGGTGTTTATGTGGGTGAGTCATTTAATAGGCATCTCACTCAGCCAAATCTCTAACTAGACCACTAAGTCAAAGCCATGCTAAGCTATAAAGCACAGTGGCCCCCACCATGGTAGTTAAGCACGATAAAACTATGAGAGAAACTAAATGAGCTAAAAGCATAGTGGCCCCACGATAGTTAAGCATGACAGAACTATGAGCAACTAAGTGAGTTAAAAGTAACTGTGTGTCATAGCAAGTCATAGCAAGAGGGGAGAGATACCACCATGCATTGAGTCTCACTTGGTGGCTAAGTATGAGAGGACATGATGTTACTAAAACTCAATATAATGGATTTCATGAAATAAAACATAGAAAAACTTGATATTCGTCACCCAAACACTTAAGTATGAGAGTAGTAGGAGTTGTGGTCATAAGGTGACACACACGAGACAAGAGGAACAACAACTATGATTTGATCACATGAGGAAGACCTTGTTGTTTGTGAAGAAAATCACCCACACCAAGTGTAAGTAGCCCAACCAATAAAGATCATAGGGATTGGTAGATACTGCACCACCACGGGAGCTATCATCTTGGCATTATACAAACAAATAAAGAGTATATAGAGAGCATATGATCACAATTTGCAGGGGTGGGTAGAGACTACACCACCACCAGAGCTACCATATTAGCACTATATAAACAAATAGAGAGTATATAGAGAGAAAAATTTATAGGAGCAGTTGAACAATTGATGCATGAAGTCTTTTATTAAGGCAACATAAAGCATGGGAGTGTTGGGAATAATTTATGCTCAAAAGGGATATGCAATGTGGGAAGAGAAGGACCCTTCATGGAGTTGAAGAGGGAAGTTTTGGGGTAAGCAAGAAGCTAAAAGGTAACCACATAATGGGCTATCTTTACTACATATGCAAGTTGATGGCCACCAATGTATTAATGATAGAATAAATGATGGCAAGCTAAGAGGAGGAGAATTACACGAATTTAGTATGGTATGGCTAGCTTCAATTTTCAAGTCACCTTCAATAAGGATATTTAAAGGGGTGTCAGGAAGATGTACCTTTTTAAATGAGGGAATCAAGGTAAATCCCTCTTTGTCATAATAAGTAATAATTGTACTTAGATCAAGGTATCCAAGGTTAGTGAGTGAGGAAGGGTGGGGAACCCTACACAATAAAAAGCAACCCTATCTTGGACTTTCTCACTCAATAAGTAAAGTGTGTGTGTGTGTGTGTGTGCATACGTGCATGCAAAAGTTTAATACAATCTCTCATGAAGTTGCAATGTTTCCTAAAAGTTTAATACAATCTCTCATGAAGTTGCAATGTTTCCTAAAAGTTTAATACATGAGATACATAGGCCTAAATGGATGACATATAAGGCCTATGCACCACATCAAAAAATCTCTCTATTTCTCTTTATTGTTGCAAATCTATTTAGGCTTGTGCTTGTGCTTATTACCTCTATGTTGGCTAACATTTAGGGTTGTGCTTGTGCTTGTTTGCCTCTATGTTGGCTAACATAGAGGCAAACATGTTGGCTAACATTTTGCTCTTTATGGTTTTTTTTCTCTGTGTACTCTATTGTTTTTTAAATTTGATGTGTAGCTTATGGGAGACTTTTTACTAGTGTGACTGGGTCCTAGTCTAGTAAACCTATTGCCATACCGCCAATTTAAATGGGCACTTCAAGCTTGCTCACCCTTAGCTCTACTGATCACTTCTTTTTGCTCTTGACCTAAATGATCACTTGAGGATGATACTTAACCCTGACTCTCGAGCATAGCTAATCTATACCCTACGGTTTGTCACATACTTATTGTTTCTTTCTCAATGAAATCATTATGGAGGCATAATTATTTTGGGTTTTTTGGTTTTATGTATAACTCCTATGGATGGCCTTTGCATGCATAAGGCTTATATGCATATATTAAGGTCGACCTATACATGACACATAAGGCCTTATACATGCATATATGCATAGTCTTCTGCATACGTGCAAATTCCTATGCATGTATGAATGAGGTGTAAGTCTTTTGCATGCATAAGCTTTATGCATGACAAATAAGGCTTTATACATGCATAAAGCCGTGCAAAGTCCTATGAATGAGGTGTAAGTCTTTTGCATGCATAAGCTTTATACATGACAAATAAGGCTTTATACATGCATATATAGGTCTTCAATGTTATGCCTTATATATGCATGCGCATATGTGTTATGCCTTATATATGCATGCGCATATGTGTTATGCACAAGTCTTAACATGCATGATGCATAAGGCCTTATACATGCATTCATATACTTTTATGCAACCTATGCATATATGCATAGGCTATATGATGCTTGCGTAAGGCCTTATACATGCTCATATACTTTTATGTAGCCCATGTATATATGCATAAGAAGGTCTATGTATAATGTATACATGCATAGGCTTTATGGTGACATTATTATGGATTATCATGTTAGATTCTATTGTTTAATTTTATACCATATCTAGCTTGATTTGTATTAGTAGGTATGTAGATTACAGGTATGTAGATAGTAGTAGGTTTTTTCTTATGTTCAATTTCTTAAGTTTGTCCTTGCATAATGTTGTTTTTTGTGTAATTATTATTTTTTATGTTTTTTATCCATTTATGTTTGTTAATTTTTTAATTAACGCAAGTATAAACATTATGCATGCAACTCTAACCCCAACAGTAGCACCCAAGCTTCCCAAAGTGCAAGTTAGCATAATTTAGTAACAAAGGCCTCCCCCCTTTTTTTGCATTAGGGCTTGTAATCTAAAGCACTCGAGAGATTAACATTGAAGCAAAAAAACAATAACATCTGCTTGATAGGAAGTAAGGGCATTTATATTTACTCTACCTTGTTGTGTGAAGTCGACTTACCTAAGGAGATAGAAGGGAAGAAAGGGCTTTGAGAACCAAAAAAGTTCCACTAGATTTATAGATATACAACCATATACATGAATTTGATTTAAAATGACTTCTCAAAAGTGTGGGCACCTTCCTAAAAAAACAATATATCACATAGCTACGAGTGATGTTTTGCTATAATAATTTAATGTCATAATTGATGTCACAAAATGTGACGCTGAACACAAAATAATTGTTGCCATGTGAACATAAAATTCCATCGTAGGTTTTTTGATGGTAGGGGTTATTGCTAGGGCCACATCGTCTTGTAGTGGTTGAAAATTGTGGTCATAAACATTGTGGTTTTAGGGGGAGCACATGAGCCTTGAAAATATGTAGACACATGTGAATGTCTACAAGGCCATAGTTTAAAGGTTAATTAGGTTGGATTCAGTGATTACAACAGGTGAAAAGGACGAGAGATTCTTGATTATGTAAGTGATATGACATCATGCTAGATTCTATGGGTGATAGAGAGAATTTAGGAGATGACATCATGTGGTAGGATGATTGAGAGAATTTAGGAGATGTAATTGAGAGAATCAAGAAATGATCTTGGATTTACATGCTCTCATGATAAGCTATAAAAGCATGTAATTGGAGCTTATTTTAAGAGTGGCTTTATCAACAAATTAGATTTTTACTTATGTTATCATTGTATATCTTTAATTATACCTTTAGTTGTAGCTATCATTGTGTATATTTAATTGTATCTAAGCACTTAATTAAACATGGAGTTCAAGTGTAGCTTTGATCCTCCTTAGGTTCCATTTTCAAGTAGTTTCTCCTGTATTCTTTCATTCTTCACCAACTAAACATATTAGCACATTTGCAAGCATGCCCTTGTGCCATCCCAAACTTAGGTGTTATATCTATGTATAAAGTTATTGTTTGTGAGAACTCCCCCTTGAAAATAAATTGTAGCCAATTCTCATGATGATGAAGATATATCCTTGTAGCCTGCCCATGAACCTTGTGGACATTGATATGATGGGCCAAACGGATCAACTCTCTAGTCAATGGCATCGACCAAGTTAACATATACCTTGACGCCTCTACAAGATACGAGAGTGCACAATCTTGTAAAACTAAGTAATTATTAAAAGTGGCTAAGATTCTCGAAACTAACCTTAGATTTGTTGTAAGACAATATTTTTTTAAAGGAGCAAACTTGGGTAGTTAGAGATCAAATGAGTGAAAATGTTGTACCCCTTGCTTTTAAATGTTAGTGTTTTTTAAATGTTAGTGTTTTTTAAATCTCCTTTCTCTACCAAGGATAACACAATGAAGCTCAAACATCGTGAACTCTATTTCTCTTAAAGAAAAAAAAAACCACAAGCAAAGGTCATGTTCATCATTCTAAATGTGGGATTTGATTTGGTTGATTAAAGTTCAAGAAATAAAAAAGAGCATTCTATTCAAGATGTAAATATAAACTTTCTAAGCTAAAGAGCTAGGGACATGAACCACATTAAGGAAGTTAAAAAATGCCAAGAGGCAATGATATGAGATATAATTGGCACAATGATCGATCTCCCCTTTGAGTAGTATTTATCTTTGAGAGGCCTTTGATTTAAGCCAAAACATTTTTAGTTGTTTATTATAACATCTTTTGCTCTCCATGTTATAGGGAGTGGTACGTAGAAATTGAATGTAAGTGTATTTGCAACATGTAAATTATAATTGGAAAGTTTGCACTCAACCAAAGCCAATCACTTGTTTTGTCCCTTCATTTGAGGGTGGTGATTTATCCCTCAAATGCGTGCATATATGCTCAAGGGTTTTGAAGATGCCATAGAAACCTTCATTAAATTCATGATTTTCATGGCATGTTACTCACTTTCAATATTGTCTTTGTTTAAGTGAGCTAGTATGTGGTTTGATATTCAAAAATCATCGATCTGCTCATCTTCCTTATGTGCAAAGTCAACATTATTTTTATAAGCATGACATAAACTTATTAAAATTGCTTTTTTAATCTTCTTGCTAAGATAAACTAGAAATATCAAGCCTCAATTGGAGAAAACTTTACATTATTTTGCACATGAAACTTCACATATTTTTAAAAACATTTTGACGAAGTTTGCCCATCTCTTCCCATGTTTGTCTAGCTCAATATATGTTAGTGGGGTTTCTTTCAACACTCTACATGAATAATAAGCACAAGAGAGAGAGTGTGTGTGTGCATGTGCTAACATTTTGAATGTGCATATGAGTGTTTGCATGTGCATGTGTGTGTGTGTTGCGCACGTCTACATCCCAAATCATCTTGGCTATACATTTCGTATCATTTACTTAGGCCTTGGGTGTGCAAGTGTATGAATCCATATGTATACAAGTACATGCACAAGTAACAATTGCCCTTCAATTTGATGGGTTTAAGCATGTAGTTAGTTGTTTTCATATATGTATGTATTTTTTTATAGCCAATTTAAAAAAATGGTTTTCTACTTTTCAAATACCCTAAAATGTGTAAGATGAATGTCAAAAATCAACCAGGGGAGGCAAACCTAGAGGAGGATAGTTGCTCATTCAAATCCATTAATTAACTATTGGATTAGTAAATGGTGAACATTTTTTTTTTGGGATCTTAGCCTTCACACGCTGGACTTGTCTATCTATACAAGATAAAGCAAGAGTGCCTACCTCTTTACGTGGAGAAAAGAGAGGGAGAATTTTTGAAAAGGAGAAAGGAGAAGAGAAGATAAGTGTTTGGGGTTTCTTTCCCACACGCCTAGATGCATTGGGCTCACAATTAGTTGCCACCATCAAACCATTTACTCATTGAATGAGTTTCTTATATATATATATATATATATATATATATATATATAATACATTAGAAATCGAATTGCCCACCCCTTCCCCCTCCTCCAGACAATGAGTTTCTTATATATATATATATATATATATATATATAATACATTAGAAATCGAATTGCCCACCCCTTCCCCCTCCTCCAGACACACACACACATACATATCTTCTAATATTATATTATGTGCATGTGTAAGAGAGAGAATATACATACACACATGTATGTTCTCTCTCTCTCTCTCTCTCTCTCTCTCTCACACACACACACACACACACACACACACACAACACACACACACAAGCACATGGTACGTGCACACACGCATACACACACTCGCACGCATGGACACACGTGTAACACATAGAGATATGCACACTTGCACACATACTCAAGCTTGCACATACACACATGTGTATATGCACACAAGCACATACATACACAAGTACATGTGCACACACATGGACATGCACACACTCACACACACATATGCACTTGCACGTGCACACACATAGATGTACACACGGGTATATTCACATGCTCACATACACGTACATGCACACACTCGCTATG
Organism: Cibotium barometz; assembly: GCF_041138505.1. Lineage (NCBI taxonomy): Eukaryota > Viridiplantae > Streptophyta > Polypodiopsida > Cyatheales > Cibotiaceae > Cibotium > Cibotium barometz. Next base: position 27,775,955 of record NC_141059.1, on the reverse strand, counting down.
GATACACACAAATACAAACATACACACACATCGCAAATACACACTAACACATACACACAATCAAGACACTTGCACGACGCATGTACGCATGCAAACATTACACAATCACATACGTATGTATGTGCACACACAATCACACAATCACACACAATCACACACATATGCATGCAAAAGAGAAGACAAAAGACAAACATACACACACATCAAAAATACAAACATACACACACATCACAAATACACACTAACACATACACACAATCAAGACACTTGCATGACGCATGTACGCATGCAAAACATTACACAATCACATACGTGTGTATGTGCACACACAATCACACACATATGCATGCAAAAGAGAAGACAAAAGACATTGTATATAAGATACACTTATTCAAGAGTGAACACACCTCATCATGCATCCCCACATATTAAAATTTAATATTAATTAAATATATATATTAAAATTAATATTAAAATATAATATTAATTAAAAATATATATGTATATGTGTTTATTTATTTTATGAATGCACATGTATACATAGGTATACGTCTCTAAATATAATAAAACATAATATTATAGATAATATGTATCTACATGTGAGTGTGTGCGTATGTGTGTGTGTGTATTCCACAAAAAAAAAGTGTGTGTGTGTGTGTGTGTGTGAGAGAGAGAGAGAGAGAGAGAGAGAGTATGCACGTGTGCATGAGAAAGAGAGTGTGTTTGTGTGTGTGTATGAATGTATGTAAGAGAGAGAGAGAGATTTTCTATATGTGGGAGAGTGTGTGTGAGAAGAGAGAGAGAGAGAGAGAGAGTGTGTGCACACGTGTGTGTCAGTGAGTGGAGGAGAGAGAGAGAGAAAAAGAGAGTGTGTTTGTGTGGGTGCATGAATGTATGTAAGAGAGAGAGAGAGAGAGAGAGAGAGAGAGAGAGAGAGAGAGAGAGAGAAACACAGAGAGACAGAGATGTGGAAGTCTATGTGTGAGAGTGTGTGAGAGAAAAGAGTGTGTGTTTTCATTAGTACATGTGCATGTGTGTACATGTGTGTGTGTGTGTGTGTGTGTGTGTGTAAGAGAGAGAGAGAGAGAGAGAGAGAGAGAGAGAGTTTCGATATTTGAAAGTGTGTGCATGTGTATGTGAGAGAGAGAGAGAGAGAGGGTGTGCATGTGCATATGTGTGTGTGTGTGTGAGAGAGAGAGAGAGAGAGAGAAAGGCATTACATGTAGGATGCATTTATTTGAGAGTGAGCACACCTCACTACTCATCCATGCCATTAAAATTTAATTAATTAAAATTATATATATGTGTGTATAAATCTATTTAAGTGTGTGTGTGTGAGAGAGAGACAGAGAGAGGCAGAGGATTCTACGTAGGAGATAGTTTGTGGGGGAGGAGAGAGTGTGAGTATGTGCTCTGTGTGTGAGAGAGAGAGAGGGGGAATAGTTCTTTTCTAGAACCTTGGTCCACCGCAGCAATGCTAGGGTAGTTTCAACAACCCATCTTTGAAACCACCGACTTTTTTTTTCCTTCTATTTTTTTTTGGGGTTTTGTTTTCTTCTTTTTTTTTTTCTGGGCACATGCAGTAGGTACGGCTGCTAGCCAAAACAGCTTTTGGCCACCGCACGACGTAGAAGTCATCTGTTTTCAGCTTTTTCTTTGCAAGCAACTCGGGACTCGTGACTGACGGGAGGCCAGCGGTCCTTCTTATCCTGGCCCGCAGCCTAGGGGCCAGGACTCGTCACTCAGCCTCCCAGGTGAGCTACAGTACCCGTGATGTGACCTGTTTGCCTTCCCTGATGTGCCCTCTCTCTCTCCCTGTTGTCCTCTGAGATTCTGTCTCTGTAGCTCACTGACTGAGCTGGAAAGCAAGCTATCCGCAGAACAGTCCTGTGGCTAAGGTTGTCTAGCGCGATCCGGTAGCTGCATCTATACCCCCCCCCAAATCGCCCTTTCCTTTGCTTTGTGTGTGTGTGTGTGTGAGAGAAAGGGAGAGAGTGAGAGAGTTACAGAGAGATCTTAATCCATCATCTATCCACCTTCAGAAGCCATACCTTGGTTTGAGCCGTGTTTTTTTGCAGAACAAGAAAGCCATTCATTTGCATCTTTTTGGCTAGAAGGTAGGTCTTTCTCCTGCATCTCTCTTGAACTTTACTTATGAGCTTTTCCTTTGCTGACTCAACTATGGCTTTCTGCAGGTAGCCTTACTTCAACGGCTCAAAAAAAGTCTACCTCTCTCTGCTCAATGATGCCAAGGCTCAACAAGGACCAAGCCTTTCTATAGACACAAGCCAATGACTGTCAACTGCCAAGAAGCGATGGTGGAAGGTCAAGCTTCTGAAAGGTCTGTGATAGCACTCAAAGTGGGATGACTGCTTTCATTATGACTCTTCTTCTTACACAGAAATTAAGCAACCACTATCAATGCATTCTACAAGCTTATGCATGTGTCTTTCTCTGCAGGATTCCTGCCCCTGCTAGCGATGCATCAGTCGCAACCATAGAATCTTTGAGAGCAAGACTGTTGTCAGAGCGGGCAGCATCTAAAGAAGCTCGGCAGCAAGCTCAGCAAATTGCAGACAAGGTATGTCATATGGTGGCTGTGGCAGACCTTTACACTGTTTTTGCAAGTAGGACCCAACTTAAAGCAGATGGCAAAAGGTCTAAACATACACATTATGTCTCTCTGTCAGGTTTCTGAGCTGCAAGCCCGTCTTGATGCAGAGATCGAGTACAGGAAGAAGGCAGAAGCTGTCATGAAGGAGGTTCTTGAAGCCTTGAAAGCCAAAGGCCTTGCCATGGAGCAGGCCATGTTCACCACATCTCTACCATTAGAAAACCTTGAAGGTGAAGAAATGGTGTCCAAAGATGTGGAATCTGAACATTCATTTGGTGAGGAGGCATGCCATGCTGTTATGGAAGAAGAGCCAGTGGATCTCGATGATCCTTTAAACTTACACCCAACCAATGGTCATGAAAGAACTCATGAAGGGCACACTTCCGGGGATGACACTTTGGCTGAAACCCGATGTAATTTGAAGAAAACTCCAGAAAATGACCATTCTGAAGTGGACAAATGCAGTGCAAATGGTGATGATGGAGAACTCAGTCATCAGCATGTTGTAAACACTGGCCTTATCATAGATATTGGCAATGGGGCTCTCTCAGCAGGTCAAGTGCTGGAGGAGAGTAACAAAGGTTACAGTGAGCAGTCTTGTCTCCTTGAACCTGGAAGAACATTTGGCGATTCAGAAAAGCATGCTGAAGGACCTGTAAAGCTGGAATGCAATGCAGAGACTGACTTGCCTTCCGTCCTACCCTTGGCCAATCAAATGGTTGTGCATCAGGAAGTTGATAGAAAGGTTGAGTCAGATGAAAGTTTGTCTGGTGGCCATAAAGTGTATGCCCTTGCCAATGAGTCATCAAGTGCCGGCAAGTCTCTGAGTCCAAGAATTTCTGATGACTTGATAAGGCATGCTGATAAGACCAGGCAGCATGCCCATTGGCTACAGCATGATGAGATGACCCAATGCGAAATGCCAAGCACAAAGAGTCTGGCTGGATTGAGACCCAAGGAGACACATCCAGGGTTTTCTCCAATCAATGGCCTTCCATATGACGTGACCAATACAAACAATGATCACCACATGCATAATGTGTCGTTGGGAGAAACACCATTTGCTAGTAACAGGAATGCAGATCACAAAAGGGGGCACATGTATTTTCCAAGCACAGCATATCAAAGTAGAGAACCTTTGCCCTCTGAAGTATCTGGGCTCAACAGGAATCCAGCAGCACATATCAGTGATGCAATTCTTGCCCTTGTGGATGACAAAAACGGGAAACTTGGAGACACTCTAATGGCCCTGCATCTAGCAAAGCAGCAGTTGAGAGATGAAGGGCAGCACAGCACTTCTTATACAGAGGATAAACATGAGCCCTTTACACCAACAGCAGCAGATGGAAAAGCTTATGTTGGTTACCATGGAGATGCACGTTATCAGCCCCCATACCATTCTAGAAGACCTGAAGTGCACAGCCATGATCCAATCATTCATCTTCCTGTCTCGCCGACTTCTGATCATGGGTTTTCTGCTTTTGAGAGGCATGATGGGCTCAGGAGAAGCAGCTCAGTTTCTGCGAACTTTATGATGCCTGGTTTTGAAGCCCAACTTCAACCAAGAGGGGAGTTGCACCTTGGTAATGGCATCACCTTATACACTGATTGATATGTAGAAAATGCTCCTCATGGCCTGCGTCTGCGGCAAAGACTCCACGACGGTCTATTATTCAGGGGTTAATAAAGGAATGTTCTATGGTGTTGTTGTGAAGACATGGATGGCCAAGCCAATGGAATGCTTCACAAAGCACTATCAATGGGACAAGTACATCATAGGTCATTATTATCCTTTTCTCTTCTTATGTGTTTTTGAAGAGGAAGTTTAGTGGATTCTCTCATAATTATCGAGGTTTAGAAGCTATGGATTAAGATAAGGGCAAGGAGATGATCAAGCATGTATAGCACTGCAGATCCCAAGCTCAATTTCAATGAGAAATAAGGTCCCAATGTCTGTCTATATTCATATAACATTCTTTAAACGTAGATCTTTACTAGAGGTTCGTCGATTGTGTGAAGAATTGTGTGTAGAAAGCGAAATCTCAAGGCGTACACGGCTAATTTTCCTTGACATTCGATGCTTAACAATGTCTTAAAATCCCTACTTTGATAACTAACTCCCTGACATTAATGATGTTTCCTTTATTTAAAACACTCTCAAGGCTTGTTGAGCCATGAGGGGTTAAAGCTCTTCCATAAGGCTCTCATATGTCTCTGTGTTTAAGATTGTTCATGCCAGGTTTTATTTATGGTATTAAGTATTTGAGTTAGCCTTTATCGAGCTTAGTCAATTAACCATGCTTAGGTTGAGCAAGTATAATCAAGTATGGTCAGGATTGTTTACCATGGTGAGGATTGGTGTTAGTGTGGGTGGCCTAATGAGGGCCTCATCTCCCAAGACATTATGTTATGACTAGTCCCTGTGTTTACCAATGTGGGTCACGCAACTGGGTGGCCTTTTCTCGAAGGGAACTCCAAGTCAATGCAAGCATGTTCCATTGTTGTTTTAGTTTTCAGTGGCACGTTCGAGGTCGCCTTTATGTACAAATATTTGTACACACTTGGGGGCTTAAGACCTCTTTGGTTTTTTTTTTTGGGTCTCGTGAGCGATCACCTCAAGGTGTACGTTTCGTTTTTTATTGTCAACCTCTCATTTCTCCTTCTTTTTCTTATGGATTTGATAGAGCATATCTTCCAGAGAGGTCCATAGTAGCATTTTAGCGTGCTACCATTGAAGTATTCTTCCATCGTAGCTCCCTCTAGGGAGCCCCATGTAGGGTCTCTATCTTCACTGCACCTTGAGGAGAAATTTTTGTGGTGGCACAATAGGGACCTTGGCCTCTTTACTTGAGTTTCCTTTTGGTGTTCTTGACACTATACATGAGTACCATGTCTCCTACCTTCTTCATGCATTTGTCCTTAAGTTGGTCGCCCTACCACTACTTGCGTTATAGTTTTTCAACCATCAATTAGTATAAGCGGATCACAATATTTGCTCACTCAGTTTCTCTAAGACAACTAACCTCTTTGTAAGGGTTTTGTTTTAAAGATAATGTCTCATTGCAATTAGAAGGCTAGGAACCAAGTATTCCATTGGCATGATTATGTCAGCCACCCAGAAAGGTGTGTTATTGATAGTCTTCTTGTAGGCAATGCGATAGGCCCATACAATCGAGTGCAACTTATGTTCCCTATCACTTTTGGATACTTGTAATGTACGTATTGTTTTTATGCTCTTGGCTTGTGTGTAGCAGTTTATCAACTTTTTGTGCACTACAAGGACTTCTTCAAGCAAGAACTCTAATCCGCCATTTATAAAATGCATACCATGATCACTCACTATTTCTAATGGGCAACCAAAATGAATAATCACATTTTCATAAACGAACTTGGTTGTGGATCTCATATCATGTAGATTTGGCCTTAGCTTACTTAATGAAGAAGTCGATTGGTGGCGACTATGATAAAACACATATAGGTTCCCTTAGCAGATGGGCTCATGTGACCCACGAAGTTTAAGCCCCATTTTTTAAATGCTTACTCAAAATTATGAGGGTTCGGGGCATACTATTTTTCTCTTAAACCATGACAAACCTTTGGTATTCATTATAGTGTTTGGCAAATTCTGCTGCATCTCATAGTCTAGCCTAAAGAACCTTGCTATTGTGTCCTTGGCAAAGTATCCTTTGTTGATGCCAGAATGGGCTTTTTCAAGAACAATGACAAAGTCGTCTTCATGAACATACTGCCATCTTGACCCTTCTTGTAAAGCATTCTTGCTATCAATTGATAGTCTTCCTAATGAGGCATCTAACTCTATCCTTCTTAGGGTGGATGCACTTACAAATGCTAGTGGACAATCGCTCTAATGAGGCATCTAACTCCATCCTTCTTAGGATGGATGCACTTATAAATGCCTTCTTTAGATTTTCGTATACCCATTGGAATTCTTCTATCCATTCAAAGACAAGTAGAAGGGTATATAAAGGTTTGTCATACATGGCTACAAGAAGATAAATCTTATGTATTCCTTATGTGCCCCATGAATCTCTGCAGCCTCTTGTAGTTGTTGATGGATGTGGCAACACTTTGATTACATGGATCTTATTCTCATCTGTGGAATGCCATTATTGGAGATAGTGTCTGAGGATGACACCATGTTTCACCCGAAATTGGCATTTGAGTGGGTTCAATGAAATACGATACAATCTCCATCTCTCAAAGAGACTAGTCCAAGATGAGCAAGATACTCCCATTTTGAGTGCACACAAAGGTCATCTATAGATATCTCTAGTATCTTCTAAAGGAGATCCTACTAGGCTATACACATCAAGCATTGGAAAGTGGTGAGGGCATTAGTCAAGCCAAATAGCGACACAATAAGCATAAGTTCCCCACAAAAGTTGTCATGTATTGATCTACTGGATCTATTTAGTTGTATCATGAGAAGCCAAATAGCATGGCACAATAGCATGAGTTCCCTACTCTATAGCAAATGTTGTCTTTTACTAATGTGTTGGATTGATTGTTACTTGTTTGTAATATGAGAAGCCATCGCAAGAAGCTATAAGCCCCTATTATTTGGAAACCCTCTCCCAACACATGGTGAGTGTATGGCAGGGGATAGAGGATTGTGGTAGCATTAAACTTTTTCTTCCTTAACCTTAGCGGGGTCTCATTAAGAGGCATAAGGCTCTCCACCTGAGCTTCTTTGAGCGTCTTTTCGTCTGTATCACTATGTCCCCAATGTTGTAGAACTTAAAGTACATGGGCACCTACCTTAAATCTTCCTCTTGAGGCATGGTGGGCTCTTTGAGTTTAGCTTCCTTCTCTACGTGTGCTTTGATTTTGTTGAGCTTACATCTAGCAGTCTGATAGAGCTGGGCCTTGCTCAAAGCTAGTGGTCTCCTCGCCACCCATTATGGCCATTGTCTTTGCCTAAAGGGTAATCTTATTTAGTTAGATTTTCCATTGTTTGGAGTAGGTCTCTCATGTGAATCCACAGCTTCAACATAATAGCTAATGTACATCCATCTCCATGGAGAGAACATACTTCTTAGGCTTCTTATGTGGTTTTCCACTTCTTGATCGGGTGACTATAGGCAATGCAGAAGTGGCTTCTTCCACTGAGGAATCATGGCTAGATGAGTTAACCCTAGCTCCCAAAAGAGATGTTGCACTAAGCATAAACTGGGAAGGTATCTCTGTTTCATCAAGTCTTACAAACCTTGTTCCAAGTTTCTATGAAATCCTCTTTTACTAATCCTCTTTCACTGCACTAGCTGGTTAGATTGGTTCTAGATGTAGCAGCTTTGGAACTAGCTCTTTTGTTGTCTCTTGAGAATGGTGATAGGTTCAACCAAGGCCTTTGGAATTTTCTCTGAGTTTCCCTCACATGTTCTATGATTGGCTCTTGAATAGGAAATGTGATACACCTAGGCGGGGTTACTCAACCACTTGCTGCACCTTTCTCACAAGCTCTTGGGCTTGTTTCATTCGCTTCTTCTCCAACATGGGGTTGGGGTAATCTTTGAGTTTCTTCTCCACCAACACGGGGTTGGGGTAATCTTTGAGTTTCTTAGGAAGATTTGTGTAGTTAATGGGCTTCTCTTTGTTGTCAAGAGTTGGTTTAAGTGAGAGATTGCTTGTTGTTTCCACAAGGGAGGTAGCTTTGGAGCTCTCATTCGAACCACTTTTAATAGTCATGACATCATCATCCTTGATAATTTATTGTGCATTACATTTCTTCATGCTCTTTGATGTTTTCTTCTTTTGGTCCTTTGGTTCTGGTCCTCCCCTTTAGGGGCTACTCTAGCCTTTGGGGCTTGTGCCTTCTTAGGCTCTTTAGCTACTTGCTTTTGAGGTTGAAGCTTGAGATTTCTTCATATTTTCCACATGATGTTCCCTTGGTTGTTGTCCTCATCTTAGTGGCTTGGAGCCTTGTGATGGCATTAAGGGGGACTGTATGGATTAGTCCTCCTTGTACATGCTCATCAAAGTGGCTTATGCTATAATTGTCACTATGTTGGGACAATTCTTATAAGCATGACCGAATCCACACTTGTAAACATGTGCCATCATAAAGGAATGACATTGGGGATAGGCATGGGATTTGAGGTGCATGGAGCACTCTGGGGGCTTAGTACAGAATCCTTGTGAGGACACTTCGCATTATGGTGTGAGCCTTTGTACCAAAAGCATTGTGTTGGTGGCCTAGATGCCATATTGTTGAAGTCTCTCTCTCCTTGCGCCATAGCTATAATAAACAAGGAGACATATTTTTAGTATGGGTACCCATAGGGATCATACTACTCATATCTTTAGTACGAGTACCCATAGGGATCATATTACTCATACGATCCCTATTCTCGATGTAGTCTCACATGGTCTCACCTTTCTTTTACTTCAGGTTGTATATATTTGTGCAATGGGGCTCCATATGGCTCCATTGGCCAACAATGAAAGTGTGTCAAGGCCTCATAGTTATCCTTTTCTATTTCACAATGAGAAGATCTTGGTGGGGTCATCAATCCATCCCATGGCTTCAAAAACTTGGTCAAACCTCTCTAGGTATTGAATGGGATCTCCAATTTCATCAAATTTGGTCATCACTCTTCAGATGTGGATTAGATTAGTCTTTCCCAAATCTAGGCCTGTTAAGTGCTATATCCATGGCAATCCCCCTTCCCATTTTAAACACCATCCTTAGCATGTCTTCTACATGTTCACATGGAATGTGGAACGTAAGGAAATGGTTGTGCAAAACCCTCTATCTTTAGTTTGGTGTATTGTGCTTCATGGAGTTGGCATGTGGGGTTTACAATAGTACTAGTCCTATGCCTACTGCATGTGGCTTTGAGACTATAAGAATAACTTGCAGTATAGTTGAGGACACATTCCTTGTGGAACACAAGAAGAGAAATGCTAAGCTAGGGAGACTCATAGCAAGTCAACATAGTTATACTTGATTAAAAAGGATAATTATCACTAATAGAGATAAAGACACACATGAAATAAGCATAAACAAGCACTAATAGTCCTATGCTGACTGCCTGTGGCTTTGAGACTATAAGCATAGCCTGCAGTATAGTTGAGGACACATTCCTTGTGGAACACAAGAAGAGAAATGCTAAGCTAGGGAGGCTCATAGCAAGTCAACATAGTTATATTTTATTAAAGAGGATAATTAGCACTAATAGAGATAAAGACACACATGAAATAATCATAAACAAGAGTCTAATTCTCATTGCAATTCCCTTATAATCACGAATTCTCTTTAACCTTGATTCAATTTCTTTCTAAGGTGCAACACTCTCTTGCTTACTCCATGCTTGTACCCTTCATCACTTGTATTTCTAACACTCCCCCTTAAGTGATGATTCCCTACCCCATACATGTGATTCCCTAGGTCTATACTCCTAGTCATGTGCTAGAGGAGTTTACCTTATCTATCTTGTCTCCTACGCTCACTATGTTGGTTTTGGTTTGAGAATTTACACTTGGGTAGGATAGGGTTACAATTTATACTTGGATAGGGTTACAATTTAGGGGTGAGAGTTGTGCCCTTTCAACTTCACTCACTCACTCACTCATTTAATGAGTACAAGAGTCCAAGTTGGCTCTCTATACATCACACTTGCATGAAAATTTGGCTACGTTACATCGGTTACATTATTTTTTGACTCATGAGATTGATTCTTTGCTTGCTCATTTGGCCGCATTACATCCTTTTTCGACTCCGCTGCTCATATTGGCAGCATTTACAAAGGTTACATTGTTTTAAATTTCAGGTAAGGTTCCCAATCACATAAATATATTTATTTCAAGAGTTGTACTATCACATATGTTAAAGAAAACAAGTTCAAGTAATGTAGAGCATATAAATAAGCTCTAAGCTAATTATTCTTTAATGCAATTGTAAAATAGGAAAGATGCTTTAGATTTTTTGAGAAAAGCAATTTGATTTTTTGTAAACATGTATATAAGGTAGTTGAGCCAAGCATGATAAGCAAGTCAAGATTTGGGCTTCATCAAGTACTTTTAACAATGGTATCAGAGCAAGGTCACCAACTGAGCCTTACAGAGTGTGGAGAACAAAGCTTTTGAAAATCTTGCATAGAGTTTGCCTTTTTTAAATACACAAAAGTTTTTTGTTTAATGCTTTCTAAGTCTTATAAAGTTAATGATTGAGTTAGAGTTCTTAGAGGATATGACACTCAAACCAATTTTTGGAAGAAGTCCTTGTAGAAATCTTTAAGTAATCCAAATATGGGCTTAGATGATGATATCTCATAGTTTTTTCAAGATAAGCATGTGCAAGAGTAGGTGCAAGGTCACAAAAGAATACAAGAAGAAGAAGATCCATACTTCATGATTGATAATCCTCTATTCAAGCCCAATTTAGTGCATAAAGTACTAAAGAAACTTGTATTAGTGGTGTACACAAATTCATTGCCTCAATCAGTGTGTGTGCTTAACGAAGAGTTCATTGATCCTAGAGTTATTGAAACTCGGCCTGACTTGTAAGATGTGATGCCATATGAGATGTTGAAAATCCACATTATCATAATCTTGGTACGAAAAAGGTTCAAAACTTAGAGAAAAGGGAGTCTAAAAGAAACAAGAGGCTGCTAATGGCTACAATAAACACAACTAATCCACTCTAATGAAATAATACTTAAAGAGCTTCTTAGAGTCTAATTGGCTTAGAGGATCAAGTATCCTACGATTGAAGTAATGCTATAATAATTATGTACAAATGGCATGGCATGTGTACAAATGCCATGGCATACGTATATTGACCCCTCATATATGCCTATTAAAAGGAGATGTGACAGGTGTATATTGGACCCTCATATATGCCAATTAAAAGGAGATGGAATACAAAGGTGTTCATAACACTAACAGAGAGGGGCTTTCATGTCTTTTATAATTTTCCATCCTTCAAGACCTCCAAGTTTGATTCTACACAATAGCTTGAGTAATTGGAATACATGTGTGATCTATAGAAATCCATTCTAAATGGAATACATGTGTGATGAGTGGAAAACCATTCTAAATGGAGCAATTGTTATCGCTTGTAGATTTTTTGAATTGATTATAATATGCTCATCAAACATCTATACTATGAGAAATCTTGGCTCCCAAACCTCAAATTTGACCTCAATACTTGACCAAATGAAGTAGGCATACTTCCACCATGTCCACTAATTATCTCACAACATATGAAGACATGCTTTGGACTCTACACTTTCAGGATGTTTGCAAAGGTTCATAGGAGGAGGACCAATTGAAGCCCATCTAACTTCTATGGATAAAATCTATAGAGCAAGAAGGGGTAGAAGGAAAGGGGGGCATGGTAATATCATTTTAAGCCTGCATTTCTAATCTTCTCTCTTGTTATATTATAATGAATTCAAGGCTTTTGCCAAGGGTCTAGCTTTTGAGTCCAATGAGTTGAAGGCTAATGTTATAAAACCTTAGTTTTTTAAAACTTTGAGTCCAATGAATGTTATAAAGCCTCGATCTTTTAATGGATGTCTGGCTATTATGGCCCATTTTGAGTCTAATGAATGTTATAAAGCCTCAATATTTCAAGTCTTTTTTTAATGGATGTTTGGCTATTATGGCCCATTTTATCTCTCTCTAAAACTCTATCTCATTCACAATAAAGAGAAAAAAACAAGAACCAACCATCGTGGGGAGCTTACTTGCCTCCAAGGTCAATTCAAGCTTGTTGCTATGTCCACTCCTCTCCTTCAAGATCTCTCTTCCTTATGGTCATCAAGAAAGCTACTTCACCTCCTGCAAAGAATCACTCTCCTCTCACTATGTACTCTCTCACACACAAAGCGTAGATAAGACCATGTACTAAGAATCAAACTAACCTCTACTCTCTCTCTCTCTCTCTCTCTCTCTCTCTATCTATCTATCTATCTCTATTATCTATTTCTATTAGTTATATGAAAAACTTGATTATAAGATGAAGTACATGCTCATAACCCTTGAGAGAGAAAAAACATTGGTGAGTGTAGTTTCCTATCAAAGGAAACTATTGCACAGGGGAAGAGAATGCGAGGGAGAGGAAGAGCTTGAGTTCCTTGCAAGCAAACGAGAGAGAGAGAGAGAGAGAGAGAGAGAGAGAGAGAGAGAGCAAACACACACAAAAGAGAGAGCAAGACATAAGAGAGATCTTGAGTTCCTTGCAAGCAAACACACACACACAAAAGAGAGAGCAAGACACAAGAGAGAGAGAGATGGATGGCTAAATTTTATTCTATATTCTTCTCTTCTTTACAACCATTAACATGAAGAGATAAGAGTACATACTATAAGGGAAAGTACTCTCCTACTATAACATATAATAGTTGGTCCATAGTATGTTATAGTAAGTTGGTCCACAATGGTTGATGACTACATGCTATAACTATGCCATAACTCTAGTACTCCAAAGTGGTTGTCACACACAACTTGTCATACACTAGCGGCATATCAACCATAATCTCACCAATCATGTCAATGGCATAAGTGCAAAAGCTATCACCTAGTCAATAGCACTAATTGAGCTAGATATCTCAACACTCCCCCTCAAGCTGAACTCTACACAATGCACTCCAAGTAAGCTCCTAAACCTATGGAGCTTCTCTATGCCAAGTGCCTTCATGAAGATATCAGCCATTTGTTCCTCTATGTATGCTAACAAATACCAAATCTACATCACCTACTAGAACCTTCTCCCTCACAAAGTGATAATGCACCTCACTATGCTTATGGAGCTTCTCTATGCCAAGTGCCTTCATGAAGATATCAGCCACCTGATCCTCTATGTTAACATATACCAAATTTACATCACCTACCTAGAACGTTCTCCCTCACAAAGTGATAATGCACCTCATTGTGCTTTGTTCTAGCATGATATATTGTGTTACTAGCCAGCTATATGTTATTCATATTGTCAGAACCAACGACCCTATCCACGGACTCACCCATATCACTAAGTAACTTATGAAACCAACCTACCGTACAAGCTATCATAGCAACACTCCTATACTCTACCTCTGTACTCGTCGTCAACAAGGCAATTATAGGCTATTTCTTATTGCTCCAACTCATAGTAGCACTCCCAAAAGAAAACATAAAGCCACTGGTAGATCTCCCATCTATGACACAACCAGGCCAATTAGCATCTGTGTATCCATGTAGCTGTATCTCTATACCACCCTCATAGAAAAGTCCATAATCAATTGTGGACTTTATGGGCCTGAGAATCCTCTAGCCACATCCAAGTGTGGCTTCCTAGGGGCCTGTATAACTCAAATCTAGCCTTGTAATGGTTATGTAGATCCCACTATGCACCTTTATATAGTGGGATCCTCCAAAAGCTCACCTGTATCTATGGAAAGCTTTGTGTTCTACTCCAATAGCACTAAAATAGGCTTACAGCCTATCATACCTACTTGGACAACATGTCCAAGCCATACTGCCTCTATAACAACAAAATGCCATCATGAGGTGATCTCACCACCTCTATGCCTAAGAAATATCATAGCATAACCAAATCCTTCATCTCAAACTTTTGCTTAAAAAGTTTCCTGACATCATGTATGTCAGCATCACTATCACCAGTGATAATCAAGTCATCCACATAAATGACTAATAGCATAATCCCTCTATCTGTCTTTTTCACATAAAGTGAAAAATATGCATTAGATATCTGAAATCCAATGGTGGGACAAAATACTCCTCGGTCTTGTTTGAGCATGTTCTGGGTGTTTGCTTCAAGCCATACAAGGCTTTACGTAACCTGCATACAAAATCTGGGTGTGCAACATCACTCTCGTAACCTAGTGGCTACATCATGTATACTTTTTCTTATAAATCACCATGCAGGAAAGCATTCTTTACATTCATCTGATGTTGCTACAACCATAGTAATGACAGCTCTCATGGCTGGGTTGCCATTCTCGCATAGCCAAGCTAAATGTCTCCTCACAGTCAATGCCATAGGTCTACGTATAACCCTGACACTTGGCCAACCAATCTTTTCTTATACCTACTCTCACTAATCCATCTACATTATGATTGACCTTATACACCCTTGGCCAACTAATCTTGCCTTATATCTACTCACTGATTCATCTGTGAAGTGTTATGATTGGCCTTATACACCCACTTACATCCAATTTCCTTCTTTTCCTCCTTAGGCAACGTCACTAACTCCCATCATGTTGCATTTCCATCCAACATTGCCATCTCCTCATTCATGGCATCTTCCCATTTTTTTATTTCCAAGTGCCTACTCAAAATAAGTGGGCTCCAATTTTTGTATTGCTTTAACCATGTAACTATAAAGATGGGTTGTATATCCATCATATCTCAACCTATCTCAACAGGGTATCTAACCCTGGTAGACCTACATACACCTGGATCACTGCCAGGTGTTCTTAAAATAACCCTAGTTCTCCTTGGACTAAGATTATCCCCCACTGACGGAATGCGAAGCTCCTCATTAAGACTCTACTCAGAGCCACTAGGGTCACCATCCACATGTGAGTGACCGAATGATAGATCAAACATAAAAGGTTAATCTATATTTTCCTTCCCTTTGCATAATAGATCAAACACAAAAGGTTAACCTATATTTTCCTTCGCTTTGCATGATAGATTAGACACAAAAGATTAATCTACCTTTTCCTTCTCTTTGCATGATACATGTATACCTACATCTATCCTTGACTTGCCTGACCATGGACTAACATTGGATCCACTGCTACTACTAAGGACTCTCCAGGTCCACTAAGCTCATGTGATTGCTAATCTACATGTGGGGCAACATCATTACTTCTTACATTTGGATCTTTTGTTGCCTCATTTACTACTCGTCTCATCAAAGATAACATCTATGCTTACTCGCATCTCAAAAAGTGGTAGAGTTATAACATCTATAACCCTTCTTCTCCAAAGCATAACCAATGAAGATGCATTTCTCTAACTTTGAGAAGATGTATATATGCAATACACCCAAACACTTTTAAGTGAGACATATCTAGTTTTATGTCTGTAAACTTATGTTCAAGCATCATATCATGGAGTCTTATGCATAATGTACACATCAATTACTACTACTTCTGTCCAAAAATAATTTGGCATATTCTTTTTAGACATCAAGGCATGTGCCATATTCTTTTTTAGATATCAAGGCATGTGCCACTTTTATAATGTACCTATTTTTCCTTTCTACAACACCATTATGTTAGCAGAGTGTACCTGCATGTAAATTGTCTCTTAATTCCTTGCTTTCTCAAGAAATCACTAAACTCATTGGAAAAATACTCTTTTTCACCATCTGATCTTATACATTTGAGATGTATACCTTTCTCCTTCTCGACCAAGGCTTTAAATCTCTGAAAGTGAGAAAACACCTCACTTTTCTCCTTCATAAAATAAACCCACACTTTCCTCATGTGATCATCAATAAATGTAACATAATACTTGCAACTTGTAAATTGTTGTAGTCTTGGTTGTTTATATAACATCCAATGCCCTTGCATTGACATGCTTTTTATGCGAGAAAGTATGTTTGGCCGTCTTATACATTTGAGATGTATACCTTCATCCTTCTCGACCAAGGCTTTAAATCTCTGAAAGTGAGAAAACACCTCACTTTTCTCCACCATCTGATCTTATACATTTGAGATGTATACCTTTCTCCTTCTTGACCAAGGCTTTAAACTCTGAAAGTGAGAAAACACCTCATTTTTCTCCTTCGTAAAATAAACCCACACTTTCCTCATGTGATCATCAATAAATGTAACATAATACCTGCAACTTGTAAATTGTTGTAGTCTTGGTTTTTCACCATACATGCGAATATATAACATCCAATGGCCTTGCATTGACATGCTTTTTATGCGAGAAAGTATGTTTAGCCGTCTTATCAAGCTAGCATTCTTCACATACTTTATGCATACCATCAACCTTAAACTTTGGCAAACCTACAACAATATTTTGGGCTTGTATAGAATTCAGTTGTATATTCACATGATGAATGTGATTGTGCCATATGTCTACTACCCTTTGCAACCAAATGGCATTGATTTTTGAAGTCTTCCACAAAGCAACTTGAGGATTAGACCTTACTCTTGCAAACCGTGCTTAACCATCTATCTAATAGAAACCAGGTTTTTGTAATATTTGAAACATAAAGTACATCTGTGTGATAAGTACTTCATTTTGCCATCCTGCATAGATAATGGCACTTTACCAACATACGCAATGAGATGCGCAGTATCATCACCTGTTTCTACATAACCTAGTTTTTTCATTTTTTGCATGTCTTTAAACCACTTAGCATGACTGGTCATGTGGTTAGAGATGCTAAAATCCACATACCAAACATATCTAGAGCCTGACACTTCTCCTATTATGGAACTGAGCATATGTTGCATCACAAACAACTGCTCACTTCTATCATCACCACCATGTTTACTTAATGATGCATAGTTACCTTGCTGTAACTTTCTAATTTTAATATCATTCTGCTTTTTATAGCAATCCTTTGCCATATGCCCTAGTTTGCCATAGTAATAACACTATGTTATTTGTAGTCTAATTTCGGTCCCTCTGGCTCCCCTTACCTCTAGAGTGACATCTTCCACCTGTTTGTACATTTGAATCATGTCGTTCTTGCTACTCATGACTTTTATTTTCAAAACGGCCTTAACCTCGGACTCTAAATTATGATCTCCCTCTGCCTCTACCTATATCTGAGTAGAAGGCTTGCTTATTTGAATTTTTAGAGAATAAACCTCTTCTAATATTTATATCCTCATGGATAAGAAGAGCAATCAATTCCTGAAATCAAAGAAATTTTTTTGAACTCCAGTGGAGGTCTAAAACTGGTTGTATTCTTTCCCAAGACCATTCAAGGTCACAAACACTATATCATCATCATCTACTATCGATGATCCAATAGAAGCAAGGGAATTTGCAAGCCCTTTAATCTTTAGTGAGTAATCATTTATACTCAGTATAAGGGAATCTGCAAGCCCTTTAACCTTAAGTGAGTAATCATTTATGCTCAGCTTTCCTTTGGTCACATTATGCAGTTCATGTTTTATCTACATCTTTTGAGCTTGGCTATTTGTGATGTACATCTTCACCAAGGTGTTCCAAGCCTCCTTGGGTGTTTGTGCATCGTATATATGCACAATCATAGAATCTATCACACTATAGACAGCCAATACATCACCTTTCTAGCTTTTCCATGCCATGATTTATATGCTTGCACTTGTTAGCCTTTTGCCTCTGGGAAGTTCAGGTGTGAACAGTACTGATCTCACGAGCAATTTTTACCTTGTGGTGGCAGGGTTTTTTTCCTCATGAGAACACACCCTTAGTGTGTCAACCACGTCAACCTTAGTGTTAGGGCTACTAGTAAGTTGTACTCCACTCACTCATCATCTAATTGAGTACTTCCATCTTTTGCATAGTCTCTGTCGCTCTTTGAGCTTATGTGCATGTTTTGTCTATTGTGAGTCTGTGTGCAGCGCATCTCCTTTCATATCCAACATTGGTATCAGAGCCTTGTTGTCTTGAAGATAACGCCTAGGGTTTAGAGTTTGGCTTCACAGCCAATAGATCTTTGCTGCCAATCACTATCGTCACATGACTCATTAAGCTGCACCACTATCCATCTCGGGTAAGGAGCTGTCATTTCTTCAGTTCTAGGGTTTTGGTCCCTTTTTGTAATTTTTTGGTGTATCTGATTTGCACTGCTGTTCGTCAAGTTTGTGCTCTCACTCAGTTCTTAGATCTAGGGTTTTTTACCTTCTTTTGTATATTGGCATCATTTTTTTGTTAATACTACTTCAAGGCTCACCCCTGCACTAGCTCTTCACTAAGCTTACATCAAAGTTTTTTAGTTGATTCTACTATTGATGCTGTTGTTTAGCCATTCAACTTTCTTTTGACATTGGACTTATGCATCCGTCAACTTTGACCTATCAGCTCCTGAGCATTCTTCTTGAGCGTTTGACCTTTACATTAGCTGATTTTGCTTAGTTAGCTTATTTAGCTACATCAGTCAGTTTTGCTTAGTCTGTAGCTCAGCCCTTTACTTTCCACATTCAGTGTTTGGCTTTCAGTCTTCAGTATTTAGTGCTTGACTCTTTGCCTTCAGCGCATGGCTTTCGGCATTCAACAATTCACTCTAAGCCTTCAGCGTTTGGCTCTCTACCTTTAAAAGTCCATTTTCTTTCTTTGGCTTCCTACTTTTAATAGTCACCACTTAGCATTTCAGATTTAGCAGTAGTTGGCTAGGGTTTACTTCTTTAGCTAGGTTTATTTTCTTAGCCGAGTTTACTTTCAATGGAGTCAGCATTCAGCACTTGGCTTTCTACTTTCATCAGAGTCAGCATTCAATGCTCGGCTTTTCACTTTTAGTAGTAGGCTCTGCATTCAGCATTCTATCTATGGCATTTAGCAATTCAGCATTTGATTGCACATTTAGCATATCAACTGCTTCCACATGCAAATTCTAACATGTAGATTCTGCATTAGCTACTTCCGCATGTATCTACAAAATTTGCATCAACTACTTTTGTCTGCCATCTCTGACTTACAGATTCTACGTCAGCCTCAACCTCTGACATTGTAGATTTTGATGTGCTGATCAGCTTCCATCCCACTGATTCCACATCAGCTTTTGACTTACTAATTCCGACTTACTAATTCCACATCAGCTTTTGACTTACTAATTCCATGTTAGCTTCCGACTTGATGATTCCAGGTCAGCTTCCATTTTTTTGATTTCATGTCAGCTCCTATCTTGCTAATTCCATGTCAGCTTCCGACCAGTTGATTCCTTGTCAGCTCCTATCTTGCTAATTCCATGTCAGCTTCCGACCAGTTGATTCCTTGTCAGCTCCTATCTTGCTAATTTCATGTCAGCTTCTTCCGACCAGTTGATTCCTTGTCAGCAGATTTGGACCTCCTAATTACCCGTCTGATTTTGCACCTACCGATTCCATGACACTTGATTCCGACAACCTGCAGATTGCTAATTTGGTAAGTTTGCACAACCCTCTAGACATTTGAAGTACTGTGACTCCCTTACAAGTACTTCCTCTGTCAGATATACTTCAGTCTGTATATTTCTTTGTTGTGCAAAATGTCCAAAAACACAAGTGACTTGTTTGGCATGCTGTCCATTTAATGACAAGTTTGATGGAACCAACTATCCCATGTGGGTATATATGATGCGGCATGTTCAAGTGGCAAAGAACTCATGGGTATATATATTTGGTGTTGACCTCCAGCTTGTTGGACCCGCATCTGTTGTTGTCAGCACATCCCAGTGCATCCGCTGGTGGAACTAGTGACTCTGGTTCTAGTGGTAGTATATAGCTTGCATCTATTTCTCCTACACTAGAAACAACTCAGATGGGATGCCAAAGATGCACGGGCATATGCACTTATTGCTCTCTCTTGCAAACAGCAAGTTATACCTTGCATCTATTCATGTACATCTGCTAAGAGTGCATGGGATGTCCTTCTCTATATCTGATTCACAAAATGAAGTCCGAGTTGCCTATCTCTGGAAAAAGCTTGATTTGGAGCATCTAACAGAGGGTGAATCTATGGATGCATTTCTAACCCGTGTTAAGGATATAAGGGAACAATTGATCAATATTGATGAGGTTATTTCGGACAGTTCTCTTGTCTCTACCATTCTCAATGGCCTATCTGAATCATATATCAAGGATGTGCTACCACACTCTACCTCTCCTGAGATCAAGAGGAATACAGATTTGTATACTTTTGATGAGTTGGTGGCTCTTTTGTTAACAGGAAGAGTAGGCTTGTTCCGATAGGAACCATATGCTTACTTTCGATCAAGCCTTTGCTGCCTCCCATCATGGCAAAGGTAAATTTAGGGCTCCATCTCGTGCTAAGCCTAAGGGAAAAGCACAAGCCTAGTCAGATACCCCAAGCCAAAAATGAAGCCAACTGAGAAAAAGAAGAGATGCAATTACTGTCAGAAACCTGATCATGTTTTAGAGGACTACTAGAAGGGGAAGGAGATTAAGACGATGAAGAAGAAGAAGAAGCAAGGACTTGCTACCAATACAAGTGACAATGCAAAGGACTATTGGAAGGGGAAGGAGAGTAAGAAGAAGAAGAAGAAGAAGAAGCAAGGACTTGCTACAAATACAAGTGACAATGCAAAGGAAGCAATTTTTGCACATGATGGCTATGCACTGACAGTAACATGCAGTGATCTGCCTGCCTCTCGTCTATCCTTGTTGGATGTTGACTAGTACTTTGATTTCGGTGCCACTAAGCACATTACTTCGTGCAAGAAGCTATTTACTACCTTGAGAGATGCTCTGACAAGTGGAACAGTTTTGTGTGCTAACAATGCATCTTATGGTAATGTGGAATTGACTTCATGTTTTGGGGATACTTATACTCTTGCTGACAACTTGTATGTACCTGAAATCCACAAGAACCTCATTTATGTCTCAACACTTACCAAAGATGGCTTGAAGATCCAATTTTCTAATCATTAAAGTTCCATTCATGACAGAATTGATTCTAATGTGCTTCTCTTGTCTAGTACATTGCACAATGACCTGTATAGGCTTGAAATGTATGACAGGAGTCATGATCCTCATGTAGATGCTTTGATTGTTTCTGCGCCAAAGATTTAGTGTGACATTAAGCTTTGGCATGCTCGATTTGGTCACTTGAATTTTCCATCTCTTCTGTGGTTACAACGTTAAGCTATGGTTCATGATATGTCACCTATGCAGCTCCCCTAAAAGCATGTATGTGAAGGATGTATACTGGGAAAGATACATCGTCAATCCTTTATGAAAGCTGGTACTATGCGTGCTACTCGTTGTCCATTTCAAAAACTAGTGCACAATGATCTCTGTGGTCCTATATGCGGGCTCCCTCTTTCGGCGGACATCTATAATTCATGACTTTCATTGATGACTACACACGCGTTACTGGGAGCTTTTCATCAATTTCTTCCTCTTGCTAAGAACGCGTGTAACCATAAGCTGCTGACATTGCATACCGGCCAAGGGGGGGAATATTTGTCAAATGAGTTTATTGCTTTTATGCTATCCTGTGGCATTTCTCATCACTGCACTACTACTTATACACCACATCAGAATGGTGTGGCTGAACGTCGAAATCGGACACTCATGGAAATGGCCAGATGTATGCTCCAAAAGCAAAGACCTACCTTCTAGATTTTGGCTTGAAGCAGTCATATGTGCTAATTATGTACTGAATTGTTGTTCAATTAAGGCCTTGAAATCTATGACAGCTTATGAAGCTTGGAATGGCAAATTTCCAGTCATTACTCAGATGCATGTTTTTGGCTGATTGGCTTATATACATGTACCCGCACCACACAGCACATACATAAGCTTAAAGCAAAGGCTTTGAATTGTATCTTTGAAGGCTATAACAGTGAGAGCACATGATATTGGCTGTATGTTCCATCCTATCAAAAACTAATTGTATCCAAAGATGTTGTCTTTGATGAATATACATCTCAATCTATGCTCTCTTGTCAAAACTATAGCCATCCATTGATGTTCCATATGTATTTGATACATTGTTGCCTTTGTTTGGTACTAGTACTGACTCATCTGAGCCCACCTTAGGTCCGACTCAGCCTATTGCTTGCCACCCATCCGTAGATTTAGCAGTTCAACAATATCCCTATTGCTCCGGATCAGTAACCCTTTAATCTAGACACTTTGGGTGATGCATTTATTGAAGAGGATGCAACTATTCATGATTCTCAGAGGATTCCTCACTGGCTCTGGGCTACCTTACGTGACAACAAGGTGCCTACACCTTTGCCAGGATGGACATGAGATACCTCTTGACATGCATCTCATTTTGTAGAAATAGCCCTTGTCACTCTACCGTACCGCTTTCTCACTTCGATGCATTGGAGGATGACAATTGGGTATGAGCCATGTGTTCGGAGTTGGACTTCATTGGAAAAAATGATACATGGGAGTTGTGTGATATGCCTGTCGCCAAGCGTGTGTCAACGCAATTCTAGGGTTAACAAGAGCTACCGCCATTATCTTACATCAAGGAGTCACAGTAGATACACCAAAGGGTTATACATTCAAGATATAAAGCAATGGTGTCCAAAGCTACAACTTGGACGAGCGCTTGTAATGGTGTGACAGAGTATTTATGGCGATTCCCGCTTCAAGAGCATGTGGTAGCAAGTTAGGATGAAGTCCTAAGTGATGTACTTCATGGATATATTATGAGAGTAGTCATTGTCATTGTAATAGCATTAGGCCTCTCATGAGCCTAAAGTGCCCGGTCGGCCATAGTTTAAGTTAGTGTGTGAACACTTATGGCCATGTATATACGTGAATTTCTATCATAATACAACATACTCTCCCATTGTGCAATTGAGTCTTGCTCTTGCTAATCCTCTTGCTAATCTCTTCCTAATGCATGATGCTAGTGAGTGTGTGTGAGTAAAGTGAGGTGAGAGGAGGGACGAGCACCCATAGTAGTGCAACGCGACAGTGTGACAACGCTCGCGGGAGGTGCAGTGGAATTGCTTCTCAAGGAGTTATAGAGCTTGGAGACCTCAAGGGTTACGAGCTTGGCCATTGGAAAGATCCTCCCGACAATTGCAGTTCACCAGGTAATCTCTTTTTGGATATGTTTCCAGGAGGGTTAGGGTGAGCCTTAACATTTTTGGCGCAGCTGTCGGGGAGCCATCCCTTGGCTTTTTCATCATTTTTTCTCTAATCTACACATAACCCATTGCCCATTATCTTGATTAATGGTTTTCCATGAAAAAGATGTGGGTTTGATGGTAATTTGTGTGAGATTTGGTGTACAATAGGTCTCTTTTTTGCTTTTGAAAAGAATTAGCTTAATTTGTTATTTTTGAAAAGAATTAGCTTAATTTGTTGTTGTTATTGTGGTTTTTCATGTTCTTAGAGCTTGCACATAGCTTGTATTAGGCTTAGCTTGTATCCATTGCATCAAACAATGCAATTTTTAGTGAATGTTAGCTCTCTTTAGTGTTAAACATAAAACTAAGATCATTAATTCTAGTTTAATTATGTGTTTGTTGTTGAAATTGTTTGGATTAGAGTGTTAGCAAGCATTAGGAGTAGCTTAATCTTTCAAAAAATTCTTAAAACCATCAAAAAATCCTTGATTTTGACTAATTTCTCTTAATGGAATGGTTTTTGTCATTAAGGGTGATTAATCTTGTTCAAGAGGTAAAAAATTTAGAAAATGTATTAATTGGGGTCTAAATTGATCATATGAGTCGTAATTGGTGTTTTTGAGTGTTTTGAGAGCATCTAGATGCATCTAGATGCATCAAAACACCTAATTACATCAATTTTTTCATTCATTGGAGAAATTTGACACTTTGCTTAATTTTACCTTAAAAGAGGAGACCATAATTAAGAGTCTAATTAATCCCCTATTTTAGATTAATTTACACATTTGTTGATGCACAAAGATTAGCATTCCCTTACTCTATCCAATGATGTGCTCAATTGTGTAAATTAATTAGGGATTAGTGTTTAATTAGAGTCTTTGATTAGTGTAAAAGAGAGAAAGATTAGTGAAAGGATTAATCTTGAATTAATTCTTAACCACTTTTTTACATAACTCATTAGCATTCAATGAGTAGATGCTCATGAGTTGTCAAATTGTCCATTTTGGGGATCATTTATGAGATGAAGAGTGTAAGGGGTGTCATTAAAAGGTTGACTTTTTTTATTCCCACTTACCTTTTTGGGAAAATGCCCATATCTCTTTCATTTTAAATTCAAAAAATATCCCCCCCAAAAAGAAAAACTTGTATTTTCCACTAGACTCCAAAAAATAAAAAATAAATTTAATATTTAGGTGAAGTCCGTGGAGTTCACGACGTGAACCATTTTCTGCAACTTCACGGCGGCCAAAGGGTTCACGCCTCCTCGAGGAAACCGCGCAAAAAAAAAACGAATTTAATATTTCCGTGAAGTCCGGTTCACGGCGTGAACCATTTTTTGCAACTTCACGGCCAAAGGATTCATGTCCTCGAGAACCGCACCCAAAAAAACTCTGGAAAACACCCGTGTTTGGAGGCCCGTATCTCCTAAACCGTATATCCGATGATGAAGGCGCTCTAGGGCTCATCGAAAAACTGACATCGAGCTCTTCGACTTTGGACTTGGCCATCAGAAGTCAAAATCGACCACTTTGGCCTTCGACCAGTAGCCTTAAAATTCAACCCAAAAATCGAGGCAAAAGAACAGCCCAAAAACCACTAAAAATCGTAAAAAAAATAGTGCACAAACGACGACGAGCCATATTCGGGCTACTTTTTGAAGATCTAAACGACAAAATCATGGACCACTCAGGGGAACAAAGTTGTAGTACTCCAAAAATACAACAACTCCCTCATATAGAGTTTTTCAAAATTCCTTTTGGAACACCCTAAAAAACGTGCCGCGAAAAAGGAAAAAAATTTCTCAGAATTTTTTTTGTCTTGAGACAGTGATGGAAAATAGGTTTTAGGACCTCTTCCATCTAGGAAGTTACTAGCATACACTTTTTTCGGAAAATTATCTCAGGTCGTTCATGTCGTGCGTATAGAGCGTGCGTATAGAGAATAAGGTAATTAGGGCAAACGGACACCCGTTTGACCTAATGAAGAGAACGCTAGGCCTCTTGAGGCTGTAACGGGCTATGAGAAAATATAAAAGCAAAAAAAAAAAAATTTGTGCTTGCTCATTAAGGAGCAATTATGCAATCAGACATGGTAATGATAGAGGGATTGCCAAAGGATCACACACAAGGACTAAACCCAATGATTGACATCTTTGAGCCATTGAGATCTATGCTGCAAATGCACCTCCCAATATAGTGGCTTGTATAAGCTGGACATCTATGACAAGCATACTTATGATGCAAATATAGTGGCTGCCCACACTCCTGCTATGCATGATGCAGAGCTATGACATGCTCGTTTTGGGCATGTAAATTTTTGGAGTTTGATGCTTTTGTAGAAGCATCATATGGTTGATAATATGCTGCCTCTTGAGTATCCACCAAGACATGTATGTAAGGGGTGTATTTTGGGAAAGATGCAATGAAAACCATTCCCCAAAGACGGAGCTGCTAGAGCTAAAAGTAAATTACAGCTCATACATAGTGATGTATGTGGCCCAATGCGGACACCATCCATATGGGGGCATCTTTACTTCATCACATTCATTGATGACTACTCCAGGTTTGCTTGGGCTTACCCCTTGAAAGCGAAAGTAGATGTGTTTACATGCTTTCGACACTTTGTAGCAATGGCTGAAAATATGTGTGGATGTAAAGTCCAAACACTCCGCTCAGATAGAGGTGGAGAATACATGTCAAATGCATTCATGGATTATATGCTTCAAAAGGGCATCAAACACCAATGTACTGTGCCTTATACACCGTAGCAGAATGGTGTAGCTGAAAGGAAAAATAGATCTCTCATGGAGATGGCAAGTTGCATGGTGAAAGCACAAAAGTTGCCTCACAAATTTTGGATGGAAGCTATAATGTGCGCAACTCATGTGTTGAACAGGTCCAACAAAAGCTTTGAAAACCATAACACCATTTGAGGCTTGGTATAGCCGAAAGCCAACAGTGGATTATATGCGTACATTTGGGTGTTTGGCATATGCACATGTGCCAGAACAACTCCGAACAAAGCTAGATGACAAAGCAATTAAATGCATTTTTGTGGGCTACAGCAATGAGAGCAAAGGATACCGTCTTTATAATCCAACTACACGAAGGATTTTTGTTAGTAGAGATGTGGTATTTGCTAAAAATTCAAAACAGCCCATGTACACCTTGTATAAAAGCAATGATACAGACATACAAGACATGTTTGATGGACTTTTACCCATTGCAATTAGGGGGGATTCAAATTAGCCAGCCCCTACACAAGAAAATCCTCATGTAGAACATGTGGAATAGCCAGCCATTCAGCCCCCTTCTATGGAAGTAGTGGAAGATCTTGTTAGGGAAGAGCTAACAGCCATAGACACAGCCAAGTCAGTGCCAAGATGGTTGCTGAAAACTTTGCAAGAAAGCAAACATGCAGCTCCACTCACAAGTAGAACAAGGGCTAGTTCCAGCCATGCTTTGAATATACATCGTGGGGAGTCTGCATTAGCAATGGGTGGTCTCTTTGATTCAGAAGAGACTTCTTCTTATGAAGAAGCACATGAGAATGAGCATTGGTTGCAAGCTATGCAAGCTGAAATTTCTTCTATCATGAAGAACAATACATGGAATCTTGTGGCATTAAAGGCAAGCATGTCATTGGAACAAAGTGGGTGTACAAAGTCAAAAGAAAGTCTGATGGTACTATTGACAGGTACAAAGCAAGACTTGTGGCTAAAGGCTACTCCCAAAAAAAGGGAATAGATTATGAAGAAACTTTTGCTCCTACTTCGAGAATGACCACAATAAGATCAGTGATTGCATTGGCTGCACATAAAGGATGGATACTGCATCAATTGGGACATCAAAACTGCATTCTTAAATGGGGATTTACAGGAGGAAGTATATGTAAATCAGCCCATTGGTTTTGTAGTTCCTGGTGAGGAACATAAAGTATGCAGGTTACACAAAGCATTGTATGGGTTAAAGCAAGCTCCAAGAGCTTGGTATGATAAGATACATGCTCATCTAACCAGCCAAGGTTATGTGAATAGTCCAGCTGCTGAAAGCACATTGTATGTGAAGAAAACCGATGCCGATATTCTCATAGTCATCTTGTATGCAGATGTATGCAGATGTATGCAGATGTATCTTATCATACCAAGAGCTTGGTATGATAAGATACATGCTCATCTAACCAGCTAAGGTTATGTGAATAGTCCAGCTGCTGAAAGCACATTGTATGTGAAGAAAACCGATGCCGATATTCTCATAGTCATCTTGTATGCAGATGTATGCAGATGTATGCAGATGTATGTCGATATTCTCATAGTCATCTTGTATGCAGATGTATGCAGATGACATGCTCATTACAGGTACTAGCAAAGCACAAATTTTAGATTTCAAAGCTGATTTGAAAACTGAATTTGATATGTCAGATTTGGGGCCTTTACACTACTATCTCGGTATACAGTTTATGCATACAGATGATGGCATTGTTATGCAGCAAACTAAGTACATAAAAAGTTTGCTAAAAAGGTTTCACATGGATGAATGTAAGCCATTTCTACTCCGGTAGAACTAGGTGTACGGCTTACTATGCATGATATTAGAGAGCCTTTTGAGGCCGGCATTTACAGCTAGGGATGTCTCATTTACTTGTGTAACACGAGGCCAAACATATCTTTTGGGGTGTCTTTGTTGAGCAAATTCATGCACAGCCCAGGCACAAAGCATTGGCAAGCAGTCAAACACATTTTTCGTTATCTTAAGGGTACCCTAGATCTTGGTTTGTTCTATCCCAGGGGGGCAGCATACAGCTTTATGCATACAGTGATTCAGATTGGGCTGGTGATTATGATACCAAGCAATCCACTAGTGGGAATTGTTTTTTTCTTGGCAGTTCATGCATATCTTGGTTGAGTAAAAAGCAACTCACTGTTGCCACATCTACTTGTGAGGCTGAGTATAGGGCAGTCTTCACAGCTACAGTAGATGTGGCAACTCACTGTTGCCACATCTACTTGTGAGGCTGAGTACAGGGCAGTCTTCACAGCTATATTAGATTGTGTATGGTTGAGGAGACTATTGGCTGAACTTCGTGAGTGTCAGCACCCACCACCATTCTCATCTCACTGATAGCTAGAGTGCTATGGCCGTGGCATGAAATCCAGTATTTCATGCACATACCAAGCACATTGAGATTCATTATCACTATGTCAGAGAGAGGCTACATGCAGGGGAGATCAGTTTATCTTACTGCCCTACACATGATAATGTTGCAGATCTATTCACAAAGGCTTTACCTCGAGAAAAGTTTGAAGCTTTCCGCAAAGCTTTGGGCTTACTCTCATACAGAGAGTGATCTGCTACCTTGTACAGGTTCACACTTCCACTACAGGGGGGATTTGTAGGCATATGCTCACTTATGGTAGTGCTATGTGTGAACAGGGCTTAACCAAGGGCACTTTTTCCCATGTGGTTTTTCCCCTTGGATATCAAGTGTGAAAGGACACTACATATAATATTTTGTACTTCTATATTATATGGATGTGGCACACATGCAAGGGTTGACTTGCATTTTGTGGATACCACACTTTTGGCTCTCTCTCTCTCTCTCTCTCTCTCTCTCTCTCTCTCTCTCTCTCTCTCTCTCTCTCTCTCATTTCTGTGTGTGAGCTTCTCCATCTTGCACCTAACCCTAATGTGCAGGTTTGTGTGTGTGAGTGTGTAAGTCCAACACCAACAACTTAGGACTTCATCCTAACTTGCTACCACACGCTCTTGAAGTGGGAATCGCCATAAATACTCCATCACACCATTACGGGCGCCCGTCCAAGTTGTAGCTTTGGACACCATTGCTTTATATCTTGAATGTATGACCCTTTGGTGTATCTACCATGACTCCTTGATATAAGATAATGGTAGTAGCTCTTGTTAATCCTAGAATTGGATTAACATCCCCCCCTTCCTGATGGTGATCGCGTCCTTGTGATTGTGTTAAAGACCTTTATGTGGGGATAATAAACAAGCTTTGTTGATGGCTTTGATGTTGAGTGACGTTCAATGGTCTTTGTTCTTCAAGAAGGAATAATAAAAGCTAGTTAGTGAATGAAGAGAGTAGTGGTTTATTGGGAATTCCTAACGGGGTGGGGTTTTTTGCGAATGATTGCATTTTTATACTTGTGTGAGCCCCCCTTTTTTTTGGGCTCATTTTGTTTTTGGCAATCATCAGCAAGGTTACATGTGATTTTTTTAATGGGGACACTAAGAGATGTTAATAATGGGAGAGAAGGGAGGGAAGGATCTGGAGGAACATCGACTTAATCATCAGAATGAGATGGTGATTCTTAGTTCCTCATTTGATTCATTGAAATGACATTCATCATTTAAAGAAATTGGCTTTCGATGATGTCCCTTTATGGCACAAGATTCTTGTCAAATATTGTTGAGTAGGACCTGTTCTTGTCTTCTTCTACCCATGTGCTTTTATGTATATTTAAGTGCTCTTATGAAGCAGATACACAAGAAGTACAAGAAATCAGTCATATAGACTCTTATTGAACTGCTTTGTGTTGAAGTAGCCATTTGTTGGTGAGGATTGAAAGAATTACATCAACTTGCGAGGCTAATATATAGATATCTTCACTAAGGATTGAAGATCATTGATTTGTGAAGATGGTGGTGTCGTTTGGAGAGGTTTGTAATTTGAAGGAAAATTCCAAGTGATGGGTTGTATCATTGACCAAGATTTTGCCCACCATGGCTCCCCCCGTCCAGAGATGTACCTGGAAGTTGTTGATGGTGATGCTTTGGTGAAAATGTTCTCCAGTGCATGAGTATGGATATGTACTCATGGAACAGCTGCTACATTAATTTAGCTATAAGAATATTAAGCAATAAGCTTAACAAATATATAATGGCTATTGAAGATCGTTTTGGGAAAGTGTTAGTGCATGAGATGGCTTAAATTGTGAAAGTGCAGGTTCTTAAGCCGTGAGACTGTATTTGTGAGAAACCTGAACTCGTGAGATTGCAAGTGTTTTGGTCGTGAAGGGATATTTTGTGAAATGGTCTAATCCCGGAGAGTTAATCCCATGAAATGGTGTTTTCGTGAAAGTGCAGGCCGTGAACTGGAATTCCGTGAAGTTTAATTGTGTGAAGTTTAATTCCGTGAGATGGAATTCCGTGAAGTATAGTTCTGTGAGATGGAATTCCATGAAGTATAGTTCCATGAGATGGAATTCCATGAAGTGTAGTTCCGTGAGATGGAATTCCGTGAAGTGTTTTTTTTGGGCCGTGAAAGGTTATTCTGTGAAATGGCCTAAACCCGTGAAAGTGCAGGTCCTAACCCCGATGATTTTTGGCTGAAATGATTCTATGGGACAGCTAGAGCATAACATGCAAGCAACATGTGCTTCTACACTTATGCTTCACATCCAGAGGGGTGACAAGAGCATTGTGAGTCTATCTTTGATGTGCTCATAAGTCTTCATTTGCAGACATGGGAATTGATTCTTGAATTTTTGGCTGGCATGTTGTTGAGGCAGTAGATAAAACTACTTGTTGGTTACCATTGGGGTTGCTTGAACACAAAAGCTCTTATGTAGGTGCTGAATGCACGAGAGTGGTTGAGTGATTTACTTGTTATTGCTTGGGCCTTCATTCTTCTCTCGAACTTTAGGTGAAGCTGTTGGGGTTGAAGTCGATGGTGAGGCTTTCTTCACATTGTTCAATTTTGGCAACCATATGATGGGATTACCATCATAGTATCCTTGTTGTTGAAGCACATGCACAGGCACCCATCTTTGATGAACATTATAAACTAGTGGCTAATGTGCTTGTTTGGTGGCTGAGGCTTCCTTCTTTGTGCAAGCTTAGGGGACTTTGTGATGTGCTTGGGAATCCAAGCTTTGGTATTATTTTGGTAGTGCCCTTGTGCTTGCAGTAATGTTTTTGGTACCCACACTTGTTGACTTGGTGGAGTTCTTTGAGGAACTCACATTCATCAGCTTTTATGGACGGTGTTGTGGAGTACTTTTCTATTTCTTTGGACTTTGAGTATTGCGTTGAGGAAGAGGCTTTGATTATCTAGGCACCCAAATTTGATTGGCACCTTCATAGTAGCCTTGAGCTACAAGTAGCTGCTTCTCCACCCACATCTTGATACTATTAAGATACCTTGATTGTGGTTGTCGTGGTGGAGTTTTCTTTTGGGTTGATGTGGAAGGTTTGGGGCCCTCCTTGACTTTGGTTGGTGTTGAGTGGAGTGGTTGTCGATGTGACAAGGCCTTTGAGCATGTGGTTGTCTCCTTTGGTGAGGTTTATCGATGAAGATGCATAGGCTCCGGGGCCTTCCCTTTCAGTTCCTCATTAGAGATAGATGGTTGGGCTGTGGGAACTTCTTTAAGAATAGCTATTGATTTGCAAGGTTTTCGCATCAAACTTCATAGGTGAGGATGGGGTTGAAGGACTAGATGCTCTAACAGACTCGGTTGTTGACGCAGATGGTAGGTCATTATGTAGAATGGCTTCTGTGGAAGAGGCTTGTAACCTTTTACGTTCAGCATCATAGAAATCCATTAAAGTTGGATCCTCTTCCTTGCAGTATGGTATTGTCAACTTTTTGTCATTGACCATGATAATGACTCTATTGCTAGCAAAGCACAGTGATGCTTGGGTAGTAATAGTCCATTTATGCCCCAAAATCAAATCTGCTTCCAACACATACTCAACCACCAAAAACTTGCAAGTAAGGGGGTTAGTTTTAATATACATTGTATGCTCGAAGTACCCCAAACATGGCATGTTCAAGTCTTGTGTAAGGGGAATTCTTTCAAGATGTGCCGGAGTGTTGGTTGACCTAACAAATCCCATAGCTTGAGAGTCATGAGATTGTGTTCTCGTGTTGGATAAATCTGTGCTTAAGTTGTGGTGATTTTATTTGAAATTTTCAATCCAACCAGAATCCTAGGGATCTTTTTAGTAAGATATGTTGGAAGTCCCAGCTCCTCCAAGGTCTCTTCCTCCCATAATAGCAATTGTACATTGCTTGTAGGAGTGTTCAAGGTGACTGTGTGCATGGATTCATCTATTGAATACAACGATTCACATATCCAAGTTCTACCAACAAGGACGACATCATACTCAAGGGAATCTAGGGTAACATGGAATGTAAATTCCATATCTCCATCGATAGTTTGAGTAGTGTAGCTAAAGTAACCTAGAACTTCAATGTTTTGGCTCCTTTTGCAAGACTATTGCTTGTAGGGATGAGTTTAGGCTGTCCCACTGACACCCAAGTGTCTATTGTCATGCTACAACTAGCTCGAGGACTAATCAAGGTGCATTTGTGCTTAACATCATTGCCTGTAGGGAAATCCAGCCATACCATGATAGAATCTTCCAAAGGAACCATGGATGTTTTAGTTTTTGTTTCAACTTCAAATCCTATTTTTGTTTCATATTCCCATTCACTTGTATTCTCTGTTTGGTTCTCAGTTTTTTCAAGAGTACCCAATGCGTACACTGGCACACTTAGCCCTCTCACAATTTTTAATGAGGTCTATTTGGAAACTTGTGAATCCTCACAGTCTTGTTCTATGGAGTTCTTTATGTCTTGGTATAACTTAGGTTGAGCCCTTAATGGTGCAAGTGTGGATGTTATGGCTGGCTTCACCCCATAAGAGAAGAGCATTCCTCCAAATAAGGTTTTGAGAGACTGTTTTAACCTTGTAAGGGAA
This sequence comes from Cibotium barometz, assembly GCF_041138505.1. NCBI lineage: Eukaryota > Viridiplantae > Streptophyta > Polypodiopsida > Cyatheales > Cibotiaceae > Cibotium > Cibotium barometz. The sequence continues at coordinate 27,742,877 of NC_141059.1, read as the reverse complement.
TTATCGAATTCCTCACATGCTTTCTCAAGCGTATAGTTCGTACAATCCGTTTCCATTGATTCGTCTCTGTAGAGAGTATGTCTTCCTCTTGAAAGGGGAAGCGGTACTCCTCTGGGCTTTGTATTTTGGTTGCTTTTTTAGGATTGGCATTATGAGGCTCAATCACAAATGGTGACCCTATAAGACATTCAACCAAGCTAAGCATGCTCTCCTGAGCTTGCTTTTTACGTTCCGCATATGTCATGTGATTATTATTATCCATTTGGGGTGGTTGGGTGGGTTCTAGTTTCTTGATTGGTTTATGTGGTGCACCGAGTGAAGAGTAAGAAGTTGTTTTATCTTCACTTAGTGACGTACTAGAACTTGTTTCATTTTTTGACTTTCTTTGGTTTGTCAGTTTTTCATTATGTTTACCTATCCGATGAGATCGAATTTTCTTTTGGGCTTCTGTATCTTGTGTCGCACATATGGGTGTTTTGGTTTGTGTGGTGGCTTTTGATGTGGATGCTTCTGCATCCTGTGTATCTTTTGGCTCTTTTGTGTTTATGTCCCCTTTTGGGTTTATGTCTTCTCCACAGGCTCCTTTTCCCTGTCCTTTAATTCAACCTTGGTTTTGATCTCATTATGTTTACCTATCCGATGAGATCGAATTTTCTTTTTGGCTTCTGTATCTTGTGTCGCACATATGGGTGTTGTGGTTTGTGTGGTGGCTTTTGATGTGGATGCTTCTGCATCCTGTGTATCTTTTGGCTCTTTTGCGTTTATGTTCCCTTTTGGGTTTATGTCCTCCACCACAGACTCCTTTTCCGTGTCCTTTAATTCAACCTTGGTTTTGATAGTTTGTTGTCCCTTGTTTTTTTTGGGTTTAGAAGGTTTTGCTTTTTCTTTTGGGTTCTACTTTAAAGCATGTTCTTCTACCCATGTTGAGGTATTATCTTTTGCATTCTTTTTTACTATTTCTCATGCCTTGGCTTGTAAACGTGTAAGAACATTCAAGGGCACCATGGACAATTGTCCGTTTTATACACTTAAGATGTTAAGAGTTGTATTTTATGAGATGAGTTGCAATGAAGCAACTCGTCTTGGGCAATCTTGGAACATGTGTTCAATGCCACATCGTTCACACATGGGTTGCAAGGTGTCAGTGACTATGGGCATGGAAGTATTCCAAACTGTGCAGTCTGCCACCTTGTGAGGTCCACAACAATAGAAACATTGCAGTGTGCTTCTTGAGCAGTTTCTACCCTTTGGACTATTTTTGTTTGGTGCACGAGAGATGGAGGTTTTGAGTCAATTGTGGATGAAGTGGGACACTTTTTAGTATCGTGGTCAAAGGTCTTATGATATATGCAGTATAGAAGAACAGGTGCCTTGTATACACAATGGGGATTGGGATGGTCGTAGTGATTGCACTCAACACAAGGTATTCATTCCTCACTTTGTAGAGGCATCAAGGATGTCTGGTTTTGAATGTTCTCATCCTCTCTTAGAGATGTCAATTGGAAGGTTTTAAGCAAGGCTGCATAGAGTTCAGGGAATGTCAATTCCGAGATCGATCTTTCTTTTTCCATTGCTTCACTTGGTTTAGATGAGGAACACCTCGTAGCATGATCATCTTCCAACATGTTGTCATCTAAACGTATTGCTTCTTTACAACATTAATAGAATGTTTCTGGATTGGATACAATGATCAAGTTGTGTAAGCTGTTATTCTTCAAGCCCATCATGAAACATCTCTTTAATTGAATATCGTTTAATTTTTTCCATGACTTACAATGTGAGTCCAAGATTTTTATCAGAAGGATAAAATCTCTAATGAATTCATTTGGTTGACGCTCAATTGAATAGAGTTTTGTTGCTACACTCCACCGATCATCTTGTTTGGAAAAGCCATGTATAAAGGCTAATTTCAAGGTTTTGAAGTTGGTCTTGATCGTCGCAGGCATCAATGTGATGAACCATCGACTAGCTTTTCCCTCTAAAGGCATAGGTTCAATGCATGTACCTTGGTGGGACAGCTGAGATTTCCAAAGGCTTCACATCTTTGTTCAAACATGTGAATAAATTGAACAGAGTCTGTTATTCCGTCGTATTTGCCCATAATTTTAGAATTTGTACGGTCATATTTGTGTATGAGTCACTAAGGCCGTATGTGAATGCTCTTGTTGGGAGAGACTCACTGAGTTCTTGGGCTACCCCCCTTCCTAGACTAGTGAGTATGTCTAGGGTGTGGGCATCCAGGAAAGGGTTGGTACTTATAGGATTTACGGGAATATTAGGTAAGGGACCAAAGCCCGGTGGGATCGAAGTGACAGGGGGTGTAAAACCTGATGACACGCTTGTTATAGGCATGGCCAAGCTGATCTCTCCTGCCGAGAGTCTCTCCCTGACATAGTGATAATGCACCTCAATGTGCTTTGTGCGAGCATGAAAAACTGGGTTTCTCGCAACTGCCAATATGCTCTGACTGTCAGTGAAGATAGAGGTGGCAGACTCCTATCCAACACCCAAGTCAGCCATAAGCCATCTGAGCCACACACACTCAACCGCCGTAGCTGTGAAAGCTGCCCTGTACTCAGCTTCACAACTAGAAGTGGCCACAGTAGGTTGCTTCTTGCTCAACCAAGATATGCATGAGCTATCAAGCATGAAACAAAAACCACTTATGGACACTCTTGTGTCATAGCAACCAGCCCAATCTGAGTCCGAAAAAGCATGTAAATCTGGCGGCAACGATCCCCCCTTGGGATAAAACAACCCAAGATGTATGGTGCCACTCAAGTAACGAAAGATGCGTTTAACTGCCTTCCAATGCTGAGACCCTGGGCTATGCATAAACCTGCTCACCTGTGAGACTGCAAACTGAATGTCCGGCCTCGTAATGCATACATAAATGAGGCAACCAATAGCTGTCTGATAGAGTGTGACATCAAAGTGATCTCCAGCATCATGAAGACTCAACTTCAAACCTGTCTCCATTGGAGTAGCAATAGGCTTGCACTCTTCAAGGCCAAATTTCCGCAACAATGTCTCAATATACTTTGTTTGACACAAAGCAATACCTCCATCACACTGCTTAAATTGTATCCCCAAATAATGATGCAAATGCCCCAAATCTGACATCTCAAAAGAGGCATTCAAGTCAGCCTTAAAATCAACAATATGACTCTCATTTGGTCCTGTGAGCAGCATGTCATCGACATAGAGAGCAATGATTAGATGTACATTATCCACACGTTTAACATACAAAGTGCTTTCTGTTGGACTATTCTGAAAACCATGTGCAGTCAAATATGCATGTATCTTTTCATACCAAGCTCGTGGAGCTTGCTTTAAACCATATAAAGCCTTTTTCAACCTGCACACTTTGTTTTCCTGCCCTCTTTGAACAAAACCACGAGGCTGCGATACATACACCTCCTCATGCAAATCTCCATTCAAGAATGCAGTCTTTATGTCCAGCTGATGTACATTCCAACGATTATGAGCTGCCAATACACAAATGCTACGAATGGTAGTCATACGACAAGTGGGAGCAAAGGTCTCATCAAAATCAATGCCCTTTTCTTGAGCATAACCCTTTGCAACAAGTCTAGCCTTATAGCGATCAACACTGCTATCTGGCTTTCGTTTCAACTTAAAAGCCCACTTACATCCAATGGCCTTTAAAGAACAGTTGATTTCTGTAGGTGAGATTATTCCTGATCATTCTCTTGTGCAGACTGTTCTTGATGCTTTACCTGAGACATATCAAACTTTTACTTCCACGTGGAGACTTCTTAATGAGGACAGACCTGATGCTATCAAGTATGATACTTTAGTCAACAAGCTCTTGCAAGAAGCGCAGTCCAGGCAAAACAGGGCTAGGCAGCGTGCAGTTGATCAAGCATTTATTGCTGCCCAACAACAGAGAAGAAGTGGTAAGGCAGCCCCTTCCACTGTTTCTTCTCCTATTAGTAGGTTTGCAACTTCTTCTCCTTCCACAGGTAGCAACAATAAGTCTGAGAAGGCTCTTAATAAAGGCAAGAAAAAGACCAGGTGCAACTATTGTAAGGCAAATGATCATGTCATTAAGAATTGCCCTAAGCTAAAGGCTAAAGAGGCAAAGAAGAAAGAGTCAAATGCAGCCACAATAGCGGATGCTTCTACAAATGCAGATTCTGCAAATGTTGTGTAGGATACAGAATGGGCGTTTAGCGTGTATTGCCAGTATGACCCATCTGTACATGATGCATGTTTGGCAGTTTCTGATGACTCTCATGTATGGTATTTTGACAGTGGTGCTACAAAGCACATTACCTCGCATCGTGATATGTTCACTTTTCTTGAGGCTGTCCCTAATGGGAATACTGTCACATGTGCCAATAATGCTTCTTACCCAGTGAAGGGCATTGGTAAAATTATGCTTACTGCTGCAAATGGCAGCGCTTTCACACTTTCAGATGCTTTGTATGTGCCAGGGATAAAGAAGAATCTATTGTCTGTCTCTGCGCTTGCTAGACTTGGACTTGTAGTCAAATTTGTGCATGACAGATGTACTGTTCATGATTTGACTTCTGGTGATACGATTATTGTATCTGGCACCTTGTTTCGTGGGCTGTATAGGCTCAATTCTTATGACAAGTGTGTGGAAGATTCAGCAAATGTAGTTTCTGATGAAAAGGCAGTTTAAGATGCAAAACTATGGCATGCTCGTTTTGGTCATCTGAACTTTGCTAGTTTGCTGCGTTTGCAGAAATTTGATATGGTTGCTTCATTGCCCCCTCTTGAGGCACCATTGAAACATGTTTGTGAAGGTTGTATTTTGGGCAAAATGCAGCGTTCTGCGTTTCCAAAGGATGGTTCTGTGCGGGCCACTCGCAAATTGCAACTTGTACATAGTGATGTATGTGGGCCTATGCAAACTCCGTCATTTGGTAAACACTTGTACTTCGTGACTTTCATTGATGATTACTGAAGGCATGCATGGGTATATCCACTGAAGGCAAAGTCCGAAGTGTTTTTGTGCTTTAAACAGTTTTTTCTTATGGTTGAAAATGTATCCAATTGTACTGTGGGCACCCTCCGTTCTGATCGAGGGGGGGAGTACATGTCTAAAGAGTTTGATGCATTTCTGGCTAGTCGTGGAATAAAACACTAATGTACAGTGCCGTATACCCCTCAGCAAAATGGTGTTGCTGAGAGAAAAAACAGGTCACTTATGGAGATGGCACGATGTATGGTCAAGAGCCAAGCTTTGCCACATGCGTTTTGGCTTGAGGCTGTCATGTGTGCTGCATATGTACTCCACAGGTGTCCCACTAAGGCCTTGCAGTCTATTACTCCATACGAAGCTTGGCATGGCAGGAAGCCTTCTATTGGTCACTTGCGTGTCTTTGGTTGCTTGGCCTATGCTTTAGTGCCTGTGCAACAATGCAGAAAATTGGATGATAAGGCTGTCAAATGCATTTTTGTTGGTTATAGTGCTGAAAGCAAGGGTTACAGATTGTATCATCCGCAGTCAAAGCGTATCTTGATTAGTCGAGATGTTGTTTTTGTGGAAGATGCAGTGCAGCCTTTGTTATCATATACCAAAGAGACAGGTGTGAGCTCACGGGATGTATTTGATACATTGTTGCCTCTGTTTATAGGTGGGAATTCAAATGTAAGTCCTAAATGATGAGGCAAATATTCAGCCTATGCAGAATTCAAACGACATCATAGATCAGCCTATTTCTGATGTATGCAGATTTACAGGATGTAATTCATGAGGATAGGGCTGAAAATGAGTAGGCTAGAGGTATGCCTAAATGGCTGGTGCAAACCTTGCGTGATAGTAAGATTGATGCACCTATGACTAGTCGTACTCGTTCAGGTTTTCAGCATGCCTCTTATACATCAGATTGTTATGCTTTGGCTGTGTCTAGTATGTGTGAAGAAGAAGAACCTCTTTCATTTGATGAGGCACAAAATTCAGAAAATTGGTTGGCTGCAATGCAAAGTGAATATGATGCTATAATGAAGAATGGTACATGGTCTTTGTGTGATTTGCCTATTGGTAATCTTTAATCTCAGCAAGAAAAACATTCATGTCATCATCTTCTTGCATAATCTTCAATTCTAGCTCTTTACGCAGGTAAGCGATTTTTGCCTCGTTACGACCTGCATACGAACCAGCTAGAATATCCCAAGCCTGTTTTGCTGTTTTAGCTGAACGAATATGTGGGGTGATGTTACGTTTGATAGAAAGTGTAATCAAGGCATGAGCCTGCGCATCTTTACCATCCCAAACGAGCTTGTTCAGCAGTGGGTAAAACAGCAGCAACAGTAGAGCTGCTAGAACCTGCAACATCCTCAACAGATCCTACATCCACAGAACCTAGACGCACATCCGTACCCTGCACAATGTTCCACACTCCTTTTGCAACCAAAACATGCTGCATCATGTATGCCCAAAGTGGGTAGTTGCTGTCTCCATCCAGTTTGTCTTCAACAGACAACATACGAAATACATCATTGCTGTTATCAGCCATGGCCACTGATTGAAACTGATGCAAAAGTTACCTGTAATGAAGCGAAGACTGAATAGAAGACAACTTGTGCTATGTAGCACAGTCCACAATAGAACACGTATGCCTGTTTTGCAGAAAACTGCACTGTCGAAATTTTTACAGAAAATGACGAAAACACATGTGCAGAACTTGAAATGCAGAAACGGAGCCCGAAACGACCTCAGATGCAAATCCTGAGAACGCATAAGCCCTTCTGGCTTTTTTGCAGAGTATAGGGACCTGAAAGCACTCGTGAAAACTCACCTCAATCGGAGAACGTGAGTCGGAGGGTGCTGGCGACGTAGCCCTGGGAGTCGATGCCTGCTCTGATACCAATTGTTGAAATTAGGGTTGCAAGAAAGCACACAAAGCTTGGAGAAGAAGAAGCAAGAATGCACACAACACAAAGTGTATTAGATTGTGTCAATGTACAAAGATTAGTTAGCCCTAGAATGATGGGCGTATATACAAGCCGGGGGAAAAAACCTCCTAAAGAGGGAAAAAGTGCCCCGGCGGTCCTAAGTGTGTTCACACACATCACTGCCTATATATATGGCAACATCCGTATAAGGCTTAATTAGTCACCAAGGGATATGCCCAGAGATAAGGCATTAATTATGATGAGACTTTTGCATCTACATCACGCATGACGACCATCCAGACTTTGGTTCCATTGGTTGCACATAAAAGCTAGAATGTGCATCAGTTGAATGCCAAAACTACATTTCTTAATGGTGATATGTAGGAAGAGGTTTATGTCACACAACCTTCTAGCTTTGTTCAGCAAGGTGCAGAGCATCAGGTATGCAAATTGTGCAAAGCAATATATGGCCTTAAATTGGCTCCTGTTGCTTGGTATTTAAAGATACATGCATACTGGCTCTCTTACATGTTTCAGAATAGCCCCACTTAGAGCACTCTTTATGTTCACAAAAAAGGGGATCGTCTCCTTATCTTGAACCTTTATGGGTGTGGACGATCTGCTCATGAGGACAAGCCCTAACGAGGGGCATATTGGAGCTTTCATAGCTGACCTGCAGAATGCATTTGATGTTTTCGACATGGGTCTTCTGCATTATTATTTGGGTATCGAGTTTGTTTTAACTTAGGGGCTATCATATTATCTCAGAGAAGATACATTGAGCAGCTCTTGGAATGATTCCAAATGATAGATTACAAACCTATTTCTACTCCTGTGGAACCCGGTCTCCACCTGTCAATTGAGGACTCTTTTGAGTCCTTTGATAATGCCACCTACTATCGAATGCCTTATATATGTGTTAGGTTTAGTTTGCATCCATTGCATCAAACAATGCAATAGAATACAATTTTTAGTGGTTTTTAGCTCTCTTTAGAGTTAAACATAGCGCTAGAATCATAGAGCTAGAGTTAAACATAGAGATAGAATCATTAATTTTTGTTTGATTTGTGTGTTTTTTATTTGATTTGTATGCATTAGAGTGTTAACAAGTATTAGGAGTAGCTTAATCGCTTAAAAAATTTCTCAAAAACATCAAAAAACTCTTGAAAATCGACTAATCTTTCTTAATTGACTAGTTTTTATCATTAAGGGGTGATTAATCTAGTTCAAGAGGCAAAAAGATTAGAAAACGTGTTTTTTGGGTTCGAAATTAATCATATACGACATCGAAATTAGTGTTTTGAGAGTTTCTAGATGCATTAAAACACCTAATTACATCAATTTCTTCATCAATTAGAGGAATTTCTCTCTCTTTTGCTTAATTTTGCGAGAAGAGAGTAAAATTAAGAGTCTGATTAATCTCCAATTATAGATTAATTTACACATGAGTTAATACACATAGCTTAGTAATGTCATGCTCTATCCAATGATGTGCTCAATGGTGTGAATTAATTAGTGATTAGTGGTTAATTAGAGCCTTTAATTAGTCTAAAAGGAAAAAAAATTAGTGAGGATTAATCTTTGATTAATTTTTAAGCACTTTTTTACATAACTCAGTAAGGCTAATGAGCATTGAATGAAAAGATGCCAATGAGTTGTCAAATTGTCCATTTTGGGGGTCATTTATGAAGGGTGTAAGGGGGTGTCATAAAAGGGTTGACTTTTTTGATTCCCACTTGCCTTTTTGGAAAAATGCCCATATCTCTCCAATTTAAAATTCAAAAAATACTCTCCCCAAACAAGAAAATTCGAATTTTCCTCTAGATCACAAAAATTTTTAAAAATAAAAAATTTCCATGAGACGTGTGTCTCACGCCTTAAGGTCTCACGCCTTTTTTTGAAAAAAATCCGTGAGACACGTGTCTCATGCCTTAAAGCGGTTCACGCCTTAAGGTCTCACGCCTATATATATATAAGATACATGTCTCACGTCGTGAGCTACACCTGTTGTTTCACGAAATAGCCCCTGCAAAAAATGGATGTTTCACGCATTAAGGTCTCATGCCTTAAGTAGTTCACGCCCTTTTTTAAAAAAATCAAATTTTATAAAATCTGTGAAGTCCAATTCACGTCATGAACCACACATGTTGGTTCACATGATGTAAGGGGGTCGGTCGGCCCAAAAAAAAAGGAGAGTCTGGAAAGTAGCCCTGTTTAGAGGCTCATATCTCCTAAATCGTGAATCCGATGAACGCGCTCTAATGCTTATCGGAAAGCTGATATCGAGCTCTTCAAAATTGGTCTTGAGCATCCAAGGGCAAAAATCGATCATTTGACTTTCGACCAACAGCCTCAAAATTCAACCTAGAAATTGAGGCAAAAAATGACTCTTAAAGCACTAAAAATCGCCCAAAATTGCCCGAAAATGATTGCGAACCATATTCGGGCTACTTTTTTAGTGTCTAAAAGACAAAATCATGAAAAACTCATATAGATAAAGTTGTAGTACTCCAAAAATACTACAACTCTCTCATAGAGAGTTGTTCCAAATTCCTTTTGGAGCACTTTAAAAAATGGGCTACGAAACAGGGAAAATCTTCCTAGAAAAAAAAAATCATCTTGAGACAATGATGGAAAATCCGAACGGCATCACTTTTCATTGAAATTGTCACTGTGAGACTACAAAGGCCGTTTTGTGTTTGTCTTTCTCAACAATCCTGATTTGATGAAAACCGGACTTCATGTCCATCTGAGAGAACCATTTAGCAGCAGAGATTGACCTGATCAGATCGTCCTTGTTGGGGATAGGATACCTTTTGTCTGTTAGATGCTAGTTTAGCTTCTTGCAGTCTATCACCATTCTCTTTTTCCCTCTTTTGATTTCATTACGATTGTTGACAAAGAAAGCAGGAGAGGACCAGTTTGAATCTGCTTCTTCAATTAATCCTTTAGCTAGCATTTCTTGGATAAGGCTCTTGCATTCTTCAAGATCATCAGGATTCATTCCAGGGTGAGAGGCTTTGGTCGGAGTGGCTCCTTCTTTGAGTGGTAGCTCGACTTCAAATTTTGATCTCTCCCATCTGGCAAGGGGGTCCTCGGAGTAAAGGGTTAGATACCTTTTATGCATAGCATCAATTTCTGCAGCATACCTTTGCCTTCTTTCAGTGTGTTGAAGACCGCCTTTGTAGAATCGTCTTTGTTCGGTAGCTCGACAACCTTCTTGATAAGGCTGCTTGTATGGGTGGCTGCTCCTTTTATCTTCAGATCTTCATAATGTCCCTTTTTAATCTTGATTCAAAAGATGTTACTTTCGGGATACACTGCATACATTTTGAAGGTGTGCAGAAAGTTGGTGCCGATTAGGATATCACAATCATGCTTCTCATGGACATACAATCTGATGGGAACTGCTAGATGGTTGATCAGGATGTCCATGACAAATGTCTCTATGATTAGCCCTTTAGTGCCATTTGCATAAGTGACATCTATTCTACATTTGTTCATCCTTTTGGGTCAAATGAGCCTTGGCTTGATTAGGCTTATTATGGCACCAGTGTCGATGAACATGTCGAGGGGGAGGAAAGCAGATTGATTGTTGTTGGCGATCTCTGTTCTGATCCTTGTTCCCATAATTATTTGATCGAGAGAGCTACTGACCATCTTGATACTAGTTTCAAAGGAATTGGCCAGTGCTCCTGTGCATAGAGATAGACTTGGTGAGAGATAACATTGCCATTGATCAAGGTAAGAGAGGAGTTTGATGTGCTCGATCATTGCGTGCGAACTTCTTGTTGCAGTGCCTCAAGGTCCGAATGCCTCAACGTCTAACGCAGCACCCCCTGGTTATGCTTTTAGCGGCTTAACGATGGCGATGGAATAGGCTTCAAGAAAAGTAGCACCTTAGACTGCGCGAGGCAGATACTCTATTACTCCAATACAGATGGGTGAATGGTGATCAATACCAAAGACTATAATAAGAACGTTCAAAGAGAGATTAACAAGCTCTGATAATCAAGGAAAGCAATAAGGACTAATGATGAGAGGATCGGAAGTCTAGAGCTTTGATACTAGAAAGCTATTTGCGGATAAGAGAGGTTAACTTGGGCTTATACACAAAGCAGTAATCTTAATAGTTGTGTTAACAGAGGCCATAAAAGAAAAACTTGTCAAGAGTATAACGAGAGAAATAAACATAATGATCTCAATAATCATATATTATGCTGGCAGGAAAAACTCTAGACTTAGAGTGAAAAAACCTGTGACTCAATGTACAAGAGAGTGAAGGGAGATGATGGCTAAGGAAGACTCACAAACTAGAGAACGCATACACTAAGTCGTGCTTCTCTCTTTGTGAGGGTGCTTATTTATACCCAAGCATGCCTTGGGGCCCAAGCTTGATGCCTTGAAGCCCAAGCCAAATGTCTTGTCATTCAAGCTAGATGCCTTGAGGCCCAAGCCAGATGCCTTGCGGGGCAAGCCGAGTACTATTTGTAAAGAGAAAATTTACAAGCACACTACCTTTATATGCACATGGGTGTAGTCCAAAAAGTGTACCTTTCGGAGTGAGGTGTACACTACCAACATGCCCGGTAGATAGCACTATTGTAACTTATAGCATATAAGCCCAATAGATAGCATTTTTATATTTTGTGGTTGACAAAAAGTGCAGCCACTCACCCAAGCCACGTGGCTATGTTATAGATTGTTACTCCTTAAAAAATTATCTTCTGAAGGAACATGTGAAGATTTGTTTCAGAAATCACAAATCCAAATTTGTGAAGTTCATTGAAGACTTGTTCCAGGTGCTCAAGGTGCTCTTTGAGACATTTTGAGAAAATTAAAATTCACAACACATTGATCTCTAATCCTTGGTGAAGATATCTAAATTAGCCTCGCAAGTTGACGTACTTTAATACCTTGCCAATAAGTGGCTACTTCAAAGCAGCAACTCAATCAGAGTCCAATTGACTCCTTTGATGTACTTCATGTCTATCTTCTTCATAGAGCACTTAAATATACATAAAAGCATAAAAGCACATGGGAAGAAGCAAGCAAGAATAGGTCCTATTCAACAAGATTTGACAAGAATCATGTCCACAAAAAGGGACATCATCGAAAGCCAAATTCTTTAATGGATGAATGACGCTTCAATGAATTAGATGAGAAACTGAGAAACACAATCTCATTCTGATGATTTTGTCTACATTCCTCCGGATCCTTCCTTCTCTCCTCCCCCATTATTAACATCTCTTAGTTTCCCCACTAACACAAATCACATGTAACTCTGCTTATTATGATTGCCAAAAAAAAAGTGAATATATTAACCAAAGAAAGGGCTCACAAAAATATTAAAAATGCAATCATTCGCAAATAACCCCACTCACCCACCCCATTAGGAATTCCCACAATGACTAACCTTTTCATTTACTATAACTAGCCTTTCTTATTTCTTCTGGAGGAACAAAGACCATTGACCGTCGCTCAACATCAAAGACCATCAACAAAGCTTGTCAATTCTCCCCACACAAAGGTCTTCAATTGCGATCACGAGGACACGATTGGCATCAGGAAAGGGAGAATATTAACCCATTTCTAGGGTTAACAAGAGCTACTACCATCATCTTATACCAAGGAATCAAGGTAGATACACCAAAAGATCATACATTCAAGATATGAAGCAATGGTGTCCAAATCTACAACTTGGATGGGCGCTCGTAATGGTTCTATGTAATACTTATGGTAATTTTCGCTCTTCAAGAGCCTGTGGTAGTAAGTTAGGATGAAGTCCCGAGACGAGTGATGTACTTCATGGATATATTATGAGAGTAGTCATTGTAACATTAGGCCTCTTATGAGCTGAAAGTGCCCGACTGGCCACAGTTTAAGTGAGTGTGAACACTTATGGCCATGTATATAAGTGAATATCTCTCATAATACAAAAAACTATCCCATTGTGCAATAGAGTCTTGCTCTTGCTAATCTCTCTCTCTAATGCCTGCTCGTGAGTGTGTGTGAGTGAAGTGAGGTGAGAGGAGAGACAAGTACACATAGTGCAATGCGGCGGTGTGACAATGCTCGTGGGAGGCGTGGTGGAATTGCGTCACAAGGAGTTGTAGAACTTGGATACCTCAAGGGTTACGAGCTCGGCCATTGGAAAGATCCTCACGACAGTTGCGGTTCATCAAGTAATCTCTTGTTGAAGGGGAATTAGGGTGAGCCATAATAAGGGGGTCGTGCGAAGGCAATGCCCATTCAATGGGGTAGTTCTGTTGTCTGTGGCAAATAGGCCCTCTATCCAGCTAGTGAGCGCAAAAGGGCAAAGAGGTTTATTGGCCAAACAAGGCTGTTAATAAGCTGGGCAGAGTCGATCTTATGCCATAGCTGCCGGGTGATTAGCTCTCGGAAAGAGTTAAAGAGGTTGTGTCAACACTTGCTGTAACTGGAGGAGAGAGCAGAGCATCCAAGGCTTCATATACAGAGGCAAAACGTGTGTATCAGACCGTAGGTATGAGAGCTTCAAGCCAGGCGCGGGGTGACATAGCCATATGGATAGACCTTTCTTTACTCCATGGCTGGCAGTAGCGAGCTTGGGCAGAGGAGAGCTAGAGAGGAGGAGAATGTGACAGCCCTCACCAGCCAGACTTTCAACTTCAGCATTCCGCACACCTGCTGGCCAGCTTACGCATTCCGGACCCGCTACCCGGATTAATTCCGCGACACACTCGGATTCTAGTTCCACCATTCAACGTGCACACTCCAATTCCACCAACCAGATTGATAATTCTAGACTTCCCGGATTGATAAAACAACGTGCAGACTTCCCGAATCCAAAATTCTCCGCCACCCTCACTCCGTGTCCTCCTAGACTGCTATTTCCGGACGCCAACCCATCTTCCCACTTCTGCTTTGCATCCGCGCCACCCAGACTCCATCAACTGGATTCCAATTCCAGATCCATCTCCGCCACCCTGCCAATTTCGCTCGCCGGATCAGCACCCCACTCCCCCGACACCCCTGCTTGCTAATTCCAGACGCGGATACATATTCTGCTTGCCAACCCGGACCGGATCAATGTTTCGCGTGATGAACCCGGAACGCGGAAGAAAATCTTCCCTTGCTAAACAGAAAACCAGGCGCAGCACACTCTCCTCACAGTCAATCAACTGCCACTCGTTAATGACCCATCCATACGTCATGAGATTGGGCCTCCATAACAAAGCCCAATGTTGCATAGGGTGGTGACTCCAGTGAGGATGTATATGATGGCGAAGGAGAAGGCAAAGCTAGACAACAACGAAAGCTCTCATTTACGCTCCTACTTGTAGCCCAGCTTTGTGAGGCACTGCTAGCCAGAGTCTGCCATCCCTCTACGGAGATTGTCATAGGGAGCAGGAGAGCTTTGGCGAGGGGTGCCCAATTAAAAAGTCAAAATCTGAGCTGAGGGAGCACCTGCTGCTGCTGCAAACATGGGTGTAACCCGACCCATTTGATTTATACCCCGAGACCCACCTGGCCCTGACCAACACTCCGTCTACCAGCCGGGTAGCAGCCCCGTGACCGGTTTCTGTGATTTGCTATCCGCCTCGCTCAACCCAGTTTGCCAAGATGAGCCACTGGCATCTCGGTTGCAGTCCCGTAGGAGCTAATTAGAGCAATCCAGATGGCTACACTACAAGCCAAAGTGGACAACCGGATGCAAAATATGTGTTATAAAGCAGAGTAGCCCTCACATTAATGGGCTGGAAAGCATGTAAGCATTGCGGCAGTCAGAAGCATCGGTCGTCTGACCTGCAGGCAATGTGACCAACATGACCATCGAACCAATGACTACTTATACCATGTATGTCGCCAATGTAGATTCCAGGGTCATAGCTCTCAGGTGTGCCCACATGCATTGTTGGAGCAGTCCGAGTATGTGCAGCACCGATGGCTCAAGCGGAAGAATGCCTGTAAAGTTGACCGCCTTCTGAAAAGTAAAAAGAAGCTCAAGCGGTTTCTCAAAGATACCGCCTTAGCAGTGAAATAGCATTCCCAACACCCTTGAAGAGGAGACTCCTTGCAAGATATGGCATGGATAGCAACTACAACTGGAAACCTCTTGTCTGATGTCAAGCATGCAATTGCAAACCTCGAGGATGAAGACAATAGTTCGAACAACAGCCCAGACAGTGACTCTAAGGCTTCTGATGCTGATCCGGATGCTCACTATGGTTGCCATGCTAATGGAGTGGATATGGCTGCAATTGACCATCCAAGGAACTTTTGGCTGCCCAGAATGTCCTTGAAGAGCATGGTGGTGATCAGTAGAGCAGCACATTGGTTATATCCCCGATGTTAGTGATGGTGCCTGGCATAAGCTGAATGAGCAGCCTGCCCCTCTTCTCGATGAGGATGATGCCGTATCACTTCTGGAAGAAGCCCATCCCCATGATGAACCAGATGTATGGCACATGTTCTCGCCAAGTGGGGCAATAGAGGTCATGAACACTTGGGATAAAAGGTTTCTAGATTCTGATTTTGTACCTCCTACATACCGATCCGCATGATCAATCCGGATTGGGTTTTGGCCTAGCCTTGAAACCGGTGTTGCCGAATGGACAATGTCCCCATGTGATGAAGCAAGCTTTTGCAGAGTCTCCATCCTATGCACTGTTGATGGTGGCTAAATTACTGGATGATCCAAAGGAGGAAACTCTTGCTGCTCTGATCTCTGGATATGCTGATGAAAGGCTTAGTAAGCAAGCATTGGATTGCTTCAAAAATATGTGCAGTGTGCCATGATGGCAGAAGGAAGAGCAAAAGACAAAGACAACTTGCAGGGAGATTTCCCAAATGCTATGGCTGCCTTGGAGCAGCATGATAGGGTTGAATCGCCTGTACGCAATCTTAAACCTATTGAGGAGCAGCAAGCTCTTTCTGAGATCAAAGACGATGCCTATCTAGATGAGAAGAAGTGGTTGGACAGTCCCATGACACCAAAGATGAAGCTTGGCTACCAGATACATGCTCAAATGAAGGAGAAGGATACGTACACTATGGATGCTCGCATGAATGAGCAGTACGTTTGCCTTGAGGATGCTCGGATGGATGAGCATGACGAGTTGAAGCATGCACCCATGGATGGGGTAGAGGGTGAGGCAATGGAGGAACTGTGGCCGAAAGAGCCTGAAAATGCCCTTGTACATCGAGACCCCTCAGACGGATATGCCGGATAGCATGGAGGACGATCTCTAGGATGCTTTGATGCATCAGAACAAGGGCGAGGTTGGGGAGGAGCAAAGTGGCTACAAAAGTCCGAAGAAGGATGATTCAAATGGTAGTTCTAGCCATGATGATGGGATGGTTATGCTGAAGGTCGAGAGAGCATGGAAGGAGCATGAAGGCCGGAAGCCAGGTGATGCACTTGGATGCCTCTAACCTTGCATCAGGTTTCCCTAATGGTGTAAATAGTCCGTAAAATCCAATTTCTAGTTTTGGTCAAGATGATGACATAAACTGGTTTGACATGTTGCTTGTCGATGACGGTGTGCCTGTCCATGGTGATAGCCTTGCAGAGGTTGATGCAGCTTGGTTTGACACCTTGCTAGAAGAGGATGTGAATCATGTAGATTATGCTTATATACCAGATACAATGGAGCATGGTTTGAGTGTTCTTGATGAGCCTACACAGCATGATGTGGATGTGGATCAAGTGCTTCATTTACTGCTTATGCACACACTCTTGTGCTATTTAGTAGAATTTTTCAGCGATGATGTGCCATGTTCATCGAGTCGATCTCAAGGTGTTGTGCCATTTGGGGTACATTAGCATGTAGCAGAAGTTGGAGCTTCATCGACCTATCTTTTTGATGGGCAGTGTTATGCCTACCCATCTCTACTCCATGCCAGTGGAGTTTAGACATACTAGTCACAACTTGCTTTTATGTTTTCATTTTGTATGATCATGGCTGGATGGCCTTATATCTAATGGGTTCCTAGCCCTAGCATGTTGCCATGAAATGGCTGCACTGTACTTGCACTAGATTCATATTATATGCACAACACTAACATGACCTTGATTGTGGGTTCGGGTCATCGGATTGGGAATCCGACCCACTGGGGGTGTGCCAAGTGTTAGCTAGTCAGCTGCCTTGCCCCGCCGAGCCGGATGTCAGAGCCGGTGAGCCGACGCAACTTATTATAGAGCCATGCATGCCAGGCTTGTGCCAGCAGGGGGTAACTAGGCGTTCACCTACTATGTGCCATGTGTATGGGCATTCACAGAAGGAGGATTCATTCACGATTAGGGATTTTGAGAGAGCTGCAACAATGGATACTTTCTTTGTTTTCTCTATGTTCTCTTTTCTTTGTTTTCTCTGTTAGGGCAAGAAGGCCATTCAAAAACCACCACTACCCGTATTGCAGCCACTCTTCTCACGTAGCCCCGACCATTCATTATGCCTTGCTTTTTCTATGTCCAACCCTCTTCCCTGTAAATTGCACTTCACACATGACTGCCCACACACTCAAACAAAGTACTTAATCCCTACACAAAAAAGTACTTAAACCCTATAAAAGGAACCTCCATGCTAGCACCATGGTTGATGAAGCCACATCCATATCATCCCCACTACGTACATCTTCCGCACCGCATCATCCCCACTATGTAGGGAACCTAAGAAGTTTCCTCTAGATCCTCTTGATCAACTCACCAAAATGGTAGTCACCATTAGGGATGATTCATGCTCCCTAGACCCCAACATGCTGTACAAAGGCTGAGGAACCTTATTCACACTACCCAAGTTAAAACACCCCTCGAAAACCACTTTAGAGTCTCCTATCAGTAGTGTGTCATGTCATTTTCTAGCTACCCACCAAAGAGCCCCTTACCTCAACAAGGTCGGCCTTATAACCAATCAAAACCAATCAACAAGGTCGGCCTTATAACCAATCAAAACCAATCACCATGGGGTCTTCCAAAACCAATCACCATGGGGCCTTCCAATACCAATCACCATCATGGGGTATGGATCTCCCTCTCACCCTACACTACATTGAGCCCTACCACAATACAAACAATATAAGGGATACTGAGATGTGAGATGGGTCCCATCGTTGGATGCCTCTCAAAACAAATCACCATGGGGCATTCTAAATCCAATCACTAACCCTGCACTACATTGAGACCTACCACAATACAAACAATTCAAGGGAGGTTAAGATGCTAGATGGGTTGGATCATTGCCTCTCATTGAGGATCTTGTTAGAAGATCCCTACACCTCCTAACAACCAATTCCATAACAGGAAGGAAGCCATGACTTAGGTTTGGCAGTTGATCATCACCAAAGATGGTCTCGATTCTAATGGGGCTAAATTTGAGGGCATCATTGTCCCCAAATTGGTGCCCTTGGCCCATGTGCTCACTTTTCTCACTCACCAAAAGGCTAGAGACCCTCACAATAGTGCATCCCTCACTAGAAGGCTAGAGACCATCACAATAAAGCAACTGTCACCATCCTAGCCAAGTTGCTTTCCAATTAACTGGCAAATTGGGCTAAAGACTTTACTAGTAAGCTCTAAGGCTCGTGCAAGAACTTGGTAGTTAGGCAAGGTACGTTGTGCCACATACTTACATAGATACTTTTTCATGCCATCAACAAAGAGTTTCCACCCCCTTCCTTTCCCAATTTTTGAAGGAGCGTCTCTTTGACAACCCCAAGCCTCAACTTTCCTCATAGGCAAAAGCTAGAGACATCCTAAAACCCCTCAATTTTCTCATCAAGACTAGCCATGGAGGAAATTTCACCTGCCCACATGCCTCTAGCACAAGATGACTAACCACAAAATCTGCGTTCAGAAGCCCATTCCCAAATCCACTCAGGTGGAAGATCCTATCAACTCTGCAAGTGTTATGTTTGAGCCACATAATTATTCGTACATGTAGAGTAGTGGATGGAGCCTAAGCCAAAGATTCCCATCAAGAAATTCACTAAGTGACCCATGAGTAGGCTCCCCCCACCCTCTCCACAAATCTGTCACCCACTCCCAAATCATCCCAACCTCTACCACATTTGCTTTGGTCGGCCTTCTGCCATTGTGACCATCTCATACCGACCTTTGTGAAACTCTCAAGGATGCCATAGATTAGTCTCTCATGGACTATCTTACCCCATAGGATCTAACCCATAATGACTTTTTAGCTCCCCCAAGCACTTCAAAAATTGACACACTCATGGGTCAAGCTTATCAACCATGTGTCCGAGACATCCAAGTGGCCAAGCTTATTGAGCGACCATATGGCCCCGAGATATCCAAGTGGCCAAGCCTATCGAGCGATAACCATGTGGCCCCAAGACATCCAAGTGGAAATCCTCTAGCAAAAACATGAGCTTAAGTGTCAGGATGAATCTATCCAAGAAGAGCATCATTGCAAGCTTAACCACTCCCAACAATTGCTTTAATCTATCACCCGTCACCCACTCCCATGTCATCCCAACCCTCTACCACCTCCACTTTACTCGGCCTTTCACAATTGAGACCATCACATACCCACCTCTTTGAAACTCTCAAGGACGCCTTGGTCTCTCGTGGACCAATCTTACCCCACAGGATTTTACCCATAATGACTTTTAGCTCCCCTAATCACTTCAAAAAGTGACGCTCACTCGCCATGAGTCAATCCTATCACCCATGTGACGTCCATGTGGCCAAGACATCTAAAGAAAACATCCTTTGGCATCCTCTAGAAATAACATGAGCTCAAATGCGAGGATGAGTCTATCCAAGAAGAGCATCGCAAGTGTAACCACACCCCTAACTGCTTTAAGCCACACATGAGAAGAATGTCAGACTAGAAGTCAACCTCAAGAAAGCAAATGAGAAATCCATAGGCTTTAAAACGAGCTCGTTGTGATTGCTACTAAGGCCACCAAGGAGGAGCTAGCAACAGTCACGTTATTGTTGCATCGAGGCCTCCTAGGAGGAGCTCATTTGCTACCAAGGCTACCTACTAGGAGGAGCTAGCTAACACTTATAAGCAGGACATAGATGCCTAGAGCTATAATACCAAGGACTAGAACCCACCAAGAGTGCAGTAGCCCAGGCACCTGAAGCCCGAAGGGACCAACTCCTAGATGAGATCAAGCAAGCTAATGCCAAAGAATTCCAAGCCCTCCATGTGCGGCTAACCAATTTGCAAAGGAGTGTGATGCTACCTACAATAACCAAAGAGGTAACTAAAGTCCTCACCGATTTCCATGAGGAGTATAACCAAGCCATGACCAAAGGAGGGGTAGCTCAAGAAGAAGCCTACCAAGGACTCCACCACAAAGAATCCCTTATCATCCATCACCAAGGCACACACCAAAATCCATAAGCTAGAAAAGCGTCACATTAGATGATAACCATTGTTGGAAGGGCGTAACTAAAAGAAGCTAGGCATGCTTCTCTCATGGGCCACCAAACTGGACACCTTGCCAACCACCATGGGCCACCAAACTTGACACCTTGGCAACCACCATAGGCCACCAAACTTAACACCTTGGCAACCACCATAGGCCACCAAACTTGACATCTTGCCACAACCAATATGGTCCAGTCCCCTGTGGGGATACCCTTACCTCATCAACCATACCCTAGAGCTTTCCTTGATTTAATTCAATATCTTTTTATTGGACTATATCTTAACCTCAACCTTCCACACTATCTTAGCCTACATATTAACACTGCACATCAACCCACCCTCGCCACCCTATCCTTTTATCAACTAAGATATCTCCTCCTTCTTGGACACCATACTTTTATACACCATTAAATCCCATTGGGTTGTGTCACACGTTGCCACATGGTGACACCCACATGCTCGTAAATTCCATGCTCTTTATTGAGAAAGATCACTTCCTTAAACTCAAGGCACAACCCGGCCTCAACTTCCCCATCAACGGAGATCTAATTCACTCAGCCATGCTAGCCATGACGTGAAGTCACCAACCGCCACTTTGTCACACTCCTAACAATTAATACAACCTATAGGGAATCCTCTGACTATATCACAAATTCTAAAGTCACCTCAAGCAATCCCTCACCACTAGAAATGCCACCATTCACACCAACCAATATAGCCCATAGGGCATCCTCCAGCTATATCACAAAGTCTATATGGACCTCAAGCAAGCCCTCGACACCATTCACACCATCCATGTGGCTTACTTGTAAGACATCTCCATCGACGAGGCATATGAGGCCTATGCCTTTTTCCAAAGACACAAGCCTACAGATAAAGAGGATGACCTTCAAGATTCCTCAAAAGAGGAAAACTGTGGTGAAAGCTAGCCTTTTACTGCTCCACTCTACCCAAGTCTACATCCTACCCACCGCTCCCAACTCTACATCCTACCCACCGCTTCACTCGACCCAACTCTACACCCCACCCCTCCATCCACATCATCCTCCCTGTCGTCGAGACTACCCACTTCATCCATAGTTCATCCCCACACTTTATCCCCCAAGCCTCTAAAGATTCTCCCCCAACTCAAACCACCTCATCACTTGCATCCATGAGCCCCCCCATCATTGAAGCATTCCACGAGGGGCTGGATCTCAATGAGGCATCACCACTAACTACTCAAGAAGAAGCTAATAAAGA
The DNA here is from genome assembly GCF_041138505.1 of Cibotium barometz. Classification (NCBI taxonomy): domain Eukaryota; kingdom Viridiplantae; phylum Streptophyta; class Polypodiopsida; order Cyatheales; family Cibotiaceae; genus Cibotium; species Cibotium barometz. Next base: position 27,721,362 of record NC_141059.1, on the reverse strand, counting down.
TGATGAGAAGGACCCATGATGTCCTTGCATTTGTCCAATTGAAGAGTAACTCACATACCTACCCAATGTGCGGGATCTCACATTCTAATGAAACTTCCATACCCACCTTTATACACCCTTTGACATGGCTGAAATCAATATGGCGAACCAATATATGGATCACCTACTTGCCCAATGGAAGATCAACTACCCTCGGCACACCTGAGGAGGTTGGCACTTTATTGTGACCCTAGAGACTACGTCATATAGGAGTTTAGCCTATGGGGTGTACACCATATCTTCTTAGTGACCACCAAATGACCGCACCTAGAGAAGTCTACATTGACCCAAAGTTTATGCCAATCAAAAGAAGGTGGTCCTAGTGCAAGTTCTTGCATATGAAAGGCAAAGGACCCATCTACAACTTCCCATACATCGATAGCCCCACACCACTCACCATGGAGATGTGGCTCCAAATGAAGAACTTGCCTTCCATATGCAAGTTCTTGCATATGGAAGGCAAAGGACCCATCTACAACTTCCCATACATCGATAGCCCCACACCACTCACCATGGAGATGTGGCTCCAAATGAAGAACTTTAATGACCTCTACTACACAAAGGTCCTCAACCACCTCGCTCTATAGTAGCCACACCAGTTCTTCCAACTTATCATCCTCATCCTTAAGGAGGTTCCCAAGAACTAATGGCCAAGGAAAGAGTGGCTAGTTTTCGATCTCAATGAAGGTCCCAAATTCCACTAGCAGATAGATCCTTATTACGACATGGATAAATATGCCAGATATATTAAGTTTCCATAACCCTTTGATATCATGTGCCAATCTAGATGTTGGCTTTCCTGAAAGCCCTTTATCATGTCCTTCTATGAGACCGTTGATATTTTTAGAACCAATTCTGGGCGTGGTGGGATGGTAAGTCGCACCCCCATGCCGAGCGCATCTACTACTTTCCAATTATTTATGGGCCCAAAGTTGATACAAAATCCTTGTGTGGGGGTGTCGCTATAACAACAAGATCCATGGAAAGAGTCAAAGAAAGCATAAAATAAGAGTTAAAGAAAGCAATGTGTTAAAAGTTTTCACCACATGAGAACACCTTTAGCCCAATGCACCACACCTGTAATATATACATGGGCTTTACATTTAGTAGACACATCTACCAAAAATTGGCACCGCCATCTCAAGCACCTGCATTAAGTCTCATCGTTTTTGATCATGTATAATTTTGGATGGGGGGGCACATCTACCAAAAATTGGCACCTTCATTAAGTCTCATCGTTTTTTGATAATTATTCATGTATAATTTTGGATGGGGGGAGCATGGCAGCCTGGCCCATGGTCTAACCCACCGCCTGGATCCTCCTAAAATCAACAGGGACCTTCTATGGCCTCGTCTTGATCCACATTGTCTCTATCCCCATTGCTAGCTAACGCCATTTCCCTCAAGCCACATAGGTCACCCAACTCCATTGTCGCTATGAGAAAAGTCTGTTGCTATGCCTCAAACTTCTATAACGATCTTGACTCCCCAAGAAAAGGGATGTCAAGTAAATTTCAAGGAAAGTAGCTAAAAGAATCAAAGAAGGTAGTCAAGTTAGAGAAATCTTCAAGTTGGAGTATACACACATGGCACAACTTTCACCCACTATCAATGCATGTCACCCTACATAGTTCACTACAGACATCACATTTTTTTCGCACTCACATCTCACAGGACACACAAACACATTCGGCCATTCACACCAGAGAAGCTCAGTCGACGTCATTAGGCTAACAATTACACGCTATTTCGAAGCTCAAGGTTATTGTCTTCTAATGGTCCCTGGCCTTGACTATAAGCTGATTTCAAGGTCCCTTGAGATTGCATCTTTCCTCAACTTGTCATCTTCTGGTTGCCCCTTTTGAGTAAGATCCTCTATCATGGGGTTCATTCTGAAATAATTCAGCCCTTCCTACCATACATGTTGTTTGATGTTCTAGTTTGGCGAGGATAAAATTAACGAATTGGTAGTACCATGTTGTTATAATCCTCACTAGAAGTGGTGTCATACTAGGTGTTGTTTTCATGTATTTTCACGTGAAGGCATTACCAAGAGCTCGTAAAAAAACATAAAACCACCCACTCTGTACACCTGCCAGGGCATTCAGGGCAAAGCTTTTTTTGTATGCCATGCATCCATATGTACACAAGCCCAAAACACCTTTACAAAATTTTGCCTATCAGATGGCACCAAGGGGGGGTGTTGAAAATGTGGTGCCTAGATGCACAAGGAGTATGTGTTAAGGGGGGGTGTGTGAATGTGTGTGAACAGCCTAGAGTAGAGAGGAGTATGTGTCAAGGGGGGGGGTGTGAATGTGTGTGAACAGCCTACAGTAGAGAGGAGATATTTGTGATATTAGGGAGTTGAGGTGGCATCAATCGTGTCCACTTGATTTGTAACCCTTTGGCTATATTAGAGCCACTTTGGAATGAAGAAGATATCTCTTTTTTGGTCCACCAAGTCGTGATCACCTCATTACATACTTGTAGTATCATTAGTGTACTAATCACCTCTCCCTCATGCCCTAAACCATGGCTATTCTCATATTCCATCCACCATAGCCTTCTCTTTGCACATGCATTCATCTCCAAAACCCTAATCTCAAGTTTTATGCCTCTGAGCCAGTTGGTGGGGACCATGTCTTGTTTCTTTGCTAGTGTTGGAGTACAAGGATACAAGGACTATTAAAGGCTATCTAGATATTAGGTATTTCAAAGTCTAGTAGTGTTTCCATTGGTGTGATACCAAAGTAAACCCCCCTCGCTCCAAGTAGGGTAGCATTACAACAACATGTTAAAGTAAACACCTCTCGCTCCAAGTAGGGTAGCATTACAAAAAGAAACCCAAAAGATTAAGATTTTGGAGACATCTTGACGGTGGTGGAAGAGAACCCATTACTACAAAATATTCAGATTTTGGGGGCAACCCGATCAGAGAACCCATGACTAATAACATAATAGGAATTAGAAGAACTTTTGGAAGTTTAGAAAAACTCTCATTCTGGTGCAATGTCAGTGAACTTCTTTCAACACCGTTGCCAAGCGATGGGCCATCTTTTTAGGCTCAGGGGCCAAGAAATTGGGAGCAATAGAGGGAAAACCCTAATTTTTTGTTGATGCATAAGCTCCAATTTGATGCTGGAGGCTTAACGTTGAAAAACCCTTGAATCTCCAAGTTGATGAATTTCTCCATATTGGAGCCCTGAATCTCCAAGTTGATAAATTTCTCCATATTGGAGAAAAGCCCCAAATTTCTCAAGTTGAAAAGTGCTAATTTCACATTCAATCTGTGAAATCTCTAAGTCTCTTGAGGGCTATAAAACCTTATTTATATTAACCAATAGACTTGTAGATGGTGGGAGTCATGAATGTTGGCCCCTTGAAGTAGACTTTGCCAGACAGCTTCTATGATGCATGTTTTTTCTTTTACATGATGTTAGGGACTATTGTTGACCTTGTATGATTGCATTTAGGGTTGAGGACTCCCTTCTAGCAAGTGGCAACCTTGCAAGAGAATGATGAGATGATGCACCTTAGTTCAGAAAAAAAACAGCAAGGTTGAATGGAAGAAAATGCAGGTTTGATGGTGGGGCACTAGAGAAAACACAGAAACCCTAAAAATGTAAAAGTCCTAAAAATGCAAAAGCCCTAAAAATGTAAAAGTCCTAAAAATGCAAAAGCCCTAAAAATACAGGAACCATAAAAAACTCAAAATTTCAAAAAATACAAAAACCCCAAAACATGAATAAAGGTAGATGAGCATGATAATGTGGAGAAAAGGGTTAGCCAAAAATTTGAAGGAGAGACTTGTGATATCTCCTGGCCATAACTTGTGTATGGTCTTTTTTCTCTCCACTCACATGCATATGCACATAAGAATCGCTGCTGCACTAAAAATAATTAACTTCGTCAACGATTAATATTGGTTAGCATGTTGATGTACAAGGATTTTATGAGAGGCTTTTCTATATTTAATAATTAGAGAATTGGCCTTGTTCTTAACAATTACTCTCGAAATTCTAACATGTGCATTTCTAGCAGAGTCCTTGTTTGAGAATGAATTATTGACTTGTTAGTGCTATGCATGCTTTGGTTTGCATCAATCCCATGCCATTTTTAAAAGTCGGCTATCTTTCTTTGTAGTATCATCGAGAATGAATCCAGTTAGTGCTCTACATACTTAGGCCAGCATCAGTGGCACCATCGAGTAAACTATTGTGTCATCTTTGTTTCTTCATACCAACAATGAGAATGAGTTAATAATTGCATCAATACCGTGTAGTTTTGATAAGTTGTGCTTATTTCAACACAATAACATTGACAATGAATGGTTGACAAACCAATTCTCGCATACTTAGGTTTGCATTAACGCCACCATTCAATAAGGTGACCCATTCCTTGGGAAGAGCTAGTGAAACAAAAAGGTATTCTATCAATCCAAAAGTTACGTCTCTCAAACCTTGAACTCGGGAAACGGAGGGAGCCTGGGCGGCCTTTGGGCAGCAGCAGAATGGGCGCCCCCCTGGCAGCCGGCCGGTCAAGTTGGGTGCGGCTATATGAAAGAATGTGAACTGTGATCCTACTCTAGGGATTCAGATGCAGGCACAGTGATTCAGAGAAGGAAAGGAGCCTTCATTTTTCCGCAGCGCTTAGCCTTCTTTGCCCTCGCGTGCAGCTATGGCCGTCGGGTAATATCTTTTCGCAGCCTTATCTAGGTGACTTTTCTCTTCTGCAGAAATGTCTAAGGTCTTAGCGTTTGCTGATATTTCTAGGGTTTCGTCGTTTTTCCTGCAGGAAAAATAAGCGCATTTCCAAGGGAAAGAAGGGAGGCAAGAAGAAAGTGTGAGTCTGTTCTCTGTGTATGCCGCTTGTGTTGCAGTCTGTGTATACGTTTTCTTATGTTTTCGCTTAATCCTGCAGCGTCGATCCCTTTTCGAAGAAAGACTGGTACGATATAAAAGCCCCCTCTACCTTCAGCCAGCGATCCATCGGCAAGACCCTAGTGACCAGAACCCAGGGTACCAAGGTCAGACCTTTTGATCCCCTTCTGCCTTCACATTAACTTCTGTATTAATTTTTGGTTATAATGTTGGAAGGAGTCGGGGGCAGGTCAGCTTCTCCTTGACACCATTGATGTGGGTCATTGCTCGTTGAGATGTTAAAGGAGCTCACGTGAGATACTATATATATGCTTGGTTGACAGTGTTAGTGGGAAATTATGAAAGCTGCTGATAGGAGTGTTGAAGCTCTCTTTGCCTGCAGGGCACCAGCAATGCAGCTCCTTTTGTAGTTAAAGCTCATGCGTATTAAGATTGTGTATTCTTTTGTTTGGGTACCCCACTTTTCTGGGATATCTGGGCTGAGTGCACGGTTAAACCGAGATTAACTTGTTAGGAGGTGCTAGTAGCATGGATCAAGATGCCCGAGATCCACAATATGCTGCAATGGTGCATAATTTGGGGAGGGAACGCTTTGAAAGCTGCAGACAAGTTTGCCATCAGTAATGTAGCTCCTTGTCTATTCGGAGCTCATGCTAACCAAGATTGTTTGCTCTTGTTGGGCACTTGTTCTTCTGGGATCTCTGGGCTGTGGCATGGTTAAACTGAGCTTTACTTGTTAGTAGCTGGTTGTGTTGGAGCAGTGATGACTTCTTTTTCTTGAGTATGTTGGCGGCATTGAAGTGTCACTTTGGCGATATCAGGTATGTTGATACTCGCAGTGGGATGTGATTAAGGCAACAGCATCTTCATTTCTTAGAATTAGAATCGTCTGTAGATTGTAGAGATGGTTGAATTTTTCTGGATCTGCCACCAGAGCTCACACATGGAACAATCAAAATATTCAGTGATCACATTTTTCGACTGATTTTGCATATTGTCTCACTGCCTTCCTGGTATTTCTGTGTTGATATTGTGCCATTCTAGAGATCTGTAGTTGTTGTGGAACTGGGGCTGGTTGAGATGTTTGCTTCTCAACATGCCAGGTGGTCATTTGCCATTGAGTGGGAATAGCTTGGTAAGAAGGCCGCACTGTTTAGGAATGTAAATTGACATTTACATTGGACAAGGGAAATGTAACTTTGCAGTGTTCTGCTTTTGAGGGGGTAAGTGCTGATTTGCCATTGCTATTGGGTTGTGTCTTGAAAGAACTTCTCACTTCTTGTCTATGCATTTTAAATCTTATCATGATTCCTGCCTGTGCAATTCCAGTTGGCTATATGAAGTATTTGGATGTGACCAACCCTGGTCCCTGTGGGATGCCTTGGGGACGTACTGACAACTGTGCAGACAAACATTTAATAGCTGCATCGTTTTTGTTTCTTAAGGTAGTTGAACCCTACTGATAGGCTGCATTCACTGCTTTTAGGAGCTGTAGCTATGACTGATAGATATTATACGCATGTGATTCTCAGATAATCTGAATTGGCTTGAACTGAAGTCTGGTCATTCTTGAACTAGTGCTGATTTTATTTCAGTTATCCGGTTGTGTTCTTGAAATATTGGAGATTTTAACCTCAGGAAGTTTTGAATTGTTGTACAGATTGCTGCAGATGGTCTCAAGGGTAGAGTGTTTGAATGCTCTCTTGCTGATCTCCAGCAGGATGAAGACCAGGCAGCCCGTAAGATTAAGCTTCGAGCGGAAGATGTTCAGGGAAAGAATGTACTTACTAATTTCTGGGTGAGTCTCTTCTGTTCATTATATATATAAGAGAGAGAGAGAGAGAGAGAGAGAGAGAGAGAAGATTTGTGCGCTTGGGATAAGACTGACCTTAAGTTTGCCTGTTTACAGGGGATGGATTTTACCACTGACAAGCTACGGTCCCTTGTCCGGAAGTGGCAATCTCTGATTGAGGCTCATGTGGATGTAAAAACTACTGACAACTATACCTTGAGGATGTTCTGCATTGCCTTCACCAAGAAACGTCCAAATCAGATTAAGAAAACATGCTATGCCCAGACTAGTCAAATACGACAGGCAAGTTCTGAGTCTCTTTCTGAGGTCCTTTCTGTTTTGTTAGGGGGAGGCAGGCCGCAGGAAACCAAATATAAGGATGTTTTACGGTGCATTCATTTTGAAATGTTTAGAGGCAAATGAAAAACTATGTGAGGCAGAATAGCCGCTGCTGTTTCTACTAGTAGAAAATAAAATTGCTGATTGTTTGGAGGGGGGAGTGGGATAGCATAAGTGGTTTTCTTGTGTCTTGGTGTGTATATTGGGGGTTGGAGTCTGGACATTGTGCTTGCCTGTGCAAGCCCACTGTTGAGATGGGTGTCTTGCATGCAGGTGTTTCTATTACTAGGTAAGAATCGCTGATTGTTGCGTAATCCAATTATGTTTGGGGGGAGGGGTTGGGTTTTTTGGAGAGTCTCAGCATGTCTTGTTGGCTGGTGTATTATTTGTGTTATGTTAGTGTGGGTGGGGGTTTGGGGGTCAGACGGCATGGATGCCATTGTTGATGTGATCGTCTTGCTAGTGTATACCTCTATTAGTTCCTATGTGCTGTTTTTGCCCTAACATCCTATTATGTACTGCCTATTGTTCAGTAATCATGTAGGAACTTTGTATTTTACTCTCTCAAACTGTTAATTTTGCAGATCCGAAAGAAGATGACAGAAATTATGGTTCGTGAGGCACAGTCTTGTGATTTGAAGGAACTGGTGGCAAAGTTTATTCCTGAGGTTATCGGGAAGGAGATAGAGAAGGCCACCGCTGGTATCTACCCATTGCAAAACACCTTTATTAGGAAAGTCAAGATTCTAAAGGCCCCTAAGTTTGACTTGGGAAAGCTGATGGAGGTACCAATCTGTATCATTTTAGCTTTGAAAGGATCATGAAGAGAACTTTGTTGCTGCTGGTGGTTGAACAAGGGTTGTTTGCAGGTACATGGAGATTACAGTGAGGATGTGGGTGTGAAGGTTGACAGGCCAGCAGGGGAGGATGCAGAGCCGAAGTCTGAGACAGAATTAGTTGGGGCTTAACTGCCTACCTTCTGGGAATTGGAATTTTGAATTGGATCAATTCTCTCTACTGCCATTAAGGCTTTCCTATGCGGAGTCTAATGTTTTAATAGAGTTGATTTAGGAATTGACGGCAACAAGTTTCCATGTAACCGGACTCTTCTTGATGCCTTTATGCCTCTGGCATCTCTGTCTTGGATTGATCATATGCTCTGGCGTAACCAATCAAGTACTTGTGTGGATTCTTCTAGCCTTCAAAAAGGATGTTGATCATGTGAAATGCAGGCCAATTTCTTTTGAAGTCTTTCCTATTGAGGGGCTTTACAGGTTTGGTACATAAGAAAATTCCCTTCTGCTACTCATGGACATGGACTGAAAAACACCCCCCTCCCCCCCCAAAAGAAGAATTCTGATGGGGCTAATGCTTGCCTATATAGGCTAGTCAAGCATGATCAGGTACGCATGATAAACCTGTACATTGCAGCATTAACATGTATATAGAGGGAAAGTAAGGCGTCCACGCCTTGATGTACAAAGATTTTAGGTGAGGGGGGGAGGGTGCTTGCTTTAGTTGAGACTCGTAAGGTTCTTTTTTTAAAATGATGGGGAAGGTGCATTTTGATGTGAATGCAGAGGGGCATTTCGTAGAGTGGGGCCTACCGAATGTCATACACTGAATTGGTAACGTCAATTTCCAAAAACACCCAAAAGCACTAGTTATTTCTTCCAAGTAAACTCGATAGTTATTTCTCTAATTGTTTATATGAGTGATTTTAGAGCCTGTTTATCTTAAACTTTGATAAAGAGTGAGCTGTTTCTAAGTGTCTGGCCACAGAATCATAATTAGTGCTTGAAATACTATTTATATATGGACGATGAAGAGGTTAAACTCTTCCTGTGTATGTTGCCTTCCTACCAAGTGATGGTAAAAAAACATATTCAGTTCATGAAATACCCACTTTTTTTTCAACACGTTAACACGCAGCCACCTCTTAGTTTTTACAGGGCACAATTTCATGATCACGATTCACCCATGCATGGTCTGTTGATTGCTAAGCATTAGTGATGCCACGCTACTTCATGACTGTTTGGAACTACTCGTTTTACTTGAACATGATTACTTAATGGAATACCATCAACTAATTAATGGAATTTCTTTTTCCACTCATTGTAGGCCCCTATTGCATCTTTAAAGTTATCTAAAACTCAATAAGATTGTTAACTGCTCATCACAACCCAGCTATTGATCAAAGAGAGCTTTTATTATACCTGAAATGTAGCTAGTAATCTTTAGAACCCCAAGCTTGGGATTCAAATTAATCGTACCAAGTTATTAAAGGATAAGCATGGTAGTTATTAAAGGTTAAGCATGTGCGAGTAGTAGTGGGATTTTTCAATGCATTCTTCCCCCCCCCCTTCTCTCTCCCTCTCATAAGAGCTCTCTCTCTCTCTCTCTCTCTCTCTCTCTCTCTCTCACACACACACACACACACATGGGTGTGCGCCCTTGGGATGACATGAACCTACTCGGGTTCAGGTCTTTTCCCTCGTTTGGTCTCTCTAGATCATTAAAGTTGACATTGAAAGTTAGTCAGTCTCTCTCTCTCTCTCTCTCTCTCTCTCTCTCTCTCTCTCTCGCACATACACTAACAAAACTTCTTGTTCTATTCCATCGCTTATCTTCCTTAATGCACTTCGTTACTCTTAATCCTCTTATCCATTAAAGAAGCTATCACATTTTGTGTGATAAGAACCCCTCATTTTTGTGTGATTACCTTACTCCTTTTACCATACTAGTCATAATGCAAATCACTTTTCTTTCTCATTTTTGTTTGATGACCTTACTCCTTTACCAGTCATAATGTAAATCACTGCACTTCCTCAATGCACTTTGGTATTCTTAATGCTCTGCTCCATTAAGGAACCTCTTTCTCGTTTTTGTGTGGTGGTGACCTTATTCCTTTACTGATCATAATGAATATTTCATTGCTTAATGACATACATTAAATGTAAGAGTACTTACCTTTGAACCTAGAATAATATTTGGCCATGTGTGGGTTTGCATGTGCCACCTTTTTCCTCCCTTGGAAATCGACCATTCTCGGGTATCCATCTCTGGGCTTTCATGCAAGTGGCAAAAGCAACTATATTCCCATGGTTTTGAGGACATGTGTGTCGATTTTTCCACAGTTGAGAATGCTTGACGCAGTCAGGAGCATTGAGTTAGGTTGTGGAAAGGCCTTGTTAACACTATCTTTAAAGTGATGCTTGGCTTATATTCTAGTCAAGTTAGGCTGTGGAAAGGCTTTGTTAACTTTATCCCACTTCTTAAAAGTGATTCCTCGCTTATATTTGGACCTTTAATTTTGCATAAGTCCCCTTTTGCAGGGCTTGCTTTAAAGTACTCATAATAGTTTGATTATCATTGTGTAATCATGACTTACTAATGTGCATGCATGAAAGCAAGCACGTGTGCCCACTTTTGTACAAATTACTACAATCACTTTAAGGAAAGAGTAAGGGTAGAGTGACCCACTTAACACTTAAACAATTATGATTTGCTTGAAATCAAAGGCACGAGGAACTTGTTAATATGAATTTGCACCCATATTTCAATGTAATGTATTTTCTAGTAGGCAACTTCATTCTACTGTTGCTTAGTATAATCACAAATTTTGGAGTTTTTTTGGAAGATACACCTTTGTATGTCCATAAGCATGGACATACAAAGGTTCAAAACAATGGCAATATTTAAAATTTTAGTGTTTTTGAAGGTGGAAATGTATTAACTTGTGATCACGTATTGACCACTCCCTAGGTTAACATGGTTTCTCTTGTTCAACCTATCATAAGGTGATTTGCGATCTTATTCGAATAGGAATTTATCTTTTGTAAGATGGTGCTCTAACATATAAAACGAGACCTTACCTTGAGCGTAATGCTAAATAGTAGAAGTCTAAGGATTTTGTGTACTTAAGACTAATATTAGACCAGACTATTTTTAATTTTGCGAGCTTAGTGTGAAAACTAACCACTTGTATATGTCATTTTTGACACTAATCAATCCATGATCATTCCCTTGCAATCGAATACTTGTGAGCAAGAATCTTCTCTTCCCTACTCTTTCTTGCTTGTATGCTATTAGATTCATGCGTGTTGATGGATGTTTGCTTCAATAGGCTTGTAGGTTTTCCTCTTCCATAGATTCTTCTTTTTTCCTCGTCTTTGGTGAGAGAGAACCATCATCTTTGGTGACAGAGAACCATCGTGAAGGACAATATCGATTTGATTCATGCATGTTGATGGATGTTTGCTTCAATAGGCTTGTAGGTTTTCCTCTTCCATTAGATTCTTCTTTTTTCCTCGTCTTTGGTGAGAGAGAACCATTGTCTTTGGTGAGAGAGAACCATCGTGAAGGACCATCTTCTTTTTTCCTCGTCTTTGGTGAGAGAACCATCGTGAAGGACAATCTGTGCTGAATAGGTTTGATTGCAACTTTCTCTCTTCCATTAGATTCTTTTTCTTTCCTTGCCTTTTGTGAGAGAGAACCATCATGAAGGACAATATCTATTTGCCTCCATCTAGGTGAAGAGAGCTCTCCTTTCACTCCATCTAGGTGAAGAGAGCTCTCCTTTCACTCCATTGACTAGGAGCATTTTGGTGTAACAATGAAGTGAGGATGCGATAGACGAGCTAGTGCACCCACATTAGAAATTTATAATTAATGCTAACGACACATGATTCGGCAAGGCTAAGGGAAGATCTTGAATTGACCATATTTGGTACTATTGCCAAGGACTGACTGAGGGCTTAGCTCTGTTCATCCGTCCATTCCAAGCTATAATATTGCTCGGTGTTGATTAGCATCCATTCCAAGGCTATTGGGATTAACCATGGAGTCTTGGATATGTTTAGGTTGTTATTTTGGATTTTAATATGAATCTTATTGCATTAGGGCATTCTATTTTCATACCTTGGAAAGGTAAAACCCTGATTTCATTGGCCTTCGTACGATGTTAAAGCCCATAAGGCTTTGATCTTATTGCATTGAGTCAAGGAATAGCCTAGCAATTGTGGTAGAAAACACGAGCATTAAGCTCTATTAGGTGTGGAGTATAGTGGGATAGTTAATTTGTGTTCATGCATTTTATATTTTTCCATGTATTATTTGAATTTATAGCACATAAGTATGTAAAATCACTCAAAAACAATAAAAAATGCTTAATTACTTATGTAATCATCATTAGGATTTTTTTAAATAATAATCTTTCGTCAAGTCCATAAAATCTCAACAACCTCTAAAAAATCAAGCCAAACTAGCTTTCGAGTTGTGAGTCACAACACACGTGAGTTGGATATATGTGTTATGAGAATGAATTCATGGAATATTTTATACATTTTCATGTTGTGTAAATTATGGATTCTTAAAAGAATTCATGGAATATTTATATTCCTAGGTTTTTATGTTATGAATTCTCCTAGACGGGTTTAGATTGGGATGCCTTTCTAACTCGGGCTATCGTAGCTTACTTTACACATACATGGGTGAATCCATACATGCATGGAAAGTATTGGTTGCATTGTCTTTTCGATATGAAATTTTACATGGATGTTTATTTTAATCACTTAATTTATTAATTGATTGGCTAGTTGATGCAAGTGTAGATTGTTGGACGGGATAATGGAGGTGAGCTAGTGAGGATCAGAAAATATACTTTGAGATGATAAATTTTAAATATCAACAAATAATCTTTGATTTTGTGACGACAAGCATCATTAATTTATTTGGACGCTATTTATATTTATTAGCAATGTATACATGGTAACTAGGACATGTGTATGCTCCCTATAGTGCATATTTAAATTTTTAAGACGTGTGTACTTTTATAAGGTTCAAGGCTCACACCTATTTTTAAGAGGAACCCTAGCTTGGATGTTTAAGAAAGCTATTTGTGAAGCACGTCACTTTTGAGAATATTATTCTTGAGGAAGTTGACATTTTTATAAAAGTATACTATTTTTGAGTCCCAAAGGCTACTCATGAAATATATTTAAGTACACCAAGAGGAAATGTGGCTCACTCTTGTGTGGGGGTAGATTGGACCCAATCTTAAGTATTGAGTATATTGTTTTGTTCTATTTATTTTTTAATAATTTATTTATTGCGATCATTATCAACCTCCCACAACAATGTGAGTTGTGAGTTTGGACATGTTGATGGCTTTAGGAGAAACTACCTCTATAGCTATGTCTGAAGTACACCACCATGAGACGAGTCTATCACAAGCACCACAACCCAACAAAAATAACAATAGAAGGCACCATAACACCCAACCACTAATCCTTGGTCATCAATTACCTCAATGGGATATTTCAGTACCCTCCCAACCTCCCAAATCAATCCAGTAGTAGCTGACTCACAATGTCCTCTAAGGTCAGCTCCTACTTCCAATGACTCCGATCTACCACCTATAACAGCCTCTCCTGACCATAGCTGACATCTAGCTAACTAAACTCATCTGCAATTGGCAAAGAAGTGCTTAGATTCTGCCTCTAAAGTCCTCTCTTTGTATCATGTCAAAAATTTGCTCTCTAGAGTCCCAAAGTGTCCTCCATTGTTAGACAGCTCTAAATCCTTGTCTTATAACCTCGTGGAACTAAGCAATTGCCCTCAGTTGACCATTGTCTGACCATAAACTCTCCTGATTGCCACCACAGACAAGTCAGCTTCTGACAGTCTTTTGCTTTCGAATTCGGATGGCTTACTCCAGTTCCAAAATTGATCATCTAGTTTTTGCCTCGATCCTCTAGCGTCTACCGACTTATAGACACACTCCCTAGACCTTCATGACTCTCCTGCTGACCCTCCTTTGACCTTTCCTTCACCTTCCTCTCCTGCAGAGTTTTGCCTCCAAATTTTGCCACAGAATTGCCTACTTTCGAAGTCTACAGTTAATCTGAAACCGTCCAAAATATCCTTTGATAGCTACATGCCCTCAGAGACCTCTCAACTTAACAAGATATCACCTCCCAAGCTCCTTTTGCTGACTATTACAAGCCCACAAATGCCTCTGAAAGGATTGTTTCCACCCAACTAGCCTAGTTGACTTGGCTGACACAAAATCTTTCCTTCGGGATAGCTAAACACCACATGGACCTCAAAACACTTAAAAACAACCAGAACCAATCCTTAGAAACTATAGTTGACCACCAGTGTTAGGTTGCTGACATAAACACCCTCTACGATAACCAAGTCTTCTGACAGTTGTCCTCAGACAGATCCAAAACTATCAGCTATACCTCAGAATCACTTCTTTTCAACTTAAATAGATCAGAATAAGGTCCCAACACAACTTGCTGACCTTTATGATGTTCGACTGACTCAAAATCAACCTTTACTCAGGCTGACTAGCCCAACACAAACTCAACCTTAAACAGTTCTTCACTTATTGCCTTGTCTTCTAAAGAGCTCCATCCAGGAAACACAGAATTGAACCAAAATGAAAGAAAAACTCTTTAATTCACACTTGATTATCTGTGTATTCTGAGAAGACTGTACAACACATCACAGACTCTGGGAGTCAGGATTGAGCAAATGAATGAAAACCACAATAGAGCAGGAGAGCTCTGACACAGATGACAATGAAAGAAACCAGATGTATGTTCTCAACTTTGACAAAATGATCAACAACTATATAAATTGCTGCCATAGTTTGTAGGCTTCAGTTGGCAAATACAACTGGGAGATGCTTGAGCAATCCTCAATTTGGCCCAAGTTCCAACAGTGGTGCACTCTAAGAGATTCTGGGACACAATCTCCCACATAGAACCCTTAATCACTCTAGCAACCCTTGCTCTGGACAGATATAAGTCTTCTAAACCATTCCCCATCGCCTTCTATGTAGAACAAACCCATAGAAAGCTAACCCACTTCACAGCTATCTTCACAACCATATACCGGCTCTCTCAGTGCAAAACTCTTCTTTCCAAAAAACCAAAGTTCTCACAAAAGGCTCTCTACCAAAAAACTTGCTTACCCATAAACTCTCTTACACACACCCCCTTCTTGTGCAACTCTCCTCTATCTCCATTCATACTCTCACCTACTCTACCCAATTCTGTTGGCGGCTAGCCACCATGCAATAGTCCTAACATCAACTTATTACAATGAGTTACCAATGCGGAGCTACCCATGCAAGATCCTATGTTTCCTAAGGTCTTTGATCATACCCGATGTATTATTTTCTTTTCTTGGGGTTGGGGTGAGCATCTTTATGGAGCATATCCCCTTGGCTACAAAAAAACCTATCATCTTTTGCCAAACTCCCCATGGTTGAAGCATTCATGCTCAACCATTGGCTATGGATTCTTTGAAACAATCTTCAACAAACAATACATCCAGCTCCTAACAACCTTCTTCAGGCTCTTCTGCAGCAGCAGCAGCAGCTTCATGATCAAGTAAGTCTTCATCTACTGTCTCTAAATCTTTCTGGACTGTCATGACTCTGCATCAATATGGCTTTAATCTGTAGCTATTTACTCTCTTTGAATGAAGTTGATCATCCAGATCTACCAGAGCTGGTAAGTTCCATTCTCATAAATGTGTACAACTTGGAAAGGACCTTCTCACTTGATTTGGAATTTTGTTTGGGGAAAGCGTTATCCAATTTGCTGTTGCACCTAAGCACTAGATCTCCCTCCTTAATGCCTTTATCCTTCAGTGTCTCATTGAATAGCTTAGCCCGCCTATTGCTCAGTTGGATGTAGTGATCCAAAGCCTCTTCCCTTGCGAGTTGTAGCTCGTGAAAGATCCAACAACCTCTCTTTATATTCATCTATGTCGTTGTCCTGATATTTTAACAGAAATTGCGGATTGGGGATTTCCACTTCAATGGGCATCAGGGCTTCTTTCCCAAAAACTAGGTGGTATGGTGAAAATTATATAGCTGTTCTCACAGTTGTCTTGTAGGCCCACACAGCTGAAGATACATGTAAGTCCCATTTCTTAGGGTGTTCTTCCAGACATTTGGTTAACATGGTACATGACTCCCCATTAAACCTTTCAACTAGCAGATAATAAGGGGTTGAAAACCTATGTGTAATGTGCAATTTATGCATAAGGTCTTTTGCAATTTGGCCTCTGTTAATGAGGTCCTTGATCTGTCAACAACTCCAAGGGCATACTAAATCTTGCACAAATATCCTCAAAGACAAACCTGGCCACTTTCTTAGTAGTAATGCTTTTTACACATCTAGCCTCAGCCCACTTGGTTAAGTAATAAACTCCAATTAAGATGTAGGTCCTACCCTTGGTAGTTGTGGTGGGTAGAGGACCAATTGCATCTAAACCCCATTTCTCAAAAAGCTCCATATGAAATAATAGTTTTCCTCAACTCGTGGTGCAACACTCTCCTTCCTTGTTTTTGACATGCCTCATAGCTTCTGCACCAATGGTAAACATCCGTCCTCAAACTAGGCCACACATAACCTGTAGTAAGAATCTTTCTCAGAGTTAACTTTAAGGAAAAGTGCCCTCCACATACCCCTTCATGACATGAAGACATTATGGCAAAGATCTCCTCTCTGGTTGGGACCCTTCTCAGAACCAAATCCTTTCCCTTCATGTACAATTGATCATTAACAATACTGTATTGTAGAGCTCTCCTTATGAAACCATATTTCTATTTTGTGGATAAACTTGAAGGTACCAGACTTGTGTGCAAAAACTCTTTAACTTTATGTAAACTCTCTTCCAACATAACTAGGGTAGGTTACAGCCATGGCATATGCATCTAAATCCTTGCTGCTTAACCTCCCCTCTGGTTAATGCAGCCTGGTTTTGTTTCCTCTTCACATGTTGAATCTGGGCCTCTTCAAATTTCTACAGCATCCTTCTAATTTGAAAGCACCACTCCTTCAACTTGGGATTCTTGGCCTTCCAGAAATTCTGAAGTTGTCTAATGACCAGTAAACTGTCTCCCTTAATGATAGGTCTGCTAATCCCTCTCTTAAGACACTGTTGGAGTCCATATTCTAAAGTGGCATACTCAACTTCGTTGTTGGTCAGCACTTGCAACTTAATACCTTCTTCATATACTACTGTACCTTTTGGATTCAAGAAAACGACCCCTCCATTGGGGCTACCCTTGAGATTCTCTTAAAGGCTCCATTAAAAAACAGAGTAAAAGCATTGTACAGATCTGCTTCACGGTCTTTCCACCTAGGTACCTTCTTCTTCATTACTCTCTCTTCCCTCAATACTAAAGGATTCTGTTTGTATGTCAAAATGTCTGCCAATGTAGCCCTTGTACTACCCTCCACTATGCAAGTGAATTGGAACTCTTGCAACTTAACTAGCCATTTAGACAATCTCTTTAATGGAAGATCAGATTGAATTAAATGGGGAAGTAAAGAGTAATGTGTCAGTATAGTGAAAGGCTTAGGAAGTAAGTAAGACATGAATTTTAGCTACTGTTATAAGCTCTGCCTCAGAATAATTCCTTTCTCTAGTATTCTTTGTTCTGCTCAAAAAATATACTGGTCTCATATAAGAATGCTCTCTTCCTTGTTGCTGTGCGACAGTATTGCACCTATGGCATTTTCTCCTACACTAGGATTTACAAAGAATTCCTTACTCCAGTCTGCGGGGGCATAACAACCAGCAGTGTGCTCAGACACTTGTCAAGGTTCAACTATCCACCCAATTCATCCGGCCTTTTCAGTGCCATCCATAACTTCTCACAGTGCACTAATCTGCCACTATAGATATAGAAATCATCTATGAACACTCTGATGAAGGACCCTAAATAGGGCTCAAACACCAAGTTTATAAATCTTTGGAAAGTAGCAGGTGCATTTGTAAGCCCAAAGGGCATCACCCTATATGCAAAGCACTCCTATGATATAATGAAAGTAGTTTTCTTTTGATCCTCTGGGGCAATAAAAATTTGGAAGTAACCAGAATATCCATCACAGACACTGTACCTTTCATGCCCAGCTACACTATCTAAGATTTCATCTTGAAAAGGCAATGAGTAATGGTCCCTCTTGGTCATAGCATTAAGAGGGCTTAAAGTCTACACAGACTCTCCACTTTCCATTCTTATCAGGATTAATCACAACTGGAGAAGCCCACTCAGAGTTGTCAACTGGAGAGATGAAGCTTGCTTTCAACAACTTACCTCTTCTCTCAATACCTGCTGTGCTGCACTACCCCCAATCTTCTTAGTCTTTGCACCACTGGCTTGGCTTTAGGATTTAATTGTATCTAATGTTGAACAGCTGACACCCCCCTCACAGTATAAGAAGAAATAAAAAGATCTGGAAACTACTGCAACATTGTCAGGTACTGTTTCCTCTCAACCACCACTGCTAGATCTTTAGCACAAAACTTCTTCCTTAGCTAATTGCTCTTCAACCTCAGCTTCTACCTTCTCTCCTTCTTCTGTACACAGCTGTAAAGACATGCACATGGGGTCAGTATATCTGGTTCCAGCAATGGAACTTCCCCCTCATCATCCTGTGAGCTATCTATCCTCTTCTGTTTCAGAGTCCTCTGTTTGAGAATCCTCTGAGGAATTGGCTTCTATAGCCTCATCTTCATCCTCTGAACTATTATCTGGGTTCAACTCTCTCCCCTTGGCCATGTCATATCTGACTTGCTTCCTAGCAAGCTGATCGAGACCCAAAATCAGGTGTCCTCTCCACCAATCTTGCTTGCTCTCATTGCTATCAACCATGGTCTCCCAAAAATAAAAGGGTAAGCTTCTGTCCTTGCTGTAGCAGCATGACATGAACATCCATCTTAGCTTATAGCCCAAGAATAGTTACTTACAACCTCTTCACTACTCCCAAACATCTAACCTTTGAATTATTGGCCATTCTAACTCTGAATTCTGAAGGTGCACTCACCTGAAGTCTTAAAGCTTCCATAGTTTTCTGGGTCATTACACAAACTTGGGCACCACCATCAATGTACACTTTAGGAACCTTAAACTTGTTTATCCATGCATCGACAGATAGATAATCCTTGCCTCACTTAACACGTAATATATTCAACTGTCCTGCTTCTCCTTCTCCTTCTCCTTCTTAGAAATCTGTGTTCTAACCAATTTTCTCCAGGTTCTCCTAAGTTTGGGGCACATCTGTATATCAGCTGGGTCCAAGACAAAGTAGGACCCTTCTTCTGGAGATCCTTCTTCAAGTCATATTCTTCCATTCCTATACGCCTCCTGGGTCTGCTCTTTTTCTTACCCTCTTTAAACTCATCCTCTATCTGCTTCCCCTTCTTCCTTCTGAATGGTCTTGCTTCATCTCCACCTTCTACACCCTTGGTTCTTTTGTTAGCTAACATATCTGCTTCGTCATCCCTTCCAATCAGATTACTACTCACCTGGTTTGGGCCCATTTGTTGGATGTGGCTGAACCTGAGGTCCTGGTGGGTGTGGAATCTCCTCTTCCCTTCTAACATTTGGCCTTTTCTCTCCCTCCTAGGTGCCAGACGATATACATCTCCTCCCATTTTCCTGGGGTAAGGACACTGAGAGGAGATATGACCCCTTTCCATACAATTAAAACATTGGAAATTCAAGTTAGGTCCCCCTCTGCCTTTTCCTCTCATACCTTCTCTATCTCCAACCCTAGGGGCATTTTTGCCTCCTTGCAACAAACTCAAATTTAATTTCTCCATTTGTTGGGTTAAATGATTTATACCTTGCATTGATTGGTTAGCATCCACTGGAACTAGACCAGTCCTCCCTTCCTCTGTCCTCCTCTCTTCAATCATAGCAGGTCTACTCTCAACTCGAACCTCCTTCTGCTTCTAAGCCACCTCTGAAGCTTCCACTCCTTCTCTCTTGCAATCCTTCAAGCTTCATCAAAGGTCCCAAGTATTTTTAACTCAACCTTCTCCTTTAGATCAAGATGAAGGGATTGAATGAACATTTCCTTTTTAAGAAGTATAGGTGGGTGCTCAGTTCCCAATGAAACGTCCCATCTGCCCCATAGATCCTCAAACCGATCAAATACATCCAAAACACTATGCTTCAATTTTTGTATATCTTGCCAAATAGCATATGGGGATTCACCTTTCTTGAAATGCTGCACCAGAGCTCCTTTAACATCCTCATATGCCTGCCCCTGATGTGGCGGACTCTGACTAAGTTTGGAACCACCTTTTTGCATCCCCTTTTAATAACATGGACAACAGTGTCAATTTG
This sequence comes from Cibotium barometz, assembly GCF_041138505.1. Taxonomy (NCBI): domain Eukaryota; kingdom Viridiplantae; phylum Streptophyta; class Polypodiopsida; order Cyatheales; family Cibotiaceae; genus Cibotium; species Cibotium barometz. The sequence goes on along the minus strand of NC_141059.1, from coordinate 27,701,147 downwards.
TTCTCATCTTTGTTCTTTCCAAACATAAAAGCTGCCAGCTCCATCTCAGCCAAAAAGTCCTCTGGATCCTCATTAGTATGCCCATGAAACACATGATAAGACATCATCGATCGCAGCCATCTCCACAGCTGACCTCCACCAACAGTTTGAAAGGTGCCTTGAAAACCCTCCTACATGGAGGCACCAAAAAATGATGGCTTTAGGAGATAATGCCTCTATAGCTCCATCTAAAGCACACCACTGTAAGAGGAGTCTATCACAAGCAACATAGACCATAAAAAATAACAATGGAAGCCACTAGAACACCCAACCACTATCCCTTCGTCCTCAACTGCCCCAATGGGATATTTCAGTACCCTCCCAACCTCCCAAATTAATCCAATAGAAACTGACTCACAATGTCCTCTAAGGTTAGCTCCTACTTCCAATGACTCTCTGATCCACCACCTAACAACCTCTCCTGACCATAGCTGACATCAAGTTGACTAAACTCATCTCCAGCTGGAAGTGCTCAGATTCTGCCTTCGAAGTCCTCTCTTTGTATCCTATCATAAAATTGTTCTACAGACTCCCAAAGTGTCCTCCACTATCAGATAGCCCTAAATCCTTGTCTTATGACCCCTCAGAACTACGCAATTGCCCTCAATTGACCATTGTCTAACCATAAACTCTCCTGGTGGCTGCTACCACAGACAAGTTAGTTTCTATCTGTCTTCTGCTTCCAAAGTCGGATGGCTTCTTCCAGTCCAAAATTGATGCTCTAGTTTTTGCCTTGATCCTCCAACATCCGCGAACTTATAGACACACTCCCTAGACCTTCCTGACTATCCTGCTAACCCTCCTCTGACCTTTCCTTCACCTTCCTCTTGCAGAGTTCTGCCTCCAAATTCTGCCACAGAACTGTATACTTCCGAAGTCTACAATTAATCTGAAACCTCCCAAAATGTTCTCTGACAGCAGGCTCTTAGAGACCTCTCAACTTAACAAGATATCACCTCCCAAGCTCCCTGCTCTGCTGAGACTATTACAAGCCCATAGTTGCCTCCAAAAGGAATATTTTCACCCAACTAGCCTAGCTGACCTGGTTGACACATAAAATCTTTCCTTCAAGTCAGCTAACACCACAGAGACCCCAAAACACTTAAACACAACCAGAACCAATTCTTAGAAACTATTAGGAGAGCTGACCACCAGTGTCAGACTGATGTTACAGACACCCTGTAAGATAACCAAGTCTTTTGATAGTTGTCCTCAGACATATCCAAAATTGTCAGCTGTATCTCAGAATCACTTCTTTTTAACTCAAATAGATTAGAATATGGTCCTAGCACAACTTGCTGACCTTTCTGATGTTTGGTTGACTCAGAATCAACCTTTACTCAGGCTGATTGGCCCAACACAAACTCAACCTAAAACAATTCTTCACTTATCACCTTGTCTTCTAAAGAGCTCCATCCAGGCAACACAGAATTGAACCAAAACCAAAGAGAAACTCTTTAATTCACACAACTTGATTATCTGTGTATTCTGAGAAGATTGTACAACACATAACAGACTCTGGGGGTTGGGATTAAGCAAATGAATGAAAACCATAGTAGAGCACAAAAGCTCTCACACAGATGAAATTGAAAGAGACTAGATATATGTTCTCAACTTCGACAAAACGATCAACAACTATATAAACTGATGCCATAGTTTGCAGGCTTCAACTAGAAAATACAATTGGGAGATGCTTGAGCAATCCTCAATTTGGCCCAAGTTCCAATAGTGGTGCACTCTAAGAGATTATAGGACACAATCTCCCACATAGAAACCTTAATCACTCTGGCAACCCCTTGTTTTGGACAGATATAAGTCTTCTCAACCATTCCTTGTCGCCTTTTACATAGAACAAACCCATAGAAAGCTAACCATTTCCTGTCGCCTTCTACATAGAACAAACCCATAGAAAGCTAACCCACTTCACAGCTATATTCACAACCATACGGCTCTCTCAACAAAACTCTTCTTCCAAAAACCAAAGCTCTCACAAAAGGCTCTCTACCAAAAAACTCGCTTACCCATCAACTCGCTTACACACACCCTCTTCTTGCGTAATTCTCCTCTATCTCCATGCATACTCTCACCTACTCTACCCAATTCTATCGGCTAGCTGCCATGCAACAGTCCTAACATCAGCTTAATATAACGAGTTACCAATGCGCAGCTACCCATGCAAGATCCTATGTTTCCTAAGGTCTTTAATCATACCCGAGAGAGAGAGAGAGAGAGAGAGAGAGAGAGAGAGAGAGAGAGAGAGAGAGAGAGAGAGAGAGAGAGAGAGAGAGAGAGAGAGAGAGAGAGAGAGAGAGAGAGAGAGAGAGAGAGAGAGAGAGAGAGATCTTTATTCCAAGGCTTGTATTATTAAAGAAAACATGCATGAAAAAGTAACCATGTAAAACAAATAAAAAATATAAATATAAATTATAATTTATGCCACCCTTAAGAATCATGGTTGAAGCTAGTCAATTCATTCTTTTAAATTTTCTTGTCAATTATACCATCCTTGATATTCCTTCTCCGATTCTTTCCAATAAAAGTGAAAACGTTGTAGGTTCATAGAAAAACACTCTCTCTCTCTCTCTCTCTCTCTCTCTCTCTATATATATATATATATATATATATATATATATATATATATATATATATATATATATCTTCTATCTATCTATCTATCTATATATATATATATAAGTACAATGAGTGGGGGAGGTGATGGAGCTCTACTACTACCAGGAGAATGCAAAGCTATATGCATGGAGTATACAATCATGATATGCAACCTAGCTAGCTCCATCCTGTACCATACTGGGGGTATAGAATGATATACATCAATGAAGGGAGTGTCCACAGCTCCCTGAAGAACATGCCTGGGTCTGCTCTGAAGCGAGCCAATCGCTCCTCCACACCCTCTCTGTGAAACTGAGCTCTGATCTCTGTCATCTCTCTCTGGTATAGGCGTGGTGTCCGAAAGCCAGGTGTCCTCTGTCTCCTGCGGGCTCTGAGTGTCTCTGCTCTCTGGAGAGTAATTCCTTGTGCTGTGTAGGGACTGGGAGTGGGGTGGATCTCTGAAAAAATATAGTAATCTGTGTCTATCATCGTCCCCCCTCTAGAGTTGTCTGAGCCTGTAATGATGTCTCTCTGTGACGCTGTATGTCTAGAATGAATCTCCCCAGTATGCGCTGGTTTGCTTCCTCAAAGATCTGGCGTAGGGAATGTGGCTCTCTGAATAAAAAACTCTGAATAAAATGGGATATCTCTCTCTGATGGCTGTATATGCTTTGCATCTACATACATAATGCTCCTCACTCTCCACCTCCTCTCTGCACAATCTGCATACCCTCTCCTCTCGGGGGATCCGTGGTGCTGCTCTGCTAGTCTCGATCTCCAATCGATGTGATGAGACTCTAAGTTGACCAATAGCTACTCGGGAGCTGTGTGGTCATGTATCTAGGCATCTATAAATCCATCATCAGTGATACTCATGAAGTGATCTCTGTAGTATAGCATCTTCGGTGGAAGAGGCTATGCAGGTGATATCCATGTCTCTCGTGTATAGAGCTGCCATAGGTCCTGTCTCAATACTCTCTTCCTCTCACTATGAGAGAGACGGATATGTGGTGAATCCCTGTCATACTGGAATGGTGGTAGATGATCCATGTCTAGGCCATGCTGTGAGAACCAATGTGTGACGTGTGCATACCATGATCCTCTGTCTCCTGCCTCAGCCAGCTGTCTAGATGCCTCAAAAGCTCTGTATGACAATCTGTCTTGTGGCATCTCTCTAAATCTGTCTAGCAGGCATATAGTCTAGAATATGGCCTCTACCATCATAGGAGGCGCAACAAACTCTGCTCGGATAATGTCATGAGGTACGGATGACGATTTGCTGCGTATCATGCATGCCATCATGAGGGCCTGTGGTCTCTCTATCTATGTCCAATGGGTAGCATACCGCTGCTCCATACATCAGTGCCGGTGTGACTAATGTGTCAAATAGCCACCCCTTCGTCCGGGGCTCCTGAAAATGCACCTGGTGGCACTGTCTCTCTAGCATAGCCAATGCTGCATATCCCCATGTCAATCTGGCTCTGGCTGCTTCTGCTGCTGAACCCATGGTGAAGCGCGTGGCTACTCTGCAGAGTGTCACCACCTCCACCTGGCATCCTGAGTTAATGTCAGCTCCTCCTTGCTTTGTCTCGATGTATGAAAGACCATAACGTTGGTTTTCCCAAGGTTCACAGTAAGACCCCTCTGTGTGCAGAAGTCATCGAGTGCATGTAGATGTTGCTGTAGACCTCATGGAGACTCAGACACTAATACAATATCATCAGCATAAAGCATAATATGTACTGAGGTACCTGCTAGATCAACTCCATCTCCGCCTCCTCGTGTAATGAAGTCAACCACCTCATCAATGTATAACCCAAATAGCGTGGGGGAAAGTGGGCAGATCATACATACTTGGCATTTTCACTAGCCGGATCACCAGTATCACCAGCCCCCCACATACCGGTGCCACACACTACCATCTACTTCACACATGACATGGCAGACATATACACTAGAGGATGGGCTCCTACTCGTGGATCCCCTGGCACCTATGGATACCATTACAGCCCAGCTGGCATCACTTCTACACACGGTTGCATTACAGAGCTTCCCACATCGTGTCCACTCAGGAGAGCCTGGGAGATCTGGGACTATTGCTGCTTTGGGACAGTGTGAGGTGGGATGGAGAATGAGGTGACAAGCTGTGATGCCTCCAAAGACCCCATAATGTAGTCCACCACCGTGCCTCCGGTCTGTGTATGACCCCCATGTGGGAAGCATGTCAGCCCTCTTGATCCCGGCCACTGTAGTATCCCGTTATAAATAACGAGACGATGCCTGGCTCCCAACTCTAGTAAGTGGTCCCCATAATGTCCTCTGTCTGGTCCAGTGTCCTCGGATGCCCGACTAGCCCTTATCGCCTCTGGATCCACATGGTGGAGGATATCCATGTCATCATAGTCATACACCTCACACTGTCTGCTCTGTGTGTGGGCATTGAAGTCACCCGTAAGAAATACTTCCCCTAGTGTAGAATAATGCATAATCTCCTCTGACAAAGTGTATGGCGAGGCTCCTGTCTCCTCCTCCTGTGGCATGTCCTCTGTAATGACATAGGAGGATCCTGCATGCCACTACAGTGCTATCACTATAAGGGAATCTAACTGGGTCCCATCAAGAAGGCTATGGCAGTAGACACATTGACGGTTGACATCCGTACCACTTTTCATAGGGTTGTGGTATCGACCACATGTATAAGGATTGCCCATTAAGAGCATCCAATTCCAAGAGCATAAACCAAGTACAAGCCTTAATTTGCTAAGTGTGAGGAATGGGCTGCTACAAATAATTCCTCACAATATCGTGACTAGAATGCAAAATAGGAGGAGAGCTGCTGCTCTCACGAAGCCAGATAGGCTTCAAATTTCCTTACTCCAAGGGTGCGTAAGCCGGGTTGAGTCATACTAGTCGACAAAGTTGTGGAACATGCTAGAGTTACCCTTAAACTAGAAGATGAAGGTCCAAGAAGATAGGACAAGGGAAAGACCATGTGCTAGTTCAAGAGGGATTATGTGAGGACACAGTTTTCAACATCTCTTCATCCTCTTCAAAGGAAGAATTGGAGCTAGTCATAGACCCTAGCAACCTTCCTAAGAAGCTAGCAGAGTATCCCAATCCTATTAAGGAAAAAAGCAAGCTCTAGGTAGCCTAGGAACTGGTAAGAGCATGTTAAGCACAAATGGAGGCTGAACCTCAAGTAGTATTCACTAGTGGAGAAGATGCCAATGCTGAGACTAGTTTTACCTTGCTCAAGAGAAAACAAGGAAAAGAACCAATCTCTCCCATAACCTAAAGAGAATACGGGGGAGAGGGAGATCTTGAGTTCCTTGTAAGAAAACAAACATATGCAAGAGAGAGCAAGACACAAGAGAGATATGGAGAGAGCAAGACACAAGAGAGATATGGATGGCTGAATTTTCTTCTACCTTCTTCTCTTCTCTACAATCATTAACATAAAGAGATAAGAGTATATACTATAAGGGAAAGTACTCTCCTATTATAATCTCCTATTATAATATATAATGGTCGGTTCATAGTGTGAACCCGACTACATGAGCTGGGCTATAACTATGCCATAACTCTAGTACTCTAAAGTGATTGTTGTCACTGTAGCATGTCATTCATTGGTAGCATATCAACCATAATCTCGCCAACCATGCCAGTGGCATAAGTACGAAAGCTATCACCTAGGCGGTTCATCAATGTTCATAGCACTAGTTGGGCTTGATATCTCAACACTACCCCTCGAGTTCAACGCTACACACTACACTCCAAGTAAGCTCCTAAACCTGTGGAGCTTCTCTATGCCCAATGCCTTCATGTGAAGATGTCAGCCATTTGATCCTTTGTGCTGACATATACTAGATCTACATCACTTGCTGTGCTAGAACCTTCTCCCTCACAAAGTGATAATGCACCTCAATACGCTTCATTCTAGCATGGTGTATTGGTTACTGGCCAACTTTATGCTGCCTATGTTGTCATAATAAATGACAACAACCCTATCATGGGCTCACCCATATCAGCAAGTTGCTTCTGAAACTAAGCTACCTCACAAGCTACCACAGTAGCACCAATGTACTTTGCCTTTGTTCTCGACAAAGCAACTATCAACTATTTCTTACTACTTACACTCACAGTAGCACTCCCATAAGACCACTAGTAGATCTCCTCTCTGCGACATTATTAACCCAATTAGCATCTGTGTATCCATGTAGCTGTATCTCTATGCTAGCCTCATAGGAAAGTCCATAATCAAATGTGGACTTTATGTACTTAAGAATCCATCTAGCCACATCCAAGTGTGGACTCCTAGGGGCCTCCATAAATTGACTCATCTTCTACACCCGAGCTATCTCCACACTTGCTTCATGCTCTTTAACATAAATATTGCCTACCTTAGGATGCTATGCTTAACTACGCAAATTCTAGATTGTATACTTTGTTGTTATCTATACTCTTATGAGGCCATGGAGAACATCACAATAAATGTATAAACAAACTTATGAGGCTATGAAGGACACTACAACATCAAAGTTGGACTAGTACTACCAATTAACAGTAACATAGTTGATTACCATGTGTTGACCCCAAATTACCTTGTAAAATCACAGAAAAGCCATGCAAGAAGCAAACTTATGATGCCATGAAGGACACTACCAACACAAGAGTTCAACTAGTACTGCCAATTAACAATAACATAGTTATGAGTCTCCATGAGTTAACCCCCAAATTACCTTACAAAATCACAAAAAAGCCATCAATCGATTATGGAAACATCTAAAAACAATGGCAAAAAAGTTAGAAATGAGTACCATTACCCTCTTATCTTCAATGCTAACTTACCTTTAATGTATTGAATTGTACCCACATGCTTCCCTTCTCTCTCTCTCTCTCTCTCTCTCTCTCTCTCTCTCTCTCTCTCTCTCTCTCTCTCTCTCTAAGCTAGGAGCAAGGAGGAGGAGGTGACCAAAAGAAGAGGATGATGTTGGGAAGTCATGCAAAGAAAGGGGCCACTCCAAACTTACTTAGAGACCAAGAGCCTTTCTAAGAATTTGGGAGGTTCAAAGAGTGAGAGTTGTGGTTGGGTCAACATCAAAATTTGGTACATATATTCATTACCAATTAGTGATCTACTTACTCCTACTAGTTAATAGTAATTGAGGGGCTGGTATTGATGCAATGTGTATCTCCAAAATTTCTTAAAGAGCTACATATAGAAGGATGTCTCTTCTTAACCATTCCACCCTTGGAAGGAGCACCAAATACTAAAAACTCGAGGCTAAAAGATTATCTTTATGATGCATTGAGGTAGGTGGGAATTGAACCTTAGCTAGGGAGAAATGAAGGAGAACATAATTGCCCCCACTTTGTATCATTGATAAATAAGATTTCACAAGCACACATGGTATTTTATATTTAAGGGTAGCTTAGACGAATATATTCTATCCTCTTTTGTCAAAAATCACCCTTGTCACACCGTATGTCATTTGACTCCAACTAGGATGACTCCAACAAGCACACATGGTATTTAATATTTTAGGGTAGCTCTATCAAATACCTACAGCAGGATTTCGGAGAATGGGAGTGGGTGGAGATCACCAAGTAATCCTCATTGACTGCAACTAGAATAGATACAGCCATGCATTTTTTGAGCTGGTGGGAATATGCATGACCTCAAAAAGCTCCTTTCCAAGCCCTTTTCATGGTAACAAACCTTAAGTAGCTTTCATCATTTTACACTTCTTTGCCTATGTCCCAAAAACAATTTCCTAAGGGCTCCATGCACACAAATGGAAGGTGTAGAGTGCAATAACAGGTTCTACAAAAACAAGCAATTCATTCTTGACAAAGATGTGGGTGCAAACCCTTCTCATACTTGATTATGATAACTATGGAAGTATATATTATCATTATTGAGAAGACATCATCCAATACAGGAAAATTGGCAAAGAACATTGCCTTCTGCACAAAGCTATGAATCGCCTTTTGTGAACAAGGATGGTACCATTCTGATTGAAAAGCCATGCCAACAGTTACCATCACACATAGACATACATAAAACTTAACTATCTTGGTCCTTGTGCAAAGACATGGGTTGTTATTATTGAAAGTATTCACACTGAGAATCTATGATCAAATAAATGCACATGAAACATGAATTTTATGTAGAAGCAAGGGGCATTCTTCTTGATAGTGTTTTGGAGAAGATGAGGGTTTCGTGATTGCTCCTAGAGTAGGCCTCAATGCGAGAAGTTGTTAGGTAGGGTGAGTTCTTAAGGAACCCAGCAAGCATATCCTCCTCCTCTTGCTCTAACTTTGCACTAGACCATGCAAATCTCACACGCAGATGCTCCAAACTAGTGGGCAGTTTCCCAGTCTCTTGGTCAAAAAGGAGGGCAAATTCATCCTCAGGCACATCCAAGAGACTCAACTTCTTGACAGTAGAGGAGAGAAGGGACCCAACACCTTCAAAGAAGCCCCCCAGCTGGGTGCCCTCCTCTATGTCGAAGCTCGGATAGCCGGCATTGAACTCACACTTGAGGCAGAGGGACCTTATGCTGGGTAGATAGAGGAGAAACTCAGAGGCATGCTTCAGAGTCCCCCTTGCATTGAATGCAAGGGCAACACTCTTGAGCTTTTGCATCTTTCTTGCAAAACCCCTCATCCTATGGTAATTCAACATGCAATCCTCTTGCCGCACGTGCCACTTGTGCAGTAGAAACACTGCTTTCTCAAGAAGAAGCGGCCCTCTTATGTGCTCATAGCTCTCCAGTGCCCCCTTGTCAAGCCCAAATCTGATGCCAAGAAACTTCAACTTTTTGCTGTTCTCCAAGAACCTCACCTGCACATGCTTCATGTCTACTGCAGAGCTTTGATATCTGACCCTGGTGCCCATGTACATCTCCAAGGAAGGGCATTTTCTCTGTATTATTTGCAATGCTAAGAAGGGCTGCATCAGATACCAGTGCTGCCGGTGCCCTTTGCTTTTGGGTACTCTGAAGATGCCGAATTCTACATCAAGGATGAGCTCTTTCAATGTGGGTTGAGAGGAAAGCATGGCTTCAAGAAGGTAGCAATGGGCCAAAACATCAATTGGGCGCGCCGAAGGTTCACCGGGGAACCATTCTGTGTTCTCTGGGACGAAAATAGAGTGCAGATCGCGCAGAATCTCGTCATCGCAGCGGTAATTGTCGAGAAACCGCTCAACGATGGCTTGCAAGATGCTTGGCGAGGATGTAGAGTGATAGGAAAGATCACATTTGAAGCAGCATTTGATCAATTGGGAGGCCGAGAAGCGGTCGATAATCTGCCCACAGAGCTTCGGGGAGACTTTATCGAAGCAGCTCATGTCGAGTATTCTCCGCTCGCCGTAGAAAGCTGCCGCCATGCCTGCGAGCTCTCTGCAGGTGCACACCAAAGACGGTAGGTCTTTGCATGGTAGATGCTCTGCTATGTGCACTATGGTAGATTGCGGCAGATCAAGAAGAGTCGGAGTGCTTAGTCTACTTTCTAAGACTTGTGCCTTTGCCATGAAGGGGTGTGTGCGCGTGTCTCTGTGTGTGTGTGTGTGTGAGAGAGAGAGAGAGTGAGAGATAGAGCCCGCGAGATAGCGAGCGAGCGAGAGAGTTTGTCTGCACCCAACGTAGCAACGTGTGTGTGTGTGAGAGAGAGAGAGAGAGAGAGAGAGAGATTGAGCCCGAGCGAGCGAGAGAGTTTGTCTGCACCCAACGTAGCAACGTGTGTGTGTGTGTGTGTGTGTGTGTGTGTGAGAGAGAGAGAGAGAGAGATTGAGCCCGCGAGCTAGCGAGCGAGCGAGAGAGTTTTTCTGCACCCAACGTAGCAACGGCTGGAAATAGAGCCGTTGGCCTTTTGAGTCAAATTTATATCCTTTCCAGTGTCCACGGTTTGAGAGACCGCATGAAATCACACGGAATCATGGATGAGAGATCATGAAACTCCCTCTAAGACCCAAATCAACTCCGAGACACGGGAAAAAAGATTTACGGAATGTTAGAGGTTTGAAGTAGAAAGCTAAGTGCTGGGGAGGTGGTAGATCTGACCAGCCCTTTTTGGTGGTGTTACAGTTGCCATTGGAGGGCAGTTAAAGTTTTTTGGTGTGAACTATGTGGAGCGCAATCAATTGCCCTCTCGAGCCTCCTAATAGCTCCTTGGCGTGCATGTCGTCCTCCCCCTCCCCCCTTCTCTGATATTCCTCGATTGACTTGGTAAGATCTATGTTACTCTCCTTGTTCATGGATCAGAGCCAACTGGGGCAGCTCCACAGGGCTCATAGTAGAGCACACTCAATATCTCCTTATTTTAGTTTCCTTTTCCAAGATGAAAGCATGGCGCTTAATACTCTACTTAATGCTCTAGGAGCAAGCTAGTGAGGAACTTCCCTTCTCTCTTCTCTTGGTCCCCTGATTTTTCCCCTTTAAGGCCCAAGCTAACCCTCTGCTTGATGTGGGTTGAGTTGCCTAATCTTCCCCTGCTCCTTCATGTGGGTGCAAACCCCAGGCCTCAAAAAATCAGTCAAAATAGAGAAATACAAATGGGTTCACCCCACTACTGATGGACCTAACTGACCCTTCACAAACCATAAAGGAGACTTCTAATGAAAATGAAGAGGAGGTCCCTAGCACCCAATTCCAGGACGGTAACCTAGAGAAGGAGGTTGAAGGCATGGACTTCTAGGATGTAGCCCTTGTCAATTTGAAAGTCAACTCAAGTAGAAAACGAATCCCTCCTTGGAGGCTCCAAAAAGTCCCCCTCTCTCTCCACAGTCAAACAAAACATCAGAACCATGGGATTGAGCAAGGCAGAAACATTGGCTCGGCCAAAAAAAGGCAATTCCAAATAAGGGGAGTTCATCCCCCCTCCCCACCACTGAAAAAACACCTCATGAACCCTCAAAGCCTCCCCTAAAACCCAAAAGATATGACTGACACATCTATTCTCTCTAATAACACCAAAGGCCTAAATGACTAACCTTGATTATTAAGGAGTGGATGTTTCAATCCAATATTCTCACTGACAAATTGGAACTCATATCCAAGAAACACACATGGTTTAGTACTGATCACACCCGGAGTGAGTGAATAAATGGAGATAGACCCCATGAACAGATTGCCGAAATGTGCAATGTAAAATTGCAACGAGTTTTGAAGTGTGAGTTTATGTTTGTGTGGGAACACACCTTATGAGTGAGATGAGATATTATGTGAGATGTGATTTATGAGAGTCACACAAGAAGATGTGGGATAGAAATCGCCACATGGCATGATGATGTGTTAAGGAGATTGGGTCAATGGCTATCTATATTAGAAGCCACATTTGTATGGTTCATAACATAATATGCAATAGTCTAAGAGATTGTGTATTGAGTGTGCTACTCTCTCTCTCTCTCTCTCTCTCTCATGGATTTCTTGGTGAGGCTCAACCCACCTTAGTTGATGCCTAATCTATGTTGCTAATCACCATGATCAATCCCATATTAGGATTTTGAACATGGTATTAGAGCTACTATGGGCTCTTGATTATGGTGAATATCTATGTATAGTAGCCTTTGTGAGAGTTCATTTGATTAAGCATATTGAATGATTTTGTATCTTTTATTCTGAAAAAATTAAGCACACTCATTATCATTATCATTATAATTGCATTGATAGAGTATGAAGCTGCCAATGGAGTTGCAAGAAGAGAATCTTGCATTTGGAGATCATAAAGCTCCCTACAAAGCTGAAAATGGAGATTTCAGCAATATGAAGACCTTTGGAGTCTACATCGTCAACAAGTAAGCTGCCAAGGAGAAAATGGTGTCTCAAAGATAAGTTGTGTTTGAAGTTTTGCCTCAAGTTTATGAGCATAGGAGATACACATATGTGTTTGGAGCATTACAAGAATGCTTTATGCGAGAAAGGTTGCTATATGGTAGGATTAATGAATCCTACATCCCTTGCATTATCGCAAGGAGCATGTGTGGAGGTGCATGCTTGTCACGATGATGGCAAGTGAGATGGTGGACTCAATGGAGTTCACATGTGTGTGCATCAAGAAGAATATGCACTCATGGACATGCTCATAATGATGGGCATGATGCGATGAAAGCAATTATCGACTTTCTCATGGTTGGCACCTCATGGTTTCGCTATGGAAGAAACTTTTATGACAACATCCTTGAAAAATTTGTATGCAAAGAAGAGGGCATGTAAGCTTAGAGTTCAAATGGGAGCTCATCAAGAAGGCCAAGTTAATGGCTTGTCATGGGAGATGCTACAGATTTGAAGGTCAAGGGAGGTCATTGACTAGAATGGTAGTGTTAACCTATGACGGACATTGAGACGTACTGTGTTTTACGTCATTAATTTAAATATTCTGAGTCATGGGCCGGGCTTGTCGGCACCATATGTTAAGGATGAAGGGATTGGATGATCGCCGATGAGAGGCGCACCTTGAATATCAGTAGGATAAGGGTTAGGATCGGCCGGCCATGTATGGGCACCCAAGTGTGAACGGCCAAGTCACCTATAAGAGTTAAATATAACCCTAAAATCCTCATTCTCATGTGTTGTGAATACAAGAGTGCTCTTGCCTTATCTCCTTGGTTTCCTTCTCCTGCGTGTGTGTGTGTGTGAGAGAGAGAGTGAGAGAGCGATCACTGTGTAGCGGCACGGCGGCAGAGAGGCGGTAGAGCGGCGACGGCGGCTCCTTCTTCACTGCGACGCGGGAATCCTTCAAGGCGGCGGTTGAGCGGTGAGTGACACACCTTGTGCATTCTGTTTGAGCTTACTTTCCTGGTTGTATGCTTGTAGCCATTCGTGGCTCGCATACGGTGTTCGGCAAGTCCCCAGCTACGACCTGTGCGGCAAAAGCGCACATTTTTGGCGTCGCTGCCGGGGAGTTGCCCTGCACCAAGCTCCAGTTTACAGCTCGGGCTGCTGCGTGAAGTTTAATTTGCACTGTAAGAAAGCGACTGTGTGTTTGTTGTTGAGGTGTTTCCGTGTTTTGCAATCTGTTTCTGCAATTTGTCTTCTATATTTCTGTTTCTTTGGTTATTTTTCCGCTCCGCGCGTGGGCGAGCGTTCTGTTATTTGGTTTTCTGCGTGTGAGGGGGGATTTCTGAATCCCCAGACCTGTGCTGTGTCTGAACTGCACCGCGGCCAAGGATGAACCCTAGAAAGAAACCCTAGAAAACCTATCTAAAAAAAAGAAAAAAAAAGAAAAAATAAAAAATAAAAAATAAAAAATAAAAAATAAAAAAAAATTAAAAAAAAAACCAAACGTGTGGAGAGGAAAGATTTTTTAATTGGAGAAAAAAATTTTGAAAAGAAAAACCCCCAATTGACCCCGACCCCGGCCTCGGTCTTTTGATGTGCCCTATATGTAGCCCACTCCCCAAGGAGTAAAGTGAGCATGTGGGATAAAGCCCTTACCCTTTCCTCCACAAGCAAATAGGCTTTCGCTCCTTCCCCCATAGGGAAACGCACTGTTTTGAGGACCACAGGAGCTCTGGATAGGCGAACACGGTGCTGTAAAGCACGCTAGGACTCTTTAAACGATACGCTCGTTTCGAGCTATCACACGCCCTAGTCCAAGTTCGACCGTAAGTAAGGGGGTCAAAAACGAGTTAAAAACAATCTAAAAACAAGTAAAAACGGGGTGTGAAACACCTAAGAAACCACTTGTGTGGACTTCAAGGGTAGTTACCAACGCCCGTAGGGTACCCACATCACATGCATCTACGCTCTGGTCGGGTACTAGAGCCTGAGCCACTAGAAAGTGTTTTAGTTTACGCAGGCTCACACCATCCCTCCACGTTGGCATCTTGGCCTTCGGCTGGAACCCAAGGGAGTGCAACCCAAGATCCACGAATAGTGGATAGTGACTCGTCCTCTGACTCAGAAGCCATGGAAGGGCACCCTACCAAGAACCCTGAGGAGACAAGCCAAAGCATGCCAGTGTGGGCTCCACAACCCAGATCTAGCATGTTTAGTCGTCTAATAGAGACCTTTAGTAGAGCTACACGCTCTGAACATGCGACAAGAGAAGTAAATGAAGGAGGAGGGGTAGTGGATTCGCCGTTCACATCTCATGTAGACCCTACCCTCCCAAAGAGTGTCCATGTGGATATTCTACCCACTTCGTTTAATGAGGACCCTACTGAGCTACCACATTCCGATGCTCTTCCTAAAGTAGAGGTCCCTAGAAGCCAATCCATAAGAAGTGACATTGCGTCCACTTCAAGAGAACCGTTTGGCACACCAAGTCTGGATGGGATATTTCTCAATGAAAATTGGGAATATGATCTACACACAGAGACTCTAACTGACCTATATACGATCTACATCTAGCGCCACTAATCTAGAGGAGCAACAACAAACGATATGTGAGGTTATTCATAGAATTATCCAAATTGAGAGGCAAAATAGGGGAGTGAACTTAGGTTCCACTGGCCCTATGAGATTTTTGGATACAGGCAAGGCCAAACAACCAACCCTATCACAATTGGAGACTCCCTCGGTGAGTCCCATAGACCCTTCGTATGTTGTTTCGCCTGGAGTCTCAATGCAGGTTGAGCCCATGAGCAGTAACTTTAGTTTTCCAACCTTGGCTCAACTTTCCATCAAGGAATCCACAATGCCTACCCCAATGATGAGCATAACGGAAAGTGCACCTGTTACCGCTGTAGTTAGTACGACGCCGCTACCTAGTGGAACAGTACATACAACAGTGCGTGCCAGTGCCTATCAACCATATGTACCTATCGTTACTCATGCTCATGTAGCTCCTACGCCTCTTAGTATGCCAATGGCATATGCTCCACGACCGCCTTATCACAACCCTTATCCAAGAGGAGCTAGGCCTAGCCACATATCATATCCTATGTCATTTGCCAACATACTCAGACCAACGCCAACTCCTATCAGCCAGGCTATCCCAGAAGTGCCTCCACCAGCTATGCCTGCTCACCTAGGTGATCTCGCAGCGTTTTCTCAGACGATCGGACGATCTATTGCGGAAAACATGCGGGGTATGCCTGAGAGAGAACCTAGAAGCAAGGCAGTACAAGTGGCTAAGCTCACTCAAAACTTCAGTGGTACGAGGATGTTAGGAAGCACATTGAAGTCTTTGAACACGTGTGTGATTCCTTGGAAGAGCACAATGAGCTGCATAAGTGTAAAGCCTTAGGCTTAACCTTGAGTGGGAAGGCCGGAGATTGGTATCGAATCTTAAGGGTTGAAGAGCGCACTCACTACCCCACTCTCAAGAGATTGTTCTTGAAAGAATACATACGTGAGGGTGTGCTTTGGGGAGTAGCATCTCAACTCCAAAAAGCTGAACGTGAGGAAGGGGAGTCAGTGAGAGACTTTATAAGTCGATTGAAGCATCTAAATTCTCGCTGCACTCCCGGATGAGTGCTTCAATAATAACCAACTGCTCGATAGATTCATCCGAGGATTGCGCCACGAAGACATATACAATGGCCTAGTCATTAGAGGACTTACGTGGGAAGCAGTCACTGCCAATGCAATCCAGTTAGAAGACAACTTGATGATTGCAGGAAAAAAGGTGTCTTCGGAGACAAAATCCGTTAGTTCGCAAGTATCTGGGCACGAGCCAATGATAGTAAAACCTATTGCCAAGGAGCCCAAGATATCCGAAATGTCTGTGACCGACCTTACTAAGGCTCTCCAAGAATACTTTAGGGGTAATCGAGCTCCTCAAAATAGCCATGTGTACCCAAGAAGAGAGCAACAATGGTGTTCGGTGTGCTTAGGACCACATAGCACGAGTGAATGTCCCACATTCAGAGTCAAATTCAATGGGAATTGCAATGCATGTGGTAAGTATGGCCATCAATCTAAAGATTGCCTAGTACTTAAGCGAATGTTGGCAAATCAGGCACCACTAGCCTGGTCAAACACACCTCAAGTACCCGCGCTAATGCTTGCACAACTTGTCGAGCAACCGTCACAGCACATAGTTCCAAGGAATCCGAATGTAGTCCAGTCTGTGCCATTACCACCGCCAGTGCTAGGACCACAACCTCCACATCCAAGGATTACCCCTGTAAACTAGATGGGTTGTGAGTCACATAGTGCATGTGGGGATTATGAAGAGGAGATAGACCCCACTGTTTCATATGGGATTGATACGTTTGAAATGACTCCCCAGTACTACATGGAGGATCATTTCGCAAGTCAAGCCTGTATATCAAGCGGTTGCTCTCGCTACAAGAGGGCAAAACCTTAATACCTTGGCGAGGAGACCACCTCTTCAATGCTACGATTGTGGTGGACCGCATCGTGTAGCGGAGTGCCCTAATAGGCTACAGAAGATCGCTACTCAAATGCAACCAAATCAAGGGAGCACATCGGGAATGCCGGTACTTACATGTAATCGTTGTGGCATAGATCATTTGATCGCTCAATGTCCACATAATCCTAATGCACCCAAGATTACGCCATTGAATTTGGTTGAGGTCACCAACCAAGCACGAGGAACCACACCCGTTGTACCCGCGAATGTAGTTACACGGTCAATGCTTCAAAATCAAAACTACATTCTTGAAGAGAGGGATACCGCATCAATCGCTCAGGCAAAGAAAAAGAAAACACGATGGAAGAGATCGCTTAATGCCATGAGCTCCAAGCCTAGTTCAAAGACTAACATAGGGACAGGAGACGACCCCGTGTATATGAATGATCCTGAAGATGATTCCGATTCAATAGAAACCATGGGGACCAAAGCCACTACCTTAAGGGAGGAACCCACTCGGGAGCTCAATGAAGGAGAATCAAGTGAGTACATAAATAAGGGGAAACAGAAGGAAACTTCCTCGGCCCCACAACCAAGTCAGTTAATGCCCTCTCGACCACCCAAACTGACTGAGACTCCCCAAGACAAGCCACGTGGGCCAAAAACCCTCAAGAAAAAGATTGGTACTTACCCAAACCCAGTTGAGGAGATTGAACAAGTGCAACACTTAAGGGGTTTGGTGGAAGAAACACAAAGAGAACTGGAGCCAAACTCGAGAAAAATCAAAATTCCAGACAGTGTTTCCTACGCAAGTTCAGCCTCACAGGAACCATAAACCGTTAGCTATACCTAGTATCATTCGGGAAGAAAGTGAGGATAGGACATCAGGAAGTGGGCAAACACCCTTTTTGCTTGAAAGAATGTTTAGTGAGGGAATGCTTGCCCCATCGAAGAGGAAGTGATTCCATCTTCACCAGTCAAGGGGCGATGTCTCGAAAAGTACCGTTGAATGTGTCCAAGCTAATGGATTTCATGTCCTCTGAAATCAGAACCACGATCATATCCAAGTTATTCTTAGCTCTTCGGGCATTTCTCAATGGAGAACTGAAGGCGGGGTTACCACAATTTGCAAATATGGATAGACCTGACACGCTTCAAGATGAAGGGGAACATTGGGATCTACAACCCAACCTAGATGAAAACTCGGTCGTGGAAATACCTATTAACAAGTTGGGACAGTACTTTGAAGGGGACGAATCTAATGCCACCCTCCCCATTACTACCAAGGGATTAACTCTAAAGGGAATCCTTGATGGTGGTGCTGGAGTGAGCATTGTGACTAAAAACTGTTGGGAATCTATGGGGAGACCTCACCTCGAAGTACAAACATAGTGGTTAAAATGGCAAATGGAACTATTGCTAAACCTATTGGGATGTTAAGGGACCTTAAGATCAAGGTTATGGGATACAAGGTAAAACATACCTTCATTGTAATGGATTTCTCCAAGCATCCTATGTCATATCAAATGATCTTAGGATGTCCTTTCATGAGGGAAGCACAAATGGTACATGACTGGTCGAAAAACCATGTCTACCTACAATTCCAGGACTCTGTCATTCGAGTTGATCTTGAGAATGGTCGTGCGCATCCTTTAGGAAGCAAGGTTATCATCAATAATCAATCGGATACCACTGTTCACTCCGCCCCATTAAGATATTGCTATACATGCAAAAAAGAGACTGATGATGGGAAGGATTCTCCTTATATGGATGTCCTACCGGGTATGATTGAGTCGGATAACGTGGATTGGGTACACTTAGTGGCAACCATAAACACATGGGGAAATAGAGGCACAAGTTGGGTAACACCTGAGGGGCTAGATATGCCACTGTTAGTGCCAATAAACATGATAGGTGTTATGCACTTGACTCCTGATGGCAAGAAAGTGGCAAACTCCCTTGACAATGACAGTAGCGAAGACTCTGACCAATGCAACTCTGAGTCAAGAAGAAACTGACTCTGAGCCTGATGGGAGGGATGAATCAAATATTCACCCAAATGGGGAAGCAATGTGCTCAAGGCCTAGGACAGTGACCTCCTGCAGCTCATCCGTAAGTGAGGGGGACACAAGTGAAGATCGACCAAGTGAGTCCGAATCTGATAGAAACATAAATCAAAAACTTGGTAAGAAGAAAACGAGACATAAGCGCCAACGCTATCGAGATAATGTACGCACTGCAATAAACAAGGAAAGATCCACTGCAGAATGGCTTAGTTATGTAGGAGCCATTTATGCTCATCGAAAGTTAGCGGATAATTGGGGACAATACCTCCAAAGTGTCATGTGGTGTATTCCACAACCTCATGACGTCACCCAATTAGAAATCGAAGAGAAGCCGAAACTAAGTCGTACTGCAAGAAGGCGGCAAAACCAAGAGTTGGCTCAGCAACAAAAGGAAACGGAATTGAAAGAAAAAAGCCTGGCACAACAAGAACCAGTAGACTTACACCCCGCACACCCGAGCATTTCAAATCATTTACCACAGGGGAACGTAAAGTGGTCTACACAAAAGCCCAACGAACGCCTACCAATGGGAGTAGCGGTGTCTACGATGGCCATGCAGTAGTTAAGGAGATAGACTTAGCAGATCCGGTTGAGGAGTCTAAACCAGTTTTTATTGCTCAAGACCTCACCAAGGTGGAAGAAGCTGCACTTACGAAGCTTCTTAAAGAATTCAAGGACATATTTGCTTGGACATATCATGATATGAAGGGTGTTCCACCCTTGGTGGTGCAACACATGATTCCAATGATTAGCACTGCTAAACCAGTCCAGCAACGTCCCTACCCAATGAATCCTAAGTACGCAAAGATTGTACAAGAGGAAATTGAAAAGCTTGTAAAATGTGGATTCATATACCCTATTGAGCACTCAGAATGGGTTTCTCCGATAGTCATTGTACCAAAGAAGAATGGGAAACTCAGAGTGTGCGTTGATCTCAAAAAGGTTAATGCAGCCACCAGAAGGGATCATTACCCCTTGCCATATTCTGAACATGTGCTTGAAAGAGTGGCAGGCAAGGAGGCATATAGCTTTTTAGATGGGTACTCGGGTTACAATTAGATCACAATTGCAATCGAGGACCAAGCTAAAACAGCATTTATCACGGAGTTTGGAGTGTTTGCCTTTCGCGTCATGGCTTTTGGCTTGACCAATGCACCTGCAACATTCCAACGATTGATAAACACGGCCTTTAAGGAATATCTAAGGGACTTCTGTGAAGCTTTCTTAGATGATCTTTGTGTTCATTCCTCTTGGGATGAGCACTTGATGTGTTTACGAAAAATATTTGAAAGGTGTAGATTATATCGCATCTCATTGAATCCTTTCAAATGCCAATTCTGGGTTAAACACGGAGTTATTTTAGGGCATATAGTGTCCAAAAATGGGATTTCCACGGACGAGAGTAAAATCAAGGTCATTCTGGAATTGCCACCACCCACCAACTACAAGGGAGTCCAACGGTTTATGGGCCACGTTGGTTATTATCGAAGGTTTATTCTCTTCTTCGCCGAGATAGCTCGACCATTGTATAAGCTTCTCATCGAGTTTATTTGGACCGAAGAATGTGACCGTGCCTATGAGCTATTAAAGAAGGCCTTGGCGAGTGCTCCAATCTTGAGAATGCCTAACTGGGATTTACTCTTCCATGTGCATATTGATGCATCAAACTTTGCTATTGGGTGTGTGTTAACTCAACCTGGAGAACACAAGCTAGACTACCCCATTAGCTTTGCCAGTCGTCAGTTGAACGATGCTGAGATGAACTACACCACTACGGAGCGAGAAGGGTTGGCAATGATATATGCAGTAAGGAAATTTCGTTATTACCTCCTTGCCACCAAGTTTGTTTTCTATGTGGATCATCAAGCATTGTTGTATCTGGTAAACAAACCATGCTCCACAGGAAGAATCACACGATGGCTATTGATTCTTCTTGAGTTTGATTTCACTGTTGTTGTGAGACCTGGCAAAAAACATGTTATGGCTGATCATTTGTCTCGCATACCTAATGGTGAGGCTCCTACGGGGGTTGATGATGACTTACCTGACACTTCCCTGTTCATGGTGGAGACAATGCCTGAATGGAGTGAGAAGATTGTTAACTTTTTGGTTAATGGCTTTCCACCCAAGGAGCTTTGTAAAGATCTAGCTTGAAAGCTGATCAAAGAATGCGAACCCTATTGCCTGATAGCAGGGACTCTTTATGAAAGAGGAAAGGATGACATTCTTAGGCGTGCCCGAGAGGATGAGTATCTATACATTTTGCAAGAGGCACATATGGGCGTAGTCGGTGGTCACTTCTCAGGAGACTTAACTGCGCGAAAGATCTTACAATCAGGGTATTGGTGGCCCACCATGTTCCAAGATGCATCACTCTTTGTGAAGGGTTGCGATGAATGCCAACGATACAAGAAACCCCAACGGAAAGATCAGATGCCCCTACATCCAATCAAAGTAAACCAACCATTTGAAAAGTGGGGTTTAGACTTTGTAGGTCCAATTAGCCCAGCAGCCCGAAACACACAATCTCGCTATAGTATTGTGGCCACTGACTATATGACCAAATGGGCTGAAGCGAAAGCGACACGTAAGGCAGATGTGAGGACAACAACCAAGTTCCTCTTTGAAAATATAATCACACGCTTCGGTTGTCCTTTTGAACTTGTGAGCGACAATGGGACGCATTTTATAAATGACGTGATTAAGGAGCTCACACCAAATTTCATGATATCCCATCATAAATCTACTCCTTACTATCCGCAAGCGAATGGCCAAGCTGAGACAAGACCTTAATCTCTGTTTTGACAAAGACAGTTGAAGCTCATCGCACGGATTGGGATCTAAAGCTTACAATAGCTTTATGGGCCTATCGTACTGCATATAAAGCGGCTATTAATTGCACACCATTCAAAATGGTATGTGGCCAAGAAGCGGTCATGTCGTGGGAATTTGTCATTCCTAGTCTTCGTGTTGCTACTCAAGAGGGTTGGGATGGTAATCCCTTAGTAGAGCGACTGTATATCCTTGAGCGACTAAACGAAGAAAGACAATTGGCTGTGTACAATGCCCTTGTGGAGAAGGATAGAAGGAAAAAATGGTTTGATCGCCACCTAAAAGACAAGGACATCAAGGTTGGGGATAGTCCTGATGTATGGGGTGCGAAACGAAAAGAAGAAGCTCAAATATGCTGGTAAGGGACCGTATAGAGTATGTGAAATTACCCCGCAAGGTACCATTAAAGTGGAGACTCTCGACGGAGTTGAAACCATTGGATTCCTTAATGGGAGTAAATTCATGGGAGTAAATTCAAAAGATACTATGACCCCCTGAGCCAAGAGGAGTTACATGCAATCCATCAAAAGAAGGTAGCTAAAGACCAAGCTGAGCTTAAAAAGATACAAGCGAGAGTCGAAGCCAAAGAACGTCAACAGCATGCTATAGGTGACAACAAGAAGCCAACTTGGGAATTACACAAGTATTTTTCGAGGAAGCAGAGGAGGATGCACTGGAATCTGACCCGCCTCTAAGATACCCAATTGAGTTACAGCGTCCTTACGGGGAGGTGCTGTATAATGCATTATTGGATACAGGAGCTCAACACAATTTGTTATCATATGGCGTGTGGTGTCAACTTGGAAAACCACCTTTATCCAAGAGCGCTATCCAAGTTCAAGGAATCAACAAGAAAAAAACCCTTGTCTCAGAAGTTCTGCACACTCCGGTTGCCTATGACAAGGGGACCGTAATTCAAAGCTTTTTGGTTATGCCTGCGGGTACCATGGAAGGGACTGTAAACTTAGGGCGCAAATGGATGATGGCCACCAAGTGCAATATCGATTGGGCAACTAGATGAGTCACAACGCAAGAACCAACACTAGGTCTGACCGCTCAAAATCCTGCACCTAAGTCATCCACTCAAATATTAGATAATGAAAAATCACAAAGTCCAGTGGCAAAACCATCTTTGATTGTTTGCCATCCCTCTAACGCTTCAACGCCAAGAGTGGAAACAGGCAAGGTGGTCTCTAAGGTTCCGCTTACTATGCCAAAGAGTATATACAAATGGGTCCCAAAAGCTTCGTTAACAGCTACTTCCCCTGCTCAATCTCGTTCAGCCACCAAGAAGCCTCGTAAAAGGAAAGCAGCTAACCACCTGAGAAAGGGCAATGTAACATCGCGATGGATCCCTAAAAAATTATTAGTAGCCCAAGGGTACTACGAAGGGAATGACCAGATTTGGGTCCCTAAACATAAGCTGAATCCCTCTACATCACCTGTAAAACCTTGCAAACCAATTGTTGCCACCCCAATGACAATTCAAGACCGTGGTAAGGGAAAGGTAACAGAGTGCTCCGCACCACTTCTTCTAGAGTTAGTTTGGATTCCTAAACGATATCGATCGTTACCACCTAGCTCAGGAAGGGGGGAGCCACATGAAGCTTCTAGCTCTTCATGCCAAACACACATTGATATAGAAGTTTCTTCATGCTCTACACCTACTCTTGTCAACACCCAACAAAAGACTGATGAGTCTCCGTCTCCCCTTGTAATAGTATCGTCGGAAACCATTTCCTCCATTCGTCAATGGGAGCGTACACTACCATCTCTGCAATTGGATGTGGCCACAAGGGTCATAAAAAGCTATCTTCCCACATCACAACCTATGACCCGCTGGACAAATTGGTTCCAAGAGGCTGCCACATCATTGCAAATAATATGATCTATCCAAGGAAAGGGGGAGCATGTGCTCACGCTCGACATTCTAATGCTTCCTCCCTAACCTTCTCCCCTGACCATGTAATTGCCAGATTTAAGGGGATGTATATATATAGCTTCATACTTAGAAAAGCAAAGAAAAGAAAAACAAAAAATAGTAAAAAGAGCAAGAGCACAAAAAGAGGATAAATATCCGTATACAATCAAGAACTAGATCGACCTGTCATAAACCTACTGATGCTATATCTGTGTTTGCAGATATGGCAGATGCACGATCATCATACACTTCATCCACTCCCACCTTTGGTGAGAGGTATCATCTGTACCTTTCTCAGATATTTCACATGTGCTATCCTGTAATTGAAACTGAATGGGATCATATAGATGTACTAGCCAGATAGGAAAATGTTGAGGAATTAGAATGGCTAATTCGCCTATTGACCATGACTGACCCCTACTCTGTAGAGGAAATATCCCCGATAGCCCAATGCTTTCCTTTTTCACAACATGACTATCCTCGCATGGTTACATTCTTGATGAGTTTATGTGGATGGGAAAATGAAAAGGAAATATCTGACAATGATGAATGGACAGATGAAACTCATGGCACTACTGAGGTTGACTTTATTTATTTGGATGATGCGGATAGAGGCTTACCCTTAGGGCTAGAGCCAGGACTCTAGGTTAGTGTTTTCAAGTTTTTTCTAGTTTAGATTCCTTAAACGAGTCTTTAATTTTTCACACTGATGTGCCTCTCGAGGTATAGTGCTTGTTAGTTGATTGTACAGGTTGAAAAGTTTGAGGTGGGTTTGCTTTCAAGTCCTGAGATAGCCGCAACGCTCATACATAAATATCTCATCAAATTGCGGGCATTTCTCTCATCGAATCAAGGAGATCTCTAAAATACAGGTGTAATTCTTCCATACCCACTCTCTTTTGTTTTTACTGTTCAATTAATTGCATAAACTATAATGCATGACCACATGGAAATTGTCAATGTACTACTTAGTTTTTGAAGTTGCTTGCATGCTAGTGTAAATCATTAATGAGCTTAATTTTATTGGAAATATTCCTAGGCAGCATGACGTCTTTAGTTAACCTTGGAATACGATTGTCTTAGGTCTAGGGTCAAACCATCTTAATGTTTGACACCACCTGGCCATGTGTGTGTTGACCTCTAGGACATAGCTATTACCCCTTTGTCGAAAGGATGCAAGACAAATTTTATAGTTTAGGAGCGAAGATCAAAAGAAATAGATTTAAAAAAAAAGCCTATAATAAATGGCAATACAAGTCTATGATGTGCTTTAATGTTGGCCTATCGCCTTATTGATACTTGGTAGGCGAGGAGTATTCTACTCCAGACCGATGCCTTGGTTGGTAGGGGGTAGCCTTGCCTAAGGTGAACTAATAGATTCCTGGATAATGCCTTGTGTTGAACATGGTACCAGGATCGATGTTAGTTTTGCCGTAGGAAGGTTGCCATTGTGTGTAAAAATTGTCACGTGCATTTAAAAAAAAAATAAAGGTAAAAGGCTCCTGTAACTCTAATGTTTCTTGTGTCCCTAGACTCGTGGTATTAACTTGTTCTTAGAGTAGACACAGTGTGGTCATCTGTTTATTTATTAAGCTTGGTTATTTTCCTTGACTTAGGCCAGTTATAAACCTTGATTAACCTTTGACACCTTGCTAACTCTTGATTTACTTTCAATAATTATTAAACTTCTATTAATTTGCTACACTAGCTCATTCATGTGACCCCTTAAACTAAGTTCTCATAGCAATATCCATTGTGGTCTAACATGCTTGAATTTATACACTTTATATCTTTTGAATTCCAGCATACTTTCACTCTACTTCCCTGTTTTGCAGATGGTCTACCACAACAACCCTATCAAGCTTACCATACCATAGCTTCCGAGGACGGAATCTACATCAGGAAGGGGGGCATGTTAACCTATGACGGACATTGAGACGTACTATGTTTTACATCATTAATTTAAATATTCTGAGTCATGGGCCGGGCTTGTCGGCACCATATGTTAAGGATGAAGGGATTGGGTGATCGCCGATGAGAGGCACACCTTGAATATCAGTAGGATAAGGGTTAGGATCGGTCGGCCATGTATGGGCGCCCAAGTGTGAACGGCCAAGTCACCTATAAGAGTCAAATGTAACCCTAAAATCCTCATTCTCATGTGTTGTGAATACAAGAGTGCTCTTGCCTTATCTCCTTGGTTTCCTTCTCCTGCGTGAGAGAGAGAGAGAGAGAGAGAGAGAGAGTGAGTGAGAGAGCGATCGAGCACTGTGTAGCGGCACGGCGCGGCGGAGAGGCGGTAGAGCGGCGAGCGATGGCGGCTCCTTCTTCACTGCGACGCGGGAATCCTTCAAGGCGGCGGTTGAGCGGTGAGTGACACACCTTGTGCATTCTGTTTGAGCTTACTTTCCTGGTTGTATGCTTGTAGCCATTCGTGGCTCGCATACGGTGTTCGGCAAGTCCCCAACTACGACCTGTGCGGCAAAAGCGCACAGGTAGCCATATTAACCTCAACCTAGAGGCTTGCTAAGAAGGTATTCGGTAATTGAGATGCTTGCAAAGGAGGCTATAGAGACTGCAGTGCACATTGGCAAGCTCAAAAAGCTTGCAAGAGGTCAAAGGAGAGGAGGAAAGGCAGCTAAAGAAGAAATCGTAAAGAGTAAACGGCCAGCTCCAAGTAGGAGTAATGGCAAGCCGATTTTGTGAGGTGGCACAAAGGTAACAGCAGAGGTTAGATTTGAAACTGTAAAAGAGATGCAAGCAGCATGACGGCCTCACACTAGCAATTTCAAGCAAATCACAGTGACAATTGATCTGGCACAGTAAGCTAAGAAGCAAGCGATATCTCAATGAGCTAAGAAGCAAGCAATAGCTGAGTGAGCAAGGTACAAGAAAATTAGGTAGCAATGGTATCTTCGTGGCCAGCATGCACTAGCAAAAAGAAGCTTAGTACACATCAGAATTCAATGTTGTAGACAACATCCTATTTGACGAGATGTAAGGGCTTCCAAGAGGCATTGTTGTGCATGCAACTTTGAGCAGTGTTGTTAAAAGTAGTAGGGCGAACACAGTCTTACAGCCGTTGCATCAAAGGCCTCAACGTTGACAACAATGTAAGAAGGCGGATTGAACTGCCATGACACAAAAGAGGAGGAGATACGAGCAGATGCAGCTATATTGGCTGGTAGCGACAGGGGCAGTTACGGCGGTGAGAAATGGTAGTGACAGCCGGAACAACACTTAATGGGGCCTGGGCTATGGCACAAGAGCTGCAATTTGCCATGAAAGCTCAAACAAGCTGGCAACAATCCATCAGCAAGATCGTGTGGCCGATATCATCAGCAAGATCGTGTGGCCGATATCATCAAGCATCATGAAGATAATGTGTTCCATTTTTTTTTGGCAACCTAGCCTTAATATTTTTAGGTTTTTTTTAAAAGGACAATATAAAAACACTTTAACAAGCCCTTGTTCACATGCTTAAAAGGAATGTTTTTTTTAAAACTTCTCAAAGAAGCTTGTATCGCCCTGAAAAATTGGGCAAAGATCGGCTTCACAAATACTAAGCTGTGGATGGATTTTTCCTCACATTGGGTCCACCATTGCCCGGCTTCGACCAAAAGGTTTTGTATTGATTTCACCCAACTTATGAGGGTAACCGTACCCGAGCCTTCAAGGTCAAAACAAAGGTTTTTATTCACTCGCATGGTATGAGGGTTCCATATCCAAGCTCACCAAGAAGCTCAAAATGGTTGTTTATGGTGTGTGCATGAGCGATGCACGTGAAAGGTGCATGTGCATGAGTTGGTTCCCACTCGAACATTTATGTTCAAATTAGACTCAGTGGTTCCACTTGTGAGAGCAGAAAGCTCAAAATGGACTTTGTGTCTAGGATGTGTAGAGATAGAGCACCTATTTTTGGTGAAATAGTCCTATAGCATTGAGGGCGAGTGTTGAGATTGGCAATGCCAAATTGATGGGGGTAAGAGGTGAGTTGGTCAAAAATGGTTGGAGAGATTGTGAACACCTAATTTTACATTGAGGAGGGGTGTCGAAATGTGCAATGCAAAATTGCAACAGGTTTTAATGTGTGAGTTTATGTTAGTGTGGCACGAACACACCTTATGGGTGAGATGAGATATTATGTGGGACGTGATTTATGAGAGTCACACAAGAAGATGTGGGATAGAGATTGCCACATGGCATGATGATGTGTAAAGGAGATTGCGTCAATGGCTATCTATATTAGAAGCCACATTTGTATGGTTCATAACATCATATGCAATATAGATAGTGTGTTGAGTGTGCTACTCTCTCTCTCTCTCTCATGGATTTCTTGGTGTGGTTCAACCCACCTTAGTTGATGCTTAATCTATGTTGCTTATCACCATGATCAATCCCATATTAGGAGTTTCAACATAGATGGGTTGCCATACACCTAGACACACGGGTCACCAAGATGGTCCTTATTCTAGTATATGCCACAAGTCCTAGCAACTCTTGTCAGGATATGTGGTAGTCTCTCATGCGTTTTATTGATCCCATCATATTAATTAGAGACTTTAACATGATGGAATCCCCTCCGAATAGACTGAAATGCTTAGGACATACTACCAGAGTCTAGGAAAGAAATAAATGGCTAGATCTCAAAGGTATCCACCCCTCCAAGACCTAGCCAAGACCTGGCTAATGATTATGAATTCACCTAGGGCAATGGTAGAACATGTAACCAAATCAGGAAAGCTCACCTTGACAGGTGTTACACTTATGCCCTCTAAGACTTGGCTAATAATCATGAAGTCACCTGGGGCAATGGCAAAACACGTAGACCAAATTAGGAAAGCTCGCCTTGACAAGTGTTATGCTTCTTCGAGAATAAGCAACATGTACCTCAATGCCAAAGTGAAGGTGCAACAAACCATTATTCTATCATATCATTACCCTATTCTATGAAAACTGGAACAAGGTATCCAAAAAGTCAGAGCAGGGTGGTTCCACACTGACCCTAAGCTGTTCCAACTCCCATCAATATATAAAGGCATAACATATTTGGGATGGTCACTTCAACTTTTTAAAATCCCCTTCCAAAGTATGGTCCAAATTAGTAAGGGATTCTCAGAAATTCCTCATAGACATAAAAATGAAAGTTATTAGAATCAGGTACTCTCATAGAGAGCAAAAATATGTTGAACTAAAAGCTCTAGAAGCTCAGATAAATGAGGATAAAATAGATCTCCCAGTGGACCTCCTAAATACGAAAGCTAATCTTAAAAGGAAGCAAGAGAGTAATTGCCAACACATTAAAAGGGAGCAAGAGATTAATGTGAAATCTGATCTTAAAAGGGAGCAAGAGATTGATTGCCAACACATTAAGATATACCTGAGAGAATGATTACCAACACATTAAGATATGCCTGAGAGAATGATGGGTAAGGGTAAATTGATCGGCCCACCAAAGAGGTTCTCCTGATGAAAAACAAATTGGAGAAAGACTACAACCCCCTCTTACTGGATAACTTGGGAAATGTGGCAAAGTCACCACAACATAGAGTCTTGATATACTGAGGAATCACTTCTTAGCCATCTTCAATAAGCCCAAGTTCCCCTCAGCCAAAAGAGGGAAGGCAATAATGACAATTTCTCAATGTAGGAAAAAAGAAGTCCCGCAACAAGGACTAGCAGCTACTCTGAAATCAGAGTATCTAAGGGGGAATTCAAAATGGCTACTCTGGAATCATATTGTCTAAGGGGGAATTCGAAACGGCTATTGACTCTATGCAAAATGGTAAAAGTCATGGTCTGGATGGCCTACCGGCTTTAAAACCTTCAAGGCCATCCTACTAAACCCTCTCATCAGAGTTTGGCTAGAATATGTAGCTCTTCCCTTTTCAATTAATGATGGAGTGATTAAAATCATTCATAAGAGGGACCCTAAAGAAGATACCTCTAATTGGAGACCCATCAGACCATTCTCTCAGGAGAGAACCCTCAAGCCTTGCAAGATAGAGATAAGGAGAGGAGAATGCAAGGGTCATACAATTTTACACCTTAAGCCACTCTTGGTAGAGTAACTCTCCCTAAAGGAACTCTGCAAATGGATGGGGAGAAAACTTGAGAGAGAGCTATGTAAAGCTCAACCTCTACTTTGATGCCACGGTGAGTAAATGCATGAGAGAGTAGACAAGAGAAGGAGAGAGGGAGAAGAGAGCATACATCAACACCATCACACTCACCCCCCACACAATCCCTAAGCATGCATGCAATAAGGAAGATGAGAAAAGCATACAAGCAACTTCAATCATCACAAGAGCAAGAAGGCTCAAACTCTATTGTAATGCGATTATGTGTTTTCTCATTAGTCAAAATGTCTTATATACAATACTCATTTATACAATGCTCGACCACCCAAGTAATGTTCGGGGACAGAATGAGCTAATCTAGGCTAATTTCCTAGTCTAAATGTACATCATCGGCATTACACAAGTTATAAGCTCAATGTTTGACTATCTTCTGACATTACACAAGTCATAAGCTCGGAGATTTCCCATAATCATTTTACATAAAGTGCATCGCACGGTACAAAAATATGTCTTGAAGAAATTGTTGCGCATTTTGGAGTAATGTTAGCCAATGTGGTTAACATACCCCCCTCCCTAATCATGGTTTTATCCTCGAAATCGACAGTGAAGCTCCGTGGGAGACTAGCGGTAGAAGCTATTAAAGTTCTAATAGAAGTCAAAGCAGGACTTCGTGTACTGGGTGGTTTAATGGAAGGCTTTGTAGGATATCCAGAAGACGGTTTCAAACATATCTTTGAAAGTGAACATACACCAATAGCTTGCATCCACTGTACTCGCTTATAGCTGAGTATTTGGCAAAGTGTGGGACCTTTGTTGATGTCGAAGGCCACGTCCTGGTTGACCTTCACCAAATGTATGCCAGTTAGGACATTCCACAAAGGACAATGATGAGTGTGAAAAAGCAGACGATGGCGACTATATCAGGGTCCAACATAGCATCGTAATCCTGGATGAACTCGTGCATGGTGCAAAGCATCCATTCTTCATGGGGGGTGAGGGGTGGTTGAGGTAAAGGGATCCATGGGAAGTTAAACTGCAGCTTGGGATTATTTTCCAGCTCTTGCTTGAAGAGGTCCTAGGCCCATCTACGTTCGATCGGGAAATAAATGGGGGGGTGATCGTGAGATACCTTGGGGAATAGTAGTATTCTTTCCAAGACCTAGCCTTGAGAAACTGGCCTTGAGAAGGTACGTACTACAGGTGCTGCCACACAAGTTGCTCCCCGATGAGATCATGCATGATTGGGGTGGTGTTAGCTTGTGGTCATTTATATCCCCCACACCATCGTCTTATTTACAATGAGATCATGACAACTAATTAAATTTCTACTCTAGATAAAACTTACTAATGCTTATATCAAGGCGATCAATGATCCTGCTAGTGTTGGCGGGGTAGGGTCTAGGCATTACTGCTTGTCCAATATTCTGAGGACTCTGTCAACATATATCCCATCAAGAGGATCATGTTAGTTCAGTGGGCACACTGTGAGGGGAATCCAGAGCTCTCTCCAAAGACAATGTATGTATGTAAGATATGTGTATATGAAAGTGTCGAGTGTGTCCTAGAAAACGAAAGCGATGTGGCAGCCAAATGTGATTGAGCAGGTGTGCCAAATGAAAATAGAAATGGCATGGGCAATCCTAAGAGACGAGTAGTGATATCTTTTGGAAGAATTCAAGGTGGCGACGACGGCTTGAAGAGGGAAAATTGAGTTCTTTTTATGGGACTCTCCTAGTGACGGTGGCTAGAGAGCACCAGAGATGTGGACATCACTATCTACAGTAGAGGGGTTTCTTGCAGGTTTACTTTTCATCATGGAATATGTAAGCTAGAGTTCTCATAGCCTTTAGTTTGCAGTGAAGGCAACATAGTGAGGGTTATCTATTGGATCAGAGCAGTGTTGGAATTAGGGTTGCAGGAAAGCACACAAAGCTTGGAGAAGAAGAAGCAAGAATGCACACAACACACAATGTATTAGATTGTGTCAATGTACAAAAGATAAGTTAGCCCTAGAAGGATGGGCGTATATACAAGCCAGGGGAAAAAACCTCCTAAAGAGGAAAAAAGTGCCCCGACGGTCCTAAGTGTGTTCACACACATCACTACCTATATATATGTAACAAATCCCCCCTGGGAGTGATGGTGTGAATGAGAGATGGCACTCGTGTATAGGGGAGTGCCATGCCCGAAGTAGATCAGTCCACAAAGGGGAGCAAGCCCGGAAAGCTTCGAACTTCTCACGAGGAAGCGCCTTTGTGAAAAGATCGGCGAGGTTGTCCTGTGTTGGCACATAGGCCAAGCTGATCTTTCCTGATGAGAGTCTCTCCCTGACATAGCGATAATGCACCTCAATGTGCTTTGTGCGAGCATGAAAAATTGGGTTTCTCGCAACTGCCAATGCGCTCTGACTGTCAATGAAGATAGAGGTGGCAGACTCCTGTCCAACACCCAAGTCAGCCGTCTGAGCCACACACACTCAACCGTAGAGCTGTGAAAGCTGCCCTGTACTCAGCTTCTCACAACTAGAAGTGGCCACAGTAGGTTGCTTCTTGCTCAACCAAGATATGCATGAGCTACCGAGCATGAAACAAAAACCACTTGTGGACACTCTTGTGTCATAGCAACCAGCCCAATCTGAGTTCGAAAAAGCATGTAAATCTGGTGGCAATGATCCCCCTTGGGATAAAATAACCCAAGATGTATGGTGCCACTCAAGTAGCGAAAGATACATTTAACTGCTTTCCAATGCTGAGACCCTGAGCTATGCATAAACCTGCTCACCTGTGAGACTGCAAACTGAATGTTCGGCCTCGTAATGCATACATAAATGAGGCAATCAACAGGTGTCTGATAGAGTGTGACATCAAAGTGATCTCCAGCATCATGAAGACTCAACTTCAAACTTGTCTCCATTGGAGTAGCAATAGGCTTGCAGTCTTCAAGGCCAAATCTCCGCAACAATGTCTCAATATACTTTGTCTGACACAAAGCAATACCTCCATCACACTGCTTAAATTGTATCCCCAAATAATGATGCAAATGCCCCAAATCTGACATCTCAAAAGAGGCATTCAAATCAGCCTTAAAATCAGCAATATGACTCTCATTTGGTCCTGTGAGTAGCATGTCATCGACATAGAGAGCAATGATTAGATGTACATCATCCACACGTTTAGCATACAAGGTGCTTTTTGTTGGACTATTCTAAAAACCATGTGCAGTCAAATATGCATGTATCTTTTCATACCAAGCTCGTGGAGCTTGCTTTAAACCATATAAAGCCTTTTTCAACCTGCACACTTTGTTTTCCTACCCTCTTTGAACAAAACCATGAGGCTGCGATACATACACCTCCTCATGCAAATCTCCATTCAAGAACGCAGTCTTTATGTCCAACTAATGTACGTTCCAACCATTATGAGCTTCCAATGCACAAATGCTACGAATGGTAGTCATACGACAAGTGGGAGCAAAGGTCTCATCAAAATCAATGCCCTTTTCTTGAGCATAACCCTTTGCAACAAGTCTAGCCTTATAGCGATCAATACTGCCATCTGGCTTTCATTTTAACTTAAAAACCCACTTACATCCAATGGTTTTTTTACCAAATCACACAAAGATCATGTACCATTCTTCATTATAGCATCATATTCACTTTGCATTGCAGCCAACCAATTTTCTAATTTTTGTGCCTCATCAAATGAAAGAGGTTCTTCCTCTTCACACATACTAGACACAGCCAAAGCATAACAATCTGATGCATAAGAGGCATGCTGAAAACCTGAATGAGTATGACTAGACATAGGTGCATCAATTTTACTATCACACAAGGTTTGCACCAGCCATTTAGGCATACCTCTAGCCTGCTCATTTTCAGCCCTATCCTCAAAAATTACATCCTGTAAATCTGCATTAGAAATAGGCTGATCTATGATGTCGTTTGAAATCTGCATAGGCTGAATATTTGCCTCATTATTAGGACTTACATTTGAATTCCCACCTCTAAACAGAGGCAACAATGTATCAAATATATCCCGTGAGCTCACACCTGTCTCTTTGGTACATGATAACAAAGGCTGCACAGCATCTTCCACAAAAACAACATCTCGACTAATCAAGATACGCTTTGACTACGGGTGATACAATCTGTAACCCTTGCTCTTAGCACTGTAACCAACAAAAATGCATTTGACAGCCTTATCATCCAATTTTCTACATTGTTGCACAGGCACTAAAGCAAAGGCCAAGCAACCAAAGACACGCAAGTGACCAATAGAAGGCTTCCTGCCATGCTAAGCTTCGTATGGAGTAATAGACTGCAAGGCCTTAGTGGGACACCTGTTTGAGTACATATGCAGCACACATGACAGCCTCAAGCCAAAACACATGTGGCAAAGCTTGGCTTTTGACCATACATCGTGCCATCTCCATAAGTGACCTATTTTTTCTCTCAGCAACACCATTTTGCTGAGGGGTATATGGCACTGTACATTGGTGTTTTATCCCACGACTAGCCAGAAATGCATCAAACTCTTTAGACATGTACTCCCTCCTCGATCAGAACGTAGGGTGCCCACAGTACAATTGGATACATTTTCAACCATAAGTAAAAACTATTTGAAGCACAAAAACACTTCGGACTTTGCCTTCAGTGGATATACCCATGCATGCCTTGAGTAATCATTAATGAAAGTCACGAAGTACAAGTGTTTACCAAATGACGGAGTTTGCATAGGCCCACATACATCACTATGTACAAGTTGCAATTTGCAAGTGGCCCGCACAGAACCATCCTTTGGAAACGCAGAACGCTGCATTTTGCCTAAAATACAGCCTTCACAAACATGCTTCAATGGTGCCTCAAGAGGGGGCAATGAAGCAACCCTATCAAATTTCAGCAAACGCAGCAAACTAGCAAAGTTCAGATGACCAAAACGAGCATGCCATAGTGTTGCATCTGAAACTGCCTTTTCATCAGAAACTGCATTTGCTGAATCTTCCACACACTTGTCATAAGAATTGAGCCTATACAGCCCACGAAACAAGGTGCTAGACACAATAATCGTATCACCAGAAGTCAAATCATGAACAATACATCTGTCATCCACAAATTTGACTACAAGTCCAAGTCTAGCAAGCGCAGAGACAGACAATAGATTCTTCTTTATCCCTGGCACATACAAAGCATCTGAAAGTGTGAAAGCGCTGCCATTTGCAGTAGTAAGCATAATTTTACCAATGCCCTTCACTGGGTAAGAAGCATTATTGGCACATGTGATAGTATTCCCATTAGGGACAACCTCAAGACAAGTGAACATATCACGATGCGAGGTAATGTGCTTTGTAGCACCACTGTCAAAATACCATACATGAGAGTCAACAAAAACTACCAAACATGCATCATGTACAGATGGATCATACTGGCAATATACGCTAAACGCCCATTCTGTATCCTGCACAACATTTACAGAATCTGCATTTGTAGAAGCATCTGCTATAGCGGCTGCATTTGACTCTTTCTTCTTTGCCTCTTTAGCCTTTAGCTTAGGGCAATTCTTAATGACATGATCAGTTGCCTTACAATAGTTGCACCTCATTTTTTTCTTGCCTTTATCAAGAGCCTTCTCAGACCTATTGTTGCTACCTGTGGAAGGAGAAGAAGTTGCAGACCTACTAATAGGAGAAGAAACAGTGGAAGGGGCTGCCTTACCACTTCTTCTCTGCTGGGGCAGCAACAAATGCCTGATCAATTGCACGCTGCCTAGCCTTGTTTTGCCTAGACGGCACTTCTTGCAAGAGCTTGTTGACTAAATTATCATACTTGACAACATCAGGTCTGTCCTCAGTAACAAGTCTCCACGTGGAAGCAAAAGTTTAATATGACTCAGGTAAAGCATCAAGAACAGTCTGCACAAGAGAATGATCAGGAATAATCTCACCTACAAAAATCAATTGTTCCTTGAGATCTTTAATCTCAGCAAGAAAAACATTCATGTGTCATCATCTTCCTGTATAATCTTCGATTCTAGCTCTTTACGCAGGTAAGAGATTTTTGCCTCGTTACGACCTGCATACAAACCAGCTAGAATATCCCAAGCCTATTTTGCTGTTTTAGCTGAACGAATATGTGGGGTGATGTTATGTTTGACAGAAAGTGCAATCAAGGCATGAGCCTACACATCTTTACCATCCCAACGAGCTTGTTCAGCAGTGGGTAAAACAGCAGTAACAGTAGAGCTGCTAGAACCTACAACATCCTCAACAGATCCTACATCCACAGAACCTGGACGTACATCCATACCCTGCACAATGTTCCACACTCCTTTTGTAACCAAAACATGCTGCATCATATATGCCCAAAGTGGGTAGTTGTTGTCTCCATCCAGTTTGTCATCAGCACAGACAACATGCGAAATACATCATTGCTGTTATCAGCCATGGCCACTGACTGAAACTGATGCAAAAGCTACCTGTAATGAAGTAAAGATTGAACAGAAAACAACTCGTGCTATGTAGCACGGTCCACAATAGAATACATATGCCTGTTTCGCAGAAAATTGCACTGTCAAAATTTCTGCACAAAATGACGAAAACACCTGTGCAGAACTTGAAATGCAAAAACGGAGCCCGAAACGACCTGAGATGCGATTTCTGAGAACGCTAAGCCCTACAAGCTTACATGCAAAGTATAGGGACCTTGAAAGCTCACCTCAATCGGAGAACGTGAGTCGGAGGGTGCTAGTGGCGTAGCCCTGGGAGCCGGTGCCTGCTCTGATACCAATTGTTGGAATTAGGGTAGCAAGAAAGCAATCAAAGTTTGGAGAATAAGAAGCAAGAATGCACACAACACACAATGTATTAGATTGTGTCAATGTACAAAAGATAAGTTAGCCCTAGAAGGATGGGCGTATATACAAGCCAGGGGAAAAAACCTCCTAAAGAGGGAAAAAGTGCCCTGGCGGTCCTAAGTGTGTTCACACACATCACTGCCTATATATATGGCAACAAGCAGAGGGGGTAGCCAAAAGGAGAATTGGCCAAGGTGTTTCCTAGGTTCTCTAAGCAGAACCTCTGTTAGAGACTTGATCCAGATCAAAACTTCTTCGACTGTAGCGGTTTGTTAGTTGGAAGGCGATTGGTAGAAGATGAAGATGATGCTATGAAACTGTTGTCATAGAGGACTGTCAGTGGAGGGCCCCTTGATATTTTCTTCTATTATCTATGAGCCCTAGGCCTCAGGGATGTTGAGATAGCTTATTCTTATATATCTGAGGTAGCTTATTCTTATATATTTGAAGTAGATAGAGTGTTTGGGAGCATAGTATTTTGTTTTGGAGTTTCAATTGTGATGGTGTGGTTTTGTTTGAGTTTGTGGAGAACAAGCCCTTGAGAGTGTGAGTTTGATGAGGACTGGGGACCTGATTCTGAGTCAGAATCAGAAGAAGTGATGGTGTTGGGATCTTGTTCTGACTTGCTTGAATTGAGGAGAAGTGTCCATGAGTCATAGCTGACAGTTTAAAAAATGTCAGAAGTCTGCCGTCACAACGGTCAAAAAGGGTAGTGGTATGATGAGCTTCTAAAGCAGTCATGGGTCAAATATAGTCAGCAGAGAGCCTGTTAGGTGATATTCCTCTAATTTGTAAGGTGCTTAAGGGCCAGGAAGAGTTTGTGGACATAGAGGAAAAGGTTTGTTTATGTAAAGGTTTCGAAAGCAGAATTCTGCATCCGAATTCTAAGGTAGAAGTCAAATTACTCCAGTTAGAGGGGAGGCAGAAGGAGGTTGGTAGAGGGTCTAGGATGGTATATATGGTTAGCTGACAGCAGTGAGAGGACAATCTAAGAACGTGGAGGATAGATTTCTACTTGTTGAGACATAAAGAAGACTTTAGAGGCAGAATCCAGCCATTATGTGTGGCAGCAGAGCTAAGGGTGAGTTTGGTCAACTGAGTGTAGTTGTGGTCAGGAGAGGCCTTTTGGTGTATGTTTAGAGCTTTTGGAGGTGAGAGATGACCTAAGAGGACATATGAAGTAGGAACTTGGGCTAGAAAGGGAGGTTGGGAGGGTTTAGAAGCATTCTATTCAGCCAGGTGGAGGTAAGAGGTAAGAGTAGGTTTGTAAGGTGCCCTTGGAGAGCTGGGATTTCAGCATCCCTCAGTTTTGATCCTAGCGTGTTTATATCTTGTGTGCCTAATGGTGGTGTATAAAGGTCACCATCTGGAGGTCATACATTGTTTTGGTGGCTCCACTGAGGATCAGGAGGTTCTTTAGGACCTTGTTTGCCAGCTTAAAAACCACTTGGGAGCCAGCTGAAGACTTTTTCTGTGATCATGGACTGTCCAAGGTTTAGGGGAGTTGATGGAGAGGATCCATCTATTTACACTTGCTTATAGCTTAAAAACCTATCAAGGAAGCTGTAGGTATCTTGCCACTCGCATTCCAGCACATACTCTATAAATGGTAATGGATAATGGTCCTTCACAGTGGCTACATTAACCTTTTTGAGGTTAACACAAACCGGATCTTCTTATTTTTATTAGGCACTATGACTATTAGTGATAGCCATTCTGTGGGCTCTTTCTTATAAATGAATCCAACCTCGATGAGTTTGTAGAAGTTTGTATTTAATTCTCATCTATACTATATTTTAAGAGAGAAAAATTAAAAGAGCTTCCTATTAAGCTCCCCATTGAGAACTCATTATTGATACTTTATCCCAAAAATCTAAAAGTTTTAATTGCTAGAAATCTTTTTGTCTAAAGTACTATGACTTGGACATCTTCTGATAACCCTTACCCATTCTTAAAACTTCTACTACTTATGTCACAGTGTACCCGACTAGCTTGTTTATTAGAACAGAATGCCAATTTATTGTAACAGCAGCTGCTTTTTCTATGAATCTTCAACAATAAACTAGAGGATAAATGAAAAAAATCTAGACATGGAATCATGAAGAGTGCTTTGTCATGATGCCTATCGGGAAACACCAAAGTGCTCATTCCTAACATCTATGTTTATTAAATCATGGAGCATCAAGATATCATCCGGGGGTACAGTGTAGAAGATGATCCACCAAAGTGAGAGACGAAGAATTTCTTACTTGTTTTTACTACCTTAAATCTAAGTTATTATCTG
Organism: Cibotium barometz; assembly: GCF_041138505.1. Taxonomy (NCBI): domain Eukaryota; kingdom Viridiplantae; phylum Streptophyta; class Polypodiopsida; order Cyatheales; family Cibotiaceae; genus Cibotium; species Cibotium barometz. Next base: position 27,662,202 of record NC_141059.1, on the reverse strand, counting down.
CAAAAGTATTACTATTTGCAAAAGTATTTTTTATGAGATCATACTCGTATTGTTAGAAGACTATAAAATTTGCTATTGTTAACATTATTATCAATTTCAAATTTCATTTTGTAGCAAGCAATTCATCAATTTAAGGTAAGACTACTTAATATTTTATGATGTCAAGTTTTATTTAAATAGTTGTTTTTCAAATCCATTACAATTGCAACTTTGAAATCGAATCTAGATGTTTTCCTCTTATTTCATAGATATTTGATTTTAACAAAAGTTTATGCATCATATTCATAGAAAGTATATAAGTCATGCTTAATAAATATGTTTTGGAGTATCAAATTGTTTTGCCATAATAATTCAATGATGTTGACAACACAAACAAGATATATTATAAATATTTATTGTTTCTCACGTTTCAATTATGGAAGATTTATCACAACGTCCCAAAATCCAATAATAAATCAACTCTCTTCGCGCGTTCTTATATAAAGAACGAGCACTTTGAGAGGAATTTCAGAAGAAAGTTTTGAAACAATTGAGTAGAAGCAATAAGAATCAAATAAGAAAAGTTAATTCTAAGAAAACAAATATGTATGATTTGACTAATAATAAAAAGTCAAAAAATGTGTCTTTACATGTTATAGATGTCATTAAGAAGGATATAATGCTAGAAGCTATTTGACAAAAAAAGAAGAATAAGTTCTTTTTTGTATGTATAGCCAATGGCAAACATCTCAAGCAAGAGGGTATCGTTCACTATCAAACAATGGAGGTATGTATTCACAGCCAATGGCAAACATCTCAAGCAAGAGGGTATCGTTCACTATCAAACAATGGAGGTATGTATTCACTTTTGTTTGCAAACATTTCACGTTTATTTTTGCATGTGTTTTATCATTGCTATATCATACATTTACCATCCTCAGTTTCTTATAATTATAAAATTTCGCAACAAGAATATACAAGACTAGCACTATCATATTTCAATTTAATTCAAACAAGTGTGATTCATCAAGATTAAAAATCCTAATACCAAGACCACATTTAAATACAAATAGATCTTACTAACCATCACTCTATTTATGAGTAGTTTAAGCTAACAAAATAAAAAATCAAGTGAATGTCTTGCCGTAATTTTTCTTTAATATCTCAAGATTGATGTGACCAACCATAAGAATTTCTTAACTTATTGAAAATTTTCAAAAAGTACAAATTTAGTTATTCCTTGATCTTTAAGATAAAGAAAATTTGTGTCGAAATTCAAGTTTCAGTAGGGGAAACTAGCCACTCAGTCTCAAACTTCGATTATGAAGGAGTGATACATGGAGTTAATATGGTGGTATGGGACACCAAATTGATTTCATATGGATACACTAGACACATTTATGTCTTCTATATTATGTGTGTATGTGGAATGTGCCTCTGTGGTATGGAACACTTAGACTTATTTCACATGTGTTCATTTTATTAGATTGTTACGTATCTACATTATGTGTTGATCAAGTTTTCCACACCAATCATGAAGCCATCCTCTCATGGATTTACGCAACTGAGGACAGTTTGTAACTTAGGCAAGAGGGAATGTTTTTATAATTATTCTTATATTATTGGAAATTATATTTCTTATTTTATATCGAGAGGATGCATGTGTGTGCCGTGCCAATGCATACGTGTGATTTGATATTATGGTTCCCTATTTCTCATGACAGCATTGGAATTGATTGATGTGATTTTAAATAATTATTTAACTAATGGGATTATGTCTATGAGGATAGGTAGTGAGATGTGTGGGGTACAGAGATTAAGGTGTCACACTATACGAGGGTACCGATTAAGGTGTCGTATGGATGGTAGACTGAGCTGTGGTGTGAAGAAGATTATGTACTAATTATTATATTTTTTTATTATCATTTAATTGATCATTTAGAGTCTATCATGTGGCTAAAGTTTATGTGCATATGTGCACAAGGTTATTTTATGTGCGTATGTACACAAGGTTATTTTATGTGCGCATGTGCACAAGATTATTTAATATGCATGTGTGCACAAGTAGTTATGTGTGTATAAGCCCATTTGATTTATTATTAGGCAAAGGTTTTAGCATGTGTAAATATTAGAAACTTGGAACAAGGTTATTTACATGTAAAGTAAAATCCCCAAAAGTGGAAAAGGTGCTAATATTGGCTCCAAGGGCTAAAAAATATGAATATAATATAAATACTGTGTGTGGGAGAAGGAGCCACACATGTTAAGGGGGAGATTTCACCCAATGCTCTTGTTCTTGTGTTGTTGAGTATTCTTTTCTTCTTATGCACCCTTGTTTATTTTAAATTGTAAGCTCATGTAAATACTTGGATAAAAGATTTCTGTTTCACTATAGAACCATTTGTTTTTTTATTAGGCAAAGGTTTTACCATGTGTAAATCTTAAAAACTTGGGACAAGGTTATTTATATCTAAAATAAAAGCCCAAAAGAGAAATAGGTGCTATTTATGGATCCAAGGGCTAAAGACATGAATATGACATAAATACCGCATGTGGGAGAAGGAGCCACACATGTCGGGGAGGAGATTGCACCTCTTGTGTGGTTGAGTATTTTCTTCTTTTTATGTTATGCTATGGTGTGTTAATTTCATGTGTGCACCCTTGTTTATTTGAATTGTAAGCTCACGTAATTACATGGAGATAAGATCTTGGTTTAGTGGTATCAGAGCATAGGCCAAGTACAAGAGGACACATCCTTGAAAGCTTGATTTCAAAATATTTTTGGAGTTTAAAACAAAAGAACAAGGTAAACCTAAAACTTTTGACTCTTGTTAGTTTAATTTATTAAAGATGTAAAAATTTTTGAGAAAAATTTACAAAATCCTACAAACCCATCTCTAAAGAGTACAATATATTCTAAAGGGTTGTGGATTCTTGGACAATGAATAAGAGTAAAAGCCTTCACGTAGGTTTAAGAATTAACACAAAACCTAAGGTTTGAGGAAGTAGAGATAATTTTACCCATTGGATATTGTTCAAAGGTCCAAAGTGGTTGGAAAACCATAAGTGGTCTTCTCAAAACTGCCCAAAATCTTAAAACCACTTTTCAATCCCTTAATCCTCTTCTTAATTAGAGCATAGGGATGAAATTAACAAATATTAAAGGCTTTGAAACCACTCAAACTTCATCAAAATCATGGAGATCATCCTCTCCACTTCACCAACAACTCAAGGTGACTTTTTTAGCCTATGTTACAAAACCAATTTGAAGTAAGCAAAGCTTCAAAGCTTAAGCTTATTAAGCTTAATAAGCTTAAAATTTTTAATTTTTGGAGCTTTTCTTGGCCAAATTAATTTTTGGAAATTTTTGTGAGTTTTTTCAAGGTTCAACTGGCCATCTTAGGATTTTTATAAATTTTTATGATATTTTAGTAATTTTTGGAGGCCCAAAACTCAAATTTTGGCCTATTTTGAGCACAAAAAAGGTCAAAACATAGCCCGAAAATCCAAAATAAATCTAGAAAAATTTTCAAAATTTTTCTTAAGAGATTAAGGGATCACACATTTTTGCAAATTTATAAAAATTTTGGACAACTTTTAGTAAAGTTTTGCGTCCAAAAACTGATAATATTGACCCATCGGTATGGGACCATGTCTATTTGTGGATTACCTTTGTCGTATTTTGAAAATTTTTATTATTTATGTAGCTAGATAGTTTTAAAATTTATTGCTCATATTTTAAAATTTTTACTAGTATTAATTTTGCATCTGGTTTGAGTTTTATGATAGTATTTAAAAATTATGGTAACTTTACGGTAAGTTTTGTTGCTTTCTACAACATCTTAATGAAACATATTTTATTTTTGAGAAAAAGTAAATGGATTTATGCTTGGAATCTATGCTTTTTCTTTGCGTACCAATCTAGTTAACATGCATTTTGAACCAAGTGTACTTATTTAATGAGTCAATAGTCCATACAAATACGTAAAACTTTACACTTTTCATGTTTTTATATTTCTTATCTTGTTTAAATTCCATATATGAATGAATTGCCACAGCGTCCCACTCTTTAAAACCAGCTCCATTCTCTCCACAGGTTCTTGTATAAAGAACGGGAATTTCAAGAGGACTTTGAGAGAAAGGTCTTACGACATTTGTCTAAGTTGAACAAGCATGTTATAAAGAAAGTTAAAAATATCGAGCAACTTGACATACATGTCCCAATTAAAAGAAATGTATCCAAGCAATGTGTCATTAAGTGTTACAAGTGCAAAATGTAAGGACATAGCAACAAAGGGCATATTTGACACCAACGAACTCAAGCAAGAGGGAAACACAACCAACACACTATCTAAGATAGAGGTATGTATAAAATTCACATTCGCAAAACAGTTTCATATTTGTTGTTATATTTTGATTGTATTGTATTGTCTAGTCCTTTCTAGTTTCCATAGGATTTAGATAGATAAACCATAGCAGACAATAATTATAGGAAAGTCCTTAATCAACATTTTTAAATTGACACTATAAGTTAGTTCACAATAGAAAAGAATTAGTTAATTATTAAGCTAAATTAAAACCCAACAAGCTCAAGGTCATTACATCAAGAACAAGACTCACAAGTAAGTTTTCACAACAAAATCAATTTACAAGATCAAGGAAGATTACCATATTATTGAAAGATTGACAAATTATTGATTAAGATCAAGAAATATTATCGATGTAAGATACCTCCCGTACCCTTCCTTCTTTTGAGGCAGGGAGGGATCTCAATGGTAACACCCGGAGCTTTCTATAAACATTGCCTAATCGGGAGCCAATCCTTGATTGTTTGATATATGAATACATTCATGGTCTTGGGGGTCCTACCTAATATCTACCTATATTTTTGCTTTGGAAAGTACCCGACTAATCAGGTTCACTCTACCACCACTTCCCAGATTCGGCATTTGGTCATTTATGAGGTTTTTAATTACTAAACATATTGTTGGTACAAATGCATCACGTAACAAAGTTCCTTAATTTAACTTTCTTCACGGGCTCCTTTATCCCTTAATGCCAAAAAATCATTTAAAAATAATACATTTATAATCATAAACTTGAATTACAACACCATTTGGAATAACATCCCTTAGCACACCGAGTTACATACAATCTAAGCATTGCAATCGTCATGGCTATAAATTATCACATATTAGTAAGGTTAAATGTCCCCTCATTCACCTGCACTAACATGAAACCTATCAAGTTCAGATTTGCAATCCCAGAAGGAACCCTCACCTTGCTTTGTGGTGGTTAACAATCATAAGTAGTTTCTCGAACTTCGTAAATACTCAAGAGTTGGTTGCCTTGGGTGGGGGAATATCTACTTGCCCCATATCGATCACTTTAGAATGGTTATCCCTAAGAGAACACGTCCCTTGGTTTTTACAACAAATTTAGAATATATTATCGGCCTTGTCGTAATCTTACATCCACATTTCACATAGCAATCCATGGGGAATCCATGCAATAAATATTCTCACATAAGAGAGGTAACCTTTTCTATTTTCAAAAAAAATCCCCAACCTAAATGCATCAGGCAATCCCTTTTTGGGTTTGGTCCCACTTACAGGACGAGGTGGAGGCCTAATAATCGCAGTTACAGAGGAAGGTGAGCCAGTCCACTTCCTTGGGAAACATTTGCAGCTATCGTTATTTGAGGTTCTGTTGTTGTAACCTCATCATGGTCAGCTACCCTCACATTCTTTGCGTTTCGTACACCTTCCACGAGCCATTATCCCATGTCACGGCAGTTGAGCCTTTTCTTACTAAGAACTAACTTACTCTTTTTTTGCGTATACTGCCAATGCTTGGCTAACCACTCATTTACTCAAACGGAACATGTACATAGCAAGACCATAGTTTGATGTGATTGGGTTAGGATGAAACTTTGGAATTATTAAATATGGGAAGCATGCCTAGATAGCAAGATAATAATGTGGTACAATTGGAAGAGAAGGGAAGATCATAATGGTATGGTTGGTACTTGGGTTTAGAATTTCACTTGGGATGTACTTAAACTTAAACTTACAAGATCTTAGGGCATACTAGCGGTGATAGTAATGGGTATAGATGAACTCAAAGGAAGAGTGGGATTAGGAGGAGGTATGGTAATATCATGGGATGAGGGTTGCTACTAGGAGGGCAAGGCATGCCATTTGAGTAAGGCGTGGTATGGGCTAAAACAGGCACCACGGGCATGATATCGAAAAGTTCATGCTCACTTGATTGCACTTAGCTTCACCAATAATATGATAAAGAGCATGTTTATGTTCACAAAATTGGTGTTATGAGGATGAATTCATGGAATATTTTATATATTTCCATGTTGTGTAAATTATGGATTCTTAAAAGAATTTATGAAATTTATATTCCCAGGTTTTTATGTTATGAATTCTCCCAGACGGGTTTAGATTGGGACGCTTTCTAAACCCGAGCAATCGTAGCTTACTTTATGCATACGCAAGTGAATCCGCACATGCGTAGAAAGTATTGGTTGCATCGTCTTGTTAATATGAAATTTTATATGGTTGTTTATTTTGGTTAATTGATTGGCTAGTTGATGCAAGTGCATATCATTGGACGGGATAACGGAGGCGATCTAGTGATGATCAGGAAATATACTTTGAGATGACAAATTTTGAATATCAATAAATAATATTTGATTTTGTGACGACTAGAGCATATTGTACATCACTTCTCACATTCTCTTATCCAAAAGAACTATTTCAACTCTCTTGCTCTTGTGTGTGTTAATATGTGTGCATGTGAGCTTGGTCCCCCACAAAACCCAATAATTTTGGCCAAGGCGTGAATATCTAGGAGATAATTATGCATGAAAAACTCAAGACATTACGGATGTGAAAACATGCCATATTATTTTTTTAGATAAGAGGATAAGATTTTCTAGTCTTAGTAAGGTAATCTCTCCAATTACTGCGTGATTTTTGAGACTTTTTTGTGGCATGAATTTCTCCGGTTTTTCATGCTACCATCAGTGTAAATATCTCATTTTAAAAAATAGTGATTTTTAAATCTAATTTGTGTGGAAGGGGTGGTTTTGAATTTCAAATTAGTGGGTACAAGAAGTCCCCGAGAGGTTTTCCCAAAAGGAGACAAAAGTCAAAAATTTATGAAACCCTCTTACTCATGTCAAGAATTTATGACTCTCTTACACCCCTCTTACACATGTCGTAAATGACACACAAATGTGGATCTTATCCAACTCACTAGGCATCTTCTCATCAAATCCACATTAGCCCCACTAATGAGTTGTGAAAAATAGTGATTAAGAGTTAATCTAAAATTAACCTTTCACTAAAGTTTTCTCCTTTTAGGATGATTAAGAGCCTCTAATTATAAGAGGCTCTAATTAATTACTAATTATTACTTATTTGAGTACATCATTAGATTAAGCATTTAATTGCAAAGGCATGTGTATTGTCTAATGTGTGAATTAACAAGTCATCAAGCTCTTAATTAGAAGCTCTTCTCTTATGCATAACTATACAAAATAGAGCTAAAATCCTTAATTTTATAAGTTTTGTGGGCTAATTTGGTGTATTATCATATCAAAATACACTCCTAATCAATTTTTCTAACGCAAAAATCACTAAAAGTTTTAACTTTTTGAGTTTTTTCGCTCTTTATCTTCAATAGTCACTCTCTTAATGCAAAAAATCAATTCAATTAGTGTCTTTAGTGAAAATTAGGAGTTTTTTTAGATTTTTTTAATTAAACTAACATGCTAACACTCTTAATCTACTCAAATGCAATAAAAACTCATTTACAATGTAAAAATTAACACCTAAACTCTATAAAAAATACAAAAGAGAGTTAAACATTAACTAAAATGCTTCCTAATGTATAAGGTGATGAAAATGATGCATTCTAAGAAATTTGGATGCTATGTGATCCATTAAAACCAATCTAAACACAATAAAAGCAAGAAATTAAGCTAAATCACATTCTATTCAAAATAAAAGAGTATAGAAAGACCACATATCTCCATCAAACCAATGCTTTTTTGTGGGCATCCACTCCTAGAGAGTGTAGGCCATGGGTCATGCATAGAATTTAAGAAAAAACAACAAAAAAAGCCAAGGGATTTCTCCGTGGTAGTGGCACCAAAAATGTTATGGCTTATTCCGATCACTCCTAAAAACACACATTCACAAGAGCTTAACTTTATGAGCTAAAACCATCATGGAGATCTTTCTAATGGTCTAGCTTGAGCACAGGGCTTTAAGTGCTCCACATCTCCATGTGGGTAGCAATTTTTGTCATCGTCTCCCACAAACATTGTCACACTATCACCATCTCCCACAAGCATTATCACATTGTCATATTAGACTATGGGTCCTTGTCCCTCCTCTCATGTCAAATCACTCATAGTCACTCCTCATCAGTAGTATCCATTAGAGAAGATAATTAGCAAGAGGATCACAGCAAGAGCAAGACTCTAGTGCACAATGGGAGGGGATGTTGCATTATGAGAGAAAGTGACTTACATACAAGACCCTAAGTGTTTTCACATACACTTAACCTGTGGGCCGGTCTTGTGGAGCACACTTAAACTATGGCCAATGGGGTGCCCAAGGCTCATAAGTGGCCTATTACTTATACAATGCTTAATCTCACAATGCATGTGTGAAGTACATTCATAGGAAATCCATTCTAACTTGTTGCCACGTTCTTGGAGTAGGATTGCCACCATAAGTATTCCATCAATGAGACTGTGGACCCTTTTCAGGTGTCCATCCAAGGTATAGATTTGAATACTGCTCTTCATAGTTCATCATACATGCTTTTGTTGTATTTGTCTTTGCTATTTGATGTAGAATTATGGTGGGGAAATTTATGCTAAACCACACACAAAGTTTAAACAATCACTCTATCTCTCTCTCTCTCTCTCTCTCTCACACACACACACGCGCGCGAACACACTTTTGCTATTCAAATCAATAAAACATTTTAAAAAATCTCTCACACAAACCTCTCCCCCACACACTTTTTCTATTCAGGTAACTAAAATATTTCTCACACACACACACACACACACACGCACACACACACAAAACACACACACATGGGTATACGTATATGTATATATACTCTCTCTCTCTCTCTCTCTCTCTCTCTCTCTCTCTCTCTCTCTCTCTCACACACACACACACACACACACACACACACACACACACACACACACACACACGTACACCCACACACACTTTTGCTATTCAAATAACTAAAATATTTTAAAATTTGAATATTTTACTTTAAATGCATGGCCATAAGAGCTCACGGCATAGTCCGGGGTTTGAATTAATAAAACATTTTAAAAAACTCTCACACAACCCCCCCACACACTTTTCCTATTCAAGTAATTAAAATATTTCTGACACACAAACACACACACACACACACACACACACACACATGGGTATACGTATATATACTCTCTCTCTCTCTCTCTCTCTCTCTCTCTCTCTCTCTCTCTCTCTCTCACACACACACACACACACACACGCACACACACACACACACCCACACCCACACACTTTTTCTATTCAAATAACTAAAATATTTTAAAATTTGAATATTTTACTATTAAATGCATGGCCATAAGAGCTTGTGGCATAGTCCGGGGTTTGGATAACCTCTCTATTGATCTCTCCACATCATGTACTTCACCTACCCCACTGACTACTTCTTTGAGCTCTTCCGTGAGTCCCGTCTCGCCCATAGAGGGATCGCAGTCAATAGGCTGAGGACACCATTTCAGACTCAAGTCTCGTCTCTTGAGCAACACCTTTAAGAGGTAGAATCGGAGCTTAACCATCCTCGTACATCATCTTCCCACAACAAAATTGGAGAATGAGGATGAGGAGTGAGAGGACGTGTATAGGATGACTGTGATGGGTATAGAATTTCCATGATTTACTTGATATGTCCATGATATGTTTGTGTCCATGTTTGCGAATGTGTATAGAATTTCCATGACGTGCTCGTGTTCTGTATGGTATATCCATGAGAATCAAAATGTGTGGAGAAAAGTAATGGTGCCCAATCAATAAAAGAGTTGGAGTAGAAAGAGGATTGTTGTGTATAGGATATTGGACATAGAATGGGAAAGCAAGGAAGAACCGATCACCACAAAGCTCAAATTTTGATAAGAGAGAGCCAATTGTCCCATTTTTCATTTAGGTGTGTATTGAGAGTGCTTTGTAAGATACAAAGTTACAAATAGCTTGGTTGACTAACGACCCTATGGGGAGGTGAGGAAGAGTGGGATCAAGATGGCTATGCGTAACTAACCTAGGGTAAAGCGGGCTAGTAATAGAATGGCCCCTAAAACTAGTTTGTAACACACCCTCAAGTAAACATTAGTGTAAGAATAAGAAAAGAGGCATATTCTTGGAATCTATCATTGACAGCTTTTATTGATTTATTGACAAACTTGGGTGACTATTCTTCTTTTGTCCCATGCCCGTTCCTTTTCATTTTTGTAAAATACCTACTGATATATTACAAAATAAAGGAAAATCAATATCCTAGAAATCTCAGACCATTCATTCATATACAACGATCTGCCAAACCATGGGCTCCATCATGAATCAACCCCCCAAAAAAATGATTTTAGCTAATGATTCACCTTCTTTAATCTCAATCACATAAAAGGTTGAGATCTTTTTTTTTGGGGGGGGACCAATATATGTATGTGTGTATTAATTAAAAAGCATTACATCATATTAGACTTACAACAACTAATTTATCCTTCATCAAGCTCTATTAAGCAAGCTACAAATCACATCCCATCTATCAACCTCAAATACAAAAGAAGATTTCTTCCAAGATATTTGATGTCCAAGCAGAATGCAGGCTTCAACCATAGCTTCAGTGGTACATCCTCTGGGTGCCTGTTTCTCCAACACATCCCCTTTCTTGGACTAGATTTTGACCTTGGGTGGGTTCTCAATAAAGGCAACAAAAGGTTGAGATCTTACAAGGTTGTTGTTAGCCAAGAAAAGCTCTCCAAGCTTCAGCGTCCCATTATCAAATTTTGTCCCATACCTAAACCACTGAACCCTTTTGAGCTTGGGTGTCACAAGTGCTTTTTGGGGAAAAGAAAACCATTGAAGCCTTTTGAGCTTGGGAGTCGCAATTGTTTTTTTTTGGAAAATCAAACTTCTTTTTCGTTTATTGTTCTTACATACATGTTCTTATATGCACCACCTACTTACCCTAGGTAAGAATTATTGTGAAAAAGACAATGAGATCAACTTGTTAGTATAGAGGCGTTTGTCGATGAAACACAAATGGTAAGGCTGCACTAGTACTCTGAAAAGATGTTCTTTCCAACCGATCAAAATAAAGGTAATGCTTAAAAGTAACCAAATCTATACAAGATAAAGCAAGAGTGTCCACCCCTTTACGTGGAGAAAGGAGAGGGAGAAATTTTGAAAAGGAGAAAGGAGAAGAGAAGACAAGTGTTTGGGGGTTTCTTTTCCACACGCCTAGATGCATTGGGGCTCAGGAGAAGAGAAGACAAGTGTTTGGGGGTTTTGTTCCCACATGCCTAGATGCATTGGGGCTCAGGAGAAGAGAAGACAAGTGTTTGGGGGTTTCTTTCCCACACGCCTAGATGCATTGGTGCTCACATCTATATCTATATCTATATGTATCTATTCTATCTATACAAGATAAAGAAAGAGTGCTTACCCCTTCATGTGGAGAAAGGAGAGGGAGAATTTTTGAAAAGGAGAAAGAAGAAAGGAAGACAAGTGTTTGGGGGTCCACATGCCTAGATGCATTGGGGCTCACAACTAGTTGTCACCATCAAACCATTTACTCATTGAATGAGTTTCTTATATATATATATATATATATATATACATACATAATATATTATAAAGCAAATTGCCCTTATATACACACACACACACACACACACACACACACATAATACATTAGAAAGCAAATTGCCCACCCGTCCCCCCTCCTCCTCACACACACATACACGCACACACACACACACACATACATATCTTCTAATATTATATTATGTGCATGTGTAAGAGAGAGAATATACATACACACACATATATATATTATGTGCATGTGTAAGAGAGAGAACATACACACACACACACACACGTATATATATTATGTATGTATGTGTATCTATAGGTATGCAAGCATATATATATAAATAGATTTATGTGTATGTCGACGCACACACATGTATGTTCATGCACACACACACACACACACACACACACACACACACAACACACAGACACAAGCACATGATACGTGCACACACGCATACAAACACACATACACACACTCGCATGCATGGACACGCGTGCAACACATAGAGATATGCACACTTGCACACATACTCAAGCTTGCACATACACACGTGTATACATGCACACAAGCATATAAATACACTCACATACACAAGTATATGTGCACACACATGGACATGCACACACTCACACACACATATTTACATGCTTACACACACGTACATGCAGACACTCGGTATGGATACACATAAATAAAAACATACATACCATGTACACACACACACACAACAAATACACACTAACACATACACACAATCAAGACACTTGCACGACACATGCACGCGTGAAGACATTACACAATCACACATAGGTATGTATGTGCACACACAATCACACACATATGTATGTAAAAGTGAAGACAAAAGACATTGTGTATAAGATACACTTATTTAAGAGTGAACACACCTCATCATGCATCCCCACGTATTAAAATTTAATATTAATTAAAAATATATGTTTATATGTGTTTATTTTTTTAATAAATGCACATCTATATATAGGTATATAGATTTGCATTTATATAGGTATATATCTCTAAATATAATAAAACATAATATTATAGATAATATATATTTACATGTGGGTGTGTGTGTGTGTGTGTGTGTGTGTGTGCACGTGTGCATGAGAAAGAAGTGTGTTTGTGTGTGTGCATGAATGTATGTAAGAGAGAGAGAGAGAGAGAGAGAGAGAGAGAGTTTCTATAGGTGGGAGAGTGTGTGTGTGAGAAGAGAGATAGTGCACGCGCGCGCGCGCGTGTGTGTGTGTGTGTGTGTGTGTGTGAGAGAGAGAGAGAGAGAGAGAGAGAGAGAGAGAGAGAGAGAGAAACACAGAGAGAGACTGAGACATGGAAGTCTATGTGGTGTGAGAGTGTCGGGGGGGGAAAGAGTGTGTGTTTGCATTAGTACATGTGTGTGTAAGAGAGAGAGAGAGAGAGAGAGAGAGAGAGAGAGAGAGAGAGAGAGAGAGAGAGAGAGACTTTAGACATTTGAGAGTGTGTGCATGTGTATGTGAGAGAAAGAGGGTGTGCATGTGCATATGTGTGTGTGTGTGTGTGTGTGTGAGAGAGAGAGAGAGAGAGAGAGAGAGAGAGAGAGACATTACATGTAAGATGCATTTATTTGAGAGTGAGCACACCTCACCACTCATCCCTACCATTAAAATTTAATTAATTAAAATTATATATGTGTAAATCTATTTAAGCGCGCGCACGTGTGTGTGTGTGTGTGTGTGAGAGAGAGAGAGAGAGAGAGAGAGAGAGAGAGAGAGAGGTAGAGAATTTCTATGTAGGAGATAGTTTGTGTGGGAGGAGAGAGAGAGAGTGTGTGTGTTTACATTAGTGTATGTGCAATGTGTACATGTGTGTGTGTGTGTGTGTGTGTGTGTGAGAGAGAGAGAGAGAGAGAGAGAGAGAGAGAGAGAGGCAGAGAATTTCTACATAGGAGATAGTTTGTGTGGGAGGAGAGAGTGCACGTTTGCATTAGTGTATATGCGGTGTGTACATGTGTGTGTGTGTGTGTGTGTGTGTGTGAGAGAGAGAGAGAGAGAGAGAGAGAGAGGGAGAGAGAGGCAGAGAATTTCTACGTAGGAGATGGTTTGTGTGGGAGGAGAGAGTGTGCATTTGCATTAGTGTATATGCGGTGTGTACATGTGTGTATGTGTGTGTGAGAGAGAGAGAGAGAGAGAGAGAGAGAGAGAGAGAGAGAGAGAGAGAGAAGAGAGAGAGAGAGAGAGAGAGAGAGAGAGAGAGAGAGAGAGAGAGAGTATATGCATGCATGTGCATACATTTGCATCTATGTGTAGAATGTGCTTGAGAGAGAGAGAGTATATGCATGCATGTGCATACATTTGCATCTATGTGTAGAATGTGCTTGAGAGAGAGTGAGATGGGGCAGACTTGGAGATAAATTATGTCGATGTTTGTATTTATATTTTTAAATAGATGTATATATGTATAAGTATATGTGTATATGTATCTAAAACATAATATTGTATATACTATATATTTACATATGTGTATTTGTGCGAGAGAGAGAGAGAGAGAGAGAGAGAGAGAGAGAGAGAGAGAGAGAGAGAGCGGGTGTGTATATGTGTGTGCATGTGAGAGAGAGAGAGAGAGAGTTTCAACATTTGAGAGTGTGTGTACGTGACAGAGAGAGGGAGAGGGTCATGTGCATGTGCATGTGTGCGCGGGTGCAATACTATTTTATACTAAAGGCAAAGAAAATACAAGAACTATATATATTTTTGGTTTTTCAAACATTAATGGTATTGCACAACTCTGGCATTGGGGGTGACGAGTTGTGTGGCTTCACTTTCAAGGGAAACATTTTTGAAATTTTAGAGTTTTTTGAACTAAAATTATAACTATAATGTATTAAAGTTTACAGATTTTTTTTCCCCGAAATTAAGGAAATAAAATCTCCATTGTATGTATAGTTTGGAAAACACTGGGAAAGGGACTTGAAAACGAAAGACAACAGACGTGGCCTTGCCGCATGTTTGCCTTCGTGCGCACTGCACATACACCTCAAAGCAAAGATACACTATACAATCATGATAGGCTAAGGAAAACCTTTACAAATAGTAAAAATGTCTTGCCCCCAATTGGGAATGGGTTCATACTGGCGAAACCACTAGATTCCTAGGATCATGTCACACCCCTAAAGAAGTGAGACAATGAAATCTCGCTGGAATGAGGCCTTTTGAACTTGAAAAGAAAAGTGTTGTGCCTTTTGACATATGTGGGTGCAGAGACTAGGTGTAAACCTGTCCACCTTCAAATGATAGGGCACTAATGTAAAGCTCGTTTTGGTAGCCAACTGGAGAGAGATGGCATCCTCAGAAATGCCCATGTCAAAAAGGGCTACAAACTCGTGGCCCTTGGCACAACCATAAGCTTGGATCAGGCTTTTCTGTGTGGCTATGTCACCATCCTGCTTAGCATCAAACACCACGGATGGCATGGGATGCATAGAAGGTAAGAGCTGAACTGCATTGGCGGTAGCAGGCGGTGCTGGGATGAGCGAGGGATGTTGTGGCAACTGTGGCAGAAGGCTCTTTGGAGGCTTGCTCTGCTTGCCATTTCTAACAATCCTTCTTACCATGCCCAATGGTATGACAATAGAAAATCAGTTTTTTGAGTGGTACTTCCTTTGCTCCTTTGGAGGAAGATAGCCTCTAGTGATGCCTGCTTTAGCCTTTTCCTCGGGGGTTTTCTTAGGCTTGGGTTCGTTACCCCTTGAACTAGAGCTAGAATTGTTGTCTGTCTTAGTGTCTTTAGAAGACGGAGCACCCTTCCCCGACTGGGTTTAAACACCGTCAAAAAAATACTACAAGTCCCATACATATAGCCTTGTTTTTCACTTTTTTGCCAATATAACCATTATTATACTTCCAATACATAGCCAAAATCTATCCATTTGTAAGCATAAACTCCCTATTCCTTTTGTTGCTTCCATAGCCTTATGCCGTCTAACCTCTCTTACACCTTCATTATTTCCTCAAAGGTTTTATCCTATACTAAGAATGTTCTCATAAACAATGATACACAAGTATACCATTTTTACATGCTTATCCTTAATGCAATCCTTTACAAATATTTCACATCATTTATCCAACACTATATTTCACTATAGTGACTACCCCACCTATACACTCATCGTTATACCAACTGTATTCACATCGTTTATCCAACAATATATTTCACTATAGTGACTACCCCACCTATACACTCGTACCAACTCTATTCTTGGTTATTTTCCATTTTTTGTATTCACATCCACCGATAAACGTGCTCAAATGCTAATACTTCTCTTGAAGACATGCAAACACAGTTAAAGTTTGAATACAAAGACTTTCAAAGAGGAAGAATCAAAGTCAAAGTCTTAAACATGGAGTGAATCAAAGTTATGACCGATTCCTTTAGGATTATTCCAATGATGTATCAAAAGTCCAATCAATGAAAGTATGAAATCCTTTCGTTCAAAATGTTATCTCCAATCCAAAGCTCAAGCAAAAATGGAGATCTTCAAGTGAATTAAATGGAGATCTTCAAGTGAAGCAAAGTTATGAATGATTCCTTTGGAATTAAACCAATGATGTGGCAAAAGTCTAATCAACGATAATGTAAAATCCTTTAATCCAAAATGTTATCTCCAATCGAAAGTTTAAGCCAAAGTGTGTTAAAATCTGTGGAAGAGACTAAAATAAAAGTTGTGATCTTTTCAAATAAATGATTTAATGTTTCAATCTCTTAATGATATTATAATATATATTTTCTTTCTTAAGTACCCTATATTTAAATGTTTCAATTTTTCTTGCCTTGTATTTAAATGTTGCGTAGGGATACCATTTTTTAGCGTGCAGGCAAGGAAAAAATCTATCATCAAGATATGGAAAATAAAATCCAAGCTCCAAAATCCATCTACGTTGAATCTCATTCTTCGCTACTTTATTCACATTCTTTCTGCTTGCACACACCTTCTGATCATTAGATTATGATTAGGGCTTAGGATAACCACATGCACTTGTGTGCATGTGATTATCACTGAGCTCTATTTTGGGTCAAGAAGTGGGAATAGGTTCCTTGTGACCATTAGATAATGATTAGGGCTTAGAATAATCACATGCACATGTGTGCACCACTGAGCCCTATTTTGGGTCGGGAAGTGGGAATAGGTTCCCCAATCACTGTCACTATTCTCACATAAAAAGTGTTGAAATATGTTCGATGCAAGATGAAATATCCTCATTATCCCCAATCAAGGAAGGAGTTTCTTATATTCTTAAGATAAAGTAAGCTACTATAAGTGGTTCACTCCTCATTTCCATATCCTAGTAGTTCCTTGAAGTTCTAAATAAGGAAGAGTTTTGGTTTCCACTTTCCTACCAGGATTGATGAACTACCTCCTAAATCTAAAAGATTTGATAGTAGAAAAGGTGGTTGATAGTTACACTATTTGCCGTTAGATAAAGGAGATAGTGAATAAAGAAGAAGATCAAGCCTCCACTTCCATAGAGACAAGTAAGAAAGAAAATCCTTACTAACGAGTGAATTATTTAGGCTGAATATGAAAGTAATAATCCTAATGACTTGTTTAGCAATCCAATTAGCTACTTATTAGGAGATAAAAGATAAAATAGAGTTCAAAATAATCCATTTTGAAACTTGCTCAAGGTATTGGATGGGATCAAGACTAATAACTACCATTCCTTACAAAGTTCACTTTGAGGATTTTAAAAAAGTATCTTCCATTGTGCAGTGGTATGGAAGTGGGGTTCTGTCCTAACATAAAGAATAAGTTGGAAGATCTTGAAACCCTTTGGACGAAAGAGCCTCACACTTATAACAAAAGGTAAGTATGAGAAAGAAGGAAGATGATGCAAGGGAAAAGTGATGAATCCACAAATCATTGACCAATATTGTAGAGAGTGAAAAGAAGAGAAAGGTTGAGGTTAGCCTAGGAAAGAGAAGAGGGAGTTGAAAGAGAATTAGAAGCCCCACCCTTGGATATTCCTAACATGGCTCTCCCACGAATAATAGACATAGGAGCTATTCCCATCCAAATTACAACTGGATATGTGAATGATGATCCCGTGAATATTGCCCCACCACCAATCTTCAAAGAGGTGAGTACAATGAAGACCCCGATCTTCATGTGGAAAAGTTTCTTTTAGTAGGAATGCCATGACCACAATGCTAGGACCCATGAACACTGGTTAGTCATATTCCCCTCCAAGGCATTTAAATGGTATGATAGAATGATGGAAGATTTAGTAATTGGGATGATTTAAAGTAGGAGTTTTTGACATGCTTCCAAACAGAAGGATTCATGGATATGATGAGGGATGATTTCATGAACTGTGTAGTATAACTAGAAGGATAAAGGGTAGAATCTTATGCGCTAAGAATGGAATCAATCTTGAAGAGAGATGGGGAAACCACAACCTTGAAGAGGGATTCCAAAAGGGAGTGCTCTTAAAAGGATTAGACCCAGTTCTTAGGACGTTTGTAGAATTAGAAAGGCCTCGCACCCTACATGAGGCAGTGTGACATCCGCCTTCGGTTATATGTTAAAGTTGAGACAAGGATCTCCCAATCAAGAGAGGAAGAGCAGTGTTACCCATCCCTAGAAATGGGACCCCATAATCCAAAATCCAACCTCCTCCAACATCATTTCATAGTTAGAACCCATCATTTCTAGGATTAGACCCAATGTGATCAAGAAGTTTGTAGAATTAGAAAGGCCATGCACCCTACATGGGGGCAATGACAACCATTGGGCTATATGATGATGTTTGAGATACAAATCTCCCAATCAAGAGGAAAATGAGTTTTACCCAATCCTAGCAATAGGACCCCACAATACAAAATCCAACCTCCTTCAACATCATTTCATAGTTGGAGTCACAGCCAGCATCTAGCAGTAACTTCACAGCCACCCCACAATAGAATCAATCTTCTTGGATCTTGGTCCCAGCCTTATAGCCTCCTGCAGTAACTTCATAGCCACAATGAAATCAACATGTTCCTACAACCACCTCAACCATAACATATCCTCATGCCCCAAGCTAGAGTATTAACCCTATGCATGCTTTACGATACCATTATATATAGGGAGGGGGTTGCAAGTCTCACCAGTAGGAGTATCAACTCCTGTAACACTAAGATAGCCAGACAAGGTGCAACATTAAGACAACTTGACAAGGTGAACCGTCTAGATTCAATGGAATAGAGCAAGTGATGTAATAGCTCATTTAGAGATGTTTGACCAAATGTGTGACACAGACGATGAGGACCAAGCCTCTGCTTTGGTTGGCCATTCAAAAAGCCGATTGGTTGGCGTGCACTGCAGTCCTTCCACAATAAAAACTTTCATTGTCTAGTCTATTATTATGTTCATTGCTGACCCTCCATCTACCAGGGCATCTAGAGTGTAGCATCCTTCCATCCATAGTCCTACTTCAGGAGTTACTAGGTCAATGAAGGCATCCCATTCATGAACTTCCTTGTCCACCTTATAGGGGGTCTCAGGAGTTGATGTCATGGTTGGTCTTAAACCCCTCCATTTGGAGAGAAGAGCTTTGAGCCTCTTCATGCAGCAAGGTGGAGACAAGGAGTTGCATGAAGGTGATGTTGGGTTGAAAAGTATCAAGGTCTTTAATAAGAACATAATATTTGACTGGCTCTGTAGGTTTCTAAAACCTTGTTGGAAAGGGAGCCACTCCTACTTTGATGGCTTTGGGGTTTTGTAAGGGTGGAACAAAGGCATAATCCTCTTTACAAGGAAGAGATTCTTCCTATATAGATCATGGACATGAGCTTGGGTGCAAGCCTCCTTTGACTTGGGTCTATGGGTACCTTCTCTTGCATCTCTACTTCTCCCACATTAATGGTGCTTGGTGGTATTAACTTCCTTCTCATTTCCCTTTGGGAGGTTTGGGGAGAACTTTACTTTCTTTAGGGAGGATTCTATCTTGGGATTAGAAGTGTCTTTGTTGCTAGTCTGGGTAATTGTTGCTACCTTCACCAACTCCACCAAGTTGGTTCTCATCTTTGGTGCGATCTTTTGTTCCTTTGGTTCCTCGATGGAAGTTGAGGGGCTGGGACAATCTTTGGTAGTGTGACCTTACGCTTTGCATATTCCATGTAAGGGTTTATACCCTTGCTATTTCCTAGGACTTGGACAATTTGGAGATATATGGCCCTTCTCTCCACACCTACATCATTCCACTTGACTCCTTTGCTTTTTGTTTTGGGATGTTTCTCTATTACTTTGGGATGGGAACCTTGTCCAAAATTAGAGCTAAAGTCTTGGGGTTTGGGGGACCAATATTTATCATTTCAAGAATGTTGAACCTCGATCTTCCTCATTCTTTCTTCTCTTCATTCATCTACTCTTCAAAAAGAACAAATTTCTTAGGTATGGTTCTTTCTTAGGCAATAAGAGCAAAAGGCTCTTGGAATAGTTGGATTTCTGGTACACTTTGTGGCTAAGTGTCTTGCTTGGTGACATTTCCAACACATGTGTGGTCCTTAAGGTGTCTCCAACTAGTCATCTTGACGGGTTCAAGGAAGTGGCATTGTTGATACTAACTTTATTTGCTTCATCATCACACTATTGACACTTATTGAATTCATTTTCTCCATCATTGTATCCATTAGCTTTTTCTTCATGTTGGATAAGGAAGTTGCTTAGGTAATCCTCGATGTTCTTCTCCAAGGCATTGGGGATCAACCCCCTGGGTGTTCTCTGTTATAACTATATACATTGGTCGAGATGGAGGAGGGCTCCATTTGATTTTATTAGGGTATTTTGAGGAATTTCAAGATTACTGATCCAAAGGCTTCTCATGATAAGGTTACATGGCTCAGTCATTTTTGGTTTCAAAAAGGAGGCCCTTGATATGGATGCACTAAGGTCTATTTCAAAGACAAATTAGATGGGAATCAAGGTCTTATGTGTGAACCTACACTTAGAGTGAGGCAGTGTGCTGGTGTGTGAAGCACCTCTTAGAGGGGTATTAAATAATATATAGATATTTATGTGAGTTTTGCATATGTAGTGATGTCATAGAGGCAACCTATGTACTTATAAAAGGTACATATATTTCATTAAGCAACTATCACATTATTGAGGCATATAGTACACTCTCTCTCCATTGAGTATTGTATTCTCTCTCTAACTCTCTCTCCCTGTGTACTTCATAACCATGGTTGCCTATCTCTTCAAGCCTTCATAGTTGCAGCAACCTAACTCCTTCATATGGTATTAGAGCTTTGTTGATCACACTTCTGCTTTCAGCACACCTATTTGACTTATCATTCTTCTTGGCTTCTTTCTCGCTATCTTGGTTTGCTCCCATCTGTGATGTCGCTCTATTCTTACATGTCAACACACTGGCAAGCATGCACCTTCTTTGTTGTGATGGTATTATGAAGGATCATTGAGCCACCTATGCTTCCCCACCCGATGACTTACATGCACGTCAGTTACCTTACTTGTCTACTTTGGTTTCGAGCCCAGATTAGTTCCTCCAATTCTATTCTCTTAGCTTATTCCTCATTTAATTGATCTTGAATAGATAGGACTTGCTCCAAAATAGAAGGTGGTTATGGGTTTTTCATGATGAGGAATCTAGATGGAAAAATAAAATTATAAAAATTTGATAATAGTAAAGATAAGCAAGAACAATACTTACGGCCGTGCTCTGAACTTGATGAAGTCATATGTTATACCAATTTTTGTGGAGTAAGAATCAACGACTTCAAGTGTCAAAAAGGCCATAAGTAGTCTTGTAGGCTTGGGTAAAAGATGTCGAGAAGCCCGTATGGTGGAGAACCTTGATGCTCAAATTTCCCTTAAAACCTTGATAAATCCTTTGAAAATCTCCTCTTCCTTGTAATCCTTGATGCTCAATTTGTTTGAAGATTTGCAATTCAAAAGGACCCTCTTGTAAGCTTTGATTATGAGGCTATATTGATTTTTAATAAACTTTTTGGTAAAGCTAAGGCTTTATAAGCCTTTAAGTGTGAGCTTCAGAACTTTATAAAGCCTTTAGTATTGTAAAGCTTTTAAAGCCTTTGAAGTTAAAACTTTACAATTTTTAAAGCTTTTAGAATATAAAGCTTTAAAGATTTTATAGCTTTGAAATGGAAAAGCTTTTAAACTTTAATAAAGATCTTATAGAATAACTAGGCTAGCTAATATAAGCAATAGGGAAAAAGCGACAATCAGTAGCACAAACATCAAAGGGAAGTCGTCAGTGGCAGCGCGAAGAAGAAAAGCATTGAGAAAAAGAAGTGCCTCCATGCTGTTGATTTGCCAAAGTTCCAAAATCTAAAGCTCTTTCTATTTTGACAAGAGGAATGTGAATTCTCACTAAATGCATCCATGTATTCTGATCTTGGAGAGGTTGAGGGAATAGAAAGGTGGTTTTGGAGCTTAAGGGTGGCTTTGGTAGGCCATTTTGATGAGATAGTGAAGGAAATCTTTGTCCATTGGTCGAAAACTCCTTTATCTTTGCCCAAAGGTTCCCAAAACCAACCTTTTGCCTCTTCCCATGCAATTATTCCTTGTTTCGTGAAGCCTTAATATTTTCCAAAAACAAATTCCTTCGCCTCCTTTGCTCCAAACACTTCTGTAAAAATTTGCTTTTGAATTTTTCTCTAAAAATTCTTCTCCTTGGCTCATTCCCAAAGCTCTGATACCACTGTCGGGATCTTTATGACACTTGGAGAAGAATTCTAAATCTCAACGTAAAAATTAGAGCAAATAATAGACTCATAAAAAATTAAAAGCATGAACCTTACATTAAAAAAATTTAAAAAAATAATAGACTCATAAAAAATTAAAAGCATGAACCTTACATAAACAAAATAAAATAAACAAGAGAGCTTGAAAATAAGAGAGATCACCACATCAACACAATATTGGGTTACATCTACCCTTGGATGAGTGTGGCCCATCATACCACTCATTCATATTTATATGTATTGAACGCTTTCTTTTCAAAAAGACAACTCTAAAAATAAGGCATAATAGCTTTTTGAGTTTTTGAGTATACAAGTTCTTCCAAAATATAACATGCTATAAATATTAAGTCTTGGACCTACCAAAAGTATAAATATTGGTATGTACAAAGGTTTAAGGCCTTAGCCTTCCAAAAAATATTAATGCCAAAATATGTAACCATAATAGGTGTTTACATGTCTTCCAAAATATCGCCTACATCCATACATCCAAAATAACATTAGTCAGTGCACACATCTGATTAAACATATTAATCTTGACTATATCATACCAATGCACATAGCTGATTAAACATATTAATCTTGACTATATCATACCAATGCATATAGTTGATTAAACACATTAATCTTGAAAAAATGATATAAATATAAGATGCATCAAAAATAAAATATCCCCATAAATAATAGATGTTCACATGTCTTCCAAATTATCTCATTATTGTGGTCCAACAAATGTTTCACCCGTGGTGACTAACAAAATAGTCCACCACTCAATCATTACCTATATCCAAAATAATATAAGTTAGCACACACAGCTGATTAAACATATTAATCTTGATAATATCATTACTAGTGCATAGTTGATTAAACAAATTAATCATGAAAAGTGATATAAATATTAGATGCATTTAAAAATAAAATATCCCTGTAAATAATGGGTGTCCCCACCCATAGAGGTTAGAAAAAGGAAAATCCCAACATCATTGAGAACAAAGAGCTTTCCATAGAGTAAAGGCTAATTATTATTATGATGATTGGGCTTTCTAAAGTCTAAAGTTATGTGTTTTGTTATTGTGTGTTATAAGTTGTGTGTTGTGAGTGAATGACTTGATCATGTGTGTAGTACTCTACACTTGGAACCCCATAACTGGCATTAGAAACTAGAACCATGAGTCTAGATTTATCCTTGACATAGTATGAGGTAATCCCTTGAGGGGAGGATTGTTGGGAATCAAGGTCTTATGTGTGAACCTACTCTTAGAATGAGGCAGTGTGTTTGTGTGTGAACCACCTTTTAGAGTGGTATCATATAATATCTAGACATTTATGTGAGTTTGACATAAGTAGTGATGTTAGAGAGGTAATGTTTGACATAAGTAGTGATGTTAGAGAGGTAATGTTTGTACTTATAAAAGGTACATGTACTTTATTGACTTAATTAAGCAACTATCACATTATTAAGCCATGCAATACACTCTCTCTCCATTGAGTATCTCCATTGAGTATTATCTTCTCTCTAACTCTCTCCTTGTGTACTCCATAATCATGGCTGCTATCTCTTCAAGCCTCCATAGCTCTACAACAACCTAACTCCTTCAAGATTCACCTCCAGTTCTTTTTTGAGTCATCTCCCTTATTCTTGCAAAGTAGAGGATCACTGACTAAATGAAATTCCTGATTCTTGCAATAGTATTCCTCTGAGAGTGTATAGGGAATTTTGGCATATAGCCCTCTACCTGCGAAGGCTTGTTATCCATGCAAGGTTGAGCTTCTCGTGTGTTGCCTATTGCCACGGTGTGTGGCTTCTTTCCTAGATAGGTCTTGGTGCACTGACTCCTCCCTAGAGGTTGTGTTGCCTATTGCTAGGGTGTGTGGCTCCTCTCCTAGATAAGTCTTGGTGCATTGATCCTCCCTAGAGGGTGATCTAGATTCTACATCATTTGAAGTGCTTTCCTAGAGAGTGCTCTAGATTCTACATCATTTGAAGTGCTTTCCTAGAGAGTGCTCTAGATTCTACATCATTCAAAGTGCTTCCCTCTAAGGATGGGATATGTCTCCCATACTATGCTTCCCTAGAGGGTGCTCTAGATTCTACATCATTCGAAGTGCTTCCCTCTAAGGGTGGGATATGTCTCCTATACTGTGTGTACATGAAAGGAGTATTAGTTGGAGGCCAATTTGGTTTAGGTCTAGTTCCTCATTGATGATCCTCATTGATGATCCTCATTGAATGATTACAAGAATTTGGGTGCTGTCAAATTCTATGAAAATTTGGTCTCTATTACAATTGGGAACGTATGTTCATAGGATGTAAGAACATGCATGGGCAAGCTAGTGGGAAGCGTGGGACTATGTGTGTTCTCATTAGTCAAAATGACTCATATATAAGGAGTATATAAGCCTCATATTTACAATGTTGGACAACCAATGTAGGGTCTAAGAGCTAGAACTAAGCTAATTTTCTAGGCTGCTAAGTATACCAGCAGCACTACATATGTCGTAAGCTCAGTAGATGACTATCGTTTGCTAGGCATTACACAAGTTGAAAGCTGAAAGATATCCCAAAATCTGTTCCATGAAGCGTATTGCACAATAGAAAATGATATGGCAATAGAAGGGGTGTTGTCACTTGCATCCAAAGTAATGTTCACCATTGTGTTCACGCTAAAGCATAGAAACCTCTTTCACTCCCTCTGAGCAAAATTAATGTGTATAGCAACAAGATAATACATATCCAAAGGAAACACTTCTTAGATACTTGGAAATCTATTCCATTTTATTCTTTAGAATGCCTATGGGGAGGGAGAGGACATCTTGATCCCATAAAGCTCTCAAGCTCAAATCAATGAGTGAAGGCATGAGATGTAGATAGTAACATGTAAAATCATAACTATAGGAAAAGAGTTCCTTGAAACCTTGTATTTCTTCTTGAGTTAGAGACTTACCCGGCTTTAGAATTCTTTACCCATCTTTGGTCTTTAAAATTAGCTCCTAGTGCCCTTTCACTTCCTTGATGAAGGTACCTTTAATTGGTGATCGTTTCAGCTCTCATACTCCTTGGGAGGAGGGCATGTTCCATCAAGTCTTGTTCTTCTTGATCTTTTTCTTGTTCTTCTTCTTCCACTTCTTGCCCTTTGTTGGTTAGTTCTCTAGATTTCAACTTGGTTCTTTGTGAATATGTCCTTATCGTTGATGGCACGGAAGCGGTAAAGCTGTTTACACCCTTATAGAGTGCCACACTTCCACACACGCATGCAAACACACCAGAACACCAGACCAAAGAGCATGAACAAGACTTATATTTCAGAAAGAACCTTCATCTTTACAGAATTGGATATCCAAGATATCCTAGACGTCCTCAGAATCAGCTTCATTAAGCATTCACTCGCAATCAGCCCACTCCACAGCACCAAGGCAAACAAAACCCAGCCACATGAGCGATCCCTTTGCACTATCAGGCTTTATTCCCTCTCTCTTTGCTTCAGCTACCAGCCGCAGCAACCTGCTTCACTGCCAGTCACCAGCCTCTCTGTTGCCTCTTCTCTGCTTCCTTTCTTACGCGTGCCCTCCACGCTTGCAGACCGTCGGCTTCAGCTACTCTTATGCTGTCAGCCCGTCACCGTCGACCAACAGCTCCCACTTCTCTCCTTGTGCTTCTGCCACACCAGCTCACATGTCGGCACTCTTCTCTTCACACGGGAGGCCCCACACCTCTGCAGCCCGTCAGCCAGGCTCCTCTTCTCTACTTGGCCACCACTACGCCAACCTTCTCTTTCTCTCTCTCTCTCTCTTCTCTGGTATCGCCCAGCCTCTGCACGATGGCCCTGTCCGCACTACCCGCACCAACCATCTGTTTTTTGACTTGACGCCAGTCACTCCCACTATCAAAAGTTGCCCGTCTCCGTCGACGCCAACAGCTATACTAGCCTTCACGTTGTTGCTCTCCACAAGGGAGGCCCGTGTCTAGCCTCTAAGCAGCCACACCTTCTTCAATACTGTCCGCCTGGCTGCAGCTCGCCAGCCGCACTCCTCTGCACTTGCTAACGGCTGCACACAAGAGCCCCCAGCTCTTCACACGGCGAACCTCCTTAGCCCACGCTTTTTTGCACCTGTGGCTGCAGCTAGCCACCCAAAAACACAAGGGCCTCTTTTGTCTTGCGCTCCCCCACTTTCAAAAGCGGCTACTCCACGCAAAGCGTCTTCGCCAGCTTCCAGAACATCGTGCTGGCAGCCATTCAAAGCTCCACGCAACTGGCCACGTTCATTCTTTTTATTTTATTTAATTTTGTAAAATGGCCACCATATTATTCCTTTTCACACCAAAGCAAAGGCAACTTTGGCCCCTTATCACCTTTTTTCTGCCCATGCCCTCCACCAACTTCAATTGCAACCTCGAGTGCCCATTGTATTTCTTGGAGCCCACACATCTAACTGCCGAACAGCTGATATCATCTCCAGCAACCCTTGTTCCGGACAGGCTGTGCTTCCAGAATTTCATCATTTTTTCCTGCACATACACTTCCATCAAAGCCAAAAGCCTGATTGTCGCATCCACGACGCCCACACTGAGTCAATGGGTGCTCCCATGACCCTACCACAACACGAAACATTACTCATGTACACATGTACAAGTTGAGTTTGAGGTTCTCCAAAAACTGCACACACCGTGGAATTATTATATCTTCTTCACTTATGGGAAGAGAGGAGGAATCACTTTCAATGTAGCTCTCTTCCAAGAATGTGACATAAGAAGCTTTGGAATTCATTCACTCCTCGATGTCCTAGTCTGATGCTACTTCAAAGGTTTCATTGTTTCCAAGAGGGGCAAGGTACTTGAAGAGACCAATCCATATGCTTTTTGAGGCCTAGTGGATGGTTGAAGATGTAGTTAATGAAGAGACCAATCCACATAGATTTAGTCAATGAAGAGCCCAATCCACATAGATGTAGTCAGTGTGAGGAGACCAATCCACGTAGAGACTCTTACCGAACACCGAGCAACCTTTTTCGAACTATTTGAAAACTAGAGCGAAACTTGGCAACAAACCCCAAAAAATTGGAAGTTACTCGATTAACTTTTACAACAGAAAACAATGCAAAGTGAGCACAAGACATAAGCAGCACATTAGAAGATCACATCAATCACCATACAAAATTGAAACACCACTCCAACTATAATTTTTGATTGCACGGAACAATACCCAACAATATCTGCATTAATCAAGACCGACCGACCGAAATAACATCGCCAATTAGGGCTCACAAGCAAACACAAAAACCATGTGTTGCATTGTCCACTACATACACCAAAACAAATCAAGTTGAGAACTTCACACTCATCGTCTATAAAAACATGATGAGCGTGATGTCGATCTGCATGGTCCTTCTCAAAACATGTGTCTCCAACCATGGTTCTTGCCATTGCTTCGGCATACTCTAGTAGAACACTTTGGATAGAAAATAAAGAATAAAAATTGTGTAGTTTTTAACAAATTCGCATATTTAAGTATATCTGTGTATTGTAGATCAAACTTGAATGTTCTTGTCTTTAAACATATGCATGAAGGCAACCAAAATAACAAAGTAGGATCCTCAAGCATTGACCTAATGCAAAACACCGCTAAATCCATAACAAAATAGAGTGACAGTAGTCCTAAGCGCATCAAAAAACAAAGCTAAATAAATAGTCATCAATGTAGCACTGAATAAGGTCTAGATGCTCACTAATCATATGGATTCTATCCCACACGCTCATCGATATCATCATCCCAATCATGTGAACTGCTAGCCTCTCCCCCTTGCCTCCTTGCCTCCTAGAAGCAATGGCTATACATATGAAGACACAAGACCCTCGTTAGAGTCCATCGAAGCACTACTTGACTGCCTACTAGCACTCTTTTAATCTCCCCATGAATTGAATTTTTAACCTTACACATTTTTAAACCTATAACTTTAAAAATGTCTAAAGTGGAGAATATGATTGGTGGCTTGGGTCACCAGTTAAGTAATGCACATGGAAATGAAGCAAATGCTCATTGGATCGCTATTCGTACCATTTATTTTGGAGGGGCGAAGAAAATATTGCATGAGAAAGAGAAGTTGTATTTTTCATTGCAAAGTATGGGGAGGAACTCGCGTAAGTGTATTCGACCATCTTTTATTGAGGAACACAAGTCTCTATGTAGAAAACGGAAAACAACACCTCCACAGGCAACCGCTGAGACTTGTAAAAATGAGATTCGAAAGTTTTGGTTTTCAGGCTTTGCTATGTAGGGAGAATGCAAGCATATGTACTTTGTTTACATGCAGGTCCTTGGTTTGGATGCGACTACTCATGAGTTTATTCACCAGGGGCTGAATGTGGTTATGTTTCATCAGATGTTTATGCCTTTTTGGGGTCTACAAGACATGGGATTGTTAGAATGTTTTGTGTGGTTCAGTTTTAGGTGGTTACAATGTTTTCTATGCCTTTATTATGGACTGGTTTTGTATGTTGTGGTTATGTAGGAAAGGTCACTTATATATGCATTGTGATATAGATCAGTTTTGGGTATTGGTGGTTCATGCAATTTTGGTGTCTTTTTCAACTAGTTAATGGAGAGGTATTATGTAAGTGCATATGTCTTATGCTCATTTGGAGTGGCGAAAAGTGAAGCATTGTTTTCTAATTGCATTTGTGTTGTAAAATATAGTCTTAAAAATACCAATTTTTTGGGGTTTATTGCCAAGTTTGGCTCTAATTTTCACCTCGCTCGGAGAAGTTTGCTCAGAGAATGGGATTGCTCCATGTAGAAGGTTGAAGATGTAGTTGGGTGAAGAGACCAATCCACATAGATGGTCGAAGATGTAGTTGGGTGAAGAGACCAATCCACTTGCTTTTTGAGGCCTATTGGGGAGATTTTGGTTGTGGCCCTTGAGTTAGGAAGCATGTGAGGATGTATGTGGTGTAATGTGGGGAGAGCAAATTTCTTGATGTGAGGCCTCATCTCCGGGGTTGTGAGTTATTTAGGCCTGTAAAAGGAGGGCTTGTGGCTTACTTTGTAGAATCATATGCCAATACCACCTTCATTTGATTAACTATTATTGATGGTGTGGTTAAAAATTGTTTGGCATGACAAGATATCCATGGTGGTGTTAGAGATTAGGCTGCTTATTTTTCTTTGTTTATATGGTGGGGTTTTTGTTCGAGTTTTGCAAAGTTAGTCAAAGAAGAGAAAGTGGTCCATGGAGTTGTTTTCTTTGAAGATTCCTACACATTTAAAGAGGATCAAGGCAATGGATCATACCATGGGCTAGGCTTTCTCCCACTATGGTCCTACCATCTAGAGATATACTTGGATGGTTGCTGATTTTGAGGCTTGGTGTGGAAGTGCTAGATATTTTGTTAGCCCATGTATGCAAGATGTGCTTGTGAAGTGAAAATCCCTTGTGACTAATGTAGGTGTCACGCATGGACTATTAGGGTTGAAGGTGTGCTTGTGTGTTCTCCTCTAAGAAAATCCAACTCTCCACTTTCTTTGACTCTTATTACTACTTTCCTTGATATTTTTCACGTTAGTTTTGAGAGAAAAAAATGAAGGGCTTTTTCATGCTGAGGTTTGTCATTTGAGGGTTTGGTTGCTAATAAGAAAGAATGGTAAAACAACCACTTGTGTGTGCATCGTTCAAGTAAATCCGAGCAATGGGTCATACCATGGACCGTGCTTTTGCCCACCATGGTTCCCCCATCCAAAAATGTATTTGCACGTATGTCAATGGTGAGGGTAAGGTGTATGTAGACTTTGTAGTACTCTGGGGTCAAGCGAGCCACCGTGTTCTTTGGCTAGCCTCATATTCAGGAAATTAATTGAGGAGAAATGAGGGCCTGAGACATTTTTGTATGGTGAATTTGCATTTCCTATGCGGGGGTTTTATCCTTAGTTTAAGGTCACAATGCTCAAGTGATTTGCGTCGTGAAGTGCTCGACATAGAAGTGGGTTGACTCCAACTTAAGCTATGATTCTATGAAAGAATAGGAATAAAAATGAGGTGAGTGAAGGGTAACACTATTAAATGGTAACTTGAGCATGAGCTTGAAAAGAGGTGAGTGGAGGGTAACACTATTGAAGTGCTCAATAGAGAAGTGGATTGACTCCAACAGAGAGCATGAGAGTAGGGTGAAAAAAATTCCTTCATTATGCTATTGTTTGTTTGTACTTTTTTGAATGCCAAAAACGAGGTTGTTAAGCAAAAACTTGTATGTGGCTACTATGAAGGTAATGTGGGCAAGCCAATGCTTTGGAAGTTGCAGCCTACCCAAGTTCTTAGAATTCTGGAACTTGAGTGATTTGGAAGCTTCCGCTTGTCAGCTTGCTTACTTGTTGACAGTGAACTTTTGCGCTCTTGACTCCTCTTGCTTTTGTTTTCTTGCCTAGGTTTTCATCGTGTGTGCTTCTTTGTTATACTTTTCTCTCTCTTCTTCTTCTTCATCATCATCATTTTCTTCTTCTTCTTCTTCTTGCCTTTTGTATGTCTTCTTATCTTGTCTTTTAGTCTTGGCTCTTCTTCTTTGCTCCTTCTTTTCTTTCTCCTCTACTTTCCCCACCTTTTTGTTTACTTCTATTTTCCCTCCTTTTGCCACTTTCCCCTCTGTTTTCTTTCTTTCTTCCGTACTTCTATATTTTTTCTCTTGCTTCTATTTCTCATTTTTTCCTTGGTTCTGCTCTTTTTTTCTTTTCTTTTATTTCTTCTTGTCTCGCTTTTCTTCGCCCTCCTTTTCTACTTTTTCTCTGCTTTCTTTTTATAGTTCTTCTTCTTCTTCTTCTTCTGCTTACTACTTGTCTTTCTTTCTTGTTCCTTCTTACCTTTGTGTCTTTTGGTTTCTTGCTTTTCTTCTTCTTCTCTCCTTTCCTTTTTCCATTTTCCTCTTCATTTTCTCTCTCTCTCTCTCTCTCTCTCTCTCTCTCTCTCTCTCTCTCTCTCTCTCTCTCTCTCTCTCTCTCTTACATGTATAGGCATGTGTTTTTTGTGTGTGAGTTGTGCAAGTATGGAGAGGGATTATGCATCGATGTGTGTTTTAAGTGGGTGTGCATGTGTAGATATGTGTGCATGCATGGAGAGTGGGTGTGCATGTGTGGATGTGTGTACATGCATGGAGAGAGGGTGTGCATGTGCAAATGTGTGTGCATGCATGGAGAGGGGGTGTGCATGTCAGAGTGTGTGTGTGTTTAGAGAGTGTGCATGTGCAATTGTTTTAGTTGTTTTTTCCCCTCAATCATTTCCAAGCATATATGTCTATCTAATCAATAGGGGATATTATGTTATATGTGTACAAATAGGATTTAAGGCTTCCAGCTACCTTGTGAGCTTAATGATGCATCCAGCTCTCCCACTGCTTCACCCAAAGATAGGCACCCAAAGATGGGGTGGCTTAGATTCCTTTTCTCACAAAGTTTATGGAGTTGTATTTCACTGAGCTTATTGGAAAATCTAGGGCCTAGAAGACTATGGCGGCTCCCATTTCTAGGGGTTCCATTATTCCCCACGTCAGTGTTAAATTAGCTCATTTCTTTCTAAAGTTCCTTACATGAGGAAGATTCGAAAGAGTCTACCTCAAGTGAGGTAGACACGAAGGAGTCTTGCCTTCTTAATAAGGGAGCACTCTGTTGAGAGAGTATTAATTATCATAATGAAATCGAAGGCTGGTTGGGTTAAAGGAAGTATGGTTTGATGCACTATAGTCAGCTTGATTGTTGTCATTTCAACAATTAATCTGCATTGAGTTCTCACATAAAAGCGTTTCACTTTGTTAATCAATCTTTATTTCTTTCATGATGAGTAGGTCGTAATGAATTCAAACAGGTGTATTCTATCCCAAGTTGTAAAAAATACTATTTTATTTTATTTGCAGAGATTTAGTTTTTTTTTATTTTTGAACCTTTTTTATAAGCTCACATCACATATGTGGACTTATGCATGTGGATTCATGCTCACACTTTGTGGATTCACGCATGTGGGCTCTTGTCTGGAAGATTCATGCCTTTTTTGTTTGTCTGGTGAGCTAGACACAAGTCATGCGCGTTTGAAATAGGCTCATGTAGGTATAGTGAGCTAGCCTCATGTTTAGTAGGCTCACATCTTGTGGACTCATGCCTTATGACTTGTGGGCTCACGCATTATGGGCTCATGGCTCACGCTTTAGGAGGTTACATATTGTTTTATGAAATGGGCTCACTTATTTTGATTTTTATAAAATATTCCCACTTATGCATGAATTCCAAGTAGTGCATGGGGCTTTGGGGGGCTCCTATGACAAGGTTGGTGATAATGTTGGGTAATAGTTATACTTAATGATCCAATATTTTATTGTTGGTATAGATTGTATGACCGAAAAATCTCTTTAGGACATGAGTGGGTGTGTCCTTATAAGTCTTCAAGGTAATTTTTCACCTATCTCTAGATTTATGACTCATGTCTTTAGGCTCCCAACTCCCCTCACCAAGCTCACAACTCCCCTCTCCAAGCTCACAACTCATGTTTGTAGACTCATAACTCTTGTCTCCATGCTTATTGCTAGACTCACTTCTTCCCTTTATATTCTTTACCAAGAGCATTCAAAGTCACGAACACCATATCATCATCATCATCTATTGGTGTCTAATAGAAGACAAGGGCATTTGCAAGCCCTTTAACCTTTACTTAGTAATCATTTATACTCAGCTTTCCCCTCTGGTCACATTATGTAGTCCTGCTTTAGTTGCATCTTCGAGCTTGGGTGTTTATGTTGTACATCTTCACCAAAGTATCCCAAGCCTCCTTAGGCGTTTGTGCATCCTGTATATACATAATTATAGAATCTATCTTACTAATAGACAACTAATACAACACCTTTCTGGATTTTTCATGCCATGCTTTACATGCCTACACTTGTTGAGGGGTTAAATTTTCTTCAGCAATCTTTGGCTCCTTTTTATCACTTGTGATTTCCCATAAGGAAATTGGGCATCCTAAAGTTCCATGCCTGGAAGCTATTCTTGTCTAGCTTCTCACTCACACTATGTGATGATAGATTGTACTTTGTAGTAGCAACTTACCAAATACTTCTTACAAAAAAGTCTTCTGCACTTGGTTGCCAACAAATCTATAGCCTTCTTTATAGTGGTACTGTAAACCTATTATAATGCATGGTATGTGAACCAGTCACATACACATATATCCACCAACACCTGTGACACTTAGATTCTCTGCAAAAACTGTCTTGCAACCAAATTTCTACTACAACTTTGCATTGAACCAAAAATTGGGCATATATAGTCAAAATTGTGTTGGAATTAGGGTTGCAGGAATGCACACACAACTTCAAGAAGATGAGGAAGCTTGAGCACAACACAGTAGTGTATTATGAGTGCCAAAAATGAAAGATAACAAGCCCTAGAAGATAATGGGCGTATATACAATGCACGGGGGAAAAAACCTCCTAGTGAGGGAAAAAGTGCCCCGGCGGTCCTAAGTGTGTTCACACACATCACTACTATAATATGGTAACAAATCCCCCCTGGAGTGATGCGGTGAACAAGAGCTAGCACTCATGTATAGGGAAGTGTCTAGCTATGTGGACGAATCCACAAAAGGGAGTAAGCCCAAAGCTTTGCGAAAAGCTTCGAACTTCTCACGAGGCAGAGCCTTTGTGAAAAGGTCTGCAAGGTTATCCTGTGTTGGCACATAAGCCAAACTGATCTCTCCTGCAGAGAGTCTCTCCCTGACATAATGGTAGTGCACCTCAATGTGCTTCGTACGAGCATGGAACACTGGGTTCCGCGCAACTGCCAATGCGCTCTGACTGTCAGTGAAGATGGTGGTGGCAGATGGCTGCCCAACACCCAAATCAGCCATAAGGCGTCTGAGCCACACACACTCAACCGTAGCTGTGAAAGCTGCCCTGTACTCAGCTTCACAACTAGAAGTGGCCACAGTAGGCTGCTTCTTGCTCAACCATGATATGCATGAGCTTCCAAGCATGAAGCAAAAACCACTCGTGGACACGCGTGTGTCATAACAACCAGCCCAGTCAGAATCTGAAAAAAACATGTAAATCTGGCGGCAATGACCCCCCCTTGGGATAAAACAACCCAAGATGCCGAGTACCACTCAAATAGCGAAAGATACGCTTCACTGCCTGCCAATGCTTAATGCCTGGGCTATGCATAAATCTGCTCACCTGTGAGACTGCAAACTGAATGTCTGGCCTCGTAATGCATACATAAATGAGGCAACCAACAGCTGTCTGATAGAGTGTGACATCAAAGTGATCTCCAGCATCATGAAGACTCAACTTCAAACCTGTCTCCATTGGAGTAGCAATAGGCTTGCAGTCTTCAAGGCCAAATCTCCGCAACAATGTTTCAATATACTTTGTCTGACACAAAGCAATACCTCCATCACACTGCTTAAATTGTATCCCCAAATAATGATGCAAATGCCCCAAATCTGACATCTCAAAAGAGGCATTCAAATCAGCCTTAAAATCAGCAATATGACTCTCATTTGGTCCTGTGAGCAGCATGTCATCGACATAGAGAGCAATGATTAGATGTACACCATCCACACGTTTAACATACAAAGTGCTTTCTGTTGGACTATTCTGAAACCCATGTGCAGTCAAATATGCATGTATTTTTTCATACCAAGCTCGTGGAGCTTGCTTTAAACCATATAAAGCCTTTTTTAACCTGCACACTTTGTTTTCCTGCCCTCTTTGAACAAAACCACGAGGCTGCGATACATACACCTCCTCATGCAAATCTCCATTTAAGAACGCAGTCTTTATGTCCAGCTGATGTACATGCCAACCATTATGAGCTGCTAATGCACAGATGCTACGAACAGTGGTCATACGACATGTGGGAGCAAAAGTCTCATCAAAATCAATGCCCTTCTCTTGAGCATAACCTTTTGCAACAAGCCTAGCCTTATGGCGATCCACTGTGCCATCAGGCTTACGCTTCAATTTGTATACCCACTTAGTGCCAATGGCCTTCTTGCCAGGGGGCAAGTCACATAAAGACCATGTACTATTCTTCATAATAGCATCGTATTCTGCTTGCATAGCAGCCATCCAATTTTCTGAACTTTGTGCCTCATCAAATGAAACAGGCTCACTTTCATCGCACATACTAGAAACAGCCAATGCATAACAATCTGACGCATAAGAGGCACCATGAGAGCCAGAACGAGTGCGACTAGACAAAGGGGCATCCAACTTGCTGTCACGCAAAGTCTGCACCAGCCATCTAGGCATGTTCCTAG
Organism: Cibotium barometz; assembly: GCF_041138505.1. NCBI lineage: Eukaryota > Viridiplantae > Streptophyta > Polypodiopsida > Cyatheales > Cibotiaceae > Cibotium > Cibotium barometz. The sequence continues at coordinate 27,626,271 of NC_141059.1, read as the reverse complement.
AGCCCTCAATCTCTTGTCTCTCATCCTCAAGTGCATCATGCACATCTGCATCAGATATAGGCTGATCTGTGCCATCATTTAAAACCTGCATAGGCTGAAAAACTGCCTCATGAGGTATTGCACTTGACTGTGCACCACTGAAAAGAGGCAACAATGTATCATAGACATCACGTGAGCTGATATCTGTCTCCTTAGTACATGAAACCAAGGGCTGAACTGCATCTTCCACAAATACAACATCACGGCTAACCAAAATGCGCTTTGTCTGTGGATGATACAAACGATAGCCTTTGCTCTCAGCACTATATCCAACAAAAATACATTTGACAGCTTTGTCATCCAATTTTCTGCGATGTTGCACAGGCACTAATGCATATGCCAGGCAACCAAAAACACGTAAATGGCCAACAGATGGCTTGCGGCTATGCCAAGCCTCATATGGAGTGACAACCTGTAATGCTTTGGTGGGACACCTGTTTAGTACATAAGTGGCACACATGACAGCCTCAAGCCAAAAACCATGTGGTAGACTTTGACTCTTAACCATACATCTTGCCATTTCCATGAGAGACCTGTTTTTTCTCTCAGCCACACCATTTTGCTGTGGTGTATACGGCACTGTACATTGGTGTTTTATCCCACGCTCAGCCAGAAATGCATTAAATTCTGAAGACATATACTCCCCCCCTCGATCTGAACGGAGGGTGCCCATCTTACTTTCTGACACATTTTCAGCCATAACCAAAAACTGTTTGAAGCACAAAAACACTTCGGACTTTGCCTTCAAAGGATATACCCATGCATGCCTGGTAAAATCATCAATGAAAGTCACGAAGTAAAGGTAGTTTCCAAATGATGGAGTTTGCATGGGACCACAAACATCACTGTGAACAAGCTGCAATCTGCGTTCAGCTCTCACTGATCCATCTTTGGGAAAGGAAGCACGCTGCATTTTACCCAATATGCAGCCCTCACAAACATGCTTGACAGGTGCCTCAAGCTTAGGCAAAGAAGACACCATTTCAGATTTCTGCAGGCGCAGCAAACTTGCAAAATTCAGATGACCAAAACGTGCATGCCACAGTTTTGCATCTGAAATAGCCTGCGTATCCATAATAGCACATGCTGAATCCTCTACACATTTGCCATCCATATTGAGCTTATACAGCCCTCGACATAGTGAACCAGATGCTACAATGATGTCACCACAAGAGAGATCATGAACAGTACATCTGTCATCCACAAATTTTACAACCAAACCTGTTTTGGCAAATGCGGAGACTGACAGCAGATTCTTTTTGATCCCTGGCACATACAATGCATCAAAAAGTGTAAAGGTGTTGCAATTTGCAACATTCAGCACAATCTGTCCAACTCCTTTAACGGGATAAGAGGAGTTATTGGCACAAGTGACAGTATTCCCTGTGGGAGCAGACTCAAGGAAAGTGAATAAACTGCGCTGCGAGGTGATATGCTTAGTGGCACCACTGTCAAAGTACCATACATCTGAATCTACTGCAGACATACATGTGTCATGCAAAGATGGGTCATAACTGCAATGCGCATTGAATGCCCATTCTGTATCTAGCACAACATTAGCAGATTCATTGTTAGAAGGAGAGGCATCTGCAACAGCCATACCAGCCTCTTTCTTCTTAGCCTCTTTCGCAGCCAGCTTAGGACACGCTTTGATGACATGATCATTTCCCTTACAGTACTTGCAAAATGTCTTCTGTTTGTCACCCTTCTTCTCATCTTTGTCTTCCTTCTTTGGTTGCGCAGCATTTGCAGATTTCTGCTTACTAGAAGAAAAGCCAGCTTTACCTTTCCCGCTTCTCTGACTAGCAACGAAAGCTTGATCTGCGACACGCATAATATTCCTGTTTTGCCTTGACTGGTCTTCTTGCAGCAAAACAGAAACTAACTCCTCAAATGATAAGGCATTGGGATTGCCTTTCATCATCAAGCGAAGAGTGGAAGCAAAACCCTGATAAGAATCTGGTAGACCATTCAAAACAGTCTGCACAAGTGAACTGTCTGACAGGATTTCATCTGCAGAAATGAGCTGCTCTTTGAAATCCTTGATCTTTGTCAAAAAGCTATCCATAGAATCACCTTCGTTCATATGCTCACTCTCCAACTGTTTTCGGAGATAAGCAACACGAGCCTCATTTCTTGCCTGATACAATGTGGCAAGTACATCCCAAGCATCCTTAGAAGTCCTGCAGGAGCGAATATGTGGGATAATGGTACGTTTGACAGACAGCGCAATCAAGGCATGAGCCTGCGCATCTCTACCATCCCAACGAATCTGCTCTGCTGAAAGTGGTGGTTCTCGAACAGCTGCTACAGCACTTGTGCCTGCACCATCATCAACAGTACCTGTTTCTGATGTGTTTGCAGCATTCCCAGCCACAATAGGACGTGCATCAATACCCTGCACAATGTTCCATAACCCCTTTGCTACCAATACATGTCGCATCATATATGCCCACAATGGATAGTTGGTGCCATCCAACTTATCCTCAGCAGCCAACATGCGGAATACATCATTGTTGTCAGCCATGGCCAATGACTGTACTACTAGATGTAAATGCTGTCTGTAAGAGGTAAACCTGTATAAAATCGACCTGTGCTATGTAGCACAGCCCAAAACAGACGAATGGGCACCTGTCCTGCAGATTTTAATCTTGACAGAAAATCTGCACAGTAGGACGATTTTGCCTGCGCAGTACTTGGAATGCAAAAACGGAGGGCGAAATGACTTCAGATCAAAATTCTGAAACGAACAAGCCCTTTGGGCTTTCCCACGGCATATACTAACCTGCAGACGCTCGTGAAACCTCGTCGCAATCGGAGGAGATGAAGCGGCAGGTGCCGGTGATGCTGCCCGGGAGGAGGAAGCCTGCTCTGATACCAATTGTTGGAATTAGGGTTGCAGGAATGCACACACAACTTCAAGAAGATGAGGAAGCTTGAGCACAACACAGTAGTGTATTATGAGTGCCAAAAATGAAAGATAACAAGCCCTAGAAGATAATGGGCGTATATACAATGCACGGGGGAAAAAACCTCCTAGTGAGGGAAAAAGTGCCCCGGCGGTCCTAAGTGTGTTCACACACATCACTACTATAATATGGTAACAAATTGGCACTTCACAAAGTGCTCACTACAGAGCCAAAACAGGGCCTAAAATGAACCCAAATCGCACCGAAACACGTAAAAATCTTAGCACACAATATGGTCTTCTTCCTTCACCTAAGCGGATGCCTCAATCTAAGACAATGGCTTCCCTGTCTACCTATAGCTCTCACAGCTATAGATATTGAAGATGTTGCTCCAAAATCAAAGAGGGAAAGAGATGGAAATACCCTTACCTGTGGTACCGCTTCCTTGCTTACATTATTCTTACCTCTTACTTGCCTCCTTAGCTGTCACACAAACCGGAGCTCTGATACCATAAAGAGAATGCGGGGAGAGGGAGAGCTTGAGTTTCTTACAAGAAAACATACACACACACAAGAGACAGCAAGACACAAAAGAGAGATGGATGAATGAATTTTCTTCTATCTTCCCCTCTTCTCTAAAACCATTAACATAAAGAGATAAGTATACATACTATAAGAAAAAGTACTCTCCTACTATAACATATAATGGTCGGTCCATGGTGTGAACCCAACCGACTACATGAGCTAGTGCCATAGCTATGCCATAACTCTAGTACTCTAAAGTGGATGTCACACAACTTGTCATGCATTGGGTGCATATCAACCATAATCTCACCAACCATGCTAGTGGCACAAGTGTGGAAGCTATCACCTAGGTGGGTCATCAATGTACGTAGCACTAGTTGAGCTCGATATCTCAACATAACCCAAGAAAATTTAGAACATGAATTAGGGGATGAGGACAAAAGCTTTGAGGCCATGGCCTCCTCCAAACTCTTGGGTGACAGGACCATAGAGTACCACACTCAAAGGGTTATATATACATTCCATACACCATTACTGGCCTCAAAAGCTATGTAAATGATAATGGACAAACACCTAGAGACATAGTTGGAGTCTTCACCTTCCTTTCCTCTCAAGTGTGAATTTCTATTGTTTGGTTCCTTGCTTCAAGGAAGTCCAAGCTTATGGAAGGATTCAAAGGATTGGATGGATGCAGTTAAACGTAGGAATGGAAGAATAATGAATTCAAGACTCCTTTGATGAGTCGGAGGATGGCGAATCCTCTAAGGAAGAGGCAGTTCACCAAGTTCACCAAACCTTTTCGAAGGTACTGAATAAGCTAGGCCACCACTTCTAAAGTGATGACATGAAGGCCATCCTCCCTGAAAAATACAAGGACAACCAAGTCACCACCATCTTAGATGGAGGGGCAACATCGTTACCAAGCAATGCTGGGAAAAGTGGAGCCAGCCCTCACTTGACACTATCAGCCTAATAGTCAAGCTAAAAAATGGAGCCATAGCAAAGCCCATGGGGCTATTACAAAATTTGAGAATTACAACATTTGGCCTAAGTTCTGCCACTCTTTTGTGGTGGTAAACTTCTCACATTAGCCTAACTCCTATGACTGAATCCTAGGCTAACCCTTCATGAACTTCTCACAGTAGCCTAACTCCTATGACTACATCCTTCATGAAAGTACCTTTATAAGATAAGATGATCAACTGTGGACATGGTTGACATGATGAAAATACTATCCATAAGGTTTTCACTTTGGCCAAAATCCATTCATTAGTGTGTATTGTAATTTGAGTGTAAGCTAGAAAAATAAAAGCTTGATGGTCTCATATGCCTTCTCTCCTTGAGGGTTGACTTGTCTTGGGGGAATCATAGGATTATGTGTATCTATGATGTGGGTGCTACACATGATACTCTACATGTTAACAGTCTTAGGCTATCTTACAAACTTTCTCTTGGGAAGCATAGGATTATGTGTATCTATGATGTGGGTGCTACACATCTATACTCTACATGTTGCTTCATCTTTCTATTTCACCTTTCCTAATGATCGTTTATCAAGTTGGACCATGTATGGGGAATATTTGGAACTACTATTTTTGTTGTCTTTTGCTTCTACCTACTTTTGGTTGTAATGGATGTGGAGATGCAGCTTGGATTGAGGCGTGTCTATCAATTCATCCAATGAACTGGGGAGGGACATTGATGAACTCTTTCCTTTTCAATGTTGGGCTCATTTACTCTAAATAAATATATGACATGACTAAGCTTAAATAACTTAAAAGAATTATCACCATGAAACTTAACAGTTCCTTTCTAATTTCTTTAATTATTTTAAAATATTTAAACCTAAAATCATTTAGGCTTCTTGTTTAGCCCTTGTTTAATTATTTTAAAATATTTAAACCTAAAATTATTTAGGCTTATTGTTTAACCCTTGTATATATACATAAATATACTAAACTACTAAAGTTTGAGCTTAAGGTATATAAAACCTTGCACAAGGCTTATATACAAAACATGGGTATGTGTTAGTGAACTTAAATATAGTTTGAGTTCTTTACCAACAATATTAAGGCAGCATTGGTCTTGAATGGCTTGTAATCTTTGCCAAGCCCATTTAAACAAACGCTCACCAAATCATCATCTTCTACCAATACATTGATAGACCCAAGGGATTCAACAATGCCCGTAATCTTTAACACATACTCATTGATAGACATGCTTTTCTTCACCACAGTATGTAACTCTTGTTTTAGTTGTAGTTTCCTTGCCTTTTTTGTTTGTTTGAAACATCTACACTAGGTTCTACCATGCAATTATGTGAAATATTGAAGCTCTCATGTGTTTTTTGACACAATTAAACTTTTCATCATAAATCTCTCTCTCTCTCTCTCTCTCTCTCTCTCTCTCTCTCTCTCTCTCTCTCTCTCTCTCTCAATCAATCAATCACATAAGTTGAGCTTTAATGTATGTTCTTTTTGTTTTAAAAAAAACTTTGAGGCTTGATATTTTAAACCTTACTACCCAAAAAAAAAAGAAACGAAAACCAACACATCACTCTAAAGATAGAAAATGTACCCCACAACAGTTGATGAAAGTGAGGAGGAATTGCTGGTTTTCATGGAATTCTAAACGTGAATAAATTTTCACCACGACCTATTGATTCCATCAGGGTAATCGGATCTAAAGAATATGGAAGAAAAATAAATGTTGTTCACCATTTCATGAGAAAAACCAAACATCATTTTGTGGAAGGTTGGCCTATTAATAGACAAGCCATAAGATTGAAAATCCTCTTTCCCCTTTACTTAGAGTTTTTTTTTATAACTTTCCTTTCCTTTTCCCAATAGAACAAAGAGGATGCTCTCTTTAAATCCCCTTTACCCAGAGTTTTTTTTAAACTTTCCTTTTCCCAATAGAACAAAGAGGATGCTCACTTTTAACCCACAAGATTTGTAAATCGATATGTACCCTCACGATTGAGTTTGTAGGTCTTTGCAGGTTTTTCTCAATTTTACATTGTTTTAAACTTTAAAAATAACTTGAATTCAAGGTTTCAAGGATGTGTCCTCTTATACTTAGCATTTTGCTTTGATACCACTGAAACATGAACCTTTTCTCCAATTGTTTACTTAAGCTTGCAATTCAAATAAACAAGGGTGAACACATTAAATTGACACACCATAGCATAACATAAGAAGGAGAAAATACTCAATAACACAAGAACAAGATCATTGGGTGCAATCTCCCCTGACGTGTGTGGCTCCTTCTCCCACATGTGTTATTTATGTCATATTTATATTTTTAGCCCTTGGAGCCAAAATAATAGAACCTTTTCCATTTTTGGGGCTTTTGCTTTCCATATAAATAATCTTGGCCCAACTTTATAAGGTTTACATATGCTAAAACCTTTGTCTAATAATAAATCAAATTGGCTCATACATACACAATTGCTTGTGCACACATGCATATTAAATAATCTTGCATACATATGCACATAAAATATAATAAATCAAATTGGCTCATACATACACAATTGCTTGTGCACACATACACATTAAATAATCTTGCATACATACACACATAAAATAACCTTGTGCACATATACACATAAACTCTAGCCACATGATAGGCTAAAAATTATCAATTAAATGCTAATACAAAAAATATAATGATTAGTACATGATCTTCCTCTTCACACCACTGCTTAGTCCACCATCTCAATAATACGACACCTCAATCATTTTCCTTGTACAATGTAACACCTCAATTGGTACCCTCGCACATCTCACTACCTATACTCATAGACATAATCCCATTAGTTAAAAAATCAATTGAAATCACATCAATCAATCCCAACATTGTCATGAAAAATAGGCAACCATAATATCAAATCACACGTATCTATTTACATGGCACACACAGGCGTCCCCGATATAAAATAAGAAATATAATTTTTAATAACATAAGAGTAATTCTCATAACATATACATACATAACTACTTGCGCACACACGCTCATAAAATAACCTTGTGTATATATGCACATAAAATAACCTTGTGTATATACGCATATAAACTTTAACCACATGATAGGATACAAATTAAATGCTAATATAAAAACATCATGATTAACACATGATCATCATCTTCACATCACCACTTAATCCACCATTCTTGGTACGATAATTAGTACCCTCGTACAATGCAACACCTCAATCGATACCCTCGCACATCTCACTACCTATACTTAAACATATTCCATGTTAATGGTCAATTGAAATTGCATCAATCAATCCCAACACTGTCATGAGAAATAGGTAAAACCATAATATCAAATCACACGTACCCATTGGCACGACACACATGAGCATCCTTGATATAAAATAAAGCATATAATTCATAATAACTCAAGAGTGATTTCGTAAACACTTCCCTTCTTCATCTCTCACTCTATGCTTCTCATAATCGATTTAGCGGCTACTTACTGCACTTTCCTCCATAGCCCGAGAGTCTTGCAAGCTTAATGATGGTTGTGGCCTCTTTAGTTGTTTTGGGTTTAGCTATTTCCTTTCCTTTGTAGTGATAGATTTTTTGCTTTGATTAGTACATAGAGCTAATTATAGTGATGGATTTTCTACTTTGATTAGTACATAGAGCTAATTATAGTGATGTTTTTTTTTCCTTTGTGATCTCTACTAATAGATGGTTGATGGACCAAAATATGTGTATCCCTACCTTGCTCATGGTTATCCTTCGCACGAGTAGAAGAGGCAAGGAATCTTGGCTCTCCCTATGTTCTGCAACCATCAAAACTTCTGGCTTCTATGTTTTTGCATGCATCATAATGTTCTTCTTCTCCATCTCTTCATCGTCTTTGTACATTATTGCATATCATCTTTGTGGCCATTCTACATCTGTTTCCCTACAGAGTGATTGGAGTGCCCAACCTTTGAATTTTGGAGCTTGCTAGGCAACCCAAACTTTTCTTTCTTCACCATAGCTTTGATAAATATACTACTCATTTTAACATCTATCAATTAGGTTTTTTTAGAATACCCCTAATATAAGGGTCTGGCTCTGTGTGTGGTATTATGGGCCTGTTATCTTTGCCCCATCACCATGGTTGTGAGCTCTTTTTGTTCTTGCTACATGTGTAAGGTTCTCTCTTAAATAGGCATAGTCCCATCCTTAATCAGCACTCGCTATACATTCTACATAGCTATGGCAACTATGATTACTACCCAAGATTGGGATGTAGTATTTGACCTCTTATGGATTGAGAATTCAACCCAAGAATCTTTTGCCACCATAAGGTTGTTGCATCTCTTCCCTTGCAGAATTGAGCTTTGAAAGTTGTTTCTAATTGATCAGGATCCTGCTGAACGTGTCTATTCAAGCTATTAAACCACTCCTTAGCTTCTTTCCTAATTCCCAAAACCAAGGTAGTCCTCCTATCTGCTGGTGTATCTTTTTTTCCTCAGAATGCATGAAGTAGCCACATTTTCTACAAATGTCTATGTGTCTTTCCCTTCCTCTCCAAAGAACAAAGGAATCCCCAAATAGGTAGGTATATATCTATGCTCCATAGTGCCTGCTTCTTCAAACAAGCCAGACCTAATCTAGAGCCTTCCTCAGTGGGGGCACCAGTCTATGAGAGCGTTTTTCAACTCCCACACTAGCTATAACTCGCTAGCACTAGAAGAAGGCTAGATGAGATCAGGTATACAAGGACACCACCCCCAAACACCAAACAAACAACACCCACACTGAAGGTCTTGGCTTGCCTCTCTTCAGCTCAATGGTCTTTGCTTAAATGCAGCTCTAGACAGCTCCTAATCATGACAACTCCTAATTTGAACACCTTTCTCATTCAATGGTCTTTGCTTAAATGCAGCTCTGGACAACTCCTCATTTTCGGACACCTTTTTTATTCAATCAGCTCCTAAACCTCTTTAGATCATTTTCCCGATTCATACAGTTCCTACTCCGAACACTTCAACTTTGACTAGCTTCTAATCTGACAATATATGACTTAAATAGCTTCAGTTTTGATAGTATCTAATCCAAACAATTTCAGATCCGATAGTTTTCTATCAGTTCCCCAGTCTTACTTCACACAGCTCCTCATTCGGTATCTTTTGATTTGAAGAGTTCACTCATTTTCATAGTTCTTAGTCAGCTCTTGCTCCAAATTAACTACCTACTTCAATCAACTATGATTGTACCATTTTCTCCTTTAGTCAGCGTTGGTCATATCACTTTCTCCTTCAGTCCAGCACTGATTCAATTAGTTCTATATCCTATCACTTTCTCATTCAATCAGCTATGATTCATTCAGTTCTATATCCTATCACTTTTCCCTTCAATCAGCTATAATTCATTCGGTTCTATATCCTATCACTTATCCCTTCAATCAACTATGATTCAGACAGCTCTAGTTCCATCAGCCTTAGCTCAGATAACATTGATCCAAACTCTTCCTACCTTTGATAGCTTCTCATCTGACGGCTCCAGACCTGTACATCTTCTAATATGTCAGCTTCTGACCTGAATAGTCTTGCTCCAACTAGTTTTGGTTCAGTCAGCTTTTGATCTAAACAACTTCTAATCTAACAGCTTCAGTTAGCTCTTGATCTGATAACTTCTAATCTAACAGCTTCAGTCAGCTTTTGATTTAAACAACTTCTAACAACTTCAGTTAGCTCTTGATCTGATAACTTCTGATCCCAATTGTGTAGCTCCAATTAGATCTGATTTCGACCAACTCTTGGTCTGAATAGTGTCAGATATGACAGCTTCTGACCTATACACTTATGAGAAAATGCAAAGTTGCATGTAGCTAGCTCTATAAAGGTACTGGGTCAGACTAATCTAGCAAAAGAAAACATGATTGAATCCTCTGACCTCCACACTCTCACTAATTGATAATCTGCACCTACAAGAATTTCTCTCTCTAGACTCTCTTCTCACACTAAACTGCTCAGCTTTTTCCTTTCAACTAACTCTACTCATAAAGACACCCAATAAAAAACCACTGGCAGCTAGGTCCTCCCTGACCCAATAGATCCCAACTCATAAAAATTCAACAATCAACTTGCTACTCACCCAAGCTTGACATTCTTGACAACTCAGAAGCAATATTAAGCATGAAGATTCTTAGAGAAGCTAAATAAACATGAAGGCACTAGATACTCATCAACTGGTAAAAGCAGGATAAACAAGACAAGATCCAAACAGACTTTAAAAAAACTCTTTCTTGCTTGCACTAACCCTGTGTCTGATGCAAACTCACACAATGAAAAAGAAGTGACAGGAAGATAACATTAAGCTCACGAATCCAGTTATAACTACAACATCTTCTTCAAACCCTTCTCTCTTGAAATCCTAAACTCACATAGTATATATATTTATATATCTTTTCAATTAGAGCTCACAGCTTTTCTCTCTCTGGCTTCTCCTCTCTATTGGTGTTTCCACTCTAATGTTTGTATCCTTGATCTCCCAAATCCCCCTTATAGAAAAACCCAAAGAGACCACTTTTTCCTACCTTCCTTCCTTCAAAAAATGATTCACACCATGATCTCTTCCAACTCCCCACCTTCACTTTCCTTTTTCATCATCTTTGTCCTCTCTACATCTTCACACGCGATTCGTTTACCTTTTTAGTAGGCACATGGCCTTTACACATTATCCACCCACTTATCTCGGCTAATTGGATTGATTTCATACTGTGTTCACAACCTTGGACGACACAAATGTGTATAGCTTTGTTTAGACTAGCAAATGTATATTGCAACTCCCAAACCATCATGTTTGTGCTAGCTCCTAGACATTTCCCTAAAGAGAAAACCGTTTTCTTAAAGTCTGTTTGAATCTTGTCCTATTTATCCTGCATACTAGTTGATGAGTATCGAAGACGAGTGCCTTCATGTTTATTCAGCTTCTCTGAGAATCGTTCTATTTCATGCTGAATAGTGCTTCTAAGTTGTTAAGAATGTCAAGCTTGGGTAAGTAGCATGCTAATTATTGAGTTCTTATGAGTCATGAGCTATTAGGTCAAGGAGGACCTAGTTGCCTGTGGTTTTTTATTGGTTGTCTGAGTGGAGTCTATTGAAAGGTGTCAATTGAAAGGAAAGAGCAAAGTAGTTCAGTGTGAGAAGAGAGTCTAGAGAGATAAATTCTTGCAGGTGTGCAGGTTATCAATATTAGTGAGAGTGTGGAAGTCAGAGGATTCAATCATGTTTTCCTTTGCTAGATTAGTTTAACCCAGTGCCCTTTTAGAGCTAGCTACATGCAGCTTTACATTTTCTCATAAGTGTACAGGACAGAAGCTATCAAATCTGACACTGTTCAGATCAAGAGATGGTTCAAATCATAGTTGATTGGAGTTATACAGTTTGGATCAGAAGTTATCAAATCAAGAGCCGACTAAAGCTGCTAGATTAGAAGTTGTTTAGATCAGAAGCTGCTTGAATCAAAACTAGTTGGAGCTGCAAGACTATTCACGTCTCCGGTCGATGCTCAACATAACAATAGTCGGTGCCACATTTAACTAGTTTTTTTTTTCGTACACACCCGGGGCCCACTCATCTAATTCGGCATCACCGTTGGCAATCGTCACAACAAGCAGCCGGTTGTTTCAATAACCAATGTGTTGGTGGAGTGAGAGAGGCAACGGAGACTTGTAGGATTCGCGCAGCCGGGTTGCAGGCGTGCGTTGGAAATTTTATTTATTTATTTTTAAAGAGAAAGTAAATTACATTTCTTTATAAGCTTCACAAAGGTTTTATACCTTTGTGCTCAAGAGGCTGTTCCCATGGTGAATTACTCAAGTGGAATTTCGAGCCTTTTTACAAAGATCGAGAGGTGCTTCGCCACCATGACAACTCTCAGCTTTTCATACCGCATATCGGTAGTTTCACTTTGAGCTAACAATTCGATCGCTTCATATGAAATCAAATAACTCTAATAAGTTTGTAAGTGGAGATCCTAATCGTTTGTGTTGGACATGGAAAAGGCAGTAGCCAATCCCGATGTCACGATGGACATTGAGGCCAAGTATGATAAGATACTCCTCTTTCTTCAAGATTTAAAGGATAACATGCAAGCTTCTACCACCATAAGTGCTTCAGTGGGAGGGATGCTAGTGGCTTCCGCCCAAGGGGGCAACATGAATGTCGGTACATCTCATTCTAGAGATGTTGTTTGTTATTCTAAAAGATCTGAAACCTCCGACTTTTAATGGGAAGGAGAAGGAACACAATAAGGATGTGGTCAACACTTTTTTACAAAAGTGTTAGGATTTGCATTGATTGCATCAAATTTCAAAGGAGATGCGTGCTTGAAGCAAGCTTACCTCTAGGAGGTAAAGCATATAAGTGGTGGATGAGCTTGGAGTCCAGAAATCAGCCTACTACATGGGCTGAATTTGAAAGTACGTTCGTGAAAGAATTTCTTCCTGAGAATGAGATGGATCGTAATTGTTGGGAAGCGTGGAACAATTGTGAGATGAGAAATCTCACATTGACTTAGTACATCTCCAATTATAAAGAAATCATTCTTGAGTTAAAAGGTATGGATGACTTTCAGAAAATTTGTGGATTTATTCGCGGATTAGATTCAGACTATAAGAATCAAGTTAAACAAAATGAGCCGAAAACTTTAGAAGAAGCAATTACGTTTGTTCAGATTTTTTACGACAATGTCAAAAAGAAGAAGCGTATGTATAATACACAACGGACATCTAGTGTGTCCGAAGGTTCCAAGCATCAAGGTCAAAATAAAAAAAAGGGACCTAACCAAAAGAATGACCAATCAAAGAACTCTAAAGGCCCACAAAAATTTTGAAGCATGAAGATTTTGAAAGAGCTAAAAAATAAAATTTATGTTTTCATTACATGGAAAAGGGTCATAGTAAACTACAGTGTCCTAAGCTAAAAGAAAAAAATAAGAACTAGCGTGATGAAAGTAAAGAAAAGCAAGTACACACTATTCAAGTGCTCCCTCTAGATACTTCTCGTCGTAAGTTTAAAGAGATTCAAGTTTATCATGCTGATTCTACTCATGCGTGTTGTGTCACGTCATGGATGTGGGTGCCAACATTTAGACCACATGAGTTGGTTCAAATGTATGGTCACATTAAAGGTAACAAGGTATGAGTTATGATTGATGATAGTGCCATGCACAATTTCTTGAACTATACTTTAGTCATCAAGAAATTAAAGTTGTCTGAAAGCCCAAGTGACCATAAGTATATGGTTTCTCTGATTAACAGTTATGATAAAGATGTCTAGGATACATTAGTTCGTGATGTTCCATTAATTATTCAAGGTCATGAGATGCATTTGGATTTTCAAGTTATGCATATCACTCGAGCGGATATTATTCTAGGTCAAGAATGGTTATATAACATTGGTCCATCTTTGTCTAGAAGTTATTTGCATAATTCTTTTGAGTTTGAAGTAGATGGTAAGAAAGTGCGCTTGCAAAGTGAACATGATGTACCCTCCTCACCTCTTATATGTTTTATGGAACTCAATCGCCTTGTACGAGCTAATGAATTAGAGAGCATCTTTTTATGCTACATGAGTCTTGATGATGTCATTTTCTTTTTCACATGTGAAAAATTAAGTGGTTTAAGTGAGCACAATGTTTACATGACTTCTTTTCAGTCAAAGCATATTAACAATAAAAAAGTTAATCAATCCTTAAAGCAATTGTTACAACAATTTAAAGGTGTGTTTCCAAATGAATTACTGGAAGGATTACCACTTGTCCGCGATATTGAGCATCCAATTGAAGTAATACCTAGCTCAAATCCACTAAGTAAGCCTCCTTATCGACTTAGTTTTAAGGAAGCACAAGAAGTAGAACAACAACTAAAGGAATACCTTAAAAGTGGATTCATTCGACCAAGCACTTTGCCTTGGGCTTCACCAATTCTATTGGTGAAGAAAAAAGATGGGTCTATATACGATTATGCATAGACTATTCTGGTTTAAATAAAATCATGATTAAGATTAGGTACCCTTTGCTACGAATAGATAAGTTGTTTGATCAACTCCAAGGGGCATAGTACTTACAAAAATCGATTTACGATCCGGATATCATCAAGTGAGAATTCGGGAAGCGGATGTCCAAAAGACTACTTTTCGAACTAAGTTTGGTCACTATGAGTTTTTAGTCATGCCCTTCGATTAACTAATGCTCTGGCCACATTCATGACACTCATGGATAGTGTCTTGAAACCTTATTTAGGAAAATTTGCCATGGTTTTCCTAGATGATGTCCTGATCTAGTCGCACTAAGAAAGAACATCTCGAACACTTTTACGAAAAGTATTTGAGTTACTTAGGAAGCATTCACTTTATGCCAAAGAGAGTAAATGTGAATTATTTGTAAAAGAAATCCAATACTTAGGCCACATAATCTCGGAAGATGGCATTCGTATGGATCCAAAAAAAGTTGAAGCTATATTGAAATGGCCACATCTTAGAAACTTAAAAGAATTATAATTTTTTCTTGGTTTGTTTGGATTCTATAGAAAGTATGTTTGAGATTATGCTAAGATTGCAGTTCCCATGACGGATCACCTTAAAGGAAAGGGAAAGAAGACCTTCATTTAGGGGGATTCCCAACAAATAAGTTTAGAAAAACTTAAGGTAGCTATAGCTATAGCTCCCATTCTCCAAGTTGTTGATCCAAATCAACCCTTTGTGGTAGAGATGGATGTTAGTAATGATGCACTAGGCTTATTCCTCTTACAAGGGGGTAAACCTATTGCATTTGAAAGTAAAAAGTTGGATAGAGCTCAACAAAGTTATTTATCTTATGAAAGGGATTTTTATGCTATAATTCATGCTTTAAAGAAGTGAATGCATTATTTATATGGTGCCAGATTTGAGATAGTGTTTGATCATGAGAGTATCAAATGGCTATCTAGTAAAAAAGAGTTGAAAGGATGCAAAGCTCGATGGGAAGAGTTGCTCCAAGAGTTTGACTTTCAACTAAGATATAGAAAAGGACGTTACAATGTGGTAGTAGCTGATTCATTGAGTCGCATGCCCATGGTTAATAAGTTGAGTTTTACTCAAATTAAGAGTGATTTTTTGGAATCACTTAAGGGGAAGTGCATTAATGATCCGCATTATGTCCACGTTATGAGAAAGAAGAGATGAGAGAAGAGACAATGTACTCAAGAACTCATCAATGAACCACTAGCCAACTTGATTAGAAATGAACTACAATGCCTCATATATATAGGAAAGTTCCTCCACCCTTTCCTCCACCCAAAAATGTGTGTAAATAGGAAAAAATGGAAATGAATGCTATAAATCCCAAAAATGCCTAGAGGCTAAAGAGTGTGCCACTAGCGTGACACCATCTGGAGATGACACCTATCCAACACACGTGTGGAGTGTCATAGAGAAGAGGGATCCCTTGACTATAAATATAGATAGCCCCGTTAACGAGACAGACACGTCCACTAGCGGTAAGTCTCAAGAGATGTCTCAAGGAGACATGTCACTTACAAGTAATAAAAGAAATCGTTGGAAGAACTTTTCCATCGATAATGGTTACCTACTTTACAAGGGTAGAGTATGTATACCTTCAGACTCAAACATTAGGCGCCGTATTTTATATGAATGTCATGATAGTCCAAGTGCTGGTCATCCTGGAATACGGAAGACATATGCACTAGTTAAGAGACAATTTCATTGGTTTGGCTTAAGTAAGGACATCCATGACTGTCTTAAAATGCCAAAAGTGCCGGGTCAATAAAGCAGAACGCCTAAAGGTACGTGGTTTACTAAGTCCACTAGAGATCCCAAATGGCAAGTGGGAGAGTATCTTAATGGACTTTATAGTTGGATTACCTAAAACGAACAAAGGCCACGATTTGGTTTGGGTGGTCATAGATAGGTTAACAAAAATGTGTCGGTTTATTCCGACAAAAATGACAGTGTCTATGCCTCAGTTAGCAAGGCTATTCATTAAAAATATCTATCGATTATATGGCTTACCTATCGATATAGTTAGTGATAGAGATACAAAGTTTAATAGTCATTTCTGGCGTGCTACGTTCAAGAGATTGGACACCATGTTAAGTATGAGTACGATTGATCATCCTCAAAGTGATCATCAAACTGAGAGAGTCAACTAAGTCTTAGAAGACATGCTACGAGCATATGTAAGCAAAAATCAAACGAATTGGGAAGAATATTTACCCATATTGGAATTTGCTTATAATAGTGCCAAACATTCAACAACGGGATTTAGTCCATTTATGTTGATGTATGGTTTTCAACCGCGAGCTCTAGTGGCCGTTGGAATCAAGAAAGAAAAGATACAAAAGGTTAAAGATTTTCTTCAAGATCTCCAGATGATGAAAATTGCGAAAGATAATGTTAAGAGAGCACAGGACCGTGCTAAACATTATGCAGACAAATCATCTTTAAGGAAGGTGATCAAGTGTTTTTAAAGGTTCCCACACATTCTAAATATTTGAAAATAGGGAGAAGTACGAAGCTATCTCCAAGGTATTATGGCAATACTTAAAAAAAGTAGGTAATGTTGCTTATAAGTTAGCTTTACAAGAAAGCTCTAAAGTTCATCAAATTAGTCACATCAGTAGACTGAAAAAGAAGTTGGGTGATGACGATAATCTTGTCAGTCTCAACAAGAGATCCTAGTAGAACTTATTGAACCGCCATCCTTACCACACACTAGAAAAAGTTTTGGATTTCCAAGAGAAAAGAACTCGACAGTCTGTACGACGAGTGTTTAGTCAAGTGGAAGGATAGAACAAAAGAAGTTTCTACCTTGGAAAAGGTAAGCACACTCAGAAAGAGGTTCTTGAATTTCATTTTCAAGGATGAAAACTCCTCTTAAGGGGGAAGTAATGTCATGACAATGGAATTATTGGGAGCCTAGAGAGCTCGACTGTCCGGGCAAGGCACGAGCGAGGTTTAGGGGAGCCAAAATGACTGGGTACGGACTCAAGAGTGGCTGGACACTAGTGAGAGTGGCCAGGCACATGTGAAGAGAGCAACTAGCTAATAAAAGAGTTGGGTCCAATCTTAGAGGGTCATGTGTTTTTGACCATGGTTTGGGAGGAGAACCAAAGGAGCTCTCAGCACTATTGTTCTAGAGAAGAAGGTCGCCTAGTTAGGTGCCTTCAGATACACTAGGACACATCATATCTAAAATGGTATTTCCATGGATGAGAGCAAGGTCAAACTGATTTTGGAATTACCTGCACCAACTAACTTCAAGGAAGTACAGTGATTCATGGGACATGTCAAGTATTAACGCATGTTTATTGTATTCTATGTAGAAATCGCAAGGCTATTACATAGACTATTAGTAGTATTTGAAGAGTGTCAATGGACATATGATGAGCTAAAGTGTGTCAATGGGCATATGATGCATTGAAGAGATGGTCATATAATGAATTGAAGAGGGCCTTGGCAAGTGCACCCCATTTTGAGACCCCCAAATTGGGACTTACTCTTTTATGTGCATATTGATGCTTTAAACTTTGCCATTGGAAGTGTGCGTTGGCATAATCAGGGGAACGTAAATTGGAATATTATATTTGTTTACTATTAGTAGGCAGCTTGATGAGGAAGAGATGAACTATATGACCACGAAAGGGTTGGCTATGAGAAAGGATAGACATAAATTTTTAGCCAATAAATTTGTATTCTTTATGGATCTTTGTGCGTTGTTATTTCTTATCAATAACCTTGCACAATGAGACAAATTACTCTATGTTTGCTCTTCTTTTGGACAAGTTACTCGATGTTTACTCTTACTTTTGGAATTTGACTTTACAATCATTGTTGTGAGAAAAGGATCACAACATGTTTTATAACAAATCACATGTCACATATTCCTAATGGTGAGCCTCGCAACTAGAATAAAAACCTCCCAGAGTGATGAGATATCTCTACACCTTGCTTATGGTTTTCCATAAGATCAACCATTGAAGAAAGAAAAGATCTAGTTGCCCGCACTAACTGATAGTAGCGAGATAACTGTATAAGCTAGGTAAAGATGATGTTTTGTGGAGGTGTTTTCATGTGAGGAGGAATTCATACATGTTTTGGAAGATGCACACTCTGGGATTGCTAGGGAAGAAAAGGTGCGAAAGGTCTTCCAAGTAGGGTTATGGTGGCCAATATTTTTTAGTGATGCTATAGAATTTGTAAGGACTATCAAAGATTTGTTATACCACATCAGAAGGATATGATGCCCCTCACTCTTCTAATAGTCTAGTAACCTTTTGAGAAATGGAAAATTGATTTTGTAGGACTCATTAGTATTATCACGCATAAAACCCAAGCCCACTACATCTAACCACATACTATTTTACTAAGTAGGTGGAGACCAGGGCTACCAAGAAAGATGATGCTCATACTACTATCAAATTCTTATATGAGCAAGTTATTTCTAGATTTGGGAGCCCATTGGAACTTGTGAGAGACCAAGGGTCTCATTTGTATCAAATGAGGTGATTGTTTGCCTCCTCTCATGAAGGGTTTCATAATAGTACACCGAAAGTCTTTGCCATACTACCCACAAGATGATAGCCAGGTTAAGAGCACTGACAAGATTTTATGTGGCATCTTGACCAAAATTGTTCAAGCCAACAGAATGGACAGGGAGTATAAGTTTACAGTTGCGCTTTGGGTATGGAGTTAACAACTCTATATGTTGTATATTGGCCCATCTGTTGAAGCACATTTGGCTTAGTGAAACTGTCAAGACCTAATTTATTTAAGATTGTGTGCATTAAGAAAAATACTCAATGCTACTTCATGTTGCCGCTCTTTCGTATATCAAACATCTTACAAAGTGGCAAACTAATTATACACCAGTTTGGCTAACATATGGAGTTGATGCCATGATGCCTATGAAATATATAGTACTGAGCTCGAGGATTTACCATATCCCACAATTGTGGCATCTTGAAGATTCATGAAATTGATCATGGCACTCCTTAACCAAAAGAAAGAAGCAGTAGAAAATTACGACAAATACTTTGCTTTGACATGAATAGGTGTCTGGAGGAAGATAATGTCCTGCTATCATCGTCTTCATTGTTTGATAGGATATATGCATGTAAACTTTGAAGACACATATGTATGTAACCTTTGAAGATAGACATGCATGTAATTTTTGATATATGCATGTAACCTTCAAAGGAATAATAGATACAACATTTTGGACCCCACACCCATAAACCCTTTGTAAGCTTCAATCTTGCTACACTCATTACAAATTTAGGTTGTTCAATTTTACCACTGTGGTGGAGAGGGAACTACACAAGTGTTTAAGCCTCCATGATGATCATGAATGTTATTGCTTGTTATGCCCAAAGGATTAGTTACAATGAAGCCATTTCAAGGGCATAAAACCTAGAGGGAAATGTGTACGTTAGAGAGTCAAACGCAAAAAACTAGAGGAAAATGTGTAGTTTAGAGAGTTCTTGAGCTCACAAATTAAATGATTGACTATGGCATTTGTGAAAGAATGTGCACAAGCGGAAGTAAATAAACATGAGAGAGAGAAAGAAGATTGCAAGAACAAGAGCTTTATTAGCTTGAGGTTACAAAGTACAAGAGCTTTATTAGCTTGAGGTTACAAAGTACAAGAGCCAGCAAATAGGGCAATGTAAGATGATTGAATGAATAAAAGAGAGCAACTCTTATATACTTGTGCATGAAGCAAGTCGGCTATAGAAAACAGGCCGACAGGACCTCCACGACAGCATAAGAAGATGCAATATTTTAACACCCCCTCTGCATCTTGAGGTGTGCAAAAAAGTCAGAAGAAAACTGGTGACGAAGGTGTGACCATGGACACCTCAGCATGGCCAATACTGAGTACACCTCGGAAAATGCACATGTCAGCTTGTTGTCTTCAGAAAACATAATGCCACTGTAAAGAGCAAAAGAAAATCTGCTTGGCTCCAAACTCAAAGTAGAACTGTGAACACATCACATCTAATAACCTTGAACAAATGAATATGGAACACATCGTGTCCATAGTCTCTGACCAATAGTTCTGGAACTCATCCAAACCATGAAGGAAACTTGGTTGATTCTGGAACTCATCTGGACCACCAAGTGAACCTTTATACTTGGAACTCCGACATACGGGTCCCATGCTCCAGATTTAATATAAGAGAGCTTTTGAAAGCCCCCTCTCCCGCCCATAAGCTGTTTCTGGAAGACAGCACGCGGGGGGACGCCCTTAGGATCAGAGCAGGACACCAATCATGTTCTCTCCAGTCTGTAAGGCCTTGGGAGAGCTGGGGTTATCACTAGACAAGTCTGTGTCAGAGTCGTGTGACTTGTCTTTGCCCTTCTTTGAAGACTTGCCCTTGTCCTTGGCTTTGCCTTTGTCCTTTAACTGACAGGTGGCCTTTCTTCCCACACTTGTAACACCGACTCTGAACTTTCTTCTGCACCGTCTTGCGAGAACGAGTGCCTGATCAGGTCCAATAGATGATGAAACTTTCAACTTCCCCCCCTGTGAAACTAGGATGGATTCCTCTTCCAAGAGGAGAGTACACAGATCATCAAACTCGAGGGAACGTGTTGTGATCTAAACCCACAAAGCTCGAGAAACCATGTCATAATCTGCAAGAAGCCTGATGAGGAGAGCAGCTAATTGAGAGAGGTCAGGGGAGTACCCATTGCCACTAATTGGTCATGGATTACCTTAACCTTCATCACAAACGACTGCATGGAAGTCCCTACTATAAACTCCAGAGAAAAGAGCTGACCCAATAGGTTGACAGACCGCATTGTAGACTCCCGTGCATATAGATATGTTAGCTTTCTCCAAACAGAAGCAACACAATCCAATGTTTGCACGGTGGGGGAGACCTCAGGTGAGATTGCTTGTACAAGTGTAGAGTGAGCTTTTGAGTCATGATTCTCCCAAGCTGAAAGTTATGCGAGAAAGGCATCCTCCTGGTCCTAAGTCCACTTCCTAGAGCTAGTAGGGCGTTCAGGCTTTCGTTCGTGGCCCTGAAAAATCTCCCAGAGTCCCTTGTGTGTGAACCAGACCTTCATCTGTAGCTTCCAGTGATCATATTTTGAACCACTAAGCTTGTCCTCCTTGTTCGTGCAGGGGGGACCCATGTCTGCCTCAAAGAAGCTGTGTCTCAAACAACCTCTATAGCTAAGCAATCCACGTGCTCTCTCAAGCACCTTTCCACATGATCCAACTAGCAATCCACGTGCTCTCTCAAGCACCTTTCCACACGATCCAACTAGGGACTAGTAGCTCCCTCTAAAGATGCAGGCTGGACAGTAGCAAAAGAAACCCAAAACACACCACCAGCAAATAGGGCAATGTAAGATGATTAAATGAATAAAAGAGAGCAACTCTTATATACTTGTGCATGAAGCAAGTCGGCTGTAGAAAACAGGCCGACAGGTCCTCCACGACAGCATAAGAAGATGCAATATTTTAACAATTCGGTGACACATTTTATATTATAGGTGTTTCTTTTTCTCACCATGACTAGTAATGACACGACCTATAAGATTCATTCTATTGGCATTCAACAGTCACCTTAGGAATGGAAGGCCAAAATTCAACAACTGCATTAGTAAATCTACATTGGTGGATCATTGGTATGGACATCATAAAATCCAAGGAGTATAATTGGGAGATGGTTGATCACACATGCATCACCTCGGATAGAGAGATGGTTGATCACACATGCATCACCTCGGAGAGAGAGAACAAAAAATGAGAATTTATATTATCCTGCCACTCTTGGGTGGCACTTTGTAAAATGCATTACCGACGGAGAATTCGCCACTAGCTGTAAACAATGGAGGTAGAAGCAGGACTAGAAGTTGAGTGTATGGGCACAATGAGGTGTCTCTATGAAAATGCTTACAAAGTATGGTAAACATTGAAGAGATTAGGCCAACAAGCTAGAGTTTGAAGAAGTTGTCATAAAAGAGGTTTATTCATGCTAGCATAATGACCAACGACTCTTCCTGTAGAGAGAATGCTAAACTAGCCAATCAGATGATTAATGTGTATCGTTTGGTCCTTTTACCCTTCTCTTTGCTATCCTATGAGGAGTTTGACAAGGTGTTAGGCCATTTCCTAAGTGTGCACACTTTGGGAAGTTAGGCCATATAATCAATGTGCACACTTTGGTAGGCTAGGCCATATCATCAATGTGCACACTTTGGTAAGTTAGGCCATATCATCAATGTGCACACTTTGGGAAGTTAGAATCTTGTGTTAGTAATTTTTTTGGGTTGATTTGAATTGAATGATGTATGGGATTTTGTGGGAGATAATAGAACTAAAAGTTTGATTTTTTTTAAAAAAGATGATCATCCTTGAAATTTATAACAATCCAACTCTTTACATTTGACTTAGTAAGTGGTGCGAATTCAACTTTTTTTTTTCAGGTTATTTATGGTGTGTGTCTCCTTTCTTTTGAAGTTTCTTGAGGTCATGGTGTTTGTCTGCTCTCCTTTAAAGTTTCTTGAGGTTGTAAGGCTTTTTCTTCTTCTTTATTTTCTTACATATGCATGACAAGGGGCTCACAAGACTTTGTCTCGTGTATAACTCTATTTCTTTGACCACCACTTATATAAAACCAATTGAATAACCCATCTAACACGTTATCCCATTTCTTTCCATGATCATGCCTTGTGTTTTAAAAGGATGTGCCTTGAAAGTTTCAACATTGAGAGGCGACTTTGTAATAGTGATAAAATATGGCCCATGAGCGAGCATGTATGATGTCTTTGATAAAATATGGTCCATGAGCAAGCAATGTATGGTTTGATTTAATTATGTTTTTATCTTGATTTATCATGTCCTTATTCCACACAAATTATTTGAACTAGTTCCATCAACAAAAAGAAAGATGAAAAAATTTGAGAATTATTGTATGCAACGTGAAAAACAATTCATGCAATAACTTAGCAAGCTTATACATAGATCATTACAAAAACATAATAAATTAAATGGATATAATACTTTAAAAGGAAAGAAAAGACCCTAAAAAGAGAAAAATAGTGTATTTCATCAAACATAAAAAAGTAATTTCCTTTGAAAATATTATTAATTTCACATTTTCATGTTTTCATAAGGGGAAAAAATATCTCATGAAAAGATTATGCAAAACACGTGTATTCTTGATATATATAATATTTCCATATTAATTTATATTATATTTTTTAAAGTTGATTTAGACAAGCATTAATTCATTGAAGGAGGTAGAAGTGGTAGATTAGACATAAATCAACAAAAAAACTTAGAGTACCAGGTTTAGTGCATTCAAAATATAAAAACGACGCAGCGGCAAAAGAAGCGAGATATTTTTACAATATAGTAGCGCTTTTTCATTGCTGAAGCAAGAAAACACTTCTCAGTAGCAAACAAGCGCTGCTGAGCAGCATTAAAACCCTTGACATTTCCATTTCCATTTCGAAAACACTACTAAAAATGCGGTTGTGCTCCCGATGTGTTGTAGTGAAGATAAGTAAGAAGAAAGAAAAGAAAGTTCACACACCACGGGTTTCACCTGCAAAAAAAAGCCAAAACCTAATCTGCAACAAGTGAATTATGTTAGCTATTTTAAAGGTAATAATTATGCCAGTTATAATGAGTTCATGATACTCATTATATTTAATAAGTTGATAAAATCAAAGTAGAATTATGCATGTTATTTCAAAGGTACAATTTACTCATGAATTTTATTTATAAAACATGTAATCACTTTTGGTTACTAGTCATATTTAACTATCATGACCTTGTCGTGCTGTCCATTTCCATCCACTATCTCCTCAACTTTGAAACATGCTAGTAAGGCTAAGAAGGTGTTTTAATAGCTTAGGCTATTCCAAAGGAGCCCTTGTTGAGAGTGTGGGACATGCGATCTCACACCCCCTCCCCTTGACCACCGCTAGGGAACCCACACCTACCCAGCCACCCACCCACATACATACACGCGTGTGCGTGCATGCACACACACATATATGAATATCTCTCTCCCTCCGCTCAACAACCACTAGTAGGGAAAACACACACACACACACACACACACACACACACACGTGCATGTGCATGTGCGCATATATGAATATCACTCCCCCTCCCCTCGACCACCATTAGAGAACACACACACACACACAATGTAAGGACCAAGTGGGACGATGCTTAATCGCTCTAGTGGTAAAAGCGGACTTGACGGCATTACATCTTATTAATAAATCATAAAGCTTTCATAAACTGAATTTAAAAATAATAAACATTCATATGGAATGTCATCCTTCATGGTCATTCGTGCTGCCAAATAGCCTATTGGAGGAGATGAACAAGATTAGTGCTAAGAAGAAACTATACAAGTCTTTACTATGTTGTAAAGTGGTGGAATTGCGTTGAGATTCCATGGGGATGAAAGTATATGATCAGCATAGTCTATAAATATATAAGATCTAAAGTTGGAAAGACTTGACAACTATAAAGTTATTATAAACATTACGAAATAAAAAGATAGAATTGATTTAATGCATTAGCATACTTGCATGATGGGATATATATAGATAGATATTTCTCTATTTTCTTTTTCTTCCCCCCTCCCCCCCCTCTTTTTTTTTCTAACCCTCCTTGTCTGTGATACCCTTCACTATTCCATTGTTGGTTTATGTGTCTGTCCCATCTATTCGATTGAGCCTTGAGGTACATTGCATGACTCTGTAAATAATATATTTTGAGAGGTTTCTTTAATTCATTTATGAAAATTTATTACAATGCATTCGTAGCCTTCCAACCCTCCAGGTGGAAGATACGAATTTGGAATATGGAGGGGAAGTGGACATGAGGTCTTTGGGGCAGATGTTGAGATACTTAGAGATTCATCCTTTTTCAAATGCAATAATCTTAGCTTAGAGCACTTGCACATGTTTCTCTCAACTATGCCCTATCTTCTCTCAAAATAGCTACGAGCAACCAACAAAAAATATTGCTAGCTCTTCTCATGAAGATCACTCCCGAGCGACTACTCCTAATTGATCATGATGGAGGTCTACAACATCAAGGTGGTCTGTGGTGGTGTGTGATTACAGCGAGGAAAAAGGGGAGAGATGATTGGCAATTGGGTACAGAGGGCAACAGACGAAAGTGGCCAATTTGGCCTAGTTGGAAAACTTGGACACCAAAAAAGATACAACGACCTAGTTGGCCAAGTTAACTGGGCCACTTGACCAAGGTGTGAAAAGCCAGCTTTGGGACTTGAGGTGCCGTTACGCGTCAGCTTAGTGGCGCTCCCGTGTGAACTGAGCCTTCCCCCCTCCGCGATCAAAAGTCAAGGCGAAGAAATCGTCTCCCTCCAGGCTTTCTGCGCGTGTCTTCATTGTTGGCAGAGCCAACTCTGCAACACCTTCGATTAATCGCTTTCTCCTTCTGTTTTTGAATCACAGACCTCACCTCCGATCTGCGCCATGGCTGAGCAGCTGACTGGGGATCAGATCGCCGAGTTCAAGGAAGCTTTCAGTCTGTTCGACAAAGATGGAGATGGTAATATATTGCCCTTCTCGCTTTGCCGTTTAGTGTTTAGAATCTCCAAAGTCAGGATAAGTCTGTAACCCTAATTTCTCCATTGGAAGTGGAAACCTTAAGTTATCCGCTCGAAACCCTAATCCCTTTGTGTTTTCTCATTATGTGGAAGAGAAACCCTAACTTAGACATTTCCAAATCCTGTTGTTTACTTTTTGTGATGATGCGTCGAAAGATGAATCTAGCCATACCCAAACTCTTTTCTCTACAGCATCTGCCTTGGATCCATGATTTTGTCTTGTGTCTTGGACAGGAAACATCACCACCAAAGAGTTGGGGACGGTGATGCGGTCGCTTGGACAAAACCCTACAGAAGCTGAGTTGCAGGAGATGATCAACGAAGTAGACGCAGATGGGAACGGGACTATCGATTTCCCAGAGTTTCTAAACCTCATGGCTCGCAAAATGAAGGTATCTGTATACTCACAGATCTGTGGTCTATGACTCATTTCATGGCATTTACAAAGGTTTTATTTCATCTTTTTTCTTTGCACCAAGGAATGTGTTCCTATGGATGGAACACATCCTGCGTGTTTTCTTTGGGTATTTTTACTCTCTAAAGGTCTGCATTTTGCCCAATCAGTTTATCTCCCTTTCTTTTTCTTGAAGTGATTTACACCCAGATCATCTCGATATCACCTGGTGTATTTATACATGCAGCATGTTGACACCACCTGTGGGGTGATACCCGAGTACGAAAGAGTACATAGAATTCTTTAAGTGGCCCCAACTGACTAAAGGATCATCCCCTTGCTTGAGGCCAAATAGATCTGCCATTGGCCAAGCACAGCTGCAGGCAGATGAAGCTGGTGGCCAAGTTGCCATTCAAACACAGCAAGGATGATCTGGATGCAGAGTCGAAACCTGCATGCATTCAGCATGATTCCATTGTATACACAGGAAGAGAGTCTTTACAGCCTTTGAACCCACAGCCTCAGATGAAGGCTGTCAACCCTCGTTTAAGCTTGTGCTGACTTGGCTCACTAGCCTTCATTGCGTAGTCTGCTTTTTTCATGTACAAGCCTTCTACATAGCTGAGCGAGTATGCCTGCTGTCTAGACGCGCCGCTAGCCACCACTTGTTGTCTGACAAGAAGTGGGAAAAATTGCCCTCTAAGCTGTTGGTTTATATGTGAGATATGAATTCTTCGGCAACATGTACCTGCACTTTACGGTTGGGCATTAAACCTCATGACTCAAGATGTCAAAGCGTATAGTGAAAGTCATGTTTGAAGGTTTTCTTGTAGAGCACTGTCTATTGCAATCCCGTCTTTGTGCTGGTTTGGGAAATGGCTTCTTCTGTTTGTTTTTATGCATTGCTTTTTTGGCTTATATTTATGTACTGGTGGGTTATGTTTTGGTCGAACAAAGGTGTATGATTTGTGTGATCAATACTTACTTTTCCACATCAACCAGGATACTGATTCAGAAGAGGAGCTCAAAGAGGCATTCAAAGTTTTTGATAAGGATCAGAATGGCTTTATTTCGGCTGCAGAGGTATCATTGTTTAAATTTTAACATCATCATTATGTACTTTTTAATTTGCTTCTTAATTGAGAGAGAGAGAGACCATGGTGTTCCCCTTTTGCAGCTTCGTCATGTGATGACAAATCTGGGAGAGAAATTAACTGATGAGGAGGTAGATGAAATGATCCGGGAGGCTGATGTTGATGGTGATGGGCAAGTAAATTATGATGAGTTTGTGAGGATGATGCTCTCAAAGTGATGTTCTCCATGTGTTGACCTCCCCGTTTTGTCAAATTTTTAATGCCTGAAAGCTGCATGTCAGAGCAGGAGCTCTTTGGAGGTTGTAAAGAGCTGTCATCTCATGCATGTGTAAAAACATTTAGGGTGCTGATCCAAGTTTTTGAGGGGCACTTCTTTTGGTTTGGACACCAATTTGGGAAACTTTTTATCTACCATTGTATAGCTTAGGGTCTTGTCAGTTTATGAGCTAAATTCAATGTGTGTTCATTGTGGAAGAATGTTGTTTGTTGCAATGGGATAATGGTCTCTACAAAGTTAGATTTGAGTGGCTCATTTTGATGAAAGAGTCGCCTCATTTCATAATCCTCTGGATAAGTGCTTGAAGTGTTGATGGATGTTGAATGTTCTTGTCACTCTTCTTATCGCTATTAAGCATGTTTGAAGCTTCGCTAGGCTATTATTCACATTAAGCTATTTGTACCCAAATCTTTATGTGTCTGGGGCATCAAGTGTCTCCACAAAAACATGAGCTCTTAAATGCTCCTCAAAGTCTGTCTTCAGATAGCCCACCCCATGTAAAGGGTGAATGTTCGGTGGCCACTTATGATTCATGAACAAGGCATACTTGGAAGAGTGAGTTGGCTGTTTATGTAGCGTAATTGTTTTTTTTTTCTGCTAAACAGTGGCTCTAGTGAAGAGTTACGGTGGTCTTTTTAAGACTATGGAAGCACTGTGCTTCATAGAGAAATTAGAGCATGTATGCTTTGGTGTAATGTATATCTCTATGATCTTTTGAATTTTCAACTTCAGAGGATTGCTTATGTTGATACTTTAGTACACATCACTTCATATATTGGGATACTGACATGCTTAAAGTATAGTCCTTTCCTTGTATTGTATTTGTATGAGTTCCACGAGTGTTTGGTGGGCACACAGGGTCAGAGGTGCAGTAAAAGCGTTGCTACTTTTGTAACAGGAGACAAAGTTTGGCAGAACTATCTTTGCATGGTGGAGTTTTTTTTTAAAAATCAACGGAAGATATCCTCCTATTAGTTACTGACACACTTGTTGCACAGCTTGATTCAGAGAAGGTGGATACACTATAGAAGCACTTTCTATAGCATCCATGGTTGTTATTATTACCTCTTTACAAAAGTCATAGCTTAAATAGTGGGAAAACTAGTATTGTCAGTATCTAGATCCATCGATGAGGTGTCTAAGCTATTGTGTATGGCTCAAAGCAGCACCTCATCTAATCTTCAGTTAAAAAGGTGCTCTACATCATACAAGAAAAGGATTTTTCTTCCTTATATTATGATAGTTAGAGGAAAGACCAACCTCAACATTGGATCCTCTTTCACATCATTACTAACCTCTCCCTCTTAGCATAAATCTTGTTCCATGAGCATTCTAATGGCCACCATCCTGCGTCTTTTCGTTAACAAAATCCTCTTGAACTACTTCATAAGGTTTGACTTCAATTTCCTTCCCTTTTAATTGTTTCTTTTCCTCTTAGATTGTGTGAGGAAGCTTCTTCACTAGTTCCTTTTTGCACAAAGCATAAGAGGCACATATCTCATGATAGAAAGTGTTCCTATGTTCCCATGTCCCATCTCCATAATTCCTTAATACTCCCTTAACACAATAATGCTTTATGCTTAGATTGCCAACACAATAATGCTTTATGCTTAGATTGCCAACAAATAATCATACTGGCTAAGTACAAAGTCCCCTCCATAGAGGGGAGTGATAATCAAGAAACAAAGGGTGCTCTTCTCCCCCGGTTGCTGCCTACTTTGGGAGGATAAGACTACCTCATGCAAATTTTTGTTTTGTTTTGTTTTT
This sequence comes from Cibotium barometz, assembly GCF_041138505.1. Classification (NCBI taxonomy): domain Eukaryota; kingdom Viridiplantae; phylum Streptophyta; class Polypodiopsida; order Cyatheales; family Cibotiaceae; genus Cibotium; species Cibotium barometz. The sequence goes on along the minus strand of NC_141059.1, from coordinate 27,596,634 downwards.
TTTTTTTTTGGGGGGGGGGGGGGGGGGTTGAAGGCTAATAAATTTATATTTCTCTGTTGAGCTCTCATTCTCTCCTTATTATTTCTCTGTTGAGCTCTCATTCTCGCTTCCTGCGACTCCGTCCTCTCTATCTCCTGCCTCCAGCAGGTGTGCTACACCACGGACTCCCCTGTTTGCAAGTCCTAGTTTCCCTTAACAAGCATCATGTTGGGATTAATGCTTATATCCACATGTGTGTGAACGCCCATCGTCAAGTAATACGAACGAAAGGGTGCAGATAATAACCCTTCATAAATGTAACTTTATAAAATATGATTATTCAATCTCGCTCTCTGCGGCGAGTGTCTCTCCTCCGATTCCATCATGGTATTATCGCCTTCCTTCCTGGAGCGCTTGTGTGGGCCTTCGCTGCTTCCCAGAAACGAATCAGAGATTCGTTCTCTCACCAGCCTAGTTCTCTCACCAACTTCACTGCTCTCTCACCAACCTTCAGCCTCCCCACCAATTCTTCGCCTCCTCCTGGTGCGCCTGTGTGAGCCTCCTCTTCTTGTGGCTTTCTCTTCTTCAATTTAAGATCCACCACTACCTGCGACTGCTGATCCTTCTTCGTCTTCTTCTTCTTTGCGCTTTTTTTCATCTTCTCTCCGTTGATTGTAGAGGCAGTAACCATATAATTAACGTCGATCTTGGCCAGCTTGTACTTCATAATCGTCTTTCTCTTCGACTTCTTCTCTACCCTCTTGCAGTCCTCTCTCTCGTTAATAGGGCCGATCTCCTGCTCTAAACTAACTAGATTAGCTGCTTCATTATCAATCACCTCCACTAGAGCGAGATGACCTGCGCCTACCATAGGTATTAATTGTTCCAAGGCTAGCCACACACTAATTGTTCGAAGGCTAGCCACACACCCTTCAACTGAATAATAATTGTTCCAAGGCTAGCCCACACACCCTTCAATACATGTCAAATTGGATAAGTTTCCGTCAACAATTGTTATTATTATTTCAAATATTATTTTTCTATTTTTTTTAAAAACCATTAATATTCTAAACCTTTTATCACACACTTTTACTAACAATAATTATAACTTTTAAAATACACTAACCTGCCTAAATATTAAGGCTATTGGTGGACACAAACTTGCCTACTTTCTAAGGCTATTTGTGTTTTTCCATTAGCATAATCACAATATATATATACTAATAACAATAAAAAATAAATAAAGTAAAAAAAAACTAAAAAATCAAAATCTTAAATAAATGAATAAAGTATACAACAATGGGCAGAGAAACCCTAAATCAAAAAGGGCAATGGGCAAAGACCCAACAAATAGGCAAAGACCTACCAATGGGTAGTGACTTGCAAAAGGACCCAAAGAGGTCTGCCCTACAATGGACACTAATATAAGATCTGGGCAAACAAATAAGACCCGAAAAGTCAGCCCAAAGAGGCAATTGAACCCATTGGAGTGTTTGCAGCACCCATGAGGCAAAAATTAAATATTGGTCTTCGACAAGCTGGTTTCATCGAGCCTCTGAGCGATGACATTAATACCCTTTTGTACACAAACACTTATAAATATCATTATCCATCATGTATATACTTACATATGCTATTCACAAATAATTAAACATCATTTGATAAATCATGGACTTGTACTCATTACTTTTTTCTCCTCTTTTTTTCTTGACATGTAACCACACACAAACATTGGAGTTTCTCTCACTTGAGGAGGAGAATCAAGGATGGATCAAGTTTGAGAAGAAGAACTTCCAAGCAAACTCAAAGCAAATGTCAAGTCAAATCAAACCGGAATCTCAATAGTCAAGTCAAGCTAGAGTCTCGACAACCAAAGCACATGTCATTTGTGACATTTACACACATTCATAATTCTCACATCACACAATTACAGCATTCACATACATGCATAATCATTTAATTGGGTTACTCTCACTTTTACCTTATGCAGACGTTTCGCATTAAAGGAAAGTGTTGGGATTAATGCTTATGATTGGCAAAGATTGGCACTAAAAGTAGTTTAGTCGTTCTGGCAAAGATTGACGGCCTCCCAATAAGGAAGGCTGCAGCAATAGGCAACGTGGTTTGACAACTTCTGTGGTGGTCTGCAATCGGCATCGTCTCATATACATGGCGTATTATCTCCTTGAGCAACAACAGAGTGCCACCTTTCCAAGCATGTTCTTAGGAGTGGAGATCATGGTAGGCTTCTAGCGAGCTTCTTCTCGGCGGCGTAGCAGATCAATGCATGGTCGTGTGGATGGTTCAAAGAAGCGGTGCGCTGCAAGTTCCACCATTACAGGAAGCGTTGAAACTTGAGAGAGTAGTCACTCCCTAATACCCATCATTTCCTACGCTCAGTTTAGCGTAGGGCTTTTCAATGGGCGCAACAGACATGGAGGCTGATAGCTAGCAATTGTCAGCACAAGGCAAGGCAGAGAAGAAGAATTATTATTTTTGAAATATTTGTAACAAAGAAAAATCTGAAAACCTTAGAAAAGGATACCATTCAAAACATCAATTAATCAATGAACCCCAAAATCTAACATACAATCCATCTATAAGACCTTAAATTTTTTTGATACAAAACAATGTATACTTTTTTTGCCACTATTGCTTATCATCAAGATTACTCCAAATTGAGTTGATACCTTCACATTTCAAAAATTCGATCCCACTCAACATTCTCTACCTGTAAGTGACATTCTCATAAGATCATCCAAGGTTTTGATGGTTAGTCTTGTCCTCATGTCATCTCTGGCAAGATTTTGCTTTGAAAATCCTCTTTTGCACGCCATTGTGCTTGTTGGAATAATAAGAATTGCTTGCCAAAGTTTCATGAGATTAGGAAAGTTGTCTTGCCAATCCTTCATCATACAAAACATTCCTCATGTCTCCTTCATGGAAAATCCTTCACAATTTTGCAAAGTATCAACAAATCCAAATAATTCTCGCTCACAAGCATTATTATCAATGAGTAACAATGCATTTTCTTTACTTGGTTGAATATGTTGTAGAAGTTTGTTGAGCCACCTTTTTCATTTGCTTCCCTCAATGTTCCATCTACTGCATAGTGACATGTGGACTAAACAACTTTGCTGTATTGAAGAGAGGAAGGTCACAAAATCGAGCATTCGATCCATCTACAAGAGCTTGAACATAATCCTTTTCAATGCAATGCAATGAGCTACAAGTGCATGGCCTCATTTTATCCATTTGTTGAGGCTGAGCTGCCACACTACCTTTCTTCTCATGCACTTTTGGAATTTGTTTGAAGCACATGATGATTCACCTTATCATCCTTATCTTTGATCTCCAATTAAGCACTTTTGGAATTTGTTTGAAGCACATGATGATTCACCTTATCATCCTTATCTTTGATCTCCAATTAAGCATTTGTAGAGCACTTCAAAAAGTGTGAAAGGTGTGTTGCATCTTGACCAAAAGGTCCTCTTCCGATGGATGTCAAATCCACATTATCTTCCTGCATCTTCAAGCTAAGAAAATTCAACTCTGTCAAAACAAAAGCATATGCAAAAAAAAAATTGTATACTAAAATTCTTGCATTACCGTACTACTCCGTGACTTTTTCCTTTTTCCATGCAGAGGGAATAGCATGCATCAAGCTCACAAGCCTTTTGATGACTTGGCCTCATGATAACCACCTAATATTGTCGATTTGCAGAACATGATGGGCATCAAGTTTCAAAATCTCCAAGAGTTCCATTAACTCGCTGTTTCTTTTCGATGATTTGTTAACCCAAGAGTATACCTTGTTAGCAAGATTTTCAACAAATAATAGCTATGGAAATCCTTTTGAAGCATTTGCAACCGCTAAGGCCTCGTGATGAGCTATGCAATTCACTATAACCAACTTAGGCAAATCATTTTTAAGTAAAATCACAAATCCTATCTCATTTCCAGTCATTACAGCAATACTGTCAGTAGTCGCACCAACTATCTTTTTATCACATAACCCTCTAGCAAGCATTCTAGATTGTCTTGCCTTTTCCGTTGTCAATTTTCAAAAGACCAAGGTACTCAGTATGCTTAGGACACATACCTTTGGATTTCAAATATGTAGCATATACAATCATATACAACTCTAATCCTTGATCAATGCTCTCATCAAGCATGATTTAGTAATATGGAGTTTCTAGCATATTGATTGTTTGTACCTCTAGCAATTGCATGGCTGTGGCATAGAGAAACTGATATCATGCATACCGGCTTGTGTATGAAGAGTAATCCATACTCTTCTGTATGTGCAAGACCTTCAATATTCTTGTAAAACAAATCTCTTTGGGCAAAAAAGTATATAAGCTTCATGGTTGTGATTGGCACGAGCCTTATTTGCATCTTGTATTTCAGCAACATGCATAGGTATAGGCTTTGCTTGCTTATCCACCTCACACACCCATTTCCACAACTGCCCAAGGATCACGCATTTTATACTTTTCACAATAATCACATTTCATAACATACTTATCATCTAGCAAAATGCATCGTAGCCACGGGAATTTTCTTCTCCATTTCTCTAGAAATTTTCTCTTTCCACCCTCTTTTAGTGTTTTGTGAGAACCATGAGACTCTAGATTACTTAAGTGGACACCATTCAACTCAATGTTTTCATTTAGTTCATCATTCAAGTCAAAGATTCTATCATTATTTGTGGATCAAGCTCGGCAATCTTTTTAGAAGGCACGCTCCTTCCAAACAATGCACTAATTGTGTTTTGTTTTCTCTTTTTGGGACCCATGTCTCGGTTTAAAACCACCACCTATTTTGTTTAATAAATATCCATACATTCGTTGCTAATTAACACCATTGTTTGGCACACAATACCCTTACGTGGACACCCATGCTGTCCCAGACCAGATAAGGTACATGCGTACCACTCCTTTCCCTGGCAACCGGCACCGTACCTTTCCCCTAGACCCATGCAGGCCACTGATCCATAGCCTTTGATGGTACACCGTCCTTTCGTCCTTGCTTTGTGCAGCGCCCGTACCCTCATCCCTCAGCTATATAAATCCCCGAGGTGCTCCACAGGCAGCACGCATTTTTGTGCAGCGTATGCCCTGTTGTGCCGCCGTCCGTACCGCTGTTCGTCCCTGCATAGCGTACTTGCTGCAGTACAGTCGCCCTTGCAGCCGCCCCTCTCACACCCCCTCATTTGCCTCTTTTCAGATAAGCCAATTTTCCTCCATCCCCCTCTTGCTAGGAGACAATGTCCTTAACTCTTCTCCCCCCCTCTCCCCCCGTGTGAATAGACTTACAGCAGCCCTCACAGCCCTCCTCCACGTTTTTGGTCTTAAGGATATCTCACAATTCCCCCCCCATTTGCAAGGGATTTTTACCTTTAGAAAGGGTTCATACGCTCTAGTCTTTTGCTCATACGGTGAGCAAACAATCTCAGAATTGAGATCCGACTGAAGCGTTTCGACCGCGGCAGCGAGCCCTACAGGTCGACGTCCAAGATGGACCATCCCGGAAACGTCAGAATATTGCTCCGAGAGGAGCACGCTTATGCTGACACCAAGAGGTCTGAAAGGATCTTCAAGGAAGGAGACAGAGTTCTTCTACGAGTGCGACCCAAATGAAGTTCTCTATCACTTGGAATATATAAGAAACTCAGTCCTAGGTATTGTGGTCCCTATACAGTTATCAAGTGTCTAGGTAAAAGTGCCTATAAACTCCAACTTCCAGCCCATATCAAAGTCCACAATGTATTTCATGTAAGTTTATTAAAACCATATGTACCCAGTCTCGATCATATTCTTGATGATGAACAAGTTGTAATCCCTACTCAAGGAGTCCTTGAATTATAGCCCAATAGCATCATAGATTCTAGGGAAAGGCAACTCCGAAATAGAACTCTTGTAGAACATCTAGTACAGTGGAAAGATTACCCTGAAGAAGATGCAACTTGGGAAGATGAAGCTACACTCTTAAAGGATTATCCCCAATTCATGACGAGATAAGGACATCTCGATTTCTTTAAGGGGGGAAGGATGTAACATACCCATCTTCACTAATAAAGAAATGTCCATGTAATAGATAAATTTATGAGTTTTTATGGTATAAAAATTAATGATTTTATTATTTGAGTCATTTCTACTTAGAATCTTCAAATTCTGAGCCCAAATTTGGAATTTGCGTGCGATTTTATCCTAATATAGGATTTTACAGCATCCAAAACGGACACCGGATCAAAGCTTATACGCGAATTTCAGTCATTTTAGTTAAAAAGCGACGACCTTTAAACCTTAATAAATGCACAACCAGGCATCCGATTGACGAACGATCTGAACTCCAACGACCAAGAGAACCTCCCGGGCAAAAAAAAAGTCGCCCCCAGGGCGGTTCGGCACGTAAATCGAGGCGAGCGTCCCAAATTTGGATACCCCGCCGCAAAATTTGGACCGTACACACTTACTAGGGTGCACGTACGATGGCCGCCCAAGAACCAAAGGACGGCCGCCCACTGTGTGGTCCACACGTACCCTTACGTGGACACCCATGCTACCCCAAACTAGATAAGGTACATGCGTACCACTCCTTTCCCTGGCAACCGACACCGTACCTTTCCCCTAGACCCATGCAGGCCACTGATCCATAGCCTTTGATGGTACACCATCCTTTCGTCCTTGCTTTGTGCAGCGCCCGTACCCTCACCCCTCAGCTATATAAACCCTCGAGGTGCTCCACAGGTAGCACGCATTTCTGTGCAGCGTATGCCCTGTTGTACCGCCGTCCGTCCTTGCGTAGCGTACTTGATGCAGTACAGCCGCCCTTGCAGCCACCCCTCTCACACCCCCTCATTTGCCTCTTTTCAGATAAGCCAATTTTCCTCCATCTCCCTCTTGCTAGGAGACAGTGTCCTTAACTCTTCTCCCCCCCCTCCCCCCCTCCCCCCGTGTGAATAGACTTACAGCAGCCCTCACAGCCCACCTCCACGTTTTTGGTCTTAAGGACATCTCACAATCCCCCCCCTTTTGCGTAGACTTTAATAAGGGATTTTTACCTTTAGAAAGGGTTCATACACTCTAGTCTTTTGCTCATACGGTGAGCAAACGATCTCAGAATTGAGATCCGACTGAAGCGTTTCGACCGCGACAGCGAGCCCTACAAGTCGACATCCAAGATGGCCCCATCTCGAAAACGTCAGAATATTACCCCGAGAGGAGCACACAACAACGAAATTAGGAAAGATGCTCCCGATGCGGCTCCAACCCTCCCTCTTCAAGCTCCTCAAGGAAATGGTGGCCAGGTTAGCTTGGTTATATTTTAAAGAAGCATTTTTTTAATTAGTGCTAATAAATATGTATCTTTTCCTTTTAAAATAATGACATAAAATTGTATGAAGTTATGAATTGTGTGATGCTGTATTTAATAAATGGCCATGAAATTAAAGAGTGCAAGTTTTTCATGGCTTCAACGCTAACTCCGTTCTGTGCTTGTGTAGCCGGGCGGCATCGTTAGCAAAGCCCGAGATTGGCCCAAGGTATCCCTCATACCATTGGGAGAATAAGGTTCGCCGATTGAGGCGAGAGGTTATGATGCTGCCTAGTACTGAGGGCCTAGGCTAGTGCGGTGAATAAGCCCACCCTAGTGTGCAGACATCCCTCTGAGGGGCGGGAGGATCGAGTGATGGAGCCTGAGAGGGCGACAGGCCGGCTTGAGTCCTCGCCAGCGGCGCGGCGGCCGACGATGAGGTGTATGGTCCCGTAGGGTTTTGCCCAGCATGTAGAGGCTGGAAGGCCGAATTCTAGATCATCGGCAAAATAAAGGAAAAGAATAAGAGAGCCAGTTTGGCTTGTATGGAATTGATTCATGTATCAACTTTTATATATATATCTTGTCTTTGGCATGATTGTATTGTGTAAAAAGGCTGTTTTAATAAACCTTGTGAAAAGGGCCATAATTAAGGAACATATTTATTTATGTCAAACAGTGTGGTAGGATTAATTAGAAAATAAATTGACGCGTGAGTAGGGTGGAAAGTGGGAGGATGGAATGCCCCGATGGCACCATCCTACGGACGGGTGGACCCGATTAGTCGGGTAGCTTTCCAACAGATTAAGTGAAAGCCCTACGCTAGATAATTAGGTTCTTGGGCAACTCTATTCTAGAAGACTAGGTCAGCGGGCTGTGCCTTGCATGGATGAGAAAAAAAGCGTTGCCTCTAGAAATCAAGTCTAGTAGTTGCCTAATTTATGATAAATTACCCTATGGATGATTTGACTTTTAGAAGATCATGCTTCCCCTGTGGGATAGGACTAGGTCTTACCTATCAATCGTATCCTTGAATCTCTACGTGGTCAAGGTGTCGATAAATAGGAAATTTTCTCCAGGCTAAGACTTAGTGGACTATCTTAAGTGTTTCCTCTATTTTAGAAGGGGGAACTTTACAGATTCAATGACGTGGCATACAAGATCAAGAGAGAAATTATAGACAAAATTACTTTCTATTTTTTAAATTTCTTTTCTAGTGAAAACTTCTTTTCTTTAGATACGATTAAGTCTCATGATACAATTAGCGACTCCCCCTCCTCAAGCACTACCTTACCATTTACATTAGTAATCTCCAAGGCTAATGGTGAGGCTCACGTGGAATCTATAACAAATGATGCAGGGTTCATTTTTTAAGAAAGCTGTATATTAATAGCTTACATTCTATCTTTTGTGACTTGGTTTACATTTAACGATTGGTTTACATTTAATGATTGGTTTCAAATGACCTCTTGTAGATTCTAAAGTGGCTTATCCGTTCACTTTAGATCTCAAAGATCTACTTTATTCATCGAGGTCGATTCCCGTTCTATTATGAATGAGAAGGCCTCAACAAGGACCATGAATCTTTTCATGAAGTTAGTTTCTTCCCACATTTCTTCCATGTTTTCAAGAGAATAGGAATGCAATTTAAACTCTAAATGATAATTGTTTGATGTTTGCCTCATAGGTGGATGGAGAATACATTGTCAAAAGATGTTCTTGATAAGGTATGGTTTCTTAACAGTTTATGGTATGGTTTTTTGAAGCCACATCTCTATGAGGATATCGCGGGAATCAAAAACTATTTTGGGGACATAGATATGGCCAAGCACTTGTTTTTATTCTTGCCGGTTGTTGATATGTATGGATTATGATCCTTGTTACTTTGCACAACTAATGTAGTCTTTAGTATCCTTCTCATGCAATGTGGGTTGTTTCCTTTTGAAGACACAATTGGGTTCTCTTTGTGGTATACGAAAATCATATGAAAAGATCGTATTGTGGGAAAACCATGGCATTATCTACTTCGATTCGTTGTCCAAATTCGACCCTCAACACTATCTTCCCAGGATGCACTGGTATGACAAATGTTTTTAGGTTGAGAATTTGCATTTAAAATGTCTTGTTCTATGGTTTTCCAATGTTTTACCTCACTGTGGTTGTAGTGGTTCAAGTGACCAAAGCGTGCATACCACAGCTTCGCATCACCCATTGCTTTTGTGGCAGAAATTGTACATGCAGCATGCCTTTATCTTTCATATGCATCTAGCTTGTAAAGGCCATGAGACAAAGTACCAGAAGTAACAATTACCTTGCCATCACTGTGATCATGACTAATACATTAGTCATCCTCAAACTGAACCACTAAGCCAACCTTAGTAATGGGTGGCAAGGACAAATAATAAGTTCTTCTTGATCGCTGGTACAATTTAACCACTTCACTATTAGAGAGAAGGCATAGATTGCTTCTCAAGCTAATTCAGCTCAAATGCCCATTTGAAAGACTTCATGGGGAATCCAAGATTGACATTAGCACTAGTGGATATGCCAAAGGTACATCCAAGGAAGATTCATGGTATTATCTTCTTTTTCAAGTTCATACTTTGGGATATTTCATAATGTTGTTTTATAGTACGTATAGGCCCCACCCCAATCAAATGCCATGAATTGTGGCTACTATGCCATGATATATATGAAGCGTCTTAGTGAAGGTGCATATGGGAAAAGATCAAAGAGTTGGAAGTTTTGGAGCAACATTTATAGCATGCTATTTACACATGGTCTCCTAAGGCTTTTTGTTTTGTATGTAGCTAACAAAGACATGGTTTAAGCATGATGACGGTGCTAAGGTTGAAGGAAGAACTTCTCAAATGGACTAGGGATGCCATGAACGTGGAAAAGAGGTGAGATTCACCTTCATTTAATTCCCAGATCATCGATATTAGGTTTTCCTTGCTCATTTTGGTTCCACAAGCTTTTTAGGTCGAATAGATGCTCCATGTAACATGTTGATTGAGCGAAAATGAAACCTTTTTAGTCGTGTGGATGCAATATGTAACATTTTGGTCGAGCATGTAAATGAAACCTTTTTGGTCAAATGGATGCTCCATGTAACATTTTGATTGAGCGGAAATGAAACCTTTTTAGTCATGTGGATGCAATATATGTAACATTTTGGTCGAGCATGTAAATGAAACCTTTTTGGTCAAATGGATGCAACATGTAACATTTTGTTTGCATGGATATATTTTGTCTACTCTCAGCATGTAGCTTTGCAACATTTGTTTTACAAGCAATTCATCTTTCAAACATGTTTTAAATTTGTTACTCTTATTCTGACTTAGCAAAACTTGGCAAAAAGGAAGGGATGAACAAGGATAAGCTTGAGATTGAACATTGAACTAAAAGTGAACTAAGAGTGAACTCAAAGTGAACTAGGATTAAACGAAGAGTGAACAAGAAAAGGCATGGAAATGTCTAGTATACATTTGCACATAGGCAGAGAAGAGAAATAGAAGTGAACTAGTGAACTACTCTCTAGAGTAGGCTTGGGAATATGTAGTGAACTAGAAGTAAACTAAAAGTAAACTATGATAGCCCTGGACTGTCTAATAGCCAAAGGCAAAGAAGAGAAATAGAAGTGAACTAAGAATGAACTATGAGTGCACGCAAAGTGAACTCAAAGTGAACTAGGAGTAAACTAAGAGTGAACTAGGTTAAGCATGCATTTGCACATAGGCAGAGAAGAGAAATATATGTGAACTAGAGTAGGCTTGGCATATGTGGTGAACTAAGAGTGAACTCAAAGTGAACTATAAGTAAACTAAAAGTGAACTATGATAGCCTTGGGAATGTCTAGTAGCCATACGCAAAGAAGTGAACTAAGAGTGAACTCAAAGTGAGCTAGGAGTAAACTAAGAGTGAACTAGGTTAAGCATGGGAATGTCTACTATCCATTTGCACATAGGCAAAGAAGAGAAAAACAAATGAACTAGAGTAGGCCTAGGAATATGTTGTGAACTACGATTGATCTAAGAGTGAAATAGGGGTGAACTAAGAGTGAACCTTGAAAGGCATGGGAATGTCTGGTAGAGATATAGACATGGGTAGAGAAGTGAAATATAAAGAGTGAACTAGGTGTGAACTAAGAGTGAACTAAGGGTGAACTAGAGTAGGCTTGGGAATATGTAGTGGACTAAGAGTAAACTAGAAGTAAAGTAAGAGTGAACTAGATATGCTTAAAAGTATGAAAACCTCATAAGGTGATTTAATTTAGTAGAGAGAGAGGTTAAAAGAGAGAGAGAGAGACAGAGAGAGACTCTACTGAGGTGCCAAAACATTATTACAAGACAAGAAGCCTCCACTGAGATGCCAAAACATTATTACAAGAAGCCTCCACTGAGATGCCAAAACATTGCAAAAGGAGTTCACCACCTTCTTGAGTCAACATGTGCGTGCGTGCATGCGTGCGTACGTGCGTGCGTGCGTGTGTGTGCGTGTGTGTGTGTGTGTGTGTGTGTGTGAGAGAGAGAGAGAGAGAGAGAGAGAGAGAGAGAGAGAGAGAGAGAGAGAGAGAGAGAGAGAGAGAGAGAGAGAGAGAATCAATCCTTCTTAAGACTGGCACTGCAAGAAGAGGACAACTCTCCATTGAGATGCCAAAGAATTACAAAGTACTTCACCACTTTCTTGACTTAATGTGAAGTACCTCTCATCATCTGGTGATTGCCCATACTTACAAGCAACAATTTTGGATAATACAATACTTGGGATATCACATATTTTGACATGCTTGTTGAGTAGAAATCCCTCTACACCAATTGGAGCATGCCTTGTTGTTAGAGGTAATAGTGCATGGCATGTGGTGCATGTAATGGTAGTCTACCATAAAAGTTTTGGTGCAACAATGTGGACACCAAATTCGTGGTTTCTCCTCAAAAGCACTTTACGAGCCATGATCTCTCCAGCAAAATGCCCGCCTACTATCCCTGAATGAGCTTCATCCAATATTGTGAGACGAACTCATCTTCTCACACACATCTTCTTAGCACATTATCTTTTCCAAGCTTGATAAGCCATTGCATTTTATCTTTGTTCAAAGGTATTTCCTGGGAAAACCATGAGCTAGATAAGCTGAGATTTTCTCGCTCCATTCGGGTACCATCCATGTCCAATTTTAACAAACAAGTATCACGAAGATCATCTTCAACACTAGTTGTTGGTTCCCCATTTGGAATTCTGGACATATGATCAGCTAACACATGTTGTGTTCCTTTTCTTACTGCCGTGACTGTAAAGTCAAATTCCAACAATAATAACAACCACCGTGTGATTCTCCCCGTGGTGGTGAAAAGCTTATTCACTAAGTATAATAAGGCTTGATGGTCCATGAAGAATATGAATTTGTTGGCCAATAGGCATTGTCGATACTTATTGCCGATGTAAATCATGGCCAATCCTTCCCTCTCTGTGTGGTGGTGTAGTTCACCTCTGCATCATTTAACTGACGACTAGTGAAGCAGACTGGATAGTCCAATTTGAACTCACCAAGTTGGGCTAGTACGCAACCAATAGAAAAGTTTGATGCATCAATATGCACCTGAAATATGAGATCCCAATTGGGGGGTCATAGAATTGGCGCACTAGCCAATGCTTGCTTCAGTCGATCATATGCTTCTTGGCATTCCTCTTAGCTTGTACAATGGTCTGGTGATTCAGCATAGAAAATTATGAAGCGGCGGTAATACCCCACATGGCCCATAAATCTCTGCACACCTTTGTAATTGGTAGGGTAGTGGTTGGTAGGTAGTGGCAGCTCCAATATCAACTTGAACTTGCTATCATCCGTGGGATATACCATTCTTTGAGACAATGTGTCCCAATATCACACCAAGTTTGACCCAAAACTGACACTTCAGAGGGTTCAGGGATATACGATATAATCGACATCGCTCGAACACTTTTCTTAAGCAAACCAGATGGTCTACCCATCGAGAGTGTGCACACAAATCATCAATGAATACCTCCAACCAATTCTATAACTAGTCTTTGAAGGTTGTGCACATCAACCCCGTTGAAATGTTGCTGGAGCATTGGTGAGAATGAAGGGCATAACCTTGTATGCAAATGTCCCCCACATTGTATTGAAAGCTATCTTATGCTGGTCCTCTGGTGCTATGGACACCTGATTGTAACCAGAGAATCCATCTAAGAAGTTGTAAGATTCTTCACCGGAGTCTTTCCAAAACATGTTCCATATAGGGTAGTGGATAATGGTCTTTCCTAGTAGCTCTGTTGACCTTTTTAAGATCAACACATACCCTAAGTTTTCCATTATTTTTTGGCACTATTACGATTAGTGATGACAACCAATCCATATGTTTGATTTCATAGATGAAATCCGTAGATGAGCTTCTCTATTTCCTCCTTTACAATTACTGCATACTTAGGATTCATTTGGCATGGTTTCTACTTAGTTGGCCTTGACCCTTCCATGATTGGAATCGTATGTTGTACTACCTCAGGTGGTGGTACCCCCTTCATCGCCTTGTAATTCCAGGTGAAACAGTCCTTAAATTCCTTAAGGAGAGCAACAAGCTCATCTTCTTCAGCCGAAGTCAAGTCCTTAGCAATGTATATGGGTCGAGCTTCCTCCCTTGGTCCTGTAATATCAACTTCCTTGACTTCCATCGAGCCATCGTATGATGTGGACAGCCCATCCTTCTTAACCCTTGTTGGTGTCAGTCGGACCACTTTTTGCTCGTCATCATCAATAATATAGGTTTTGAAGTGGTCGAGTACTGAGAGCAAGTCTGGTTTGTCTTCATTTTCACTTTTGGTTTTAGTCATGATCTTTCTAGCCTCATGTTCCGCTTCTGTCAAGGCTTTTTTGCATTTTTTACGCCCAGCTTTTGTAAGCTTAAGTGTTTCTAGCTGTTGAAGGGTGATTCTCTCCTTGCGTCCTCCCTCCAGTGATATCTTACTCAACTCCTCACCCCAATCCTTAGAAAACTCATCGTGTACCTTAGTGGGCTCAAGGTATCTCAGCCCACTGGGCATCCGTTGGTTTTCTTTGTAATAGGGCATTTCGTGGGGCAATATATCTTTTCTGTTTTTGCTACCTTTTGAGGCATTGAGCATTGGTACAGCCTTGTAATATGGTCCCTTCTATAGTAGAGGTCTCCTCTTTTGATGCTTCATCAATGGTCTTCCAATTAACCATACAGACAGAGGTCATGGTGGAGACAGTTCCAAATTCCAGATAATACTGGGTCCCCTTGGGTTGCATCACATCTATGGTAGCTAACACATGCATCCAGTTTTCCACTGAAGTTTGGAGGAGGAAGTGATGCATACATTTCCTTTTCCTCTTTTTCCTTGGAATTTCCCACTGAGGGTTGGCATATTTATACAGATGTGGTCCGTTTCGATGTGATCGAATCATTACCAAACAATTACCCTTCCATGGGGTGTGCTTTCCATGTTCAAAGATCTATCTTTAAAATTTACAAATCCCTACGTACATACACGTGATGTAATACCCAATCATGCACCAATTTGGATTCCCTCATGAAGGGTCTCCCCAATATTATGTCATATGACTCGTGGATGTTGAATCTCTCTGTGTAGGAATAGGCTTGGGCCGATGTGGGATTTCTGTGCACTTCTTGTGGTGACCTGGCTCTCGACAATCCTCTGATTTTGTGAATAGCACCATATTTGGAGGTGCGTCTGTTGGAATATGATTTATATCTACGCATGCACATGTATACATCTACACACTCATGCACATGCACACATACATCCACATGCGAGACTCACTGGGCACTTGTCTGTTACATGCAACCACCTTGTAACTATTCTTCCCCTCTTTATTAAGAGGCACTCACTGTTTGTAAAACATCCCTTGTATAACAATACATTCTAGTTACATTACTTTCTTGGAAGTCCTATTCATCTTGTTCTTGTTCTAGATTCTTACCCTTGTTTCTTAGTTGTATGCACATTAAATCTCATTGCCTCCTCTCATCAAGCCATGTAACTATTCTGCATTCCTCCGATCCATGCTATGTCATACTGTACCAAGTGCAGATAAGGCTTGGTCGCTGGACTGAACACCTGATTTGTGTAAATTAGATCTATGTGGGTGGTCAATGTAGGTGTGTGCAGCTTATAATAAGATAGTCGCTCTAGAAAGTTCTTGATTTGTTGAACTTTTTAGATTTGTTGAATACTACCAAATTCTTTGTGATTGTTTTTCTCAAAAATGTTTTTCTCAAAAGTACAAAACTCAGCAGGATCGCCATATGTAGATGGGTTTGAATTTTACTGCGACTGATTATATCGGGATGAAATCCTCAAGAACATTTGGGTTTATCAGGTAAACAATCACTCAATCTATTTTAAATCCCGAGTGGAGTGCGTAAGCCATCCTCACTAAGTGGCAAAAGGTGGTCAAGGAGGGATTAATGGTGGTTGAAATGAGGCATTACCGCCGTTAGATGCGTAAGTGAACTAAGAGTGAACTGAGGCATCACAATCGAGGATGCATTACCGCCGTTAGATGCGTAAGTGAACTAAGAGTGAACTAAGACACGGTGAACTACGTGTAACATTTTTTGGCAACTTAGTAAATCAGGGATGGCACAAACTTTGAGGAAGATTGCATGTGAATACTTGATGTAAAAGTAGATTTCATAAAAGCGAGTCTAAAAGTTTACAAATAATTATCTTAGCACTATATTTTTGACATGTATAAGTGACACCAAAGTATAAACAGGACTGTGCATAAACTAGAAGTGAACTAAGTAAACTACGAGTAAACTAAGAGTGAACTTGAATCTTCCTGGCTACATAGTAAACTAGGAGTGAACTAAGAGTTTCTTGGTTACAGAGTAAACTAGGGGTGAACTGATTAAGTACACTAGGGGTTTTGGAAAGTATTATCATACACATGTTCTTATCTCACATCCTCATCACCTTTAGTTACTATGCTCTTGTTTGATATTTTTTGTAGAACAAATGGAGTGCCTTTAAGACTACGTAAGTGACTGTGCTCCTAGAGGCTGATTTAGATAATGGCACAAGCACCCATGAAAGTAGTGACCATGAAGATGATGAAGATCATTCTCAAGGAACCCTTCCAAGGTCAGAAGAGCTTAAAAAATAAGGAATATTCTCTCTCCTTAATCCAAATCAGTAAGTTTCTAGCACATTCTACTCTTTTGATAAAAAAAAGTTACGAATTGATGAAGAGTGCAATCCAAAGTAGCACTTCAATAACCTTGGAGGCTTTGAAGTCTTGTGACACCAGAGACATGCTTGAATTGAAGAGATGGAGGAAAATGAAAGACAAATTGCACTTGGAGCAAAATGATGATGGTTCCACTTATCTTTGCTTAAGCTCATCGCCAAAGTTGAAGATCTCCTACATAGAGGAGTGGGAAAGCATTGTGCAAGAATGTCATACAGTGGGGGATGGAACAAATTGTTATCTAGAGTTAGACGACACTCTTCAAAAAATAGATCTAATTGTAAAATGGCTGACGAAACATCTTTAAGGCCCATTGGACTTCTGGAGAATATGAAACTCAAACTCTTTACGTTTTGCTACAATCATACATTTGTGGTCATGGACTTAGAAGACTTGCATAAATACCGAGGATGCTGCAAGAATAAGAAGAAGGCGCACAAATAGGTCGCTCCTTTGAGCATACTACTTGACCAGGAGGAAGCCATTTCGTCAGGTTCATTGCATCTCAAATGGTGGTGAAAAATGATGCTAACACCATGTCCAAGAAGACTAACAAAGATTAAGACTTAGGATCAATTTCACTTGATTGTTGCATGAACTAATGTTACAACAACTTAAGGGCATTAAAATCAAGTCTCATAATACCTACCAATGTGGGCAACATAATCGCCATCATATTTCACCACGTGGTCCCTGAGTGACCAGGAATGTCAAAGGAACATAAATTCCACTTCTTGTGCATGAAGTTTACAGCTTACCAAAAGAGGAAGGAAGATGAAAGCTATCAAGGACTAACTAAGAAGCAGAAGATTACCAAAAACCATCAGGTCAACATTCAGTCATGGGTAGAACACAAGGAAGAAAGTTGGGATTAGAGAGCACAGCAGTGCCATCAAAATGTCACCAAGGAAAGCTACACCTCTCTAGACAAGCCTAAATCTAGGATTAATTAATATAATTGCTAAACATTAAAACATTTATAGGAGGAACATGATACTTAATGAACACAAACAAAAGAGCACTGCTTATATAACACATAGATTAGATTGTATTAAAGTTGGTTGTTGATATATATACAACTAGTTGCACTCTGGTGCACCCTTCATTAGGAAAATTATGGAATCACAAAAGGGCCCTCTAAGGAAATATTAAAAAAAGAATAGCCTAGCCAATGAGAGAGCTGGGATTCCATATCCATGTAACATGGATCTTTTTGCATCTTCTGCCACCAAATCTTACAAGATCAAGCTAGTGGAACAAGACATATCATTGATGTTAAATGATCCTCCTACAAACTTCTATTTCACGCTAGATGGTAGAAAGGTTAGGAGTAAATATGAAAAGTCTATTACATGAAAGCAATGTATTGCCCCTCATAACATTGAGATTGTGGAGTAGTTGTAGCATTCCCCATCTCAAATTAATGACATAAATTTTTGGCTTTTCTAAAATTTGTGTTCATTCGAGCAATTTTTAAGTTATTGGAAAATAAGTAGAAGTGTAAATAATAAGAAGTAAAAAGTAAATATTGATGTAAAGCACTTATTTAATCGTTTATATTTTGATTATAAGTCTGTATATAAGATGTACTTATATTTAATTATAATTATATGTATAATTTCATATTAGTATAAATGCAATTTTAATTATAAATCTAAATATTGATGTAAGTTTTTAATATAAATATAAGTGAGTATAAGTATAAGTAAGTTCATTTATTTCATTACACCTTCACTTGCTTTCACTCTCTAGCCTTCCTCGCATGCAATTTCTCACTCTTTCTCGCATATTTAAATATCACCATGGTTGTTCCTCTCGAGTAGCCTTTGATGAGTGGATTAGTCACACTTGCTATGCTCACCTCACAAACTCAATTTATGCTAGATTTTGTAAGAAGATAGAGCTGGAGAGCTTTCTATCTAGCCTAGAGCATGAGAACTCTATCTTGGCAGAGTTTTGATTGGGATATGATAAAATTGCCGCATGCTTGACATACCTTGATCAAGAGCCAATAGAGACAGCTCTTAATCCTCAAGTAGAGGTTGAGAAAATTCTAGAACTATCACACATAGGCATCCAAGAGCCTAAACATATAGAATTTAAAGGCCCACCCCTTGAATTGTGACACCCATCATCATAAAGGGTGAGGAGTACCTGCTGATGCATGATGTTTTGGAGCTCCTGGACATGAGGGAAGATGAGCTGTATTGTACACTTATTCAAGATGTTGGGGATGAATTCATTAACTTCAGCATACATGATGCTCCACCTATTGTCAATGAAGTCGATTGCTACGATGGTAGCAGCTTGGATGACGTATCAACCATCACCCAAGAGCAGAAATCATATGAAGAAGATCCTCCTGAATATGAGATTCAGATGCAAATTTTGAAAGGCTATAAGAGGAGATGTTAGGGCCTCAACATTGCATGCGATGCCAATGGCGGGAAGTGAAGAACGGAGGCCTATTCGAGGAGTGACCTCAAGGCACTGTTGGGGTGAAGGAGCAAGATGAAGCTAAGAAGGTAAATTCTTAAAAAAATGTTAAGAATTTTTTCCCCTAAGTTGTTCCAAACTTGACTTGCATGCTCCTTGGGGCTTATAGAGGCCCAGAAGAACTTTTGGGTTGATCAAAGCCCTAGAAGTACCCTAGCTGAAGGCTAGTGTCTGGGGGTCCAAGAAGAAATTTTGGGCTAATCAGAGCCCTGGAACTGCCCCAACCTTCCTGGCATCTAAGGTCCTAAATCTGTGCTGGCATTTGGGACATTTCCAGGGCTCTAAATTTTGGGCTTAGCAGCCCTAGAAGTGCAGGCTGGCGTCTGAATCTATGCTAACATTTGGGGCATTTCAAGGGCTCTGATCAGCCCAAAATTTCTTCTGGGGCCTCTACAAGCCCAAGGAGCATGCTAGTCAAGTTTGGACTATTTTTTTTTTAAAGACTTGAGTGGCTGTACGAACGTTATTTTGGCATATGCATGCACTTGTACTGACATAATTTTTCACTTTTGGTTTGCAGTATGTCTTGTACCTTGATGAGTTCTCATCCAAGTAGGTTGGCAGATATTGAAGGCAAGGAAGAGTCTAAGACTCAGTCTTAAAAAAATATATTGGCCGGATGGTGGATAATATCATTATCTTCCACAAGACATGCTCCCCGACTAGCTTAAGCAGTTTTTTGAAGTTGAAAGCATTAACTAAAGTTGTTTCTTTCAAAACTATCCTTACAACATATAGCTGGGAGAAAGTCCTACTATTGATATCCCATGCTTGACATACCTTGATCAAGAGCCAAAAAAGACAGCTCTTGATCCTCAAGTAGAGGCTAAGAAAAGTCTAGAACTATCACGCATAGATATCCCAGAGCTTGAATATATAGAATTTAAAGGCCCACCCCTTGAATCCTAACACCCATCATCAGCAAACCCGTGATGAAGTTCATTGATATATTTAAAGGCCCACCCCTTGAATCCTAACACCCATCATCAGCAAACCCGTGATGAAGTTCATTGATATATGTTCCCAAGTATCATTAGGGATTGGTAGAGGTGTGATGAAGTTCATTGATATATGTTCCCAAGTATCATTAGGGATTGGTAGAGGTGTGAGAAGTCCTTAGGTCTTTCCTTCATAGCTTTTAATTTTCTGACAATAGAACATTCAGCCATAAATTTTGCTACATATTTATTAAGATAAGGCCAAAATAATTCTCTAGACACTAATTGTAAAGTAGCAGAAACACCTTGATGCCCCATGTATGGTGTTTGATGCATTTCCTCCAGTATAAATTATCTAAAAGATTGTGTAATACACAATCTCTTCTGAAAGAAAAGGTAACCATCATGACCTGAGTAATCACCAATAGGGTTCTAGCTATTATCTCTAAGCTTGATCCAAACATCAGAGAAATTAGGGTCATTCTCAGAAGACTCTCTCATAGGACTCAAGGGTTCACTCTCAATCATAGAGATGTTAAGCACACTAGGATGTCTGCTTAAAGCATCTACTACAATGTTTTCTTTCCCTAGTTGATAAGGGTTGGAAACTCGGAGTAAATGAAGCCCATTTGATATGGTGGTCAAAAAATCAAAGGTTGGGTCAACAAATGACAAATGCTCTGCTGATCAGTTTTGATTAAAAATTCAGATCCCATTAAATAATGTTTCCAAAGTCTTAAGGTATGAATGGTAGTAGCTAATTCCTTGTCATATGTACTATAATTTCTTTCTACTAGTTTAAGCTTATGACTCTCATAGTCCATCTTGCATAAGAACACAACCAAAACCTTGTCGAGTTACATCAGTATAACTACCACAAAGAATGGTCATTAAAAATCAGGTAGCATAAGAACTAGTGCATGAGAAAGCTTTCTTAAAACTCAGAAAAGGAATGGTCCTATTTACTAGTCCAGTCAAAGTGTCTAGCTTTCTTAAAAAGTTCGGTTAAAGGATGTACAATATATGTAAAATTTCTAACGAACTTCCTATAGTAGCTACACAAGCTAAGAAAAGATCGAAGTTTGAGAATATCATACGGTTTGGGCCAGCACAATACTTTCGATCTTTTTAGGGTCTACATGAATACCATTAATATATACAATATGTCCTAAGTATTCAATCTCCTCTTGAAAGAAATTGCTCTTATCAAGGTTTGCATAGAGCTGATTATCTCAAAGAAGTGATAACACTTTTTCCAAATGCTGCTCATGCT
The DNA here is from genome assembly GCF_041138505.1 of Cibotium barometz. Lineage (NCBI taxonomy): Eukaryota > Viridiplantae > Streptophyta > Polypodiopsida > Cyatheales > Cibotiaceae > Cibotium > Cibotium barometz. The sequence continues at coordinate 27,575,381 of NC_141059.1, read as the reverse complement.
CTTGAAGATTCCTATTAAAAACTGAGATATCATTAAAAAATACTACACTAAAATTTTGACATTTTCAAGAATATTCTATTCATCATTCTACTAAAAGTAACCGTGGCATTAGTGAAACCAAACAGCATAGCTAAAAACTCATAGTAACCAATTTAAGTTCTAAAAACAATCTTGAAAATGTCTCCTTCATCCATACGAATTTGATGGTAAGTAGATTTAAGGTCAATTTTGCTAAAAACTTGTGCACCCTCCTTGACCTTGTTTAGCAAGTTATCTACTCATGGTATCGGATATCGGTTCTTGACAGTAATCTTATTTAAAGTACGATAATCGATACACATTCGATATTTCCCATTCTTCTTTCTAACGAGAAGAACTCGAGCACCAAATGGAGAGCTATTGGGTCTAATCAATCCTTTGTCTAACAATTCTTCTACTTGTTTGTGAATCTCTTTCTACTGCTCAAGCATGTTAACTTGATAAGGAGCTTTATACAGGAAAGAGCTTCCAAGGATTATCTCAATTTTATGATCTTCTGGATAAGGTTTAGGTAAACCAAGAGGTAGGTCTTCTATAAAGCAGTTAGAGGACTTAGAAATAAAAGGATCATGATACACATTTGGTTTAGAGTCAGCCTAAGCACTAGGCTAGTTGACAAGGATTAAAAATGTCTTCTCCTTCTTTCTTATAGCTCTTTTAGCTTAAGTATAAATTAAAAGAGGAGACCTAAATCACCCTTAGTCTAACGGTAAAGATAAATTTCTCTATCATCTTCCATTAACCAGATTGTACGTGTGTCATAATCAATATGAGGGTTATGTTCATGTCTCCATGGCATTCCTAAAATGACATCAACACCTTACAAAGGAGCAACTAAAAATTTTCTCTTTTCTTTCAATGAGTCCATTTCCAACTCTAGATTCTTAACCTCTTTAGTGCAATTATACTTAGTTCCCTGAAATGCAACTGTCACTTTATAGCTACAGTGCGATGCATGTAGGTTAAGTTCTTGTAATGCCTTTTCAAAAATGAAATCATTAGAACTACCATCATTCTCCAAAATAGAAACTTATTTTCCTTTTATTTTCCCTTGAATTCTCAACAAAGCATGAATAGGAATCTTACCTTCATCTGAGAAGTCAGGATCATAATCACCCTCTTGCTTAAATGAATCGTTGTTGTTCTCTTCAACCATGTTGACACGAGCCACAGATGCGGAGTTCTTTTTCTTCTCTAGAAATTCTGGTGCAATGTGCCCCTCCTTGGGACATTTGTAACACCTGATGATATGATTCTTTAGTTGGCCATTTAAGGTTATCTTTTTGAACATCTCCTTTGGCTACATATTTACCCTTATACATCCTAGATTTATCGAAATTTCTTGGAGGAAAAGATGGTTTAGAAGATTTTGCATTAGACTTTCCCTGCATTCTAGATCCCTAGAAATAGAAGTTTTGTGTTCAAAATTGAGAACAAGATCCATAGAAGAACTGAGATTACAAGGATGAAACATATTAACATGTGCTCTAATAGTAGGAAAAGATGGTTTAGAAAATTTCACATTAGACTTTTCTTGCATTCTAGAATCCCTAGAAATAGAAGTTTTGTGTTCAGAATTGAGAACAAGATCCATAGAAGAACTAAAATTACAAGGATGAAACATATTAACATCTGCTCTAATACTAAGAAAAGATGGTTTAGAAAATTTTGCATTAGACTTTTCTTACATTCTAGAATCCCTAGAAATAGACGTTGTGTTCAGAATTGAGAACAAGATCCATAGAAGAACTCAGATTACAAGGATGAAACATATTAACATCTGCTCTAATAGTAGGCTTGAGACCGACAATAAATTTTCTTCTTTTCTCTCTTTCTTTGACCTTCTCGATAACTTGAACCTACAATAAAATATCCCAAAATTTATCGATGTAAGCTTGGACATTATCTTTCTTCACTTGGTGTAAAGTATCCCATCATCGTTGACGAGCTTTAGCCTTGTATTATGAAGGAAGAAAATGTTTCTTTGTAGGTTAATGTTGGCCCTGCTTGATCACATTCCACATAAAGAAGCACTTTCAATAAAATGATTGCAAGCACATTTAATCTTGTCTTTTTTCGAGAATTTTTTGCATGAAAATAATCATCCAGATGACTAAGCCATGGAATAAGCACTCGAGCATTTTTCTTCCCATCATAGTTCTAGAAAGTGAATGTCTTTCGGCTAATCTACGAGTCTTTTTGAGAACTCTAGGCATGCAAAGTAGCCTTAATAGTACACCTAACATGATCACTTTCATCCTCGTTCACAGTTGGAAGAGTCATGCTTGTGCTTAGAATGCTTCATATGTCGTTCTAGCTTGTGTCGGTGTTTACACTCACTTGCAATTAGCACTTGAAGTGTGGCAATTGCTCTTGCGCAGCAGGTTGTGTGGGTAAATTGGCCATTGCAAATAAATAATAAAACAAAATGTAAATTTATAATGTAGATAAATAAAATAAAGACAAAAAACTTTAGCTCTTGATATGCCACCGTGTCAAAAGGTTGATCTTAGGACCATCCTTTACAACAATTCCGAATGAATTCCGAGCATGGTCAAGAGTCTTGAGTTTTTGGTCGACTTTAGCAGGATCTTAAAGCCACTCTGAGTTTGTAGAGCATTGAAGGATCTTGCCGTCGAAAGCTTTGATTTGATGTGGAACTTTGTGAAGAGTACCTCTGAAAATTTTGTTTTTACCCCCCTTTGGTATTGCCCAAATCTTGCTTGCAAGAGGCTTCCAATTCTTCAAAGGGTTGAATTAATTTTTCTAAAATGTTTCTGCATATCTTATGCAGGCTGGAGATTGAAGAGCTCTCTTTTCTATATATATAATCCTTGTAGCTTATGAGAGAATCTTTAAAGCTTATAAGAGTATAAGCTTTTAAATATTATTAAAGATTTATGATTTGAAGCTTATAAAGATTAAACTTAAGCTTTTAAAAACTTCTTACTTGATTTCATTTCACCAGCCATGCTGTAGGCCCGCGATGGCAGGAAAAAAGAGAAAGAAAGAAAAATCTCTCAAGTGTTGATTTTGTCACCGTCTCGTCGATTCGTGATGAAGGGAGTTGAATAATAAATAGAGATTTAATTCTTTTTCTTTCAGAATCATGCTTAATTAATATTTAATTAAAATATTAATAGATTGCAAAAAAAAAAGTGATTTCCTCTTCTTCTTCAAAATTAATTTGAGAGCCCACCATAGCCATACATTATACAATTCTGACATAATCTTCTATTGTGAAATCGCCAGGCCATTGTACAAGCTACTCATTGTCTTTGAATGGAATGAGGAATGCAAGGAAGCATATGATCAATTGAAGAAGGCATTGGCTAGCGCGCTAATTCTAAGACCACCCAATTGGGACCTCATATTTCATGTGTATATCGATGCATCAAACTTTGCTATTGGATGCATACTAGCACAGCTCAATGAGTTCAAATTAGACTATCTAGTCTGCTTTGCTGGTCATCAATTGAATGACGCATAGGTGAATTACACTACCATAGAGCGAGAAGGATTGGCCATGGTTTATGTAGTCAAGAAGTATCGACACTACCTATTGGCCAACAAATTCGTATTCGTCGTGGACCATCAGGCCTTATTATATTTGGTAAACAAGCCTTGCACCATGGGAAGAATCACATGCTGGTTGCTATTACTATTGGAATTCGACTTTACAGTTACGGTAAGAAAGGGGACATAGCATGTGTTGGCCGATCATATGTCAAGAATTCCAAATGAGAACCAGCAACTGGTGTTGATGATGACCTCCTTGATGCTTGTTTGTTCAAATTGAACATGGTGCCCAAATGGAGCGAGGAGATATCAGATTATCTAGCTTATGGATTTCTGTAAGAAACACCCTTGAACAAAGATAAAATGTGACAGCTTATCAAGCTTGCTACACCCTATCAACTACTTGCAGGAGAAATATATAAGCTAGGTAAGGACAATGTCCTAAGAAGATGTGTGAGAGAAGATGAGTTCGTCACTCCACGATATTGGATGAAGCTCATTCAAGGATAGGTGGAGGGTATTTTTTGGAGAGATTATGGCTCGCAAGGTACTTCAAGCAGGACTATGGTGGCCTACGTTGTTCGGGGATGCCATAGAGTTTGTCAAAAGGTGAGAGGAATGTCAGTGATTTTCTATCCCACAACAAAGGGATAGGATGCCGCTCACTCCTGTTATTGTAAGATAACCATTTGAGAAATGGGGGATTGATTTTGTTGGACCTATTAGTCCAACAACACATCCATAACAAGCCCGATATGTAATTGTGACCACCATGGGTGAGCTGATGCATGAACAACAACAAAATTCTTATATGAGTAAAATATCTCGAGATTCGGTTGCCCATTAGAATTAGTTAGTGATCGCGGTTCACATTTCATTAATGAGGTGATTGATCATTTACTTGTTGGATTCTTAGTAGTCCATCGAAAATCATCACCTTATTATCCATAGGCTAATGGTCAAGAAGAGAGTACAAACAAGATTTTGTGTATTATCTTGACGAAAACTTTGGAAGCAAGTCGAAGGACTGGGAGCATAAGCTAACAGCAGCCTTATGGGCATATCGAACATCATATAAGGTAGCGATGGGATATACTCCCTTTTGTCTAGCTTATGGTGTTGAGGCACTAATGCCTATGGAATACCTAGTTTCGAGCTTAAGGATTGCAGTGCAAGAATGTCTGATGGAGAATGCATTAGCTGAAAGGCTAACCGATTTAGAGAAGCTTGATGAGACCAGACTAATTGCATCGCATGGACTCATGGTCGAAAAACTGCGAAGAAAGCATTGGTTTGACAAACTTAAAACAAAAAGAACTGGAAATGGGGGACCTTATCCTCGTGTATGGTGTAGGAAGCACCAGAAAAAAGAAACTCAAGTACAGAGGCCTAGGACCCTTCTGAGTGTCTGAGATCACACCTCAGGGGGGTCGGTTAGAATTGAGACAATTGAGGGCGTATAAATGGAGGGTTACGTCAGTGGTAGCAAACTCAAAAAATATTTTGAACCACTGACCAAGAGATGCTCTTGCAAGAGCATCTCTTAAAACAACAAAAGTAGCTCACAAAAGAAAAAATCCAGCAAGCTTAAGAAGAGGCTAAGGCAAGGGAGGCAAAAGCCAAACAGATACTCTAGAGAAGAGAATGTTGCATGTGAACATGGCTTCACTAACTCTCCTAGACGAAGAGGAACTGAACATTGAGCCAGCATGACTCAAGGTGGGACTCTCTACGGCTAAATGTCATGCAATGAGAATTGCATTGATAGATATGGGATCAAGTCATAACCTGATCTCATATGAGACATGGGTAGCCTTAGATAAACCGCACCTTGAAACCACCAACGCACAAGTACGTAGTGTGCACTTGATAACTACGAAAGATGAGGGATTTTTAAGTGTTAACATTTCCATCAGAAATAATTCCTTGGTTGGGAAGGTGTTTGTGATGCCTGTAGGTTCCATGGAAGAGGAAATGATCCTAGGAAGATCCTAGATTTGTGCCAGCAACTATAATATCCAATGGGAGAAGAGGACAACACTGGTGAATGAGGGCGACAATGTCATATATGTACCCTTATGGAGCCCGATAAACACAGGGAAGGAGGCCATAATTGAGGAGATAGAAACACCAAGCATGATGACATCAACTCATGAAGCAAAAGTGGCAGCAATTCCGCATCCCAAGTCATAGGGTACACAACATTGGGTGCCTAAGATTCAACATAAAAACCAGCTCCACAAGGAGGAGAAGAGGTTAATTAAGGAATCAATAAAAAGAAGGGTTCAAAAGGGAGTCAAGTAATAGAAATGGTCTTCATAGGTAAGTTGGTGGTACTCCAAACAAATCAACACTCCACAAGGCATTCAGAAGCAATGGGTCCGAAAGGACTTGCTAATGGCACAAGGTTACTACCAAGGCAATACCACATTATGGGTGCCCAAACCCCACCCAGTTGGCCACCGTTTTTGCAAACACCTCCGAATACAAAGGAAAGGGTAGTAAAGGCATTCAGAACTAACTCCCAACTAAAACCAATGCTAAAAGTGCACAAACACTGGTGTGGGGGAAGAAGCCAACCCAACAAGATGGGTTAAATACAACCAAACCAATACCAGTAACCACCTCGATCAAGGAGCTGGACAAGGACCTTGAAAGGAGAAAAAAGAAGGTTCAACAAATGGACACTGATACAAGCCCCAATCCACAGGACTCAGTAGAAAAATTGTTCAGTTGGGTGGAGGGAAGAATCAAGCACACCCACAAGGAGTTAAAACGCCTACAACAACAACACCTACCCAGAAGTGCCAAAGTGCCACCTTGTTTCCCATGGCAATAAAAAGATGAAGGTATCCATTAGTCACAAATTGGATACAAGGTAAAACTGGGTATCATTCACTCCTTTAAGTGCATGGTTGAATGTCTAAGCATGAAGAGAAATAGAAGGTATCAATATTGCACACACACGATTCGAAAAAGTTCATGTCGTGAACCGATGTTAAAAGGTTCATGCCATGAACTGATCCAAAACAGTTCACGCCGTGAAACAGTTACTTTTTCTGGACCTTCATTAAGGCAGCCGCCCAGTCTGACGACAACGCCATAAATTCAAAATTCTTTCCTTTTTTGTCATTTTGTAATCGCCTTTTATCGTGTGCTCAAACGCAATCGTGCCTTCTTTGCATCGCATCCGTCCTGGCTTCTTTGAGTTCAAATCGACACTTAACTATTGAGGTGGGAGCTTGGGCCTTTCTTTGTTTTTTCTTTTCTTTTTATCTTTTCAAAAAATTGATTGTAATCAATTAAATGCCAGACAAACAAGTCTTTGCATATCATACAAATTTCTTGCATTTCAACAAAGGTCTTTGATTGTCAATCAACGTTATCATCATTAATTTCCTTGTGCGCCCGATCATCCTTACACAAAACTCTGCTATGTGGTTTGATCCAATCATGCATTAATCATCATAAATACTTCACGGCCAAAACCTAAAGTCTCATGGAAATGGTCAAAAGTTGCAATTTCACGGCTACGACCAAAACTTGCAACCTTACAAAAATACTTCTCACAGATTTCTATCTCATGGAACTAAACCTCATGGATTTCCATCTCACGGATTTCCTTCTCACAGAAATTCGTTTCATGAAACTAAACCTCACGCAAATCCGTTTCACGAAACTAAACCTCACGGATTTCCTTCTCACAAAAAACCGTTTCATGAAACTAACCTCATAGAACTAAACTTCACAGATTTCCGTCTCATGGAAACCCATCTCACAGATTTCCTTCTCACGGAAATCCGTTTCACGAAACTAAACCTCACAGAAATCTGTTTCATGAAACTAAACCTCACAGAAATCTGTTTCACGAAACTAAACCTCACGGATTTCCATCTCACGGAAATCCGTTTCACGAAACTAAACCTCACAGATTTTCGTCTCATAGAAATCCATCTCACCGATTTCCATCTCACGGAAATCCTTCTCACGGATTTCCACCCCACGAAATTAAGTCTCATAGAAATCCATCTCACAAATTTCCTTCTCATGGAAATCCGTTTCACGAAACTAACGGATTTCCCTCTCACAGAAATCCATGCCACGGGTTTTCCCGAGTTCACGAGATTACTCCTCACAACCTGTACTTTCACGACGGTACATAATTTGACCTTTCCAATATGACAACTAATATACCTTGTTTATGGCTCACACCACTAACACCCTTCTCATCACAATTAACCTTCTTGCCATTATATAAAAAAGAAGAAGAAGAAGAAGAAGAAAAAGAGAAAAAAGACAACAAGGAGTGGCACATGCCCCACCAGTCTATAGATTGATCTTTTTTACATGTACAGATGTCGACCTTAGACCTAGAAGCCGTAGAGACCCCTGCGGTAACACAGGCCAGTGCTATGGGATCCCTAGTGAGCCAAAAGAAAAGACCAACACGGGGTCCAAAGATGAACTATCTGGTGGGTCCATACGCCCAGGCTTTCCATGGTGCCATCATCAGCAAGGATATCCACACGGCACATGGAAAGGTGGCATCGCAGTATCACAGTCTGAAGTGCCTCCAGATTCTAGAAGAGGCAGAAGTGAAGGACAAGGTAGAGAAGATGGGCCTCGGTAGGATGGCACAAGTTCTCCCCAAGAATATAGACACAAAACTTTGTGCAGAATACATAAAGACGTATGACAAAGCCACCAAGCGGGGTATACCACAGAACAAGTCCTGATCACTGAAGATCTAATTCGTGAAGCTCTGCAGATCCCACCACCAATCAAGATACACGCACATGCCTTTGACAAGATGCCTTTGGATGTCATGTTGAAGAAGTGCTCCTACAACTCTAATGGAGCGGAATATGAGAACATCAGAGATGAAGCCACAGACAAGGCATGCACGGCGATGTCTTTATCATGCAGGTAAAGCCAGTGGACCGGTTATAATAGGGTACATGAAGAAAGGAGGAGGACTGGGCATATTATATACATAGAGAGATGGAAAACTACCTCAAAGCCCATCAATCAAAGATATGCAACCCGTACCTGACGACACAGGTACTCAACCATGTGGCTTAGAAGACCCTTCCAGAACCATAACCAATAGAGAAAATGTAATTGGCACTCCTCCCAGAGGAAGCAGCGCTGATTGTTGCAGAGATGCAAGAAGGGAAAGCTGTCCTCACACGAAAACAAAGGTAATAATGAAGGAGATCAAGAGAGGAAGAAAAAAGAAGATGGAAAGGAAGATGAGAGGTGTCATACCAGATGTGGCTGAGGAAACACAAAGGATTAAGGCTGAGCTCACACAAGAGATCAAGTCATACTAGGAAGTACTTGAGCAACAAGAAGCCACTGTCAGCGAGGCCACACAAGAAGAAACACAGTAGATGACTCCTCCTCAAAGCCCAGCTCAGCTAATCTTCAAAAACATGTCTCCACTCAAGAATTCTACTATGTCATACACACTTGCTGCTGCGAGACAAGGATGCAGCTAGAGACTAGAGCAGAAGTAGTGCCAGCAGAAGAACCCCAAGAGCTTGAAGAAGCAACATCGCTCCTGATGTAAGTCCCATCAATGCCATTGGATACACAGGTAAAAGGCCAAGAGTTGAAGCTACACCCAGTCTAAGCAAAAGAAGGCATCTGGAGGACAAAGATATGATACCAGAGCCATCATTCCTACAGAATCTAGACTACGAAAAATTCTTTCAGGAAACTGTCAAAGGATTGGATGAGCTACTGAATCTACCACATGCAAGACTGGAAGGGGCAGTGACCACAAGTGCATCACTGTGGGAGCAGGAGCAATGAGTATGGAGGTGCCATCTCTTCACGACACATATGCTTCATGATCGTAATGCTACACTCTAGAAACAAATTCAAGAGTCAAACAACCAAGTACAGACCTTGCAGAACACCTGACAGCGGCAGAGGCCACACATATAGAGATGTGATCATGAAGAGTTTAAAGGCCACCAAGGAGCAAGAGGCTAGGTACCAAGCACTGGAAAACAATAATTTGGTTCTCAGCCAAATTATTGTGCAAAGAGTTAAAGAGAATACGGATTTGAAAGCGTAGTTGGAGCAAGCTAAAGAGAAACTTCAGAAGGAAGATACCCATAACCAAGAGCTAGCAGCCATCCATGCCCAACAGGTACAGGAGCTCTAGCATACATCCCTAGCCAAAGAAGAAGAGCTACAAGGCCAGATCCAGATGCTATCCTTAAGTCTGAAGGAAGTAGAAAGCAGAATGACCCACTTGTAACAAGAAAGAGAACAAACAAACAAGGCAAATGCAGAGAAGGTTAGAGCCCTTAATGATACCATTAGCACCAATCAAGCTGAGATGCAGAGAATGGTGATTGCACACCAAGAGGCAGTGGCACAAGTCACCCAACAGTTACAAAATAGTCAAAGATTGGCTGCCGAATAACTTCAAAGAATAACAGAAGCTCAGGGAAGGGAGGGTACCGCCACCAGAGTAGACGTGCACAAGAGGAAGCAACAAGACACTTTGAGGAGTTGGATGTTGCAAGGATGGTCAGAGAAACAGCCATATCAAACCTCCTCAGTACCAATGACTCCCGTATACAAGAATTGGAGCGTCAACTGGCCCTACAAGACCAAAGTCAAAGATAAGAACCAACAGATGAAATGCGACTACCCCTTGAGCGAGCCTTGGAGATAGGTTAGTTGCCACTAACTCCTCGGGCCCCTCCTCAAACTCTTACTCTTTTTTTGTCTACACTAACCCTCTCATTGCTTCAATATGATATAAATCTATCTGAGGACTTAAGCCTAGGTGAACTAACCCTCATTAAGCAAAATATTGAATGTGATACTGATCCCACTATCATTATGGGAATTTTGCGGGGGGATGTAGTATTAACTAATCCATAGGATATTTACTTTTATCCATTGCACCCTATTGTGCTAAACCTTCGTATAGTTGGTGGTGTCAGGTGCTCTAAAACTCTGAAATCCTGGTCATCAACCATGTCAAAAAATTAGACATGTTTGTTCCAGATGATATTCTCGAAACACCGACCAACTACGAGGTGGTAGCACAAAGTTAGCAATGGATTATAAACCATGGGTGGCTAGAAGTCTACAATACTCACCATCACTTAAACTTTTGTGAATCTTCTTTATATCACCCTTTTGGTATTTTAAAACTATACCATAATATCTACAAACATTTAGAATCCATGTTAACCAATGTCCTCTACACTTTTGATAAAGCACATATTGAATATCCTAACATAAGCTCTAAGGATATCACTGAGCTCCAAGATTTTATGAAACTCCACAAGCCTAGCCACCCCCCCAGCTCAGGTCATGGTCAAGAAGAGACATCCAGTTCATCATCTAACCCTACTTACCCTGTGTATTCTAATGTAGCTAGCAAATTACTTAATTCGTATCCTAATGCCCTGCCTAATGACAAGTCTCAAGCAGATTGCATTTTTTCTACTCTCTCTTCTCAACATATAGAATTTTCCACTAACCCTCTTGCCCCCAAGGAGGTACCAGCACCAATATTGAAGCTTTTACTGATGATACTATTTTGGAGTCCTTGTTTGGTGCAGAGTGTGGCAATCCACTACTAAAGCCAAAACTAATGTTCAAGGTGTTAATGCAAATAACACCATTTTAGCCAACTCGAAGGATTCTACCAGAGGCCTACTTTGATGTCACGCCAACAAAGAAACATTATGTACCATACCCTCTCTGAGCACCTCGCCCAGAATTAGAAAAACTGCTACCTTTGGCTAGAGAGGGCACCTTGTGGTCTAATGTGGCACGGCACACCAAGTTAGCCAATCCACAATTGGCTGACTTGTTGGAAATCAGAGTGGTAACATTTATGATTAGTCATTGCTTTTGCAGGTGGAGGAAGGCTCACCCAGTCCACACGAGAAGGGGATATGCAACAATTATCACAGATGATGCACACCCTAGGCTAGAAGATTTTGGCATATGGCTAGACTGGAGAAAGGAATTCCTTACAATTCCAAAATACAACCATGAATATATGTGTGCGCTACCAACTCAACAAGTTGATCCCTTGTACATGCCACTAAAGAGGAGATGGACACCTATGGAATTTCAAGAGGCCAAGCAGTGAGATTTGCATGTCTATTTATAACTTCCCAATCTTCATGCCAGCTACATTTACAGACATAAGGGAACAAAGAAAGCAAATGCTAAATTAGATACAAGTATGGCGCCGCATCATCCCGGACCCAGCAATAGTGGCCAATGTTAGATTCTTAAAATTGCTCGTGGTCCTGATCGATCAACCCAAGGAATGATATGATGGGTATGAGGCTGAGCAACTGCAATTTGACATGAATCAAGGTCCCTCTGATAGAGGCATGATGCTGTACTATCATTGCCTAAGGTGTCTTCCTGCCTACATGCATGTCACATTTGAGGACATGGTCGACACCGAGGTCTGGAGATCATAGTCAACATTCAGAAGAACCCTTAAAAAGCTTCAATCACGTCGAAACTTCTATCGTCATAAGTTTGGTGACCAAGTCTTTCGACCTCGATAAATGTTCTGAGGACAGAACCTACATCAAGTAGGGGCGGATGTTAATCCCATTTTGGATTAACAAGTATGATCCTCCAATTGAGGACATTAATAAGTGTCATGCAAAGGCACTATAAAAGTTGTACATTATGAGATATTGGCCACCCAAGGCCTAACTTAAGTAAGTTTTGGGCGCCCAAGTGAGAACAAGAGCCAAATGTATATAAGGCATTTTCTCATTAGACACAATCCCCCTTTGTGCTATTGAGAGCTCTTCTTTGTGTCTTGAGAGAGATTGAGAGAGAGCATTCTAGCACTTGTGCCTCTTCTATGCTTGTGTTGGAGAGTGAGAGAGAGTGATTGCCTTATGCGATTGTGCGAGCGACTCTATGGTGATAGCGTGGAGGTGGAGCTTGGAGGATTGGAGCTTAACAAGTGAGCTTGGAGGCCTCAAGGGACAAGCATTGGTAAGTTCCCTATGACAGTTGTGTTCAATTGCTCTTCCCTTAGGTGAATGCATTGAGTTCCCTCTTGAAGGTGTGGTAGCCCATAACATTTTCCCTAACCTTTATTTGATCTCAAAATCAAATTCTTGAAGAGTCTGCATCCATCTTCTTTGGCTCATATTTTGAGTGAAGATCCACTTTAAGCTCTTATGATCAGTTACCAAAGTGAACTACCCAAGACGATAGTGTCGCTAAAGCTTTAAGGCATGCACTATTACCAGAAACTCTAAAGCATGGACATCATAACTTCCCTCGTGCGGCCTCAACTTTCAAGATTCATATGCTATGGGGGGCATCCTTTATACATTAGGATTCCACCAATAATGAATCCACTGGCATCAATGATGACTTCAAAAGGCTTTCATGATCCAAATGTTTCCTAAAGATTTTGCATTAACTAATTGAAAGTGGTAATTGTTAATCCAAATGGCATTACTATAAATACATAATGTCCATACCGATTAAAGGTAGTCTTAGGATTATCTTGCTCGTTAATTCTAATTTGATAGCACCCTAATGTCCATATCGGATATTAAAGGCAATCTTAGGATTATCTTGCTCCCCTTAATGCTAATTTGATAGTACCTAGCTAATAAAAGTGACGAGGAGCCCACGAGCTCCAAGCAAGCCAAAGCCGTGATGCAAGCCAGAGCCCACGAGCTTTAAGTAAGCCAAAGTTTCTAGATGCAAGCTCTTCACAAAGTCGACAAAGTCGGGGTAGAGAAGGAAGCCAAACTCAAAGAGCTCATCGAGCCTTGAGAGGAAGATATGAGGTGAGTCCCAAGTATTTTAAGTCTTAAAACAAAGTGTTACAATAGAGTGGTACATAGCAAGAAGGCTCAAAGAAGTGCGGGCAGAGAGCCTCATGCCTCCACAGAAGTAAATCCTGCTAAGGTCAAAGAAGTAAATCTCCTTGGCCCTGATGAAGAACATAAGCTAGTATTTACTACCACTTTATACAGAGGAAAGCATAAGCATTTAGAAAGGTATGGTAGGATGGCTTGTTGGGTATCTTTCTATACATTGGCTATTCACTCCCTTGGATCTCATAAAACATATAAATAAACTTGTGTTTGACCCTATTAATTTTCCTAACAATTCATGGCTATGAATTGCCCAATGCTTGAACCAATATGAATATGTACTAATGGTTGCCTAGGTTCCCTTGAGTGTTAAGAAGTAGGCTCATAAAAGCAAGGAAGGGCGAGATGAACTCGAAGTGCTAAGCATGTTAGTGACTTGTACTCTCCTCTCCTAGGGTTGTAAGTTTGATATTTATAATTGTTAGGATAACTCTACACTCCTCTCCTAGGGTTGTAAGTTCTCAACTTAGATTCCTCTATTGTTGTATGATTTCTTGATCTCGTTGTAATGTATGCTACCCACTCTTTCTCTAAGTTTGCAAAGTTTAGGTTTTCATTTAGTATTTTGCAATGACATTGATTTATTCTTGTTGTTAACATCAAGTCCTTCAAATGTGTGCAATGGCATGGGTTCCATGAGAAGGAGAAGCTAAAAGCTAGTCAACGTAGTGAAGATAAATGGCAAGAGATGAGAAGATTAAATGCTTGTATGAAAATTTACAAGTTGAAGCTACAAAGCCACTAGATTTAGAGATGATAAGGAACCCAAGAGATTTTGAGAAGATGAAAAGAACAAGTCATATCATGACAAGTAGAACTAAATAGATTATAGCCAAGAGTCGAAGAGAAGATTAATTTATAATATAGTATTAGAATTCATCATGAGAGCTAGAAACCCCCAAGTTTTAGGAAAGCTAAAAAACAAGCATATCTAGAATTTATCAAAAGTCGCCACATCTATAGTTGTTTAATATGCAATTTAATTTTCTTTTTAAGGAGGTATCAAGGGAGCCTTTTGTTGTAAGGTATTCATTAAACCTCATAAATATGGGGCCCTTTGCAAAAACTTAAAAGTTTCTACTCTCTCTCATGCTTGGACTCCCCTTTTCTTTGGATCTCCCATGGGGATGTCAACCGGATTATCTGGTTCGACCTCCTTAGCCTCGACATACACAACACATGGATTACACCTTTGAAGCTCCCACCGAAGATGCACTTTTGTAGAGATCATTTCCATAGGCTCGCACAATGGATGGCTTCATCCAACAACCGAGCTACTTGGGTATTTACATGTCACGTGCCATGCTGATCATGATTGGCTAGCTCCACGGGTATCCTTCCACAGCCTATGGGTGGAGATAGGGTGTGCAGAGCGTATATTCAGAGATGGAGAGCTCGTATAGAGACTTCGGGAGGAGAGGATCTACAAATTATGCCACATAGGGGTTGAGAGAGAGCACTATACCTGTCTGCCTAGTGTACTGTGAGATCCGTGGGAGGTTCCACTGTCTCTTCCATGAGGGTTTTGGCCCATTATCCAAGAGCATGGCCTTGCCAGAGCAGCGCTACCTGGGACTCTTCCTATTGGAGATTTGCAAACACAGAGAGAAACTCCTAAGAGAGTGTCAGCCAGCTTCCACCCCTCCTTCCTCACGAGCTAACCATCATCATTTTCTTCCAGGCTTAGGGAGAGGATACCATGATAGTGGACCCCATGGGTCCACCACAAGATACCTGAGCTCCGCCCCCTCCCCAAGGAGTCACTTCAAAAAAGGATTTCACACTTTGATGTACCCGACGTCCCCAGCCCACGGGATGTCATCCACGATCCTCCTATCAGCTCTAGATCTAGGACATGCTCCACTTCCACCACATCACCTTCTCACGTACCATGATAGAAGGGGACCTCTCGGCTATAGTTAGTAACCCCATGCTCGATAAACTTGAGAGAGCTATACTGTCTACTAGAGGATGATGTGTGTTTTGTCACGTACCATGACAGAAAATGGCCATAGCCAACAACCCCATGCTTGACATGCTTGAGAGAGGTGTACCCTCTACTGGAGGATGATGTGCCCTTGGTGCTTCATATTCTCAGGCACTCCATGATGACATGATAAGAGTTAGAAAAGGTCAAACCAACACAAGTTACATGTAATTGAGTGATTCCAAGGAAGGTGAGCTCTTGTTTACAACAAGTTTGCACCCCAAAAACAATAATAGATTTTTAGTATCTTAATACTGCAAGTGTAAATGATGATGAAGAATTTATAATGCACAATAAAAATACCTTTCATTTGCATGAATATCATATGTCATTTTTTAGCCTCCTATTTGAGTTAAAATGCATTAATTTATCTATCTAGATAGAGGCCCAGAGAGAAGGGCACTAATTTGAGAACATCAAGTATGTAGGATGTGCAGAGTGCACGTGAACAAGACTTCTCGGATTGTTTTAATTGTCTGTCATCATAACATCTATACCTTTAGCTATGCCTATATGCTGTCTCTTAACATCTCAATGATCCACAATCCATAAAATCGGATTCAACTAGCTAGATCAAACCATAGAGACCCAAGAGGAGGATTATGGACATCTTTCATCATTGTATGCATTGTTCACCATACAGTCCCTCAAAGGACAAGATCCTCATCTATCTTTAGAAGTTCAAAGAGTCAAATTGTAATCCTAACAATTATAAATATCAAACTTGCAACCCTAGCAGAGGAATGTACAAGTCACTAACATGCTTAGCACTTACCATGTGGCTTTCACTAACATTCTCCACATACAAATTAGTGACAAAGATTATAGCTTCTATGAGAGAGGAGATGAGAAGCTGAAGAAGCAAGATACTAGAATGGATGACACCATTCAAGACCTTGTAGGTTTAGTGGTTTAGTAGAGACATTAGATTAATTATAGCGACTGGTTTATAAGATTTCTATATATCTCAATTATTTTTCTTAGTTGAGGGGAACAACTGGGAATCATGGCCTAGCACTCGCTACCACTAGTAATGACACTTGAGGGATGTGTGTAGGTAATATTAGATGCCTAAGCTTACTACTACAAGTGTGAGCTATGTCTGTGGACACCTGCAGCTCATGAGTGGTGGGCTAAGTTCCTTGGTCAGAGAGCTAAGGACACGGTTTTAAAGAGCGTGATCCTTACATTGGTAAGGACCAACAAAGCTAAACATGTTATTAGGGAGCTATTGAGGATGATTTTGATGGTTTGAAAAGTGCTTTCTTGCTGCCTGCAAGTTTCTAAGGATCTCAGAGGCAACTAAGCACTATAATTATCCTATAATTAGGCCGAGAGGTCCCCTGATGGACCTATACGTGAGAAGGTGTGGTGTGGGGGCGATGCAACATGCGATGGATTTGGAGCTGATGGGAGGATCGGGGTAAGAAACTGGCGAGGAAAAGGGGTGGAAGCTGTGGCCGCCGACACTCTCTTAGGAGTCTCTCTTTGTGTGTATGCGAAGCTCCAATAGGAAAAGTCCTAAGCAGCACTCGTCCGAGAAGTCCATGGTATCTGGATACTGGGCCAAAACCCTCACGGAAGAGATAGTGGCACCTCTTGCAGATCTCATAGTACATTGGGCTCCTCTCTCTCGATCCCTTTTGCATAATTTGTACATCCTCTCCTCCTGAGGTCTCTGTATGAGCTCACCATCTCTGAATATGTGCTCTGCATGCCTTGTCTCCACCCATAAGTAGTGGGAGGATACCCGTAGCTTGCTCCGCATGGCATGTGATATGAATACCAAGGTAGCCTAGCTGCTGGATGAAGCCATCTACTGGAAATGATCTCTATAGAAGTGCATCTTCGATGGATGGGAGCTCCAAAGGTGTAATCCATGTGTTGTGTATGTGGAGCGAACCAGATCATTCGGTTGATGTCCCCATAGGAATCCAAGCATGGGAGAGAGAGAGAGAGAGAGTAGAAACTTTTAAGCTCTTGCTAAGGGCCCCATATGTGAACTCCTTATGAAGTTTAATAAATACCTTACAAAAGGTTCCCTTGATAACTCCTTACAAGAAAATTAAATTGTATATTGAAACTTAGGGGTTTCTAACTCTCATGGTGAAGTCTAATACTATATGATAAATTAATCTTCTCTTTAACTTTTGGCTATGCATCTTCTATACTCTTTAGTTCTACTTGTCATGATATGACTTAATTTTCATGCAAGCATTTAATCTTCTCGTCTGTCACCATTTATTTTCACTACGTTGACTAGCTCCTAGCTTCTCAAAACCTATTAGCTTTGTAAACCCACACAAACTCTTCATCTCCTACGAATATATCGGCATTTATCGCCCGTAATCCCACACACACTCTTTTCTCTCCTACGAATATATTGACATTTTAACTCTTTGTTTGCCACTAGATCAATCTAACTTTATGCCACATGGAAAAGATTAAGATTAAGATAGTCTAAAAGTGCATATCGTTGAATTAGTAGAGAACCTCTCAGTCAATCTTGCCCTTCTCATGGAACCCAAGCCATTGCACACATTTGAAGGACTTTACTTTAACAGCGAGAATAAATCAATATCATTGCAAAATACTAAATGAAAACCTAACTTTGCAAACCTAGAGAGAGCATAGATTACAACGGGATCAAGAAATCATACTAGAGGGTTGGATGTATCAGATTATGGCACTCAAATGGATGTAGATGCAACTTTTGAGAGTACAAGACATCGAGCACAACGGACTGTGTTTGTTATCATTCTCTTTAAGCTTTAAAACTAGGAAAATACAAAGCATTTTGATGAGGAAAATTAGGTTGGAGAAAACATCAAGAGATGGTATGCTATAAAGCCTACTAAGATTATTGTTCCCATGTTTGGTGTAAAGAGTGTTCTAATTGAACATGCTGAAACTTTAATTGCTTGTTTAAAAGTAGAGCATCCCCATTATTACTTTGAAGCTAGCATTCCTTCTTGCAAAAATTTGGATTTGGCTTGCATGACTATGGATCCAATTATAAACCCTTGGGCTGATGTTCGCATGTTGATAAACGCAACGGTGTCTTTCAACTGGGTCTATGATTTCAATCAGTTGACCCTTGTGGGGATGTTTATTATGAATCACTCAGGCAAGAACCAGCCACCCATCATTGGAAATCATACTCCTATCAGAAACAATGTAGACTTAAAAAAAACCTTGCTCTTCAATGTGTTATTTTGACTTATATTTCTTGTTCATAAAGGCAGAAAACGAGGGTATGGTGGGAAGACTTGCACTAGCCACTTCAGAAGTTTCCTTAGCATCATCCAACAGTCTCTTGTGGTGTGAATTTATGAAGGTATTGGCCTTGGCTTCTGAAGTGGCTTCTGAAGGGATGCTTCTAGCCTTGGACTCTAGAGAGAGACTATTTGACATTTCAGAGGTGTTATTACTCTTGTTTGTTGGTTGTTCATGAGTTTTTGATGCTTCTTGTGGGACCCGTGCTTCGAGATCTGACAGAGAGCATGAAGATAGCCATCGTAAGGTGCTTGCAACTTGAGAGTTGTAGAAGGATCTGCCCGACTTGCCATATTTTTTGAAACAATCTATCTCTAACACCTCCACCATGACCTTCAAACGAGAGCTGCCCATCACCCAAGAATTGCAACATTAGTACACCCAGACCCAAAAGTAGAGTTAATATTTTCCATAAACAAAATATTTACTGGTGTGTTCAAAAAATTTGGGGGAAAGTCTCCTTCTTACAGCCAGACCTGCTTGCTTGGTTTCGTTGAAGTGCTTGATCTACTGCTTTTGTCAGCTTCTGCATGGCTACATCTCTCATTGACTGAGTAACTAGCTTCTTTTCACTGTCCTTGCTTTTCTGCAAGAATTTCAAAGGAACAAGCTCTCAAATTGCGGAGGAGAATAGAAACATTTGAAAACGTTACCATTGGTATTGAAAGATTTTGGAACCACAAGAGCAAACATAAGGCCAATGCACATGCCTATATGGTAGATAGCTCAACCTAACCATAGGCCTGACAACCACCAAGCGAAGGAGAATCAAGTAGGGTAATACACCCAACCAAGAGACCTCCAGAACATAATTCACATGAGATGAAGATGCCTAGTTGTTATTTCTTGAGAAGCCTAGGGCTAGAGTAACCCAAGGTTAGGGGCATGTGCTAGCCCAAGATAAGTGTTACGTACCAAGTACTAATCTTTAGGATTAGTGGTCGAATCCAGCATGGTTAGGGGAGCCCTAGGATTAGAGGAAGCAGGCTGATACACGTGGCCAAGGCTCATGGTTAATAATACCTGAGCTATTTATGACCGGACAGTTATCTATAGCAATAGTAGCCACTATATAAAGTGAGACTTGGATTATTATTGTTCATAGAGAGAGCTGCCAGGGGCGTGCAAGATGCAAGACATCTGGGCCATGGAGCTGCAAGTGGATGGCTCGGCCTGGTAATATCCACCTTTGGGTCATCTGGGCTTGACAGGCTCACACCAATCACACCCTAGGCTCAGGGGAGGCTCGGGTTACTGAACCTATGGTTGGGTGGTGAGTCACTAGCCACAATTCTTTGCAGTCATGCGATGTGTACGACACCGGGTCTACAAAACCCCTGTTAGGGTTTCTCAAGTATGTGAGTCTAAACCTAGCCCTCTGTGGTTCTATTCCAGAAACATCCTTGGTTAGGTCTCCATGGTCCATGGTCTATGTCAAAACAACCATGGTAGAAAGAACGTGAAAGCAACATTGAAAAGACCATCAGAATAAGTGCTCACCTCAGATTTCTGTCCTTGTTTAGAGTTATATTCTCTTTCAGCTTCCAAGAGGCTATCGAGCTTTGAGTCAAGCTGTCCTTTCAAGTGTCTCTGTTTTCTCATGAGTGCACCTGCAATCTCATTTGCTTCATCTGAAAAAGCAACCCAGGCCCCAAACAAGACAATTTTAGAAATTGCATCAAACGTAGTAAGGCTTGTGTTGACAAGCATCAAAAACATTTATTAATGGTGTTTTGTTATCTCCCCCGCCCGTTGCTTTTAGACCAGGAGGTCTGCACAGTCCATTCCTTGCTTGTGTGATGGGTAGGAATAGTGTGAAAGGGGATTTGCACACTCATGGACACCTTCCCCACCCATTCGCTCATAGGCGAGGGGATGCCCACATTCCATGCCCCCATCCATGTAATGGGCTGGAAGAAGTGTGTAAATCACTTAAGATAATACATATATAACTCTAACGATTCCAACAGTTGCTTACTATCGGAGTTGGAAATGTCTTCCTCTGCTTCATTTGGATCCTCATCTGAGTAGTTCCAGAACTCGCTTTCGAAACCTCTGGCCCCTTTTTCATTACTGCAGCATTAAAATAGATTTTACTTGTCTTATTGTGCATTGTTTTTCATCACTGAAGATCTTCCTAGCTAATACTTTTTAGTATTACTGAAAGAGAATAAAGAACCTAGGAGAAACAAAGGTCGAGTGGACTAAGGATTTTACAAGACTCTTGAAAGAGAATAAAAGAATGCAGGAGAAACTTGGGTTGACTAGACTAGGTTCTACGAGAGGAAAAATACCTGCTTATAAACACGTGACACCTGTTAGGGCCACGTGTGCTTGTGACTTCCAAAAGCTGTTGTAGCTTGTCTGAGACTTGTGATGGATGCTGGCAACTATCACAAGTCTTTGCACAGAATGCAACAGACACCTGTTGAAGAGTGGGGAACAGATGTTCAAATAAAGTGATTCACCAAGTCCCTGATTTTGTGTAGGAAAGGGATAAAAGAAAAAACCTGTTCTCCAAAGTGGCCCAGGAGTTTCTGCCTCCTACACCCTGCTGCATCGCAGTATGCAGCCATCTGCAAAAACAGAGAAGTGATAGATGACACAGCACTACTGCTCATCAGGTCTTATAATTGATTGATTGATTGGGGGGAGAGAGAGAAAGAGATTATATTAACATCCACAAGACACCCAAAAGGTCAAGGCCAAAAACAATACAAATGAAATATAAGTAAACTGGATATCAAAAATACATGAAAATGGGGAAAACAAATCATCTGCCGAGAGAAAGAGAAAGAAAGAAAGAAAGATCTATTAATGTCTACAAAAGACCTGAAGGGCCTATGAGACAATGAATAGTACAATGATACCATGGGTATACAGTGCCATGGAAAAACTAAAAAAGAACGTGAAAACTGAAAACTGAAACATGACTCCATAAGCCTCCTGATGGGAGATGTGTGGCTATGGTGAGGGCATGTCATCGGAGAATCTCATGGATCTGGGGAGAGAGAAATGAAATGTTATATTAACGTCTTCAAAAGGCCATAATGACCTATGAGACCAAAAGTTACATCATGGTGGATCTGATACAATGTCTGGATAAAAAAACCCAGAAAATGAAAAATAAAGATGATACTACTGGCACCTAGAAAATGAAACTGGAACTGGAAGGTAAACAGAAACCCTTATAGGGTGTGAATATAGTGAGGGGGGGATACGCTATGGAGGTGAGTGGAATATAGTGAGGGGATACAATATCATGTGGGACGGAGGGGTACACTATGGAGGTGCCTCCATCTCATAATATGTGCCACATCGGACGCTGGCGGATCTCCTCAATATCCTCTGTGGTCAGCACCCTGACTGGGTGTCCCGCATGCCTCGCAAGAGAGAGAGAGAGAGAGAGAGGGGGGGGGGGGGGGGGGGGTGTAATCAAGGTCTTCAGCATAATGTAAATGAAAAATAGACGGAAACTGCAAAGTATGCCAAGAAGACACTGCTGGACAATGAAGGCATGGTGTTTTCAATCCTAATAAAGCCATCTCAGAACCTCATCCCATGACTAACATAAGGGGGATCCAAACTCATGGATGCCATAAGATCAAAAATGGTCCTCTGTGTCTGAGGAGTGTATGTTTGGGTGTGGCATCGCAAGAAGGGTAGTCTCTTTTGCTGAGCTTAGGGTCTTTGATGTGTTTTGTGTCTCATTCATGGGATCCCATGCCTTATGAAAATTTCAAAAAACGAATTCACTGAAAAGGTTGACTAGGATTGGAGAAAAGCTCGTACATAACTCCGACTGTAGGCTCTCGTAATCTTTTGCCTTACCATTCTTGAGCTTCTGGATAGATTGGGTCCTCGACTCTGTTAAAAAGAGCAGAGATATCCATCAAGGGTTAATTGCTCCATTGAGAAGTGGGTCTGTGTAGGCTTGACATAGAGCTAGGTCAGTGACCATGTCTGAACCCTCATGCAAGACCTAGCATGCAACATTTCCCAAGCATATGCACGTTTTTGGAGAAGAAGACCCAGAACTGGCAAGAAGAAACTAACCTGCCATGAGTTCAATAAACCACCCAACCTTTATATACCAATTAACCTCCAGGCACCCTTTCCTACACAAAATCAGGTTTTTTCTTGCCCGCTTTTTGCCCTCCTGTATGTATGCATCAATAGGCCTTCTCTCACCGGCTTGGCTTGGCCTACAAGCAGTACGAACCCAGCCTTCCGTCAGTTGCTGCTTGCCGCACACCAACATTCATGCTCATCGAGATTACAAACGTTGATCATGCACTTCCATGCCACCAAGGTATTGGCTCTCCTTCAAACAGCTTCTCCCAACAGCTTCTAGTTTCCTTTCAACACTTATGACAAACCACATATGCATCTCATTCTACATTGTAAACACCCATTTTGGTGACTTTATTCCAGCCAGTTGACTTGGATTTTCACATAAATCATCATGGCTCACATGAGTCTGTTAACTCTTGGAAAGTGCACATTAGGCCTTTTACTAACTTCAGATTCTTGCTTCTTGCAGACTTAGGAAAACTCTTCTGATCTTCTGATCCAAAATACCACACTCATAGTCTATACAATCTTGTTCACAAAATTCTTCTTTGTTAAAACAAGAAATACACCTTCTAGGCCATAATATATGCCACTTGGTATCTAAATTTCTAATCAAGGTAACTAGTCACTGCAAATTTTCATCCTTAAACAATAGGAATGGAGTGCAAGTTTGATCCCTGTCAATATAACATTCTAGTGCAAGTATCTCTTCTCAATATAACCATGTTGCTACTCGCAACTTATGCTGACATGAATTTAGGCAATCCACTTTCCAAGAAAGAAATACTGCCACTACCAAGCTCGTGCCCTCTCTAGTTCCTTCCTTTCATACACCTACTCTAGGATTTATAACTTCAAAGGTTGCATAGGTCTTCTTGACCAAAGTTAATTCACGTCAAAGTCTTCTTGATATAACCATGTTGCTAACTCACAACTTATGCTGCTGTGAATTTAGGCAATTAACTTTTCCAATAAAGAAATAAAGTAAGATTTGTCTTGGCCTACTAGCAATACAGTGACCTCTCTAGTTCCTTCCTTTCATACACCTACTCTAGGATTTATAACTTCAAAGGGTACATAGGTCTTCTTGACCTTCTCAAAGTTAATTTACGTCAAAGTCTTCTTGGCTTACAAGTGTACACTCTTAGGCCTTCTTGATCTCAATGGTTTTCTGGGACAAAACTCAAAACCCTAGCTCACTTCAGCTCTAGGAACATGTCCTCCACAGTACCTTTACTGCTTGGTTTCTCAACTCTTTTGAGTTATGAAAGCACACTTTGCCATTTCACTTGAGACAACCCTCTACAATCATAGACTTACGATGTTGTGGTCTTGATTATGATTCAATTGAGGCTAATCAACATAGTCTTTGACCACGCTACTTGGACATATTCGTATATTTTCTAAGCTCCTTGTATCCATTGCAACGTTTGACTTTCAATAATGCTAAAGTTCATCTGATGCACTATCTTAAATAATCTTTCAGCGACAATAGTCTCTTTGCCACATCTAACTCGTAAAATTTCAAACACAGTTTCAATTCCTTGACCCACCTTAACCACAAATTAGCTTGATCCTTCACATCAATTTTAACTGAAAATAGTACATTGTGAGTCATTGACCAAATTCAACAATGCTCCTGTTTTCAGTCTGAGATCTCAGCTTTCAGTCTGAGATTTTAGCTTAATGTTTTTTTTTCTTATTTCATCCATGACAAGATTTCTGAACACTATGTACACATCATTTTTGTCTCATAGACCCTTAGGGGTCTTTTGAAGACGTTAATATAATTTTTTTCTACTCTCTCTGAGTCTTACAATTCTGTTTTTATAACTGTAAGACAATCAGTTTATTGGACTTTTTAGTCTCATTTACTTGTTCTCTTTGATGAGACACCAACTTCAGATGTACTCTCAGTTTTGGTCTCATAGGCCATTATGGCCTCTTAGAGACGTTAATATATCATTTCATTTCATTTCATTTCTATGTACACCGATTTGTCTCATAGGCCGAGTTCGGTCTTTTGGAAGACGTTAATAAAATCTTTCTTTCTTTCTCTCTCTCTCTCTCTCTCTCTCTCTCTCTCTCTCTCTCTCTCTCTACATTGGGTATGTGAGATATTCTTGGCGGATGCGAGAGCTTGAGGCTCTTTGTTTTTTTAAACCGATATTTTCTTTTAGTTTCACTTTCAGTACCATGATGATGTATTCCATGGACATGACGTAACATTTGGTCTCATAGGTCATTTTGGCCTTTTGAAGACGTTAATACAACTTTCTTTCTTTCTTTCTTTCTCTCTCTAGCTCTCTCTCTCAGATGTTTCAGTTACTATACTGAAGTTGCCATGGTCTCACACACCCTTGTATCTTTCTTGCCATAGAAGGATCAGGGCCATCATTTTACACCATCACACGGAAATCTTTCCATATATATTTGAGATATCTTTTGCATTCTTTTACAGTGAAGACTCAAGTAGATAATTAAGGAAACTTCTCATGGAAAGGAGAAACTTGCAGCCACAAGACATGGAAGATATTATCAATATCCACTGGCTATGGGTGAAACACAATCTCCATTCATTTCTTGGATGAGGATTGGACAGAAGAGAGTTTGCGATTAATATATTATACCTTTAGTACATGATGTGTGCTCAGAGGAGTTCTCTCACATGGGTGTTTGTTTTGCGTGTATGGATGTGATGGGAGAGTCAATACAACTTGTTACTACCTGATCATGAGTTGTTTTAACTTGTGATGGGAGTGAGGTGTGAATGAGTAATGCCAAAACTTGTTGCACTAAGTGGGTTGACCATTGCGTAGACTATTTGGCATGATAGCTGAATTGTGTAATGAATTTGTGCTAGAGTAATTCTTGCAGGGCTTGTTGCACTTTGTGGTTGATTATCTCAACTCTTGGACTAGATTGAGATTAGATTAATATAGTTCAGCTCTTGCATGAGAGTTGGATTAGATATTTCAACTCTTAGAATGGAGTAGTTGGATTAAAGTGAACCTTCAACTCTTAGACGAGAGTTGAATTGGTTGTAAGCAGTTGGATCTTTGAAGCACAATCTACAAGAGTTGTTTCATATTGGCTTAGGTAAGAGCCAAGAGATTCGAACAAATCATCCAAGGATTCGCTTGAAGTGGTGGTATGTCTCCTTATGGATTCACTAGGACGTGAATCTAATATAAAGAGGACATAATGTTACATCCCTACTGGCATAGGGTTAGGTTAACCTGAAGCTAGGGGCGTGTACTAACCCAAGGTTAGGGTTAGGGCTTAGTTGGACGTGGGCTAGGAGGGTTCACAAGGTGCTAGCAAGATGAGGTTTGTATTGGACATGGGCTAATAAATAATAGCCAAGGGCTAATTATAGCTAAAAGGCTCATAAATAAAGCATGGCCTCTTATAACAGGGTTATTACTATACAAGGGACCATGGAAGTCCACGCGATAGCAGAGTGCTGCCAGGGTGTGCAGGACCTTAGGGCCAGAGTAGCTGCCGGTAGGTGGTTTGGTCTGGTGGTATGGGGCGCCAAGCTAGGCTACCAGGGTTGGCTAGCTCGTTCAAGGAACTGAACCGACGACTACGTGGTGAATTGCCAGCCACAATCTATCGCCGGCATGGGATGTATATGCATTGGTTTGTCTAAACCCTAATTAGGTTTTCTCACGTATGTGGATCTAAGACTTCATCCTTGGTGGGTTCTCTGTTAGCAATCCTACGGCTTCGGCCTTTGAGACCCAATACCTACATACCCATCCTTCCTTCAGTTGCTTGTCTCAAAATGGCATTCACGCTCGCTGCTTGCAAACGTTGATACACACTCCCATGCTGCCAGAGTATTGACTCTCCTTCAGACAGCTTGTCCTTGAGCTCTTTGCTTCATCTCTCGGCCTCAATCCACTGATACTTGTCCAAAAGCATTACATTACTAGCCTTGATCCACTTGATCCTTGCCGATTCGACAGTCAATTAATTACGGTCATGACAAAGGGGGAGGCTGATTTCCTTTCCAAGAAGCAAAGCCAAAAGTCTTTGAAGTTCATTGGATTCTTGTTTGTTTTGCAAGAAACTCTGGTTTCTTGTGTCTTGACTCTAACGAGATGCCTATACTCCTTTGTTCACTGGCTCGTGGGTGGTGAAGACTGAATTCTTCATTCCAATTCCAACATAATGTCTTACATTCCTCCTCATACCATCCAGTTTGAGGAGGAATGTCAATTAATTGGGATCTTGACAAAGGGGGAGGCTGATTTCCTTTCCAAGAAGCAAAGCCAAAAGTCTTTGAAGTTCATTGGGTTCTTGTTTGTTTTTTGCAAGAAACTCTGGTTTCTTGTGTCTTGACATGTCTAACGAGATGCCTATACTCCTCTGTTTGCTGCCTCGTGGGTGGTGAAGACTGAATTCTTCGTTCCAATTCAAACATCATGTCTTACATTCCTCCTCATACCTTGCAGTTTGAGGACTGGTGCCTGTGGGTGGTAAAGACTGAATTCTTTGTTCCAATTCCAACGTAATATCTTACATTACTCCTCGTACCATCCGATTTGAGTGGTGCCTTCTTGGTGGGCTCAATTATATAGAGAGTACGGTTTAATAAACGATTTGCATGTCATGATGCTGTCAGGAGTCATATGCAGAAAACCCTCCATCCAGCCATGTAATGCCATGAGATTGAAAAGGGTTCTCAGTCATGCTGGACAACTGTCTCTAGCTAGAGTCTAGGTTCGGTGCAGTTGGAAGTCTCCTGTGCTAAGCTTTGGGCTTGTGCTTCTTGTTCTAGAGGCAGCTCAGTGTCCAGATGTCGTGATGGAAATTTCTTGTGGCTGGGGTGCTTCAAGGTGTACTGTGATCTGGTGTCAGTTCGTCTCCTTCTTGCTTGGTTCTCTAGCTCATGCTGTCTCCACATTGAGAATGATGCGAGGACTGCTTGGCTTTGATTTGGTTGTCTAGCCTCCTCTGGTCTCTCATGAGTCTGTCTCTGTGTCTGGATCCTGTGTAGAAAGAGATCTGGGCATCGTACCCTATGACTAGGCCAAGTCTCTTCACTTAAGTGGCAGTGGAAACAGTCTCTAATCTCAAAGTATGCCAAGACTGCGTGCTCCTGTCTCAACCTTTCTTTTCAGGCAAGTTGCACCTGTCCTTGCCTCAAATGTGTGATGACATTATGAGCTGGCTCATATTGCTTGTGACATACGAGTCCTAGGTATCCTAGCAATTAGCTGAGTCCATCTGTTGTTACTGTGGTCAGTCGTCTTAGATGATATACATTGATAGAACATGGATAGAGGAAAATTGCCTCATCCCTTTTGCTTTCCCTATCGCCTCCCCCTCTGATTTTAAGTGCATAAATGAAGATATGGCCAGCTACAAGTGACTTTTTTGCCTTTTTCTCCTTGTTTTTATGTCTCCATGCTGGTGTATCTGCTGTAAGTAAGGAGCTCAAAGAAGGAATCTATGTGGTGTGGGCAGGCTAGAAGCTGCGATAGAATGATGTGCTCATATGGCTCCCACTGAACCTTTCCATTGCACCGTTATTAATAAGAATCAGTTGTCCCATACAGCTTATCACACTACATGGATTCTTAAGAACTTGACAAGAGATGACATGTATGTACCTCCTCAAAATCTTGAATACCTTTCTTCAACAGGATATCTGAATCTTTTGCCTTGTTTCTTTTCGGAGCGTTTCGCAAAATAAACTCCTGAAGCAAAAAAATGACCCATATTATTTTAGTTTACAATGGCATGTGTGCAAACCCACACCCACACCACCTTGTGCTTTTTCTTGAGTATCAACCCCAAAAATAATTTGAAGTATAATACCATGCTCCTACGGTCATCAAGACCATAGTAAAGCACACTTCTAGAATTTTTATTGTCACGTCCCGCTCTTCCAGATTCCTGATAAAAGCTCTCTATCGATTTTGGGATGTTGAAGTGGCATACAAGTCGCACATCTCTTTTATCAATGCCCTGTGTCAAGACGATTTCACATCAAAAAGTGATTCAAACTGAGGCCACTGCTTAAGCATGCAGAGCAAAATTTAAAGCTCAACTATGCTCAAAAAGCAAAGCTTGTACCAACCATACTAAAAGCACGGTGAAACCAAATTCCATCGGGACCGTCCGGGCCATGCAATAATTCAAAAAGAGAGTTTAGGGAAAAAGAGATGAAGTACAAGAATAAGATTTACCGCACAATAAAGTGAGAATCATCATTCCATAGGGAACTGCCAGAGGGGAGGAGCTAGGATAAAAGCGAAGGGCTTGCCAACCCATGAGCACAAAAATCGCAAAAAGAAAGCAGTCACAGTTCCATAATAATTCTGTAAAACAGACATTCCTGCAAGCAAAATATTTGCTACCTTTGGTTGTGGTGTTTTAATCCACTGGGTCTAGGATAAGGAAAGAACCCATGACTAAACCCATATAGTGCTGCTACCTTGATACATGGTTTTATCTGAGAGGTACCCTTACTGATGCCTGTCCACTGGTGCGTCACCTGAGGCGGTGTGGAATTAAACATGCTGTATTTCCTACTATTTTCCTTTTTCTTAGTGAAGAGATGGTGAATGTGTGACTGAACAGTGGTCTCCCAAATCATCAATTTTTGCCTCCTGTTGAGGAGGTAAAGGCCGGGTGTCTCTGTTCAAGATACTAAATGTGCTATGAAAGATGCCCAAAACACTTCCCGAAATTAAGTTGAGGACACTGCACCAGGAAGCAAAGTAACAAAGTTGGGTTGCCAAATCGCGCCCCCCCCACCCCCACCCCCACCCATCCCACCCCCCCCCACGGCAAAAAATAAAGAAGTTATCTTATAAATCTTTACACATCTTTCAGGCAAGACAGTGCTCCCCACATGCCAAAAGATTAGATGTTGCTTAGTCTCCAAGCTCAAATATCTTTGTACAAACACACAACCCACCCAAACTCTTGCAAATACTTGCTATTATTCTTGTCCAAAGCTCATACCAATACTTGATGGCGAGTGTTCTCCTGCAAAGCTAGTACCATTTATTCATGGCTTGATGGCTAGTGTCACTAGAAAGTTCCAAAAAAGTACTGTACCGTATTGAATCTAGACAGCCTTCTTACCATGCCCGGCTTTGCATGAACTCTGCTTACCCTGTTTAGCCCAAATACATTTGCTTTAAATCGCTCTCCCCAAAAAATCCTTCATGTGCTCTCAGCGACAATAAGTTTGGAAGAATTTTGACATGGTTCTGAGCAGAAAACACAGCCTAAGCAATGCATCCAAGGTCTAGCAGGGGACCAGGGGAATATCAAGCATAAAGAGTAGCTTAAATAGCTATTTAGCTTGTTGGAGGCGGCCACAACAACAGGACAACTGGTGAACCAGCTTAATAGGGTGCAACTTGCCCAAGCTATTTCATCACTTTCCCCTTCACAGAATCCTTGCACGCATACATCCATGTAAATAGCACCAAACACATACTTGCTGATTCGGCATCTTGTTGAAATACTAACCCAAAAGCAACAGTTCCAACAATGACAGGGACCCTGCCGGATGCCCAGTCTTCCAATGCTTGACTTCGAGCCTTGTCTGCTAGACCAGCATGATAAACTGAAAAAAAAAAGTTTGGGATTTGTTTAATCCTAATCCAATACTAAACCATTTGAAAGGGTCATGAGAAAACCCAACCTCGACATGAAACACCATCTGCCTGCAACTGAGCTCCCACTTCATCACAAGTATTGCGAGCATGGCAATACACAATTGCACACGAACCCAGATCAGATTTTATCAGACTCCGCAAATCTTCATACGTGTTCTTCAGGAGATCTTTGTATCGGACTGCATACAAATAACAATGATAAGAAGCTTGAAAATCAAGGAAACTTCTCTACTTTGGTGAGAGGATCTTACTCAAAGCGTTGATTTCTTTGCTGCTTCAGAAGCAGAGACTACTGAGCATCTTATACACAGTTAATCCAAAAGGATTTAGGCTTCCCTTTATGAACAGGACATCAACTTGCATTTGTACCAATGTGCTAGGGTACGCAAAGCTAGAGAGAACAGAGTGCAGCAGAACTCAAACACGAGCACATACAAGTAAGCCCTAAATCTATTGTTTGTATTATGTACAATGAAGGAGTTTGCAATTGTTTCTCAAGTACAAAATGAAATGCTGAATGTAATCCCTAATCTCAGCCCGTGGCTGCAGATCATTTTCCAACCCAAGTACGTTCCAAAGATCGCTCTTTACTGTTGTACGTGTGAAGAAATGAGATGAAATGTGTTTCCAAATGCCACTTATACGGAGAGGGGCAGGACTGATCGGCCACATGATGCTGGTCGAACTGCTCCACGACTTGCAAAAAGGGCATTTCACATGTATGGGCCAGCCGACTGCTGCTCGACCTGCCTGCCTGACCTGCCTGGGCTGACAATTTGGTCTAACTCTCTGTCCGATCTAAACTAGCCGCATGTGCATTGCTCGAAAGTGTCACCATCCATGGCCGGAAGCTTCTCCATAGCCGCTGCCAAAAGCCCTCGATGAAGGGGTCGGCCACACCTGGGCTTGCTAGTGTGGGTGGGCGCAAGGGTGCCATCGATGGACTGTAGTAAAAAATGTCTAACACCAAGCGGGTAGTGTAATCAAAGAAAGGAATGACACCCTCCAAGGGGGCCATGGCCGGATTGCGCCCCTCCCACACTCTTGGGTCCCACTGCACATGAGCAAGAGGGTGGTTCTCCCAAAGCCATAGGCACTAGGATGTGACGCCTCTTGTCACCAATTTTGTGGGCTTCTATTCTTAATCCTGTGCATGTGTATGGATCTTGGGAGGAGGAACTCTCATTTGGAGGCCACGACTTGACACGTGTTTTGTGCATGTGATGAATCCCTAGGGAGAACTCTAGTGTGAGCCTAAGGACATAGCAAAACGTACTTTTGGCATGTTTACAGGGACTAGCTACCCCTAATGCTGAGATCTATTTTTGAACATGACATGCCCAAGAGGAACTCTGGCGCCTATATATAATTTTTGGGATACAAATATAGCAGATGGGTTATTCTTCCAGTACTTTGATGCATTCATGTGCATGTTTTGAACTTCAATCTTTATTTGTCTGACTTGTATTACTGCCTAGACAATTCTTGGGTTTACTGCCTCTGTTTTGTCCATAGAGTCAAGGACACCCAGACACCCTCGTGGACAGGTTTGTGCACATCTGTTTGGGGGATTCATTAAAAAAGGGCGCCCTGTTTTGCATGAGAAAAAGCACACATAGTGCTATACCTGGCAGAGCCCCTAAAAACAGAGGAGAAGCAGCTTTTCAGGGCAGTTTGGAAGGTGTGGAAAGGGCTGAACAGGGCTTGCAGGAGCAGTTGAAGGCTGGATACTTCTCTTTGTTTGTGTTCTGGGCATGGAGGTGTGATGGACCAAGACTGTATGGGGCTGGTTTGGGACTGTATAGAGCTGTAAACACTGGACAGCATGCTGTTTTGTCATCTTCGAGGGCTCTACAGGGCTGGCCAATCCATTTTCAGGGTGTCTACAGTCATCTAGATACTTGGCAGTGCTGTATCTGAAGGGTACAGGCCTTTTGGAGCAGCTTTGTCATGAAAAGTTGCTTGCTCTTGCGACCGGAAGTTTCTCCAAGTGTTGGGCTTGTGCACAGGCGGGGCTTTTAGCTTGTACGATCTTGTGGCAGGCTGACTGTGGGTAATGTGGTGGGGTTTGTTTTCTATTGTTTTACTTGTATTCATCTTTGTATCTGGAAGAATCAAGTGTGGACCGGTGGTGAACCCAGTTTGTATCTGTAGTAGCAAACTCCTTTTTGGTAATCTAACCTTAAGGGGGTCGGCCCATCTTCCAGCCACTAGTGTGGTGTGTTGTGCAAGATCTCTCTCTTCCTTCTCTGTTACTCTTGTCGTGGTTTATGCTTAATCATGGTTTACAATAGTTGAATTCCGTGTATCACACTGCCCTTCCGTTACATTGGTATCCAAGCCTGGCTTCCCTTTTGGGGAAAATAGTTCAAGGTGTGGAATTTTTCTTATCTGTAGCCTGATTTTAGCATCATGAATAGCCACTTGGCACACAGTGTGGAAGACACTATTGAGAGAGGCCGTCAGAAATCTAAGCATGCAGGGGCACTGACTCAGATGCACATTGACAGAGATGCCATGATGAGGGAGCTTGCAGAACTCCATGCTCTCAGGGATGATCAAATGTGCAGAAATAGATGGCTGCAAAAGCACATAGCACCGCTGGTGGGCCTATGTTTGAGACTATTGCCAAAGAGATGGGAATAGACAAGCCCCCTGAGCTGGCAGTTGCATATCTGAAGAGTAAGGGTGATGTGGCTTCTGTTGAGGAAGGTAATTGGATGTTCACAAGGCAACCCTGCACGCTCTTGCAGATGATGCGGAGGAGAGTCTTCCACCCATTCCTGTTATGTTCCCCTGATTATTCTCAGCGAGTGAGTGTAGCAATCGTTTTTAAAGTATAAGACCCAAGCGCGAGGAGAGGATTTGTGAATCTTCCTCACACCGTCATGGACAAGCGAGAAGACATGATGAACGGAGGGAGGCTTGTCATATGAAAAGGACCTGTGAACCTTCTCCACATCACCATAGAAATGAAGTAGATGCGGATGATCGGCGGAAAGAATCTAGTCATAGTAAGAAGACCTTTCAGTGGACATTAAGGGTTTGCAGTGCATTGCGCAGCAAGCTTGGGACAGATTGTCAGTTACCTTTGAGCCATGGCTAATAATGATGTATTTGGGATGCTCTTTGGCGAGGACAAGCTTGATGGGACTAACTACCCCATGTGGGCATAATATCACTCTCATTCCAACCGGAACAACATGATTGCTGCAAATCAGGCTTTTGTTGCCTCCCATTATGGCAAAGGAAAATCTGGGGCTGGGTCTAGTGCTGCACCTAAGGGCAAAGCACAAGCCCATTCAGATCCTCCTAAGAGGAGAAGACTGAGAAGAAGAAGAGATGCAACTATTGTCCGAAACCTGGTCATGTAATTGAGGAATGCAGGAAGCGTAAAGAGAGTGAGAAAAAGAAGCAGCAGCAAGGTCTTGCTGCAACTAAAGGTGACAATGCCGAGGAAGCGAATTTTTCACATGATGGCTATGTCTTAACAATCACATGCCGTTTGTCATTGTCAGATGTTGATTGGTATTTTGATTCAGGTGCTACAAAGCACATCGCTTCGTGCAAGTAGCTGTTTGCTACCTTGAGAGATGCACCGTCAGGTGGTACAATTTTGGGTGCTAATAATGCATCATATGCCATTAAAGGCATTGGCAATGTGGAGTTAACGTCATGTAGTGGGGACACGTTTACTCTTGCAGATACTGTGTATGTACTTGGAATTCGCAAGGATCTTATTTCTGCCTCAACACTTGCAAAAGCTGGTCTCAAAATCTAGTTTTCTAATCATTGTTGCTCCATTTTTGACAGAACAGATTCTAATCCGCTTGTGCTCTCTGGTGCATTACACAATGGCCTTTACAAGCTTGACATGTATGATAGGAGTAGTGATTTTCATGATGATGCTATGGTTGCTTCCACATCACAGGTTATGCGTGACACTAAGCTATGGCATGCTTGGTTTGGTCACCTTGATTTCCCTTCTCTTATGCGTTTACAGTGTCAGTCTATGGTTCATGAGTTGCCACCTATGCAGCTCCCACACAACCAAGTATGTGAGGGGTGTATATTGGGAAAGATGCATCGTCAATCCTTTCCAAATGATGGCACTGTGCGAGCTACTCGGCCATTGCAGCTCGTACATAGTGATTTATGTGGCCGATGAGGGCATCATCTTTTGCAGGACATCTATACTTTATGACTTTCATTGACGATTACACTCGTTTTTATTGGGTGTATGGTTTGAAAGTTAAATCAGATGCATTTTCAGCTTTTCATTAGTTTCGCCCTGTGGCTGAAAATGCTTGCAACCATAAGCCCATGACATTGCGTAAGATTGAAGGGGGGGGGGGGTGTAATTTGTCACATGAGTTTATAACTTTATGTAGTTACGTGGTATTTCTCATCAGTGTACTACTACTTATACACCACATCAGAATGGTGTGGCTGAGTGCCGTAATCGTACACTTGTGAAAATGGCCCGATGTATGCTTAAAAGCAAGGATTTGTTATCCAGATTTTGGCTTGAAGTGGTCATTGTGCCAACTATGTGCTGAACCGTTGTCCCATTAAAGCATTGAAATCTATGACAGCTTATGAGACTTGGAATGGCAGAATCCCTGTAGTCACTCATATGTGTGTTTTTGGGTGTCTCGCTTACGTGCATGTACCAACACAGAAAAGACAAACTTGAAGCAGAGGCATTGAATTTTTGAAATGTATTTTTGTGGGGTATAGCAATGAGAGAAAGGGATACAGGCTGTATGTACCTTTCACCAAGAATATTATTGTGTCCAGAGATGTCATCTTTGATGAATATGCAGCTCAACCCATGCTTTCATGTAGGCTACAGCCATCAATTGATGCCCCAGATGTCTTTGATACATTGTTGCCATTATTTGGTACAGGTACTGAACCTATTGAGCCTAAAGGTACTGAACCTATTGAGCCTATTGAACCAATGCATCACCCATGGCATCCTGATCAAAGTGTGGTAGTTCTAGAGCAATAGGGGGAATGTTGGCTCTAAATCAGCCTCTTGTTGATGCTAAAAATCAGTAAAATCAGTAGCCCAACATTCCCCCTATTGCTCTAGAACTACCACACTTTGATCAGGATGCCATGGGTGATGCATTGCTTGAAGAGGATGCACACATTCGTGACTCGCCCGTTGCCTCATTGATACCTTGCGTGACAACAAGTTGCCTACACTTATGCCAGGTCGTACACGCGTTGCCCCTCGACATGCATCTCATTTTGTTGACACGGCCCTTGATGCTACCGCATGTAATGAGGAGCCACTTTCTCATTTTCATGCATTGGAGAGTGAACATCTTATGAGGCCTTGCAAAATGTGCAGCAAGATTTATGTCATAGTGTCCCACAAGGCACCCATGCATTGCGCACATATGCAGAGACTGTGCCGAGTCCAGGCCAGAGTGAACATGCTTATATTGGACTTTTCTCCAAGGATTACCCCCTGGGCCCTTCTACAGCATTACGAGAGGCGGGTCCAGACTCTGGTCACGCATTTGCTTAGGTCCGGAATCAAAACGCTCTCTTTACCATGAGGATTATCTCATGGAATGTGCAGGGTCTAGGGAGGCTTCCCACGCGCAGTAGGAAGCGCCTTGTTAAGGATCAGCTCCACCCTGCCATTACAAGTGGACCTATGCATGTGTTGCTTCTATCAGGGCACAAATTGGATATGAACCAATGTGGTAAAACTAGTAAGATCCTCTCTAGACACACTTTTTGGTCCGATGCACAAGGGACCAAAGGTGGGGTATGCAATGTCAGCATCACTTTTGCCTCATGTTATTGGCCGTGGTGTTATCATACTTGCTAGGGTACAATGGATTATGGTTTTGCAGTAGGGATTGAAGCTGGGTACCTTGAATATCTATGCTCCTAATGTACGGGGAGAGAGGGTGGCCCTTTGGGGCACAATCACACATCTACTACCCTTGGCTGATCATTGGATTGTTGGAGGAGACTTCAATATTGTTGAGCAGCCTTCGCGCAAAAAGGGTGGCCGTGAGGGTAGAACACACCAGTTGGAGAGAGCTTCCTGGGAGAGATTTATACTTTCCTTCTATGACAGGGATTGTTGGATAGAGGATGATTTCCAAAGGAGGCCTAATTCCTTATCTCTTTTTTTTTTCCCAGGAAAAAGATCCTTCTATTAGTTAATGAAAAACAGCCACGAGGGGCTAGATACAACCACAACAGGCTAGATACAAACTTGCCTCCATGTATGGGGTGGGGATCAAATAATCAAAAGGCGGAGAAAGATGCACTTCCCCTCCGTTTGGCCGCTCTATGAGGAGAAGGCTATCTCATACAAGGGGAGAGGAGGGGGGAATAGCCACACAGGTGGTATGTAATGCCAAGTGGGATCACCACCTCTATCGATGAGAAAAGGGCTAGGATTCCAGATCCTTAAGAAAGCTTCCCACCCCTTCCGCATGTAGTTAGAGCCACCTTGCACCTTCCCCCACCACTGACCATGGAAGGTATGGATGATGTCAAGCCAAATGCTCCTGATGGACTCCGCAAGCGGAGTGTGGGTACCCTCGATGGCTTCACTGCATCTAGCTCACCATATGTGCCAGGCTCCAATGCTACTGCAAATCTCCCATCTCTGCCATGAGCCCGGTCTCCAATGGTCAGTAGATGGGGCTGTGTCTGGTACTGCCGAAATGCGGAGGTGAGAGACCTGAAGGGCTAGCCCCCCACCATCCTCCTCATAAGCTTTGACAACCTCAACCTCTATGGCCCAAGTGACAGTGGCCCATGTAATGATCCGGGTCGAGGCCCTGTCCATTGTGAAGATGCGGATAATCCACAGCCAAACCTGTTGAGCCTTTGGGCAATCCCAAAGACAATGTCGCTGAGACTCGAGGATGTTGGGCAAGCTGCTAGTCGACCTCCAATGGCCCGACCGGCCGAAAACTGTCCCAGAGCCTCTTCCAAAAATCCGAGAGAAAACGTTGGGATAGGCCCTGTGATTGCCAATGTAATGCTGCTTGCTGCCAGGGTGCCATCAATCTCTGGCATCTGAATCCTGTGGCCTAGCAGCGCTGTGTATGCAAAAAAGCAAGCATTCAAATTCCTCTCGATCAGCAGGATCACGCCAAGTCCACTCTCCGGGTCCCACTGCAGGCGCGTGAGAGGTTGGCTCTCCCATATCCATAGCCGCCATAATCTCCCCCTGGCCACCTTGACCGAGGAGTTTATGTGCCCCTCACGTGCCTGAAATTTAATCACCCTCTGTCACCAATTTGGTCTCCTTATATCAGTCTTGAACAGTGTTTCACACGTTGTCTGGAACCAAGGTGTGAACGAGGATTTTCCACGGAATAAAGATGGAGCACTTACTAGCAAAGTTTGACTTGAAAGATGGCAATAGAGTTTGAACTACAAGGGATTTATTTGTTGGTTTAATTTTTAAGGCGACAGGTTCACACATCATTAAAGTGTGGCCGGATTTATCACCTTCTGGACATGCATATGTGAACCAAAAGAAGGCGCCTAGAGGAGTCTTGACCAACAAGTTGGGAAAAAGCACACGAGTTGATATTTTTGGCTATTCAATCACTTGTGGCCAAAAATGGAAAAAAACACAACTATTTTGGGGCTAGTCGTCACTTTTGGCCAAAAGGGAAAAAGCACACCTATTTGAGGGGCTGGTTGACTCCTTTAAAAGCAGGAGGTGAAGGATGCGCATAAGGTAGAGGTGGGGGTAGCAGATGAAAATGTTTTCTTCTCTCTCTTCCTCTCCAGAGCAATTGGCCATACACTGGGCAGCAGCCGGCAACTTCTCTCATAGGCCAATCTCGCCTTCCGTAGATGTTAATATATCTTTTCTTTCTTTCTTTTTCTCTCCTCCCCTTGTGCCAGCCGTACGGTGGGCAATAGGCAACTTCTCGCTCCTCCCCTTTGCGTTGGCCGTATAGTGGGCAGCAGGCAGCTTCTTTATCTCTTCTGTTCGCTGACCGTTTAGTCCCTCAACAGCAAGCCAGGTAGCTCTTTCCCCTTCTATTCTGTGCTGGTCGTATGTTGAGATATCGAGCTCAACTAGTGCTATGGCGGACATTGATGACCCGCCTGGGTGATAGCTTCTGCACTTATGTCACTGGCACGGTTGGTGCGATTATGGTTGATATGCCGCAAGTGGATGACAAGCCATGTGACAGCCACTTTGGAGTACTAGAGTTATGGCATAGTTATAGAGCCAGCTCATATAGTCAAGTTCACACTATAGACCGACCACTTTGTATGTTGTAGGAGAGTACTTTCCCTTTATGTATATACTCTTATCTTTTAGTTATATAAATGTAAAGAAGAGAAGAAGATAGAAGAAAATTCAGCCATCCATCTCTCTCTTGTGTCTTGCACTCTTTTGTGTATGTGTGTGTTTTGCTTGCAAGGAACTCAAGCTCTCTCTCTCCCCACATTCTCTTTATGATATCAGAGCTCCGGTTCGTGTGAGAGCTAAGGAGGCAAGCAAGAGGCAAGAACAAGCAAGGAAGGAAACGGTACACGAGTAAGAGCATCGTCATCTCTTTCCCTTCTTGGTTTAGGTACAACACCCCTCGGTAGCTCCGGGAGCTGCACATCTCCGATTGTCTACAAAGTACTTTATACTGAAGTTTTTCGGCCAGAATCGCGTTTTGGGCGCCTCTCGGTCTTCGTTCCTATCATTGCAAGGTATTTTCGACAATTTCAGGAAGTTTTGGTTAAGATTTGTCTCTAGTCAAAATTTGGTTATTGCAGTGCAGCAATGCATTTGGGAGTGCAAACAGTGTTTGCACATGTATTGTTGACATTGGGTGTATGTACAG
The DNA here is from genome assembly GCF_041138505.1 of Cibotium barometz. Lineage (NCBI taxonomy): Eukaryota > Viridiplantae > Streptophyta > Polypodiopsida > Cyatheales > Cibotiaceae > Cibotium > Cibotium barometz. The sequence continues at coordinate 27,536,074 of NC_141059.1, read as the reverse complement.
ACCTACAGGTTATGCTAAAGTACCGTTGCAGTAGTCACAGAAGATATTGCTGTATTACAGGTTGCATACAGAAATTGTCTATTGCAGTTTTTTGATTGTTGCAAGAAAACATGTCTGGTGACGGAATCAATCAGATTGTCAGTGAGAAGCTGGACAAGAACAACTTTCATGCCTAGAAGTTCAGAATGACCAATTTCCTTATGAGTAAAGGATTTTGGGACTATGTCGAAGAAGATAGTGAGGAGCCTCCTGAGTTGTCTGAAGAGAATGCCACTCCAGCAGACATAAAGGCATTCAAGAATTGAAACCAGGGTGGAAGGAAAGTCATGTATTGACTTTCAATTAATGTCACAAGAACGATGATAGGACATATACAGGATGCCAACACTCTAGTAGTTGCGTGGCAAAATCTGGTGCAAATGTTCCTGACTAACACAAAGGCAAGGAAATTGTAGCTAAAGCAAGAGCTGTGTCATGACCCTGTGAAATTGGAACAGCACAAGTTAGGACATGGTGGTCACTGAGCAAGATAAATTTTTAAAGATTCATACTTGGGTGTCCAAACAAAAAGGTAACAAGTGTGAAGGGGAACCAAGGTATTAAACTTTATAAGGTTTATAAACCTTGGGTGGCTCTTAGAAAGTTTTCAAAACTTTAAAGGGCCACAAGATAATTATGGAGGGAGGGCTACTCCACTTTTAGAGTACACGCCTCCCTCTCCATCTCTCTCTCTCTCTCTTGCTTTTTGGAAAAACTAGTCGGCTGGCTGCATGGAGAGAAACTGGTACAGGTCGCCTGAAGGGAAGCCGTACAATACATGTGCTGCAGGCACAGACTGGTACGGACAAGTACAAGCGGGTACAGTCGGTGCAGGCCAGCTGGTACAGGCGGCGCATCATACAGGCGGCTGCTGCAGATTTTCTGACGCAGGCGGCTGCAGGTACAGATTGGTACGGACAGGCCGACTGGTGCAGAACTGTGCAGGGCAGTTGGTACACACTGAACACTTCTTTTTCTCTCTCTCTCTCTTCTTCTCTTCCCCTTGTGTGAGCTCTGGAGGGCAAAGGCGGGTGGCTGCAAATTCAGGACAGCATACTCTATACTCTCAGAGCTAGTGTTTTTAAGGAGGATTGGATTGAGGGATAGCAGTGAATCTATTGAATATCTTTCTCTCTTTCCACTGGCTTACGACTGCTTCAGAGTTGTTTCTTCTGGCCCTTTGTGAGAGGAGGGGTGTGGCAGATTGAAGGGTGGAAACAGAGTTGGATGGTGGATTTGTTCTTTGGCTGAGTTTGAAGCCATGATCATGGAACAGCCAGATGCGTGCTCAAGGTTGCATTGTCTTGGTTGATTAGAGGAGACAGCAGTGTGTTGCTTTTGTGGGACACAGATCTGTATGTGTATCCTCTATGCTAAGAGGTCTTGAGGGTTGCCAGATTGGACACGCAGGTTTTATTTTCCTTGACTGGCTTTGTTGTACTCAGTTAAACTTTTCCATTGAAATTGAATAAAGAAATACCGAAAGGGGTGCCAAGCTTTGGGGCCAACAGGTGTCGTTTTCCTTTTTGTTCTGGAGCATTCTAGCTCTTGTTCATTTGTTAATTGTCTGGACTACAATTGGATAGGTGACTGCTAGTCTACCGCACTTTGGTTTCTACCAGAGGCCGGTTTCAAGGTTCCGTTGCCGGGACCCATCATCAACTTTCTTAAGGGGGTGAGCTCGTGGTTGTCTCGAGGAAAGCCATTGCTGAAAATTTCAGCAGCATGTCAGACACACAGAAGATGAATATTTTTATGATGAAGAGGAAGAGCAAGAGACCTCTCCTGAGAGAAATGAATCTGAGGATATTCTTGCAGGAGAACAGGCTGCAGAAGATGCACAATATGAGGATGTAACACAGCCAGAAGACATGCCTAGTAAAGAGGAAGATGATGCTCACTTTAAAAATCGTTTGGTAGGGGTAATGGATGTGTTTATGCAGCTCACTCAAAGTGAGAAGTTTCCTGAATTTATGAGATCCCGTTCTGAGCCTGAGAAGAAGAAGAAAGTGCGTTCTAGGAACCCACCTTAGGGCAATAGTGGTGCCTTCCCATAGGATCCTTCTTTTGGACAGTTTTCGAACATGCAAAACACTTATGGTGCAAACTCACAGAGTTCCTTTTTCGGACAGCCACCTATTCCGCAACAGTCTATGCATTTAGGCTATTTTGGTGGTGGCTCAGTGTTCCAATCTATGACTTGGGGTTACCCTCAGGGAGGCATGGATATGCCAAGGAATTTTGGGCCTGATATGCAAGGGAATATGTATGGTGGTATGCAGCCCGGAATGCAAGGAAACATGTATGGGGGCATGCAGCCCGGTATGCATAGTGGCATGTTTGGAAACATGGGAGGGATGTATGGTATACCAGGTGTGGGAACTGGCAATGTTGACCCTATGATGGACATGAATGCTAAGGGTAGCAATCTTGTGAAGCCACTTCCTTACGATAATCTAACGTCTATGGGTAAGGCAAAGGATTATAAGGAAGGGGGAGCTGCAGTGAAATTTGACACGCTCAGCGGGGCCAAAGACAAGCTAAAGGCACTTACCTTTTTACAGCAGTTTGATGCTGCTTTTTCTGGTGGAAATTACACGGAATCCTCTAAGGTGAGAAAAGCTACGACTTTTCTTAAGGGCAATGCATTGCAGTGGTGGTCCACTCTTCTTTTGCAGGGCATAGCACCATCTACTTGGATACAGTTTAAACAGGTGTTCTCTTCCGTGTGGCTCAAATCTACTTTTGAGGTGGATGTAATGACAGCATGGCACAAGTTGGATGCATCGAAGTGTGAAAATCTTGAGGATTATAATAAGAAGTTTTGGGAAGCTTTACTCCCAGTTACTTCTTATCGTACAGTGCCTTTGTTTGAGCAGGTGGAGAAGTATTGTTATGGGCTGCCCAAGGAAGTGCGTGACTATTGCATAAAGACTTGAGTTACGAGTAACAAATATGTCGCAGATGATAGAGAATGCTATGACGGCAAATGCGTTACTCACTAGAATCTCATCTGGATTTAAAGGAAGTAAAAGCTCAAGCAAGAAATCTGAAAAGTCAGGGCATGTTTTGCGTGATGCAAAAGGGCCTACAAAGAAGCGGTATAAGAAGTTACCAATGCCCAAGAGAACTCCTGAGGAGAGACAGGCTTTGATGGATGCTCGGAAGTGCTTTAATTGTACTGAGGAAGGACATATGTCTTTTAATTGTCCCAAGCGTTCGTCCCAAAAGGACTCTGACACTAAAGGGGAGCCCAAGTCTAAGAAACCAAAACCTTCTGCAGGGTTCGTTCCTAATCTTGTTGGGGAACAGCCAGGTGGTGAAGAGACTGAGTTGTGCAGGACATGGGGCAAAGTGAGAGATTAGAATGCCTTGATTTTCTTTGACACATAGTTGCAAGCATTCTTTGCATTCGTGTATTCGCATTCGAGAATGCCGAGTTTGCAAAAGAATGCATTGAGGGTGGATGCATTCGCATTCGTGGCAGGTTAAAAAAATAATTTTTTTGGGCATAAATAGAATGTTCAAAGTCAATGCTTGAAAACACAATGAAAAACTTGAAAGCTTGAAACTTGAAATTGCAGGTCAAGTTTGCAAAGGGATGCAAACTGCAAACGTTTGCAAACGTTTGCAAACGTTTGCATTCGCGAATGTTTGCAACTATGCTTTGACATAGGTGCTAGAGCCAACTTTATCTCACCGGATTTGGCTGGCCGATTGGGGATCCGCGCAGAGGAGATGGGGCCTTTGTATGAGGCTAATATGGCTTGTCCTGGGTATGCAGAACCGGTTACCCCTATTATTGGGAAGCTCAGGCTTCATGTGCAGGGTTATGTGGACAGTGAGGAGTTCTTTATCATGCCACTTGATGGATGTGATGTTTTGTTGGGTATGCCATGGTACCATAGAGTACATGCGGTGGTGGATACGCATAACAGGAAGATTACTTTGACTCATAGAGGGAAAGAGCATATTTTGGATGTAAAGCTTAAAGGGGCATCTGTCCCTATTGTATCAGCTTCGGCAATTTCATCAGTAATGAAAAAGCATCTTTCCGCGTACTTGGTTTTTGTAAAGGATGCAAAAGACGATGAGTCTAAATCTAATTTGTCTATGTTAGATAAAGACATGACTGATTTCTTAAGTGAGTTCCAAGATTGTTTTTCCGAGTCATTGCCAAGAGAACTTCCTCCGGAAAGGCCTGAAGATCATGCTATTGATCTAATTCCGGGGAGTAACCCACCAAATAGACCGCCGTACTGTGTTAGTGCAGCCCAACAAGAGGAAATTATGAGCCAGGTACAAGAGTTGTTAAAAAAGGGGTTGATCCAGCCTAGCTCATCACCCTTTTGCTCACCTGTGCTCTTAGTGCAAAAGAAAGATGGTTCTTGGTGCATGTGTATAGATTACAAGGCGCTAAACAAGAACACCATAAGAATCGATTCCCTATTCCGAGGATCGATGACATTGGACCGCTTACAGGGCTCCACAGTCTTTAGTTTGGTTTGACAAATGCTCCTGCCACATTTAACAGGATGATGGATAGGATTTTCCGGCCTCAGAGAGCGTTTGTGGGCACATTCTTTGATGATATGATTGTGCATTCACGCACAGAGGAGGAGCATAGGAAGCATTTGGCCATTGTGTTTGAAGAACTCCAGAAGCATAAGTTGGTCATTAATGGCAAGACGAGTGAGTTCTTCTTGGAAGAGATACACTTCTTGGGACATATCGTGTCTAAACATGGAGTCCGTATGGATCCTTCGAAAGTGGAAGCAATTCTCAATTGGCCAGATTTGAGGACCGTGCATGATGTACGCAGCTTTTTGGGATTGTGCTCCTATTACAGGCGGTACATACGGTATTTTGCTGAGATTACTTCGCTCCTTCATGCTTTAACTAAGAAGGGAACTCCGTTTCGATGGGCTGATCGGGAAATTGCAGCCTTTAAAAAGCTTAAAGAAAAGCTTACTTCGGATCCCGTATTGATATTACCGGATCTCCAAAAGGCTTTTGTTGTCCAATGTGATGCACGAGGAAACAGCATTGGAGCAATTCTCATGCAGGAAGGACATGTGATAGCCTATGAGAGTCGTATATTACAGAATGTCGAGAAGCATTTACAGGTTTATGAGAAAGAGATGTTAGCTGTATTTCATGCTCTTTCTACATGGAAACACTATTTGCTTGGGGCTGATTTCACTGTGCAGACAGATCAGGCTTAGTTCCGTACGTCGTACGACTGAAATCGTACGTACTTGCTGTACGGTACGGTACCGTACGGATTCGTACGATACCGTACGTTTTTTTTTTTTTGGGTGTCGTCGTCGTTGTTGTTGTTGTTGTTGTTGTTGTTGCGTGGAGCAATTTCAGTCTTCTAGAGAGCCATTCATCGCCATTTGCAGCCTATAGGGAGCTGTTTGTCAGCGTGTGCACTTGCCATTGCCATATTAGGCAAGCGATCATATTGCCTGATGAGGAGGACGAGGCAATCTTCATGGAGCTCTATAGTGAGCTTGTGGCAGCAGATACTCGCAGCACCAGGAGTCAGCATGGACGGGGGCCCGAGCAGTTGGAGTTCATAGGCCTCCGCCTTCGGCATCGGCAAAGGGTGGCCTTCGCACGTATGTGAGGCGGGGATCCTCGAGCTCCAATCCCCGCCTTCATGATGATATTCCATTGCCCCCTCATGATGATACCCCACTGCCTAGAGAGCCCTTGTTTGATGATGATGGCAACCTACTTAGCGAGAATGATCCTCAGAGTGTCTCGTCCACCTTCGAAGAGTCCTCTTCAGAGAACTCTCTTGATGGACACTCTAGTAGTGATCATGTTGATGATCATGCAGATGTTGGTGATGATGTAGACTTTTGATATGTTATAGCTCTCTAGGCATTGGGCATCTATCTCCTTCTAGCCCATCGATGATGTATTGTAGTATGTAGTATCATGTATGTACGCATGTTGGAACTTGGCGGTCGCCCATGCCATGAGTTTTTGGCCTATCCTTTTGTAGCAATTTTGTACTCTAATGGCATGATGACATTATGTTCATGGTTCTACTATTTTGTAACTTCTTGTCTACAATTTTTAAGTTTAGGAAGTATTAAAAAAAAACGTACTAATATCGTACCGCACCTCAAAAAATTTTAAGGTACCAATTAGTACCGTATTTTATCGTACCGTACCGTACCGTACCTTTCGTACTAACTAACCATGAGACAGATCATCAGACCTTGCGTTATTTCCTCACGCAAACTAAACTTTCTGAGAAGCATATGAGATGGGCCAACTTTTTGTCTATGTTCCACTTTCAGAACGTACATGTGGAAGGCAAAAAGAATGTTGTGGCAGATGCTTTGTCACGCAAGCGACAGGTCTCAGCAGTTTCACTTGCTTATCATCGTGAGCTTGATGAGATGAAAGAGCAGTATGCCCAGGATGAGGATTTCGGAAGGCTTTATAATCATATGTCTGAGGGTCAGCAGCATGATCATTATACTCTCAGGGATGGCTTTTTGTCGATGCATGGTAGACTGTGTGTTACCAGGCAGTTACGACTCAAGATTATGATTGAAAGTCATGCTCCACCGTATGTAGGTCATAGAGGTATTGACACCACGGTAAAGACAGTTGAGACTTTCTTTTATTGGCCGACCTTGAGAAGAGATGTTGATGCTTTTGTTAGGCAATGCATCATATGTCAGAAGGTGAAGTTTGACCGTCAAAAGACACCAGGGTTACTTCAGCCTTTACCTATTCCAGATAGACCATGGGAGAGCATTGCCATGGATTTTATATTTGATCTTCCGAGGAAACAAACGGGGAATGATGGCATTTGGACTATCATATGCAAGTTCAATAAGCAGGCTCATTTCATTCTCGTGCGTAAGACGATCAAAGTTGATCATATGGTAAAGTTGTTCATGGCGAACATCTTCAAGTATCATGGCTTGCCTTCGTCTATCATTAGTGACCGTGATCCACGGATGACCTATTTATTTTGGAGACGGTTGTTTGACAACATGGGTACAACTCTCAAGTTTTCATCATCGTTTCATCCCCAAAAAGATGGTCAATCGGAAGAGGCTAATTCTACAGTGTTAGATCTTCTTAAGTGTTATGTGTCAGAGCACAAGCAACAATGGGAAAAGTATCTTCCTTTGGTGGAGTTTGTTTATAACAACACCGTCCATACCTTGACGGGCAAGGCGCCTTTTGAGATTGTGGAGGGAGGGAAGAAGGTACCACCTATTTTGCACACAAAGGATAAGATCTTTGAGGCTGACCAGTATGTGGAGAACATGCATGAAGCTTATCGGAGAGTCAAGTTGGCACTCCAAAAAACTCAGCAAAAGCAAAAGAATGCAGCAGACCGTCACAGACATGCATTAGAGTTTGCATTGGGTGATTGGGTTCTTTTGCGATTTGAGAAAGCTAGGCTCAAAAAGATGAAGGATAAAGAGCGCTTATTCCCTAAGTTGAGCATGCGCTATTATGGACCTTTTCAGGTATTGGAAAAGATTGGTGTGGTAGCCTATCGTTTGAAGCTACCAGATCACTGGAGGATTCACAATGCATTTCATGTGAGTCTACTTAGACCTTTCCGTGGGGATGTGCCTGAGGATGTATCAGATGAGGCTCAGCCGGAAGTTGAGGAACTTGATGAGGTTCTTATTCCAGAGCAGGTACTGGCACATAAGAAAAGAAAGGTACGAGGTAAAGTTTCCCGTCGCTATCTTTTGAAGTTCAAGAACTATTCACCGATGGATGCGAAGTGGATGGAGGAAGGTGACTTAACAGATTCACCTCAATTTTTGCACCTTTATCTCGATGCCTTTGAGTTGGAGCCGACTCTTGTTACGGCTCATTCAGGTTCAGCAGAGCATGGGTCTGGAGCATTGCCTGATGCTCAAGAGGGGGGTAGCACCTCCACTCCCTTGATACAGACAGGCTCAGATGACATCTAGAGGTCGCTTGGTGTAGCTTTTGTCTCACCCGAAGGTACTGATGGCTGACACTACATCTGTTTATGGGACTTCTATGATATGTGTACTAGTCACATTGGATGTTGTGGTTGTGTATGGTTCACAGTGGTATACAACTTGGACTATTACTACACCATTGGTTTGCAGTGAATGTTGCTACATATGCATGGCTTAGAGAGATTGGGACACTGATCTTGCCATATTGTACTTTTCACTTTGAATGTCTTGCTGTATCACAAGATTGCAATTGGGGACGCTTGCCATTTTTCAAGAGGGGGGTATGTCATGACCCTGTGAAATTGGAACAGCACAAGTGTGGGCATGGTGGTCAGTGAGCAAGATAAATTTTTAAAGATTCATACTTGGGTGTCCAGACAAAAAGGTAACAGGTGTGGACAACCCCAAGTGTGAAGGGGGACCAAGGTATTAAACTTTATAAGGATTATAAACCTTGGGTGGCCCTTAGAAAGTTTTAACAACTTTAAAGAGCCACTAGGATAATTATGGAGGGAGGGCTACTCCACTTTTAGAGTACACGCCTCTCTCTCCATCTCTCTCTCTCTTGCTTTTTGGAAAAACTAGTCGGCTGGCTGCGTGGAGAGAACAGGTCGGCTGGCTGCGTGGAGAGAAACTGGTACAGGTCACCTGAAGGGAAGCCGTACAGTACATATGCTGCAAGTATAGACGGGTACGGACAGGTACAGACGGGTACAGTCGGTGCATGCCAGCTGGTACAGGCGGCGCATCATACAGGCTGCTGCAGGGCGACTGGTACGGACAGGTATATGCAGCTGCTGTAGTTTTGCCAACGCAAGCGATTGCAGGTACAGATTGGTACGGACAAGTATAGGCGGCTGCTGCAGATTTTCTGACACAGGCAGCTGCAGGTACAGATTGGTACGGACATACTCTATACTCTCAGAGCTGGTGTTTTTGAGGAGGATTGGACTGAAGGACAGTAGTGAATCTGTTGAATATCTTTCTCTCTCTTTCCACTAGCTTACGACTGCTTCAGAGTTGTTTCTTCTGGCCCTTTGTGAGAGGAGGGGTGTGGCAGATTGAAGGGTGGAAACAGAGTTGGATGGTGGATTTGTTCTTTGGCTGAGTTTGAAGCCATGATCATGGAACAGCCAGATGCGTGCTCAAGGCTTCCCTGTTGCATTGTCTTGGTTGATTAGAGGAGACAGCAGTGTGTTGCTTTTGTGGGACACAGATCTGTATGTGTATCCTCTATGCTAAGACGTCTTGAGGGTTGCCAGATTAGACATGCAGGTTTTATTTTCCTTGACTAGCTTTGTTGTACTCAGTTAAACTTTTCCATTGAAATTGAATAAAGAAATACTGAAAGGGGCGCCAAGCTTTGGGGCCAACAGGTGTCATTTTCCTTTTTGTTCTGGAGCATTCTAGCTCTTGTTCATTTGTAAATTGTCTCGACTACAATTGGATAGGTGACTGCTAGTCTACCGCATATTGTGGAAAAGAAAAGTATTTCTATCAATGAGTATACTTTAAAGATCAAGGACATTGTTGAATCCCTTGGGTCCATCAATGTATCGGTGGAAGATAATGATTTGGTGAGTGTCTGTTTGAATGGGCTTGGCAAAGAGTATAAGCCATTCGAGACCTCCATTGCAGTCAGGGAGAATATTCCAAACTTTTGGGACTTGGTGTCTATGCTGATAATAGAGGAAAAGTCACTAGGTGAGGACTCTTCTTCACAAAGCAAGAACACATCGGAACAGGCCTTTTACTCTACTTCAGGTAGAGGCAGAGGTAGAGGCCGTGGTCGAGGCTAAGGTGGTGGCCGACAAAGAAATCAAAATTCTAGACAACAACAGTCCAATGATTCGTAGCAGCAATCATACACAGGTGAAAGAGGTGTTGGGTTTTATGCTGTGTATGCACCCAGAGGAGTGCTAGTGATCATCAGTAGGTTACTGGGGCACTTTTTACTTCAGTTAGTGGAGGTTTTTTCCCCCAGTTTAGTTCAGTTTCACTTATATGCAGTTTATAAGTGTTTTGGTCCACCCGGCACATTTATGGCCGGTCATGTGAACACTTATCCTTTAGGGGTCACTATCATGTGGCTTGTACTTCACTTTTCATCATTGAGATATCTACAGCAGTCGTGTTCACTCTCCACATTGGTTTCCACGCCTGTTTTCTTTCTGTAAACCCTAACCCTAACCCTGTTAAGTCTTCAATTGGTATCAGAGCCATTGAAGCTTTGCCCTTGTTCATTGCCCGTACACATCCAAGTTTGTTTTTGTTGCTGCTGCCGTACAGCACCCGTACCTTCTGCCCGTACTTCTGAGCGCCGTACAGCTGTGCGCCTGCTGTCCGTACTCCCATTGTGCGCCGCCTTCAGCTTCAGCCGTGCGCACTAGCTGCCCGTACATCCAGGGTTAGGGTTAGGGTTTACAGAAAGAAAACAGGCGTGGAAACCAATGTGGAGAGTGAACACGACTGCTGTAGATATCTCAATGATGAAAAGTGAAGTACAAGCCACATGATAGTGACCCCTAAAGGATAAGTGTTCACATGACCGGCCATAAATGTGCCGGGTGGACCAAAACACTTATAAACTGCATATAAGTGAAACTGAACTAAACTGGGGGAAAAAACCTCCACTAACTGAAGTAAAAAGTGCCCCAGTAACCTACTGATGATCACTAGCACTCCTCTGGGTGCATACACAGCATAAAACCCAACAAACCCCCCTGGAGTGATATGTGATCACTGTACATCATCCACCAAAAGGAAACAAATTCAAAGCATTGCGGAATGCTTCAAATTTCGGACGTGGTAATGCCTTGGTGAAGATGTCTGCCACATTCTGATCTGTAGGACAGTAGATCAGACTGATATCTCCTGCCTGGAGTCTCTCCCGAACAAAATGATAGTGAATCTCAATGTGTTTCGTGCGAGCATGAAACACAGGATTCCTGGCCACAGCAATGGCACTCTGACTATCAGTATAGATAGGTGTAGGCTCCTCCACTGAAATATCCATATCAGTCATAAGACGACGCAGCCAAACACACTCAACAGTAGTAGTGTAGGCTGCTCTGTACTCTGCCTCACAAGATGAAGTGGCCACTGTGGTCTGTTTCTTGCTTAGCCAAGAAATGCATGAAGCGCCAAGGAAGAAACAATTCCCACTAGTGGAATGTCTGGTATCAAAATCACCAGCCCAATCTGAATCACTGTAAGCATGTAACTGCATGTCACCCCCCTCAGGATAAAGCAACCCAAGAGACAAGGTACCCTGCAAATAACGGAATACACGCTTCACAGCTTGCCAATGTGACAACCGTGGGCTGTGCATGAATCTGCTCAACTGAGAGACTGCATACTGAATATCTGGCCTTGTATTACACAAGTATATGAGGCACCCAACAGCCTGAGCATATGTAGTGGCATCAAAGGAAACACTGTCATCTTGTAGTGACAGTTTCATCCCAGGCTCCATAGGAGTACTAATAGGCTTGCAATCCTGAAATTTAAACTTCTCCAGAAGTTTAGTAACATAACGTGATTGCAACAACCCAATGCCTCTGTTATCCTGCACAAACTGTATGCCCAAATAGTAATGTACAAGGCCCAAGTCAGACATGTCAAATGTCTGTTGCAGTATCTCTTTAAATGCTGCAATTTTGTCATCATTTGATCCCATGAGCAAGAGATCATCCACATAAAGACTGATGACCAGCAGATCTGTCTCTTCTTTCTTCACATACAAAGTGGTCTCTGATGGACTGTTCACAAATCCCTGAGTGAGTAGAAAAGCATCTATTTTTGCATACCAAGCTCGTGGAGCTTGTTTCAAACCATACAAGGCCTTTTTCAGCCTGCATACTTTCCTCTCATGACCATGTTTTGCAAATCCCATGGGCTGAAACACATAAACTTCCTCCTCGAGGTCCCCATGTAGGAATGCAGTCTTTATGTCCAACTGATGAACAACCCAACCACGATGTGCAGCCAATGCAATGACACACCTAAGTGTCGACATACGGGATGTAGGAGCAAATGTCTCCTCATAATCAATGCCCTTCTTCTGTGCATAGCCCTTTGCAACTAGACGGGCTTTGTACCTGTCAATGGATCCATCTGCATGTCTTTTCAACTTGTAGACCCATTTAGTACCAATGGCTTTCTTGCCTTTGGGCAGATCAACCAAATCCCATGTTTGATTCTTTTTAATAGAATCAATCTCATCCTGCATGGCTTTGTTCCAATGCACATTATCTCGTGCATCCACAAATGAATCAGGCTCATCATCATCCTGTAAACTGGCTGCCATAACCAGATTCAAATCCATGATGTGTGCATGCTCATTGGTCCTTGTCTCCCTACGAGTACGACCAGCAAGAGGACCTTCTAAATGGCTGTCCTGTAATGTCCTCAAATACCATCTAGGTATATGTCTGACCTGTGGTGCCTGCTGTCCCATATTTGGTTCAGCTTCTGGTTCATTTGGCTGCTGAATTTCTGCACCACCTACATCATTTGCTGGCTGTCCAGTACCCTCATAAGTTGGATCACCAACTGTGGAATGAAACTCCATGGGTAGTAGACCTTCAAACACATCATTTTCAGCCTGATTTGCCTCATAACCAGCCATGGATAATTCTGATTTTTCATCAAAAATCACATCCCGACTGATGAATATCTTCCTGGATAGTGGGTCATATAACCTGTAGCCCTTGCTCTCACGGCTATACCCAACAAAAATGCATTTTGTGGCTTTATCATGAAGCTTCCTCCTCAACTCTTTGGGTATGTGTGCATATGCGAGACACCCAAAGATACGAAAATGTGATACAGAAGGCTTGCGGCCATGCCAAGCCTCAAAAGGAGTAATAGAAACCAATGCCTTTGTGGGACATCGATTCAAAATATGACAAGCACACATTACTGCTTCCACCCAAAAGATATGTGGTAGTCTTTTTGCCTTTAGCATACATCTGGCCATCTCCATGAGTGACCGATTTTTCCTTTCTGCAACCCCATTCTGCTGTGGAGTGTAAGGAGTAGTATACTGATGTTTTATACCTCTACTCCCAAGAAAGGAATTCAGCACATGTGACATATATTCCCCCCCTCGGTCAGAACGGAGAGTCTTTACTTTGCATCCTGACTCTGTCTCAGCAAGTGCTACAAAGGCCAAAAATGCATCATATACCTGTGATTTCTGTGTCAAAGGATAGACCCAGCATATACGAGAGAAGTCATCAATAAATGTTGCAAAATAAAAGCAACCACCTAATGACTTTGTCTGCATGGGACCACAAAGATCACTGTGTATAAGTTGCAACTTTGCAGTTGCTCTTAGAGCCTGATCACGTGGGAAGGAAAACCTGTGCATTTTTCCCAAAATACATCCTTCACAAATGTGATCTGGAGGCTTCTCCATGAGAGGTAGATCTGTAAACATATTATGTCGCTGCATAAGCATAAGACTACCAAAATTTACATGCCCCATGCGAGCATGCCATAACTCCGCATCAACCATAGCTGGAGTAAGAGTGAATGCATGATAAGCAGACTGATCCACTGGCTGAAATGCATCCAACTCATAAAGTCCATGACATAATGTACCAGTAAGCATCAAGGTCAAGGCATTTGCTTTGTCTCTGACCATGCATTTATCATCATCAAAATGGACTTGCATTCCACAATGTGCTAAAGAAGAAATGGACAACAAATTCTTCTTTATCCCTGGTACATATAAGGCATCTGTAAGGCGGAGAATGGAGCCATCAATGGCTGTAAGCTGAATCTCCCCAATGCCACACACTGGATATGAAGCATTGTTGGCACACTGAACAGTTTTGCCAACAGGGGCAGGGCCAACATGATTAAACAAATCCCTGCGAGATGTGATATGCTTTGAGGCACCACTATCAAAATACCAAGTACATGCATGCTCTGTCAAACTGAGTGCCTGTGAAGACCAAGAGGCATCATAGCTGCATGTAAAAAAATAGTAATCCTTGTCCTCAACAAAAGAAGCAGTCTCTGGAGGAGCTTTAGGAGCATCATTAACAGACATCCCAGCTTCCTTTGCCTTCTCTTTGGCAATCCTCTTCCTACATTCCGTGATGTAGTGACCTGGCTTCTTACAGTAATGACATTTGCCCTTCTTCTTGGGCTGTCCATCACTTTTCTTGGTATCCTGTGAAGAACCACCATCACCTGAATTTTGATTTGCACTCTTTGGCTGAGATTTCCCTTTCCCCTTTTGACCTGTAGTAAATGCTTGTTCAGAATTTGTGTTCATATTCATATTCTTCCTCATTTGCTCCTCTTGTAGTAAGAGAGCAACAAGTTCCTGATACTTGAGGGGTTCAACAGCATTCCTCATGCTGAGGTTCAAAGAGGTATGGAAAGCCAAGTAAGATCTTGGCAAAGAGTGCAAGATGGTGGACACAAGCTGTGTCTCAGGAATAATCTCATCCACATTGATGAGTTGCTCTCTCAAATCCTGCAGCTTGTTCAAGTGGCTAGACATATCATCTCCTTCATTCATTTTCTGATTTTCCAGCTCTCTTTTCAAAAATGAGATCCTAGCCTCGTTACGAGCAGCATACATCTGCTCCAAAGTCACCCATGCATTCTGTGAAGTGCCAGCTGAACGAATATGAGGTATAATGGACCTCTGAACTGACAATGCAATGAGTGACAATGCTTGTGCATCCCTGGCATCCCATGTCTTTTGAGCATTTGTTCTCTGAACAGGCAATGGCTGTCCTGGAGCCTGTACCTGTTGTCCTCGTCCACGAGCACCCCCTTGAGGAGGAGTCTCTGGAGCCAATGGACCTGGACGTGGTTCATCACCACTAACAAAATCCCAAAGACCTTTTGCCACAAGCACATTTTTCAGTATAAAACTCCACAAGGAGTAGTTCGTGCCATCCAATTTGTCTTCCTTAGACAAATATGTGAATACATCACTTTGCTGTTGATTTGCCATTATGCTTTACGCACAATGTTGTACCTGTTTACCAAAAAACCCAATAGCAAAAACCCTTATAACAACTGTACTCCACTGAATACAGTTCACCCAAATCTGCCTGCACTCTCAATCCTCTGAATGTGCAGCTTAATGCACCAATGACTGAGTAGAGCAGCAAATGGCGTACACAATGCCAAAATGCCCCAAAAATGCCCAAATTTGCTGCACCCAAACTGTGCAAAAAATCTGTATATTTTCTTGCTAGAAAATCTGCCTGTTGTGCCTGTATATTTTTCACAAAGAAAAATAAGAATGCCCAAAACTCAAAACCTGTAATGCTTACCAACTGAGATATGAGTTGATTGTTGTACTCTGCAGGTACTTTACGAAACCAGTCCTCTGTAAGCAAGCAGGTACAGTCCTCAAATACACAGCACTGAATGCTGCACTGAAAGTACACAGTGCACGTTTCTCTGTGCAGGTGACAAAAAAACGATGACTGTACAGAAGCTAGTCGAAGGCCTATACACAGCTGGTATATACGGGCAGGTATACGTCAGGTACAGTCGGGCGAGCAGGTTCACTGAAGACACGTCAGGTACAGTCGCCTGGTGTACGGATGCAAGTGTACGGGCAGCAAGTGATGGTGGCTGCGCTTGACTGGCTGCAGGTGTCGACTTGCAGACGAATACCAGCAGGCGGCGACTTGTAGTACTATTGGCGCTGAAGGCGTAGGCGCACGGTGGCTAGTACACGTGTGTAAATGTAGGCGACGCCTGTTGTTGTACTTTATTGAAGGCGACGTGCGACTGGATGTACGGGCAGCTAGTGCGCACGGCTGAAGCTGAAGGCGGCGCACAATGGGAGTACGGACAGCAGGCGCACAGCTGTACGGCGCTCAGAAGTACGGGCAGAAGGTACGGGTGCTGTACGGCAGCAGCAACAAAAACAAACTTGGATGTGTACGGGCAATGAACAAGGGCAAAGCTTCAATGGCTCTGATACCAATTGAAGACTTAACAGGGTTAGGGTTAGGGTTTACAGAAAGAAAACAGGCGTGGAAACCAATGTGGAGAGTGAACACGACTGCTGTAGATATCTCAATGATGAAAAGTGAAGTACAAGCCACATGATAGTGACCCCTAAAGGATAAGTGTTCACATGACCGGCCATAAATGTGCCGGGTGGACCAAAACACTTATAAACTGCATATAAGTGAAACTGAACTAAACTGGGAGAAAAAACCTCCACTAACTGAAGTAAAAAGTGCCCCAGTAACCTACTGATGATCACTAGCACTCCTCTGGGTGCATACACAGCATAAAACCCAACAAGAGGCCAGTCTAGAGACGAGGGAGCCAAAGAGGCCAAGGTGGTTGGCAAAGAAATCAAAATACAAATAGCATAGGGTGCTATTATTGTGGCAAACTAGGACACACGGCAAAGGACTGCTATATAAAACAGAATAACATTAAAAGTGAAAAGTTGCAGTAAGGCAACTATGCATCATCTAGTAAACAAGGAGGTGATGACAGAAATAAGTAGCTGTTTGTGATGCAGCACATGCTCAATAACAGGAGATGTGTCAGGGTCTCAAGATACATGTTATGTGGATTCTGGCACCTCTAACCACATGATCAATCATGTTGAGTGGTTTAGAGACATGCAGAAAATGAAAAACCAAGTTATGTAAAAACAGGTGATGATATTGCGCATCCCATTGCGTATGTTGGTAAAGTGCCATTGTCTATGCACGATGGCAAAATAAAGTACTTGGCACATATACTTCATGTTCCAAATATTACACAGACCCTGGTTTCTGTTGGACAGACGTCTACTTTGGATGTGAACATGCCTGAAGTAAAGGCGGCCATGTTTGCACATGGAATAGGTGTCATTTGCAGATATTAACATATGGTA
Organism: Cibotium barometz; assembly: GCF_041138505.1. Classification (NCBI taxonomy): domain Eukaryota; kingdom Viridiplantae; phylum Streptophyta; class Polypodiopsida; order Cyatheales; family Cibotiaceae; genus Cibotium; species Cibotium barometz. Next base: position 27,519,166 of record NC_141059.1, on the reverse strand, counting down.
CAAGCGCATTGGTCATGTGAATGTACAGCGAGGACTGAAGTCTATGCAGATCCAAAATATTGTTGCAGGTTTACCAAAGTTTAAGGTTATTGGTATGCACAAAGTATGCGAAGTATGCCAACTTGGTAAGCAAGCTAAACATGCTTTCCTATATGAAAAGCATGTTAGTGCAAGGCCATTAGATGTCATACATTCAGATGTATGGGGACCCAAGACTACAACAATTAAAGGTTGCAGGTATTATGTTACATTCATTGATGACCCCACTAGGAAAGTGTGGGTTTACTTCATGAAGGAGAAAAGTGAGGTGTTTGCTCACTTTCAGAGAACCAAAGTCTTGGTCAAGAAGGAAAAAGACATGCAAATAAAATGCTTGAGATTAGATGGTGGGGAAGAATATTTCTCCAATGAGTTCAGCGATTTTCTGAGGAAGCAGGGAATCAAGAGACAGTTTACATGCAGATACACTCCGCAAGAGAATGGTGTTATAGAAAGAAAAAACAAGCACATTGCAGAAGTGGCACATGCCTTGATGGCTGGCAAGAATATGCCACATTATTTTTGGGCAGAAGCAATAGCAACAGCTGTGAACATTATGAACAGGACACCCACTGCAGTTATTCATGGTATGACACCTGAACAGAAGTTTGCACACATAAGACCAGATGTGTCTCACTTGAAAGTGTTTGGGTGTATTGCATATGTGCATGCTCTTGATGAAGTGAGAACACAGTTGGATCCAAAGACAAAGAAATGCATCTTTATTGGTTATGCTATGGAGCAGAAAGATTATAGGTGTTATAACCCTACCACTCGTGAGATGCGAGTGAGCAGAGATGTTGTCTTTGACGAGATGAGTAGCTGGTATGCACCAGTAGTGAAGGCAATAAAAGATGCAGATGTAAGAAGTGTTGATGCTACACCACATGTAGAGCAGTTATCATAGGTGCTTAGTGGACCTGGAGAGTCCTCTAACACTGGATCCAATGTTAGCCCATGGTTAGGCAAGTTGAGGACAGATTTAGGTACACATGTATCACGCAAAGGGAAGGAAAAGGTAGATCAACCTTTTGTGCCTAATCTGTCAGTAGGTCACTCATATGTGGATGGCAACTCTAACGGCTCGGAGCAGAGCCTTGATGAGGAGCTTGGCATTCCATCGGTGGTTACTTCTGGTGTAAGGAGAACGAGAGCTGTTTTGAGAACACCTGGCAGTGATCCAGGTGTACGTAGGTCTACGAGAATTAGGTATTCTGTTGATAGGTTGAGATATGATAGATATACAGTCGTCATTATGCTTACATAGTTAAAGCAATGCAGGAATTGGAGCCCACTTGTTTTGAGCAGGCACTTGGAAATAAGAAATGGAAAGATGCAATGAATGAGGAGAAGGCAGCATTGGATTCAAATGCAACATGGGAGTTAGTGTCTTTGCCTAAGGAAAAGAAGGCAATTGGATGTAAGTGGGTGTATAAGTCAAGCATAACGTTGATGGTTCACTGTGCAGGTATAAGGCAAGATTGGTGGCCAAAGGCTATGCGCAGACTTAATGGCATTAACTATGAAGACACATTCAGCCCGGTTGCAAGAATGGAAACTGTGAGAGTTGTCATTGCTATGGCTGCAACAAAGAGTTGGTCTTTACATCACATGGATATAAAGAATGCCTTCTTGCATGGTGATTTGCAAGAAGAAGTTTACATGATGCAACCACCAGGTTATGAGAGTGATGCATACCCAGATTTTGTGTGTAGGTTATGCAAAGCCTTGTATGGCTTGAAGCAAGCACCCAGGGCATGGTCAAACAAGATCGGAAGTATCTTGTTACTATTGGATTTCAAATATCCAATGCAGATTTTTCACTTTATGTGAAAAAGCCAGACAGAGGGATCATGCTATTAGTCATCTATGTGGATGACTTGATTATCACTGGTGATAGTGATGTTGATATACAGGATGTCAGGAAGCTTTTGAAGCAAAAGCTTGAGATGAAGGATTCAGGTGAGCTGCGATATTTTTTGGGCATAGAGATGGTGAGATCACCTCATGGCATTTTGTTATTGCAGAGGCAATATGGCTTGGACACGTTGTCCAAGTATGGTATGACAAGCTGTAAGCCTATTTCAGTGTCATTAGAGCAGAACGCAAAGCTTTCCGCAGATACATGTGAGCTTTTAGAGGACCCCACTACATACAGGCACATAGTGGGTAGCTTGATCTACATGACCATTACTAGGCCAGACTTGAGTTATGTTGTTGGACTTGTGTGATGGTTAATGTCAATAGTGCAGCCACACGATAGAGTGAGGAGAAGAGAAAGATGAGATGATAATTAACAAGATAATCAACACAACACTAAAGGAATTGTGGGAGTACAAGATGTAGTGGAAAGCATAAAATCATTATACAAGTAGATCCTTTTTATATGAGAGACCTCATTACATATTCTAAGCATATGCTTGATTTGATGCCACCACATATGCTAAATAAGATTCCACCACATATGCTAAGTATGATGCCACCACATATGCCAAATATGATGCCACCACATATGTCTTGTAAGAGGCTGCTTCTACACAAGAGACTTATACATACTAGTGGTTGTTCACACATTGGAACCGCTTTATTTAAGGCTTACATTCAATGCTAGTTTACTCAACCACCTAGCACTTGTTTATTCCCACATTAATCACTAATAGTATTTAACATTCTTCCCCATAGTGATATGTGGCTAGAAAGCCCAATCATCTTGGACTAGGTTTACTTTATCTTTTGGCTGCTGTTTCTTGTCGTCCGAGGTAGAAGAAGCGGAATTCGCAGAGTCTTCATCAACCTTCAACTTTGCAAGCCTCTTCCGATATTCTTTGATGTAGTGTCCTGGCTTGTGGCAATAGTGACACTTTCCTTTCTTCTTCTTGGTGTCACCCTGTGACGAGTCCACTTTGCCTTTGTCCCTAGAGAATTAGACTCCGTCTCCTTTGCTTGCATCACCCCTGAATGTGTTCTTCCTTCTCTTCTCCTCTTGGAGGAGTAATCCAACCAACTCCTCGAAGGATATAGGATTGCCTCCTCCTCTCATAGAGAGATTCAGAGAAGTATGGAAACTCTAATAGGACTCGAGTAAGGATTTAAGAACTGTGGTGATCAATTTCCTATTATCAACTACCTCATCTATATTCAGCAGTTGTTCTTTAAGGTCTGTTACCTTGGTGATGATCTGAAATGGAATCACCTTCATTGACGGTCAAGTCGTCCGATTCCCGCATTAGGTACATGACTCGTGCTTCATTACGGGACTGGAACAGGGTCTAGAGGACCACCAAGCAACCCTTGCAGAGCTGCAGGATCGGATGTAAGGTACAATCGAGCACTTGACTGAGAGAGCGACCATATATATGTATATATATGTATATATATATATGTATATGTATGTATATATATATATGTATATGTATATATATGTATATATATATATGTATATATATATATATATATGTATGTATGTATGTATATATATACCTATATGAATCCGGGAACATGCCCAAATTCACCTTTTAGGAACGTGCATGTTATATACTCATGGTAGTCAGCCCACAAGACTATATAACTATCAACTCCATTATGCATAATAGTATGGACTAGATACTATGACATCCCCACTAACGTCATCACTGCCCAATAGTGAGTGTAGAACTTTGTATCAAGATATGCTCTCACACACACATAAGAGCATATATTCACACAAAGGCCTTCGTACTGAGTTTCTGTCAAACTTTCGGAGATGCAGGGCAGACCCAGCCATAATGAAGCCCAGCACTAAGGGAAGTAGCAAATAGAAAGAATTAGTACAGCAAATAAGTAGTTGATAAGGCAAATGCACTGCTAAAGATAGAAAGAATAAGCACAATATCAACTGGCCGCAACTCGGGTGAAAAATTCACAATGTGAAATTTGCATGTCTACTAATACAACTGAATTATATACCTAGATGAGTCCAGGAACATGCCCAAATTCACCTTTTAGGAAAGTGCATGCTTGAGCATCACGGGCATCCCACCATCTTTGGTCTTCACTGGGTCCAGGAGGTGGTGCTGTAATGCCTGACACAACTTGTGCCACAATCTGAGTCGCCCTTGATGTCGAGGCGCTAGGAGTTGGTGCAACAGGACGAGGCTCTTGCCCCCTGAAAATCTCTCATAGCCTCTTCGCAATTAAGAGATTCTTGAGCATGAAACTCCATAACGAGTAGTTGGGACCATCAAGTTGATCGGTTGTCATGAAGGCACCGAATCCAAAAAGCTCATTGGAAGTGGCTCTTTGCAACATCCTCACAATAGTACGAGATTTTCCAAAGCTGGAGAGAGAACTAGGAATTGGAAGCCCTTGAATGAGCTAACACAAGACTCCGGGAGTAGTACACAAGAACAAGAGTGCTTATGGATGCTTCCACCTTAGAAAACCTCCCCTAATGAACAAGAATCCCCAAATATACACCACAAAGGCTTTGTATTTGACAAAAAAGAAGGTATGAAAAGAAAGCCCCAAACCTCTGTGAGGAAGATGCTGTTGATTGCTATCTTCCCTCTTTCCCTCAAATAGAGCAAGCTAAGCTTGGAAGTGGAGAACCAAACCGAGATGGAGCTGGAGATGTGGGCGGACAGCAAGCTGAGGCCCTTGTAGGTCTGAGCGTAGCACCAATTGAGCAACCAGTTGAGGAGGCGGAGGTGGGCGCTAGCGGCAGTTCTTAGCGTAGCAGGAGCTAAGCCGGCAAAACTAGGCGCAGGCAGCAGCCGAACGGAGGCAAGAGCTGGGTGGACAGGTGACGGCGCAGGCAGAAACGACACTTGGACCGGCGGCCACGAGCTGACCACCTGCGCGGTGGTTGGCTGCGCACGAGCGCCGCCCAAATTCTAGCGGCAACTGGCTTTGGATCGTTGGTGACGGGCGACAGCTAGCTCTGGGACCGCGGAGATGGGTGGCGCTTGGCTCTGAGACGGTAGCGGAATCTGGGCACAAAGCTCCACTACTAGCTCTAATACCAATTGATGGCTAATGTCAATAGTGCAACCACACAATAGAGTGAGGAGAAGAGGGAGATGAGATGATAATTAACAAGATAATCAACACAGCACTAAAGTGGGAGTACAAGATGTAGTGGAAAGCATAAATTCATTATACAAGTAGGTCCTTTTTATATGAGAGACCTCATTAGATATTCTAAGAATATGCTTGATTTGATGCCACCACATATGCTAAATAAGATTCCACCAAATATTCTAAGTATGATGCCACCACATAAGCCTTTTAAGAGGCTGCTCCTACACAAGAGACTTATACATACTAGCGGTTGTTCACAGCTTTATTTAAGGCTTACATTCAATGCTAGTTTACTCAACCACCTAGCACTTGTTTATTCCCACATTAATCACTATTAATATTTAACATTGTGAGCCACTTTATACAAGCCCCTAGGAAGCCACACTTGAATGCAGCTAGACGGATTCTCAAGTACATAAAGTCCACAGTTGATTACGGACTTTTCTATAAGGCTGATATAGAGATAGAGCTATATGGGTACACAGATGCTGATTGGGCTAGTAGTGTTGCAGACAGGAGATCTACCAGTGGTTTTATGTTCTCATTTGGGAGTGTTGTGAGTTGGAGCAATAAGAAGCAGCCAACAGTTGCCTTGTCAAGTACACAGGCAAAGTACAGGGGTGCTGCTATGGTAGCTTGTGAGATAGCTTGGTTTCAGAAGCTACTTGGTGATATGGGTGAGCCCGTGGATAGGGCAGTTGTCATTTATTGTGACAACATGAGTAGCATACAGTTGGCTAGTAACCTAGTATACCATGCTAGAACGAAGCACATTGAGGTGCATTATCACTTTGTGAGGAAGAAGGTTCTAGCACGTGATGTAGATCTGATATATGTCAGCACAGAGGATTAGGTTGCTGACATCTTCACAAAGGCATTGGGCACAGAGAAACTCCACAAGTTTAGGAGCTTACTTGGAGTGCAGTGTGTGGAGTTGAGCTCAAGGGGGAGTGTTGAGATATCGAGCTCAACTAGTGCTACGGCGGACTTTGATGACCCGCCTGGGTGATAGCTTCAACACTTATGTCACTGGCACGGTTTGTGCAATTATGGTTGATATGCCGCCAGTGGATGACAGGCGCTGTGACAGCCACTTTGGAGTACTAGAGTTATGGCATAGTTATAGAGCCAGCTCATATAGTTGGATTCACACTATAGACCAATCACTTCTTTTCTTTTTTTCCAATTGGCCTTTGGCTCAAGATCCTTCCATAGTTACTAAATTTCACCGTCCGTAGACAGCCGCCCGTAGGCCCTTATTTATCCATCTATAGGCGATGCCGCTGAGGAAGCACCAAGGGGGGTTTTGAACCCAGGACCTTGTGGTTCTAGTCAAACACCTTCACCATTTGAGCTATCACCTCATTGGCTACCAACCACTTTGTATGTTGTAGGAGAGTACTTTCCCTTTATGTATATACTCTTATCTTTTAGTTATATGGTTGTAGAGAAGAGAAGAAGATAGAAGAAAATTCAACCATCCATCTCTCGTGTCTTGCACTCTCTTGTGTGTGTGTGTGTGTGTGTGTGTGTTTTGCTTGCAAGGAACTCAAGCTCTCTCTCCCCCCCCACATTCTCTTTACCGTATTGAAGACAGCAAGTCCCTCCCTTCTCTTGTGCTCGAAATTGTGGACAACAGGCCGGCCAACTCACCTTCTCTCTCTTGCGCTGGTACAAGCCGTATAGTAGGTGCAGCAATGTTGTACAGCATGTACAGCAGCGCTATACAACATGGACAGCCACCTTCTCCCTCTTCTAGGCGACTGGCGGGCAGCAGTTTGGCATTCTCTCTCTTGTTCCTGAAGTCCAGGCCATACACTGGTATAGTGGTCGGGCGGGTGCTTCTCTCTCTTTTGCTCAGGTTGTACAGTGGTATAGCAACTGGGCCATTTCTTCCGGGAGAGCTTTTCCGGGACTGTTTTTGGAGAGCTTTTCCGGGACTGTTTTTGGAGAGACCTGGTACTGTTTTGAGAGCCTTTTTCAAGGCACAGAGTTCGGTGTTGGGTTTGACACCGCAATGGGCTGTTGATTCTTATTGGTTCTTGGAACAGTTTGTGCTTTGATTCCTGTGCGTGGAATAAAGTTGTTCCTACGGGGGGCCGGCCGTTGTTCCTACGGGGGGCCGGCCGTTTCGGCTCAATGCAATGTTTTGATATTGTTATGGTTATTCCCGCTGCGTTTTCATATCTTTGTTTGGCATCTGAAGTGTCTATTTATTGCATCCGAGTTCCCGTCTGGTTACACCCTCACCCTCTGTAAGGTGCAACCACTGAAATTCTCCAAGGGGGGCTCGGATCTTTCTAAGGCCATGGGGACCAATAAAAAAAGTGAGCAAACCATAGCCCTCATCCACTCCATGGACTGCCAATAGAATAACATGCCTAGCCACAGTGGGAGATCGGGTTTGGAATCAGAGCCAGCCACTCCTAAGGAATAGCAAAGTCGATGTCAATGTTGAGCCTATCTCTACCCCAGATCCCTATCAGGGCTCTCTCCTGAACCTACGGGGGTAGCTGCCTATGTGCAAGCCTGCAACCGGAATCTTATTCTAGGAATTGATTGTGGAAAAGTAGAGAATTAATTCAATCATAAAAACCATTGCTTGTAAGCTTCAACTAAATCAAATCAATTGAAAAATTAAACACTTAAACAAAAATACTTAGCTCCAAAAAGACCATATTGGGTGCAATCTTCCCCCCTCTTGTGCGTGGCCTCTCCCCACACAAGAGTATTTCTTAATAAGCTTTCTTTTTCACCAAAATTAGGCCATAGCCCCCAAAATATACAAGATGTGCTTTTTAGAGAGCACGGCACTCTTCTTTAACAAAAATAGAGTGTCAAATTGGGACTAGGGTAAAGCCATAGGCTTTAATTAATTCCACATAAATAAATGTATCTTTCCTAAAGTTCAAAATGGAAAAATCATTTGATAAGGTTACAAGCTACTATGCTTGCCAAAAATGAAATGTGATGAACCAAGACATTTCTTCCAAAGTAAACTCTTCAATTCCCATAGTCTTCATCACCTGAAAATATAAGCCCAATTAATTATTAAATTAATCCCACAAATATTAAACAGGCACAAATCATCACCAACTCATGACTACCAGGCGTAAGTACCCCAGGAATCACCCTGCCATACAAACCTAACTGAAATAATCATAGGTGGCCTCAAACATACGTCATATACCGCACGTATTAATATTTATAGTGGTGTCACCCACGATATTAACCTAGCCGGCATGACGCAAGAGTAATCTAGACGTCCCCAAATTACTCAAGAGGGGATAAATAATATTTTTCTAGAGGACTTAAAATATATTCTCATGACATCCCTCTTGCTTGAGTTTGCAATTGTCCTCAATTGCGGATTTGCTGGGTTTGAAAAGAATGAAGAATTTCAGGGTAAACTCGGAAAAATTTCTCAGGCATCCATTTAGCATCTTCTTGTGGATGATTCTTGAAAATCAAAAGATACTTGAAGTATTGATTACCTGTCCTTTTTGTTGTTATCTCTTGGTCAATGATAGCATCAGGAACTAGTACTTCTTCCTCTCCTTCAATAAGAGGTGGTTCCTCATATGTTGGGTGAGTAGGAAGTGTTCCTCGAAAAGGTTTCAAGAGATGGATATGAAAAGAATTGTGGATATTCCAATTAGATGGAAGCTCTAGTCTATAGGCCATATCATTAATCTTTTGAAGGATTTTAAATGGCCCATAATATCTAGGCGCTAGCTTCACTGCAGGGAATTTTTCCACACTCTTTAATCGACGTTTTTCAATTCTCAAAAGTACATATTCACCTTCTTGAAATGAAAAATCTTTGCGCTTCCTATTTGCTTGAGATGTATACTTCTCTTGAGCTTTTGCAATACAATCACGCACTTTAGATAGAATGCGATCAAAGTCTCTAACATATTGGTCGGCTGCTTCAATCTTATGAGAGAGTCTAGTAGCCGGAATAGGCAATGCTCTTCCATAGATAATTTCAAATGGTGCTCGACCAGTAGCAGTATGAGGAGTATTATTATAAGCAAATTGGAGTAGGTGTATGTACTTATCCCATGCACTAGGTTGCTGGGAAACATAGGCTCTAAGCATATCTAAGATAGTGCTATTTGTAACTTCGGTTTGTCCATTCGATTCCGGATAGAAAGCCGTGGAAAAATCTAACTTAGTGCCTAAGTTTGAGAAAAGAGCAACCCAAAAGTGACTACAAAATTTAGAATCTCTATCAGAAACTATCACTTTGGGTAGACCATGATGAACAAAAATTTGCTTAACAAATATGTTCGCGGCTTGCTGAGAAGTTAGTGTCTTTTTACATGGAATGAAATAGGCTTGCTTACTAAATCGGTCCACTATTGTCCAAATCATGTCATGATGACTGGAAGTAGTAGGAAAGCCAGTAATGAAGTCCATAGACACTTGTTCCCATGGTCTATCAGGAATAGGTAGAGGCATAAGCAATCCTAAAGCTTTGCCTTTGTAGCTTTTAATTGTTTGACAAATGTTACATTCAGCTACAAATTTAGCTACATCATTCTTCAAATGAGACCAATAGAATTCTCGAGAAACTACTTGAAGTGTTGCGGAAACTCCTCTATGTCCCACAAGTGGTGGTTGATGCATCTCTTCCAAGACAAGCTGTCTGTAAGGTTGAGTAATACACAATCTTTTCTCAAAGAAAAGATAACCATCATTATGAGAATAACTTCCTTGAGGTGTCCAATTGTTTTCACGCAATTTGATCCATATTTGAGAGAAATCTGGATCAACTTCATAAGTTTCTTTCATGAGGACAAATGATTCACTTTCAATTATGGAAATGTTGTTGATATTTGGTCTTCGACTCAAAGCATCGGCAACAACATTTTCTTTTCCAGGTTGATATTGAATCATAGGTTGGAAACTTTGAATGAAAGCTGCCCATTTGATATGCCTATCTGAAATAAGAGGTTGCGTAAGCAAATGCCTAATGCTTTGTTGGTCTGTCTGATAAGAAATTCAGAGCCCATTAGGTAATGCTTCCAGATTTTCAAAGCATGCACTACTGCTGCTAATTCCTTGTCATAAGTGCTATAATTTTGCTCTGCAGGCTTAAGCTTTCTACTTTGATAAGCAATAGGATGGTTGTCTTGCATAAGAACAGCTCCAAATCCTTTGTCACTAGCATCAGTCACTACTATAAAGAATGGTCTTTGAAAATCAGGTAGTGTTAGAAGAACTGGTGCTTGTGTTAAAGCATTCTTGAGTGTTGCAAAAGATTTATCTTGCTTTTCAGTCCAATTGAAATTTGTAGCTTTCTTAAGGAGTTCAGTCAAAGGATGAGCAATACAAGCAAAATTCTTGACGAACTTCCTATAATAACTACATAAGCCAAGAAAAGATCTAAGATCATGTATGTTTCTAGGCGTAGGCCAAGAAGCAATACACTCAATTTTCTTAGGATCTACATGAATTCCTTCAGCCGATATGATATGACCTAAGTATTCAATCTCTTCTTGAAAGAAAGAACTCTTTTCAGGATTGACATACAATTCATTTTCTCTCAAAAGATTGAACACTTGTTCCAAGTGTTGTTCATGCTCTTGTCGATCCTTGCTGAAAACAAGAATGTCATCAAAGAACACTATAACAAAACTTTGAAACTTAAGGAATATACGATTCATCATACGGCTGAAAGTAGCTGGAGCATTGGTCAAACCAAATGGCATAACCAAAAACTCATAATGACCAGTTTGGGTTCTAAAAGCTGTCTTGAAAATGTCAGATTGAGTCATACGAACTTGATGATACCCAGACTTTAGGTCAATCTTGCTAAAGACCTTTGATTCTCTAAGCTTATCAAGAAGATCATCTACCCTAGGAATAGGATATCTGTTCTTGACAGTAATCTTATTCAATGCACGATAGTCTACACACATTCGGTAAGTTCCGTTCTTCTTCTTAACAAGAAGTACTGGAGCTCCAAAAGGTGAACTACTAGGTCGAATAAGGCCTCTCTCTAGCAAGTCTTCTATTTGGCTTTGGATTTCTTTTTGCTCTAAATTGTTGACTCTATAGGGAGCTTTACAAGGCGGGGAATTTCCAGGCAATAAGTCAATACTATGATCCTCAGGCCTAGACTTAGGTAATCCTGGAGGCAGATCTTCCATGAAACAGTCACTAAATTTGGAGATAAAAAGATCAAACTTTGGTCTTTTGGATGTGTCCAACTCAGCATCAAGCTGGTTAACCCATACCATATAAGTCTTGTCTCTTTTTCTTAGAGCTCTCTTTGCTTGAGTGTGACTCAACAAAGGACTCATTTCTCCTTTGACTTGACACTGGAGGATAATATTTTCATTGTCCTTCCTTAGAGAAATGCTATGAGTGTCATAGTCTATAATAGGATTATATTTGTGTCTCCAAGGCATACCCAAAATTATATCTACCCCTTGTAAAGGTGCAACTAAGAAATCCCTCTTTTCTGTTAAAGGTTTGATGCATAAATCCAAATCTTTCACCTCTTGCATGCAATTATACTTTGTTCCAGTAAATGCTGCTTTGACTTTATAGTGCGTAGGTAAAGAATGAAGATTTAATGCTCTAAGCACCTTTTCAGAAATGAAATCATGTGTACTACCATCATCATGCAAAATAAGAACTTCATGTCCATTTATCGTTCCTTTTATTTTAAGCAAAGAATGAACATGAGGTTTACCTTCTTGTTCTGAGTAATCTGGATCGGAATTACCCTCTTGCTCGAATGATTCTCTTCATTATCGTCTTCTTCAATCATATTGACTCGAGCTGCTGCTGCTGGTGTTGAATTCTTGGTACGCTCCGGACAATTCGGTGCTATGTGACCTTCTTTGTGGCACTTGAAACATTTGATAGGAGATGTCTTCGGTTTGCCACCATTGACTTTCTTATTGGTACCTTTGTCATAACCTGGTTTATACATCCTCTTTGAAGCATAAAAAGATTTAGTAAATGGTTTAGAAGAAGTACCCTCATGTGCTTTAATCTCTTTAGGAAAACCATTTTTACGTTCTGAATTAGTTGCCAAAGATATTGCAGAAGATAGTGAATGAGGTCGAAACATATTCACATCGGCCCTAATGATAGATCTAAGGCCCGATATGAACTTCCTTTTTTGATCCTTCTGATTAACTCTATCCACAACCTGCACCTGTAATAAAGTATTCCAGAACTTTTCTACATACTGTGACATAGTTTCCTTTTCCAATTGATGCAAAGTGTCCCATTGGTGCCTAACTTTGGACTTGAATTGTGAGGGTAAAAAGTGCTTTTTAACTAGCCGTTGAAATCTTTTCCAAGAGTCTGGCTTGTCACGACCTTGCTTTATCACACTCCACCATAAAGCTGCACTGTCTACCAAATGATTGACTGCACATTTAATCTTATCACTCTCTGAAAATTTTTCTCCAGAAAAATAGTCATCTAGTTGACTAAGCCAAGCTAAAATGACCCTAGCATCCTTCTTTCCATCATAATTTTGAAATGTGAAAGCTTTCCGACTAATCTTGGATTCTTTTCGTGACCTTTGTGCTTGCAATGTAGCATTTACAGCCCTTTGAATAGTGTCATCTTCGTCATCAAAAGATAGCGAAGAGTCACGCTTGCGTCTACGACTCGAGAGCTGTCTCTCCAATTCAATACGCTTCTCTCTTTCTTCTACAATTTGATGTTGTAAAGAAAGGAGTTGCTCTTGAATTGATGGCGAGATAGGCAAATCTGCCATAGTGCTTGTGCAAATGATGTAGATAAATAAAATTTTACTTTATTTGATGTAAATAAATAAAGCAAAAATGAGTACTTATCTTGTTTTTCTCCCACAATTTGATCTTGGTTGAAGCTGAACAAGACGTTGTTCAATGGCTGAATTGAATTCTCGTCGCCTCAAACAAATCCCGAACGATTCCGCGTGATTCAAGAGTCTTGGGCTAGTCAAATTGTTGATGAAATAATTTTTCTACACTTTGAAACCTACTGAAACAGTCTTGTAAACCTTGCCCAAACTCTGTAATATTTTTTACTTGAGGGCTTACCTCTCTCTCTACCTCATGGTGAGGCTCTGAATGGGGACCTGCCCGGGAGGGGGGGGGGGGGGGGGGGGGCGGCGGCACCGGAGGCGGTCTCTTTGACTAGCGCCGGGGGCAAGCTCTAGCAAGGTGTCCCATCTGCCTGCAAATGAAACATTGGCCAGGAAGGCCTCAGTACTCCACTCGCTGAATGATGGGATCTCCCCGAAAGCAAGGAATGGATATGACATGGGGCACAATCTCCGGCGAGGTGATACAGATGCAGAGGGATGGAGTCCCGACCACCTGTGCGAGGGACGAAGCGGCAGTGGTGGGGATTCCATCACTCTCTCAATGGCAACACTAATCATCGGGAGAAGAGGAAGGTATTCCTTCCTGAGGCCTGGGAAGCAGACGGTCATGGGAAAGTCTGAAATGCCAGCGAGAGAGTCTGATGCGGGGTTGAAGCCGTGCTGCCACCGCGCAAAGAAGACTTGGGCAGTACGCAATGCAACGGAACGGGGCTCAGCTGCATGACACAATCCGACGCCTTTGGCGAGTAGAACCCAACTTGGTAGTAGCCACGTCCCAGAGGATGAATGTTTGTGATCTTTACACGCCCACCAAGGAAGCTAGCTTGAAAAAGATCTCTGAGTTGTCCATGCGCAGGGCGGCTACTGACAATCCTGCATACTAGAGTGGAGGCCTCTAGGGATGCAATAGACGTAGCGAGAAGCTGCAAGTCCACTTCAAAAAAAGATAAGCAAGTAACAGCGGCCTTGGTCGGGGATGACGGAGCAGTTGCCATGGAGTCCTCTTGAGGGCAGGAGGCCGAGACTTGGCAAAAAAACAGCCCATGAGCTGAGGGCACTGCCGGAGGAAAACGGAGAAGACGAAAAAACCCCCACAGGGCGGCTACTGACAATCTTGCATACCAGAGTGGAGGCCTCTAGGGATGCAATAGACGTAGCAAGAAGCTGCAAGTCCACTTCAAAAAAAGATAAGCAAGTAAAGGTGGCCTCAGTCGGGGATGACAGAGCAGTTGCCATGGAGTCCTCTTGAGGGCAAGAGACCAAGACTTAACGAAAAAACAGCCCACGAGCTGAGGGCGCTGCCGGAAGAAAACGGAGGAGATGAAAAAACCCCCGGGGGGTTTGGGTTTATGGGGGGGGGGGGAGGTGCTAGCTCAACTATTCACCTCTCGATCAGCCGCCTAATTCAGGCCTGGATAGAGGAGGCTCTATTGCCATCTTGCCGGGTACTACCAAATCAAATCATTGCCTGGTTGTCTTGTGCATCAAGGAACTTGGAAGGCAGAAGGGTGTACCGTGTGCCCGCATCCCAGGATGCAGAGACCTCCCTGGAGGTTCAAGAGATTTGGAGGCTTTGTGATCCTCCTCACCCCCAGGAGAGGCTTGTTTTGGCCCTAGAGAGAACTAGCCAGCACTATCATTCTGTTACCTTGGCCAAGAAAGAAGAGGCTCCAGACAAGGAGCGAACTATCAGACGCAAGTTGGCTGCACTTCAGAGGGAGCACGAGAAGCATCCTGCGTCCTTTTGGATCCTAGACCTTTTGTCCACCGTTAGAGCTGAGTTACAGGTGGCGATGGATAGGCGGGCTGAGTTTGCATTTCATGCTAATCCAGCATTTTCGACACAGAGGGTGACAAATGCAACAACCCGTTTTTCTCAGCACATGGATCTATGCACAACAGGGACAGTTTGAGATGCTTGCAGGATTCTCAAGGAAAATTTCATACTGATCCAAATAAGGTGAGGAGTATTGCCTCAATTTTTTATCAAACCTTGCTCTGTGCGCATGCCCAAGCTTGTTACAGATGATATGTGTGCCTCTTTGGATGCCCTCTTTTCAAAGGATGAGCTGAGACATGCTTTGCAAGCCCTCTCGAAAGGAAAATGCCCAAGGGATGATGACCTCTCTCCATCCTTCTTCTTACAGTTTTGGGATTACATTGGTGATGATATTACTACTTCTCTACAGGAGATGTGGTGTACCGGTATGATGCCCCGTTTTATCACGGAAGGTCTTATCCACCTTGCCCCGAAAGGTGGGGATAAGACCAATATTAGACAATGGAGGCCCATTACTTTGCTTGGTTCTGCTTACAAACTCTTACTGAAGGCAGTTCATACGAGGCTTCAGCCTGTTCTTCAAAGAGTTATTCATGATACACATAATGGTTTCTTCCAAGGAGTGAGTATTTTTAACATCTTTTCATTCTGGGAAGTTGTGGAGTGGGCTAAATCTAGCCAACCCCCCCCTGCCATTCTTTTGCTAGACTTTGAAAAAGCTTATGACAAAGTGGATTGGGACTTCTTGGAAGGCACGATGGCACGGATGGGTTTCTCCTAGGAGTGGATCAGAGGGGTCTCATGTATGTATAGGGAGGCTCATAACACAATTTTAGCTTGCGGGGGGTGTGGTGGGCGCTTTCAGATTCCTGCTCCATGAGGCAGGGATGCCCCTTAGCCCCACTACTCTACCTTTGAGTAGCAGAGGCTATGTGCAGGTTTCTCATAGTTACCCCTGGGGTCTCAGGCCTCAAGCTGCCTCTTTGCACAGAGGAGTTACTAGACTCTAATTAGCAGATGATAGTGCTATGTTTTTAGAGGCCTTGGAGGCTCGCTTATGTGCTTTCCGCACTTCTTTGGAGATGTTTTGTTTGGCAACAAGCGCCTCCATTAATTGGCACAAAATCAGCCGGATTTCGAATTAGTGACTCCGCAAACAAATTGGGGTTTGGATGTGGGATTACCTGGATTGAAAGAGGATGCACTACGAGATCTTGGTTGTCAGGTTGGCATTGACATCTTGCCCACACAACACTTCGCCCCTATGCTCATGAGCATTAAAAGCAAACTTCAGCATTGGAGTAGCAGGAAGCTTGATTTGGCCTCTAGAGCCTTGGTAGCTAACCAAGTGCTGATAGCGACTGCTTGGTCTATCACGTCGTGCTGGGTAGTTCATAAGGGATGCATTGGTCAGCTTCGTCGGCTTATTTGGAACTTCCTTTGGTCAGGATTAGATGGCACTGTACAAACCAGGGTGAGAGTGGCTTGGGATACTATTATTATGCCTAAGCAAGAGGGAAGATTGAACATCATTGACCCGGAGGTGCAGTGTAAGGCTTTACTTTGTAAGCTGGTAGTCAGAGGATTTCTTTCCAATTGAGCCTTGGAAGGACTTTCTTATGCAGCAGATTATGAGGTGCATTCCGATTAGGGGAGGTGATGGATTCACAGCCCACATCTTCTAGGATGTAGAGCATAGACCACCTTCTTCGCCCTTGGTGAGATCTCTTCTGCGAGCCTGGGATTGCATACGGAGCTTCTTGGTTCATATTCCTCCACGGTCAGTTGAGGCAGCTTACAGGCAGCCCATTGTCCATAATTCACGACACCCGTGACAACAGGCAGCTTAGAGGGAGGGACACCTCACTACCGTACACAGGAAGAGTAAACCCAAAACAGAGCAACCTTCAGTGTTCACATAAAGAAAGGATTTGTGTAAATACCTTCATAGTGTATATTTGGCCGATTGAAAGACGATATGAGAATTGTCGGTTGATGCAAACTAAGAGACTTAACTATATCTTCTTGAACCCTGCAAAGTTTGAAAAATACCCATTAAGACTCTGAAGGATCAAAAACAAAAATTGTCAAATAATTATCAAGCAAAAGATTAGGCTTGTTTTTAAAACACACAAAAGCAAAAGATTAGGCTTGTTTTTAAAACACACAAAAGCAAGCCACAACTTTAACCTCTGTCGTGTGCCACATTGGCGAAACTATTTATGGGATTGTCCCATGATACAAAAGTCTAGAGAAGGATCTTGTGCCTATTCACCCAGAACCGCAAAAGCGACCACTTAAATACCTAAAGTGTGATGGCTTGGATAATGACAATTCGTCCTACTACAAGGAGGAAATTGGCACTACATTTGTCTTCACTACATACGATTGTCACAGTGACCAACCACGCATCTGTGCTACGACCACATCGTCGTTAACTTCCCTCTCGATCTCCCCGACGTGGGATACTCTTATATACCTGGACACTAATCTATGGATTAGGGACCTAATCCAATGGGGCCAAGAGGCCCCGAGATTAGGGATTAGCAAGCACATACTTGGCTAGGGTTCCTGGATTCATAAAACATGCTTAATGGGTTTATAGCAAGTTACTATTTATGGCATTGTTATCACTATTTAAGTGAGAGCTTGGGTTATTATGGGACACAACTATGTGCGAAAGTTTGCCTTGGACCAGGAGATCAGATATGCTCGTGCACATGGCGAGTATGTAGGTTTGTGTGTCAAAGTCTTTCAGGCAGGCTTCAGTGGTATGGGATGCCGGAGTTAGACATGGGCCTATGGGATTGTGCAAGAAGCCCTAGCCTTGGCTTGAGGGAGATTGGTTGATACCGATCGCGATTGGCAGGTGAGCTATCCTGGTACCTCATGTTTTGGTTTAGAACTAACCGTATTTTCAAGTGTGTTTAGGGTAGACTTTGGGAAGGGCTTGACACACTAGAATAGTTGAGGCAACACAAGAATCCTCTCCCTCAATTACAAGCTGGTCGAGCACAGTCCAGGAGCTTAAGAAGGGATCCAAAAGAGAAGCCCACAAGAGCAAGCCCACATCAATCGACGTGTGGATCGATATGTATTCCGCCTATATTGGCACCAAGTTTAGCAAAAGACAGTGGCTATTCTCCAATAAATTGGTGGAAAAATCATTTCACTTGCACCTTTGCTCTAGTGAAGAGAGTCGAAAAGCTCAATGAAACATTGGATGCATCAACGTTGCTTGATAATAGTAGGTTGAATGGTAAGAACTATCAAGTATGGAAGTTCAAAATGAAAAACTCTTTGGTTTTGAGGGATCTTTGGGAGATCACCACCACAGGTCTAGAGAGAAGACCTTTGATGCCCATTTGGAAGAAGCATGGAAGTTCAAAATGAAAAACTCTTTGGTTTTGAGGGATCAGAGGAGGTCATCAAAGGTCTAGAGAGAAGACCTTTGATGCCCATTTGGAAGACACCAAAGAAGGGGGTGATTGAAATCAAAGAAGAGATCTCACTTGAAGGTAACGGGCCTACAACAAAGAGAGCAAATTTTGAGGCTGAGCTGCAACAAAAGGTAATGGAGTTTGATCGAAGAGCCCGAAGAGCATTATGGATGATTAGTATGTCTATGCAGGACCATATCATTTCACAAATAAATTTGGCCAATTCCCTGATGGAGGCTTTGAATACTCTCCACAACATTTATGCAGCAACAAGTACAACTCGGTTCCTTTACTTCAAGCAAAAGCTTCATAATTTGAAGATAAAAGAGCACGAGACAGTGGCATCTTTCTTGATGAACCTTAAAGAGGTGCGTGATGACTTGCGTGGAATTGGAGATGAAGTTTCTGATGTGGACATGGTAACACTTGCAATTAATGCTCTACCTCCCAATTATAAAAGTTTACATAGAGCTCTAATGGTTAGTGAGCACACTCCCTCCTTTGAAGAAGTTTTAGGCATTTTACTCCAAGAAGTGTTGAGCTCTATGGAGATTAATCCCAAGGGTTCAAGGGGGAGTGAAGAAGCATACAATGTGGGATCAAACTACCAAAGAGGAAGACAAGATTGTGTAAGGTCCACCATGACCAAGCCCTAGAACTATCTGACATGGAACGATGCAGGAGCGAGGCTTAAGGCTCACCTCCCAGCCATACAATCCTCCAGACTCATCCCCGAGCTTAAGGCCATAGCTACATCCTTGGAGAAGCTCCCCCACAGTAACTCGATATCCCATACCACCAGGTCACACCCTACAAACGTCTTGTAGCCAATATCCCCGATGGGCCATGCTCAACAAAGACAATCGTAATAACTTATGAGCCTAGGTCTCACTTATATAGGCCACTAGGCTTTATAATTAGCATAAGTGCTTTTATAAGTTTTTAACCCTATAATTACTTATAATCAGGCCTCCACTTAGAAGCCTCTTCCCAAGTTAGGAATATCTCCCCAAGTTCATCTTAACACAATTTATTGGAATGTAATCAGCAAATGTAAACTCCTTACTAGTACATATCTCCCTCCATAAGTGGTCTATACCACCATGGCGACCCAAAGATTAACATGCCTTGCATCCAAATGTGGAAAGAAGCCCATAGAACCCAAAAGGGATTTTACCTGCCGTATGGTCCGTGGCAGCAGCCACCCAAGAACTTGTCTCAATCCACACGTATACCATCCTAAGTGATGATATGGCCCAAATAAAGGAGCTCTGTTTTTAAAAGTCGCACTTCGATTCCTTTGCGTAAAGCTTCTCCTGTCTCAATGTTTGTAAGACAATCCTGAGATGTCGTCCATGCTCGTGCAATGACTTACTCTAAATAAGTATGTCATCCAAGAATACTGTCACCAATTGGCCGACCATTTGGTCCATTCTTAGTTTTTGCGTCTCGTTCACTTGAGGCCAGGCCAATGTCTCGTGTGAAGAGGCCAGTATTTTGCTGACATGGACGGGAGCCAGACTGGTGCCACCCGTGTGTTAGCAGGATGGTGTCCTATGGACGGGAGCCAGACCAGTGCCACCCGTGTATGACCTGGACTGTGTTCGATCCATGGGATTGTCACGCCATGGAAGAGCCAGTATTCGTGCCGTGTTTTGCCTATGGGACTGTCACACCATAGGGAAACTCGTGCCTGGAACTGTGTCTTACCTATGGGACTGTCACTCCATAGGAAGACCAAGTTTTTATGTTTTATGTCGTGCCAGTTTTGTGCCGACAGATATTTTGTACTTGTTCCATGAACGGGAGATATGTCCATGTTACTATTTGCACATGCACACATATTTTGCATGTTTGAAACTGTTTTCGCATGACATGTATTTGTGTGTTTGCCTGCTTGACGTGTTACTTACTGAGCGGGGACGCCTGCCAGTGAGTCGTGAAGTCTCCTCTGTATTCTGACGAGTTCTAGTGCATGTGAACAGGTGGTAAGTATGTTGCACATGTTGCTTTTATTATTTTATCTCTAACCTCTTATTTTATAAGGTTAGGTGTTCACACTTATTTAAAAGTGGGCACCCACTTTGGGGCCAAGGTGGGGAGCCCCACTTTTAAGTGAGTGTGGGGGTGGGCATGGTCACCTACTCCCACTAGTTCCCCAGATGCAAACGTGGGTATCATCAATAGTACAACTCCACTTTAATTTTATTAAAAAGAAAGGCCTTTCTCTTCAAGCGTGGACGCCATCGCTTCCAACCTACGTGAGAACCGGCGGCTGTGTATTTTTCTTGGCTCCCAGGCGACTAAAGACTGCTGCGCATGCTCCTCTGGTGGACTGTGCGTTCCATCTGCAGGCGGCTGCCATCTCCCCCTTACTGCTGCGCATACCCTCATACAGGCGGCTGCCATCTCCCCCTTACTGCTGCGCATACCCTCATACAGGTGGCTGCATCATCACAGGCTGCAGGTGGAAGGCCATGTTTCTGCCCCAATCACACTGCAGCCAGGCGCTTCTACTTCAGGTGCTGGTGGCTGCGCTGGTCATTCAGTAGGGCTGCCCACTACCAAAGCAACAGGTTGGTGGCTGCGCTGGTCATTCAGCAGGGCTGCCCACCTCCAAAGTAACCGGCTGTGCGCCTGTTCTTCAGCCAGCAGCCCTCCACCCTCAGGCGACTGCATCCCCTTCCTTCTACGCAGCCCACCAAAGCAATTGGCTGCGTGTGTCCAACACCTGCAGGCTGCGAGTGTATCACCAACCATTGGCATCTTGCTTCCAGGACATTGTCCACCACCAGTAAGTTGTGCTCCTTCTCTCACAGCAGGCGGCTGTGGTCTTTCGTGGTGGTGCTTGTCTTGATAGTTCTACACGAGGCAACTCTTTCTTCAACAAGGGTGGTTTCATCTTCAGCATACCACAAGTATTGGTTTTCTATCAACCATCTACAAGTAAGTGATTTTCAGATTTGAGTAAAGTATTATATGTTTAAATCTAATAAAAGATTCATCCCGCTCGGCCAACACCCGTTCGGTGCCGGGTTGTCCAAGCTATATTGGCGAACCTCGGTCCAAAGGTGCTGAGATCGGGAGAGCCAGGCGTTAGTACGAGAGCGCCTGTTTGTGCGTGGTCTCGGAACACCAGTGAGGCGCTCTCCGCGGAGTCCAGTGAAAGCACAAGACCGTAGAGATTGGACCACACTAGTGGTCGTTCTGCTTCGAGTTTTCTTCATCGAAATTCGAGCCTATTTGTTTGGTACTGTTTTCATATGTACATGGACATTATCTGGTTCTCAGAACCCATGGAGCATTGTATTTAATAAATACTCCCAATAAATATATCATATATTGAGGGGGGGGTCGGCCCGTTCCGGCCCCAGTGCTGGTGTCCATCTTTCCATTTCTGTTCATTTAATCTTCAAGTTGTTTTAAGTTGTCCATTTCAAATTTGTGGTTTTAAAGTTGTGCTATTAAGCGTGTGGGTGTCCAACGGAGTCTTTCCCACTTGACGGGATCGGTTTCATTGGTATCAGAGCACGGTTGTTTCCCTCTTCCTAGTGGGGAAACGAACCTGTGTACTGGACATCCGGCTTTTAGCAAACTTAAAACACAATGGACAGCCAAGGCAACCCTTTGGAAGTACCAAATTCGAGGGGTCCATCTAGTGCTTCTCGTGGGTCTGATGCCGTGCGTGGTAGGCACAAGCCCCTTGAAAGGGTTATGGATAGTGAATCCAAGGGTCAACTGTCTCCAGGAAAGACAGTTATGCTTGAACAAGAGCCTGAAGCTATGAGGGCTGAAATGGAACATATGAGAAAACTTTTGCAGGCTCAAGAGCAAGAATTAAAGTTTTTGCATGAAGATCCACATCTGCAAAGTGCTATTGAAGCCAGGAAGGCTGATGCTATGGTTGATGTAACTTTTGAATCAATGGCTCGTGAAGTGGGCAAGAAACCAAGGGAGTTGGCACTTGCCTATCTCCTTCGTAAAGGTGATATCAAAGAGGGGGATGACGGAGAGCTGAAATTCAGAAATCCACCTCGTTTGAAGCATGGAGATCCCGCATCCCAGAGGCTGAAATCTTTTATGCAAAAGGAAGAGGTGACTGTCACTTCTCGACATGCATCCTCTCCACAAGGCACAAAACCTGATAGATTTATGTATGCCAGTGCTCATGGAGGGCATGAAAGTCACATGCATGCCAGACATGTACTTCATGGTGACAGGTCTACTTCCAGAAAAATTTTGCCTTCTGAGTTGTCTCATGGAGAGACCATGCCATATGCAGGTAAGTCACATGCATCTGAGTTTCGAGTTCGTGGAGCACATGCCACCGTGCCCCATGAAGCTTCTATGACGGCCCATGGAGCCCATGCAGACAGGGCTACCCCGTTGGATAAGGGAAAAAGAAAAAGAGAAGACCATGAGCCTCATGCCAGGAAGCTCAAGGAATTCAAAGCAGGTGATAAATCTGTCAAATTTGATGTCTTTCATGGTGAACATGATGCTTCTAAGGTGTTAGCGTTTGTGGCACAGTTCGACATTGCTTTTAGCGATGAGGACTTTACAGAAAAATCAAAGGTGCGCCATGCTAGCATGTTTCTGAAAGGGACTGCTGCTCATTGGTGGATCACTGAAAAGATCACCAAGGATCCCATCTCTACTTGGAAGCAATTCAAAGATAGATTTTATGCTCAGTTCTTGCCACCCAATGCGGAGCAAACTCTCACTCAAAAGTGGGACAGGCTGGAACAAAAAGATAATGAGAGTGTGCAACAGTATGTTAACAAATTCTGGAAAGTGTTGCTGGAAGTGACTCCCTTCATGCAAATCACTGAGGATGAAAGAAAAAGGAAGTTTCGTTCTGGACTGCAACCAGCATATAGATCGGGTATTGAATTGCACCCGAAACATACGTTGCAACAACTCACAGCTTCTGCTCTTGCTACGGAGCAATTGGTGCTCAAGATTAAGCAAGATCAAGGAGGTCCCAAGGGGAAGGACAAGGCTGTCCCAAATCAGCAAAAGGGTGGACAGCCACCTAAAAAGAACTTCCGGGAGCCTTACAAGGGTGGCAAAGCTGAAAATAACACATCTAAAGAACAGGGCCCAAGGAAGAACAAATTTGGATTAACCCCAGAGCAAAGAGAGCAATATGCTAAGGATGGAAAATGCTTTTCTTGTGGTAGCAAAGACCACATGTTCCGACAATGCCCAGATCGCAAACCAAAGCACGAGGACAAGCACACCAAAACAAATGTTCATGCAGTTCCTGATGTGCAAGGTAATACAGGTCATGATGCAAAAGAGCGTATGGTTTGCAAGGCTTGGGGGCAAATCAAGGATCAGCCCGCACTCTTCATGTTTGATGACTGTGCAACTGACAATTTCATCTCTATGCAAATGGCAGCTGCATTGGGTATTGAGGTTGAAAACATGGGACCTCATATTGAAGCCGAAGCTGCATTTATTGGTAAAGAGGTGCAGGTTACCCCTTTGATTGGGAAGTTTCGTATCCATATACAGGGCTACCTTGACAATGAGCATTTCTTAGTTGCTCCTCTGAATGGATGTGATGTATTGTTGGGCAAGCCGTGGCATCATAGGCTTGAGCCCCGCAAAGACTACAAGTCCAATATGATTTCCTTTATGCATAAAGGCCGCATGCATTTTATTGATGCTGGCAAAGAAGGGGATTCTATCCCAGTTGTATCACACATCCAAATTAATAAAGCAATGAAAAAGAGTCTTTCAGCGTACTTGGTTTTTGTGCGTGATAGTCTTGTGCCAAATCATCAAAATGTGGATGCTATGTCTAATGATAGGCTGAATTTTCTTAATGCATTCAACGATTGTTTTGCTGACTCATTGCCAGGTGAATTACCTCCCCAAAGGCCCGAAGATCATCGTATAGATCTTGTGCCAGGTAGTTCTCCACCTAACAAACCCGCATACCGAGTGAGTGCTGCACAACAAGAAGAAATTATGAAGCAGGTAAACGAGCTTTTAGAGAAAGGTTTGGTTCAGCCCAGTTCCTCACCTTACTGCTCTCCTGTGCTTCTTGTTCAAAAGAAGGACGGATCATTCCGTATGTGTGTAGACTATAGAGCTTTGAACAAGCTTACCATCAAGAACAGATTTCCTATTCCACGTATTGATGATATCTTGGATAAGCTTGATGGTTCAGCTTGCTTTAGCAGACTTGATTTGAACAGTGGTTATCACCAGATACGCGTGGTACCACAAGATGTCCATAAGACTGCATTCAAGACAGCCTTCGGATTATATGAATTCTTGGTAATGCCTTTTGGTCTCACCAATGCTCCTGCTACTTTTAATCGTACGATGGATAGGATATTCCGACCCCATCGCAAGTTTACAGGAGTCTTCTTTGATGATATCTTGGTTTTCTCCAAGAATGAGCAGGAACACAGAACTCATTTGGTTACAGTGTTCGAAGAGTTGCGGAAGCATAAACTTTTCGTCAATGCCAAGAAAAGTGAGTTTTTCCTTTCAGAGATTCATTATCTGGGACATATTGTATCCAAGGATGGAGTTACAATGGATCCTGCAAAGATAGAGACCATTCGGAATTGGCCCGAATTGCAAAACGTACATCAAGTACGTAGTTTTCTGGGATTATGTTCGTACTACAGGCGTTTCATAAGGCATTTTGCTATGATTGCCACTCCTCTACATGATCTCACAAAGAAGAAAACTGCTTTCAAATGGACTTCAAAGGAACAGGATGCTTTCTTGCAGCTCAAGCATGCGATCATATGTGGTCCAGTATTGATTGTTCCTGACTTGCACAAGTCATTCGTGGTTGAATGTGATGCTTGTGGTGATTGCATAGGAGCTGTCCTAAATCAAGAAGGGCATGCAGTTGCATACGAGAGCCGTCGTTTGCATGATGCTGAGCTTCATATGGATATCTATGAGAAAGAGCTCTTGGCTGTAATTCACGTCTTAAAGATGTGGAAACATTACCTTCTTGGGGCTGAATTTGTAGTCAAGACAGATCATCAAAGCTTGAGATACTTTCTATCTCAAACCAAGCTTTCAGAAAAGCAGATGAGAATGGCAAATTTTCTTTCCATGTTTCATTTTCAGATTGTGCATACTCCAGGAAAGAAAAATGTGGTGGCCGATGCACTATCTAGGAGGCCTTATATTGCTGCCGTCTCAGTGGCCTCTCATGGAGATCTATCTGCTATGAGAGATTTGTATCATTTGGATGCTGATTTTTGCCATATATGGACTGACTTGATGGCTGGTCATTCACATGCCTCTTATGTTATCAACGAGGATTATCTCATGAAGGATAATTGCCTCTGTGTAGTGAAGGATTTGCGTCCAAAGGTTATGGACGAATGTCACGCTCCACCATATGCTGGTCATAGAGGTATTATGCCTACTACTCGCATGATTCAGAGGTATTTCTTTTGGCCAAGCATGCGTAAAGACATTGAGGCTTATGTGCGTGCATGTATACTTGCCAAAAGGTGAAATTTGACAGGCAAAAGCCTCCAGGTTTGCTTCAGCCATTGCCTATTCCCTCGCAACCTTGGGAAAGTATCACGATGGATTTTATTATGGATTTGCCTAGATCCCAGCACTGGGAATGATGCTATTTGGACTAACAGGTTTAGCAAGCAAGCTCACTTCTTGCCCGTCAAGAAAACCATTAAAGTTGATCATATGGTAAAGCTTTTTCTTGCTAATATTTTCAAGCATCATGGTATGCCTAAATCCATTGTTGGGGATAGAGATCCCAGGACTACAAGCCTATTTTGGAGGGCTTTATTTGATAATATGGGTACTAAGCTTGAGTTTTCATCAGCTTATCATCCCCAAACGGATGGCCAAAGTGAAGCTGCAAATTCAGCCGTCTTGGATTTATTGAAGTGTTATGTGGCAGATCAAAAGAGTGCATGGGAGAAGTATCTTCCACTTGTTGAGTTTGCCTACAACAATACAATCCATGCTTCCACAGGAAAGGCTCCGTTTGAGATTATTTATGGCAGAGTGGTCTTGCCACCCATCCTTCGTACAAAGGATGAGATTTTTGCAGCTGATGAATATGTTCGTGACTTGGATGTTGCCTTTGGTCAGGTGCGGACAGCCATTGCAAGATCTCAGGATAAGCATAAAATGGCTACTGACAAGCATAGAAGGGACATGGAAGTCAAAGAAGGTGATTGGGTATTGCTGAAATTTGAGAAGGCTAGGCTTCGGAAGAGGCCAGGACGAGAAGGATCATATCCTAAGCTTTCTCCTCGCTATTATGGACCCTTCAAGGTGATTCAGAAGATCAATGAAGTGTCCTACAGGCTTGCTTTACCTAGTCATTGGAAGATTCACAATGCTTTTCATGTGAGTCTATTTCGGAAATATGTGGGGCCAGATCCTGATGAGCCTGTCACAGAAGATCCGCCAGAGATTGAAGAGCTTGAGGAGATCCTCCAGCCAGAACAGATTGTTTTTCACAAGGAGAGAAAGCTACCTGCAGGAATGCTTTCCAGGAGATATCTTGTGAAGTTTAAGAATTATTTGCCTATTGATGCCAAATGGGTAAATGAAGATTATTTTGCAGATTATCCGCAATTGTTGCACGCTTATCTTGAGGCTTTTAAGTTGAGGTCAACTCTTTAGAAGCCCGGGGGGATGTAACCAATTGGCCGACGATTTGGTCCATTCTTAGTCGTCTCGTTCACTTGAGGCCAGGCCAGTGTCTCGTGTGAAGAGGCCAGTATTTTGCTGACATGGACGGGAGCCAGACTGGTGCCACCCGTGTGTTAGCAGGATGGTGTCGTATGGATGGGAGCCAGACCAGTGCCACCCGTGTATGACCTGGACTGTGTTCGATCCATGGGATTGTCACGCCATGGAAGAGCCAGTATTCGTGCCGTGTTTTGCCTATGGGACTGTCACACCATAGGGAAACTCGTGCCTGGAACTGTGTCTTACCTATGGGACTGTCACTCCATAGGAAGACCAGGTTTTTATGTTTTATGTCGTGCCAGTTTTGTGCCGACAGATATTTTGTACTTGTTCCATGAACGGGAGATATGTCCATGTTACTATTTGCACATGCACACATATTTTGCATGTTTGATACTATTTTCGCATGACATGTATTTGTGTGTTTGCCTGCTTGACGTGTTACTTACTGAGCGGGGACGCCTGCCAGTGAGTCGTGAAGTCTGCTCTGTATTCTGACGAGTTTTAGTGCATGTGAACAGGTGGTAAGTATGTTGCACATGTTGCTTTTATTATTTTATCTCTAACCTCTTATTTTATAAGGTTAGGTGTTCACACTTATTTAAAAGTGGGCACCCCCTTTGGGCACCCACTTTGGGGCCAAGGTGGGGAGCCCCACTTTTAAGTGAGTGTGGGGGTGGGCATGGTCACCTACTCCCACTAGTTCCCCATATGCAAACGTGGGTATCATCAATAGTACAACTCCACTTTAATTTTATTAAAAAGAAAGGCCTTTCTCTTCAAGTGTGGACGCCATCGCTTCCAACCTACGTGAGAACCGGCGGCTGTGTATTTTTCTTGGCTCCCAGGCGACTGAAGACTGTTGCGCATGCTCCTCTGGTGGACTGTGCGTTCCATCTGCAGGCGGCTGCCATCTCCCCCTTACTGCTGCGCATACCCTCATACAGGCGGCTGCCATCTCCCCCTTACTGCTGCGCATACCCTCATACAGGTGGCTGATGGGAGAAACAGAAATTAGGGTTAGGTCATGTGGGAGACATACACAGAGAGAACAACAATGGAGAGAGAGAGAGAGAGTTGTGGGGATAAGTCAACTCATGAGGCATGAGTGTGTGACTCCCCTATCACACATGTATATTGCACTAGTACACATAGTGCACTTAGTACATTAAAAGTACTAAGTGTACTATGTACTATAACTTATGGGCTTGTACACACTATAAGGGTGGGCATAACGCCTTTACCCCAACAACCTCCCACTTAAAGGCAAAGTGCCCTTAAGTAAAGGAAAAGAAAAATTAGCATGTACATGATAATATACAAGGCCAAATCAAGGCTGAAACTGGCCTCATCCAATGCCCATCAAGTGTCTGCAATGAGCAAACCGCTCCGGAGGCAAACTCTTTGTCAACAGATCAGCCGGGTTGTCATCCGTGTGAATCTTAACAAGCTGAATTTGCTTGTTCTCTATCACCTCTCTGATGAAGTGATACTTCACATCCACATGCTTCGTCTTTGCATGAAAGACAGGGTTCTTTGCCAACTGGATGGCACTCTGACTGTCACAATGCAACAATGGAATATCCCCTGTATAGCCCAAATCAACCACTAACCGAGATAGCCATAATGCCTCTTTGCAAGCCTCTGTGGCTGCAATATACTCGGCCTCTGTAGTAGATAAGGCTGTGCACTTCTGCATCCTGGATATCCATAACACAGCACCTCCTGTGAATGTAAACACATAACCGGTAGTAGACTTCCGGTTATCTGGATGACCGGCATAATCTGAATCCGTGTAACCATGCACTAATGCATCCTGTTTGCCAAAGCAAATGCACATATCTTGTGTGCCCTTCAGGTATCTCATGACACCTTTCACTGCTTCCCAATGCTTCTTGCCAGGGTTGGCCATGTATCTAGAAACCACTCCCACTGCAAATGCAATGTCCGGCCTAGTAGCAACCATGGCATACATGAGACTGCCACAAGCTGAAGCATACGGAATCTTGGCCATATCAGCCCTGTCTCTATCTGACTGTGGGCTGTCCATGGCACTGAGTTTCACATATGGAGGCAAAGGAGTACTAGTTTTCTTCCCCCCGTCCATATTGAACCTCTGCAAGACTTTGCCAATGTATTCCTTCTGAGACAAATACAACACATGCTGATTTCTGTCCCGAAGTATCCGCATACCCAAGATGTGATTTGCATCACCCAAATCCTTCATATCAAAGGTTTCATGCAGCCTCTGCTTCAAGGTATCCATCTCCTTACGAGATTTCCCGGCAATCAACATATCATCAACATACAAGATGAGGATCAATAGACTGCCATCCAAAGCTTTCTTGGTGTACAGGCAGTGATCTATGTCACTTCTCCTGAATTTCTGGGATTTCATGAATGTATCAAATTTGTGATACCATTCCCTTGGTGCCTGTTTGAGCCCATAAAGACTCTTTTTCAGCTTGCATACAAGCTTCTCCTTTCCACTCACTGCATAACCTTCTGGCTGCTGCATATATATCTCCTCATGGAGATCACCGTGAAGAAAAGTAATCTTCACATCCATCTGAATCAAGTCCAGATCATCATGCGCAACCAAAGCCAACACAGCTCTCATTTTGACCACTGGAGAGAAGATCTCCTCAAAGTCCACACCATATTCCTGCTTGAAGCCCTTAGCCACTAACCTGGCTTTGTATCTTGGCTTTGCATCTGGTGCAACTTTGAGCCTGTAAACCCACTTGCATGGCAAAACCTTCTTGCCTGCAGGCAAATGCACCAACTTCCAAGTTCCATTTTTATGCAGAGAATCCATCTCTGACTTCATGGCACGCTCCCATAGAGCCTTGTCTGCCCTCTGTAAAGCCTCTTTATAACATGAGGGCTCCCCACAGTCAGTGAGCATCAAGTAGTCAACCCCTGGAACAAACCTATCAGGGGCTCTGGAGGGTCTAGTGGACCTCCGTACCCAATGACCATCATTTGCAGGTTGCTGTCCAGCCTGCATATCACCCATTGGTGGCTCCTGTTCCATGCCATAAGGCTGAAAAATCATGCCCGGTATCTCCTCCAACTGTGGTATATCCATAGGGATATCTTCTGCCATCTCTGTCTGTCCATTTGGACCATTTTCAGCACCATTTAAGGGCTGGTTTTCCTGCTGTAATGGCTGATTTACAGCCCTTTGTTGTTGTCCATGATGTCCATCATCATCAAAGATGACTCTGCCAGGCTCCTGTTGCCTTGCAGGCTCCTTATACATGCATGTTTCATCAAAAATGACATCATTGCTGCGTATGATCTTTCTATTCATGGGATCCCAAAGTCTATACCCCATTTCACCTCTGTCACCATATCCTAGGAATATGCATTTGTGAGACTTAGGATCAAGTTTGGTGCGCATTTCCCTGCGTATGTGCACGTACGCAACGCAACCAAACACTCTCAAGTGCTTGTAGGACGGAGGCTTCCCTGTCCATACTTCTTCTGGCACTTTCCCACCAAACCTCGTGTTAGGTGACCTGTTTATAAGGTGAACGGCTGTCATAACAGCTTCAGCCCAAAAACCATGAGGTAATGCAGCATGTGACAACATAGAACGGACCTTCTCCTGAATGGTCCTGTTCATCCTCTCTGCTGTCCCGTTTTGTGGAGGATCATAAGGAGTAGAGAGCTCCCTCTTGATGCCTTTAGCATCACAAAAGTCCTGAAACTGTTTGGACGTATACTCTCCACCATTGTCGGAACGCAAAGCCTTCAGTGTTTTGCCAGTTTGATTCTCAACAAGAGCAACAAACTTCTCAAACACTGAGAATGTATCACTCTTCAAACGAAGAGGATAAACCCACACCTTGCGTATGGCATCATCTATAAATGACACAAAATATTTTGCCCCTCCCAAAGAAAGCTGAGGCATCTCACATACATCTGTATGCACAAGCTCTAACTGAGCATCTTTCTGTCCAAGAGCTTTCTTGTGGGGGCACTGTAGTTGCCTACCATATATACAATGCTCACAAAATTGAAAACTTGAAAACTTTAGAGAAGGCAAGTAACCCAAACGAGACAATTGCTCCATTCCCTTGACACTCATGTGTCCCAACCGGCTATGCCACATAGAGATTTCCGGCAGCTCGGTTGCATTTACATTAGCATGGTGACAAACACCTGCATGCATAAAGCAAAGAGTGTCCACCTTAGAGCCTCTGGCAACAACCAGTGAGCCCTTACTAATCTTCCACTTTCCACTACCAAATGTGGTAACATAATCAGCATCATCAAGCTATCCAGTAGAAAGCAGATTCTTCTTGATCTCAGGCACATGCCTGACATCATGGAGCATAAGCTGTGAGCCATCTGAAAATACAAGCCTCACATCACCTCTGCCAAGAATCTTGCATGCATGGTTATCACCCAAATAAACCACTCCTTCATTGCCAGCAGTATACCTGACAAACAAGTCTCTGCAACCTGTGACATGAAAGGAGGCACCTGAATCAATGATCCATGAGTGCATACCATGACCACCTGTAAGAAGTGAATGGGCATCAAGTGAAGAAGTAAATAGGACCTCATCCTCACTGCCACCTGCATGTGACACATTGATTTCTTCAATCTTGACTCCACTTTTGCCCTTTGGCTTTACATCTTTGGCTTCATCTTTCTCTTTGTCTTTGCCTTTTCCCTTTTCTTTTTGATCACTTTTCCATTTGTAGCATTGCTTTTTAATGTGTCCCTTCTTGCCACAATAATGGCATTCCAAATCCTTTTTGGAGCGAGACTTGCTCCTTCCCCGTTCTTGGCTTTTTCCCCTTTGCTGGGATCTCCCACGTGCATTCATTGCATTGGACTTTCCAACAGAGTTGTTTTTCCTGTTCATCTCTTCTTGAAGAAGAGCACCCTCAACATCTGCATATGACAGCATAGCATGCGAATTGCTAGTGGCTGTCTTGAATGTGTCCCAACTCTCTGGCAAAGTGCATAACAGAAAAGTGGCTTTGAACTCATCGTCCATTGCCAACTTTTGATTAATGACTTGGCTGACAATACCATTAAACTCATTTAAATGGGCTGTCATAGACGCCCCTTCCTTCATCTGAAGACCTATGAGTTTCTTCAACCAATACACTTTGCTTGAGGCACTTTGTTGGGCATACAAGTCCTGCAATCTCTGCCACATTCCCCAAGCTGTCTTCTCTTCACGAATGCTGAAAAGTAATGAATCTGACACAGACAACATGATAGTAGATCTTGCCAGCTCATCCATATCTTCCCACTCTTCAGCAGTAAGAGAAGCGGGCATTACACCCCTTTCTTTGATAGGCTTGTGCTGCTTTTTCTGGAGCAACACATTGTAGCACTGGGTTTGCCAAATATCATAATTATGCGAGCCTTCAAGCTTCTTGATGTGAAGCAATGAAGAGCTCTCACCTGTGGTTGCCATAGCAATATGCAACCTGTCAATGCCTGACTCCCTGCAAATGTGCAAACACTACACCAAAAGCACACAAAGTGCTCACAGTTATTCTCCCAAGCTTTATCTCCCACTGCGGAAGCAAGAATGCAACTTTTCTCCCACTTTATGTGATGAAAAACACCAAAATCTGGTTGCTGCAGATTTTGGACAGCACCTCAAATGTGCTCTTTTGCCCTTCCAAAGTACTGTACAGCAGTACCAAGTGCTCACCAATGATGTACCAAACCTGTACCGGCAAGTTCAGCAGCTGAAATTGAACCTTTTGGTCACTCAAAACAGTGTACAGCCATGCTAAAACTTGCACAAAGCTGTGCCAAATCTGTACCAGCAGGTACAGTGGCTATCCAAATGAGTGAAAATCAGACTTTTACAGTCCCGAACACTGCATAAAACAGTCCCGAACAGAAATTGGGTAAAAGCCCCTTGACTACAAGCTGATTTTTGAGGATTCAAGGCATAAATGTCTTGCCTGCTGCTTTGCCAAGCTCAACAAGCATACAAACTTGAAAAGCCCCTTGATTTAAGATCAATTGCTGATCATACATGGTACATTGACGCACATGAAGGCATCCAGAGTGTTCACGATGCTTCCCCCTGGCCACATATACATCAAATACATGAAAGCCCCTTGATTTAAGATCAATTTCTGATCATACATGGTACATTGACGCACATGAAGGCATCCAGAGTGTTCACGATGCTTCCCCCTGGCCACATATACATCCAAATAACGAAAGCCCCTTGATTTACAGGCACATTGAGTGCTTGTAAGGCATCAACACATTATCCACAGCATCAAATGCGATTGCCTGCATGCAAATCAACCAAATCGGCACAAAAGCCCCTTGATTTGCAGTGCAATTTGCTGCAATTTTGCCCAAATGTGCGATTTTTCACATCATACAGCATGTATGAGTACTTAATTGCACAATTACATCAAAAGCCCCAAATTTAGACATTCAATTTCCTGCAAATTGATCCTGATTTGACCAATTTCCTGCAAATTTATCCTGATTGTGACCAATGTCACCCAATTTTGCCAATTTTGCTCAAAAATTGAGCAATTGGGCACCTGTACCTGCTCAATTGATAATTGTACCTGCTCAATTGCAAGTCCCAAAAAAAATTGAAGCAAAATACCTTTGAAATTTCTGATTTTTTCTGAGTTTCTTGACTTGCAGGCTGAGACGGAGGCGGTGACTTCGGTGCTGGGGAGCTTCTGGAGCAGCTGGGCAGCCCCACCTGGCTGTGGGCAGCCACGTGTGCTGGCTGTGCAGTTGTTTTGGTGCAGTTTGGGCAGCCACGTATGTTGGTTGGGCAGCCTGGGCAGCCACGTGGGCTGGCTGCGTGGGTTGTCCTGGGCAGCCTCTTCGCTTAGCGCCTTACGCTACGAATCTAGCGCTACTTCGCTTTACGCTGGAGGGCCTTCGCCTAGTGTCGTCTGCCTCCAGCGCTCATACGCGTGTTCGCCTGGTTCGCCTAGCGCTAATACGCTTTGTAGCCAGCCGAAACGTGACAAAACGCCTCAACGTGTCCGTCTGGCATTCTTGCTGCCGCCCAGTGCTGAAGTGCTACGTCGCCTAGCGCCAGTGGGCAGCCCGCCTGGCTGTTGGGCAGCCCTCCCTTGGCTGCTGGGCAGCTAGGGCAGTCCACGCTGCTGGCTGGGCAGCAGCTGAGCAGCCCACAATGGCTGGGCAGAAAAAATTCAGCAGGCGAACAGCATGACAGGGCTGAATACGACCAGAACAGAAGGACAGAAATCAGCAGGAGCCATCAAGGAGAAGAGGGAGGGACCAAAGCTCTGATACCAGTTGATGGGAGAAACAGAAATTAGGGTTAGGTCATGTGGGAGACATACACAGAGAGAACAACAATGGAGAGAGAGAGAGAGAGTTGTGGGGATAAGTCAACTCATGAGGCATGAGTGTGTGACTCCCCTATCACACATGTATATTGCACTAGTACACATAGTGCACTTAGTACATTAAAAGTACTAAGTGTACTATGTACTATAACTTATGGGCTTGTACACACTATAAGGGTGGGCATAACGCCTTTACCCCAACAGTGGCTGCATCATCACAGGCTGCAGGTGGAAGGCCATGTTTCTGCCCCAATCACACTGCAGCCAGGCGCTTCTACTTCAGGTGCTGGTGGCTGCGCTGGTCATTCAGTAGGGCTGCCCACTACCAAAGCAACAGGTTGGTGGCTGCGCTGGTCATTCAGCAAGGCTGCCCACCTCCAAAGTAACCGGCTGTGCGCCTGTTCTTCAGCCAGCAGCCCTCCACCCTCAGGCGACTGCATCCCCTTCCTTCTACGCAGCCCACCAAAGCAATTGGCTGCGTGTCCAACACCTGCAGGCTGCGTGTGTATCACCAACCATTGGCATCTTGCTTCCAGGACATTGTCCACCACCAGTAAGTTGTGCTCCTTCTCTCACAGCAGGCGGCTGTGGTCTTTCGTGGTGGTGCTTGTCTTGATAGTTCTACACGAGGCAACTCTTTCTTCAACAAGGGTGGTTTCATCTTCAGCATACCACAAGTATTGGTTTTCTATCAACCATCTACAAGTAAGTGATTTTCAGATTTGAGTAAAGTATTATATGTTTAAATCTGATAAAAGATTCATCCCGCTCGGCCAACACCCGTTCGGTGCCGGGTTGTCCAAGCTATATTGGCGAACCTCGGTCCAAAGGTGCTGAGATCGGGAGAGCCAGGCGTTAGTACGAGAGCGCCTGTTTGTGCGTGGTCTCGGAACACCAGTGAGGCACTCTCCGCGGAGTCCAGTGAATCCACAGGACCGTAGAAATTGGACCACACTAGTGGTCGTTCTGCTTCGAGTTTTCTTCATCGAAATTCGAGCCTATTTGTTTGGTACTGTTTTCATATGTACATGGACATTATCTGGTTCTCAGAACCCATGGAGCATTGTATTTAATAAATACTCCCAATAAATATATCATATATTGAGGGGGGGGTCGGCCCGTTCCGGCCCCAGTGCTGGTGTCCATCTTTCCATTTCTGTTCATTTAATCTTCAAGGTGTTTTAAGTTGTCCATTTCAAATTTGTGGTTTTAAAGTTGTGCTATTAAGCGTGTGGGTGTCCAACGGAGTCTTTCCCACTTGACGGGATCGGTTTCAAATACCCTGACAAACTTTCCCAAATATGGATGAAGTAAATCATTCATCATCTGTTGGAACGTAGCTAGAGCATTTGTCAAACCAAACGGCAAGACCAAAAACTCAATGATCGTTACCAAGTACGAAAACCCGTCTTTGGTACATCCTCAGATTGAATCCTCATCCGATGATATCCCGATCTCAAATCGATTTTCATGAAGTACTTCGCATCCCGAGGCCAATCCATGAGATCATCCATGCATGGCAATGGATGCGCATTCTTAACTGTGAATTTGTTAAGCGCCCATTCTTAACTGTGAATTTGTTAAGCCCTTGTAATCTACACAGAAGCGCATCGTGTCGTCCTTTTTCTTGGACAAAAGCACCGGTGCACCCTACGAAGACTTACTTGCCCGCATTGTTGGGTATTTAGAGCCTCATGTGTGTGTGAAACAGCCCTTAGATGGCTTAGTATGTTTATGTGTGAAAACAATCTCTTATAGAGGTCTTATGTGTGAGAGTGATAAGCACTGATGTCGTGTTTAGCCATGTGTCATTGCCACAGTGTGTGTGATGTGTCAAAAGATAAGGCTATAAGCCTATAAAAGAATTGTACTCCTTAAAGCTCAATCAATATAAAATCATTGAGTTGTGCATATGCTCTCTCTCTAATTACGGTTGTCTTTGGCTTTCTCTCTCTGCACACACTACCACACAGCATGGACAGCTTTCATCCTCCATAGCTACTTCAGTAATCCTAATACCCACAAATGGTAAAGAGCTAGGCTCTCAAGCTTGTCGCCGTGGTTTCAAAGGCGGGAACTATTGGGAGCTGCCTACCCAGAGGAGCTGACATCAGCCCCGCTGCCACCCATTTCCGCCGCCAGGTTTGGGCGGTGCTAGTGACCGCTGCTCAACCCGTCAGCATTGTCATCAATCTCTAGTGGAGCTATTGTAGGGCGCACAACCGTTGTTCAGCCCGTCAGCGCCGCCACCCGTCTACCTGGTGGTGCTCCTGCTGAGAGATCCGCCACCGCAGCTTCAATGGCCCGCCTCCGCCCAGTTCTTAGATCGCCTACCCTTTGCCCTGCTGCCACCTTCTCTAACCTGCCTATTATGATCAGCATGAAGCCTAAGGTGTCCACTCCCATGCTTGCATAAAGGTACTATTCATTCAAGGGGTAAACATTCTTTCTCATCATGATGCCTGCACCATCCATTGAAAAGTTTTCTAGTACCGGGTTTCCAACTTCACAAACCAAGGTGCAACTTTTTCTCATGCGGGAAGGAGTATGGGGTACTATTTCCGGTGATGATGTAGATCCAAGATCCAAAGATCCAAACCAATCATCATCATGGCGGCAATGGAATGAGAGAGCTATTGCTCTTATCGGACTCAGGCTTTCAGACTCTTTTGTGCATCATATCGACTTCAAGTCCACTTCTAAGGAGATCCGGGAAAAGCTAGACACAATCTTTGGTAATCATATTACTAACTCTTCCTCAAGGTCAAGTTTAATAATCTAAAGATGTATGAGAATGAAGAGTTAATTGATCATTTGGCCAAGCTTGGGTCATTAGTGCAGCAGCCTACAAGCTTGAATTGTAAGCCCCACGTTGCGGATAAAATGGCAGTGCTCATCAAAAGCATGCACGGGATCACTCGATTCCAACAAACGCTAGAGGTTTATGTCTACATTATGCCAATCTTCTTGGAGAAGATGTTACAGACTCCAAAACTCGGAACAACTCCACGAGCGCGGATCGGTGAGCTCTCCCCCCCCCTCCAGCGTTTTTTCCTACTGCATGCACCCTTCCCCCCTTCGCTATTGCTAGCACCCCCCGCCCTTCTCTTCCCCTTCTTCCTCGCCGCCTACTTGCGCATCCCCCCTCCATCCCTCGCATTCGCCCCCCCCGCCCCCCCCGCCCTTCTCTTCCCCTTCTTCCTCGCCGCCTACTTGCGCATCCCCCCTCCATCCCTCGCATTCCCCCCCCCCTCCCCCCCCTCCCCGGCATTGCCCTCCACCCCCCCGCACCACTCCTAATGTGCTTGGCCCCCCTCTACGCCCCCTCTCCCCTACCACCTCCTTCTTTTCTGCTTGCGCTGGCCTGCCCTTTCCGCACCTGCGCTCACTTCCCCTTGCCTGCCCTACCCCAACCCCCTCTTCGCCCTGTTCCCCGGCTACATCCCCCTCCCCCCCTTTTCTCTCTCTTCTCCCGCATTCCACCCCCCTCCCATGTTTCTCCCTTCCCTCCTCCGTAGCTTCTCCTCCGACTTCTTTGCCACCTCCGTCTTCTTCAGGCAACTTTCTCAATTCTTGGGGCATTCTCCATTCGACAAGTCTCGGCATTTTTTGGTCTCCATGGCAGCAGCTCCCTCAACCCTGACCAAGGCTACCGTTACTTGCTTATCTTTCTCTGAAGC
Organism: Cibotium barometz; assembly: GCF_041138505.1. NCBI lineage: Eukaryota > Viridiplantae > Streptophyta > Polypodiopsida > Cyatheales > Cibotiaceae > Cibotium > Cibotium barometz. Next base: position 27,481,265 of record NC_141059.1, on the reverse strand, counting down.
GGACCTTCAGCTCCTCACTACAACTGTTGCATCATTAGAGGCCTCCACTTTGGTATGCAAGATTGTCTGTAGCAGCCTTGCGCACGGACAACTCGTAGCTCTTTTGCAGGCGAGCCTCCTCGGTGGGCCTGCAAAGATCAGAGACATTCATTCTCTGGGATGTGGCTACTACCAAGTTGAGTTCAACTCGCCAGCGGTGTCAGATCGAGTCATGCAATTGAGAGCCCCGTTGCACTCCATACAGCCCAAGCCATCTTTGCACGGTGGCAACACCGCTTCGACCCCGTGTCCGACCCACTGGCTAGCGTGTCAGGCTTCCCAAGCCTCAAGACAGAATACCTTTCTCTTCACTCAATGATCGGTGGAGCCATTGGGAGAGTGATGGAACCCCCCCCCCCACTACTGCCTCGTCTCTCACATGGGCAATCGGGATTCCATCCCTTCGCATTTGTATTGCCTCGCCTGAGACAATGCCTCGTCATATCTATCCCATGCCTTCGGGGCGACCCCATCATTCAGCGAGTGGGGCCAATGTTTCATTTGCAGGCAGATGGGCCACCTCACCTGTTATGTGCACAGAGTGTATCTACCGTGTGCAACACGCACACAAGACTAGCTTCGAGGTTTGGGGAAGCTTGGAGCTAGGCAAGCTGATTGGCGAGCTGGGCCAGGGATAGACTAACGGGTGGGCACCCAAGTATGGACGGGCGAGCGCCCAAGTGTGGATGCCCGGTGATCGGCCAAGAGCCTATAAAAGGGTGGCCAAGGTTAGTCAGTTGTTCATAGAGTCTCGCAAGTCTTTGCGAGAGCTCTACGGTTGGAGCCTGGATCTAGTGCAAACGTGCACCTGCTTCATGCAGCCAAGGCCGGCAGCAGTCTCGAGGCCCTTGAGGGTAGCTCCATGGCGGTATGGAACGTCACGGGGTAGAGATTGGTCAGTGCGTCTTGCTAGTTAGCTCAACTCGTGGCTCGGTGGGGACAGCCAAGACTCGTGGGTTTTGCCCATGGCTGTCATGGTTGGGCGGTGAGTCAGGCCTGCACCCTCTTCACGTTGTTTCGCTTTGTTTCGTAGGTTTCGAAACGTGTTTCAGGAGCGCTCTATGAGGAGATCCGTGGGGATTTGACAATGGTATCAAAGCATGCCTCGAAGAGCGTGCAAGTCAGTAGGTAGAGAAGAAAGAGGTATGAGTTCAAGATGACTGCTATTTTTCATGTATACGGCTGTTTTTTTTTTCAGAATTCAGTGTACGGTTTTATATTTGCATCATTGGAACCCAAGTTGGGTTTTGGTCTTGCAAAGGGTCGATTTGAACTGCACACGAAGAGAGTTGTTTTTTTAGCAAGGAGTCAAGCAACAGCCTGTCGACTGTGTGACCCAGTCAGCTGTGTGAACAGCGAGAGAAAGAGAGAGAGGGAGATGTCTGCTATGCATGGAAGCAAGCAGCCAGACCAGTCGACAAAGGGCAAGAACCCATCGGGCAGCAGGCAGCCAGATTGTCGGGCGTGCAGAAGCATCGAAACTTAGGCAGCACCGTTGCCGTTCGTGGGTGACGACGGAGATCCCCCTGCAGTCGACAGTTGGCGGGCAGCCAAAAGCACCGTTTTTTTTAGCCACGTTTCTTTTATCCTTCAAGTTGCTTTCCGTTTTGTTTCGAACCTCACGTTTTTTTTAAACAAAAACATAGAACCATTATTTTTATTTTTTTTTGAACGGAAAGGTTAGCGTGGGTTTTTTTTTTTTAACGGGTAGCTTTTATGTATGCCTTGTGTTTTTTTTTTAGTGTGGCTTTTATAAAAGCCATCTACAAAAGCACCACATTAAATCGGGGCTTTATAAAATACCCCTATAGTGGGCTTCTATCCACAAGCCTCCTGGAGTTCTCTAGTATCACCTCTTGCTTGCAGCCAAGATTTTCTCACTCTCTCTCCTCGAGATGTCGACCCAAGAATCGGAGATGGAAACTGTTCCCGAACGTGAAGACCTGCCAGCTACCGAGGCCGCTGATGTGACGATCTTTTCGAAGATTTTGTAACTAAATCTGATTTTCAAGAGTTTAAAGTTACTTTCGAGGCTTCTTTCTTCACGGAGCGTCACGCACAGGTCACCGCGCAAATGCAGGCTTTGTAGAATTCCATCTCTTTATTGACCCCACTACCCTGTCTACTCTCTCGGGCATGGATACCTTGGCGTCTCCTTTAGGCCCCAACATTACTCCGAAGTAGTTTGGGGGCGAGCAAAAGCAACGTACCAAGGAGATTGTGGACACGTGGCTACACAAGTGGCAGGTCCACTTCCAGTTTCATCCATATGGCGATGACAAAAAGATCCAGTTGGCAGCAAGTTTCCTCTCGAGCAAAGCTTTGCTCTGGTGGAAAGAACTCAAACCTAAACCAACTACCAGGGCACAATTCGAAGAAGTCTTCAAGAAAGAATTCCTCAAGGAGGAGGATGACTACGATATAGTTACTCAGTTTGCCAATTTGACCATGACCTCGCAGAACCTCACTTATGAGGTCTACCTCCACAAATTTAGATACTTGCAGATGAAAGCTACAAAGATGGATTCTACTACTCTTTTGGGTTTCTTCGTAGCAGGTTTACCGCACTCGTACCATTTACACGTCAAAAATAACAAGTGCAAAACTTTGGACGAGGCCATTTATTCTATTTGTATTTATGATGATATGATGGTCTCTTCCAAAACCAAACCCATAACCGAGCAAGGGAACAAGCACAAAAGAAAGTTCTCCGCGCCGATGACTAGCACGACAGAAGGAAAGCCTTCAAACCAACCTTCGAAGAATTCTACTTCGACTCCAACGAAGAAAAACCGTCTCCTCAAGGCTTTGAAACTCAAGAAGGAGGGACGTTGCTTCATCTGCGAATAAAAAGGACACATGCATAACGAGTGCCCGAAGAAGAAGGGTACTAAGATGAACGTAGGACCCAAGACAAAGGCAGCCAACCAGTTGTCTTTGACAGGTACTTCAGTCAATGTACTTTCTCGACCTAGTTCATGTTCTGATTGTCTGTTCAACTCTAAGGTTTTTGGCTTAAACGATCCTCTCCGAGTTTATGGAGAAGCGAATGGCCATAGAATCCACATTCTTCTGGACCCCAGAAGCTCACACAACTTTGTTAATTACAGACTTGTGCAGAAATTGGATCTAGACACAACGCCTAGCGATCATACCTACGAGGTACGCCTACCTGCGGGTCGGCAAGTGTGGATCGAAAGGTGGAGAGGCTACCGATCCAGATTCAAGACTAAAAAGATATTATGGAGTGCTATGTTATGCACCTAGAGCATATAGACTTGCTATTTGGGATTGAGTGGTTTAAGACCCTTAAGGTCCAAATAGATTGGCCTAGTCATACTTTTTCTTTTGAACATAGGAACACCCAGTATTGTATACATCCCTCTCATGGACCTCTTGTAAATATCGTTGATTTTGGAAATATAATGGATTTTTCTTTGTATATTGCTTTCCACTGTGTCTTGATTCCACTTTCTTCATGTCTCATACCTACTATGGATGTCAATGAATTAAGTGTGTTTGAAAGCATAGAATTAAAAAAGTTACTTGACTCGTTTCAAGATGTATTTCCTAAGCAGCTGACATCGGGCTTACCACCCGAAAGGGCAACGGATCATTGTATTGATCTAGTCCCTGGTGCTCAACTTGTTAGCATTCCGCCTTACAAGATGAGCCAGGCTGAGGAAGATGAGTTGGCCAAACAACTCGCAAATTATTTGAGGATGGTTTTTTTTTTTTGTGTCTTGTACTAGTTTGTTGGTCCCATCAGTCATTTTTGGTCCCTAGTGGACGATAATACAATCTTCTTCTTCTTCTTCTTCTCTCTCTCTCTCTCTCTCTCTCTCTCTCTCTCTCTCTCTCTCTCTCTCTCTCTCTCTCTCTCTCTCTCTGCCCCCACCCCTAACCCCACCACCAAACCCTCGCCCCACCACCTCCACCTTCTTCACAAAGGACATGGTCCTCAAGGCCATTCGTAGACTACGCAATGGGCGAGCCCAAGATCATGAGGGACTCACTGCTGAGTACATCTCGCATGCTCATGATACCCTAGCGCCCCTACTAGCCTACATGTTCAATAGAGCCCTTTGTGAAGGATTTTCACCCTCTTGGTCCACCAACACCATCACCCCCATCCTCAAAGCCGGAGATCCACTTGATCCTAATAACTATAGGACGAACATGATTGGCCACACATTGGCCAAACTCTATGGATCAGTGCTCGAGGCGGAGCTCAGTTCATTTGTAGAGAGCCAAGGATGCAGAGCCTTAGGAGAGGCTGGCTTCCAGAGGAGCTACTCTACCCTTGACCACATCTTCACCCTCCGTGCCATCATCGAGGAGGGTAGAGCACGACACCAGAGGTACTGCTGCTTTGTGGATTTCCGCAAAGCTTTTGATACTGTACCCCCAGCCCACCTCCTACACCGTCTACAGGAGATCGGAGTCCCATTTGACATGGTTTGGAGCATCATCGTCCTCTATGAGTCCATCACCGGACGAGTGAGCGCCCCAAGAGGTACATCATCGGAGATTTTCCAGCACTATTTGGGTGAAACAAGGCTGCCCCGATGATTGTGTGAGTGACGACGTGCTGAAGTGACGTAACCCTGCGCTGCTGCCCCCGCCTGCCCTCTGTTGCCTCCGCCTGCTCTTTTGTTGCTCCCACCTACCTCTGCTGCCTTCGCCTACCCAATTGCTACCTTCGCCTGCCCTTCTGCAACCCCCCGCCTGAAACTCGCGGCGGCGGTGCCCGGGGGACTAGGGCCTTTGACACACTTGTTGATACCATCAATGCATATTAAAACATTTAAACATGGCCACAGCCTTAACACATATCCATCATCACTTTGCATAAAACATAAAGCTGGACAAAACATCCACAAATGCTGCAAATGGAGCTTGCACGTGTGACACCGCATAGAGGCCGGAATGGGCCGACCCCCCCCTTGGAGTATTTTATTACCCAAGGAGAATAATATCATGTACAAGCTTTGAGGGCCTTACTCTCCCCACGGGAGATGCCGGATTATCCATATACAAATGCCATAACACAGCCCAACACAAGGCAACTGAGCCGGAACATAGGCTGTAGAAATGCCGAGCCAACAATATGATCCATATACCTCCGTGTGGGTACTGATTCTTCCCCAAAAACCACAGGTCTTCATGCAATAGAAAGGGTACAGCAAGTACAACTCTCCATTCAGCCGGTACAGCAGGTACAGTGGCTGGTACAGCCGGTACAGCAAGTACAGTGGCTGGTACAGCAAGTACGGTGGCTGGTACAGCAGGTACAGCAAGTACAGAAGCTGGTACAGCAAGTACAGTGGCTGGTACAGCCGGTACGGTGGCTGGTACAGCAGGTACAGCAAGTACAAATGCTGGTACAACACATACAATGGCTAGAAATCATAATAAATGATTGAATACCCTTGCCTTCAGTATTTCTTCGCGATGGAAGCCTCCAAAACAGTCCCCAACAGAAGGTATTCTTCATGGGCAGCCTTCAAGAGAGAGAGAAAGAGAGTAGCCATCATAAGGGAAGCCTTCAACGGTGGTAGAGGCTAGTGTGCAGCAAGAGAGCCTTTTTTAATGAAGAGAGAGGGCTCCAATTTATAGATTTGGGCCTCCCATGAGCTAAAATGGCAAGAGAAGGCTACAATGACAAGTGGAGAGCCACACAATAGCTGAAGTGACAAGTGTGAGGCCACTTGTCTCACTTTGATCCATTTTCTAACAAGTGTCAGGCCACTTGTCTCACTTTGGTCCACCTCCTTGCCACATGTCCCAATCTAAGAGATGGGTCCTTCCATAAACTTTCTCTCTAAAAATATCCCAACTGGTAGACATTCTGTCATACGCACTTTGCCAACTCTTGGTATCTGCTCAATTCCAGATGTAATGACGCGAACAGAATTTCCATCAGAGTCGGGCCAAAAATAGCAACTCTCCTAAATTTTAGGAGTGTGGTCCTTTGTATTCTAGGATAATCCCCCATTCCCAAAGCTTGTACATTTTCAAATATTTAAACATCCTGGAGTCCTCCAGACCCCTTTCAGACTGGGAAATGTCCAGGTTGGTGACACCACATGTCCCTTTGCAGCCTTCGCTAGCCTTTCCTCAGTCCCCACCTGCCCTTCGCTAGCCTTTCTTTAGTCCCCACCTGCCCTTCAGCCGCCCCCGCCAGCCCCTCTGCTGCCCCCCGCCAGCCTTCGCCTGCCCCTTTTGCTGCCCCGCCTCCCCCTTTGCTACCCGCCCCCTGCCTTCTTCAATCCTTGCCTGCTCCTCTGCTGCCCCCACTTGCCCCTTTGCCCTTGCTTCCCCAGCTGCTCCCCGCCTTTGCCCCCCTTCCTCTGCTCCCGTTTTCCCAACAGCTATTTTATCTCGATTCAAGTCGGCCGCCCACTTTTCTTGATTGGTCTTATGGCTTTTTCTGCCGCAGCCAATCTCTCATCACCCCCACTGGCCGGGAGAATCATCAATTTTTCACAAGACGAACTCGCCTCTCTTCAGCACGACATTGACCTTGAGGTCCAGACTACCCTTGTTGCGAGAGTTTATGGTTCCCACCCCTCTCGTTCGCAGGCCCGTGAATGGCTTCTAGCAGCTCTCCCTTTGGAGCTGATTGTGCACTTTCAGGATACTCATTTACTTGGTCGAGGCTTCTCCCAGGTGGACTTTCATTCTTCAAAAGCTACTTCTCAGGCTTTGGCTAGCAACCCCTTTCCTCTTGGTCCTAGGAAGATTTTTTTCTTTCATTACCAGGTGGACTTTGATCCAATGGTGGAGGATCAGCGCCTTACCCCGGTCTCACTACAGTTCCCTGCTCTTCCTCGGTCCTATTGGAAGCTTTTAGCTTCCAATAGGGGCATCCTTTGGCCAGGTTCTAGAGGTACCAATCCTCTCGAGGTCTCCCGCCTCAGCTTCCGCGGCCGTTACCGCCACTCTTGATGGTGTATCCCGGGTCCTTGTGCTTGTTCCTGATCCATCGATTACTGATGATCATGTTATGCTTCAAAGACCTGACGGATCTCATTTCCGCCAGAGGATGGAGATTGCAGGCAGACCTAACCAGTGTAGGATTTGTCGTCGACAGAGTCACATTGCTAGAGATTGTCCCAGATCGAGGGGCCATGCTAGGAGGCGGCATGGTCCTACCCATCAGAGGCCTTCTACAGATGCCGAGACTCTAGCTGCTCCTTTGCCACAGCAGAGCACACAGCGTTGGGTTGTGGTTAGGGATGGCAGGCACCCTCGGACCCCCGTACCTGCCCCTTCACCCACACCCCCTGTGGAGCACCCTAACCCCTCTGCAGCTCTTGCCTCGCAGGATGTTGCTCCTTTTTTGGAGGAGGAGGCCTTGCAGGCACATGATCTGGATCCCTCATAGGAGGATGCTGCATTACAATTACAGGATGATTGTACCCTTGAGGATGCTGCATTACAATTACAGGATGACTGTACCCTTGAGGATGATGTTGCACATTCGCATTGTCATGGTACCTCTCCAGTTCTGAGGACTAGCCCTGGTTTTTCCCCGGAGTGGGAGAGAGGTAAGGTTTACATCGTCAGATTTTCCCTCCCTTACCTATGCAAGACATACTCTAAAAGGGGGTCCTTCGTCGACCACAAGATCTGGTCGTTCCTACTCTGAGTCTTTATGAGGATTGTCTCTTGGAACATTCAGGGTCTTGGGGGTTTTTTTCCGCGTCGACGGAAACAAATTGTAAAAACCCAGCTTCATTGTGGAGTCATAGGTGGACCTATTATTGCTCTTTCAAGAGCATAAACTCGATGCTAGTCAGTGTTGGAGATCAGGCAAGCTTCTCTCGGGACACACCTTTTGGTCACCGGCTGTTGGTACCAAGGGTGGTGTTTGTATCTCTGTTTCAGTTTGGATCTTGCCTTGCATCATTGGACATGGTGTCATTTTGCCTTACGAGAGCGCAGTGGATCCTTCTTATGCAGGGTACTACACGCATTGGTATTCTCAACCTCTATGCTCCTAACCATAGAGGTGAGAGGATTGCCTTTTGGAGATCTCTCACTACATTGATGTCTCTTGCCGACCATTGGATTATTGGTGGGGATTTTGACATGGTTGAGATGCCAACGGATAAAAGAGGTGGACATGAGGGCTTGGTGCATCCTCTTGAAAGAGCGTCTTGGGAGAGGTTTATACTCTCCATTCATGGTAGAGATTGTTGGCATGAGGATGACATTTTGAGGAGTCCATCCACTCTTCTTTATTCATGGTCTAACAGGAGAAGAGATGTAGGATGTATCTATGCACGGTTAGACAGATTTTATGTGGATGATTGGGTGCTTGACAAAGGTGGACATACTTTGATTGCTACAGGCACCTCCAAATTGGATCATTGCCCAGTGGTTTTATGTATTAGAGATCCGAATTGCCATGGATCAACACCCCATGTACGCATCCCTGATCATTTGTTTTCAGATACAGAGCTATCGCGTCGCATGCTTGGGATCTCATGACTTCTTACAGGCCTCTCAAAGCCTGGCATCTGCTCTCTGTGATATTAGTGACTTTTATCACACATGTGCCCTGTCTAAGAGGCAAGAGGCCTTGGACTTAGAAAGGGCTATTAGACATAGATTGGTTGCCTTGCAGAAAGAGCACGAGAAACATCCTCATGCTCAATGGGTTGCAGATTCTTTATGTACTGTTAGAGCAGAACTTCATCAATCTCTTGAGTAGCGTGCGGAGTACCGTTCCAATGCCAAGGAATCCTTTTGGACACAGATGGGTGGCAAATGTAACAAACATTTCTTTGCTTCTCACGGCCCATCTCATGCCAGAGATAGTGTCAGGCAGTTGCAGGATTCACATGGCACTCTTCACTCAGATCCTCTTATGGTTAGACAGATTGCCACCGATTTCTATTGCCAACTTCTTAGTGCTAAGCCGCATTCTGATTTCACACACAGGGCACCACACAGGGCACAGAGGAATGTTTGGAATGCATTGCCACATTTGATCACTGAGGAGATGTGTGCTGCTCTAGATGCCCCCTTTTTCTATGCAGGAGTTCAGTCATGCTATTCATGCCTTACCTCATGGTAAGTGTCCAGGGGAGGATGGCCTCTCCCCTATTTTTTAAATTACTTTTTGGGATGAGATTGGGGCTGAGATCACATCGGCTTTGCAGGAGATGTGGGACACACGTTCTATGCCTTCTTCTCTCACTGAGGGGCTTATTTATCTTATTACTAAGAGCGGGGATAAGACATTGATTGGCCAATGGAGACCTATCACCTTACTTGGGACTACCTATAAGATTCTTGCTAAGGCAGTGAGCATCAGGTTGCAGCCAATTTTGCAGGATGTTAATCATGATACCCAGAATGGATTCTTACACGGCAGGAGCATCTTTGATAACATTTTCTCATTTTGAATGGGCTAAAGCGAGCAATCAGCCCTTAGCTATTCTTCTCTTGGATTTTGAGAAGGCATATGATAGAGTGGATTGGGACTTCCTTGAGGGTACTCTTAGTCATATGGGCTTCTCTCAAAGATGGATCAAGGGAGTTTCATGCATGTATCCTGATGCCCATAGTAGAGTTCTTGCTTGCGGTGATGAGGAGAGTGGTTTCAGATTTCTCGCTCGGTACGATAGGGCTGCCCATTAGCCCCTTTATTATATATCACAGTTGCAGAGGCCATGAGCATCTTTCTCCGCTCCACTGCTCGTATTTCAGGATTGAGGTTGCCTCTTCGTAGTCAAGAAGAGTTGGTTGACATGGCTACTTGGGCTCGCATTCAAGGGCCTTCTCGTTCTGCGCAGGCGAAGCGTGTGATATTTATGCGGGAATGGGACCATGGCATCTTCTTTTCCTCTAGTACCATAGGTCTTACATGGCATCATGATGCTCCTCGGTGGTTGAAATCACCTTACATATTGGGGTGATTCTATTCTTTTCCGGCCCCTCCAAAGCCTTGTCCACCCACTTCTACCTTCTTCACAGCAGAGATGGTGAGGAGGACCATCAACAAATTGCATACAGGGAGGGCACAGGATCATGAGGGCATTGTAGCCGAGCATTTCATACATGCTAGAGATATGATTGCAGACTTGCTAGCTCTCATGTTTAATAGAGCCATGTGTGAGGGGTTTCCTGGGACTTGGAGTACTTCCACGATTGTGCCGGTACTCAAGTCTGGAGATCCGAGCCTGCCGACTAACTACCGCACCATTATGATTGGTCACTTGCTGGCCAAGCTATATGCCTCTACTCTTGAGCATGAGTTGAGCAGATGGGCAGAGAGACAAGGGGTCCGAGCTCAGGGACAGGCCGATTTCAGGAGGAGATTCTCTACTTTGGATCATATCTTTACCCTCAGGGCTATCATTGAGGAGGGCAGAGCACATGGGAGGAGGATCTACTGTGGCTTTGTGGATTTCCGCAAGGCCTTTGACACAGTGCCCAGAGCTAGATTGATGCGCAGGCTGCAAGACTTGGGGGTTCCATGTGAGCTCATTTGGGGTATTATGGCACTTTATGAGACAGTAGTTGGGCAGGTGCGGACTTCAGAGGGTCTCTCCCAGCCAGTACACTCCACTATAGGGGTGAAACAGGGTTGCCCGCTCTCTCCGACTCTATTTGGACTATACATTGATGAGATCTCTGATTATATTGGGACACGAGGGGACAGAGGAGCCCAGTTAGCTGGCACTTGGATACCTCTGCTCTTATATGCTGATGATATTGTGCTTATAGCAGACTCACCAGAGGGTATGCAGAGGCACTTGGATGCTTATGCACAGGACAGTGGGCTCTCAGTTAACCTTGGTAAGACCAAGGTTATGGTGTTTAACACTACAGCTTAGTGGGTCTGGAGATCAGCGCCTATTTTCACATATGGGCAGGAGACAGTGGAGTATGTTGACTCATACACATATCTTGGAGTGGTGTTTACTGGGCCCACATTTTCCATGAGGGGGGGCAGTAGAGGCCAGATTGACTAGAGGATATGCAGCACTAGGAGATCTAGAGAGGATGTGCTCACAGGTACAGTTTCAGGAGCCACGCACTAAGCTGTGGCTTTTTGACACGCTGGTCACATCGGCTATGCTATATGGAGTACAGATCTGGGGGCCTAGCCTAGATCGTCACAGTCGATCAGGACGCACATACGATGGATGGAGATCGATGGAGAGACCACTTGTGTCCATGATCTCCAGGATGATTCGGGCTAAGGCCTCGGTACCCCATGAGATTATCCGAGCCGAGATGGGAGCACCACCGATTGTAGTCGAGGCTCTTGCCAGATCAATGTCCTTCATTCATAGCACCTGGGAGCTTCCCCGACACCGGTATGCACGACTTGCTTTAGAGTCCTCTCATCAGCTAGCCATGGAGGGAGACACTTCATGTTGGTATGCGCAGATAGCATCCTGGTTTGAGCTCCACGAGTTCAGCTTAGACAGACTTCCACCCTTCCAGTACTCTCTAGAGGCACCCTCTCTCACCTTGACACATTCTGAGATTAGTAGTCATCAGACAGGACCTCATTCAGTTGGACACTAGGAGGACATGGCTAGAGCCCTCACAAGAGTTAGGGACGAAGATGGCTTTCTATAGAGACCATCTTCTCCGCACCACTGAGGATGGCTTTATACTTAGACCGAGCTACATGGATACCCATTTGTCTCATGGATTGAGGTGCGCCATTGGGCAGATCCGCACCTCTTCACATCAGTTAGAGATAGAGACAGGCAGATTTAGAGGCATACCTCCAGGGGACAAGATATGTCAGATCTGTTGGATAGAGCCAGAGACGGAGGAGCACTACATCTGTCGCTGCACAGCATATTATGAGATTCGAGGGCTTTACCATTGCCTTTTCAGAGAGGGATTTGGACCACTGGCTAGAGTCATGGACTATTGTGATCACAGCGATGCTTGGGTTTTTATCTCTTGGAGATCCGCAGGCTCAGAGAGCAGACGCCCGACTGGCAGGGAGTCCACACAGAGACAGATTACTGACTTCTTTAGAGGGACTACCCGGGAGGACACACAACCGACAGCCCAACAGTGGGCACCCCGTGGGACTCTAGTTGAGAGAGCTATCTAGTTGGGCAGATCCAAACGCCCGAGGGTTCGCGGATCCTTACATCAGAGACGGTGCCTACACCGGAGGATTCAGAGCATCATTGCGAGGCATCGGGCTCGTCTGACCACGCATCTCACTATGGCAGATATCCAGGCCATCTGACAGAGACCCATGCTAGAGCTCCTAGGATAATTACCACTCCAGCCATATACTGTTGTACTCACTGTCACTTTTGTACTCCCCCATATTCATGTATTCATGTATCCTGTACCCCATTTTGACTAGTAGCATTAGCTTCCCACTCTCCCTAGTTGCTGCTTCCGGATGCTCCCTACTGATGTATTGTAGGGCTAGATACTTACCTTCAGTCCTTTCTTTTCTTTTCCAGATAGTGTATCAGATGTCACATGGTTGTAACTTTGGTCTCATAGGTCACTTTGGCCTTTTGAAGACGTTAATATAACATTTCATTTCATTTCATTTCTCACTTGCATTGCCTATTATTCTTACAATAAAGGCACGGAGAATTTGGAGGGCCCATTGCCCACGAGTCCATTGATGGCAGGACAACAACTCCTATGCAGGCAGTCCGTTCCATCTGGATTGACCCTCATACCCTCCATGGCTGATGGGAGCCCCTCCAAGGCCAGGTCTGACAAGCAGCTAGTCTGCACATCTGAAGCCCCACACTTTTCTTTAAGAGATGAGGATGGGAACGCTTACATGCCCTCAATGTAGCTCTTTCCCGTCCCCTTCATATGTAGCCTCCCTCTGAGATTGGCCAGCCGTGGAGTAATCCCCACTGTTCTCTTTTTCAAGAACTACACCTCATTAGAGCGTAGTTGTTATCTGTTTTCAAAAATGCATATTCTTTTTCCTGACGGAAGGACTCAAAAGCAAAAAATATTACTGCCTCACAGAACCCTTTAAATGTCACAAGTTTACAATCTAACAGCCAGTAGGTACATTGAAAAATGAACTCACTTCTTGGCAGCTGTAGCTGTCAGGGCAAGGATAGGGATGTTCGGAAGGCAAGTCCTTAACTTTGATAATTGACGATAGCTTGGCCTTGGAAAAAGTTAACAAAAAAATAGAGAATTCAGTTTGCAATTTTCAAGAGAAGATTCCAAGAATGATACATACATGCATGCATGCATACGTATATCTATATGCATTTGGATAAGTATGACAAACCTGAAATCGTGGCCCCATGAAGAAATGCAATGCGCCTGTGATGGGGTAAAAGATATTGTTTAATGAATACATAAAATTTTGTTGGGATTCAAATTAGCGCATTAGGCATACCTCGTCTATGGCAATCAGATTCAAGAGACCTCTATCATAGAGCTTTTTCAACTTGAATAAAAAGGAGCTCGTTGCAATCAGCTCTGGAGTCACATACAAGAGTCTCAATGATGGCTTGCCTGAATCCAAGTCTTCGTATATCTGATGGCAAAACAACCATGTCAGTAACCAATCAGCCAAGGAAAGGATGTCTCGCAAAAAGATTAGCTGATTTTTACCTTAGACTTGACAGATGCATGTTGTGTTGAAGATAGGAAGTCGGCAGCAATGTTATGCGCCTTTAGTGTAGCAACTTGGTTTTCCTGAGTAGAGAACCAACATCTTGTGCTCTCAATTCAGCAAATATACAAGCCAACAGAAAATATTTAATAAACACCTGTGTGCGCATGTGCGTGCATGCGTGTGGTTGAAACCAACAGAAAATATTTAATAAACACCCGTGTGCGCATGTGCGTGCATGCGTGTGTGGTTGAAACCACCAGAGGCCAAAGCGTGTCCAAGTTGTCTCACCATTAGAGCTGTTATCTCTCGATCACATCATTATCGAAGGCGCACATCATCATGAGAGAAAAGTATCAATATAAAGCACGCCAAACACAAACAAAGCTTGAAAAGATTTCAATAAAATGGCCCATCAAAACAGGTAATATCTTTTCACCTATCAAAGGGGAGACAACTAGCACAACGCCTGCCTTTGCTAGTGCAGGTATTTGATAGCATAATGATTTCCCCCCACCTGTTGGCATCAAACAAAAGCAATCTTTTCCTGCAAAACCGTACATATATAAAACCCTTGATGAGGATTGCATACAAAAAAGATCTATATCACGGATCAACAGGCTCATACTGAGGGGACCAAACCAGACAAAACGGCCTCGATAGCCTCCAGCTGCCGGCCCCTGAACTCTGCATGTCCAAAATTTTGTTTCAATAGCTTTAAGAGATTCTCTCTCTGAGCAAGGGCAACGTTTTTCCTGTCTGAAGAAGTTGAACCTTTTGATCTCAGCACTAATAGAGCTGCCTTCATCTTCTTGCAACGTTCTACAAAAGTAGCACAATGTTAGCCCTTGGACCATTAGTTTCCTCAAAAAAGACAGCCAATGTTACTGGCTTATCCTGAATACTAGTGCAATCTGCCCATCAACATGCTCATCCATCAACATCCTACCAATGTGTCATTGCAACCAAATCTGTTGCAAGCTGGACGTTAGGCTGATACGTGTTTTGCTGCATTTGTCGAGTGCTTTTGGCTGAGTTTGCTGCTCTTTGCGTGTGTTGGATGGCTGCTGGGGAAGCATGCCTAAGGACCCCCCAGGCTGGCCCTTTTATACAGCCCTACTGCATAGTTTTATGAAATAGAAACGGCAACGGATGATGTCTCCACAACAGAAACGGCTTGAAACTGGAAAACGGAAACCGAAACCGCTAGGAAACGGCATGTCTTCAACATTATATAGTAGATTTACTAGAAATGATGAAAAAATTTGAGAGAAATAGAGGGGAATATATCATAATCTAAATATTTGAAAGAGTGGTACCACATTGTGCTACTTGGGTGAGTGAGTGAGTGTGACTTTTGTCAAAAAAAAAAGCACGTGTTCACTCTACCAGCCCAAGGCTGATTTGAAGGCCCTTTCTGCTGCCTGCATGTTGTCCTCATCAGCCAGCAAATCGGCCATCATCTTGACTGTTGTTCTTGGTCTCACACTCTTGACGGCCACAAGCCCACCCTTCCCTAATAGTGCTTCCTACATCTACCCAAGTGCTTTTCTACTCCCACCCCGCCACCCCCTCCCCCCTCGCTCCACAAAGGGATGGGGTAAAAATATGTCTCTGTGTGTGTGCGCGCGCGCTCGCGTGCACAGGTCTTGGTGCCTCCCCCCACATGATTGAACTGGAAAAAAACATCCAGGGAGTGGCGAAAAGCAATCTATCATATGAAGCAGGCTCTTGCTGCAGAAAACATGGACAACATACTTGCACATCATGGTATGTGATGTAATGGCTGCATGCAATGTTGCACATCATGGCATGTGATGTCATGTCAATGTAAAATGAACCGAACTCATGCATATGCTAGAAAATATATAAATACCACCTTATGCAAATGCCAGAATTTTACAGAAATAAAAATAAATCTCAGTTCATACCATTTATGACAGAAAAAGTGCAACGTTGATCCTTTACCTTCTTAGAATTTGATTTGCAGAATCGAAAAACCACGTGCAGTCAGCCCAATAAGCTGAAGCGTCTGCTTTTGTAAGGCAACGCAATTAATCAATGAACGTCAATAGAATTAAAAGTTTAAATAGAAAGGCATACAAGTTCGCTTTCCTTTATGATATTTCGATTCAAATATACATAAAGACCTGCCTTCAATTTTAAGAGTTGTTAATTTGAATAGATAATTTAAGAAATGTAACATGAAGGTTTGATTGATAGTGTTATACTAATCAGGTTGTTATGATTAAAACATGGAGTTAAATTGGGTGGAAAAATATGTGGGAGGCAACATTCCTATGAAATCCCAGGTTTTCTTATGGAGATTCTGCATGCTGGCTTTACCTCTATGACTCAAACTCCTTCGAAGGAACTTCACCTCCGGATGCTGCCCCACGTGTAGAACTGCCTTGGAAGATTGGAGACATGCCTTCTGGAAATGCCCTCCTATTAGGGGAGTATGGGGTAGAATTGGAAAATGGGTATCTAACAGACTAGGAGCTCAGGGATTTTGGGGGGATTAGGTTCTTGGAAGGGTGGTTGATACTGAGAGTGCCATAAGTCTATTATTTAATATTATTAGATTCTGTTGCTTATGGAAAATATGGGTTTCCAGGAATAGTATTGTTTTTCAAAAACAGGGGAACACTGGGCTAGATGTCATTGAGCTGATGTACAAATGAATTCATATGTGTTGGTCCATATATTATGTTAATAAGATAAATGATGTTGATATATTTCAGTCAATACACTCTCTGTAAGCTGGGATTAGTTGATTTGTTGATTAGTTGACTCTTGTTACTTGTACATATTAGGTTTCATAATATGTACATATTAGGTTGATTAGTTGACTCTTGTTACTTGTACATATTAGGTTTCCTAACTGTTGATATTATGCAAGGTTATTCAGGTTATGACATGAAAGCAAGGTTGCCCAAATTTGGGCCAAGGACAAGAAGATGGTACTTAAAGGAGAAACATCCCATTTACACCTTTGTGGCCTTTATAGAGAATCCCCTTGGAACTAGATAAGTGGTGAAGGTATAGGTAGGTGGGCAGGTTTTGGAGAAGCTATCTCCCAAAGGGTGCACCTCTGAAGTTATGATGATAGCCTGCATGCAATTAGGGTACCACATTTCTTAGGGTCAGTCTTCTTTTGTTTGGGAAGAGGATAGGTGGGACTTATTATGCAGGCTTCTTAATTGTAATGTGAAAGATCTTGAAATGGATATGGCCAAGGGCCTCTCTGGATGTTGTAGAGGATCGATGGGACTTATTATGCAAGCTTGTTTAATTGTAATGTGAAAGATCTTGATATGGATATGGCCAAGGGCCTCTCTCAACTTTTTGTAAAGGTCTTCCTTTATTAATACTATATATATTTACTTTCCAAAAAAACACATGAAGTTAAATTGGTGATATATGTCAAATTATTTGTTATTTTAGTGAAACATTAATTTTAAAACTTCATAATGTTATTTTTTTTTATTAATAAGGCTTAATGCAATGGCACCTACTGCTCCCACACAAGCTAACACTTATGATATGCCTGGGTGACTGTTTCCTCCACTTACATCACTGGCGTGTTTAGTAGGATGCTAACATGATAGATCTTCGCCAGTGATTCTACAGCTGGACTACACCAGCTACTAGTCCACCACTGAGTTATGGCATACTTATCTTGCCAGCTCACTCACTTAGCGTGTTAACATTATGGATCACATGTACATAGTACTTTAATACTTATGTTGTATTTCCCTTATCTTTTAGTAGAACCCTTTTGTTGAGAAGAAGAAGAACAACAATTTTCAGCGTCTCATCTTGTGTGTTCTCTTCTAGGGTGTGTGTGTGTGCTTGCAAAAGTTCAAGGTCTCTTCCTCCCTGTATCTTTTCATGGTATCAGAGCCTGGTTCATGCTAAGAAGCTGAGCAGCAAGCAAGAGAAGCACATGAAACGATAGGAGGGTAAGAGCTTCACCTACTCTTCCCCCTTTGTGTTGGCTACTACACCCTTGTTGTTGGGAGCTCTTCGGGAGGCACCAGCAAAAACAAACTCCGATTGAGGAGCTGTCTTCGCAGGAGCAAAGCTGCAAGGCAACTATAATGTCCTTTGGATATAAAATTGTGTGGCAGAGAACGCGTTTTGGGTGCATCTTGACCTTCATTTTTTAGTTCGCAGACATTCGCCGTGCACTGCGGTAAGTTTTGATTCTCTGCAGAACTCTATTTTTGGAACAGCAAAAAGGACATTTGGTTGTGCAAAAATTGTGTGTAGTGTAAAGAGTCTTACAGGTGCTATTGGGTGTATGTATGCAAATTGAGGTCACTGGTTGTGACAGTTTGGGTGCAGTATAGTACCGTTGCTACAAAGAATATAGCAGTTTGTGCAGGACAAAGAAGAGTGCTGTTTTTGGTGAGTTTGTGTTATAGACAAGATGTCAAATGATGGAATTAACGAGATTGTTGCAGGAAACTTGACAAGAATAACTTTCATGCTTGGAGATTTATATTAAGAAATTTCTTGATGGGAAAAGACTACTTTGACTACATTGAAGGTGAACATGAGGAGGCACAAGAGATACCTGAGATTAATCCAACTGTTCAGATGTAAAAGAATATAAGGATTGGAATCAAAGAGCAAGGAAAGTCATGTATTAGCTTTCTATTAGCATACATGACAGCATGATTGAGCATATACACGATGCCAAGTCACCCAAGGAGCCATGGGACACCTTGGTGAAGCTGTACGAAACTAACACCAAGGCACGAAAGATTCAGTTGAAGAATGAGCTTCATACTGTGGTGGTGGAGAAGAAAAACATGTATGTGAATGATTATGCCTTGAAGATCAAGGGCATTGTGGAATCCCTTGCATCTATTGTTGTTTCTGTTAATGATGATGATAAGGTGGAAGTATGTTTATATGGTCTTGGGCCATAATACAAGGCATTCAAGACGTCTATTTAGACTCAGGAGAACATTCCCAAATTTACAGATTTGGTGTCAATGCTGATCATTGAAGAAAAGAGTTTGGGTAAAGACCAGTATTCACAAAACAAAGGCAGTTTGGAGCAACATGCCTTCTACACAAGTACAAGTAGAGGATGAGGTAGAGACCAAGGCCGTGGGGCGAAGGTGGTGGCATAGATAATCAAAATTATGGTCAGCAGCAACAACAGTCCCATGAATCACAACAATAACACACAGGTGGAAGAGGCCAGTTCAGAGGCAGGGGGAGTCAAAGAGGTCACAGAAATTGGCAAAGGTAGCAAAATGATACATGAGGCTGTTTTTACTGTGCGAATCTAGGCATGTGTAATTGCTATAAGAAAAAAAATGACATGAGAAGTGGAAAAATACGACAAAATAATTATGCATCCTCAGCCAAAGTAATGAGGACAATGAAAGGTTGTTTATTATATGATATATGCTTAATGCTGTGTCGAAAAATGATATATTTGCATGCAATGATAATGTATGGTATGTGGATTCAGGTGCTTTGAACTACATGATCAGTCATGGTGGCGAGTGGTTCAAGGATATGAAAAATCCTGAAAAGCAAGGTTTTGTTGAAACAGGGGATGATACTACTCATCCAATTGCCCATGATAGAAATGTGCCATTGTCTATGTAGAATGGTAAAGTGAAGTATCTTGTAGATGTACTTCATGTTTCAAAAATTACTAAGAATCTGGTTTCTGTTGGCCAGATGATCGAGTAAGGTTTGCAGGTAAGCTTTAACCCTGATGGTTGTTATGTCAAAGACTTTAAATGTAAGTTGGTTGCAAAAGCCGATCGAGTGGGTAGAATGTTTACACTAGATGTAAATATGCTTGAAGTTAAAGCTGCAATGCTTGCACAGGGTTCAGGAGTTGTTTCAAATAGACATTTGGCATAAGAAAATCGGGCATGTTAATGTGCAAAGAATGAATTCTATGCAGACTAAAGAAATTGTGACATGGCTACCTAAGTTTAAGGTTGATGGTATGCAGAAAGTATCTAAAGCATGTAAATTTGGAAACAAGATAAAGCATGTATTTCCACATGATAGAAATTTAAGCAGGAATGTACTATATGTCGTGCATTCAGATGTATGGAGTCCTGCAAAAACTACATCTATGGTGGGTGGTTGCAAGTACTATCTAACATTCATTGATGATGACCACACGAGGAAAGTGTGGGTGTATTTCATGAAGGAGAAGAGTGAAGTTTTCACTCATTTTCAAAATTTCAGAGTGATGGCTAAAAAGCAGACAGGGAAGCATGTGAAGTGCCTAAGGTCAGATGGGGGGGGAGAGTACTTCTTCAATGAGTTCTCAGAGATAATTTACATGATACACTCCACAACAAAATGGAGTTGCTGAGCAAAAAAACAAGCACATTGCAGAGATAGCATGAGCATTAATGAGACAGAGAAGAATATGCCGCATAGCTATTGGGCTGAAGTTGTTTCTACAGCAATTTATATCATGAACAGGACTCCTACTGCATCTATACATGATGTGACGCTAGAGGAGAAGTTCAGTGTGACAAGAAACTTGATTTGTCTCACTTGAAAGTTTTTGGATGCATAGCTTATGTGCATGTGCCAGATGAGTTGCATACGAAGTTGGATCCAAAGGTAGAAAAATGTGTGTTTATTGGATATTCCCTTGAGTAAAAGGGATATAGTTGCTATAACCCTACTATACGTGAGTTGAGAGTAAGCAAAGATGTTGTGTTGGATGAAATGAGTAGCTGGTATGTTGCTGAAAAAGATGATGTTGGGGTTGATGATGTAAGTGGAAATGTAAGTGCACAAGATGATGTTGGGGTTGATGATGTTGATGTAAGTGGAAATGTAAGTGCACAAAATGCAAGTCAGCAATCATAGTCATTGAGTGGACCTAGCGAGTCCTCTTATGTTGGGTATGTTGATAGACCATGGAGTGGCAGGCTGTGTCAAAATACCAGTCTTGAAAATGCAGTTGGTACATCACGAAAAGGCAAAGAGAAGGTTGGTGAGCCTTTTGGAATGCCCCACATTTCGATGGAGAGTCTAGTGGCTCAAAGAACAGCCTTGATGAGATGAGCTTGGGATTCCAACTATTAGAACACTTGGTGTAAGAAAGGCAAGAGAAGCTTCTAAAATGCCAGGTAGTGATCATGGACAATGCAGGTTAGGAAGATTCAGAAAACCTGTTGAATAGGCTAACATATGATGGTTATGTCGCTCATCATTATGCATATATGACTAAAGTTGTGAAGATGTTGAACCCACATGTTTTGAAGAGACTGTTGGGAATTTAGATTGGGAGAAAGCCATGGATGAAGAAATGGTTGCATTGGATACAAATGAGACTTGGGAATTGGTGCCATTGCCTAAGGACAAGAAGGCTATTGGGTGCAAGTGGGTGTACAAAATAAAGCACAACTCATATGGAAGTATTAGCAGGTATAAAGCAAGATTGGTTGCCAAAGGTTATACTTAAACCTATGGAATTGATTATGAGGAGATGTTCGGCCCTGTTGCCAAGATGGCAACCATGAGAGCTCTTATTTACAGTGGTTGTATCAAAAGGATGGGTTTTAAGCAAATGGATGTTAAGAATGAGTTCTTGCATGGTGATTTGCAAAAGAAGAAGTGTATATGGATCAGCCACCAGGTTATGAAGATGTGGGTCACCTTGATTTTGTATGCAAGTTGCGTAAAGCCTTATATGGCTTAAAACAAGCACCAAGAGCATGTCATGAGATAAGATAGCACAATATCTTATCACCATTGGGTTTCATGTGGTAGATGCTGATCATTCACTCTCTATGTATGGAAGAGTGATAAGGGTCTTGTGGTCATCATAATCTATGTGGATGACTTGATCGTTGGGGGTGATAGTGGAGAGGAAGTTGAGAGTGTGAAATGTCTCCTCAAGCAAAAATCTAACATGAAGGATTTGGGTGAGCTGAGGTACTTCCTTGGCATTGAGGTTATTAGGACGGCCAAGGGTATATGGTTGTCACAGAGGCAATATACATTGGACATGTTGTCCAAATATGGTACGGTTGATTGTAAGCCAATTTTTATGCCATTAGATTCAAATGGCAAGTTGAGTGTAGTGTTGCTATGTACATGAAGATAGTGGGTAGCTTAATTTACAAGATAATCACCAGGCTAGCTTTGAACTATATAGTTAGATTACAGAGTCAGTTTATGCAGGTTCCTCAAAAGCCACATTTGGATGGTGTGAGGTGCGCATTGCGCTATGTGAAGTCTACAATAGGCTATTACTCTTTTATGAGGCTGTATGACGTTGTAGGTGTTTGGATACACCGATGTAGATTGAGTTGGTAATATTGTAGATAGGAGATCTGCCAGTGGATTTATGTGGGACTGCAAGTTGACAGATAGGTTGTCATCTATTGTGACAATATTAGCAATATACAGTTGGCGAGGAACCCGATTTTGTATGCACGGACCAAACACATAGAGGTCCACTATCACTTCATCAGAGAGAGGGTCTTAGCGCATGAGACATTGATCTCATGTATGTCAACACAAAGGAGTAGGTAGCTAACATTTTCACAAAACTCCTGGGAGCAGAGAAGCTTCGCACATTCCGGACTATGCTTGGGGTCCTAGAGATGGAGTTGAGCTTAAGGGGGAGTGTTGAGATGTCAAGCTCAACACAAGTTGACACTTATGATATGCCTAGGTAACCATTTCCACCACTTACGTCACTCGCATGTTTGGTAGGATGATGACATGATAGATCTTCGCCAAGTGATTCTACAGCTGGACTACACCAGCTACTAGTCCACCACTGAGTTATGGCATACTTATCTTGCCAACTCACTCACTTAGCGCATTCACATTATGGACCGCATGTACATATGTTGTATTCCCCTTATCTTTTTGTAGAACCCTTTTGTTGAGAAGAAGAAGAACAATTTTCAGCCTCTCACATCTATGTTTTGCTAACTCATTTTCTCCCAAAGCTCCTCATTTAAGGTGGATCCAAAGGAGTCTTGCCTTCTTAACAGGGGAGCACTCTACTGAGACGAGCCAGTTGTTTGTTGTGGGATCAAAGGCTTGCTGGGTTTGAGGAGGTGTGGTTTGATGTGCTATAATTGAATGTCTTGTTGTTTTTAACAATTACTCTAGATCGAGTTTTGTATCAAAGGTCCCTGTTTCTAATATAGGTTTGAAAATGGTTTTAGACAAGATTCTTTTTTAAAATTGATTTTTTAAAACTATTAGGCTCACATGTTTAGGCTCACGTCTCCAGGTTCACACCTCTAGGCTCACATCTCCAGGCTCAAGTCTGTAGGTTTACGTCTCTAGGCTCACATCTCTTAGCTCATGTGAGCCTAGGTTTACGTCTCCAGGCTCAAGTCTGTAGGTTTACGTCTCTAGGCTCACATCTCTTAGCTCATGTGTCCAGGTTCACATCTCCAAGCTTACGTATCTAGGTTCACGTGTCCAAGTTTATGTATCCATGTTTATATCTCTACACGCATGTCTATAGGCTCATGTCTTTTTTGTGTAAGTACACGGTTCATGTACTTCCCTTGTATGAAATGAGCATACTTGGGCAAAAAAATCTAGGAACTCGGAAGGATAAGAATTTTCATCGAGATTTATAGCTGGTACATATTGTGTATGACAACTAAATCTTCCAAGGACATGGGTAGGTGTGGCCGTAGGAGTCTTTATTGCAGTAATAATTGGTCCATACTGTATTAGGTATACCTACTTGTTGCAGGCTCACATTTCTAGGCTCATGTCTAAGGTTCACATGTCTAGGTTTATGGCTTATGTGTCCAGAATCACATTCACATGTCCAAGCTTATGTTTGTAGGTTCACTTCTGTGTCTTTTTGCGTAGGACTATGGACTTATATCTCCTACTCAAGAGTTGGGTTGGTCTAGTTTTTAATGGTTTTTGTGATTTTTTGGACTTGATGGGATGATATCAAAGGTCGTAATCCTAATCAATAGTTATTATGCAACTAATTAAGTATTTTTTGATTGTCTTTAGATGGTTTTGCATACTTCTACTCTACCAGTTCTAACAATGCACGAACAAATTATGAAAAAATATAAAATACATGAACAAAAATTCACAATTTCACTCTATTGCAAGCTAATGAAGCTCAATACTCTAGTTTTCGGAGTGGATTCCACTCCTAATCACAATTGCTAAGCTAATCCTTTGATAAAAGCAATGAAATTTAAGCCTCTTGGGCTGCAATTTCATTCAAGTCACCAAAAAACCAGGGCTTTACCCTATCAATAGATGAAATAGAATACTTTAATGCAAAATAAATCTCAAATCAAAATCAAAAGCAATAAACAAACACATTGAAGGCTCCAAATCCATATGTTTTTTAAGTGTGACCTCCTAAACAACACTAGGCAATATTGGATGATCCCAATAGCTTGGAATGGATGAAAAAGCAAAACAATAGCTTAGGCTTGTCCTTGGCACCGGCACCAAATATGTTTAAGTCAAGAGATCTCCAAATCCAGTGCCAAATCCCAATATCATTCCATATGAAGGCACATGTTTACAAGTGTGTATTTGAACATGCATTCAAGGATTGTCCCAACAATGTGAAAATTCACAACAATGGGGTAGTAGCATTAGCCACTTTGATAAGACTTAACTTGTTAAATGTATAAGGTGAACTTCCCCTTAATGTTATCATAAGGCTTCAGTCAAGGGAAGTTGCCAAAGGAAACATCCAAGGCAAAAAAAAGAGGTAGAAAGCGTAAGATTTGATCTCGAAGTAGCCCAAGAGCCACAGGTACAAGCCTCAAAGGCTACATCAACCCTTAAAATGTCTAATGAACTAGAATCAGAGGTCTAGAAGAAGAAGACCTCAAAGAGAACTCGAAAATACAATGACTCCGCATGAGGGACATCATCATAGTCACCATAATATTTTCTCCGATGTGATAGGTGATGACTTCATTTCAAATCCATCAAAGGCACAAATGGATCAGTGCACATCCCTTACACATTGGCAGGTCCAAGCCCACCTCTAAGTGAGTATAAGCTAAGTGAGTGTGAATAACGCACGAGGGACATAATAGGCCTCACAGCCTTCTTATCCTTAGAAGTATCCTTGGAAGTTCGAGTCTTGATAATTCTCTTTTACAAGGGAACTCTCAAATTTGCAGAGACAATGACCTCTACAATCTTAGATGGTGGTGTTGATGTTAGCATAATCACCAAGGATTTCTGGGAGGCTTGGTGGTCAAGCTCACTAACGCAAACACAGATAAATATTTGGTCATCCTTTAGGATGTAAAGATTCAGACCTTTGGGCTAACTTTACACCACACATTTGTGGCAATAGATTATCAAAGAAGAGGTTCATACACAATGATCCTCGGAAGGCCTTATATGAGAGATGCAAGGATGGTTCAAAATTGGAAAACCAGATACATTTATATATACAAAAGGTAACCAATCACATTTACATATGCAAAGGTAACCAATCCTTGAAAATAAACTTGAAAACATGGAAGACCCATCCCATGGATCAAGGCGAATTTGCAAATGAGTTTGACACAGTTGCTCGGATCGCTTCAAAGCACGCAACACAGAAGCATATGCCACGTCGATTGATATATCTGTAGAGCTTGTGGTGGTGGATAAACCAACATGGAAATTATGAATTAAACATTACATGGAAATTATGAATTAAACATTAAACATAATTACATTACAAGTCATCATTCAGACATTCAAGATTATGCAATACACAGATTACTGAACATCACAGTACTCACAAAACTAACATAATTGTAGAGATGAATTACACATAGTTGTATATTAAACATTAAACATAAATGCATTAAAAATCTTCATTCAAACATTCAATCATAAGCAATGTCATCGTGTTTGTAAGGAAACTCGTCGGGGCAGTAGATAAGACTGTTGGTTGGTTACCATTGGGGTTGCTTGAACACACAAGCTCTTGTATAGGTATTCAATGCTTGAGAGTGGTTGAGTAACTTGCTTGTTGTTGCTTGGGCCTCCGTTCTTATCAAACTTTAGGTGAAGCTGTGGGGTTGAAGTCAGTGGTGAGGTTTTCTTCACGTTGTTCAATTTTGGCAACCATATGATGAGATAACCATCATAGTATCCTTGTTGTTGAAGCACATGAACATGCACCCATCGTTGATGAACATTATAAATTGGTGGCTGATGTGCTTGGTGCTGAGGTTTCCTTTTTTGTGCAAGCTTATGGGGCTTTGGGATGCGCTTTGGAATCCAAGCGTTGGTATTACTTTGGTAGTACCCTTGTGCTTGCAGTAATCTTTTTGGTACCCACACTTGCTGACTTGGTGGAGTTCTTTGAGGAACTTGTCCCTTGTTTTTCTTGGGTTTAGAAGGTTTTGTTTTTCTTTTGGGTTCTGCTTTAAGGCATATACTTCTACCCATGTTAAGGTATTGTCTTTTGTGTTCTTTTTTATCGTTTCTCGTGCCTTGGCTTATAAGCGTGTAAGCACATTCAAGGGTACTGTGGACAATTGCCTGTTTTGTACACTTAAGATGTTAAGAGTTGTATTTTGTGAGACAAGTTGCATAGAAGCAACTTGTCTTGGGCAATCTTGGAACATGTGATCAATGCCACATCGTTCACACATGGGCTGCAAAGTTCAATGACCATGGGCATGGAAGTATTCCAAATTATGCAGCCAGCCACCTTGTGAGGTCCACGACAATAGAAACACTGAAGTGTTCGATTAACTACCTCTTAAGTGGTTTCTACCCTTTGGACTGTTTGTGGTTGGTGCACGAGAGATGGGAGTTTTGAGTCAATTGTTGAGAAATTGGGACATTTTTTAGTATCATGATCAAAGGATTTACAATATATGCAGTACAGAAAAATAGGTGCCTTATAGGCACAATGGGGATTGGGATGGTCGTAGTGATTGCACTTAACACAAGGCATTTCACTCTTCACTTTTAGAGGCATTAAGGATGTTTGGTTGTGAAGGATTTTGTCTTCTCTTAGAGATTGTCTTCTCTTAGAGATATTGATTGAAAGATTTTAAGCAAGGCTGCATAGAACTCTCGAATGACAAATCCGAGATCAATCTTTCTTTTGTCATTTGGTTTAGATGAGGAACAACTCGTAGCATGATCATCTTCCAACATGTTGTCATCTAAACGTACCGCTTCTTTACAACATTGATCAAATGTTTTCGGATTGGATACATTGATCAAATGTTTCCGGATTGGATACAATGATCAAGTTTTGTAAGCTATTTTTCTTTAAGCCCATCACGAAACATCGCTTCAATTGAGAATCGTTTAATTTTTCCCATGACTCACATCGTGAGTCCAAGAGTTTTATCGAAGGATAAAGTCTTTATTGGTTTCGTTTAGGTTACGCTCAATTGAATAGAGTTCCTTTGCTGTACTCCATTGATCACCTTGTCTTGAAAAACCATGGATAAAGGTTGTTTTTAAGGTTCTAAAGTTGGTCTTGATCGCCGACGTCAATGTGATGAACCATCGACTAGCTTTTCCCTCTAAGCATAAGTTCAACGCATGTACCTTGATGGGGCAGTTTGGGTTTCTAAAGGCTTCATATCTCTGTTCAAACATTGGTATGAATTGAATAGGATTAGTTGTGCCGTTGTATTTGTCCATAATTTTAAAAATTTGTACGATCGTATTTCTGTATGAGTCACTGAGGTCGTATGTAAGTGCTCTTGTTAGGAGGGACTCACTCAGTCCTTGGGCTACCTCCCTTCCTAGATGAATCAGTATGTTTAAGGTGTGGGCATCCAAAAAAGGGCTGGTACCTATAGGATTTGTGGAGATGTTAGGTAAGGGACCAAAGCCCGGTGGGATCGAAATGATAGGGAGTGTAAAACCCGATGACACGCTTGTTATAGGCATGGCCAATGGTATTAGGAGGTGCATTTGGGGCATAGATCTCAATGGCTCGAAGATGTCAGCCATTGGGTTCAGTGCTTATGTGATCCCTGGCACTCCCTCTATCATTGTCATATCTAAT
This sequence comes from Cibotium barometz, assembly GCF_041138505.1. Taxonomy (NCBI): domain Eukaryota; kingdom Viridiplantae; phylum Streptophyta; class Polypodiopsida; order Cyatheales; family Cibotiaceae; genus Cibotium; species Cibotium barometz. The sequence continues at coordinate 27,453,606 of NC_141059.1, read as the reverse complement.
TGCCTAAATGCTCCTTAATGAGCAAGTACATGTTTTTTTGTGCTTTTTATATTTTCTCACAGTCTGTTTAGAGCCTCAAAAGGCTTGCGTTCTCTTCGTTGGGTCAAATGAGTGTCCGTTGCTCTAATTAGCTTAGGCGCTATACGTACGTGAACCTCAAGATATAATTTTTCAGAAAAAGTGTATGCTAGTAACTTCATAAATGGAAGAGGAGATCCTAAAACCTATTTTTCATTACTGTCTCAAGACGAAAAAAATTTTAAGAATTTTTCCCCTGTTTCGCAACACGTGTTTGAGGGTGTTCCAAAAGGAATTTTGAAAAGCTCTATATAAGAGAGTTGCAGTATTATTGGAGTACTACAACTTTGTTTCCTTGAGTCATTCGTGATTTTGTCGTTTAGATCCTCAAAAAGTAGCCCGAATATGGTTCGATGTCGTTTTCGTGCTATTTTTTTTATGATTTTTCATGCTTTTCAGTTTTTCTTTTGTCTCGATTTTCAGGTCAAATTTTTAGGCTAATGGTGGGAGGCCAAAATGATGAATTTTGACTTCGAACGGCCAAAGCTTAAGAGCTCGATGTCAGCCTTTCGATGAGCCTTGGAACGCCTTCATTAGATATACGGTTTAGGAGATACGAGCCTCCAAACATGGGTTTTTTTTTGGCCGTGAAGTGTTTCACGTCGTGAACCAGACTTCATGGAAAAATTAAATTCTTTCTTTTTTGGCGTGAACGAAGCGTTTCACGACATGAAACCTCGGGGTTTCACGCCGTGAGACCTTAGGGTTTCACGCCGTGAACCGAACTTCAAGCAAAATTTAATTCTGATTTTTTTTTTGGCAAGCATGAATGAAGTGTTTCATGCCGTAAAACCTTAGAATTTCACGCCGTGAACCGGACTTCACGAAAAAATTAAATCCGGTTTTTTTCGGCGCAGACCTCTAGGACGTGAAACCTTAGGCCGTGAAAGTGCAGAAACGGTTCATGGCGTGAACCATTTTTTTTTTAGTCTAGTGAAAAATATGATTTTTTTTGGGGGGGGGGTATTTTTTGAATTTAAAATTAAGAAAATATGGGCATTTTCCCAAAAAGGTAAGTGGGAATAAAAAAAAGTCAACCTTTTTATGACACCCCTTATACCCTTCATAAATGACCCCCAACATGGACAATTTGACAACTCATGAGCATCTACTCATTGAATTCTCATTTAGCCTTAATGAGTTATGTAAAAAAAGTGATTAAAATTTAATCAAAGATTAATTCTTTCACTAATCTTTCCCTCTTTTACACTAATCAAGGACTTTAATTAACCACTAATCTCTAATTAATTCACACAATTGAGCACATCATTGGATAGAGCAAGGGAATGCTAATCTATGTGTATCAACAAATGTGTAAATCAATCTGAATAGAAGATTAATTATACTCTTAATTTTGGTCTCCTCTTTTAAGGCAAAAATAAGCAAAGAGAGTCAAGTTCCTCCAATTGATGAAGAAATTGATGTAATTAAGTATTTTGATACATCTAAATGCTCTCAAAACACTCAAAAACACTAATTTCAACTACTCACATGATCAATTTAGATCCCAATTAACACATTTTCTAAATTTTTAGCTCCTTGAACAAGATTAATCACCCTTAATGACAAAAACCAGTCCATTAAGAGAAATTAGTCAAATTCCAAGGTTTTTTGGTGGTTTTAAATTTTTTTGAAAGATTAAACTACTCCTAATTTTTGTTAACACAAACTATATGCAAGTCCTAAGAATATGAAAACCACAATAACAACAAAAACAACAAATTGAGCTAAAAATTGAGCAAAAAGTATTCTTTACAAAAAGAAAAAAGAGAGCTATTCTACACCAAATCACCATCAAATCCACATCTTTTTCATGGGAAACCATTAATAAAGATAATGGGAAATGGTTAATGTGTAGATTAGAGAAAAAACGATGAAAAAAGCTAGGGGATGACTCCCCGGCACAGCGACGCTAAAAATGTTATTGCTCACCCTAAACCCCCTTGAAACACATCCAACAATAGATTACCTAGTGAACCGCAACTGTTGCGAGGATCTTTCCACCAATGGCCGAGCTCATAACCCTTAAGGTTTCCAAGCTCTACAACTCCTTGAGAAGCAATTCCACCGCGCCTCACGAGCGTTGTCACACCATCGTGTTATACTACGGGTACTCGTCCCTCGTCTCACCTCACTGCACTCACACACACACTCACTAGCATGCATTAGGGAGAGAGATTAGCAAGAGCAAGACTCAATTGCACAATGGGAGAGTATGTTGTATTATAAGAGATATTCACTTATATACATGGCCTTAAGTGTTCACACTCACTTAACTATGGCCGACTGGACATTTGCCATACCTATCCTACTTTGTAGGATCTGGAGACTGGCCCAATCAACTTTGGTCACAACTTGATGATGTCCCATGGCAAAAAGATGTTGCTACATTAGCTTCTTACATTCTAGCTTTGAGAAAATCTAGGATCCTTTTTCCTACAAATCTGGGCTTTATCAGCATTAGCTTGTAAAACATCCTATTGGAGAACTTTAACTATTTATCTCAAGGCTACCTGATCTACTTCCAAGGCTACCAGCTTGTTCTGGATTCTTGGCAACTCCAGTAACTCAGCTCTGGATTTATTCAATTCAATTTACAAAGCCTCCTTTTGTGTTGTCAGTGCCTATACTCCACTGGTTACATCTCCTGCACACTTTAAAATGTAATTTTAGGCAACTTATAGAGCAGGGAAGCATCCAGGTGATCTGACAAAGTAACAGGTTGTGATCCTCCTACTACAATTGTGTCTTTCTAAAGAGGTTTTAGAGTCAAAGCTTGCAGCACTTTAGCTATGATGGGGTATGCCAGAGGGTCATCCAAATTAACTTTTGACACCACCCTCTTCTCAGACTCTTCTGTCCCTACAGATGTTCTCTCCTTTTGCTTTTTGTCTAACGTAGATTTTGGCCAACCTTCTAGTAGTAGTGGCAAATGATTTGTTTGTGATGCCAAACCTACCAACAAGAGGTTCTTAATGTAGCAGTGTCAAAATGATTTGTTTGTGATGCCAAACCTACCGAAAAGCGGTTCATGTGTACTTTGCCCTTTTTAACAAAATGTTCTTATGTACTCCTAAGGTGCTCTTTTCTACCATGTGATTAAGTAGGTGCTTGTTATTATTCTTTTTTGAGGATAGGGTCTTATGTCTACTTGTGAGATGTACAAAGCAACCATGTGAACTAAGCATTGGTGGTCAATAACCATAACATGATGTGGTTAAGTTCTGGATCCTTGAAGAACAATTAATAAGCCACATGTTGCCTTGAGATTGGAGAAGACTTGATTGGGGATTGATTTCAAAAAGCTAATGAAGATGTTGAAGCTTTATTCTTACAAACTAGGGGCCACATACAAAAGATATTTCATTATGAGGCAAGGAGCAATACAATAAGGGATTAATCTCTTACTCAACTTGAACAAACTGTTGGAATTAGGGTTGCAGGAAAGCACACAAAGCTTGGAGAAGAAGAAGCAAGAATGCACACAACACACAGTGTATTAGATTGTGTCAATGTACAAAGATAAGTTAGCCCTAAAATAATGGGTGTATATACAAGCCGAGGAAAAAAACCTCCTAAAGAGGGAAAAAGTGCCCCGGTGGTCCTAAGTGTTCACACACATCACTGCCTATATATATGGCAACAAATCTCCCCTGGGAGTGATGGTGTGAACGAGAGCTGGCACTCATGTATAGGGAAGTGCCATGCCCAAAGTAGATCAGTCCACAAAGGGGAGCAAGCCCAAAGCTTTGCGGAAGGCTTCAAACTTCTCACGAGGAAGCACCTTTGTGAAAAGATCGGCGAGGTTTGTTGGAATTAGGGTTGCAGGAATGCACACACAACTTCAAGAAGATGAGGAAGCTTGAGCACAACACAGTAGTGTATTATGAGTGCCAAAAATGAAAGATAACAAGCCCTAGGAAAAAGTGCCCCGGCGGTCCTAAGTGTGTTCACACACATCACTACTATAATATGGTAACAAATCCCCCCTGGAGTGATGCGGTGAACAAGAGCTAGCACTCATGTATAGGGAAGTGTCTAGCTATGTGGACGAATCCACAAAAGGGAGTAAGCCCAAAGCTTTGCGAAAAGCTTCGAACTTCTCACGAGGCAGAGCCTTTGTGAAAAGGTCTGCAAGGTTATCCTGTGTTGGCACATAAGCCAAACTGATCTCTCCTGCAGAGAGTCTCTCCCTGACATAATGGTAGTGCACCTCAATGTGCTTCGTACGAGCATGGAACACTGGGTTCCGCGCAACTGCCAATGCGCTCTGACTGTCAGTGAAGATGGTGGTGGCAGATGGCTGCCCAACACCCAAATCAGCCATAAGGCGTCTGAGCCACACACACTCAACCGTAGCTGTGAAAGCTGCCCTGTACTCAGCTTCACAACTAGAAGTGGCCACAGTAGGCTGCTTCTTGCTCAACCATGATATGCATGAGCTTCCAAGCATGAAGCAAAAACCACTCGTGGACACGCGTGTGTCATAACAACCAGCCCAGTCAGAATCTGAAAAAGCATGTAAATCTGGCGGCAATGATCCCCCCTTGGGATAAAACAACCCAAGATGCCGAGTACCACTCAAATAGCGAAAGATACGCTTCACTGCCTGCCAATGCTTAATGCCTGGGCTATGCATAAATCTGCTCACCTGTGAGACTGCAAACTGAATGTCTGGCCTCGTAATGCATACATAAATGAGGCAACCAACAGCTGTCTGATAGAGTGTGACATCAAAGTGATCTCCAGCATCATGAAGACTCAACTTCAAACCTGTCTCCATTGGAGTAGCAATAGGCTTGCAGTCTTCAAGGCCAAATCTCCGCAACAATGTTTCAATATACTTTGTCTGACACAAAGCAATACCTCCATCACACTGCTTAAATTGTATCCCCAAATAATGATGCAAATGCCCCAAATCTGACATCTCAAAAGAGGCATTCAAATCAGCCTTAAAATCAGCAATATGACATGTGCAGTCAAATATGCATGTATTTTTTCATACCAAGCTCGTGGAGCTTGCTTTAAACCATATAAAGCCTTTTTTAACCTGCACACTTTGTTTTCCTGCCCTCTTTGAACAAAACCACGAGGCTGCGATACATACACCTCCTCATGCAAATCTCCATTTAAGAACGCAGTCTTTATGTCCAGCTGATGTACATTCCAACCATTATGAGCTGCTAATGCACAGATGCTACGAACAGTTGTCATACGACATGTGGGAGCAAAAGTCTCATCAAAATCAATGCCCTTCTCTTGAGCATAACCTTTTGCAACAAGCCTAGCCTTATGGCGATCCACTGTGCCATCAGGCTTACGCTTCAATTTGTATACCCACTTAGTGCCAATGGCCTTCTTGCCAGGGGGCAAGTCACATAAAGACCATGTACCATTCTTCATAATAGCATCATATTCTGCTTGCATAGCAGCCATCCAATTTTCTGAACTTTGTGCCTCATCAAATGAAACAGGCTCACTTTCATCGCACATACTAGAAACAGCCAATGCATAACAATCTGACGCATAAGAGGCACCATGAGAGCCAGAACGAGTGCGACTAGACAAAGGGGCATCCAACTTGCTGTCACGCAAAGTCTGCACCAGCCATCTAGGCATGTTTCTAGAGCCCTCAATCTCTTGTCTCTCATCCTCAAGTGCATCATGCACATCTGCATCAGATATAGGCTGATCTGTGCCATCATTTAAAACCTGCATAGGCTGAAAAACTGCCTCATGAGATATTGCACTTGACTGTGCACCACTGAAAAGAGGCAACAATGTATCATAGACATCACGTGAGCTGATATCTGTCTCCTTAGTACATGAAACCAAGGGCTGAACTGCATCTTCCACAAATACAACATCACGGCTAACCAAAATGCGCTTTGTCTGTGGATGATACAAACGATAGCCTTTGCTCTCAGCACTATATCCAACAAAAATACATTTGACAGCTTTGTCATCCAATTTTCTGCGATGTTGCACAGGTACTAATGCATATGCCAGGCAACCAAAAACACGTAAATGGCCAACAGATGGCTTGCGGCCATGCCAAGCCTCATATGGAGTGACAACCTGTAATGCTTTGGTGGGACACCTGTTTAGTACATAAGTGGCACACATGACAGCCTCAAGCCAAAAACCATGTGGTAGACTTTGACTCTTAACCATACATCTTGCCATTTCCATGAGAGACCTGTTTTTTCTCTCAGCCACACCATTTTGCTGTGGTGTATACGGCACTGTACATTGGTGTTTTATCCCACGCTCAGCCAGAAATGCATTAAATTCTGAAGACATATACTCCCCCCCTCGATCTGAACGGAGGGTGCCCATCTTACTTTCTGACACATTTTCAGCCATAACCAAAAACTGTTTGAAGCACAAAAACACTTCGGACTTTGCCTTCAAAGGATATACCCATGCATGCCTGGTAAAATCATCAATGAAAGTCACGAAGTAAAGGTAGTTTCCAAATGATGGAGTTTGCATGGGACCACAAACATCACTGTGAACAAGCTGCAATCTGCGTTCAGCTCTCACTGATCCATCTTTGGGAAAGGAAGCACGCTGCATTTTACCCAATATGCAGCCCTCACAAACATGCTTGACAGGTGCCTCAAGCTTAGGCAAAGAAGACACCATTTCAGATTTTTGCAGGCGCAGCAAACTTGCAAAATTCAGATGACCAAAACGTGCATGCCACAGTTTTGCATTTGAAATAGCCTGCGTATCCATAATAGCACATGCTGAATCCTCTACACATTTGCCATCCATATTGAGCTTATACAGCCCTCGACATAGTGAACCAGATGCTACAATGATGTCACCACAAGAGAGATCATGAACAGTACATCTGTCATCCACAAATTTTACAACCAAACCTGTTTTGGCAAATGCGGAGACTGACAGTAGATTCTTTTTGATCCCTGGCACATACAATGCATCAAAAAGTGTAAAGGTGTTGCCATTTGCAACATTCAGCACAATCTGTCCAACTCCTTTAACGGGATAAGAGGAGTTATTGGCACAAGTGACAGTATTCCCTGTGGGAGCAGACTCAAGGAAAGTGAATAAACTGCGCTGCGAGGTGATATGCTTAGTGGCACCACTGTCAAAGTACCATACATCTGAATCTACTGCAGACATACATGTGTCATGCAAAGATGGGTCATAACTGCACTGCGCATTGAATGCCCATTCTGTATCTAGCACAACATTAGCAGATTCATTGTTAGAAGGAGAGGCATCTGCAACAACAGCCATACCAGCCTCTTTCGCAGCCAGCTTAGGACACGCTTTGATGACATGATCATTTCCCTTACAGTACTTGCAAAATGTCTTCTGTTTGTCACCCTTCTTCTCATCTTTGTCTTCCTTCTTTGGTTGCGCAGCATTTGCAGATTTCTGCTTACTAGAAGAAAAGCCAGCTTTACCTTTCCCGCTTCTCTGATTAGCAACGAAAGCTTGATCTGCGACACGCATATTATTCCTGTTTTGCCTTGACTGGTCTTCTTGCAGCAAAACAGAAACTAACTCCTCAAATGATAAGGCATTGGGATTGCCTTTCATCATCAAGCGAAGAGTGGAAGCAAAACCCTGATAAGAATCTGGTAGACCATTCAAAACAGTCTGCACAAGTGAACTGTCTGACAGGATTTCATCTGCAGAAATGAGCTGCTCTTTGAAATCCTTGATCTTTGTCAAAAAGCTATCCATAGAATCACCTTCGTTCATATGCTCATTCTCCAACTGTTTTCGGAGGTAAGCAACACGAGCCTCATTTCTTGCCTGATACAATGTGGCAAGTACATCCCAAGCATCCTTAGAAGTCCTGCAGGAGCGAATATGTGGGATAATGGTACGTTTGACAGACAGCGCAATCAAGGCATGAGCCTGCGCATCTCTACCATCCCAACGAATCTGCTCTGCTGAAAATGGTGGTTCTCGAACAGCTGCTACAGCACTTGTGCCTGCACCATCATCAACAGTACCTGTTTCTGATGTGTTTGCAGCATTCCCAGCCACAATAGGACGTGCATCAATACCCTGCACAATGTTCCATAACCCCTTTGCTACCAATACATGTCGCATCATATATGCCCACAATGGATAGTTGGTGCCATCCAACTTATCCTCAGCAGCCAACATGCGGAATACATCATTGTTGTCAGCCATGGCCAATGACTGTACCACTAGATGTAAATGCTGTCTGTAAGAGGTAAACCTGTATAAAATCGACCTGTGCTATGTAGCACAGCCCAAAACATACGAATGGGCACCTGTCCTGCAGATTTTAATCTTGACAGAAAATCTGCACAGTAGGACGATTTTGCCTGCGCAGTACTTGGAATGCAAAAACGGAGGGCGAAATGAACTCAGATCAAAATTCTGAAATGACCAAGCCCTACGGGCTTTCCCACGGCATATACTAACCTGCAGACGCTCGTGAAACCTCGTCGAAATCGGAGGAGATGAAGCGGCAGGTGCCGGTGATGCTGCCCGGGAGGAGGAAGCCTGCTCTGATACCAATTGTTGGAATTAGGGTTGCAGGAATGCACACACAACTTCAAGAAGATGAGGAAGCTTGAGCACAACACAGTAGTGTATTATGAGTGCCAAAAATGAAAGATAACAAGCCCTAGAAGATAATGGGCGTATATACAATGCACGGGGGAAAAAACCTCCTAGTGAGGGAAAAAGTGCCCCGGCGGTCCTAAGTGTGTTCACACACATCACTACTATAATATGGTAACAAGGTTGTCCTGTGTTGGCACACATATGCTAAGCTGAACTCTCCTGCTGAGAGTCTCTCCCTGACATAGTGGATAATGCACCTCAATGTGCTTTGTGCGAGCATGAAAAACTGGGTTTCTCGCAACTGCCAATGCGCTCTGACTGTCAGTGTAGATAGAGGTGGTAGACTCCTGTCCAACACCCAAGTCAACCATAAGCCGTCTGAGCCACACACACTCAACCGTAGCTGTGAAAGCTGCCCTGTACTCAGCTTCACAACTAGAAGTGGCCACAGTAGGTTGCTTCTTGCTCAACCAAGATATGCATGAGCTACCGAGAGCATGAAACAAAAACCACTTGTGGACACTCTTGTGTCATAGCAACCAGCCCAATCTGAGTCCGAAAAAGCATGTAAATCTGGCAGCAACGATCCCCCCTTGGGATAAAACAGCCCAAGATGTATGGTGCCACTCAAGCAGCAAAAGATGTGTTTAACTGACTTCCAATGCTGAGACCCTGGGCTATGCATAAACCTGCTCACCTGTGAGACTGCAAACTGAATGTCCGACCTCGTAATGCATACATAAATGAGGCAACCAACAGCTGTCTGATAGAGTGTGACATCAAACATCATGAAGACTCAACTTCAAACCTGTCTCCATTGCAGTAGCAATAAGCTTGCAGTCTTCAAGGCCAAATCTCCGCAACAATGTCTCAATATACTTTGTCTGACACAAAGCAATACCTCCATCACACTGCTTAAATTCTATCCCCAAATAATGATGCAAATGCCCCAAATCTGACATCTCAAAAGAGGCATTCAAATCAGCCTTAAAATCAGCAATATGACTCTCATTTGGTCCTATGAGCAGCATGTGATCGACATAGAGAGCAATGATTAGATGTACATCATCCATACGTTTAACATACAAAGTGCTTTCTGTTGGACTATTCTGAAAACCATGTGCAGTCAAATATGCATGTATCTTTTCATACCAAGCTCGTGGAGCTTGCTTTAAACCATACAAAGCCTTTTTCAATTTGCACACTTTGTTTTCCTGCCCTCTTTGAACAAAACCATGAGGCTGCGACGATACATACACCTCCTCATGCAAATCTCCATTCAAGAACGCAGTCTTTATGTCTAACTGATGTACATTCCAATCATTATGAGCTGCCAATGCACAAATGCTACGAATGGTAATCATACAACAAGTGGGAGCAAAGGTCTCATCAAAATCAATGCCCTTTTCTTGAGCACAACCCTTTGCAACAAGTCTAGCCTTATAGCGATCAACACTGCCATCTGGCTTTCGTTTCAACTTAAAAACCCACTTACATCCAATGACCTTTTTACCAATAGGCAAATCACACAAAGACCATGTATCATTCTTCATTATAGCATCATATTCACTTTGCATTGCAGCCAACCAATTTTTTGATTTTTGTGCCTCATCAAATGAAAGAGGTTCTTCCTCTTCACACATACTAGACACAGCCAAAGCATAACAATCTGATGCATAAGAGGCATGCTGAAAACCTGAACGAGCACGACTAGAAATAGGTGCATCAATTTTACTATCATGCAAGGTTTGCACCAGCCATTTAGGCATACCTCTAGCTTGCTCATTTTCAGCCCTATCCTCATAAATTACATCCTGTAAATCTACATCAGAAATAGGCTAATCTATGATATCGTTTGAAATCTGCATAGGCTGAATATTTGTCTCATTAGGACTTACATTTGAATTCCCACCAGAGGCAACAACATATCAAATACATCCCGTGAGCTTACACCACCTGTCTCTTTGGTACATGATAACAAAGGCTGCACAGCATCTTCCACAAAAACATCTCGACTAATCAAGATACGCCTTGACTGCGGATGATACAATCTGTAACCCTTGCTCTCTGCACTGTAACCAACAAAAATGCATTTGACAGCCTTCCAATTTTCTACGTTGTTGCACAGGCACTAAAGCATAGGCCAAGTAACCAAAGACACACAAGTGACCAATAGAAGGCTTCCTGCCATGCCAAGCTTCATATGGAGTAGCAGACTGCAAGGCCTTAGTGGGACAGCTGTTGAGTACATATGCAGCACACATGACAGCCTCAAGCCAAAACGCATGTGGCAGAGCTTGGCTCTTGACCATACATCGTGCCATCTCCATAAGTGACCTGTTTGTCCTCTCAGTAACACCATTTTGCTGAGGGGTATACGGTACTGTACATTGGTGTTTTATCCCACGACTAGCCAGAAATGCATCAGACTCTTTAGACATGTACTCCCCCCCTCGATCAGAACGGAGGGTGCCCACAGTACAATTGGATACATTTTCAACCATAAGCAAAACCTGTTTGAAGCACAAAAACACTTCGGACTTTGCCTTCAATGGATATACCCATGCATGCCTTGAGTAATCATCAATGAAAGTCACGAAGTACAAGTGTTTACCAAATGACGGAGTTTGCATAGGCCCACATACATCACTATGTACAAGTTGCAATTTCGTCGACACAAATCCTTATGCTCTTGAAATTGTGGTTTGATACAAATTCGTGTATGTTCCAGCATACTCTTTTCCCAGTGAAAAGAACACGAGCGTTCCTTGAACACCATCACATTCCTTTTAACTTTATTGAAAACAGTACGCACTGCAAGCCAATTTGCTTGTGCCTCATCAGCCATGAAACCTGCAAACTCTGCACTCTTAGATCCACATTATTGCTGCAACCTTTCATTCATCAAAGTCCAAAATAAAACCTGTGCATTTGTATTCTCCACCTTGAACTCACCTACTGCAATTGTAAGCAATTCTCTAACAAAAGGGTGATAAACATGTGCACTCATTGTGGTCCAGCCACTTGTCGTGTGCACATGATCAAAGTGGACAAATTGTTTCTCTAATGGTCCACCTGGCCTCATTTGGTTAACCAAGTCGATCCCACTTCCAGGACCCACAGAGGACATCTTAAATACATGAGGCTCCACATTGCTTGCCAACTGGTTTGGAAATAAGAGGCTATGAAAGAAAGGATATCGCCTATTTGTTTTCTCCTTAAGATCCAGTAATGCTTCGAGCCCAAGAACCGATCCCTTCACATTTTGACGGGCAATATCCATGGATCTCTGAATCCTAATCAAATACCAAAAGTCACCATTGCAACATGTGAGTTTCAAAAAAATGTAAACAAAGTTTAGACCTAACCTTTTTCTTTGTACAAGTGGTGTAACTCTTTCCAGAAGCTGCTCGACCCCCAAATCTCCCATATCAAGAGTGATATCAGTGTCATCAAAGAGCATGTCCATAATTATATCTTGAGCTACACCTGTCTCAACCTTTTTACACTTTGCATATAGGTCATGGGAAGCTCTATCTTGCACCAAAGTATGCACAAAAGTCTCATTTGTTTTTGACACCCCAACTGCCACCACTGGATGCTTGTGACTACCTTGATGTATGACACATCTTGTTGCAGTAGTTCTATCTGTAGGGTAGCAATAATAAATAGAAGACTCACACACAGCCAAGCATTCCGGTAAAGTAGAGCAATGTCGACAAACTAAAGTGCCGGTTTCAGAACTTAAAAACCCAATTCTGGGCACCTGTTTAAGTTTTCCCTTCCATTGAGATTGATTGCTTCCCTTCGTCTGCTCATAATAAGGGCACTCCACATTACAACATCTTAGATGCCCCCCACAAGAACTACGCCTAACAACACCATCAAAACATTCCTTTATACATGTGTTATACTCCACCCACACATGACCATCATATCTTTGCTCCATCCCAGCCATTGGCTTACCTTGTGGTGCAATAGGAGCTCAAAAACAATATCCCCATCGTACTGTGATGGAAGTTCATCAACTTTCCTAACTTCAGATGCATTCATTAAAGCATTGAGAAGGGTGTCGTTAACAGGCAATCGTCTAATCAGAGACAAGATACTGAGAACTTTATTTTCTATGGGTGTCCCTAAACTAGATAGATAGGGTTCAAGGATTGATGGAGTTCCCAAACAAGAAAAAGGGATTTTGTATTGATGAGAATATATGCCCACCGTCATCTCTACCATGTACAACATCCTTGGAATGTAAAGATAAAGTAAACACAGTGCATTCCCTTGGCAGTAAGTTTAAATGCATAAACACCATCAGCTAGCTTGATCCTAGGCACTACACTGCTTTGATTCTCCATGGATAAGTTATTAGTACCTAAGGAGAAGTACTCTTGAAGCTCTCTCTGTGTCAAAATAACATCTTTTGAATCAAAACGGACGGATAAAATTTTCAAAAAGCCAAAGCAAAGAATATCAATAACGTGCACCATTCTGCTTGCGAGATGGAGCTATTGACAAATGTCTGAAAATATATCAAGAAGGCCAACATCATTCTCCCTTTTCGAGATATGAGTACTGATATTTTCCAGATATGATTGCATTTAAAACCGAATATTTGCACCACTAGTATATGTCTTTTTCAAATAACTGAAGAATGATTACGATGCATTTAATGACTATATCTCCACTATACTCTTGTACAATCAATTCATAGCATTTCAATGCATAATATATAAATAAAAATAAATACATATATAAATATTACGTAATATATAAATAATACATAATATATACCAATCTCTATTTATATATTATGTATTATTTATATATTATGTATTTATCGTCTCCAGCTCTGCCTCCGCCAAGCCTCCAGCTCTTGAGGGTCTTCGTTTGCTGCAATTTTGCTCGACAAAAGCGAAAGTTACCTGCACTGCCACGAAGGTTACCTGCACTGCCGCAGACGTTTCCAGGTGAGCTGCGGCCCCTTCCTTCCCTTAGCACTCCCCTTAGTCCCTTGCCACCAAGGGCAAGAAAGCCCATACGCTGGCATATGGGCTTTCTTGCCCTTGGTGGCAAGGGGCTAAGGAGATATGGTTCTTAGAAGATGTAGCGTGGGGCTTCAGACTACGAGTGCGAGGAGACAGGGGCTGCGAGTGCGCCTGGTTGTTTGCCTGTCCTGAGCTTACCCCTGCAATGAAAGCCTTGGTGAAGTCTGCATATAAGGCCAGCCCATGGCTCGGAACTGGGTTCGCAGAGGGCCTGCCCCTTGAGCCAGAGAAGAGCCGAGAACCCATCTTCAAAAGCTGCAGGAAGGCGGTGCTCTGGGGCGAGCCGATAGCCCACAGAAACAACAATTGCGTGTATTTTAGTTGCAAGCTCATTGCACAGGCTGTGGCAAACAGGGCTTGCATAGCTTAAGGACACAAAGCCACCACCATGGGGTATGTCTAGCAAGCCCGGGATGCTTGTCTCGTGCTCAAGCTCAAAGACACTAGTCTCTTCCAACTCGGCCATCGCATAATATACGTGATGTAGGCGCAGGGCCTTAGCTCCTTCCCACCAAGGGGGCAAGAAAGCCCATACGCTAGCGTATGGACTTTCTTGCCCTTGGTGGCGAGGGGCTAAGGAGATATGGTTGTTAGAAGATGTATCGTGGGGCTTCAGACACTGCGGGTGCGAGGAGGCAGGGGCTGCGAGTGCGCCTGGTTGTTTGCGTGTCCAGCGTGGGGGTCCTTCAGACTACGAGAGCGAGAAGATGTAGCGTGGGGGTCCCTTAGACTACGAGTGCGCCTGTTTGAGATTGCATGTGTGGGTCTTAGCTCCTTCCCACCAAGGGCAAGAAAACCCATACGCCAGCATATGGGCTTTCTTGCCCTTGGTGGGAAGGAGCTAAGACCCACACATCCTAGGCAATGGGTCAAATTATATTGGAAAAGGCAGTAAAATCTCCCCCAGATCTCAAAGTATACTGGTATCTGCAAATGTAATGCTCTTCCATCTCGGCCTCCGTAGAACAAAGTCTACAGTTCCTGTCCGCCCCTCACAATGCACTCTACTCTCCCCGTCTCCACTCTGAGGTGGTGAGATAAGACCTGGATCTGCCCCGTATAGCGATCTGCATGGCTAATCATATTGACTGAGGGATTAGTGAAGCTAGAGAAGTACAAGGCTGTTACATGTGGGCTGCCCAACCACCTACTCAATCTAGTTTTTTCCAGATGGTCTGCCCAACTGTCCAGTTTTGTCCGTGGGTCTTAGCTCCTTCCCACCAAGGGCAAGAAAGCCCATACGCCAGCGTATGGGATTTCTTACCTTCCCTGTGCGCTACCATTGCATGCATCACCGAGCTCCATAAAGTCACCCAAGCCCATCATGGAGCGACCAAAAGAGCACATCATGAGTTCATTATCATCAAAGGCCTGCATCAAGATGCACCGAAGGCTGCAGAGGATGCTCTTCTCCGCACATAGTTGGCTACCATCCCCACATTGCAAGAGCAACTCGGAGATGTTGAGGCATGTGCAGCCTAGCCTCCATCCACTCCCTCGGCTCCCTCCTCCACCACATTAGAGTAGAAGGTGGATGCCTTAATGGACACAACATCTCTCTCTTGTTGATGTAAGTGAAGAGTTTGATGTTCATACTCATTGTGGGTTGCCTCATCTATTTACTAGCAACAAAAACCACGCGGATATTCAATGTCTAGTTTCAATTTTACTTGCAAATTTATGCATTGGCCAAGCACAAAATAGAAGCACAAAATACTAAGGGCATGGTTTCCTTATTGCCACCAAGGGCAAGAAAGCCCATACGCCAGCGTATGGGCTTTCTTGCCCTTGGTGGCAAGTTGCTAAGGCCACAGACAATGAGACCTTAGCCCCTTGCCACTAATCTTATGATAGGTAAATTTATTAGGAATGAGTAGAGGAGTTTAGGATGCTTGCCACAATGACAATGATCTTGATTACCTCATGGCCATTTTGTGGCCATGACATGATCTTAATTTTTTGAAATGTTAGGGAATAATCATGCCTCCACGAAAGAGACAACAAGCAAAAAAACATAGGGAGTTTGGGTCTCTTACAGTAAGATTTTACATTCAATTGTTGCAGCTTTGATTTCTTAATATTTCCGTGTGAACTAATGATTTAGAATTCAGTCAACGAGCAAGGAGAAAGGAGTGTGTGCATCTAGTCCTACAGCAGATGAGAGTGGCGGCGATGATTTCTCTCCTATCCAGGTTCTTGTTTATATGCTTTTCTAGGGAATATTTTATATTGCTTATATTGAGTTTGCCAGTTTCTAAGTTCTATGTTTCAAATGTTGTTTGTTTTGTGTTTGATTAATGTCTTCCTAGGTTTCTAAAAGAAGACATAAAGAACAAGTATTGTCTCAACCCGCTAGGAGCAGCACTATGCAGTCCATGTGTAGTGAGAAAGAAGAGCAAGGGGAAAATGAGGTGGTGGAAATTATGAAAGGTGGAGATGTATTGGCTAAATGCAAGGTTTTAGATGTTTCAAGGTACCCACCCATTCCCCTTTGTAGGATGTTTCCATACCCTAGGGTTCGAGGTTTGAGAAGCGACACTTCGCTACTCAAAATAGCCTTAGAGGGTGAAACTTACTGTCCAGAGAAGGGTATTTTCATTGTCTCTGTTGTCTCCCCTTGTGGTGTTGCAATTCCGGTGACAAGTGAGATGAGGGCTTCATGGGATGCCCACTGGCAAGCTATAGATAAAGAGTTTGAGAATGAGTTGAGAACCAAGAAGGGGTTGTCTTTTCTTTCCAATAAAATGTTCTATGTGTGGGAGGGGACCATCGCACAGTGGCTTGGATGGAGCTCACATTAGGACTTCAATGGAAGGCTTCTTGGGCCCTTTTATTTGGCAGTTTAAGGAGTCAAACTTTTTCTCTTAAGAAGAAACGTTTTCTAATTAGAAGCTTCAAAACGGCTACTTTATTCGAATTTGAATTTTGGAGGAAAAATGGAATTTAAAATCTAGCAGCCAAAACCATATCATGTAACATATCTATGGAAAGCTCTTGATGCGTAGATCACGGATCTATAATCTCCGCTCAAATCGGAGCTTGTATGTAGAAGTTATGGAGGTCCAAAAATTGTAAAATTGCCTCCCCCCCTTTTTGGGGAAAAAAGTGCACCCTTTGACCACTCTTACACCTCTCTTACAAACCCAACATTTCAGTCCACATGGCAACCCCCCATTTGGTTATTCCTTAATCACCTTGATTAGGCTTGGACAAATTAAAGGGCCCAAGAAGACCCCATTCACTTCCTAATGTTATAGAGAAATATAAAGATGATAAAGAATGGCATTTGAGGGTCTTTAGCACTGTTGTTGATCCAACTAGACTCAGTGAAGTCTCCTTGCTTGCTGGCTTTCTTCGTATGAATGAGTAAGTTCCTCTCAAAACACAATGCGCATGTGATCCTTCTCATTAAATGCATTTGTATTAAATTTTTATTTTTTTGAAAGCTTGAATGAGCATGCAATCATAGTCACAAATTTGAAGGATACATTGGTCAATGTTGCAAATATTTGTGAGTGTGACATTAAATCCTATTTGCGAGAGCAACCTGCTAATGTGGCTAAAACCTTGGAAGCCAAAAAGAAGCTTGAATCAAAGACTTCACCCCCATGATATCCGCTGGCTAGAGAGGATTTGGCCCAGCTTGTTTACCAGGTAGATATATATTTGGGCTCTTTCTTGTTATGAGAGGATTAGAAAGTATGGTATGTAATGATTTCCCCAAAATTTTGTAGGTTGAGTTTCAAAAGGAAGTAAGGACCAAAGTAGTTGAAGTGACAAAAGGTCTAAGTGCGGAGGAGAGGGCTTTAAAAGAAAAGGAGATCTCCACTGAGTTGTGACGAAAGTACACTGATCGTATGCAAAAAGTATTGCAATGTTTAATTTGTTTAAAATTATTATTGTTGTGTTTGTCTCCTACTAATATGAAATGGTTTTGGTATATTTATTAGGTTTTGAGTATTATTAATCCATCCCTTGGCAAGGAATGGAGAGAAACTTTGTTTTCTCTTCAATTTGTGAGCTGGAGATTGTGCGTAGATTCATAGTTGAGGACTTAGCCTTCATGGATGAGGTTACGATTGAGGGTATTGCCGTAGAGGTATTTGACATGGTTATTGTACACTTAGTTTTCTTGGTGCTTTGTTGTTCTTGATTAGTTTGTGACATGTCTCTATTTTTTGTCATTATTGTGCGACAGATGGATGCCTTCTACTTGTACATGCTACGACGTCGAGGCTACATGGCCTCTTTACGTCTTCAGGAGAGTGCCACATTACGACATGATCCTGAGTCCGCCAAACAAGCTGCTGCCACTCCAAGCCCATGCCGAATATGATCCTCCGACACCTTGTTCCACAATGGAACACCGTCTCGTCCATGCCGCAGAGTCCATGGGAAGATCCACGAGCACAAAGTCAGCAACCCATGCCACCGTCTTTTCCTTTTTCTTATACTCCACCCCCAATTTATTGTTTTCAGAAAAAAATGTATGGATCTTTGCATAATCCTCATTCCTAATAGAGGATGCAAAATCCTTACCCATAGAAATATAATCTCCACATCCAAATGAAAAGATAGAGCGATCCAAAGAAGCCCCCCCTTGTATGGACAAGAGTGGCACATATTCTTTTTGGGATGGTGGTCTAGGACGTGAGGATGGACCTAAATAATCACGACAAGCATAATGAATGAACAACAAGCATAACATACAAAACAATCGACTTGCGTATATCCATAAAAAGAAGTATACCACTATGAAAGCTACCATGCATACCAACATCGAGTGGTGGTGAATTGTCATCAACAAAAATTTCACGATCTAAAACAAAACAAACAAAGAAACATAAATCTTTATTTTACAAGGAAGGTATATAAAGTATTCAACATAGATAGCTAGCCTTCTCTAAGTTGCCTGAGACATGAATACGCAAAGTGAAATAAGCAAAAGTCACATGTACTCTGTGTCTCACTAATGTGAGCTTGCTTGCCCTTTTGAGCTTGCTTGCCTCTTTGAGCATGCTCACCCCTTTGCGCTTCCTTGCCCCTTATTTAATCACCTTCAAAACCACTTCTTTGTTAGAATAAAGCTTAAGGAAAGAGAGGAGACAGTTGTGGAAGCCACTTTACCTTGACTCAGACATCCACCACTTGCACCCTTTCCCTTTGATTTTTGCCATTCCTCAAACTTAGCTTTCTCACTTGGCAATACATGGGGCGAGGGCATGTCAATCCACCAAGGGCATGTCTCAATCTCAAAGTGAGAGAGCAATCATATTCTCCCCATACATAGTGGACTCTTTGTTAGTGATATCCACCCATGTTTTACAAGCCTTGGGCAAATCAACAAGCAGCTTGAGGTCTCTCAAGTGCAAAAAATACCTGGAATATTCAAAGATAATTTATCCAAGCCAACACAAACTACACACTGCAATGTCAAACAAAAGGCATTAAAATAGAAAACCAACCGATAGAGCAACCGACAAGCGGCTACATCAAGATGGGACTGAATAGGTTGACCCTCTTTTTTTTAAACTTTTCTTTAGCACCAATTTTCTTAATGTTTTTTAATGCTCAATTACGAGTCAAAAAGTTTAGGAAGTTTAATGGATGATTAAGCTCATGGTAATTAGGTCAAGTATGCTCTCTAATTAGGGATTTATTCTCTTCAATTTGTACGGGACATGAGGGATTTAATCATCCTCATGATTTTTGCCTTTGTTAGTCAAAATTGTAACAAGATTATGAGCTTAGTGATTGTGTTGTTTCATTAAATTGGTTTACGACTAATTATCATGCTTAATTTGATGCTTCATGCTAAGCCAATTAGGCTTATGATGCCATGAGTAATTGATTAAGATCTAGATTAAGATTAATTATTAATTTATGATTTAGTTACACGACTAATTGTCTTGGCTATCAAGTATGGTGTTTAAATGATCCTTTATTAAAGGGATTGATTTGCATTCTTGATTTAAAACTAGAAACCAATTGCATTCTTGATTTAAAACTAGAAACCAAGGTTTCTAAACTAGAAACCTCGATCAGAAACCTTGGTCTTCATTCATCTATAAAAGGTTATGCTTATTCATCTACAAGAAGGGCTATGCTTATTCATGGTGTCCTTCTTGATTTAAAACTAGAAACCTTAGTCTTCATGGATCATTTAAAGGGGTTGATTTGCATTCTTGATTTAAAACTAGAAACCTTGGTCTTCTTTCATCTGTAAGGCTTACCCTTATTCATCTATAAGGGTCATGCTTATTCATCTATAAGAAGGGTTATGCTTATTCATCTATCTTAAGTTGCATAATAAAGAAGGGTTTGAAGGAGTGGAAATGATGATGACCAAGAGTTGATAATGTTGGTTTTCCTATTTAGCGGTTGTTCTTTGTGCGAGTTATAATAATGCCTATTGAAGGATATCCAATACATCATTAAATGACCATGCCAATCTTGAGTATATAGAGACCTGCCCTTTTTTGAACTGCTCTCATCTTCATGATAAACTACCCACCTGCCCTTTTTTTGAACTACTCTATGTTCATAATAAACTAGCCACCTGCCCTTTTTTTGAGTTATTGTGACCTTATCTAATTCTATATTCTTTTGCTCGAATTTTATTGGGGTGAGTTCCTCTACAATGAATATCTTTGTATCCTTAAATTTGTTCAATTATTTTAGGATCCCAATCTTATCATTCTTGTAATAATATGAGAGAGAGAGAGAGAGAGAGAGGAGTTTTGGGAACAAGAAGCGGGGCTTGAATCATTTATGTTAATAACTAAGGAGCCGTGTCATGACATTATAGTTGGAAGTGATTAAAGTAGGCCAAGTGGCCAAACCCAAGATGCATCGCGAAGGATTTTCGTGTTGATTAAGACTCCTTAAGTAGCTACGCGTGTTAATGAAAAAACCTAACATCGAGACGGATCTCCGAACATGAAATCCTTCATTACCCAAAAAAGCTAGGCGTCATTTTATGATCCCTTCTGAGTCGGAGCCCTATATTTAAAATTAACCCTTCCAAGAGATTGCTAGCTGTTAATACCATTTCTTCATAGAGATCAACTTCAATATGGGCCTATTCAACTGGCACTAGATCCTCCCGTAGTTATTGATTTTTTATGGCACCTATAGGTGGTTCAGGGGCGCGGAAAAGCACCAAGAGCGGGTTCAGGGGCGCGGAAAAGCACCAAGGGGGGTTTTGAACCCAAGACCTTTGGGTCCTGAGCTATCACCTCATTGGTAGCTTGTGACACATCTTGTAGAGATTGTGAAGTGAGTATTTCTACCACCAAGTCCCCTAGACACCTCGAGTTAGAGGCAACACCCAATGTTTTATTTCTTCTTAAAGGAAAAGATAACTATCATGAGGTAAGCTTACACTATTCTAGATGTCAAGAATCTCTTGGATCCAAGAGCTGGGTATTATAATATGTGCAGAGGGAAATGCTTGTGGCTAACTGAAGACGGGGGAGGGGGGGGAGAAGGAGCATAACTCTGCACTCTCTTTGTAACAAGAGCGCGCGCGCACACATCCATGGTCACTATCCACATTGGTACCCAAGAACGCACACATCCATGGTCACTATCCACATTGGTACCCAAGCAAGCAATGGCTTTAGCCCATTCATTACCTAAGCGAGTTGCTGGATCTCTGTATGGAACACACACACACACACACACACGTGCGCGCGTGCGCGCATCCCTGGTAACTATCCACATTGGCTCCCAGAATGCAATGGCTTATAGCTAAACCATTCATTACCTTTAAAGATGAGTCTAAAGCGAGTTGCTGGATCTCTCAATGGAACACTAACCTAAGAATATCCTTCCCTTGCTTTCTCGTGTTGGTTGCTAGTGTAATTGTCATTGATATACTCGGCAGCTTTTGATGGAGCTTATGTGATACCATACTTATTTGCATCTCTTCACCTGTTCAAGAAAGTATCTCTCTTCCCTTCAGCTAGCTTTCTGCAAGAGGCAAGAATGCCAGCTACACCCATAAACAAGAATATAAAGGGGCTTGCAAAGCATGGTGGTAAGAACCAAATATGGTTCCAGTGTGACCTCCATTTGATTTTGTGTATATATAAGAACCAATGAAGCCGATATGGACAAATTCCAAGTAGCTAAAAGCTCATGGATGCTTTTGCTCCAGGTAACTAAAAGCTCATATCTTCTGGTACAGTCATTTGTAAAAGCTGAAGACTGTAAAAACAAAAAGCTTCCTTCAGCATTCATGGATTACACGCTCATAGTTAAAAAGCAGCTTCACTTAAACACTCCACAGACTGCCACTACAGTGATCTCATGCAAGATCCGGAAGCCTACCTGGCGGACATTACAGCCATGCCCAGAAAGACTGCAGCAACAGCTTTGCGATGGCCAGCATATTCAAATGCTAATGGAAGCATTTCATGAAGTGTTAGGAAAGCCATAACTCCTCCAACTGCCATCAAGACCATTATTTATGATAAGTGATTTCAAGCAAGAATCTCACAGAAAAAGCAAGAAAAGACCACTCAGGCCTAGCTCTGTCAGTATATATACTCACCTGCAGCAAGCAGTCCTTCCAAGGTCTCCGTTGACAAGCTGCTTGGAAAAAGGTAAGCTAGAGACAAGCAAATACATCGGCAAATCAGAAGGCATAAATTTAAACACAGTCTTAATTGCTAAATGAAAAGTTCTAGATACCATTTATTTTCATAAACAGGCATAATCAAGAAATAATTATCTACTTTAACCACTTGTTCAGTTTAGTTAAGTTCATCATCTTACCTACGAGTATCACCCCAAGCGGCTCTGCAAAGCCCGACAGTGTGGCGTATTTGAAAGCTTGCCACTTACTGTCAGCAATAAGCAAAGCATTTAAAGATCACCTGATTGCATGGATTCTCACACCAAAAACATCTCGAACCAGGTTAACATTTAAGCAGCCACTGTATATACCTTTCTGTTGCATAATAGACAGGTAATGCCACTGCAATACCCTGTACATACAAAGCATTATGAGAAAGCAATTTCCACATTTTTCTAACTATGAAAATGCACCCATCACCCTACTAGTTACCCCACTTATAAGTTTCAAGCATTCCAACAGTAACAGAACAGATCAAACAATAGTTGCGAGGAAGAAATGGAAATGGCAACTGTTTAACGATTCGGCCTTCTTAAATGAAGTACATCAATCCTTGTTTGTCTAGATCCTCGTTTGTCTAGATCCTTGTTCTTTATGAAAAGTCTCTTAACCTAGCCTTTTTAAGGACTTCCTAGACTTTGCTTTTGGGATACACCCTCTTCTTGATTAGAGTGCTCTTAACCTTTTGAGTTAAAGGTTATTTAAGAAGTTCTCTCTAAAAATCTTCTTTTTCTGAGAGAGATGGATTAAGCTAAGCATATTTGATATCAACTAGATTTTTTTGAGCTAATCCTAAAATTTTAACTTATTCTTATGCTTAATCCTACTTGCTATGCACATAGTTCAATGTACCTCTTAATCTAACCCTAAATAATTTCTAAAAAATTAAGTTATTTATCCTATCTTACCCAAGGCTCAAGCTCATAATTTTAGAATATCCAATTTCTCTAAATGTTTTATTCTTAGACTAAAATTTTAACATAAGGTAATTAAACCTAAGCTAATATTTATGGTGAATTAATATTCTCTTTCTAAGAGTATAAACAAAGAATATTTCTTTCTCAAAGATTAATTGAATCTCTCATTCTAGATCAATTCCAAGTCTTTTTTTTTTCCATGAAAAGATCCTTTCATTAGTTATAAAAAGAAAAAAGCCCAATGGGCTACAAACCCTCTCCTGCTCATAAGAAGGCAGAGCAGAGATCCAATCAAGGCAGCTAGGGAGACTCTCCCTAGGTGCAGAAAAGTACAAATAACTGAGAGGCTATATCATACAATAGGAGGGGGGAAAATCCAAACAAGTGGCCTATAGTGCCAGCGGGGGGTACCCGCGTGTAGAGTATAGAAAGGGCCGCTACGCCAAGTGGTGTGGAAGGCCTAGCGTCGCAAGATCGCTCGATCCGAGTCGCCCCGGATGCGGTCATACTGGCCTCGCAGGGTGTGAATCAACTCCTGGCAGATAGCCCGAACAGTCTCTGCTGGTGGCTCCAGTCTCCCCTCAAAGGCCCTGAAACAACGGGCTCTCCAGGTGAACCATATGGTGAGGCTGCTGAGGAGCTCCCATCGTAAATCCCTCTCCTGTGTCC
Organism: Cibotium barometz; assembly: GCF_041138505.1. NCBI lineage: Eukaryota > Viridiplantae > Streptophyta > Polypodiopsida > Cyatheales > Cibotiaceae > Cibotium > Cibotium barometz. The sequence continues at coordinate 27,429,670 of NC_141059.1, read as the reverse complement.
AGCCGGCTATCGAGAAATCCGGTGAAGGAACAAGGCGAGGTTGGCCCCCAATGAATCTGATGGCCTGGCTGGCCTGCTCCGTCTTGTATCCCAGAGCTAGCCCTGACGAAGTCGACCAAGCAGCGGCTCCCCACGTATACATTCCCTCTGGAGAGAGGGGGGCCAAAATGCGCAGAATCCTCAACCAAATCTGTTGTGCCTGTGGACAGTCCCATAGGCAATGTCGCTGTGTCTCCAATGGGTGGCCGCATCGGACGTAGGCCGGCGGAAGGCCACTGTAGACAAGCCAGGTGCCAACTGCAGAGCCCCTGTGGGCAACCAGCCACTGGAAAGCCGAGATCCTGCGTGCCTGTCTGCTAGCCCAGAGCCTGGTCCAAAAATCCTCCAGGAACTCCTGTGAGAGTCCCTGTAGTTGCCAATGCTCCGATGCAGCTGGAGAGACCGTCCTCCTCGCAATCAAAATATGCCTCCCCAACCGAACAGTGTACTTGGAAAAGGTGATCTTTGTGGCCTCGGGGGACGCATAAGGATCATGCCACTCGTACTCGCCACGGTCCCACTGGAGCCGGGCCAAGGGACACACAACATATGCCCATATGCACCAATCAAAGTCCACATCTGCAGGGTTTGGATCAATATGCCACTTCCGAGAAGCGGCGACCACTACCCGTATCCTCTGAAAGATGCACTCTGCAACCAAAGGCGACTCCGCCTCCACTCTGTGCAAGCTCTGACAGCAATCAGGATCTCCAACTGTGTAAAGGCCCCCATCCACCGTGGGGCCGCTGGCTCAAAAGGCGTGAACCACTCCTCAGTGAGATCCTCCTGAATGTCATTCCTCATAATCAGCCCCCCTCTGAAGTGACTCAGCCTCTCCGGCTGGATCTCCTCCGGGAGACTGCAAAAGGCCTGCCAATCTCCAAAACTGCGTGCTGGGCCTGCCACCAATGGTCCCCAGGCTAGACGAGGCCGAGAACCCAGCATATGACCCTACTCTATGCGTACCGCGGGGCTCCAGATGAGCGGCTGTCTAGCCCGCTCCTCCTCACAAGTGGGAGGTCTCTGAGAAATCCCCGGTCTCAACAACTCCCAAGCTCGCAGGATACTCAAGGCAAATCTGTCCTCCCATCCTCTACTGAGGCCTGTCCTCCTCATCTCTGTGATGATCCACCGTATCTCTGGTGCCCAAGTGCCCCCTGCTGGGGGAGCTCTAGCTTGCAGCCGCCGCTGAAAAAGAAGCTCCTTCCAAGGCTCAGCGCCTGGAAGCAGCCCCCCGAACAATAAGCTTCCCCAACAAGGCTCTACTCTGATCAGCTGGATCTATAATGCCCAAGCCCCCCTGGCCAGCGGAAGAGTAATAACTGCCCAAGCAACCTTAGCCCGAGCCGATTGACCATCCCACCCAGACCAAAGAAAGTTCCTGATCAGCCTCTGTACCTGGCTGACGCAAGAGCTCAAGAAAATCCAACAAGACGTGATATACCACATAGTCGCTAAAAGCACCTGATTTGTCACCACCACCCTCCCAGCCAAGGAAAGCCGAGCTGTACTCCAATATAAAAGCTTCTTCCAAATGCTCAGAAGAAGCGGGGCAATCTGCTGCTCAGGTGACAAATCAAGTCCAATCTGGCATCCCAGATACCGCACTGCTGTGCCAGGAGGAATCCATCTAAAACCCGGGTTTGGGCTCCATGCCGGAGCGGGCGCGCTACTGATCCAAAAAGCCACTGTCTTCCGCCAATTGATCAATGCTCCCGAAGCCACACCAAAAACCTGTAGAGATTGCTCTGCCCTCTGTAGATTGGCCTCCTGGCCATGCAAAAACAATCCCGTTGTGAGGTGAAAAAAAGAAAGAAGAACCACTGCCTCTATAGCCCTTCACCTCCCAAACTTGGAAACACAAACACGAACGGAGGCACCACCAGCCACCGGCTGGAACACTTTCACACTGTTCACCACCCACCCACGCCAGACAGACAGCACAAAACAGGGGCACCATAGACCAAGATAAACACCCAGCAATATATTCCCAGTCACAACACTTCATACAAGCTTCTCCCGACACAGAAGCCTTACTCACACAAACTTACAAACACTCAGGCCTGGATTTACTGCCGAGGATATACTACATCCTCAATCACCGCGAACCTCTCACCTGCGTGCTGTGCCAATCACACCGGAAAGAACCCGGCCACACTCACTCTTCAGAAGGCGCCCCACCAGCTAACCCTCAACTCTCTCTGCAGCCCATCACTTCTGTGTGTGTCACCAGCAGAGCAGCTACCCAATCTCTCTCTCTCTCTCTCTCTCTCTCTCTCTCTCTCTCTCTCTCTCTCTCTCTCTCTCTCTCTCTCTCTCTCTCTCTCTCTCTCTCTCTCTCTCTGCTGATCCTCTACCAGCCTCACAACAAACCCAAGCACCACCTGCCCTTGAACCCCTTCTCTTTGACGTGCTATCAGCCCCACCAGCCTCTGCACGATCCTTTTTACGGCCACACGTGCCCTCTTCACTGCTCCCTCTTTGCCACCCTGTCTTCAGCACCTACCTATTGTTCCACATCCGGCTTCGCCTGCACTTGTCCACACCTCAAAGGCGGCCTCCCAAAAGCTCTGCGCCAGCCTGTCCCGCTGCTCCAGTCATTGCCCTTCAGCACGCTTCCCTCTGCTATCCCCAGCTCTGCCGGCTTCAGCTGCAGCCACGTAGGCGGCTCTCCTTCTCACACCTGTGGCTGCTTCTCTCCAGGCGTCTTCGCGCCAACCTTGCGTCTCCACGCTCACCCTTACCAGCCCACACGTCAGCGCCTTTTTGCCTGCGCACTCACCAAGGACCCTGCATCCATGCCGTCAGCCAGTCAGCTGCGCTACCATACCATCCGTCGCCAGCCACTGTCTTCAAAGCGGCTGCACCAACCTCGCCTCACACGGTTGCCACGGGGGCTCCAACCACCGCCAACACCTCACCAGGGACGACCTCCTCTCGGCACCAGCAGCTGCTGCTTCTTTCCAGGACGACCACTCCCTGTTTCGTCCACACCGAATCCCAGAGCCCCCACCTTCTACAAGGTGGCACACCTTTTTAACCCGCCGACTCCCACGCTTCTGCAGCTTCGCCAACTTTCCAGAGCAACCTGCTGGCAGCAGCGCTAAGCTCCACGTAGCTTTGCTTTTTTGCCACTTCAATATTATTATTTTTTATTTTGCCTAAAAGATGGCCACATCAATGCTTTCACACCATGCTCTTGCATACGTCCTTTCACCTATAAATTGCCCATGCTTTCATGCCTTCAAATACAACCTGGTGCCCATTGTTTCTTTTGGACGCGCACACATTTCAAGCGGCCGAACAGCTGAAACCACCTGCAGCAGCTGACCTCACTCCGGACAGGCCTGCAACAAGCCCAAAACCAAACCGTCCACCTTGTACACCTGTAAACACATTCCAAGCCAAACTGTTCACACATGCCATGCATCCATATGTACACAAGCCCAAAACATCTCTCAGAAAAACGCCTGACATACTTTGCAAACCCCCCCATCTGCTAGAGCATTCATGCTCAGCAGCAAAAAGATAAAGTCCAATAGCTATCCACCAGGATCAAAAGGAAACAGCTCCAACTCACCATCCCATTCCCCAGCATCCGTGAAACACAACGGCTGCATCACTACATACCAAATATCAACCATATGAGCCACATATTCATTCACGTCCACTTCACCCATCATAAACCTCCTTGTCTTCAAAACCTGTGGCATTACAGCATCTAGCATCCCATCCATCAACACCAATGAAGGCCAGGTTCCAACATTTTGACCTTTCTGCACACAAAAATCCAGATCCTTTTCAACAGCAGTGTCCACAAGCACTTCCAGCTCTTGTAATTCAGGCATCTCTTCACAACCATACAGCTCAGCTGGTTCAGAACCCTTGTCATCCATACACTTTGCCTTTAGCATTTCAGCAACAAAGAAGCCTTTGTTACACTCTCAACCATATCTGCATCCATGTCCATCTCTGGCTCCTGTTCATCAAGGCTAGCAACTTCCCACATATCATCCTCAAGCACAATACTCACATCACAACGCTCTTCATCAGCCAAGTCTACATGCATACCTTCTTGAGTGTTGCCAACCCCCCTGGTATCATCGTCCAAAGACTCCCCAGCACATAATGCATCAAATGGAAAAACATCCATACCATTCATTGCAGGTATCATACCACCATCAAGCTGTCCGAGAAAATCCAGGATAATAGGATCTTCCTCCATACTCTCCACATCCGCATCACAAACCGTCTTCACTTCACCACAAGTCTCTACCCCATCCTCCTCCCTTGCAGAATCTGACAAAGAATCATCTTCAAAGCATTCTGTGTCCAGCTCCTCTTCCTTCTTATCATCAGCCAATCCCAAGGCATCATCCTCTTTGCTTCCATGTGCATGCATATCATCCAGATCCAAATGATCTCCAATAGAGCCTTCCAAATCACTGTCATGTACAGCCATGATATCCAAATCCAAAGAAGAATCCACTGGCAACTCCTCATCTGTAAAAGTCTTTAAAGCAGGTGAAGGTGGATGAAAAGCAGGATGAGGAATCTGGGTCAAGGTTTGCACCTGTATTGGCCTTTGAGGTTCATGTATAATCAAACTTTGCATAGGATTCTTATCCACCTCAACCAAATTTACCTGCATATCCCTTGCAGACACAACACCTTCATACGGATAAATACCCATCTCCATCTGCTTCAAAATCTTGCCTTCCTTTTCCCTAGCAACCCTAAATGCATCATCAAATGACTTGGGATTCTTCAACTCAACCCTGACCTTCAAATGGGGTAGCAAACCATCAATAAACAAGCTCTTCTTCACAAACATAGGAGGAATTCCCTGCTTCAATGTCATACACCACTTACTCCACAAACATGTAAATACCTTCACAAAATCATCCAGTGATTGCCCATGGACCTGCTTCAAGATGCTCAACTCCTGCCAAAGCACACTAGAATCCTCCGCTTGCTGAAAATGCTCCAAAAGTCCTTCTTTCAACCTGTCTAAGGTCAAAACACCATGTAGCTCACCTGCCGCATCCTATGCTTCAAAATCCTTAAGCCAGCTTCGGGCATCTCCCTTCAAAAAAATCCTTATCAGCTTCAAAACCTGCTCTTCATCTGTCACATGATTGCTAATGCATGCCAACTCCATCTGCTCCAAAAAGTCACACACATCTTCACCCTTCCTGCCATGAAATTCAGGACCACATCCTGAAAACCTGTAACAATCCCTGAGCTCTCCTCAGTGGGGGCACCAGAAGAATGTGAGGTGAAAAAAAGAAAGAAGAACCACTGCCTCTATAGCCCTTCACCTCCCAAACTTGGAAACACAAACACGAACGGAGACACCACCAGCCACCGGCTGGAACACTTTCACACTGTTCACCACCCACCCACGCCAGACAGACAGCACAAAACAGGGGCACCATAGACCAAGATAAACACCCAACAATATATTCCCAGTCACAACACTTCATACAAGCTTCTCCCGACACAGAAGCCTTACTCACACAAACTTACAAACACTCAGGCTTGGATTTACTGCCGAGGATATACCACATCCTCAATCAGCGCGAACCTCTCGCCTGCGTGCTGTGCCAATCACACCAGAAAGAACCCGGCCACTCTCACTCTTCAGAAGGCGCCCCACCAGCTAACCCTCAACTCTCTCTGCAGCCCATCACTTCTATGTGTGTCACCAGCAGCAACTACCCAATCTCTCTCTCTCTCTCTCTCTCTCTCTCTCTCTCTCTCTCTCTCTCTCTCTGTGTGTGCTGATCCTCTGCCAGCCTCACAACAAACCCAAGCACCACTTGCCCCTTGAACCCCTTCTCTTTGACGTGCTATCAGCCCCACCAGCCTCTGCACGATCCTTTTTACGGCCACAGGTGCCCTCTTCACTGCTCCCTCTTTGCCACCCTACCTTCAGCACCTACCTGTGCTTCCACATCCGGCTTCGCCTGCACTTGTCCACACCTCAAAGGCGGCCTCCCAAAAGCTCTGCGCCAGCCTGTCCCGCTGCTCCAGTCATTGCCCTTTAGCACGCTTCCCTCTGCTATCACCAGCTCTGCCGACTTCAGCTGCAGCCACGTAGGCGGCTCCCCTTCTCACACTTGCGGCTGCTTCTCTCCAGGCATCTTCGCGCCAACCTTGTGTCTCCACGCTCACCCTTACCAGCCCACACGTCAGCGCCTTTTTGCCTGCACACTCACCAAGGACCCTGCATCCACGCCATCAGCCAGTCAGCTGCGCTACCATACCATCCGTCCCCAGCAACTGTCTTCAGAGCGGCTGCACCAACCTCGCCTCACACGGTTGCCACGGGGGCTCCAACCACCGCCAACACCTCTAACCAGGGACCTTCTCCTCTCGCCGCCAACGGCTGCTGCTTCTCTCCAGGGCGACCAATCCCTGTTTCGTCCACACCGAATCCCAGAGCCCCCACCTTCTACAAGGCGGCACACCTTTTCAACCCGCTGACTCCCACGCTTCTGCAGCTTCGCCAACTTTCCAGAGCAACCTGCTGGCAGCAGCGCTAAGCTCCACGTAGTTTTGCTTTTTTGCCACTTCAATATTATTATTTTTTATTTTGCCTAAAAGATGGCCACATCAATGCTTTCACACCATGCTCTTGCATACGTCCTTTCACCTATAAATTGCCCATGCTTTCATGCCTTCGAATACAACCTAGTGCCCATTGTTTCTTTTGGACGCGCACACATTTCAAGCGGCCGAACAGCTGAAACCACCTGCAGCTAACCTCACTCCGGACACGCCTGCAACAAGCCCAAAACCAAACCGTCCACCCTGTACACCTGTAAACACATTCCAAGCCAAACTCTTCACACATGCCATGCATCCATATGTACACAAGCCCAAAACATCTCTCAGAAAAACGCCTGACATACTTTGCCAACCCTCCCATCTGCTAGAGCATTCATGCTCAAGCAAAGAGGATGATGCCTTGGGATTGGCTGATGATAAGAAGGAAGAGGAGCTGGACACAGAATGCTTTGAAGATGATTCTTTGTCAGATTCTGCAAGGGAGGAGGATGGGGTAGAGACTTGTGGTGAAGTGAAGACGGTTTGTGATGCGGATGTGGAGAGTATGGAGGAAGATCCTATTATCCTGGATTTTCTCGGACAGCTTGATGGTGGTATGATACCTGCAATGAATGGTATGGATGTTTTTCCATTTGATGCATTATGTGCTGGGGAGTCTTTGGACGATGATACCAGGGGGGTTGGCAACACTCAAGAAGGTATGCATGTAGACTTGGCTGATGAAGAGCGTTGTGATGTGAGTATTGTGCTTGAGGATGATATGTGGGAAGTTGCTAGCCTTGATGAACAGGAGCCAGAGATGGACATGGATGCAGATATGGTTGAGAGTGTAACAAAGGCTTCTTTGTTGCTGAAATGCTAAAGGCAAAGTGTATGGATGACAAGGGTTCTGAACCAGCTGAGCTGTATGGTTGTGAAGAGATGCCTGAATTACAAGAGCTGGAAGTGCTTGTGGACACTGCTGTTGAAAAGGATCTGGATTTTTGTGTGCAGAAAGGTCAAAATGTTGGAACCTGGCCTTCATTGGTGTTGATGGATGGGATGCTAGATGCTGTAATGCCACAGGTTTTGAAGGCAAGGAGGTTTGTGATGGGTGAAGTGGACGTGAATGATTTTGTGGCTCATATGGTTGATATTTGGTATGTAGTGATGCAGCCGTTGTGTTTCACGGATGCTGGGGAATGGGATGGTGAGTTGGAGCTGTTTCCTTTTGATCCTGGTGGATAGCTATTGGACTTTATCTTTTTGCTGCCATGTGCATGCATATCATCTAGATCCAAATGATCTCCAATAGAGCCTGTCACAAATCCCTATATTCTAGGGACATGCGGATGCGTGTCAGGCCTACAAACATGCGGATGCATGTATGTATTATACCTGGGCATGTGTATGGATCATATGAGTGGATGCATATGAGTCCAAGGACATGGCAGCACATTTGTGGACTTTCGGGCGGTGCCCGTGTGGATTCCGGCCATGCACACATGGTGTGTTATGATGGCAGGCGGAATATTTTCAAGTACAAGAATGATGATAGGTGGTTCTCCAAGTTTACATGTGCACAATGCATAAATGATGCATGCCATAACTTTATTTTACTTTGTGTGACATTGTCTTGCTGCCTGGACAATGCTTGTTATTTTGGCTTGTGAAGTCCGAGGGACCGGGGACGCCCGGACACCTTGTGGACACGTGTGTGCACTCCTGTTTGGGCCTAAAACTGTGGGCTTATGGGTGTAAGTGCGTCCACACTCAATTTACAGCTTACTTCATTTACTACTAAGGTTTATTGGTTTGCAGGTCCACACTCATTAATAAGTGGCCGGACAACTTATAATGCGTTCGTCGCATTTGGTTGGACCAAAATTAATGAAGTCCGGACAGCTTATGGCCATTTCCCATTTGGTTGGACCTAAACTTATACAAACAGGACAAATGGAGCACTATGGGCTGGACACCTACCTGGACACCTTATGGGGACACATGTCAGCCAGTATGTGTACCCACCAAGCCCCTTAGGTGGCACTGGAAAAAGGCGCCTCCCTCAAGAGGCCTTTTGGGCTGTTTTATTCATGATTCAACACATTGTAGAGCTGGTTGGAGCTTTGGGAGTTGCTACAGGGCTGGTTGCTTGCTTCCCGGACTCACACAAGCTTGGACAACGATCCCCACACTCTTCTAAAGGGTTGGTTGGTAAATTTCAGACCTGCAATTTCTGGTTATTGCGAGTTTTGGGCTGGTTACAGGTGTCCAAAGTCAACTTGGACAGTACAGGACAGCTCTAGGGATCTCCACAGGGCTGTAGGACCCTTTACAGGTGGATTTCTCGCGATAGAAAGTTGCTGTTTTGGACTGGTTATTGCACAAAACAGGCCGGACAGCAATGGAATATGTGAGCATGGATGTGTCTCAAGGATTCCTGGTATAACAGGTGCTTAGGGCAAGCATTGGGGACACTTGCTCGCGGAGAACACAGGTTTCTGGATCAGTTTCTCGCGTGGAAACAAGGCTTAAAGATCCATTTACATCTTGTGCAGGGCGGAGTACCTGTGAGGATTGTGATACTCTTGTGCAGGGCGGATGTACCTGTGAAGAGGCTTGTGCAGGGCGGATGTACCTGTGTGTAGGGCGGATGTACCTACAGATTCTCTTGTTTGAAATGTATTCATTCATGATGTATTTGGAAGAATCAGGTGCAGGCTGGTGGTGAATCCCCAGGCACCCGTAATCTTGTACTTTGCAGACTCTTTTGGTAATATAACCTAAAGGGGGGGGGGGGTCAGCCTATCATCGGCCCCTTTATGTGGTGTACTGTCATTTTCAGCTTTGTGGTTGTAATGCTCAAGTGTTAAGTGCTCAGAATCTTGTTCACATTTATACGATTCCAATACACGCATCCGCCTCCCGTTACATTGGTATCAGAGCTCAGTTTTTCCCCTCATTGGAAAACGGTCTGAGGCTTGGAATCATAAGTGGTGACCTGATTTGAGTTTCATGGACAGCCACATTTTTGACAGTGTGGAGAACACACAGGACCGTGAACTTCATGGTACAAGGGATGCAAGAGATGCTGCAGGCAATGATGTCTATGGAGATGCAGGTACTCATGACACTATGCATTTTGATTTGGAATCTTTGAGGCGTCAAGTGCGACGCTATAGGGCTGAAACCGAAGAGCTTAGGTCATTGAAAAATGACCCGGATGTACAAAGGGTGTTGGCTGCGAAGGCAAAGACTTCGGTCCATGAAGTCACTTTTGAAGCAATTGCAAAGGAAATCGATGTTGAGAAACCCCGAGAGCTTGCACTTGCATACCTAATGGTTAAGGGTGATGTATACACTGAAGCAGATGGTAGTTTGGCTTTCAAGAAGCCACCCCTCATGGCTGCCCGTGATGATGCACATGATGCACAACAAGCAGGAAGAGCACAGCAAGTGCCAAATGCTGAAAGGACAAGAGTCCCTGGTGCTAGGCTTGATGCAGGTCAAGAGAAGAGTAAGGATGAGGGATCCTCTACTCATTCCCGCTTTGCTCCAAGAAGACATATCCGTTCTCGTGTTGAGCTTTCCACTCATTTGGAGAGTGTGGCTCAAGAGAGAACGAAGAGGGATCGTGAATCTTCATCGCGGCATCATCATCATGCAGATGAACAGGATGTATATAGGGATGCATATAGAAGGAAGAAGCCTCGAGAGTTCAAGTCCGGTGACAAGGATGTAAAGTTTGAAAACTTTCAGGGACGGATGGACTCTACCAAAGCACTTGCTTTCATTAGACAGTTTAAGATAGCTTTTTGCAATGAAGACTTTTCGGAAAAGTCTATGCTCAGGCATGTGGGAATGCATCTCAAGGATACGGCAAGTGATTGGTGGCTTGCAAAAATACTTGATGGAAGTGCTGCCCCAACTTGGTCTTCTTTCAAAATTCAGTTTTATGATCAATTCTTACCACCAAACTTTGCAAAGGATGTACGCAAGGAGTGGGATTGGCTGTCCCAAGATGAGGGAGAGTCCGTTGCTTCATACATAGCAAAGTTTTGGAAAGTCCTTCTCAAGGTTACTCCCTTCATGAAGATTGGAGAGGACGAGAAGAAGAGAAAGTTTGAATCGGGGCTCCATCACATCATCCAACAAAGCTTGGGAGTGTACCCAAATAAGACCATACAAGAGCTTATACACTCAACCATGATTGCGGAGAACTTGCACATAAAAGCACCCACAAATAAGCCATTTGCAGGTCAAAACAAGAGCAAATTCAGGGCTGGTTATGACCAGAAAAAGGGTGGACAGCCACCTAAGAATGCTCCCAAAGATGGCCGAGATGCAAAGAATGACTCCGAAAAGAAGCCGGGGGGTAAACGCCACAATTTTGGGCTCTCAAAACAGCAATTGGAAGAGTACAGGAAGGCTGGAAAATGCTTTAAGTGTGGCAGTAAAGATCATATATATCCTAAATGCCCACAGAATCCTAAGAATGCTGAGCCTAATGTGGAAAAGCCTCTTGTGAATGTTGTACCCGATGTGCAGGGTAATACAGGGCATGAGCCCAAGAGTAGAGTCATATGCAAGGCTTGGGGCAAATTTTTGAGGGCAAACAGGTTGATGTAACTCCGGTCATTGGTAAGCTCCGTGTACATATACAGGACTACCTCGACCATGAGAGCTTTTTAGTGGCTCCTCTTACAGGTTGTGATGTTTTGTTGGGGATGCCCTAGCATCACCGTTTAGAGCCTATTAAGGCTTACAAAGAGAAGAAAATCAGCTTTGTACATAGAGGCCGTGAGCACTCTATAGATGCTGGTACTACTGGAAGTACCATACCTCTTGTAAGCCATGTACAAATTAATAAGGCAATAAAGAAATCAGCTTGTTCTTACTTGGTTTTTGTACGTGATACCATTGAACATTCTAGTGTTGATGTTAGTACATTAGATCAAGACAAGCTTAACTTTTTGAATGAGTTCAAAGATTCTTTTTCGAATGCTTTGCCAGCAAGGTTGCCACCAGAGAGGCCGGAAGATCATTGTATAGATCTAATTCCCGGTAGCTCTCCACCTAATAGGCCACCATACAGGGTGAGTGCTAGTCAACAAGAAGAGATTATGGCACAGGTGAATGAACTTTTGGAAAAGGGTTTGATTCGGCCTAGTTCCTCGCCATATTGCTCGCCGGTACTTCTTGTTCAAAAGAAGGATGGTACTTACAGGATGTGTGTTGATTACCGTGCCCTCAATAAGATAACCATTAAGAATCAGTTTCCCATTCCGCGCATTGATGACATCTTGGACAAGCTTGAAGGTTCGGCATGTTTCAGCCGAATAGACCTCAAGAGTGGGTATCATCAAGTGAGAGTGGCACCTCAAGATGTACACAAGACTGCATTTAGGACAGCCTTTGGTCTTTATGAGTTTTTGGTGGTGCCTTTTGGCCTTACAAATGCACCCACTACCTTCAACAGGATGATGGACAGGGTGTTCAGAAAGCATAGAAAGTTCACAGGTATATTCTTTGATGACATTATTGTATTCTCAAAGAATGAAGCCCAACATCGTGAGCACCTGGCTATTGTGTTTAAAGAGCTTAAAGAAAATCAGCTCTACATAAATGCAAAAAAGAGTGAATTCTTCCTCCCAGAGATTCACTATCTTGGTCACATTGTATCAAAGGATGGTGTGCGCATGGATCCCGCAAAGATACAAGCCATGCAAGAATGGCCAAAGCTGAAATCAGTCCATGAAGTGAGGAGCTTCCTTGGTTTATGTGCTTACTACAGGAGGTTCGTCAAGCATTTTGCTTTCATTGCCGCTCCGTTACATGACTTAACGAAGAAGAAAGCAATCTTTAAATGGACACAAGAAGAGAGAGATGCCTTTCAAAAGTTGAAGAGTGCAATCATCTCGGGACCGGTACTCATTATTCCGGATTTGCACAAACCTTTTGTGGTGGAATGTGATGCATGTGGGGACTACTTAGGGGCTGTTTTGAACCAAGAAGGACATGCCATTGCCTATGAGAGCATATGCTTGCAACATGCAAAGCTTCACTTACAGGTTTATGAGAAGGAGTTGTTGGCTGTAATTCATGCCCTTACTATTTGGAAACACTATCTTTTAGGGGCTGATTTTATGGTCAAAACTGATCATCAAAGTTTGAGATACTTTTTGACTCAAAGTAAGCTCTCAGAGAAGCATATGAGATGGGCAAATTTCCTCTCAATGTTTCATTTTCAGATTTTACATACTCCAGGGAAAAAGAATGTGGTGGCAGATGCCTTATCTAGACAACCACAGGTTCATGCTATTACAGTTGCATACCATGAGGACTTATCGGATATGCGTGATACTTATCATCTGGATGAGGATTTTGCACATGTATGGGCTGATTTGCAAGAGGGTATTGCTATCCCATCTTATGTCATAAGAGATGGATATCTCATGATGCAAAATCGTATGTGTGTGGTAAAGAACCTTCGCCATAAGGTTATGGATGAGTGCCATGCTCCTCCATATGGAGGTAAAGAACCTTCGCCATAAGGTTATGGATGAGTGCCATGCTCCTCTATATGCAGGTCATAGAGGCATTTTGGCCACAGCACAAGCTTTGGAGAGGTATTTCTTTTGGCCAGATATTCGCAAGGATATTGAAGCATATGTACGTGAATGTATGGTATGTCAAAAGGTCAAGTTTGATCGACATAAAACACCTGGATTGCTTCAACCTTTGCCTATACCAAATGAACCATGGGAAAGCATTGCTATGGATTTCATTATGGATTTGCCAAGGACGCCACAGGGAAATGATGCTATTTGGACCATCATTGATGGGTTTAGCAAGCAGGCACATTTCATTCCCGTGCGCAAGACAATAAAGCCAGATCATATGGCTAGGATGTTTTTGGCACAGATATTCAAACACCATGGCATGCCTAAATCTATTGTGGGGGATAGAGATCCTAGAACCACAAGCTTATTTTGGCGCGCATTGTTTGACAATATGGGTACAAAGCTGAACTTCTCATCAGCTTACCATCCACAGACAGATGGGCAAAGTGAAATAGCAAATTCAGCCGTCCTCGACTTGCTGAAATCTTATGTATCCGACCGCAAATCGGATTGGGAGAAGTATTTACCACTTGTGGAGTTTGCCTACAACAATACGGTACATACTTCTACGGGCAAGGCGCCCTTTGAGATTATCTATGGCAAGGTGGTACTACCACACATCCTTCGTACAAAGGATGAGATTTTTGCAGCAGATGAGTATGTCAGAGACTTGGATACTGCATTTGCACAGGTACGGACAGCCATAGAGAGGTCTCAAAAACCAAGAATAAAAAGGCAGCTGATAAGCATAGAAGGGATGTATAATTCAAACAAGGTGATTGGGTCTTGCTGAAATTTGAAAAGGCACGCCTTCGGAACAGGCCAGGGAAAGAGGGAAAGTACCCTAAACTTTCCAACAGGTACTATGGACCTTTTCAGATCTTGGAGAAGATCAATGATGTTGCATTTCGGCTTGTACTCCCAGATCATTGGAACATGCATAATGCTTTTCATGTGGGCCTATTGAGGCCTTATGTGGGACCGACACCGTTTGAGCCGGTTTTGGAAGACCCACCCGAGGTGGATGAGCTGGAAGAGATTCTTCAACAACCTGAACAGATTGTTTTTCACAATGAACGAAAGCTTGCGGGAGGCAAACTTGTTCGTAGGTACCTTGTGAAGTTCAAGAATTATTCAGCTTTGGATGCAAAATGGATGGATGAGGCCTACTTCGAGGATTACCCAGATCTTTTGAAGGCCTATCTGGAGGCTTTTCAGTTGCGGTCAACTGATTAGAAGCCGGGGGGATGTCACAAATCCCTATATTCTAGGGACATGCGGATGTGTGTCAGGCCTAGAAACATGCGGATGCATGTATGTATTATACCTGGGCATGTGTATGGATCATATGAGTGGATGCGTATGAGTCCAAGGACATGGCAGGACATTTGTGGACTTTCGGGCGGTGCCCCTGTGGATTCCGGCCATGCACACATGGTGTGTTATGATGGCAGGCGGAATATTTTCAAGTACAAGAATGATGATAGGTGGTTCTCCAAGTTTACATGTGCACAATGCATAAATGATGCATGCCATAACTTTATTTTACTTTGTGTGACATTGTCTTGCTGCCTGGACAATGCTTGTTATTTTGGCTTGTGAAGTCCGAGGGACCGGGGACGCCCGGACACCTTGTGGACACGTGTGTGCACTCCTGTTTGGGCCTAAAACTGTGGGCTTATGGGTTTTGCAGGTGGTAAGTGCGTCCACACTCAATTTACAGCTTACTTCATTTACTACTAAGGTTTATTGGTTTGCAGGTCCACACTCATTAATAAGTGGCCGGACAACTTATAATGCGTTCGTCGCATTTGGTTGGACCAAAATTAATGAAGTCCGGACAGCTTATGGCCATTTCCCATTTGGTTGGACCTAAACTTATACAAACAGGACAAATGGAGCACTATGGGCTGGACACCTACCTGGACACCTTATGGGGACACATGTCAGCCAGTATGTGTACCCACCAAGCCCCTTAGGTGGCACTGGAAAAAGACGCCTCCCTCAAGAGGCCTTTTGGGCTGTTTTATTCATGATTCAACACATTGGAGAGCTGGTTGGAGCTTTGGGAGTTGCTACAGGGCTGGTTGCTTGCTTCCCGGACTCACACAAGCTTGGACAACGATCCCCACACTCTTCTAAAGGGTTGGTTGGTGAATTTCAGACCTGCAATTTCTGGTTATTGCGAGTTTTGGGCTGGTTACAGGTGTCCAAAGTCAACTTGGACAGTACAGGACAGCCCTAGGGATCTCCACAGGGCTGTAGGACCCTTTACAGGTGGATTTCTCGCGATAGAAAGTTGCTGTTTTGGACTGGTTATTGCACAAAACAGGCCGGACAGCAATGGAATATGTGAGCATGGATGTGTCTCAAGGATTCCTGGTATAACAGGTGCTTAGGGCAAGCATTGGGGACACTTGCTCGCGGAGAACACAGGTTTCTGGATCAGTTTCTCGCGTGGAAACAAGGCTTAAAGATCCATTTACATCTTGTGCAGGGCGGAGTACCTGTGAGGATTGTGATACTCATGTGCAGGGCGGATGTACCTGTGAAGAGGCTTGTGCAGGGTGGATGTACCTGTGTGTAGGGCGGATGTACCTACAGATTCTCTTGTTTGAAATGTATTCATTCATGATGTATTTGGAAGAATCAGGTGCAGGCTGGTGGTGAATCCCCAGGCACCCGTAATCTTGTACTTTGCAGACTCTTTTGGTAATATAACCTAAAGGGGGGGGGGTCAGCCTATCATCGGCCCCTTTATGTGGTGTACTGTCATTTTCAGCTTTGTGGTTGTAATGCTCAAGTGTTAAGTGCTCAGAATCTTGTTCACATTTATACGATTCCAATACACGCGTCCGCCTCCCGTTACAGAGCCTTCCAAATCACTGTCATGTACAGCCATGATATCCAAATCCAAAGAAGAATCCACTGGCAACTCCTCATCTGTAAAAGTCTTTAAAGCAGGTGAAGGTGGATGAAAAGCAGGATGAGGAATCTGGGTCAAGGTTTGCACCTGTATTGGCCTTTGAGGTTCATGTATAATCAAACTTTGCATAGGATTCTTATCCACCTCAACCAAATTTACCTGCATATCCCTTGCAGACACAACACCTTCATACGGATAAATACCCATCTCCATCTGCTTCAAAATCTTGCCTTCCTTTTCCCTAGCAACCCTAACTGCATCATCAAATGACTTGGGATTCTTCAACTCAACCCTGACCTTCAAATGGGGTAGCAAACCATCAATAAACAAGCTCTTCTTCAAAAACATAGGAGGAATTCCCTGCTTCAATGTCATACACCACTTACTCCACAAACATGTAAATACCTTCACAAAATCATCCAGTGATTGCCCATGGACCTGCTTCAAGATGCTCAACTCCTGCCAAAGCACACTAGAATCCTCCGCTTGCTGAAAATGCTCCAAAAGTCCTTCTTTCAACCTGTCTAAGGTCAAAACACCATGTAGCTCACCTGCCGCATCCTGTGCTTCAAAATCCTTAAGCCAGCTTCGAGCATCTCCCTTCAAAAATATCCTTATCAGCTTCAAAACCTGCTCTTCATCTGTCACATGATTGCTAATGCATGCCAACTCCATCTGCTCCAAAAAGTCACACACATCTTCACCCTTCCTGCCATGAAATTCAGGATAAGACCACATCCTGAAAACCTGTATAAACAATCCCTGAGCTCTCCTCAGTGGGGGCACCAGAAGAATGTGAGGTGAAAAAAAGAAAGAAGAACCACTGCCTCTATAGCCCTTCACCTCCCAAACTTGGAAACACAAACAGGAACGGAGGCACCCCCAGCCACCGGCTGGAACACTTTCACACTGTTCACCACCCACCCACGCCAGACAGACAGCACAAAACAGGGGCACCATAGACCAAGATAAACACCCAGCAATATATTCCCAGTCACAACACTTCATACAAACTTCTCCCGACAGAGAAGCCTTACTCACACAAACTTACAAACACTCAGGCCTGGATTTACTGCCGAGGATATACCACATCCTCAATCACCGCGAACCTCTCGCCCCTGCGTGCTGTGCCAATCACACCAGAAAGAACCCGGCCACTCTCACTCTTCAGAAGGCGCCCCACCAGCTGACCCTCAACTCTCTCTACAGCCCATCACTTCTGTGTGTGTCACCAGCAGCAGCTACCCAATCTCTCGGTCTCATAGGTCATTATGGCCTTTTGAAGACGTTAATATAACATTTTATTTCATTTCATTTCATTTCTCTCTGTGCTGATCCTCTGCCAGCCTCACAACAAACCCAAGCACCACCTGCCCCTTGAACCCCTTCTCTTTGACGTGCTATCAGCCCCACCAGCCTCTGCACGATCCTTTTTACGGCCACACGTGCCCTCTTCACTGCTCCCTCTTTGCCACCCTGTCTTCAGCACCTACCTGTGCTTCCACATCCGGCTTCGCCTGCACTTGTCCACACCTCAAAGGCGGCCTCCCAAAAGCTCTGCGCCAGCCTGTCCCGCTGCTCCAGTCATTGCCCTTCAGCACGCTTCCCTCTGCTATCACCAGCTCTGCCGGCTTCAGCTCTCCTTGTATCAGATCCATTTCATTTCATTTCCTTCTCACACCTGCGGCTGCTTCTCTCCAGGCGTCTTCGCGCCAACCTTGCGTCTCCACGCTCACCCTTACCAGCCCACACGTTAGCGCCTTTTTGCCTGCGCACTCACCAAGGACCCTGCATCCACGCCGTCAGCCAGTCAGCTGCGCTACCATACCATCCGTCCCCAGCCACTGTCTTCAGAGCGGCTGCACCAACCTCGCCTCACACGGTTGCCACGGGGGCTCCAACCACCGCCAACACCTCTAACCAGGGACCTTCTCCTCTCGCCGCCAGCAGCTGCTGCTTCTCTCCAGGGCGACCACTCCTTGTTTCGTCCACACCGAATCCCAGAGCCCCCACCTTCTACAAGGCGGCACACCTTTTCAACCCGCCGACTCCCACGCTTCTGCAGCTTCGCCAACTTTCCAGAGCAACCTGCTGGCAGCAGCGCTAAGTTCCACGTAGCTTTGCTTTTTTGCCACTTCAATATTATTATTTTGTATTTTGCCTAAAAGATGGCCACATCAATGCTTTCACACCATGCTCTTGCGTACGTCCTTTCACCTATAAATTGCCCATGCTTTCATGCCTTCGAATACAACCTGGTGCCCATTGTTTCTTTTGGACACGCGCACATTTCAAGCGGCCGAACAGCTGAAACCACCTGCAGCAGCTGACCTCACTCCGGACAGGCCTGCAGCAAGCCCAAAACCAAACCGTCCACCCTGTACACCTGTAAACACATTCCAAGCCAAACTCTTCACACATGCCATGCATCCATATGTACACAAGCCCAAAACATCTCTCAGAAAAACGCCTGACACCGTGTCATCAACAAACTCAGAATCAAGCAAGTCCTCACCCCGGACTGGAAGCTGGAGTCCTCTCAAACCAACCTCCTTTGCTGTCAGATACATGCTCATAGCCTCTGCAAAGAAAAGAAAAAGGAACGGAGCGAGAGGGCATCCTTGACGGACTGATCTGGTCAGCTCGAAACTCGGCCCCCTCCTCCTGCCATCAACACCTGGCTACGAGCAGTGGAATATAGAGCCGCCACCCCTCGAATCCAGTCTGGCTCAAAACCCAGGCGAAACATAGTGCCCTCCAGAAAAACCCAGTCGACTCTATCATGTGCCTTCTCAAAATCGAGAAGCATAACGACCAAGTCCTCGCCGAGAAATCTAGCTTGGGCCGTCGCCTCCCAGAAGGTGAAAATGTTGTCAAGGATACTGCGCTCCTTGACAAATCCTGTCTGGGTAGCATGAATCAAATCCCCAAGGAAGGGCTGGATCCTCAACTCAAGGCTTTGGCTAGGACCTTGTAGACAGTATTGAGGATCGTAATGGGCCTCCACTGCCGAATATCATCTGACACTCCCGCAGCCCCCTCGCCCGCCCCTGAGGATACCCCCATCAGGCTTTCTCTTTCGCCAGAAGAGGAAGCGAGCCTCGCCCCACAGAGGTGGAACGCCTCCAGGCACACTCCAACATCTGCCGTATAGTCGGCACTCGCCCCAACAGAGGGGAGATCCGGGATCTTCTCCAAGCCCGCCTTCTTGCAGATGTGGGGAAGATCCTGGACGTTCAGCTACTGGGCCGTGGACACTACCAGATCGAGTTCGAGACAGCCCAGAGCGTGGCCAAGGTCCTAGCCATGAGTCCCCTTGACATCAGGGGCGCTCGGGCATTCTTCAGACCTTGGCAGCATGGCTTTGACCCAACAGCGGCCGAGCAGGGAGAGCGCCTTTTCCATGTTACAGTTTGCTTCCCTGGACTCTGCCGTGAGTACCTTCCGCTCCTTTCTAGGCTAGGAGCATTGGTAGGTTCGGTGCTTTGAGACTGGCCCCACAGCAGCTTCAGTGGTGGCCAGAGCAGCTGGGCTACCTTCGGTCAGAGTTTTGGCTCCGGACATCTCCTCCCTTCCGAAGGTCATTCAGCTACCTAGGATAGGGGGGGGGGGGGGTTGGATTGATCAGAGAGTAGAGTTTTCGGGGCTCCCGAACCAGTGCTTTATCTGCAGGCAGGTCAGCCACTTGGCCAAGGCCTGCCCTCGCAGGAGACCCGACCTTTACCGTAGTAGCAGGCCCCCGATGGCCCGCCCACAGATGCGGCTCGGCAGGCAGCCTCCGGGACACCTGCTCAGCCCACAGAGACCTCGGAGTGGCAGCCTGGACAGGGGCGCCGTCGAGTTAGACAACCCCAGCAGCACGCCCAGAGACCGATGCAGCAGCAGCCACAGTCTCAGCATCACTGGGTTCCTGTGAGGAACAGCTTTGCTCCCCTACAGGAGGAGACCCCAGCGCCGACTAAGGACCAGGAGATGCCAGCACCCCCTCCTTCGCCCCCTCCCCCATCCCCCCCTCCCGCCTCGCTTCCACCTTCGCCTCCTCCCGTCCCCGCTCCGGTCTTGGCAGCGGCTCCTTCTCCACCCCCTTCTCCCCCCCCTCCTCCCCCCCCGCTCGCCTCAGCTCCCCGGGAGGCCCTGGCAGTTCCCTGGCGCTCACCTGCAGTCCGGCGGACACTGAGCACCGACCTTGCTCGAGCACTGCCGCAGAGGAGACTTACCATGCCGATTCGGGCTTCACGGATATCCTCTATCCGCAGTCGGCTGAGTCGTCTCAACACTAGACAGCGCTTGGAGGCTTTTGATTATTCCTTCACACGGCTTTTTGGAGCGGAGGGCCCCCATGAGCCAGCACCCATCAGAGTTCATGTAGTGATACCTCCGGCCCAAGGGGAGGAGGCACTTGATTCAACGGTGGCCTTCTCAGTCCCTCTCTGTGGCCCTAGCGACCGGGAGTGGACTATGGATCTCGCTCTTAGCACTTTGAAGACTCATGCAGTTGAGTTTTCTCACCATGTGAGCGATCTGGAGGTGACAGACGTGATAGGCCGACTATGGGAGTTGGCTCATTTTTTCTTTGATCCCGGGAGTGTGGATGCCTCCGGGATTCGACATTTGGTGGTTCGCATAGTGGCAGACTTAGCACGCGACCCTGGATATGTATGCATACACGAGGTTGCTTTGTCTGAGCGGGAGGCAGTCGCCATGGGACACAGCCAGGCGCCTGGTCCGAGATTCTTGCAGCACATCGGGTGGGCAGATTTGCAGCCGCTCTGATGGGGACTATTCTCCATCCAAGCCGCTTGCGAAGGCCCGCCGTACGGCTGAGACAGCCTCCACCTCAGCAGGCCATCCATGAGGATCATCTCATGGAATGTACAGGGCCTTGGCGGCGCACACTATATACGTTATCGTGGTTGCTTGAGGCAGGAGCTTCAAAGATGCCTGGTTGGGGGCAGTATTGATATTTTGATGATGCAGGAGCACCATTTGGGTGAGAGCAGGATCCGGAGATACGGTTCGGTGATGCCTGGTAGATGGGAAACCTTTTGGTCTGCAGGGTTTGGCCCCTTGGGTGGGCAGGGAGGAGTATGTATGGTCATTGCGGATGTATGGCGGCAGGCCATTGTGGATCCGAGATCATTGTGCCTGGTAGAGCACAGCCTGTCATTCTGAGGATGCATGATGAGCTCTTTGGCATGCTCAATGTCTATGCGCCCAACCATGCTAGTGCCAGAGCATAGTTCTGGACCCAGGTTACGGATGCATTGCCAAAGGCCGCACATTGGTGTGTCGGGGGAGACTTCAACATGCTTGAGGACCCGACCGATAGGGTGGGAGGCAGTCATGTTACAGTGCACGGCACGGAGCTTGCAGCTTGGGAGCGATTTTGCATGACACTAAGGATCACTGATGCATGGCAGCATGAGGCTTTCTCCCGCTCTCAGGACAGTCTTAGTTTGATCGCTTCTATGTGGGCGACAGGTTAGGGGAGCGAGGGGGCTCCGTTGGCATTCTCGCTGGCACCTCTTTTTCAGACCATGCGCCAGTTATTTTGACACTTGAGGAGAGGACACGGGAGACCAGATTGCAGTTGAGGATCCCAGAGAGAGTACTTACAGATCCTAGTCTCGCTGAGGACATTGAGAGGATATGGCATGATAGCCAGAGCTCTAACCTGGATGCAACAGGCCAGTGTGCCCAGGGACTCATCGAGCTCAGCTCTTTTTTGCACGCTGCACCCTTGACACGGCTGGGAGAGACACGTGAGCGGGAGCGTCGGTTGAGACGTAGCCTTGCTTCGCTCCAGCGCCTTCAGGAGCAGCAGCCTACATGTGAGTGGGTGGCGTCCCAACTAAGCCAGGCACGCCAGGAGGTTAGAGAGACAGAGGAGCAGAGACACGAGTTTTACTATCATCGCCAGGCCTCTCAGTGGACTCAGCTTGGTGATAGAGTGACTGGGGGGTTTTTTGAGATCACCGGACCCCGCCAGGCTCAAGCAGGAGTACGCCAGCTCAGGAGGCAGGACGGATCGTTAGCCACTAAGCCCGAGGAGATTAGAGCTATTGCCACTGAGTTCTACAGAGACCTGCTTTCAGCGGAGCCAGCCCGGAGGCACGTGATGCTTGCAGACAGACTGTGTGGGCCCATGTGCAGAGGAGGGTCACAGATCGTATGCACACAGCTTTGGGTGAGCCCCTTTCAGAGGATGAGCTTGGTGAGGCTTTGAGGGCCCTCCCGCGTCATAGTTGCCCTGGGGAGGATGGATTGACGCCTGCCTTTTTTATGCGCTATTGGGACCTTTTGGGGCCAGGCCTCCGCAGGGGTTTTCAGCATGTTTTGTACACTGGGGTGATGCCACAGAGTTTTTCAGAGGGCTTGATCTTTCTTATCCCCAAGGGGGAGGGAGTGTCAGATGATATTCGGCATTGGAGACCTATTACGATCCTCAATACTGTCTACAAGGTCTTAGCAAAGGCCTTGAGTTTGAGGATCCAGCCCTTCTGGGGGAGTTGATTCATGCTACCCAGACAGGATTTGTCAAGGAGCGTAGTATCCTTGACAACATTTTCACCTTTCTCGGAGGCGACGGCCCAAGCTAGATTTCTCGATGAGGACCTGGTCGTGATGCTTCTCGATTTTGAGAAGGCATACGATCGAGTCGATTGGAGTTTCTTAGAGGGCACTATGCTTCGCCTGGGCTTTGAGCCAGTTTGGATTCGAGGAGTGGTGGCTCTATATTCCACAGCTCGTAGCCAGGTGCTGATGGCAAGAGGACGGGGGCCGAGTTTTGAGTTGACCAGATCAGTCCGTCAAGGGTGTCCTCTCGCCCCGTTTCTTTCTCTCTTCTTTGCTAAGGCTATGAGCATGTATCTGACAGCACAGGAGGTTGGTTTGAGAGGACTCCAGCTTCCAGTCCGGGGGGAGGACCTGCTCGATGCTGAGTTTGCTGCTGATGACACGGGTTTATTTTTGCATGGCCAGGAGGCCAATCTTCAGAGGGCAGAGCAGTCGCTTCAGGTTTTTAGTGCAACTTCGGGAGCATTGATCAATTGGCGCAAGACAGTGGCCTTTTGGATCAGTAGCGCTCCCACTCCGGCATGGAGCCCAAACCCGGGTTTTAGATGGATTCCTCCTGGCACAGCAGTGCGGTATTTGGGATGCCAGATTGGACTAGATTTGTCACCTGAGCAGCAGATTGCCCCGCTTCTAATGAGCATTCGGAAGAAGCTTTTGTATTGGAGTACAGCTCGGCTATCCTTGGCTAGGAGGGTGGTGGTGGCAAATCAGGTGCTTTTAGCGACCATGTGGTACATCACGTCTTGCTGGATCTTCTCGAGCTCTTGCATCGGCCAAGTAAAGAGGCTGATCACGAACTTTCTTTGGTCTGGGCGGGATGGTCAGCCAGCCCGAGCCAAGGTCGCTTGGGCAGTTATTACACTTCCGCTGGCCCAGGGGGGCTTGGGCATTATAGATCCAGTTGATCAAAGTAGAGCCTTATTGGGGAAGCTTATTGTTCGGGGGCTGCTTCCAGGTGCTAAGAGCTTCTTTTGCAGCGGCTGCAGGCTCGGGCTCCCCCAGCAGGGGGCACTTGGGCACCAGAGATACGATGGATCTTCATAGAGATGAGGAGGACAGGCCTCAGTAGAGGATGGGAGGACAGATTTGCCTTGAGCATCCTGCGAGCTTGGGAGTTGCTGAGACCGGGACTCTCTCAGAGACCACCTTCTTGTGATGAGGAGCGGGCCAGACAGCCGCTCATCTAGAGCCCAACGGTTCACACAGAGCAAGGTCATATGCTCGGTTCTCGGCCTCGTCTAGCCTGGGGACCATTGGCGGCAGGCCCAGCACGTAGTTTTGGAGACTGGCAGACCTTCTGCAGTCTCCCAGAGGAGATCCAGGTGGAGAGGCTGAGTCACTTCAGAGGGGGGCGGATTATGACGGATGACATTCAGGAGGCAGTCACAGAGGAGTGGTTCACGCCTCTCGAGCCAGTGGCCCCACGGTGGATGGGAGCCTTTACACAGTTGGAGATCCTGATTGCTGTCAGAGCTTGCACTGAGGATGGTAGATGCCTCTACTATGAGATCCAGGATGAGGGCAGACTTCAAAGAGTGGAGGTGGAGTCGCCTTTGGTTGCAGAGTGCATTTTTCACAGGATAAGGGTAGTGGCCGCCGCTTCTCGGAAGTGGCATATTGACCCAGACCCTGCAGATGTGGACTCTGATTGGCGCATATGGGCATATGCAGCGCGCCCCTTGGCCCGGCTCCAGTGGGACCCTGGCGAGTACGAGTGGCATGATCCTTATGCATCCCCCGAGGCCACAGAGATCACCTTTTTCCAGTATACTGTTCGGTTGGGGCGACATATTTTGACGGCGAGGAGGATGGTCTCTCCAGCTGCATCGGAGCATTGGCGGCTACAGGGACTCTCACAGGAGTTCCTGGAGGATTTTTGGACCAGGCTCTCGGCTAGTCGACAGGCACGCAGGATCTCGACTTTCCAGTGGTGGCTGGTCGCCCACAGGGGCTCTGCAGTTGGCACCTGGCTTGTCTACAGCGGTCTTCTGGCGGCCTGCGTCCGATGCGGCCACCCTATGGAGACACAGAGACATTGCCTATGGGACTGTCGTCAGGCGTAGCAGATTTGGCTGCGGATGCTGCGCATTCTGGCCCCCCTCTCTCCAGAGGATATGTATATGTGGGGTGCCGCTGCTTGGTCGACTTCGTCAGGGCCTGCTCTATGGGCTATGAGACGGAGCAGGACAGCCAGGCCATCAGATTCATTAGGGGCCAGCCTCGCCTGGTTCCTTCACCGGATTTCTCGTCCGCCGGCGGGACACAGGAGAGGGATCTACGATGGGAGCTCCTCAGCAGCCTCACCATCTGGTTCACCTAGAACGCCCGGTGTTTCAGGGCCTTTGAGGGGAGACTGGAGCCACCAGCAGAGACTGTTCGGGGGATTTGGCAGGAGTTGATCCACACCCTGCAAGGACAGTATGACCGCATCCGGGGCGACTCGGATGAGGCGATCTTGCGGCGCCACGCCTTTCACACCACTTGGCGCAGCGGCCCCTTCTATACCCTACACGCGGGCTCCCCCCGCTGGCACTACAGGCCACCTGTTTGGCTTTTCCCCCCTCCTATTGTATGATATAGCCCCTCAGTTCTTTGTACTGATATTTGTACTTTTCTGCACCTAGGGAGAGTCTCCCTAGCTGCCTTGCTTGGATCTCTGCTCTGTTGTCTTATGAGCAGGAGAGGATCTTTTGTAGCCCTACGGGCGTTTTTATATAACTAATGAAAGGATCTTTTCTCGAAGAAAAAAAAAATATCATCTGACACTCCCTCCCCCTTGGGGATAAGAAAGATCAAACCCTCTGAAAAACTGTGGCATCACCCCAGTGTACAAAACATGCTGAAAACCCCTCAGTTCTTTGTACTGATATTTGTACTTTTCTGCATGATATAGCCCCTCAGTTCTTTGTACTGATATTTGTACTTTTCTGCACCTAGGGAGAGTCTCCCTAGCTGCCTTGCTTGGATCTCCGCTCTATTGTCTTATGAGCAGGAGAGGATCTCTTGTAGCCCTACGGGCATTTTTATATAACTAATGAAAAAATCTCTTCTCGAAAAAAAAAAATATCATCTGACACTCCCTCCCCCTTGGGAATAAGAAAGATCAAGCCCTCTGAAAAACTCTGTGGCATCACCCCAGTGTACAAAACATGCTGAAAACCCCTGCGGAGGCCTGGCCCCAAAAGGTCCCAATAGCGCATAAAAAAGGCAGGCGTCAATCCATCCTTCCCAGGGCAACTATGACGCGGGAGGACCCTCAAAGCCTCACCAAGCTCATCCTCTGAAAGGGGCTCACCCAAAGCTGTGCGCATACGATCTGTGACCCTCCTCTGCACATGGGCCCACACAGTCTGTCTGCAAGCATCACGTGCCTCCGTGGCTGGCTCCGCTGAAAGCAGGTCTCTGTAGAACTCAGTGGCAATAGCTCTAATCTCCTCGGGCTCAGTGGCTAACGATCCGTCCTGCCTCCTGAGCTGGCGTACTCCTGCTCGAGCCTGGCGGGGTCCGATGATCTCAAAAAACCCCCCAGTCACTCTATCACCAAGCTGAGTCCACTGAGAGGCCTGGCGATGATAGTAAAACTCGTGTCTCTGCTCCTCTGTCTCTCTAACCTCCTGGCGTGCCTGGCTTAGCTCGGACGCCACCCACTCACATCTAGGCTGCTGCTCCTGAAGGCGCTGGAGCGAAGCAAGGCTACGTCTCAAGCGACGCTCCCGCTCTCTCGTCTCTCCCAGCCGTGTCAAGGCTGTAGCGTGCAAAAAAGAGCTGAGCTCGATGAGCCCCTGGGCACACTGGCCTGCTGCAACCAGGTCAGAGCTCTGGCTATCCTGCCATATCTTCTCAATGTCCTCAAAAAGACTAGGGTCTGTAAGTATCCTCTCTGGGATCCTCAACTACAAGCTGGTCTCCCGTGTCCTCTCCTCAAGAGTCAAAATAACTAGCGCATGGTCTGAGAAAGAGGTGCCAGCAAGAATGCCAACGGAGCCACCACGCTCCCCAAACCTGTCGCCCACATAGAAGCGATCAATCCGTGATAGATTAGTCCCTCCCTGCCGCGCGATCCGAGCGAGAAAAACTAAGACTGTCCTGAGAACGGGAGAAAGCCTCATGCTGCCATGCATCAATGATCCGCAGTGTCATACAAAATCGCTCCCAAGCTGCAAGCTCCGTGCTGTGCACTGTAACATGACTGCCTCCCACCCTATCGGGCGGGTCCTCAAGCATGTTGAAGTCTCCAACACACCAATGTGCCGCCTCGGGCAATGCATCTGTAAAAAGGGACCAAAACTCTGCTCTGGCACTAGCATGATTGGGCGCATAGACATTGAGCACACCAATGTGCTCATCCTGCATCCTCGGAATAACATACTGCGCTCTACCAGGCACAGTGACCCCGCGATCCACAATGGCCTACCGCCATGCATCCGCAATGACCATACATACTCCTCCCTGCCCACCCAAGGGGCCAAAACCTGCAGACCAAAAAGTGTCCCATCTACCAGGTGGTGAGGTGAAAAAAAGAAAAAAGAACCACTGCCTCTATAGCCCTTGACCTCCCAAACTTGGATACAACAACACGAACGGGGACACCACCAGCCACCACCGGCTGGAACACTTTTCACTGTTCACCACACCACCCACACCAAAAAGACAGCACAAAACAAGGGCACCATAGACCAAGCAAACACCCAGCAATTTATATTCCCAAAAAACACTTCATACAAGCTTCTCCCGACACAGAAGCCTTACTCACACAACCATAAAAACACTCAGGCCTGGATTTACTGCCAAGGGAATTCCACCACGGCCACACCACCTCAGGAATTACTACCTTGCGTCTGACGACCAAGCCTCCCAGCCACGAACACATCAACACTCTGACCTATCACTGCCGAGGATACACCACATCCTCAATCACCGCGAACCTCTCGCCTGCCTGCTGTGCCAATCACACCAGAAAGAACCCGGCCACTCTCTTCAGAAGGCGCCCCACCAGCTAACCCTCAACTCTCTCTGCAGCCCATCACTTCTGCATGTGTCGCCAGCAGCAGCTACCCAAACACCTCTCTCTTTCCTCTCTGTGCTGATCCTCTGCCAGCCACTTCCTCACTTCCTCTTGCAGCTTATCTGCAATGCTTCCGGCCCCACCAGCCTCTGCACTTCGCTTGTCCCCTGCTCTGTCTCCTAGGCGACCTCCTCAGCAGCCGCCACAGCTTCTCTGCTCATCAACCCCGCACGCTCACGTGCCAACCACGATCACTTCTGGTCGCAGCCCTCCTGCGCATCCAGCCTCTCTCTTCACTTGTCCACTGCCCTCCAAAACCCAACAGCTTCACGGCGACTCCTTGGAACACCTCCTTTGCCTTCCTTTGCGCCAGTCTTTTACCACACCCACACCCACAGCCACAGCCACGTGCCAGCTCCTGACTTCAGCACCCTTAAGCTTTTATAGCCAGCGCCCTCCACACCAGCCCGTCGCCCTTTCCAAGCTTCAACACCTGCAGCTGCGCCCACTTGCGTGCGCACTCACCGCCTCTTACACAGGCCCAAAACATCTTTCAGATTTACGCCTGACATACTTTGCCAACCCCCCTGTCTGCTAGAGCATTCATGCTCAGCAGCAAAAGCATAAGTCCAATAGCTATCCACCAAGATCAAAAGGAAACAGTTCCAACTCACCATCCCATTCCCCAGCATCCATGAAACACCATGGCTGCATCACTACATACCAGACATCCACCATATGTACCAGAAAATCATTTACGTCCACTTCACCCACAACAAACCTCCCTGTCTTCAAAACCTGTGGCATTGCAGCATCACGCATCCAATTCATCAACACCAGTGAAGGCCAAGTTCCAACATTTTGACCTTTCTCCACACAAAAATCCAGATCCTTTCCATCAGCAGTGTCTACAAGCACTTCCAGCTCAACTGGTTCAGGCATCTCTTCACAACCATACAGCTCAAGTGGTTCAGAACCCTTGTCCTCCATGCACTTTGCTTTTAGCATTTCAGCAACCCGCAAAGAAGCCTTAGTTACACTCTCGACCATATCTGCATCCATGTCCACCTCTGGCTCCTGTTCATCAAGGCTAGCAACTTCCCAGATATCATCCTCAAGCACACTACTCTCATCACAACACTCTTCATCAGCCAAATCTACATGCATACCTTCTTGAGTGTTGCCAACCCCCCTGGTATCATCGTCCAAAGACTCCCCAGCACATAATGCATCAAATGGAAAAACATCCATACCATTCATTGCAGGTACCATACCACCATCCAACTGTCCAAGAAAATCCATAATAATGGAGTCTTCCTCCACGCCCTCCACATCTGCATTGCAAACCATCTTCACTTCATCACAAGTCTCTACCCCATCCTCCTCCCTTATAGAATCTGGCAAAGAATCATCTTCAAAGCATTCTGTATCCAGCTCCTCTTCCTTCTTATCATCAGCCAATCCCAAGGCATCATCCTCTTTACTTCCATGTACATGCATATCATCCAGATCCAAATGATCTTCCATAGAGCCTGCCAAATCACTGTCCTGTACAGCTATGATATCCAAATCCAAAGAAGAATCCACTGGCAACTCCTTATCTTGCTTTTCAACCTGCACATCCTTAGCTTCAATCGCATCATCAATCTTCTCATCCACCTTCACCTGCTTTTCATCCTACTTCACCTGCTTTAAAGACTTTGGAAAAAAATCAGAAGGCACAGAGAACATCCCCCTTTGCACCTGTATAGGCCTTTGAGGCTCCTGTTTAATCAAACTTTGCATAGGACTCTTATCCACCTCAACCAAATTTACTTGCATATCCCTTGCAGACAGAACACCTTCATACGGATAAATACCCATCTCCATCTGCTTCAAAATCTTGCCTTCCTTTTCCCTAGCAATCCTAACTGCATCATCAAATGACTTGGGATTCTTCAACTCAACCCTGACCTTCAAATGGGGTAGCAAACCATCAATAAACAAGCTTTTCTTCAGAAACATAGGAGGAACTTCCTGCTTCAATGTCATACACCACTTACCCCACAAACATGTAAATACTTGCACAAAATCATCCACCCAGTGATTGCCCATGGACCTGCTTCAAGATGCTCAACTGCTGCCAAATCACACTAGAATCCTCCGCTTGTTGCTGAAAGTGCTCCAAAAGTCCTTCTTTCAACCTGTCTAGGGTCAAAACACCAGCATCCTGTGCTTCAAAATCCTTAAGCCAGCTTCGGGCATCTCCCTTCAAGAAAATCTTTATCAGCTTCAAAACCTGCTCTTCATCTGTCACATGATTGCTAATGCATGCCAACTCCATTTGCTACAAAAAGTCACACACATCTTCACCTTTCCTGCCATGAAATTTTGGATAAGACCACATCATGACAACCTGTAACAATCCCTGAGCTCTCGTCAGTGGAACACACGCCCTTCTAGGCAAAGAACAACGCCAGAGCCCTCAGTGGGGGCACCAGAAGAATGGTGAGGTGAAAAAAAGAAAAAAGAACCACTGCCTCTATAGCCCTTCACCTCCCAAACTTGGATACAACAACACGAACGGGGGCACCACCAGCCACCACCGGCTGGAACACTTTTCACTGTTCACCACACCACCCACACCAAAAAGACAGCACAAAACAAGGGCACCATAGACCAAGCAAACACCCAGCAATTTATATTCCCAAAAAACACTTCATACAAGCTTCTCCCGACACAGAAGCCTTACTCACACAACCATAAAAACACTCAGGCCTGGATTTACTGCCAAGGGAATTCCACCACGGCCACACCACCTCAGGAATTACTACCTTGCGTCTGACGACCAAGCCTCCCAACCACGAACACATCAACACTCTGACCTATCACTGCCGAGGATACACCACATCCTCAATCACCGCGAACCTCTCGCCTGCCTGCTGTGCCAATCACACCAGAAAGAACCCGGCCACTCTCTTCAGAAGGCGCCCCACCAGCTAACCCTCAACTCTCTCTGCAGCCCATCACTTCTGCATGTGTCGCCAGCAGCAGCTACCCAAACACCTCTCTTTCCTCTCTGTGCTGATCCTCTGCCAGCCACTTCCTCACTTCCTCTTGCAGCTTATCTGCAGTGCTTCCGGCCCCACCAGCCTCTGCACTTCGCTTGTCCCCTGCTCTGTCTCCTAGGCGACCTCCTCAGCAGCCGCCACAGCTTCTCTGCTCATCAACCCTGCACGCTCACGTGCCAACCACGATCACTTCTGGTCGCAGCCCTCCTGCGCATCCAGCCTCTCTCTTCACTTGTCCACAGCCCTCCAAAACCCAACAGCTTCACGGCGACTCCTTGGAACACCTCCTTTGCCTTCCTTTGCGCCAGTCTTTTACCACACCCACAGCCACAGCCACGTGCCAGCTCCTGACTTCAGCACCCTTAAGCTTTTACAGCCGGCGCCCTCCACACCAGCCCGTCGCCCTTTCCAAGCTTCAACACCTGCAGCTGCGCCCACTTGCCTGCGCACTCACCGCCTCTTCAAAAGCGGCTCCTCTGTATCGTCACCTGCGGCTGCTCCAGCCACTGCAGCTCTTGCTTGTCGCCAGTCCTCTCTTTGGCGGGTCCTCTGTATTGTGTCTGCGGCTGCTCACCACACGAGAAGTCCCCTCTTCGCACCAGCGCATCTCTCTTCTTGCGCCTGTGGCTGCAGCTAGCCACACAAACAAAAGGCCCTGGTTCGTCTTCCGCTCCCCGCTCCCAAAAACGGCTACTCCACACAAGGCATCTTCGCCAGCTTCCAGAACGTCACGCTGGCGGCTCAAGAAACCTCCATGTGGTCTCCTCACTAGTGGCCACGTCAATATTATTTTTTTTATTTCTTTTAAGGCCTACAAGATGGCCATCATCACTCTTTCGCTCCATCCAATGATTTTGTGCCATTACTATCCACATGTAGCCGCTCTCCCTCTTCCATTTCACCATATACAAGGTAACACTGGCCCATAATCATTAACTGCCCATGCTTCCATACCTTCTTTACGATCTTCAGTGCCCACTCCATTTAAAGAGACGCGTACACATACGAGCCATCGAACGGCTGATACCACCTGCAGGCAGCTGACCTCCAGTAGACCACGCTCCGGACAGGCCTGCACAAGCCCAAAACAAAAGCCATCCATCCTGTACACCTAACAACGCATTCCAAACAAAGCTCTTCACACACGCCATGCATTCATATATACACAGGCCCAAAACATCTTTCAGATTTACGCCTGACACCAGGCATCACCGAACCATATCTCCGAATCCTGCTCTCACTCAAATGGTGCTCCTGCATCATCAGAATATCAATACTGACCCCAACCAGGCATCTCTGAAGCTCTTGCCTCGAGCAACCACGATAACGTACATAGCGTGCACCGCCAAGGCCCTGTACATTCCATGAGATGATCCTCATGGATGACCTGCTGAGGTGGAGGCTGTCTCAGCAATACGGCGGGCCTTCGCAAAGCGGCTTGGATGGAGAGTAATCACCACCCGAGCGACTACGAATCTGCCCACCCAGTGTGCTACAAGAGTCTCGGACAAGGCGCCAGTGGCTATGTCCCATAGCGACTGCCTCCCGCTCGGAGAAAGAATCCTCATGTATGCATACATAGCCAGGGTCTCGCGCTAGGTCTGCCACTATGCGAACCACCAAGTGTTGATTCCCGGAGGCATCCACACTCCCGGTATCAAAGAAATGTGCCAACTCCCAGAGTCGGCCTACCATGTCTGTAATCTCCAAGTCGCTACATGGTGAGAAAACTCAATTGCCGGTGCAAAATACTAAGAGAAAGATCCAGAGTCCACTCCAGGTCGCGAGTGCCGCAAAGAGGGAAGGAGAAGGCCACCGCTAAATCAAGTGCCTCCTCCCCTCGGGCCGGAAGTATCACCACATTAACTCTGATAGGTGCTGGCTCATGGGGGCCCTCTGCTCCAAATAGGCGTGTAAAGGAGTAGTCGAAAGCCTCCGAGCGCTGTCTAGTGTCGAGACTACTCAGCCGACTGCAGATAGAGGATATCCGTGAAGCACGAATCGACATGGTAGGTCTCCTCTGCGGTACACGAGCAAGGTCGATGCTCAGTGCCCGCCGAACTGCAGGTGAGCGCCAGGGCACTGCCAGTGCCTCCCGGGGAGCTAAGACGAGCGGAGGGGGAGGAGGGGGGAAGAAGAGGGTGGGGAAGGAGACGCTGAAAATGCGGGAGCGGGAACGGGAGGAGGCGAGGGTGGAAGCGAGGCGGGAGGGGGTGGGTGGGGGGAGGTGAAGGGGGGGGCGCTGGCATCTCCTGATCCTCAGTCTGCGCTGGGGTCTCCTATGTTGGGGTAAAGGCATAATGCCCACCCTTATAGTGTGTACAAGCCCATAAGTTATAGTACATAGTACACTTAGTACTTTTAATGTACTAAGTGCACTATGTGTACTAGTGCAATATACATGTGTGATAGGGGAGTCACACACTCATCCCCATGAGTTGACTTATCCCCACAACTCTCTCTCTCTCTCTCTCCCTTGTCTCTCTGTGTATGTCTCCCACACATGAACTCTAACCCTAATTCTTCTTCTCCCATTCAACTGGTATCAGAGCACAGGCAAAGGCAAGAGCAATTGAGGACTGAATTTCAGTCGCATCTGTTGGGTAGAGTCGCTGCAAAACCATACAGGCTGAATTGATGATTGTAGCTTTCGTTTCAGCACTGTAGTAACCTGCAGAAGCTGAGGTAGCGAGGAGGCCAGCGCATCACCCCCTCCCATGAGGAGTAGCTGTGGTGCGTGTACCAGCGAAGCCCTGGCTGCAGCGCAGGTAGCCAACAACCAGGCGGAAACGGCGTAGGCTGCAGGCGTGTTAATCGCTGGGCGAGCACAATCCGCGTAAGTAGGCGAAGGCGTAATCACTAGCGCTGGGCGTAGACTGGCTGCTCGGCGTGAGCGAGCGCATCGTAGCGTAAGGCCATTAGGCGAAGGCACACAACGCGTGAGTAAGCGAGGCGCCTGGCCACAAGGCGTAAAGCCACTAGGCAGGCGAGCTCGAGCGGAGGCGACGCCAACGAAACTACCTTGTCGCGTGTAGCGCCGGCTACAGGCGAAGGCGGCGGCAACTTTGAAGTCGGCGGTAAGGAGTTTCGATGGTGTGCGATTGACAAGGCAGCCCGTCGGCTCTTCACGACTGCCCCAGCCCTCCGTCATCCGTACAGCAGACAGCAGGCGCATCAGCTTGATTGGAGCAGCCATCAAATCTGCACCAAGGATCACCTCCAAGAACCTGCACAACAGCTCCTTCAATTGCCCATTTCTGCAAAAGCTGCAACAGCATCAGATTTTCTCCAACAGCATCAACACAAAGAAATTCAGCCTGCAAATCTCAGAGAAATTCAAAAATTAAGAGGTATTTGCCTTCAATTTTGGGAATTTCTTATCAATTCAATCAATTGAGCAGGTACAGGTGCCCAATTGCTCAATTTTTGAGCAAAATTGGCAAAATTGGGTGACATTGGTCACAATCAGGATCAATTTGCAGGAAATTGGATGTCGAAATTTGGGGCTTTTGATGTAATTGTGCAATTATTCATACATGCTGTATGATGTGAGAAATCGCACATTCGGGCAAAATTGCAGCAAATTGCAGTGCAAATCAAGGGGCTTTTGTGCCGATTGGATTGATTTGCATGCAGGCACTCGCAGTTGATGCTTTGGGCAATGTGTTGATGCCTGTTAAGCACTCAATGTGCCTCTAAATCAAGGGGCTTTCATGTATTGAATGTATATGTGGCCAGGGGGAAGCATCGCGAAGACTCTGGATGCCTTCATGTGCGTCAATGTACCATGTATGATCAGCAATTGATCTTAAATCAAGGGGCTTTTCAAGATTTTATGCTTGTTAAGCTTGGCAAAGCAGCAGGCAAGACTTTTATGCCTTGAATCCTCAGAAATCAGCTTGCAGTCAAGGGGCTTTTGCCCAATTTCTGTTCAGAACTGTTGTATGCAGTGTTCGGGACTGTAAAAGTCTGATTTTCACTCATTTGGACAGCCAGGAGAGCATTTATTGCTACTGTACTTGCTGGTACAGATTTGGTACAGCTTTGTACAAGTTTTGGCATGGCTGCACATTGATTTGAGTGAGCAAAAGGTTCATTTACAGCTGCTGTACTTGTGGAAGGGCAACAGAGCACATTTAAGGTGCTGTCCTAAATCTGCAGCAACCAGATTTTGGTGTTTTCATCACATACAGTGGGAGAAAAGTTGCATTTGTGCTTCCGCAGTGGGAGATAAAGCTTGGGAGAACAACTGTGAGCACTTTGTGTGCTTTTGGTGCAGTGTTTGCACATTTTGCAGGGAGTCAGGCATTGACAGGTTGCATATTGCTATGGCAACCACAGGTGAGAGCTCTTCATTGCTTCACATCAAGAAGCTTGAAGGCTCACATAACTATGATATTTGGCAAACCCAGCGCTATAATGTGTTGCTCCAGAAGAAGCAGCACAAGCCTATCAAAGAAAGGGGTGTAATGCCCGCTTCTCTTACTGCTGAAGAGTGGGAAGATATGGATGAGCTGGCAAGATCTACTATCATGTTGTCTGTGTCAGACTCTTTACTTTTCAGCATTCGTGAAGAGAAGACAGCTTGGGGAATGTGGCAAAGATTGCAGGACTTGTATGCCCAGCAAAGTGCCTCGAGCAAAGTGTATTGGTTGAAGAAACTCATAGGTCTTCAGATGAAGGAACGGGCGTCTATGACAGCCCATCTAAATGAGTTTAATGGTATTGTCAGCCAAGTTATAAATCAAAAGTTGGCAATGGACGATGAGTTCAAAGCCACTTTTCTCTTATGCACTTTGCCATAGAGTTGGGACACATTCAGGACAGCCACTAGCAATTCGAATGTTATGCTGTCATATGCAGATGTTGAGGGTGCTCTTCTTCAAGAAGAGATGAACAGGAAAAACAACTCTGTTGGAAAGTCCAATGCAATGAATGCACGTGGGAGATCCCAGCAAAGGGGTAAAAGCCAAGAACGGGGAAGGAGCAAGTCCCGCTCCAAAAAGGACTTGGAATGCCATTATTGTGGCAAGAAGGGACACATTAAAAAGCAATGCTACAAATGGAAAAATGATCAAAAGGAAAAGGGAAAAGGCAAAGACAAAGACAAAGATGAAGCCAAAGATGTAAAGCCAAAGGGCAAAAGTGGAGTCAAGATTGAAGAAATCAAGGTGTCACATGCAGGTGACAGTGAGGATGAGGTCCTATTTACGTCTTCACTTGATGCCCATTCACTTCTTACAGGAGATGGTCATGGTATGCACTCATGGATCACTGATTCAGGTGCCTCCTTTCATGTCACAGGTTGCAGAGACTTGTTTGTCAGGTATACTGCTGGCAATGAAGGAGTAGTTTATTTGGGTGATAACCATGCATGCAAGATTCTTGGCAGAGGTGATGTGAGGCTTGTGTTTTCAGATGGCTCACAGCTTATGCTCCATAATGTCAGGCATGTGCCTGAGATCAAGAAGAACCTGCTTTCTACTGGACAGCTTGATGATGCTGATTATGTTACCACATTTGGTCGTGGAAAGTGGAAAATTAGTAAGGGCTCACTGGTTGTTGCCAGAGGCTCTAAGGTGGACACTCTTTACTTCATGCATGCAGGTGTTTGTCACCATGTTAATGTAAATGCAACCGAGCTGCCGGAAATTTCTATGTGGCATAGGGGACACATGAGTGTCAAAGGAATGGAGCAATTGTCTCGTTTGGGTTACTTGCCTTCTCTAAAGTTTTCAAGTTTTCAGTTTTGTGAGCATTGTATATATGGTAGGCAACTACAGTGCCCCCACAAGAAAGCTCTTGGACAGAAAGATGCTCAGTTAGAGCTTGTGCATACAGATGTATGTGAGATGCCTCAGCTTTCTTTGGGAGGGGCAAAATATTTTGTGTCTTTTATTGATGATGCCACACGCAAGGTGTGGGTTTATCCTCTTCGTTTCAAGAGTGATACATTCTCAGTGTTTCAGAAGTTTGTTGCTCTTGTTGAGAATCAAACTGGCAAAACACTGAAGGCTTTGCGTTCCGACAATGGTGGAGAGTATATGTCCAAACAGTTTCAGGACTTTTGTGATGCTAAAGGCATCAAGAGGGAGCTCTCTACTCCTTATGATCCTCCACAAAACGGGACAGCAGAGAGGATGAACAGGACCATTTAGGAGAAGGTCCGTTCTATGTTGTCACATGCTGCATTACCTCATGGTTTTTGGGCTGAAGCTATTATGACAGCCGTTCATCTTATAAACACGTCACCTAACACGAGGCTTGGTGGGAAAGTGCCAGAAGAAGTATGGACAGGGAAGCCTCCGTCCTACAAGCACTTGAGAGTGTTTGGTTGCGTTGTGTACGTGCACATACGCAGGGAAATGCGCACCAAACTTGATCCTAAGTCTCACAAATGCATATTCCTAGGATATGGTGACAGAGGTGAAATGGGGTATAGACTTTGGGATCCCGTGAATAGAAAGATTATACGCAGCAATGATGTCATTTTTGATGAAACATGCATGTATAAGGAGCCTGCAAGGCAACAGGAGCCTGGCAGAGTCATCTTTGATGATGATGGACATCATGGACAACAACCAAGGGCTGTAAATCAGCCATTACAGCAGCAAAACCAGCCCTTAAATGGTGCTGAAAATGGTCCAAATGGACAGCCAGAGATGGCAGAAGATATCCCTATGGATATACCACAGTTGGAGGAGATACCGGGCATGATTTTTCAGCCTTATGGCATGGAACAGGAGCCACCAATGGGTGATATGCAGGCTGGACAACAACCTGCAAATGATGGTCATTGGGTATGGAGGTCCACTAGACCCTCCAGAGCCCCTGACAGGTTTGTTCCAGGGGTTGACTACTTGATGCTTACTGACTGTGGGGAGCCCTCATGTTATAAGGAGGCTTTACAGAGGGCAGACAAGGCTCTTTGGGAGCGTGCCATGAAGTCAGAGATGGATTCTCTGCACAAAAATGGAACATGGAAGTTGGTGCGCAAGAAGGTTTTGCCATGCAAGTGGGTTTACAGGCTCAAAGTTGCACCAGATGCAAAGCCAAGATACAAAGCCAGGTTAGTGGCTAAGGGCTTCAAGCAGGAATATGGTGTGGACTTTGATGAGATCTTCTCTCCAGTGGTCAAAATGACCACACTTAGAGCTGTATTAGCTTTGGTTGCTCATGATGATCTGGACTAGATTCAGATGGATGTGAAGACTGCTTTTCTTCACGGTGATCTCCATGAGGAGATATATATGCAACAGCCAGAGGGTTATGCAGTAAGTGGAAAGGAGAAGCTTGTATGCAAGCTGAAAAAGAGTCTTTATGGGCTCAAACAGGCACCAAGGGAATGGTATCATAAATTTGATCCATTCATGAAATCCCAGAATTTCAGGAGAAGTGACATAGATCACTGCTTGTACACCAAGAAAGCTTTGGATGGCAGTCTATTGATCCTCATCTTGTATGTTGATGATATGTTGACTGCCGGGAAATCTCGTAAAGAGATGGATGCCTTGAAGAAGAGGCTGCATGAAACCTTTGATATGAAGGATTTGGGTGATGCAAATCACATTTTGGGTATGCGGATACTTCGGGACAGAAATCAGCATGTGTTATATTTGTCTCAGAAGGAATACATTGGCAAAGTCTTGCAGAGGTTCAATATGGACGGGGGGAAGAAGACTAGTACTCCTTTGCCTCCATATGTGAAACTCAGTGCTATGGACAGCCCACAGTCAGATAGTGGCAGGGCTGATATGGCCAAGATTCCGTATGCTTCAGCTTGTGGCAGTCTCATGTATGCCATGGTTGCTACTAGGCCGGACATTGCATTTGCAGTGGGAGTGGTTTCTAGATACATGGCCAACCCTGGCAAGAAGCATTGGGAAGCAGTGAAAGGTGTCATGAGATACCTGAAGGGCACACAGGATATGTGCATATGCTTTGGCAAACAGGAT
Organism: Cibotium barometz; assembly: GCF_041138505.1. Taxonomy (NCBI): domain Eukaryota; kingdom Viridiplantae; phylum Streptophyta; class Polypodiopsida; order Cyatheales; family Cibotiaceae; genus Cibotium; species Cibotium barometz. The sequence goes on along the minus strand of NC_141059.1, from coordinate 27,390,944 downwards.
GCATTAGTGCATGGTTATACGGATTCGGATTATGCCGGTCATCCAGATAACCGGAAGTCTACTACCGGTTATGTGTTTACATTCAGAGGAGGTGCCGTGTCATGGATATCCAAGATGCAGAAGTGCACTGCCTTATCTACTACAGAGGCCGAGTATATTGCAGCCACAGAGGCTTGCAAAGAGGCATTATGGCTATCTCGGTTAGTGGTTGATTTGGGTTATACAGGGGATATTCCATTGTTGCATTGTGACAGTCAGGGTGCCATCCAGTTGGCAAAGAACCCTGTCTTTCATGCAAAGACGAAGCATGTGGATGTGAAGTATCACTTCATCAGAGAGGTGATAGAGAACAAGCAAATTCAGCTTGTTAAGATTCATACGGATGACAACCCGGCTGATCTGTTGACAAAGAGTTTGCCTCCGAAGCGGTTTGCTCATTGCAGACACTTGATGGGCATTGGATGAGGCCAGTTTCAGCCTTGATATGGCCTTGTATATTATCATGTACATGCTGATTTTTTTTTCTTTACTTAAGGGCACTTTGCCTTTAAGTGGGAGGTTGTTGGGGTAAAGGCATAATGCCCACCCTTATAGTGTGTACAAGCCCATAAGTTATAGTACATAGTACACTTAGTACTTTTAATGTACTAAGTGCACTATGTGTACTAGTGCAATATACATGTGTGATAGGGGAGTCACACTCATCCCCATGAGTTGACTTATCCCCACAACTCTCTCTCTCTCTCTCTCTCTCCCTTGTCTCTCTGTGTATGTCTCCCACACATGAACTCTAACCCTAATTCTTCTTCAGAGAACTCTTTGAGATAGGTGCAGCACTTAATTTGGCAAGGTCTAGATAGTTTTGAAGAGGTTAAGGTGTTAGAAAGTGGCTGTACCAACTTAGGATCTGTACTTGGCACAAAAAACGATGAAATGAACTCTTCAATCCTCTAAAAAAAACTCGTGGATTTCTCATGATAAAGGGGAAGGGATATTTGTATTTGAAAATGGTGGTTGGAAGCCTACACATACACCTAGTCCTCTTGAGTTAATATCAAGCCATATCTACCATGCAATCCATGCATACCACAATTGGGGGGTTAAACTAAACCTTAGACTAACATGCATGCACTGAACTAATAGAAGATGGACGACTCTTCTTTTGCATAAATCACTTACTATAAATCATCACCAAAATACCATGGATAGATAAACCATCCCATACCAATCCAATCCACCTTATTTTTTGCCAAATATTTTTCATAATCAACTAAAGTTTAGCTCCCAATTTCTATGGTGTGTATGGACATGGTAGGTATAGCTTGACATTAACTCAAGAGGACTAGATACGTATACAGGCTCTTAGCCACCATTATAAATATTCCCTCCCTTTCACAAGAAATCCACGAGTTTTCTCTAGAAGATTGAGAAGTTTATTTCATAGTTTTCTATGCCAAGTACACATCCTAAGTTAGTACAATCACTTTTTCTAGCACTTTTCAAAAGTATCTAGATCTTATCAAATTTAGTACTACAATTACTTAGGAGAGTGCACAAAAAGCCATGGCATTCTCTAGTACTCTGTAAGTCTCTCTCATCCCAAGACTAAAGGTTTTCACATGACTGTGTATAGATTTAATTAAATCAATTAGATGAGCACTTTATTAATTCTAAGGCTTGAAATTGATCTAGGATGAAAGATTCAATTAATCTTTAAGAAAAGAATATTCTCTGCTCATACTCTTAAAAACAGAATATTAATTAACCATAAATGTTATTTTTTTTTTTCCGAGAAAAGATCCTTTCATTAGTTATATAAAAACGCCCGTAGGGCTACAAAAGATCTCTCCTGCTCCTAAGAGAGATAGAGCAGCGAATACACCATGGCAACCCGGGAGACTCTCCCTAGGTGCTGCAAAATACAAGCATCAGTACAAAGAACTGAGCGGCTAAATCATACAATAGGGGGGGGGAAGAGCCAAACAGGTGGCCTGTAGTGCCAACGGGGGGATCCCGTGTGTAAGGTGTAGAAAGGGCCACAGCGCCAAGTGGTGTGAAAGGCCTGGCGCCGTAAGATCGCCTCATCCGAGTCTCCCCGGATGCGGTCGTACTGTCCTCGCAGGGTGTGGATCAACTCCTGCCAAATCCCCCGTACAGTCTCTGCTGGTGGCTCCAACCTCCCCTCAAAGGCCGAAAAGCATCGGGCCCTCCAGGTGAACCAGATGGTGAGGCTGCTGAGGAGCTCCCATCGTAAATCCCTCTCCTGTGTCCAGCTGACGGACGAGAAATCCGGTGCCGGAACCAGGCGAGGCTGGCCCCTAATAAATCTGATGGCCTGACTGCCCTGCTCCATCTCATAGCCCATAGCAGGCCCTGACGAAGTCGACCAAGCAGCGGCACCCCACGTAAACATACCCTCTGGAGAGAGGGGGGCCAAAATACGCAGCATCCGCAACCAAATCTGCTGCGCCTGAGGGCAATCCCAAAGGCAATGTCTCTGTGTCTCCATAGGGTGGCCGCATCGGACGCACGCCGCCGGAAGACCGCTGTAAACAAGCCAAGTACCAACTGCTGAGCCCCTGTGGGCGACCAGACTGAAAAGTCGAGATCCTGCGGGCCTGTCGACTAGCTTAGAGCCGAGCCCAAAAATCCTCCAAGAACTCCTGTGAGAGTCCCTGTAGTCGCCAATGCCCCGCTGCCGTGCTGGAGAAACCGTCCTCCTCGCCGTCAAAATATGCCGTCCCAGCCGAACAGTATACTGGAAAAAGGTGATCTCTTTGGCCTCAAGGGATGCATAAGGATCATGCCACTCGTACTCCCCGGGGTCCCACTGTAGCCGGGCCAAGGGGCGCGCTCCATATGCCCATATGCGCCAATCCGGGAGCACATCAGCAAGGTCGGGGTCAATATGCCACTTCCGGGAAGCGGCGGCCACTACCCGAATCCTCTGAAAGGTGCACTCTGCAACCAAAGGCGACTCCACCTCCACTCTCTGGAGTCTGCCCTCATCCTGAATCTCATAGTAGAGGCATCTGCCATCCTCAGTGCTAGCTCTGACAGCAATCAGGATCTCCAACTGTGTAAAGGCTCCCATCCACCGTGGGGCCACTGGCTCGAGAGGCGTGAACCACTCCTCTGTGAGTGCCTCCTGTATATCATCCCTCATAATCAACCCCCCTCTGAAGTGACTCAGCCTCTCCTCTGGTAGACTGCAGAAAGCCTGCCAGTCTCCAAAACTACGAGCTGGGCCTGCCGCTAAAGGTCCCCAGGCTAGACGAGGCCGAGAACCCAGCATATGACCCTGCTCCGTGCGAACCGCTGGGCTCCAGATGAGCGGCTGCCTGGCCCGCTCCTCAACACAGGAAGGAGGCCGCTGAGAGAGCCCCGGTCTCAGCAGCTCCCAAGCTCTCAGGATACTCAAAGCAAATCTGTCCTCCCATCCTCTGCTGAGGCCTGTCCTCCTCATCTCTATGAAGATCCAGCGAATCTCCAATGCCCAAGTACCCCCTGCTGCTGGGGGCGCCCGAGCCTGTAATCGCTGCAAGAGGAGCTCTTTCCAAGGCTCAGCGCCGCCTGGAAGCAACCCCCGAACAATAAGCTTCCCCAATAAGGCTCTACTCTGATCGACTGGATCTATAATGCCCAAACCTCCCTGAGCCAGCGGAAGTGTAATAACTGCCCATGCAACCTTTGCCCGAGCTGGCTGACCGTCCCTCCCAGACCACAGAAAGTTCCTGATCAGCCTCTGTACCTGGCTGATGCAAGAGCTCGAGAAAATCCAGCAAGACGTATTGTACCACATGGTCGCTAATAGCACCTGATTTGCCACCACCACCCTCCCAGCCAAGGATAGTCGAGCTGTACTCCAATACAATAGCTTCTTCCGAATGCTCAGAAGAAGCGGGGCAATCTGCTGCTCAGGTGACAAATCTAGGCCAATCTGCCATCCCAAATACCGCACTGCTGTGCCTGGAGAAATCCATCTAAAACCGGGGTCCGGGCTCCATGCCGGAGTGGGAGCACTACTGATCCAAAAGGCCACTGTCTTGCGCCAATTGATCAATGCTCCCGAAGCTGCACTAAAAACCTGGAGCGACTGCTCAGCCCGAATAAGATTGGCCTCATGGCCATGCAAAAATAAGCCCGTGTCGTCTGCAAACTCAGCATCAAGCAGGTCCTCCCCCCGGACTGGGAGCTGCAGTCCTCTCAAACCAACCTCTTCTGCCGTCAAATACATACTCATAGCCTCCGCAAAGAAGAGAAAAAGGGAAGGGGTGAGAGGACACCCCTGACGGACTGATCTGGTCAGCTCAAAACTCGGCCCCCGTCCTCCTGCAATCAGCACCTGGCTGCCAGCTGTGGAATACAGAGCTGCTGTCACCAATTGGCCGACCATTTGGTCCATCTCCAGTTTTTGCGTCTCGTTCACTTGAGGCCAGGCCGGTGTCTCGTGTGAAGAGGCCAGTATTTTTGCTGACATGGACGGGAGCCAGACTGGTGCCACCCGTGTGTTAGCAGGATGGTGTCGTATGGACGGGAGCCAGACCAGTGCCACCCGTGTATGACCTGGACTGTGTTCGATCCATGGGACTGTCACGCCATGGAAGAGCCAGTATTCGTGCCGTGTTTTATCTATGGGACTGTCACACCATAGGGAAACTCGTGCCTGGAACTGTGTCTTACCTATGGGACTGTCACTCCATAGGAAGACCAGGTTTTTATGTTTTTATGTCGTGCCAGTTTTGTGCCGACAGATATTTTGTACTTGTTCCGTGAACGGGAGATATGTCCATGTTACTATTTGCACATGCACACATATTTTGCATGTTTGAAACTGTTTTCGCATGACATGTATTTGTGTGTTTGCCTGCTTGACGTGTTACTTACTGAGCGGGGACGCCTGCCAGTGAGTCGTGAAGTCTGCTCTGTATTCTGACAAGTTTTGGTGCATGTGAACAGGTGGTAAGTATGTTGCACATTTAGTTTTTAATGTTTTTTTATTCTAACCCTTTATTTTATAAGGTTAGGTGTTCACACTTATTTAAAAGTGGGCACCCCCTTTGGGCACCCACTTTGGGGCCAAGGTGGGGAGCCCCACTTTTAAGTGAGTGTGGGGGTGGGCATGGTCACCTACCCCCACTAGTTCCCCCCACATGCATGCGTGGAAATCTTTAGTTGTAACTCCACTTTCATTTTATTAAAGAAAAGGGCTTCCTCCATCTAGCGTAGACAGGATTCGCTTCTTTCCTTTTACGTAAGATCACCCGGCGACCATCTTCCTTGCGCATGTTTACCCCAGGCGAGTGCTGGTGGCTGCGCTTAATCTCCAGCTGGCTGCTTGAACCTTGCAGGCGATTGTTTTTGGCTGCTGCTGGCTGCGCCTGCCTCTACAGGTGGCTGAGAGTTGTTACAGGCGGCTGTTTACTCCACGCTGCTCTCTCTCTCCCAGGCGGCTGGCTGTACTGTACTACAGGCGGCTGCTCACCACACATACAGGCAACTACACCTTGACTGCTGGCGGCTGTTTCTCCTCCCAGCCAGGCGCCCATCACATGCTCTGCCTACACAGAGTTGGCTGCCACCATCTGAAGGCCACGCCTCACTCTACTGCTCCTCTCCTGCAGGCAACTGTGCCATCTCAACAAAGTGGTTGCTCTTACTGTCCAGCAGGCTGCAAGTGACTGTGCACTCCTTCTCCAATCAGCAGGCGGCTGTGTCCTTTGTGGTGGTACATCCTCTCCACTCGTGTTCTACAAGGAGACTTCGCATCACCCGGGTGACTTCATCATACCACAAGTATTGGTTTTCTATCAACCATCTACAAGTAAGTGATTTTCAGATTTGAGTAAAGTATTTTATGTTTAAATCTGATAAAGGATTCATCCCGCTTGGCCAACACCCGTTCGGTGCCGGGTTGTCCAAGCTATATTGGCGAACCTCGGTCCAAAGGTACTGAGATCGGGAGAGCCAGGCGTTAGTACGAGAGCGCCTGTTTGTGCGTGGTCTCGGAACACCAGTGAGGCGCTCTCCGCGGAGTCCAGTGAAAGCACAGGACCGTAGCGATTGGACCACACTAGTGGTCGTTCTGCTTCGAGCTTCTACATCGAAATTCGAGCCTATTTGTTTGGTACTGTTTTCATATGTACATGGACATAATCTGGTTCTCAGAACCCATGGAGCATTGTATTCATTAAATACTCCCAATAAATATATCATATATTGAGGGGGGGGTCGGCCCGTTCCGGCCCCAGTGCTGGTGTCCATCTTTCCATTTCATTTCATTTAATTTCAAGTTGTATTAAGTTGTCCATTTCAAATTTGTGGTTTTAAAGTTGTGCTATTAAGCGTGTGGGTGTCCAACGGAGTCTTTCCCACTTGACGGGATCGGTTTCATTGGTATCAGAGCACGGTTGTTTCCCTCCTTCTAGTGGGGAAACGAACCTGTGTACTGGACATCCCGCTTTTAGCAAACTTTGAACACAATGGACAGCCAAGGCAACCCTTTGGAAGTACCAAATTCGAGGGGTCCATCTAGTGCTTCTCGTGGGTCTGATGCCCTGCATGGTAGGCACAAGCCCCTTGAAAGGGTTATGGATAGTGAATCCAAGGGTCAACTGTCTCCAGGAAAGACAGTTATGCTTGAACAAGAGCCTGAAGCTATGAGGGCTGAAATGGAACATATGAGAAAACTTTTGCAGGCTCAAGAGCAAGAGTTAAAGTTCTTGCATGAAGATCCACATCTGCAAAGTGCTATTGAAGCCAGGAAGGCTGATGCTATGGTTGATGTAACTTTCGAATCAATGGCTCGTGAAGTGGGCAAGAAACCAAGGGAGTTGGCACTTGCCTATCTCCTTCACAAAGGTGATATCAAAGAGGGGGATGACGGAGAGCTGAAATTCAGAAATCCACCTCGTTTGAAGCATGGAGATCCCGCATCCCAAAGGCTGAAATCTTTTATGCAAAAGGAAGAGGTGACTGTCACCTCTCGACATGCATCCTCTCCCCAAGGCACTAAGCCTGACAGATATATGTATGCCAGTGCTCATGGAGGGCATGAAAGTCACATGCATGCCAGACATGTTTCTCATGGTGACAGGTCTACTTCCAGAAAAATTTTGCCTTCTGAGTTGTCTCATGGAGAGACCATGCCATATGCAGGTAAGTCACATGCATCTGAATTTCGAGTTCGTGGAGCACATGCCACCGTGCCCCATGAAGCTTCTATGACGGCCCATGGAGCCCATGCAGATAGGGCTACCCCGTTGGATAAGGGGAAAAGAAAAAGAGAAGACCATGAGCCTCATGCCAGGAAGCTCAAGGAATTCAAAGCAGGTGATAAATCTGTCAAATTTGATGTCTTTCATGGTGAACATGATGCTTCTAAGGTGTTAGCGTTTGTGGCACAGTTCGACATTGCTTTTAGCGATGAGGACTTTACAGAAAAGTCAAAGGTGCGCCATGCTAGCATGTTTTTGAAAGGGACTGTTGCCCATTGGTGGATCACTGAAAAGATCACCAAGGATCCCATCTCTACTTGGAAGGAATTCAAAGATAGATTTTATGCTCAGTTCTTGCCACCCAATGCAGAGCAAACTCTCACTCAAAAGTGGGACAGGTTGGAGCAAAAAGATAATGAGAGTGTGCAACAGTATGTTAACAAATTCTGGGAAGTGTTGCTGGAAGTGACTCCCTTCATGCAAATCACAGAAGATGAAAGAAAGAGGAAGTTTCGTTCTGGATTGCAACCTGCATATAGATCGGGTATTGAATTGCACCCAAAACATACGTTGCAACAACTTACAGCTTCTGCTCTTGCTACGGAGCAATTGGTGCTCAAGATCAAGCAGGATCAAGGAGGTTCCAAGGGGAAGGACAAGGCTGCCCCAAATCAGCAAAAGGGCGGACAGCCATCTAAAAAGTACTTCCGGGAGCCTTACAAGGGTGGTAAAGCTGAAAATAACACATCCAAAGAACAGGGCCCAAGAAAGAACAAATTTGGATTAACTCCGGAGCAAAGAGAGCAATATGCTAAGGATGGAAAATGCTTTTCTTGTGGTAGCAAAGACCACATGTTTCGGCAATGCCCAGATCGCAAACCAAAGCACGAGGACAAGCACACCAAAGCAAATGTTCATGCAGTTCCTGATGTGCAAGGTAATACAGGTCATGATGCAAAAGAGCGTATGGTTTGCAAGGCTTGGGGGCAAAATCAAGGATCAGCCCGCACTCTTCATGTTTGATGACTGTGCAACTGACAATTTCATCTCTATGCAAATGGCAGCTGCATTGGGTATTGAGGTTGAAAACATGGAACCTCAGATTGAAGCCGAAGCTGCATTTATTGGTAAAGAGGTGCAGGTTACCCCTTTGATAGGGAAGTTGCGCATCCATATCCAGGGCTACCTTGATAATGAGCATTTCTTAGTTGCTCCACTGAATGGATGTGATGTATTGTTGGGCAAGCCGTGGCACCATAGGCTTGAGCCCCGCAAAGACTACAAGTCCAATATGATTTCTTTTATGCATAAAGGCCGCATGTATTTTATTGATGCTAGCAAAGAAGGGGATTCCATCCCAGTTGTATCACACATCCAAATTAATAAAGCAATGAAAAAGAGTCTTTCAGCGTACTTGGTTTTTGTGCGTGATAGTCTTGTGCCAAATCATCAAAATGTGGATGCTATGTCTAATGATAGGCTGAATTTTCTTAATGCATTCAACGACTGTTTTGCTGACTCATTGCCAAGTGAATTACCTCCCCAAAGGCCCGAAGATCACCGCATAGATCTTGTGCCAGGTAGTTCTCCACCTAACAAACCCGCATATCGAGTGAGTGCCGCACAACAAGAAGAAATTATGAGACAGGTAAACGAGCTTTTAGAGAAAGGTTTGGTTCAGCCCAGTTCCTCACCTTACTGCTCTCCTGTGCTTCTTGTTCAAAAGAAGGACGGATCATTCCGTATGTGTGTAGACTATAGAGCTTTGAACAAGCTTACCATCAAGAACAGATTTCCTATTCCACGTATTGATGATATCTTGGATAAGCTTGATGGTTCGGCTTGTTTTAGCAGACTTGATTTGAAGAGTGGTTATCACCAGATACGCGTGGTACCACAAGATGTCCATAAGACTGCATTCAGGACAGCCTTCGGATTATATGAATTCTTGGTAATGCCTTTTGGTCTCACCAACGCTCCTGCTACTTTTAATCGTATGATGGATAGGATATTTCGACCCCATCGCAAGTTTACAGGAGTCTTCTTTGATGATATCTTGGTTTTCTCCAAGAATGAGCGGGAACACAGAACTCATTTGGTCACAGTGTTTGAAGAGTTGCGGAAGCGTCAATGCCAAGAAAAGTGAGTTTTTCCTTTCAGAGATTCATTATCTGGGACATATTGTATCCAAGGACGGAGTTACAATGGATCCTGCAAAGATAGAGACTATTCGGAATTGGCCCGAATTGCAAAACGTACATCAAGTACGTAGTTTTCTGGGATTATGTTCGTATTACAGGCGTTTCATCAGGCATTTCGCCATGATTGCCACTCCTCTACATGATCTCACGAAGAAGAAAACTGCTTTCAAATGGACTTCAAAGGAACAGGATGCTTTCTTGCAGCTCAAGCATGCCATCATATGTGGTCCAGTATTGATTGTTCCTGACTTGCACAAGTCATTCGTGGTTGAATGTGATGCTTGTGGTGATTGCATAGGAGCTGTCCTAAATCAAGAAGGGCATGCAGTTGCATACGAGAGCCGTCGTTTGCATGATGCTGAGCTTCATATGGATATCTATGAGAAAGAGCTCTTGGCTGTAATTCACGCCTTAAAGATTTGGAAACATTACCTTCTTGGGGCTGAATTTGTAGTCAAGACAGATCATCAAAGCTTGAGATACTTTCTATCTCAAACCAAGCTTTCAGAGAAGCAGATGAGAATGGCAAACTTTCTTTCCATGTTTCATTTTCAGATTGTGCATACTCCAGGAAAGAAAAATGTAGTGGCAGATGCATTATCTAGGAGGCCTTATATTGCTGCAGTCTCAGTGGCCTCTCATGGAGATCTATCTGCTATGAGAGATTTCTATCATTTGGATGCTGATTTTTGCCATATATGGACTGATTTGATGGCTGGTCATTCGCATGCCTCTTATGTTATCAACGAGGGTTATCTCATGAAAGATAATTGCCTCTGTGTAGTGAAGGATTTGCGTCCAAAGGTTATGGACGAATGTCACGCTCCACCTTATGCTGGTCATAGAGGTATTATGCCTACTACTCGCATGATTCAGAGGTACTTCTTTTGGCCAAGCATGCGTAAAGCCATTGAGGCTTATGTGCGTGCATGTATTACTTGCCAAAAGGTGAAATTTGACAGGCAAAAGCCTCCAGGTTTGCTTCAGCCATTGCCTATTCCCTCGCAACCTTGGGAAAGTATCACGATGGATTTTATTATGGATTTGCCTAGATCCCAGCATGGGAATGATGCTATCTGGACTATTGTGGACAGATTTAGCAAGCAAGCTCATTTCTTGCCCGTCAAGAAAACCATCAAAGCTGATCATATGGTAAAGCTTTTTCTTGCTAATATTTTCAAGCATCATGGTATGCCTAAATCCATTGTTGGGGATAGAGATCCCAGGACTACAAGTCTATTTTGGAGGGCTTTGTTTGATAATATGGGTACTAAGCTTGAGTTTTCATCAGCTTATCATCCCCAAACGGATGGCCAAAGTGAAGCTGCAAATTCAGCTGTGTTGGATTTATTGAAATGTTATGTGGCAGATCAAAAGAGTGCATGGGAGAAGTATCTTCCACTTGTTGAGTTTGCCTACAACAATACGATCCATGCTTCCACAGGAAAGGCTCCGTTTGAGATTATTTATGGCAGAGTGGTCTTGCCACCCATCCTTCGAACAAAGGATGAGATATTTGCAGCTGATGAATATGTTCGTGACTTAGATGTTGTCTTTGGTCAGGTGCGGACAGCCATAGCAAGATCTCAGGATAAGCATAAAATGGCTGCTGATGACAAGCATAGAAGGCACATGGAAGTCAAAGAAGGTGTGGTATTGCTGAAATTTGAGAAGGCTAGGCTTCGGAAGAGGCCAGGACGAGAAGGATCATATCCTAAGCTTTCTCCTCGCTATTATGGACCCTTCAAGGTGATTCACAAAATCAATGAAGTGTCCTGCAGGCTTGCTTTACCTAGTCATTGGAAGATTCACAATGCTTTTCATGTGAGTCTATTTCGGAAATGTGGGGCCAGATCCTGATGAGCCTGTCACAGAAGATCCGCCAGAAATTGAAGAGCTTGAGGAGATCCTCCAGCCAGAACAGATTGTTTTTTCACAAGGAGAGAAAGCTACCTGCAGGAAAGCTTTCCAGGAGATACCTTGTGAAGTTTAAGAATTATATGCCTATTGATGCCAAATGGGTAAATGAGGATTATTTTGCAGATTATCTGCAATTGTTGCAGGCATATCTTGAGGCTTTTCAGTTGAGGTCAACTCTTTAGAAGCCCGGGGGGATGTCACCAATTGGCCGACCATTTGGTCCATCTCCAGTTTTTGCGTCTCGTTCACTTGAGGCCAGGCCGGTGTCTCGTGTGAAGAGGCCAGTATTTTTGCTGACATGGACGGGAGCCAGACTGGTGCCACCCGTGTGTTAGCAGGATGGTGTCGTATGGACGGGAGCCAGACCAGTGCCACCCGTGTATGACCTGGACTGTGTTCGATCCATGGGACTGTCACGCCATGGAAGAGCCAGTATTCGTGCCGTGTTTTGCCTATGGGACTGTCACACCATAGGGAAACTCGTGCCTGGAACTGTGTCTTACCTATGGGACTGTCACTCCATAGGAAGACCAGGTTTTTATGTTTTTATGTCGTGCCAGTTTTGTGCCGACAGATATTTTGTACTTGTTCCGTGAACGGGAGATATGTCCATGTTACTATTTGCACATGCACACATATTTTGCATGTTTGAAACTGTTTTCGCATGACATGTATTTGTGTGTTTGCCTGCTTGACGTGTTACTTACTGAGCGGGGACGCCTGCCAGTGAGTCGTGAAGTCTGCTCTGTATTCTGACAAGTTTTGGTGCATGTGAACAGGTGGTAAGTATGTTGCACATTTAGTTTTTAATGTTTTTTTATTCTAACCCTTTATTTTATAAGGTTAGGTGTTCACACTTATTTAAAAGTGGGCACCCCCTTTGGGCACCCACTTTGGGGCCAAGGTGGGGAGCCCCACTTTTAAGTGAGTGTGGGGGTGGGCATGGTCACAGAGTTGGCTGCCACCATCTGAAGGCCACGCCTCACTCTACTGTCCAGCAGGCTGCAAGTGACTGTGCCATCTCAACAAAGTGGTTGCTCTTACTGTCCAGCAGGCTGCAAGTGACTGTGCACTCCTCCAATCAGCAGGCGGCTGTGTCCTTTGTGGTGGTACATCCTCTCCACTCGTGTTCTACAAGGAGACTTCGCATCACCCGGGTGACTTCATCATACCACAAGTATTGGTTTTCTATCAACCATCTACAAGTAAGTGATTTTCAGATTTGAGTAAAGTATTTTATGTTTAAATCTGATAAAGGATTCATCCCGCTCGGCCAACACCCGTTCGGTGCCGGGTTGTCCAAGCTATATTGGCGAACCTCGGTCCAAAGGTGCTGAGATCGGGAGAGCCAGGCGTTAGTACGAGAGCGCCTGTTTGTGCGTGGTCTCGGAACACCAGTGAGGCGCTCTCCGCGGAGTCCAGTGAAAGCACAGGACCGTAGCGATTGGACCACACTAGTGGTCGTTCTGCTTCGAGCTTCTACATCGAAATTCGAGCCTATTTGTTTGGTACTGTTTTCATATGTACATGGACATAATCTGGTTCTCAGAACCCATGGAGCATTGTATTCATTAAATACTCCCAATAAATATATCATATATTGAGGGGGGGGTCGGCCCGTTCCGGCCCCAGTGCTGGTGTCCATCTTTCCATTTCATTTCATTTAATTTCAAGTTGTATTAAGTTGTCCATTTCAAATTTGTGGTTTTAAAGTTGTGCTATTAAGCGTGTGGGTGTCCAACGGAGTCTTTCCCACTTGACGGGATCGGTTTCAGCTGCCACCCCTCTGATCCATCCTGGCTCAAAGCCCTGGCGAAGCATAGTGCCCTCTAAGAAACCCCAATCAACTCTATCGTATGCCTTCTCAAAATCGAGAAGCATCACGACCAAGTCCTCGCCAAGAAATCTAGCTCGGGCCGTCGCCTCCGAGAAAGTAAAGATGTTGTCAAGGATACTACGCTCCTTGACAAATCCTGTCTGAGTAGCATGAATCAACTCCCTCAGGAAGGGCTGGATCCTCAAACTCAAGGCCTTTGCCAAGACCTTGTAGACAGTATTGAGGATCGTAATAGGCCTCCAATGCCGAATGTCATCTGATACTCCCTCCCCCTTGGGGATAAGATAGATCAAGCCCTCTGAAAAGCTCTGCGGCATCACCCCAGTGTCCAAAACATGCTGAAAGCCCCTGCGGAGGCCTGGCCCCAAAAGGTCCCAATAGCGCATAAAAAAGGCCAGCGTCAGTCCGTCCTCCCCTGGGCAACTATGTCGCGGCAGGACCCTCAAGGCCTCGGCAAGCTCAATCTCTGACAGAGGCGCACCTAGAACTGTACGCATATGGTCTGTGACCCTCCTCTGCACATGGGCCCACACAGTCTGTCTGCAAACATCTCGATCCTCAGTGGCTGGCTCCGCTGAAAGCAGGTCACTATAAAATGCAGTAGCAATGGCTCTGATCTCCCCGAGCTCAGTAGCTACCGATCCATCCGGTCTACCAAGCAGGCGGACTCCTGCTAGCGCATGACGGGGTCCAGTGATCTCAAAAAGCTCTCCAGTCACTCTATCACCAAGCTGCGTCCACTGAGAGGCCTGACGACGATAGTAAAACTCATGTCTCTGCTCCTCTACCTCTCTAACCTCCTGGCGTGCCTGGCTCAGCTGGGACGCCACCCACTCACATGCAGGCTGCTGCTCCTGAAGGCGCTGTAGCGAAGCAAGGCTGCGTCTCAGCCGTTGCTCCCGCTCGCGAATCTCTCCCAGTCGTGTCAAAGCTGCAGCGTGTAGAAAAGAGCTAAGATCAATGAGTCCCTGGGCACACTGGCCCGCTGCATCCTGGTCAGAGCACTGACTATCATGCCAGATCCTCTCAATGTCCTCAGCGAGACTGGGATCTGTAAGTACCCTCTCTGGGATCCTCAACTGCAAGCTGGGCTCCCGGGTCCCCTCCTCCAATGTCAATATAACTGGCGCATGATCTGAAAATGAGGTACCAGCGAGAATGCCGACGGAGCCCCCTCGCTCCCCTAACCAGTCGCCCACATAAAAGCGATCAATCCGTGATAGATTAGTCCCTCCCTGCCGCCGGCGATCCGACCGAGAGAAACTAAGACTGTCCTGAGACCGGGAGAAAGCCCCATGCTGCCATGCATCAGTGATCCTCAGTGACATGCAAAACCGGTGCCAAGCTGCAAGCTCCGTGCCGTGCACTGTAACATGACTGCCTCCCACCCTATCTGCCGGGTCCTCAAGCATGTTGAAGTCTCCCCCAACACACCAATGTGCGGCCTCTGGCAATGCATCTGTAACCTGAGTCCAGAACTCTGCTCTGGCACTAGCATGATTGGGCGCATAGATGTTGAGCACACCCAATAGCTCATCATGCATCCTCAGAATGACATATTGTGCTCTACCAGGCACAATGATCCCTCGATCCACAATGGCCTGCCGCCATACATCTGCAATAACCATGCATACTCCTCCCTGTCCACCCAAAGGACCAAACCCTGCAGACCAAAAAGTGTCCCATCTACCAGGCATCACCAAACCATATCTCCGGATCCTGCTCTCACCCAAGTGGTGCTCCTGCATCATCAAAATGTCAATGCTGGCACCAACCAGGCATCTCTGAAGCTCCTGCCTCAAGCAACCTCGATAGCGTATAAAGTGTGCTCCGCCAAGGCCCTGTACATTCCATGAGATGATCCTCATGGATGCCTTGCTGAGGTGGATGCTGTCTCAGCCGTACGGCGGGCCTTCGCAAGCGGCTTGGATGGAGAGTAGTCCCCATCCGAACGGCTGCGAATCTGCCCACCCGGTGTACTGCAAGAATCCCGGATCAGGCGCCAGTGGCTGTGGCCCATGGCGACTGCCTCCTGCTCTGACAGAGAAACCTCGTGTATACTCACATATCCAGGGTCGCGTGCCAAGTCTGCCACTATGCGCACGACCAAATGCCGAATCCCTGAGGTATCCACACTCCCGGGATCCAAGAAAAAATGAGCCAACTCCCAAAGTCGGCCTATCACATCTGTCACCTCCAGATCGCTCATGTGGTGAGAAAACTCAACTGCCTGAGTCTTCAAAGTGCTGAGAGCGAGCTCTAGAGTCCACTCCTGGTCACAAGGTCCACATAGAGGGAACGAGAAGGCCACCGCTGAATCTAGTGCCTCCTCCCCGCGGGCCGGAGGTATCACTACATGAACTCGAATGGGTGCTGGCTCATGGGGGCCCTCTACTCCAAAAAGCCGTGTGAAGGTATAATCAAAGGCCTCCGAGCGCTGTCTAATGCCAAGGCGACTCAGCCGACTGCGGATAGATGAAATCCGTGAGGCCCTAATCGGCATAGGTCTCCTCTGTGATGCTCGAGCGAGGTCAGTGCTCAGCGCTCTCCGGACTGCAGGTGAGCGCCAGGGAACTGCCAGGGCCTCCCGGGAAGGTGAGGCGGGTGGAGTGGGAGGAGGGGGAGGTGAGGGAGGTGGAGAGGGAGGTGGAGAGGGAGCCGCTGCCGAAACCGGAGCGGGGGCGGGAGGAGGCGATGGTGGAAGCGAGGCGGTGGGAGGGGACGGGGGTGGGGGGGGTGAAGGAGGGGGAGCTGGCATCTCCTGGTCCTCGGTCGCCTGCAGGGGTCTCCTCCTGAAGGGGAGCAAAGCTGTTCCTCACGGGAACCCAGTGAGGCTGAGACTGTGGCTGCTGCTGCAGCGGTCTCTGGGCGTGCTGCTGTGGCTGTCTCCCTCGGCGGCGCCCCTGTCCAGGCTGCCACTCCGAGGTCTCTGTGGCCTGAGCAGGTGTCCCGGAGGCAGCCTGCCGAGCCGAATCTGTGGGCGGGCCATCAGTAGCCTGCTGCTGTGGTGAGGGTCGAGGTCTCCTGCGAGAGCAGGCCTTGGCCAGATGACCGACCTGCCTGCAAATGAAGCACTGGTTCGGGAGCCCCGAGAACTCCACTCTCTGATCTATCCACCCCCCCCCCTATCCTAGGTAGCTGAATGACCTTAGGAAGGGAGGAGATGTCAGACACCAACACTCTGACCGAAGGTAGCCCAGCTGCTCTGGCCACCACTGAAGCTGCTGAGGGGCCCGTCTCTAGTATCGAGCCCACCAATGCTCCGAGTCTGGAGAGGAGCGGAAGATACTCCCGCCGGAGACCAGGGAAACAAACTGTAACATGGAAGAGGCGCTCTCCCTGCTCCGCCGCTGCTGGGTCAAATCCATGCTGCCAAGGTCTGAAGAAAGCCCGAGCACCCCTGATGTCAAGGGGACTCATGGCAAGGACCTTGGCAACGCTCTGGGCGGCCTCGAACTCGATCTGATAATGTCCCCGGCCCAGAAGCTGTACATCCAGGATCTTGCCCACATCTGCAAGAAGGCGGGCCTGAAGAAGATCCCTGATCTCCCCTCTGCTGGGGCGAGTGCCGACTATACGGCAGATGGTGGAATGAGCCTGGAGGCGTTCCACCTCTGCGGTGAGGCTCGCTTCCTCTTCTGGCGAAAGAGAAAGCCTGATGGGGGTGACCTCGGGGGCGGGCGAGGGGGCTGCGGATGAGTCTCTCTGAGGCGGGGCGGGAGGAGCCTCCATCAGAGTCTGAAGCTGCGGGCGGCGAAGGCGAGGCGAAGGCGGGAACCTGCTGGAACCGAACTGCACACAGAGAGGCGGGATACGGAGCGAAAAAGAAAAACAAAACCCCAAGGGGGGGCGGAAGCAAGAAGGAGGGGGGGTGGGAGAAGGCGAAGGAGAAAAAAGAAAAAAAACCCCAAAAAAGGGGGAAGGCGGGGGCTGCGCGCAAGAGGGAAGGGGAGGAAGCGAGCAGGCGGCAGGGGGGGATGAGGCGCAGCAGAGTGGAGGGGGGGCACGAAGACAAGGGGGAGGTGCGAGGAAAGGAAGCGAGGCGGAACAGAAAAAAAAAGGGGGGGGCGCAACAGCGGAAGCAGGCGGGGGGGGGGGCTAAAAACCCAGGCGGCGGGCAATGCAGGCGGAGGGGGGGAAAGAGCGATGGGCAGGCGGGGGGGCGAGCAGGTAGGGGCGACGGGCGCTATGCAGAACCACGAGCAGGGAGAGGGGAGGCGGGAGCTTCAACGAGCGAATCCGGTGTGTGTACTATCCATAAATGTTATTTTAGATTTAATTTATTGATTTAATCTTGGATTAAAAATTTAATCTAAAGATAAAGCTCTAAATTTAGAGAAATTAGATGCTCTAAAATTATGATGTTGAGCCTTGGATAGAATAGGATAAATAACTTGATTTTTTAGAAATTATTTAGAGTTAGATTAAGAGGTACATTAAATTATGTATATACATATGTGTCAGAATATGCAGCGGAGATGATGACCAAATCTGGGAACACGAGCAAAAACGCAGGCAAAAAAACAGCACAAGAGAGAGAGAGATGTAGGCGTGTAACTCTGCTCTATATACACAAGAAGATCCCGAGGAATGATACAAATGAGGTATGGGGGCTGGGGTCCTATATATACCTCCCATAGAGGGCAGTCGGCCAGCAAAAGGAATGCCCACGACTGATGAAAAGACCCACGACTGCATAAATGCAGTCGGCCAGCAAACAGGTGCCCACGACTGATCAAATCCAGTCGGCCAGCAGCCCAGTAGCCCACGACTGATCAACATGGAGTCGGCCAGCACTGGGGTGCTCCTGGCATCACCTGGCAGCCCTCCCAAGCCTCAGAAAAATGGGAAAAAATAGGGGAAAAATACGGAGACTGGGGAAAAATGGGAAAACACCTCATAAGGGCGGGCACACCCACAACAAAGGCCCTGGTGTATAAAACTGGACAGGAGATGACTTCTAACATATGTACCATGAGGATGCACACAAGTGTGCACATAGATAGAGGGATAGGGGTCTCACACGAAGGAAACCAAGAGTAAGAACGTAGGCAAGAAGAGATACTGAAAAATATAGTTTCATTTCACCTACACATGACCTGCAAGTGCACGACAAAGACGCCAATTGTTGACAGGGAAACCGTTGAAGCAGCCAAAACCCGCAATCACAGAAATGGGAAATGGCCACAACCCATGTTTTGAAAATGGGAAAAGGTTGAAACAGTTGAAAATCATTTTGGACCCAGTATAAGAAGAGAACAATCAAAAAGTAAACTACCAATGGCATTTAGTAAGATGAATCCTTACCTCTGGAATATTATGAAGCGCTATTGCCAATGCCAAGCTGATACCCACATGTAAACCCTGTAAAAAAGTGCAGCTTCTTTAGCTGTTCAAAAAGATGAGCCAAACTGCTGGCCAGCCTTTCAAAAGACCCTAGGAGAATCTGGGTACCTTTAACGAGCCGAGGAAAACAGCTATGCCCTCTGGAAAATTATGTAGACTGATACCTGACAAAAAAAAAGGATCACCATTGATAAGAGAAAACAATACATGACAGGCTTCCTCTTCATATCCCAAGCTACTTGATATTTGCAGGTAAATTAATAAGACCGCACCACAACTCGAGATCCCCTTTAAGAAAATGTCTTCTAGGTTTTTTATTAAGCGTATGATCCAACTCAACTCCTTTGAGCTTTACTCTCACAGGCAATTGAAAACCTCCTCTGCTTAAGGACAACCCATAAAGAGTTTCTCCTAGCATTGAAAGCACCAATCTCAAATGAGTGTAAGGTCAGCATGCTTGCAATTTTAAACACATTCAAAATTGCTTTGGATTTTATAAGGCAGATTTTTTTAATCAAAGTTTAAGTGTCTCTCATGTCGCACTCTTCTATGTAGACGATAAAAGTCACATTAATGATGGGTTGGCCACTCTTTTAGATGATGAGAGACATAGTGGACATGAGTGCTGGGTACCAATGGCCAGCCCCACAAATCCCCTTTACTTCCCCCTATTGAATGGAAGTACGACTCTTCATTGTGCTGTAAGTGCACTACCATGTCACGAACGGGGCAGTCTAACAGTTTCTTTTCCTTGGATTGAGCATAGGCACTTAATGCATCTTATGATTGTTGAAAGAACGGTAGAGGGGAAGGAGACACACACACAGGAGCAAACCCTAATATATATTGCAAACCCTAACCATAGAGGGAAGCCATGTCCACTCACACACAAAGCATAATGCACTAATCCATAATCCACACAACACACAATAATTTGTGTCCACACTCTTCTAACCCTAGTTAATGTCCACACACTATGACCAGCTGGACACGCGGTCATTTATGTCTCACACATGTTCCTACCTAATCTGCCACCACATAGCATAGCTGGCTCACACTGACATCGAGCTTGAATCTCAACAGCCCCTCTCAAGCTCATGATGTACTGCCGATGAAGATGTAGATGAGCTTGGGATATCAAGACTCTCAACACTCCCCCTCAAGCTCATCCCATGTACTCCCAACATAGTCCGGAAGTACTCAAACTTCTCCCTGCTAAGTGGCTTTGTGAAGATATCAGCCACCTGCTCATCAGTCTTCACATACTGAAGATCAACTGTACCATCCAGCACCTTCTCTCTGACAAAGTGATAATGGACCTCTATGTGTTTGGTCCTCGCATGAAACACTGGATTCTTTGCCAACTGTATACTGCTCATGATGTCACAATGAATGACAACTTTGCCACCAATGGGCTCACATAAATCTGCCAAGAGACCCTTTAACCATACTGCCTCACAAGTAGCAATGGCTGCACCTCTGTACTCAGCCTCTGTACTGGATAAAGCAACTGTAGGTTGCTTCTTGCTACTCCAACTCACCACGGCACTTCCAAGTGTAAAAGCATATCCACTAGTAGACCTCCTGTCATATGCGCTACCTGCCCAATCAGCATCTGTGTAGCCATGTATGTCCAAGCTTTTACCACTCGCATAAAATAGACCATAATGTGTTGTGGTCTTCACATATCTCATGATGCGTCTCACTGCATCCAAATGTGGTTTCCTGGGGCTCTGCATAAACTGGCTCACTAGCCCCACAGCATAACTCAAATCCGGGCGTGTGATAGTCATGTATATGAGACTACCAACCATCTTCCTGTACATCGAAGGATCATCCAATTCCTCGCCATAATCAGCCCGCAACTTCACATTTTGCTCCAATGGTGTACTCATAGGCTTACACCCTGTCATGCCATACTTTGCCAACATATCCAATGCATATTGGCGCTGTACTAACCATGTACCAGCATGATCTTTCACCACTTCAATTCCAAGGAAGTATCTCAACTCACCAAGATCTTTCATGTCAAATTGCCCACTCAAAGCCTTCTTGACATGCATCACATCTGCACCATGATCACCTCTGATAATCAAATCATCCACATAGATGACGAGTAAAACAATCCCATGCTGTGTCTTCTTCACATAGAGTGAAGAATCTGCTGTAGAAATCTGAAAACCAAGTGAGATAAGATATCTGCACATCTTATCACTCCAAGCACGTGGTGCTTGCTTCAGACCATATAATGCCTTTTTCAACCTGCATACGTGAGTGGGATATCTTGGGTGTACATACCCTTCTGGCTGTGCCATGTACACTTCCTCTTGTAGATCTCCATTCAGAAATGCATTCTTGACATCCATTTGATGCATTTCCCAGCCATAGCAATGACTGCTCTCACTGTGCCCATCTTAGCCACTGGACTAAACGTCTCATCATAATCCAATCCTTGGGTCTGTGCATAACCCTTTGCTACCAATCTTGCTTTATGTCTTTCAATAGAACCATCAGATTTGCACTTCACTTTGTAAACCCATTTACATCCAATAACATTCTTGTCCTTTGGTAATGCAAGCAAGTCCCATGTATCATTATGGACCAATGCATCCATCTCAACATCCATTGCTTTCTCCCATACATGCTCTCCAATAGCCTCTGTATAGCATGTAGGTTCCACATGCTTCACCATAGATGTCATATATGCATAGTGCATAGCAAAATCTCTATATGTCAACCCGTCAACAGGATATCTGACTCTCTGGGATCTCCGCAATGCATGCGGGTCACTCTGTACACCTGTAACTCTAGCATGTGGTGGCACATATCTGTCCTGCCTAGCACCAGGTGTGCGTAAAACAGGTATGCCAAGCTCCTCATCCAAACTCTCAGAACTAGATGACTCATAACCTGTGATTCCAATTCCTTCGACCTTCTTCTTGCCTTTATCCATAGCACTACTCCCAGTGCTCACACTCTCATGCCTCAAACGTCCTGACCGTTGACGTACACTGCTACTCTCAGCTTCTGCTCTGCTGGCCCAGACATAGTAGTAGAACTAGAACTTGCTTGTGGTGGCAAGTTCACAGGCACATCAGCCTCAAGTGACTCAATGACTCCCTCATCTTTTGCTTTGTACCAACTAGCAAGCTCATCAAACACCACATCTCGTGAGATGACTACTTGTCTAGTTTGAGGATTATAACATTTGTATGCCTTTCGATCCTGTGCATATCCAACAAATACACATTTCTCTGCTTTAGGATCCAACTTCCTTCTTCTTTCATCAGGCACATGTACATAAGCTATGCATCCAAATACTTTGAGATGTCCAATGTCTGGCCTGTAACCTGTAAGCCGCATCTCTGGCGTGCTTCCATGAATGGCTGCTGTAGGTGTTTTGTTCAGTATATACACTGCAGTAGCACATGCTTCTGCCCAATAGTAATCTGGCATGCTCTTTTCATTAAGCATTGCCCTTGCCACTTCACATATGACTCTATTCTTTCTCTCAGCCACACTATTCTGCTGAGGTGTATACCTACAAGTCAATTGTCTTCTTATTCCATGCTTCCTCAAGAAATGCTCAAAAGCTTTTGAGGTGTATTCACCACCTCCATCTGTCCTCAGACATTTAATCCAACAGCCATATTGCTTTTCTGCAAAAGCTTTGAAATCCATGAACTTTTCCAACACTTCACTCTTCTCTTTCAGAAAGTATATCCATGTCATCCTGCTAAAGTCATCAATGAATGTAACATAGTATAAACTGCCTTTAATAGATGGGTTTTGTGCAAGACCCCATACATCACTATGTACGATCTCAAGTGGCCTGTTACTCATGTTGAAATTTGAGCATAATGATGAGCTATGGTGGATCATACACTAGAATCAACATCATTAATCAAAGTGATTAGCAAATGATTAAGACGTAATTAGTGAATAATTAGCAAATAGATTAATGTAGGCATGGATACTCAAAAACCAGCAAATTCTCATTAGGACTATGCCTCAATTTATAGAGTTTATATCAAGCATCAAATCCCATTGATTTCTCCATGATTCTCCCAGAATATCTCCACCTTTTGCCTGATTCTCTCCACCTCTTCTCTTTTCCCTGAATATCTCCAGGAATATCTCCACACTCCTAAATTCCCTCATGCTACCCATTATTCTCTCCCAGTAGATTCTTCTCACCTTTTCACAGGTTCTTTCACAATTACATCTTCTCTTTTACAGCCTCTATCCAAGAGCTTGTTCCCACACACACCTTATTCACTTGTATTTTCAACACCTCCCCTCAAGTGAATACTCCTAGTACACCTAGACCCTATACCAAGTTTACCTCCCCTTACTTGGTAGTCCGCGACCAGTGTCTACTCCTCCCCTCAAGTTATCTCAGCACACCTGGACCCTGTATCAAGTTTCTCTCTCTTACTTGATAGCCTGCGACCAGTGCCTCAGGTCCCTAAACTCATAGTCCTTGACACTCTCTCTCTCTATGTGTCCAAGGCTTACTATAGTTGCCCGCGACCTTGACTAAAGTGCTCACACATACATCTACCACGTGGCCTACATCATCGGTGGCTCAGAGGTGGTTTTACTTTATTGGGGCAGGTTACATTGGGTTGTGGGGTCTCTCTCTCTCTCTCTCTCTCAGAGATTTTCACATGGCTCCTCACTCTTTGGAGCCTCACATCTTCTCTTTTCTTCAGTCTTCTTGTCGTGGCAGCATCTCTCCACGTGTCCGTCTCTTCTTTCAGTCTTCTCGGGGCAGCTTCTCTTCTTGTGGCAGCTTCTCTTCTCGTGTCCATGTCTTCCTTCAGATCTTCTTCTCAGTGTGGATCCTCTTCTTGGAAAGAGATATTCTTCTTCTTTCATGGCTGGGGCCATGAGCTCGTCCGTCAGGTCATTTTGCTCCATGTAAGCAACATGTTTCAATGTTTTGCTGACAGTTCCTTTGGGTTTTTGATGTTTATCTTGTATCATTATGCAATGCAAATCCAAATTTATGCGGGAGGTCTTACCACTTGCCTTATTCTGGACAAGGGCAGTGTCTGTTCCCATTTTTACACTGATGCAATGTGCCCAATACATAATGCGTATAGCATTCATTCTCATGCACATTCCAAATGCAACTCTGGCTGTGAATAATCTTGTATTTGAGTGAGATTTACAGGCATTAACCAAGGGTTAAATGCAAAATGATGATTTTCACAATTTTATCAGCACAATTTTCCCAGAAATTACATTAAATTGAGGGTAACCAATTTGTACGGGATGGTTGGAGTATCAAACCAACTCCGATTTGCAATCTGAAGTTATAGGGATCTGTATCAGATACCTAATGGTTAATTTGAACCCTCAATTGCACCAAAATATAGTGATTAGCACTGATTAATCACTGATTAGCAAATTAATGCTCTGTTTTGTGTGCAAAAAACAGAGTATGCGGGGAGTCCAGATCTGGTGCCTTCCACTTCAAATGAGCTCAAATGCTTTCAAAGGCATCAATAGCAATGAGTCTAGTAGAGGATTAAGCCACGAAACACAAGATTTGACCAAATATTGAAAGCTTAATCTCTGTTTTACCAAAGTCACCTGCAGATTTGATGAAGAGCTTGGATCTCACTGTAGACTTGATGAAACTGAATTCTGTCTTCACCATCTTGTAGAGCATGCTTGATTACCCCTTGGGCTAAGAGGAATTAGAAACATTTGAACTGAGCAAGTAGGAATCTCAATTCTCCTTCAGAAAAACGGCGCCCTTCAATCTGCGAAAATCGGCTGCTGCCGTCGGCGGTTTGATGCGTGGAGTAGATGGGCTTGAAGCCAAGTAGGTTAGCTAGCTTGTGTTAGAAGCACTAGGGCTAATTTTGACTGTGCAAGGAGAATGGAGTCCTCCACTGGCTGGGGGTGAAGGAGAAGGTGAAAAACTCACTAAAAATTTAATTTTTTGCTAATTATCTACTAATCCTAATTAATTAACTAATGGGCTCATAAACCTAATTGATTCTAGGCATGGCTCTAATACCATGTTGAAAGAACGGTAGAGGGGAAGGAGACATACACACAGGAGCAAACCCTAATGTATATTGCAAACCCTAACCATAGAGGGAAGCCATGTCCACTCACACACAAAGCATAATGCACTAATCCATAATCCACACAACACACAATAATTTGTGTCCACGCTCTTCTAACCCTAGCTAATGTCCACACACTATGACCAGCTGGACACGCGGTCATTTATGTCTCACACATGTTCCTACCTAATCTGCCAGCACATAGCATAGCTATTACAAGATTACCAAAACATGAGATCTGTAAACATGTGGTTAATAGGGAAGCTGTAAGTCACATCATGACTACAGAGAGTTGTACCAACAGCTGTGATGATGCCACTAAAGAGGACTTGCTTCCGTCTCTTTTTCATGAGATCCTTGCCAGGGGAGAAGTCATCATCCTTCTTTTCCTGAAAACAAACAAAATAGATACAGTAGCATGAGAGAATGCTCTCTCACACATTAGAGACACCTCTTTGCTAGTCACCTGGGCCTTTTTTGAAGTTATAGTAGGTCCAACAGTTGGTTCTGGAATGAAGGTGGCAATTACAGCAAAGGCGACGACCCCACCAAAAAACTGCACGAATGTCGTGTCAAAATTCTAAGTATTTAGTAGAGAAAATATTTGGCACCATAAACCCACACGAGTAAATAGGCTCACCCAAAGATTAGCTTTGAAGAACCCAATTGCATTTATTGCATTATGAGCAAGGTCCATAAAAGAAATGCATAGCATGAGCCCACCTGCAAAACCCTACATAAGGCAAGAATAAGGATGGATTGATTGCCATGTAATGCAATCATCATTACAACCATATATGCAACCATAAGATACTCTCTCATACACAGTCAGGAGGTTCAAATTGTATGAGGAGCTTAGCTTCCATATGGATTCACACTCACCATCTATGCTGGTTATACTAATGCTCCAAAATTGCTCAATTATTTTTTGACACGTTTGTATTCTTAGCATGCAATTATGATTCGTATGGATAGGATTATAGCTTGATGTTTTAGCCAGTGTCATCACATATGCAACATCCCGCACTTTGGTGTGAGACATCACCTTTTAGTATCTATACAATGCAAATCCAACATTTACCAGGCATTCAGACACTCAATCAGGCATTCAGACACTCAATCAGGCTGCAGTGGAGCAAGATGGAGGCAGGTAGCCTCTGAAAAAACTCAGCAATACATACAAGTGCAGGTTCACGCCTTGTCAAATAAAGAGCAGCAGCCTGGCCTATTCTTACCTAGTTAATCTTTTTTTTCTCAAATATTCAAGTGCAGATAGCTTTATACATTTGGCATCAATCTCCTGAGATCCTTGCTTTCTGGACACCCTGGTTGCTATCAGGCTGCAGTGGAGCAAGATGGAGGCAGGTAGCCTCTGAAAAAACTCAGCAATACATACAAGTGCAGGTTCACGCCTTGTCAAATAAAGAGCAGCAGCCTGGCCTATTCTTACCTAGTTAATCTTTTTTTTCTCAAATATTCAAGTGCAGATAGCTTTATACATTTGGCATCAATCTCCTGAGATCCTTGCTTTCTGGACACCCTGGTTGCTAATTGCTTCTACCAAACAGCCCATAGCTCACTGAGAGAGCTGCTAATCAATGAAAAAAGAGGTTTTCTTCAAATTGACGGATAGAGTTGCTAAAAAAATCTCTCTGTGGTTTCTCATCATGGCAGCAGACAAGATGTTTACACATTTCAATATTCTTTTTAACACAAAATGTCTAACCTCCCTTTGAAGCTGCAACCCCAGATCAATCAGAACTTGGCAACCAAAGGTTAGCTGCTGCTCTCTTGCAAATTCCACGACACCAAGTACATTCCATGCACATTCAGCTCCACAGGTTTCAGCCACGTCCACTTTTGAAGTGGGAACCTCGAAACTAGCCTGCTTAACTTTCTCCAGGAGCAGGTGGGGGGGGTGGAACCAGAGATCAAGAATCACCACAAAGTATCAAGATGATGCATGTTTTCAAATGGAAGTGACACAAGAACCTTAGAATGCACATTTACCATTGACAAAACAGTGAGACCATTCTCACAACCACAGAGATCACTGCAATCACTCATAATCAAGCTAGTTCCAAGTGCACACATCACCCGAAGTTCTAACAAAAAAGATGATCCAAGCTTGTAGAGCTTAAATAGCACATTCAGGAAATAAGAGCCAAAGATATGATCAAGGTACATTCATCTCAATTCCCCTTAAACAATATGCAGTTTTCATACCAAGGGTGACCAGTATGAACCACTTTTCTTCCCCTGCCTAAATGATCTAATAGACCAGCTAGCTCCTGCCAAAAGTGTTTGACAAACTTGATCTCGAGTGTAACATGCTAATACCGAAGCATGTTGATAATGTGCTGCAATTGACACTAGTTAACAAAGCGCACAAAGTGAAAGGGGAATTCACCTATTCTATTGTACTGCATGAATGAATATTTACAATGATTGCTCTTATCTGGACATCTAGACTCCTGAATGATGTGCATTATGAAAAGATGCAGGGGGGAAGAGAGCTTGAGCTCTTGCAAGCACACACACACACTCACAAAACCCTAATAGAGAACACACAAGGTGAGAGGCTGAAAATCTTCTTCTTCTCTTCTCAACACTCAACACACCATATACAAGAATAAGAGTACACACAATATGAAAGGTACTCAACCAATACATACACGGGTTCTCTATAGTGTGAACCCGACTAAATGAGCTGGCGCTATAACTATGCCAGTCTCTAGAATGGCTGTCACACAGCCTGTCATCCCACTGGCCGCATATCTCCCATGATCTCACCAACCATGCCAGTGGTGTAAGTGTGGGGCCTATCCCCCAGGCGGGTCATCAGTGGCCACCGCCTCACTAGACGAGCTCGATATCTCAACACTCCCCCTAGAGCTCAACTCCATCTCATGTACACCAAGCGAAGCCCTGAATCTACGGAGCTTCTCTGTACCCAATGCTTTGGTGAAAATGTCAGCTACCTGATCCTCTGTGCTGACATAAACAAGGTCAAGATCTCCTGCCAAGACCTTCTCTCTGACGAAGTGGTAGTGGACCTCTATGTGCTTTGTACAAGCATGAAAGACTGGGTTCCTGGCCAACTGTATACTGCTAATGTTGTCACAGAAAATGACAACTTGTCTATCCACTGATAGACCCAAATCTGCAAGTAGCTTCCTCAACCAAGCTACCTCACATGCTGCCATAGCAGCTCCTCTGTACTCGGCCTCTGTACTCGATAGAGCAACCGTAGGTTGCTTCTTGCTGCTCCAAGTCACAGCAGCACTCCCCAAAGAAAACATGAATCCACTGATAGATCTTCTATCTGAGATACTACCAGCCCAATCAGCATCTGTGTACCCATGTACACATATCTCTGTCCCAGTCTCATAGAATAGTCCACAATGTAAAGTAGACTTCACATACCTCAGTATGCGTCTCACTGCATCCAAATGCGGTTTCCGTGGAACCTGCATAAACTGACTCACCAACCCAACAGCATAGCTCAAATCTGGTCTGGTGATCGTCATGTAGATCAAACTTCCTACTATGCTCCTGTACATAGTAGGATCCTCTAAGATCTCTCCTGAATCTGCACTCAACTTGCCATTCTGATCCAATGGCACAGAAATAGGCTTACAGCCTGTCATACCATACTTGGACAACATGTCCAAGCCATACTGTCTCTGCAGTAATCCAATACCATGTGGTGACCTAATCACCTCAATGCCCAAGAAATATCTGAGCTCCCCCAGATCCTTCATCTCAAACTTCTGTCTTAGCAAGATCTTTACATCAAAGATCTCTGCATCATGGTCCCCCGTAATGATCAAGTCATCTACATAGATGACAACAAGCACAACTCCTCTATCACCATGTCTCACATACAATGAGAAATCTGCATTGGCTACATGAAAGCCAATAGTGACAAGATATTCAGAAATCTTGTCAGACCATGCTCTTGGTGCTTGCTTTAAGCCATACAAGGCTTTCTTCAACCTCCAAACATGCTCGGGGTGACCCACATCCTCATATCCAGGTGGCTGCAACATATACACCTCTTCTTGCAAATCCCCATGCAAGAATGCATTCTTTACATCCATATGATGTAAAGACCATTGCTTTGATGCAGCCACTGCTATCACAACTCTCACCGTTGCCATCTTGGCAACTGGGCTGAAAGTTTCCTCATAATCAATCCCATATGTCTGCGCATAGCCTTTGGCTACCAATCTAGCCTTGTACCTGTTTATGCTTCCATCACTGTTATGTTTAACTTTGTACACCCACTTGCATCCAATGGCTTTCTTGCCTTCAGGCAATTGCACTAAATCCCAAGTTTCATTTCCATATAGTGCATCCATCTCCTCATCCATAGCTTTCTCCCAACACACATTTCCAACAGCCTCATCAATGCATGTGGGCTCAACAACCTGCACAACCTTTGCCATATATGCATAGTGATGTGCCACATAACCATCATAGGTAAATCTCTGCGCAGGATTTCTCACTCTCCCAGATCTTCGCAGCTTTTCATTCATGGCTTCCATAGCCTTCTTTACACCAGGTGTTCTCATAGCTGGGATCCCAAGCTCCTCATCAAGGCTCATATCTGAGCCACTAGACTCTCCATCAACATGAGAATGCCCTGCAGAAATGTCAGGCATACCAAGGGGCTCAACCACTTTCTCTTTTCCTTTACGTGATGTACTAATCACATTTGCAGGGCTGGTATTATGACGCAGCCTGCCACTCCATGGTCTATCAACAGACCCACTAGATGAGGACTCTCCTGGTCCACTCAAAGACTGTGATTGCTGACCTGCATTCTGTGCAACCACACTTCCACTCACATCAGCCCCAACAGCTTCTTTTTCAGCAGCATACCAACTGCTCATCTCATCAAAGACAACATCCCTGCTTACCCTCAACTCACGTGTAGCAGGGTTATAACACCTGTATCCCTTTTGCTCAAAGGAATATCCAATAAACACACATTTTTCAGCTTTCGGATCCAGCTTAGTTCTCAGCTCATCTGGCACATGCACATATGCAATGCATCCAAAGACTTTCAGATGAGACAAATCTAGTTTTCTGCCAGTAAATGGAGTTACATCATGTATGGCTGCAGTTGGAGTCCTGTTCATGATGTATACTGCTATAGAAACAGCCTCAGCCCAATAGCAATGCGGCATATTCTTCTCTTCCATCAATGCTCACGCAATCTCAGCAATGTGCCTGTTTTTCCGCTCAACAACTCCATTTTGCTGCGGAGTATATCTGCATGTAAACTGTCTCCGAATACCATTCTTCCTCAAAAATTCAGAGAACTCATTGGAGAAGTATTCTCCCCCTCCATCTGACCTTAGGCACTTTACATATTTCCCTGTTTGCTTTTCAACCAAAACTCTGAAATTCTGAAAGTGAGTGAACACTTCACTCTTCTCCTTCATGAAATATACCCACACTTTCCTCGTGTGGTCATCAATGAAAGTGACATAGTACCTGCAGCCTCCCATAGACACGGTCTTCGTAGGACCCCATACATCTGAATGCACAACATCTAGTGCATTTCTGCTCACATATCTGTTACGTGGAAACACATGCTTTGTTTGCTTCCCAAATTGGCATGCTTCACATATTTTCTGCATACCTTCCACTTTAAATTTTGGCAGCCCTGTCACAATTCCTTTTGTTTGCATAGACTTCAATCTCTGCACATTCACATGTCCAATTCTTTTATGCCATATGTCTGTGTCTGCAACAATTCCTGAACCATTTGCAAACATCGCAGCACTTATTTCAGGCATGTCTACATTCAACGTAAACATTCTACCCACTCTGTTGCCTTTTGCAACCAACCTGCACTTGTCTTTGAAATCTTCAACATAACACCCATCAGGGTTAAACCGAACCTGCAAACCCTGCTCAATCATCTGGCCAACTGATACCAGATTCTTTGTTATGTTCGGTACATGAAGTACATCTGCAAGGTACTTCACTTTGCCATCCTGCATAGACAATGGCACATCTCCAATGTGGGCAATTGGATGAGCAGTGTCATCCCTTGTTTCCACAAAACCTGGTCTTTCCGGGTTTTTCATCTCCTTGAACCACTCCCCATGACTCGTCATGTGGTTCGAAGCGCCTGAATCCACATACCATACATTATCTTTTTGTGCTGCATCAACATTTTCAGACATGGCATTCACAACATGCTGCATAACAAACAACCTTTCATTGTCCTCATTATTTCTGCTTGAGGATGCATAGTTGTTTTGCTGCACTTTCCCATTTTGCATGTCAGCCTGCTTCTTATAACATTCTGACTGCACATGTCCAGGCTTACCACAATAATAGCATTCACGTGCATCATTATATTGCCTTTGCCAATTTCCACGGCCTCTTTGACTCCCCCTGCCTCTGAATTTACCTCTTCCACCTGCGTGTTGTTGTTGTTGTTGATTCTGGGACTGTTGTTGTTGCCGCTGCCGCTGGCCATAATTCTGATTACTTGTTCGGCCACCTCCTTGACCGCGTCCACGGCCTCCTCTACCTCGTCCTCTTCCTGAACTCGTGTAGAAGGCCTGTTGCTCTGAACTGTTTTTACTTTGTGAAGACTGTTGGTCTTCACCCAAGTTCTTCTCTTCGATAATCAGCATAGACACCAAATCTGTAAAGTTGGGAATGTTTTCCCGAGTCTGAATAGATGTCTTAAACGCCTTGTATTGTGGCCCGAGACCACGTAGACAGACTTCCACCTTATCATCATCATCTACTGACACACCAATAGATGCAAGGGATTCCACAATACCCTTTATCTTCAACGCATAGTCATTCACAGACATGCTCTTTTTCTCCACAGTATGAAGTTCATTCTTCAACTGTATCTTACGTGCCTTGGTATTTGTTTCATAGAGCTTTACCAAGGTGTCCCACGCCTCCTTGGGGGACTTGGCATCCTGAATGTGCCCAATCATGGTGTCCTGTATACTAATGGAAAGCCAATACATAACCTTCCTGGCTCCTTGGTTCCAGTCTTTAAACTCTTTCACATCTGCAGCAGTCGGATTTATATCCGGTATCTCCGGTGCCTCTTCATGCTCACCTTCTATGTAGTCCCAATAGCCTTTTTCCATCAGGAAATTCGTCAACCTGAACCTCCAAGCATGGAAGTTATTCTTATCCAGCTTCTCAGCCACAATCTGTGTTATGCCATCATTAGACATCTTGCCAAACACACAATTTTACCAGAAACTGCACTCTGGTTTTTCTGCACAAATTGCTGTATTTTCTGCACAGCGGTACTGTCGTACTCTCAAATGTCACAACCAGTGACGTCAATGTGCATACATACACCCAATGGCAACTGTAGACCTCTTTGCAGCACCCACAGTGTCTGCACAGTCAATCTGTCTTCCTGCAGTTCTTAAAACAGAGTTCTGCACAGAATCGATGACTTACCCGCAGTGCTCGAAATCGCCTGCTTTCTGAAAAACGAAGGTCCAGACGCGCCCGAAACGCGTTTTCGGCCCGGACTGTATAGTTGCCCTGTAGCTTTGCTCCCGCGAAGAAAGCTCCTCAATCAGAGACCGTTTGCCGGTGCCTCCCGTAGAGCTCCCGACAAGGATGTAGTCACCAACACAATAGGGAAGAGTAGTTGAAGCTCTTACCCTCGTACCGCTTCCTGTGGTTCTCTTGCTTGCAGCTCAGCTCTTAGCACGAACCAGGCTCTGATACCATGAAAAGATGCAGGGGAGAAGAGAGCTTGAGCTCTTGCAAGCACACACACACACTCACAAAACCCTAATAGAGAACACACAAGGTGAGAGGCTGAAAATCTTCTTCTTCTCTTCTCAACACTCAACACACCATATACAAGAATAAGAGTACACACAATATGAAAGGTACTCAACCAATACATACACGGGTTCTCTATAGTGTGAACCCGACTAAATGAGCTGGCGCTATAACTATGCCAGTCTCTAGAATGGCTGTCACACAGCCTGTCATCCCACTGGCCGCATATCTCCCATGATCTCACCAACCATGCCAGTGGTGTAAGTGTGGGGCCTAATCCCCAGGCGGGTCATCAGTGGCCACCGCCTCACTAGACGAGCTCGATATCTCAACACATTAATGCTACTAATTGTACTTTGCTGCTCCAAAGCTGTGCAAGGATGAAGCGTGCTATGTTGGGAGTGCCAACTGCTTGAGCTTTTCCAATGCTGAATGCTGAAATCTGACTCTTACTTTGCTATTTATAGGCTCCAAAATGTTGGTTGTCTGGTAAGCCAGGTGTAGGGCTGGTCCTGGACTGTCAGCCAACAAAAATGCCCAGAAATTGCTTCAAGCATGGCACTTGGCTAGGACATGTGTGAACACCCTGTGGGTTGTCCTCCCTGCCCCAAAACTGCACAAAATTAGTCACATAACGTCCATGTGGAACCCAATTAATTGTTGCACATGACATCCCCTCATGCTTAACTTGGAGCATCAAGAAACATAATTCACCATTGCTGCACTTCCACCCAGATCATCCACTCCCCACTTGTCCCTTCAATATTCTGTCGGATACTGGAATGGTTCACGTATGGGCAAAGGACACAACTTCACAAAGCTTGCTGAGATGTGGTTGCTATAACATGTGACTCCACTTCTAACTCTCTAAACGGAAAAGACCCAGGAAACATCTCCCTCCCTAGAATCAAGCTGTAGGTTCTACACCCTATTTTTAAGATCTTCCGGCTGAGGATCCTGCCCTCCTAACTCTACTGGAATTGTTCATATGTCAAAACACCTCTAGACTCATCTCATCTGCCACTGGAATGGACTTGGAGAACAAAATCGAATGTATCTGGACTTTCAATGTTGCCACCAACTGCAGCATCAGACAACAGCATGTCTTGGTTAACTTTCACTTGTGACATCCAGAAAAATCCGTTGAGTGTCACTGGGATCCCTCTCACCTTGGTCTTTCACCGATTGTACAGCTTCATGTCCTTAAAGCTCTCCACCTTTTGAGAAAACCCCCTCTTGCTTTAACCCCTGGTGAACTCACTGCTGATGTGCCTTTGTTACCTTTGTCTACGTTTACCAAAGCTGCTTCTCTGGCTCAGACCTCGCTCATATTGTTATGCTAGCCGGTTCTCCCAAAACTTCCAAAAACAGTCATCCCATTTTATTCCTTGCTTTTCAGACTCCAGCATCCACAAAATGTGAGTCTTGATCGTTGGGCCACGGTGAAATTTAAGCATCATACCAAACATTTCCAAATCATCATTCACAACATCTTCTTGTTTGAAAGTTCTTGCTCATCTACTTTGTTAGACGACAATGAACTATCCTATATCATATTCTTGTTTGAAAGTTCTTGCTCATCTACTTTGTTAGACGACAATAAACTATCATGCATCATACCAACCATTTCCAAATCATCATTCACATCATTTTCACTGCTTTTAATTTCAAAGTTTTCTATCTCAACATTACTAGAAGTTGGCGTGCCAAATAGATTATGCATCGTCTGTTCTCTAGACTTGTTCTGAGGTTGTGAAACACTTAGCACTTGAAATAGTGTGCTTTGGCTCATTTTGATCTACAAAATGTGCACATTAAAGTATAAATTAGAGTTATGTACTCCCATGACACTATTTTACCAAATCGCTTTAAGATGATAGTTCGTCACATTATACACAATAAAATATGTAAAATACAAATTACTTTCCTTAAACACAAACACCATTTTAAAATCATAATTTCAATGATAATATAATTTAAAATGCTAAATTCAAAATGCCAATAAGTTAAGAATTTACTTGATCCAAGTAGGCTCTTCCAATTTAAAACTTGCTTCTACTTCTAATGCACTGAGCTGCACTAATGTCTTGAGTCT
Source organism: Cibotium barometz (assembly GCF_041138505.1). Taxonomy (NCBI): domain Eukaryota; kingdom Viridiplantae; phylum Streptophyta; class Polypodiopsida; order Cyatheales; family Cibotiaceae; genus Cibotium; species Cibotium barometz. Next base: position 27,356,442 of record NC_141059.1, on the reverse strand, counting down.
CTAACTAGTCCTTGAAATAGTCTCGAAACATCCTTCCGTGTCTGCCATGAGGAAAAATGCATGTTTCCAAAATGAACGCAAATCTCGCTACTTATTACCTAGACCTGGACTTGCCTTGACTCTCCCTATCTAGGGTAAAAAAATAAAGTACATGCAAGTCTCCTAAGCTATGACCTTTCCCCTTGGTCATTGCTCCCGAGAGATACCATTGAACCTTGTGCATGGGTCAAGCATCCTAAGCTCTAGACCACATGACAGACCTAAGCTCTAATTTCAATATCACACGTGTATGCGATAACCTATGGACGTTGTTCTTGCTATGATTACTTGAATCAAGTTCATCCATAATATCTAGGATTGAAGCATCTATAGCCTACAAATTGGGGTTTCTTTCCCAATTGACCTTCTTTAATCAAAATTGAGGGCTCCAGCCTTGCAGTTTTGAGAGTCATGGACTAAACACCATATGCGGCTGTTCCCATGGGCTACATCGACATTCTTTTCTGGGGCATTCTTGCCAAGAACTTCACCGACAACATTGACAGAAGAGCAGGCATGTGCACACGTGTGCAACAGCTATGCGGGGAGCATCTCCCAACTTGGGAGATTTATATCTTTTTTTCCCTAAATATTTATGTTTGTATGTGTTTTCAGTCACGGATCCCCTGCTCAGGATGTCCCTTGAAAAGATATGTAATAAATGTTCATTCTGAGTACCTTGTTTTATAAAAGGCTTCATGTTTCCATTATCCCAATTAGGAGCCAACAGGGTAACTATAGTGCTGGCCTTGCTACCTCGGTCACATTATGTGATTGGAGGGTTATCATGACACGGGAGATGTGCATGATGAGTTAGCTCTGACACAGCAGTGATGGGGTTAGAAGGTAGTATCTTTCTTTTGCATTCGGGTCTCACAACCTTTGCTCCAAAGAGGGTTTTGTTGGGTATGTCAGAGCTTCACGTGTGTCCCCGTGCTTATGTGTTCACTTGTGTACCCAATTGTGTCCATGTGTGTATTGTCCCCAAAGGGTTGTGTGTTTGTATGTATGTGTATGTAGACTCATTCATGTATATGTGTGTGTGAACACCTACTTAGTTGTGAACACACTCTTATAACTGGATAAGATAAGTGTATGACAAGTCTCATATGCTTATATGTGTATGTGATTTATGTGAGACAAAAGATAAGGTTTGCAACCTATAAAAGCATGTACTTGGTGTACTTCACAACATATGAATCAAAGTACTATTGAGTTGTGCAATCATCTCTCTCTACCTTTGGTTCTCTCCCTCCTCTCTCTACAATCATTTCTTTCTTTCTTTTCTACTCCATGATGGAGTCCCACCAGAATAGCTTTCTGCTGCTAACCCGAGGCGGCTGACCAGAGTAACCCTACTATAGGCCTGCTGAACCATTGAGTATTTGCTGAAATTATGAGACAAGTGATCCCTCCTCTATCTGGCCTTAAGACCTTGATTCTTCTTCCCACAAGATTCTCAACCCTTGCCTTGAATTCTTGAGACTTCTCAAACACTTTTTCTGTTTGAGAAAGTAAACCCATGTATACCTTGAACAATCATCTGTGAAGGTAACATCATACATAGAAGCGTTCATGCTTGGAGTGTGGGTCGAGCAAGCCTACGTAGGCCGGTCTCCACAGCCATAAAGATTTTGCATGTGTCAGTCCTCTTACCCACTTGGAGAATTCATCACATTGGTTCATACGGAGGTCAACCTCAGCTTTAGTCATTGCATCAGTAAGCATCTTAAGGCATATCACATAGGTTCATATAAAGGTCAAGGTTCATACAGAGGTCAACCTCAGCTTTAGTCATTGCATCAGTAAGCATCTTAGGGCATATCAGATAGGTTCATATAGAGGTCAACCTCAGCTATAAAAAGGCATTTTTTGCCCCATCAAAACAGGCCGACAACTTATGGATGAACCGACCAGCAGCATAAATCCATAAATAAGCAGTGCTTCAGTCAATAGCATAAATCACTCATCACAAATCAGATCTACAAGCAGTCTTCAAGCAGTTATGTTTTCCTAGAGCCTCCGGCCTCTTAAGCATACATTCAGCATTCAGCACTTTACTGTGCTACAGTCCCAAGGCCTCCGCAAAAAGCATTCTTCAGCATTCAGCCAGCATATGTGCATCCCTCAGTTCTAGGTTTGCATAGTGTTCATTGAAGAGCTATTCAAAGGAGCTTGGACAGCATATCGTTCAAACTGCGTTCGGTCTACTTCGTCCTTGCGTTGGGCAGTCTTCAGTCATCATTCATACTCATTGTACAAAGTTCTCCAAAGAAATATAAGCAAATACTCCTGCTTGCCGGGGGGGGGGGGGGGGGGGGGGGGGGGGACTTCAGTGGGTAATTTGGACCCAATACTTTGTTGACTCTTATCTTCTCTCTCTTTTTCGCGAGTCCGGATGGAAGTGAGAAACCACAGATCGTCTTCTCTTCTCTCTAAAGTTAAGTGGAATTGCATGAACTCACGGGTATAAAGAAGACTTTGTTGCACATTATGACGATCAACCTCTTGCTACATTGGTATCAGAGTTGTAGGTTGGGACCCAACTTGGCTACCCAAAAGTGAGAGCATTCTGTGGGTGGTGAAACTGCAGTCAGGAAAAACCACCCAAGCCTCCACAATGACAACAGAGACATCATTAGAAAGCTACAAAGAAGATATGGAAGGAGAAATCTACAAAGAAGACACAACCACTACAAAAACACTTCTGCAAAGCAGTGAAGTCTTCATCAAATTACTCTTGGAACAAAATGTTACTACCCTGTGTTTTTCTCTGGACAGTATGCAGGTGGGCACGGGGACATGGTGGACAGTGTGAACGGCATCAGTTTGGAATTGAGAAGGAAACCCATGTGTGGACAGCCCCAAGTGTGAAGGGGACAAAAAGAATTATAGTATAAAGGTTTTATAACCTTTGGGACAAAGGGATTTTTAAGCTTATAAGGTTTTATAACCTTTGATGATTTAAAATAATAAAGGATGCACTTTTTGGCTATTGCTTTTAGTTTTTGCTTTTTGGAGAAAAGCGAGCTGAGGCGCCTCCTTATTAAGGGGAAGGGTGGTGGAGTCGATGTGGTGTGGCGCACTACTCCTTGGATGGCTGGTCACCAGAGAGCACAGGCTGAACTGCAGCGCGGGCGTTTCTCCTTGGAAGGCTGGTCGCCAGAGAGCACAAGCAGAACTGCAGCGCAAGGTTCTCTCATGGTGAAAAGCAAGGTGGATACAAGATGAGCAGGGCGCACAGGGCTGAATACGCTTCCCTCTATCTCTCCTTTGGAAGGGGACTGGTGAGCTGCACGAAAGCGCAAGGCTGAATTACTCTCGCTCTCTCTCTCTCTTGCTCTCGTGGGAAGACTGGCGGGCTATCCTACAGCACACAGCAAACACACAGGAGGAGCAAAGACGTGTTGTTGGACAGAGACAGCTGGCCATTGTTTACTCTCTCTCTCTCTCTCTCTCTCTCTCTCTCTTGTGGAAGGAGGCGGACTATGGGAGAGGCAGAAGTGCACATGTGGGACACATCCAAGGTAGACTTGCAAGAGAGCAAAGGCGCCATGAGAGGTGCCGGCTAGCGAGTCTTGAGCCTTGAGTGTGTGTGAGGCCCTAGAGCACTTAGCTTGAAGGCTTTTGAAGACAAAGATCAAGGGTTAAGGCTTTGAGAAGGGTTTTTGATGAAGAAGACATGGGGTAAGGCTTGCTAAGCACTCATTTGGAAGACCTGGGTGAAACTACAAGGGATCCTGTTGGTGGAGGATTCTACAAGTTGTACTTTGTACTCAAATTTGATTAAATTAAAGAAATACCGCAAGGGGCGCCACTGCGATTTGGGGACAATCGGTGTCCGTGTACTATTTGCAAGAGCACTCTAGCTCCCCCTATTTGTTTTCCTTTTCCAAGTCCTCAAAGGTGTTGAAGTGTTTTGTGTGCGAGTGTTTGTTTCACCGCCCGTCAAGTTTCTGAAAGCCGGTTTCATGGTTCCATTGTCGGGATATCGTCGACTTTCTGAAGGAGGCAAGCCTGTGGTTGTTTCATGAGAGTCACATCAAAAGCTTCAACATGTGGAAAGTGAAAAGGAAGTGCAGGAGACAGTGCATGATTGTATGTCTTTGCCTATATGAGGTCAAGAGCAAAAGCTAAAGATAAAGCTGAGGAGAAAAGACACCAAGGACAAGAAGTAGTCAGCCAGGAACAAGAAGCAGTTGAAGTGTTATGGTGCAAGAGATGGGTTGAAGGCTATGGCTTTTGACACTTTGTCACTGATGGTATCTTCACAGAGGCTTCATGGGTTCGGAAGGCAACTTCTTTCTATGTTTAGCAGTGGTGATCTACCATGCTTCATTGGGACTTGTGCTTACCACTTGGGTGGAGTGCAAGTAAGTTTTGGGTGCCTAGATGAGGCTCAAACGGAAGAGGAGGAACTTGATGAGGTTCTTATTCCCGGGCAGATGTTGGCACATAAGGAAAGAAAGGTACAAGGTAAAGTTTCCCGTCGCTATCTTGTCAAGTTCAAGAACTGTTCACCGATCAATGCGAAGTGGATGGAGGAGGGTGACTTAGCAGATTCACCTTAGGTATTGCAGCTTTATCTTGATGCCTTTGAGTTGGAGCCGACTCTTGCTACGGCTCATTCAGGTTCAGCAGAGCTGGGATCTGGAGCATTGCGTGATGCTCAAAAGGGAAGTAGCACCTCCGCTCCCTTGTTATAGACCGGCTCAGTTGTTATCTAGGAGTCATTTGGTGACATCTTTGTATTCACCCGAAGGTACTGAGGCTGACAATACATCTGCTTATGACTATACATCTGCATATGACTAGTCACATGAGATGGTAAAGTTGGGTATGGTTCACAGTCGGCCGCACTATGAACTATAACTGCAACTATGGATAACTCTGTCTACATTTAAGGTTAACAAAGATGGTTTTTGCCTTTGGAACTAAGGTATGACTGAGGAAGATTGGGACATTGATCTTTGCCATATGGTTCTGGCTATTCTTGACCACAGGATTGGTCGATTGGATATTGAGATGATGCTATTTGTGGAGTTGGTCTCCTTTGGAATAACTTTAGAACAGGCTGCACACTTGCAACTTGAGAGAGAATGAAGGTCATGAGAACAGGCCGTATGCCAGCTTCCAACTTTGGAACAGGCTGCACACTTGCAAGTCGAGAGAGAGAGACAGCGTGAAGGTCCTGAGCATAGGCCATACGCCCGGGAGCAGAGCAGGTGTCCGAGACCTGCGAGCAGCACATCCCCATGCCACTCTGGCATTTGCTGCGGGAAGCATGGTGAAGCGTGGGCCACTGAGAAAGAAAGAGAGAATGAAGATCATGAGCACAGGCTGTATGCCCGCTTCCAACTTTAGAACAGGCTGCACACTGCAAGTTGAGAGAGAATGGAGGTCACGAGAACAGGCCGTATGCCTGCTTCCAACTTTAGAACAGGCTGCACACTTACAAGTCGAAAGAGAGAGAGTGTGAAGGTCCTGAGCATAGGCCATACGCTCGAGAGCAGAGCAGGTCTCCGAGACCTGCGAGCAGAGGCATGAGGCACGTGTATGTAATGCGAAACCCAGGGAAGAAATTGCAAGCGATGTTTGATAAAAAGTTGTACTAAGGTTGCCTTGATCTTCCAAACCAATGCTAAAAACCTTCAAACACCTTGAAAAATAAAAGCATCTCCTTCACTAATTAATCCATTTTCTTTTTTCACACACTTTGGCCGCCTATCAATGGCCTGAAGTTCTGTTCACATCTACATAGTTTAGATGGACAATACTTTGGCCTTCAACAAGTCCACAGAGGAGCACGTTACCTATTTGGAGATTGTCATGCCACAAATTGAAGCTTCATCCGACGAAGTCTTGAATTTTATATGGCGCACAAGCTTTACCATTTTTTGGGCCTGACAGTGTTCTATCAATGTTTTGTGGCTGGGAGACCACAGATGCTACAGAAAAGAATCTGGTGTTTTCTTGGACCCCAATTGAGCATTCTTGTTTTGAGAAAATATGTCTATAGATGCTCAGTCTTGTAGATTTGAATGATCTCTTCAGACCGTTTTGCAAGAGGGCTTGCCCAGTTTCACAGTAACATAGGCATCCAGTTGCCTATGAGCAAGAAACTCTCTGTGGCAGAGTTTGTTGTATTCCACATAACACTAGGAGTGCACCCTCTTCGCAACAAGTAGCGGCAGTATGTGATTGATGCTGAGTCAGAATTGCCACTGACCCACACTGTGTATGCAACATTGTCATTGCCCGGCATCTCCTGTTTGGACGTGAGTATATTTCTGTTCACACACCTACCCTACCCTACCCTCATTCCGCCACCATCATCATCATCTTGCCCTATTCTGTGTTCTTGCTACCACCAGTCTCTCGTATTTGCTCACCCATTCTCAGCATCAGTTTTCACTTTATTAATTGCGTTGGTGCACATTTTCTTTCCCAGTTTACCTTTCAGATTGAGTGCTTGCTTGGAAAGGAGAATGTGGCTGCGAATGCCGTCAGTACAAGGCAGCATCCTACGCAACCAATGGAGACTTGTTCTAGTCAGTACTTGCTTGGAAAGGAGAATGTGGCTGCGAATGCCAGAAGTCCAAGCCAAATACCAAGAAACCAACATGCAAGCTTCCCTTGTTTGCAAATTTCAGATTTCCTTATTCCCATGGGTTTTGTAGTCAAAAACACCTGCATTTTGACAATTATTGATCGGTCAAGGAAGCAGCGCGAGTTAGTGAGCCTGCTAACACTTGGGCTGACAAATCTCCTCCCAATACTGAGAAGTCTGACTTCCAGGTCCTGTCCTTGACCAGAACATGCAACACTACCATAAACAACAAGATAGCATGTTATTCTTCCAGCCATAAGAATTTTGAGCTTGAAAACATGTTGCCTAGTCCTTTCTCTGATACCAACGTCAGATGTCATACAGAAGCCAGTAATCTTCTAATTGCACAAGGACAGCATAGACAGCATGTACTGAAAAAAACATTGAAGACTCAACACTATGCTGAGTCCTAAAGATCCCCCCCCCCTCTTTCCTCTACAGGCCCTGTAAAGGGTGGTAATCCCCTAGTTATGGAAATTTCACTCTTTTCACATATCTGGTCCCTGGCTGCACCTTGAGCGCCTGCCTGAACTAGTAAACGACTGCATAGGGTAGGAAAAAGGGTTTTAAACAAATCCCAGCCTGGCACCTCCATGTCCATGCTAATCTATTCTAAATGTTGATCCTTGTGATTCTAGCCTCACATTCTCATAAGAATGTATGTGTATGATGTACGTGCGTGTATGCCTTGTCATTTTGATATCTATGTATGTGTGCACATTTGTATGTATGCTGCAAATTTTGCGTGTAGGGATGTATAGAGATGTAGGTAGATGTTGTATCAAACAGATTGGAATGGTGAAAACAAGTATGATGCAACCACCAACAATTAAAGACTTTCCAGCTAAAATAACCTGCAAAAGCCCTAGCCTGTTGATCTTTGGGGTGGGCCGGAGGACAACGAGGAGGGCACCTATACACACACACAAGATAAAGTTAATAACAAAATTTAAAAAGCTTGTTTACCTATTGTGTGTCATCAAAAGCGAATGAGAGTATTTGCTCACCTATAGATGTGCTCAAACCGCCGATCATGGATAACAAGAGAGCCACGGAAACCTGCGAATTCATGATTGCGAGATGAGAAGGGATCGCCCACGAGTTTCAGCTTACAACATTCAAATCAGATCTACCGCGAATGTGTAAGGAAGGGATATGGCTCATGGACGGACAAGACATTTATTCGCCCCACTAAGGGGCGAGGACCCATCACCCGTCCTACAAGCGAGTAGAATGTTGGGCCTACAAGCCTCTATTGACAATGGCTCTCACTATGGGCTTCCCTAATTGTCATTAATCAATTAATCACAATACCATAAACCTTAGTGTATACTTGATGGATTGGAAATCATCCTAAAGTTTCACTTTATCTCGCTTTTCGTGCTTGTTGGATTTGTGTGGGGACTTTAGTTGGCAAATTATTTATGTATTTGACGCGTTGCTTATTTGAGCTAAATGTGTTTTCATGAATCTTGTATTTTTTTAGAGACTATATGGCACTTTAGACAATTGCAACTCTCTCTCTCTCTCTCTCTCTCTCTCTCTCTCTCTCTCTCTCTCTCTCTCTCTCTCCCCATGATGATCATTGTATCAACCTCTACTTTCAGAGAGTTATGTTGTTTCTATCCCATGTCCTTCTCCATGATGATCGTTGTATCAACCTCTACTTTCAGAGAGCTATGTTATTTTTACCCCATGTCCTTCTCCATGATGATCGTTGTATCAGCCTCTACTTTCAAAGAGCTATGTTATTTGTACTTGTTTTGTTTTTCTTTTCCAAGATGAGACATACCATGGATAGTATTGTATCACTTTGGTCTCATAGACTGATTGGGTCTTTAGGAAACATTAAATATAACTCTCTCTCTCTCTCTCTCTCTCTCTCTCTCTCTCTCTCTCTCTCTCTCTCTCTCTCTCTCTCTCCCCAAGTAAGATAGCTATGTTTATCTTTTCTTTCTGTTTTATTTTCCATTCCATGGTGAGATATGCCATGGACATTATTGTATCACTTTGGTCTCATAGGTCCATTGGGTCTTTAGTAGATGCTTAATCTCTCTCTCTCTCTCTCTCTCTCTCTCTCTCTCTCTCACACACACACACACACACATAGCAATATTTCCTCACTTTTCTTTGATTCCAAAGTTTCTCGTTTAGCCAAGTCAGATAACAGCCCCAGCAACATAAATTATTGAGGTCTTCAATAGGCGATAAGGTGATACTCGATGGCATGCCTTATCATAGTTGCCTAAGGCAATACTCGATGGCATGCCTTATCATAGCTACCTCGTGAGATGTACATCTTTGCACATATAACCTCATATCACTTCCAGTCAACATATCAATTACCAACAAGCACTTACTATCACGTGTACATTCACTTATCTCACTACCAACAAGCACTTGCTACCACTATTAGCCATGCATATGTGCATGATGTCTTGTACTTTAATGTTTTGGTCCCATCCACATACGATAATACCATCATCATTAACATCATCTTCTTTGTCTCTCTGTTTGCATTTTTTCTTTGGGCCTCATCATCACCAGGGAGGGGCTCCATATAACAGTTCAGATTGTCATGGCATTTCTTCTCTAGGTTTCATTGAGAGGAACACATGCTCTTTGCATTTGGAGACAAGGAGACTTGCACAAAGGAGGGGATTTCTCGAGGTCCAAACAACAAGGTCTTTCTCAAGGCTTTATTAGGGGTTGTGCACAAGACAAGCAAATTTCTCAGGGTCCATTCATAGGATTGGCTCTCTCTTAAGGTTTCTGATGATATGAGTGGCTCTCTCTTAAGGTTTTTGATGATATGAGTGGCTCTCTCTAACTCTTTTAGGCCATATACAATAATACCATCATAATTGGCATCATCTTCTCCATCTCTTTGTTTGTGTTGTCTCTATAACAGATTAGATTGTCCTTGCATTTCTTCTCTAGGTTCCATCGACGAGAGGAAGACAGGCTCAGGAGGCTTGCACATAGGAGGGGCTTTCTCGGTGTCATTTCAACAGATCCTTTCTCAAGGCTTTATCAAGGGGGTTGTACAATACAAGGGGTTTTCTCAGGGTCAACCAATAGTATTAGCTCTCTCTTAGGTTTCTAAATGATAGAATTGGCTCTCACTTAAGGTTTTTGAATGATAGGATTGGCTCTCTCTTAAGGTTTTTGAATGATAGGATTGGCTCTCTCTAAGGTTTTCAAACAATAGGATTGGCTCTTGATTTTTGAATGATAGGATTGGCTATCACTTGAGGTCTTTGAATGATAGGATTGGTTCTCTCTTAATGCTTCAAATGATAGGAGTGGCTCTCTCTAAGTGTCTTAGGCTTATAATTTGTATTCTCTTAGTCTTATAATTTGTATTCTTGTGGTTTTCTCTCTTAAGGTTTCTACATGATAAGAGTGGCTCTCTATAACTCTCTTAGGCTTACAATTTGTGTAGTGCTAACCTATGGTGTACGGAAAGAGGTTAACATGATCCTATTGATGAGAATCATGCCAATCTTTAGTAACCTATGGTGTACGGAAAGAGGTTAACATGATCCTATTGAATGATGAGAATCATGCCATATGAGTGGCTCTCTCTAACTCTTTTAGGCCATATACAATAATACCATCATAATTGGCATCATCTTCTCCATCTCTTTGTTTGTGTTGTCTCTATAACAGATTTGATTGTCCTTGCATTTCTTCTCTAGGTTCCATCGACGAGAAGAAGACAGGCTCAGGAGGCTTGCACGTAGGAGGGGCTTTCTCGGTGTCATTTCAACAGATCCTTTCTCAAGGCTTTATCAAGGGGGTTGTACAATACAAGGGGTTTTCTCAGGGTCAACCAATAGTATTAGCTCTCTCTTAGGTTTCTAAATGATAGAATTGGCTCTCACTTAAGGTTTTTGAATGATAGGATTGGCTCTCTCTTAAGGTTTTTGAATGATAGGATTGGCTCTCTCTAAGGTTTTCAAACAATAGGATTGGCTCTTGCTTTTTGAATGATAGGATTGGCTATCACTTGAGGTCTTTGAATGATAGGATTGGTTCTCTCTTAATGCTTCAAATGATAGGAGTGGCTCTCTCTAAGTGTCTTAGGCTTATAATTTGTATTCTCTTAGTCTTATAATTTGTATTCTTGTGGTTTTCTCTCTTAAGGTTTCTACATGATAAGAGTGGCTCTCTATAACTCTCTTAGGCTTACAATTTGTGTAGTGCTAACCTATGGTGTACGGAAAGAGGTTAACATGATCCTATTGATGAGAATCATGCCAATTAAACGGTCTTTAGTAACCTCTGGTGTACGGAAAGAGGTTAACATGATCCTATTGAATGATGAGAATCATGCCAATTAAACGGTCTTTAGTAACCTATGGTGTACGGAAAGAGGTTAACATGATCCTATTGAATGATGAGAATCATGCCAATTAAACGATCTTTAGTAACCTATGGTGTACGGAAAGAGGTTAACATAATCCTATTGATGAGAATCATGCCAATTAAATGGTCTTTATAGTAACACAAAAAGTAGACAAAACTAGCCATGAGGATTGTATTGATGATAACCATACATCTTGTAATACAGAGAAAGGATGAAGACTATTTATTCAATTGCTTTTCTCACTTTGTGTATAACCTAGTCCCATGTTTGTTCTAAGGCTAGATTCATGCTCACCAATGATATGCCCTAGTCCCATATTTGCTCTAAGGCCAGATTCATGCCCCCCAATCCAATTATGGTATGGCTAACACTCTCATAACCTAGCACTTTATGAATAACCTAGTCCTATATTTGTTCTAAGCCCAGATTCATGCCCCCCCAATCCAATTATGGTATGGCTAGCACTCTTATAACCTCAACATCTTCTAATAAGCCCATCTCCCTAGAAAAGATCCCACTAATAGTATGCTTAACACTCTCATAACATCCAATATTAAAGCCCATCTCCTTACAAACACCAATGGTATGCCTAACACTCTCATAACTCGACCATCTTCTAACTATCTCCCTAAAAAGATCCTCTACGTTTTTATTGTAATTCCATATAATTGTCTTTTGGTTCTTCACCATCCAAAAGCTTTAAAGAAATCAATAATTGAATGCCATACCTCCTTGAATTTATTGACCTCTCCTTCTAAGGTTAAATTGGTGTCATCTGGTAAATTGTTCACGAAATGTGTTTTTCATGAGGGAAGCATGACACCCTGGGTTAAACCTTGTTCTTCTTCATTTAGCAAGTCCCGAGCTAATGCATTCATGGCAATATCAAAGAGAAGAGTCAAAAGGGCGGGGGGAATCCTGCTAAACACTTCTAGTTAAAGCAATAGGCAACATCAAAGAGAAGAGTTAAAAGGGGACAACCTTGCTAAACACTTCTAGTTAAAGCAATAGGGAAAGTCGATTGACCATTGATGTCAAGTGAAGATATTTACTTGCTAATAAGAGCTTTACCATTTAATAAATCTAAAATCATAATTCATTGTCTCATAAGCCTTATCTAGATCCACTTTGATAAATATTACTCCCTCATGATTCTGTTTAATCTAATTTTTGCATTCCATTAATGTGATAATGGCTCAGGATATATCTCTTTGTGATGAAACTTTCGTTCATTTCTAGTGAAATTTGTCATCCAATCTTCTAGTTTTGGTGCTACTTTAGCAATGATTTTATAGGATAAATTGAGAATAAATTTATATCTCCAATTACTAATGCCCTCTTTATTCCCTCATTTATTCAATAAATTGACCCCACTAGTTAAGCCCCTTTTTTTAGGTTATTATCTTGAAGACTAACCTAAACCATCATCTAATTATCCCAAACAATGATATCCCATGCCCAAATGAACCATGTTATTGATAGTTCATCTGGACCAAGAGACTCAGTTAGTTCCATCTTAAGTAAGGCTCCCTTAAGTTCTTCAATTGAAAGGGACTTTTCTATTTTGTCCCCTCAAAAAATGAGAATAACTATTCCAAAATGCTGCCAAACTTTGTCCTTTATTCCTCCATCTTTTCACACTTATGAAAGAGAGGAGAATAGAATCCATGGAAAGATTTTTCTGTGTCCTCTTTCTCCATCCACATCTTGATTGTTTCCTGTTCTAAAGTTGATTGTTTCTCTATTCTATTTAATTTTTAGGCATTTGAAGAAGCCCACATCTCATTCTCTAATACAATAGAGTTGATTATTTCTCTGTTTCACATATAACCTACCATATTTATATTTACATTAAGCTTTATTCAATAAGGTATATATCACATTACACACACATAATGAGTAAAAGAATGCTTGTCATATGTTTGTTTAGATTAGAATGTTTTCTTATAGACTAAAATCATCACATTTACACACTTATTTATTGGATGCCTCTTGTTTTGTTCAGTAAACAAGAACCTTTGATGGGGCTCACCCTAAATTTAATTTACTTTCATGCTTATTGACACATAGTGCCAATTAATCAACTACTAGAGGCCAAGGCCAACATTATCATGAAGTTTTTTTCACTTTAAAGAGGATGCTAGGCTCACCATTCACTCATGTTTTCTCTCTCTTTCCAACGTGTAATAAGGGGTGACTAGCGAAGAGCCGATGCACAATTTTTCAACTAAAAATGTGTACTTTTTGTTGGTGTGCATATTCACTTGATTGTTAATGTGCAAATATTTACATGGCCACTTAATTAAACATAAGGTTCCAACCTTCCAAATATAAGGTTCTAACCTTTTAGTTTTTTTTTTTATACAAAGAAGGATCCTTAGCACCTCCTCTACCTACTCCTCAATAGAGACCATCTATTTATTTTATTTTAAAGAAAGATAATTAGCACCTCCTCCACCTACTCCTCTCGATAGATACCATCCTTGCTGATACCATCGGTGGCTCTATCCCTTTATGCCACTATACGGCCTCCTATCTTCTTCCTACTTGTGCTTCAACTCTAACCTAAGAGAACATGGTTGTTTTGCCTATGCATAGTGAGAGACTCCAAGGTGTCTATTGGGGTTATCCTCACAACAATAAGAGAGATCAAATCCTAAGAGAGTTAGGGAGAGCCACTCCTGTCATGTAGCAACCTTAAGAGAGATCAAATTCTAATGAGAATCCCCTTGCCTTATGCACAACAAATGACTTTGGTGCACATATCCTATATTTTTACATATGATATTTGGGTAGCATGGAGCTTCATTGTATATCTTTTGTGGACTCGTCTATGCTTATCATGTGGCACTTGTGCATATGGGATGGCCCTACATTTTAGTATTTATAGGGAGCATGGGTGAGGGAGAACTCACTTCCTCTCTAGCCTAAGTTGTGGAGTCCATCTTGTGTTCTTTCCCTTTGTGTAGGATTAAGTCTTGTGTTCCCCTCTCTCATCTTAGAGATTAAAATATATTCTTTTAGGGTTGAGTAAGGTCTTCTTCTTGCTCAAGAGAGAACTAGGGTGTGTTGTTTTGGGCATGGCTTACTCACTCTTGAGCACTCCCCCTCTGTGAGAGGCATGTGGTTGAGAGCTTGAGGGTGGGGTTTCCATCTTCTCTTTGCCATGTGTGCTTATCATTTGCATGATCTTAGGCTTGTAAGTGAGAGGTCAGTGTGGAGTGAGAGTGTGTGGTGAGAGTGGTAGTGTGTGGTGTGAGTGTTGAGTTGCTTTCCTATTCCTTAGTTAGGTACATTCCTTCTTGTTACTAGATTAGGTTTTTTCATTGTTCATTCTTCTAGATTAAATAGAGATTAGCACATTCTTTATTCTTTATTATTTGCTTGATTTTATCCCAAGAAGAAGGGGGGGGGGCTACTTGTAGTCACTATGGCAAAAGGCCTCAAAAGCACTAGTGAAGATTCAAACTTGGGCTCAACCTTCACAAGGCTTCACCTCCACATATTAGACAAAATGAGGCCATGTAGTTTGCAAATAGGGTGCCAGTAAGCAGAGCCTACATCAGAAGAATCAGCTCGGGCCGGCACACCAAGCCTTACCATTACACACCATAGCCCCAAGAAAGTGCTTATAGTAGAGAAACATGCAAGGTAGACATGCTAACCACACGTTGTAGCCAAGGATGTCCATACAAGTGTGCAAGAGTTCTCACCCATCCTAGACAAGAAGGTGTAACTCTACAATAACCAAAGCAAGGAAGGCAGCCGTGGTGGCAATCTCAACGACAAGGTGGCTCCTCTACTATGGAGCAGCGCATGCAAAGGAAGATGAGGCAGCTCAGCAGAGCAAGCCATAGTAGCATTGTACCCACACACTTCAATAGATCAAACTTAAGATTTAGGAAAAACGATTAATGTGTCATGGGGGATGATGATCTTACTCATATAGAGCTTCCCAAGGGAGGCCCTCCAAGTGCTATTGTATAGCAGCTAGCTCAAACCGTAGCTTTCATCACTTACCACCAAATGATTTTAGTAGCTCGTCGTCCAAGGACATATCCCTCTCACAGTTGGAAGTTATGGAGGTGGAGAAGAAAGCTCACAAGTACTCACAAGTAGCTCGTCCAAGGACATATCCCTCTCACAGTTGGAAGTTATGGAGGTGGAGAAGAAAGCTCACAAGTACTCACACCCTCACTCACTCTCACTCACATACAAGAGATAAGATAGAGGAGAAAAGAAGAAACAAGAGCTCTTAATTCTCACACAATGGAAGTGTCCATTCTCATTAGATGAGTTATCATTTATACAAACTTAATAAGTGGCACCACCCGGGCATGGGCGGCACGGACATTGAGTAAATCTCCAAACTAGTGTGTTCTAGACTACTAGTATACATGTGAATTTGATGCCGGCACTACACTTACTCGGTCATCCTCACCTCTTGACACATAAGGTACAATTTCTAAACCACTTTGTACACTATGAAAGGGTAGGAACTTCCAAATGCTTTGACTTTGAAAAGCAAGGATATGTTAAGTTCTCCAACCTTTATTAATCTTCTTGACAACTTCCAAGGTCCCAGAGTTATGATAGTTATTTTACAATTCCTAGATTTCTTTTGTGTCCACTTGTGGGATAATTAACAAAATTTGTTAAGACTTCTACATCTTATGTGTCCACTTGTGGGATAATAAAGACTTCATCTACTAAAAGCATATTCTTCAAGAAGTTATGTATGTTGTAGAAAAATTTGACAAATCCCAAGGGATGGTAAAAGGGGTTATTTATGCCTAGTAAGTGTTGGTAGACATTTCTAACTTCTTGCACACCATATACTTCTAACCACTAAACATTGTCTTCAATCCATGCAGAATGGCTTGTATAATTTTGGAGGATCTATCAATACCAATGGTGTATCATTCTCGTTCCATACCTATGTTAGCATCAAGTTCCTAGCCCAAGATCTAAATTAAGGACAAATGGATGCATAAGCAAGAGCAAATAATCTCTAACATCTTGCAACCTGTATAATCACAAAATAACATCCCAAAGACTAAAGTAGGCACTACATAATGTGAAAAATATGACATTAAGGTTTGCATATTATCCCATGTTAAGTCCTTAAAATTTAATTCCATGGTGATTATTGACATATTAAAGCATCTTAGTAGCATTCTGACTAATATGTAAATATTTATGGGTACCAGTGGTGCTAACTGTAGAAAGTAACTATCTGATAATCTATATCCCAGATACTACACCTCTAATTCGTTCCAAAGAGTATTCAAAACTCAGTACTACTTTAGCGCCCACTTTCTTCCTATTTTCCCAGTGTTTCCTTTCTTGATTAAATTCATCTTGGGTGTGTAGCATTTGTTGCTCCATGTTGGTAAAGAGAGAATGGATTTCTGTATCAACATTTTTGGTTTGGATCTCACATTTTTAAATTATAGCCACAATAGCTGTTGTGGATTCTGCATCAATGTTGGATGTTTTTTGGGCTGCTTCTAGGCTAGTATTGGGTAGTTTGCTCCTCTTAGATTTCTTCTTGAGGTTCCTTGTTCAATAATGATGCTTCTTGGTTTGTCGGCTTTTCTTGCTCGCTTGGCTAACTCTTAAGTGTGCTTTGACCAAGTGTAGATGAGAAGATTGATGTGTTATAAGGATAGGTAATTTATTCAAGTGCTTCAGGCTTATCTTAGAAATACTATATATTTAACTAATGACATGCCTACAGTATGGTCCAACTTAGTGAGGGAATGAAGGCACTACAAGGAAATAATAAGTGTAGCATAACCTGAGCCTGCTTTTGTAGATATTATTACCCATAAATTTTGAAATCTTTCTAGAATCAAACAAAGTTTTAAAAAATGATGCAATAGGTGGACTGTCCAAAACGAAGAAGTGTGGATAGTCTAAAAAATGGAAAAGTTTGGATGGTCCAAAAAATGCACAACTGTGGACAATCCAAAAAATAAGAAGTCTACAAATGTGGACCTCAAAAGATGCAAAATTATGGTATGTCCAAAAATGAAGTGGGTGAAAAGGGGGACCTTATACTATCCTTAAGTGCACAAATGTGGAGATGCGACATGAGTGAAAAATGGGGGGCAAGTAGGAGGTGGTGTGAAAGGGTGAGTATAAAGTTGGGGGGGGGTGAGCATGACACATGGGCAAAGGGAGTGACCATGAAGTTATGAGTGGGCGAGTAAGAGATGGGGATGATGGGTGACTATCATATAAAAATAGAATATAGGCCAACAAGAAAGCCTATGGGGAGGCGAGTAGGAGAAGGATGTGAGTAGGCGATGGCGGCGATTGGGCAACCATCATACGAAAAGACAATATGGCCAAGTAGGAAAGCCTATGGGGGCGGCAAGAGTGGGTGAGCATGTAGAAGATGAAGGGTCAAGTATGAAAGAGACGAAGGGTCGAGTATGAAAGAGGGGGGATAGGTGGAGGTAAGCGGCGAGCAAGGTGTTTTTTTTTAAGGATCCTATCGAGAAAATGGTTTTCAGGATTGTCTCCTCTTCTTCTTCTTTGTTTGTTGTTATTTGTTTTTTTTTGGGTTTCGAGATTAACTGAACGAGGATGGAAAAAGGTGGCACCATTTTAAGGCAAGATCCATTCATAAGTGGAAGGTTTTGCCCATATCAAGTTGGACTGCACCTTGGGGGAGGATCTCTTACACTTTGAAGGGGCCTTCCTAAGTAGAAACGAGCTTCTTAGTACATTTTAAGTATCATGCCTCATAGACAAGGACGACTTCTTGGAAAATTTGAGGTTTTCGAAGGTGCCTATCATGCCAAAGCATCGTAGGTATTGTTCTACTTCCAATGCTTGACCTACTCTAAGTCTAGTTTCATCCAAGATGGAAAGGTAGTGGAGTTGTGTAGCATATACTGAGTGTGGGAAATTAACACGTCCCCAACACCAACTTTAGAGGAGCTATGGTTAAATTCAAAGGGGAGGATGGCCCTAAAAAGCAAGTTAAAAGGGAGTGTGCCAGGTTGCTACCTTGTATGTTGTATGATAGGCTTAAAGGGTTCCGCCGAGGAGGGTGTTGGGCCATTGGGTGGGATGTTGATGATAAGTTTTTTTTTTCAAGATGTAGCCTTATTGGTGCTCTTTGCCTGTCCATTAGCCCTAGGATAGAAGGCCCAAATTTTTCAGTGAAAGATTTGAAACTAGGTGAGGAGGGTGGTGATCACTTCATTGACAAAGTGTGACCCTTGGTCTCATTGGTGATCTCTAGGGGAAATATAAAGCGGGTGAAGATCTAATTATAGAGAAATCTTACCACATTGTGTGTAGTATTGTTTGGGGTAGCTTAGGATTCTGCCCTTTTGGTGGCATAGTAAGTGGCACCAAGATGTATTTGCACCTCTTAGGATGCCCAACTAGGTCTATCGGGCCAACAAAATCAATGCCTCACTGTTAAAAAAGTGACCATGCAAAAGAAATCTGGAGGGGACAATTAGACAGGCGGGTGGGTTTTTGTCCACACCTCTGGCAGGTGTCATAAGCTTTGGTAAAGGCTATGGCATCCTTGAACACGGAAGGCCATCATAGTCCCGTCTAGAAAATATGTAATGATATGGCTAGGGTAATGGCCTCGAGCTACCCTAGTGTGAGCAACCACTTCTTGTGGAGGCTCACATAGAATTGGAGCACTACATCATGCACCGCTTTCTACAACTGGCTAGCCACCAATGGTAAGGCCAAATCTTGATGAGGACCTCCTTGGGGGATGCACCTGTAGGGAAAGAACATGTCAACAATATGAAAAGTACATCCCCATACTAATCTAGGGTAGCATCCACCTTAAACAACATACTATCATGAAGATCATCATTGATACCTGTGGTGGCTAGCTTTGCCTATGTCAATTCGAGATAGGTGGTCTACCATGATACATTGCTTCTCGAGTTTGAGTAGGATTTTGAAGTTGAATTTCTAGAAGAGGAGCAACCATTGCCACACTCGACCTAGGGGTTTGTAGAGAAGGTATTTCAAAGCATGGGTGTCAAAGATGACTATAAAAAGGGTGTCTACAAGGTAATGTTAGAACTTTTGGCATGTGTAGACAATGGTAAGACCTTCCCGCTCTACAATGCTATAGTTTCACTCAACCTATGTGAGAAGATAGCTTGCATATGATCGTAGATAGGGCAATCCATTTGGTATGTTGGGTGAGGATGGCTCACACAATTTTTGAGCTAGCATTTGTGTGCACATGAAAAATTAAAGACCAATATGGGGTGATCAGGATGGGGGCCTTAGTCAAGCATTGTTGAAGGTAAGTAAAGGCTTCAGACTCACTAGTAGACCACTCGAAAGAGGTGAAAGGATTGACTAAGCGAGTGGTAAGAGCTATATCAGCATACATGTGAATGAGATGGCGATGATAACCAGTGTGTCCTATAAATACTTGAAAACCCTTGGGATTGAGTGGAGCATGAAGGCAAAGGATGGCCCCAATATTATGTGGATCTAGGGCTAGTCCTTATACAAAGATGATATAGCAAAGGAGGGTGCCTTGGACAACCAAAAAATGGCACACTTGTGAAACTTAGAGCAACAACATTTGAGGAAAACTAGGGCTAGTTCGGACAAGTTATCCATGAAAGCTTCCAAACAAGAGATAAGGAGAGCACCTATGAAGTTGGAGGTCATCCAAAAATGTCCGGAGGATAATCTTTAAGTATTCTTGAAAAATGTTGGTGAGGTTTCTCTAGAGGTGGCATGAGCATTATAGTAAAGGAGGGTGCCTTGGACAACCAGAAAATGGCACTTGAAGGGATTAAAGTGAAACTTAGAGCAACAACATTTGAGGAAAACCAGGGCTAGTTGGGACAAGTTCTCTATGAAAGCTTCCAAACGAGAGATAAGGAGAGCACCTATGAAGTTGGAGGTCATCCAAAAATGTCCAGAGGACAATGTTTAAGTATTCTTGAAAAATGTTGGTGACGATTCTCTAGAGGTGGCATGAGCATTATAGAGCCCGAATGGCATTTTGTTGTAGATGTAGGTACCCACCCCAACCCCACTATGTGACACAAGAAATTTTGGCCCGGTCACATCGGGGTAGATGGCCACCTGATTGTAGTAACTAAACCCATCCATAAAGCTATAGAGTTCATGTCCAACCACATCTTTCAAGACTCTATCCATGAAAGTGATTGGAAATCCATCCTTGATTATGGCTATGTTAAGTGCCCAAAATTCCACACAAACCTTAATCTTATTGGTCTTCTTCTTGGGTGAGATTACTATAGGGGAAATCCACGGAATGCTCCACTAGAGAGATGATGTTAGCTACTTCCATTTTTTCTAGTTCTACTTTGACAACCTCTGAGTACTTAGGATTGAGCTTATAATCTCTACACCGCGCACACGATGGGTTCCTTCCATAACAAGGATGGTGTGAACCCCTATGTCTGTTGGAACACCCTCTAAACAAGTCTTTATAGGTCCATGCAAACATGTCCCTGTAAGATTGGAAGAAGGTATTGTCTTGATCTAGTAGGGTGGGGTAATACCACAACCAAGAAGCTAAAAGGATGGGTATGGGATCTGCTTCTAGCCTCTAAATACTTAGGGTTGAGCTTATAAGCCCTACACTACACATGACAGTTTCCTTCCACAGTTTCCTTCCATAATAGGGGTGGTGTGATCCCCTATGTCTGCTCAAACACCCTCTCCAAATCTTTATAGGTCCATGTAAACATGTCCCTGTAAGAGTGGAATAAGGTCTTAGCTTTTATCTAGAAGGATGTGGTAATCCCACAACCAAGAAGCTAAGAGGATGGGTTTGGGATCTACTTCCATGCTTAGATTGAATTCCCTAATAGGATCATGATAAGATGTGAGCTATGGTGTTGTGCTAGAGGCAGCTGCTTGGGAAAGCACAAGTAGGTCATGAGCATGTCAATTAGAGATAGGAAAATCACCAAAGTGGTCTTCCTTCCAACTCCTAGGAAGCTCCTCAGGTGGTATGACTGAAGTGTCCGCGACATGTATAAAGTGGAAGAGTCATAAGTCTATGAAGTGAAAGAACTAGAGGGGGGGCAGGGGCATAGAGGAAGATAGTGTAGAGAACCCTTGGGCTTGGTGCTTCTAGAGCTCTTGTCATCAAAGGAATGGAGGTCCTCTTGCCCCTATGCTAGTTGGTGATGGTCACCTAGGTTGATCACCTCAAATTGTTCCTCATGCTTCTCAGGAATAACCTCTATGATTCACCATAGCAAGTTAAGCTATGGGTGGCTTTTCCAACAAATCCACAAGCTCAAAATCTTCACTGTGAGGGATAATATCCCCTTATTGGATGGCATCAGGTGTTTCGCTAAGGATTGGAATGGCTGCTATGCTAGCCTTTCCAATCCTCTATCGAGGTGCCCCGTTGATTGGGGAAGCCATAGCTTGTCTCTTTTCTTAGATGGAATCAAGTGTCCCTAGGATTGGAATGACTGCTATGCTAGCCCAGACACCTTGGTCCACCCCATCCTCTAATTAGATGTTACGGCTCACCCTAACCCTTCTTGAAACAGATCCAAAAAGAGATTACCTAGTGAACCGCAACTATTGTGAGGATCTTTCCAATGGCTGAGCTCATAACCCTTGAGGTCTCCAAGCTCCACAACTCCTTGAGAAGCAATTCCACCACGTCTCCCACGAGCGTTGTTACACCGCCGCATTGCACTACGGGTCCTCGTCCCTCCTCTCACCTCACTTCACTCACACACTCGCTAGCATGCATTAGGGAGAGAGATTAGCAAGAGGATTAGCAAGAGCAAATTGCACAATGGTGGGAGAGTATGTTGTATTATGAGAGAAATTCACTTATATACATGGCCATAAGTGTTCACACTCACTTAAACTATGGTCGACCGGGCACTTTAGGCTCATAAGAGGCCTAATACTATTACAATGACTACTCTCATAATATATCCATGAAGTACATCACTTAGGACTTTATCCTAACTTGCTACCACACGCTCTTGAAGCGAGAATCGCCATAAATACTCCGTCACACCATTACGGGTGCCCGTCCAAGTTGTAACTTTGGACACTGTTGCTTCATATCTTGAATGTATGACCCTTTGGTGTATCTATCGTGACTCCTTTGATGTAAGATAATGGCGGTAGCTCTTGTTAATCCTAGAATCTCTTTTAGTCTTCTTGTGGTAGCTTCTCTTCACGCGTCCATGTCTTCCTTTAGATCTTCTTCTCGGTGTGGATCCTCTTCTTGGAAAGAGATGTTCTTCTTCTTTCATGGCTGGGGCCATGCGCTTGTCTGTCAGGTCTTCTTGCTCCATGTGAGCAACATGTTTAAATGTTTTGTTGATGACAGTTATTTTGGGCTTTTGATGTTTATCTTGTGTCATTATGCAATGCAAACCTAAATCTATGCGGGAGGTCTTACCTCTTGCCTTATTCTGGACAAGGGCAGTGTCTGATCCCATTTTTACACTGATGCAATGTGCCCAATACATAATGTGTATAGCATTCATTCTTATGCACATTCCCAAATGCAACTCTGGCTATGAATAATCTTGAATTTGAGTGAGATTTACAGGCATTAACCAAGAGTTAAATGCAAAATGATGATTACCACAAATTTATCAGCACAATTTTACCAGAAATTACATTAAATCAAGGGTAACCAATTTGTACGGAATGGTTAGAGTATCAAACCAACTCCAAATTACAATTTGACGTTATAGGGATCTGTATCAGATACCTAATGGTTAATTTGAACCCTCGATTACACCAAAATACAGTGATTAGTACTGATTAATCACTGATTAGCAAATTAATCCTTTGTTTTATGTACAGAAAATAGAGTATACGGGGAGTCCAGATCTGGGGCCTTAGACTTTAAATGAGCTCAAATGCTTTCAAGGCCATCAATAGCAATGAGTCTAGTAGAGGATTAAGCCAATAAACACAAGATTTGACCAAATATTGAATGCTTAATCTCTATTTTACCAAGGTCACCTGCAGATTTGATGAAGAGCTTGGATCTCACTGTAGACTTGATCAAATTGAATTCTGACTTCACCAGCTTGTAGAGCATGCTTGAAAACACTTGGAGCTAAGAGGAATTAGAGCAATTTGATTGGATGAAGACAAGATCTGCAATCTTCTTAGAAAAAACTACGCTGGAAAAAATCGTAATTTCTCTTGCGTCTGGCGGTGGTTTGCGCTTCTGACTCGACTGGCTGGAGCACAAGGGTGTTGGTTATGTTGGGCTAAAAGGGTTTGGCCTAATGTTGAGTGTGCAAGGAGCTAGAGCTCCTCCACTAGCTGGGGGTACAGAGGTGAGTTGAAAAATAACTAAAAATTTGATTAATTTCTAATTATCTACTAATCCTAATTAACTAGATAATGGGCTCATAAACTTGATGAATTCTAGGCTTGGCTCGGATACCATGTTGAAATTAGAGCAATGTGATGAGCTATGGTGGATTAAATACTAGAATCAACATCATTAACAAAATGATTAGTAAATAATTAAGATGTGATTAGTAAGTAATTAAGATGTAATTAGTGAGTAATTAAGATGTGATTAGTGAGTAATTAATAAATAGCTTAATATAAGCATGGATAATCAAAAACCAGCAAATTCTCATTAGGCCAATGCCTCAATTTATAGAGTTTACATCCAAGTATCTAATCCCACTGATTTCTCCTTGATTCACTCCACCTCTTTTGCTTGATTCTCTCCACCTCTTCACTTTTCCCAGAATATCTCCCAGAATATCTCGACACTTCCTAAATCTTCTCATGCTACCCTTTATTCTCTCCCAGTAGATTCTTCTCACCTTTTCACAGGTTCTCTCACATTTACAGATTCTCTTTTACAGCCTCTCACATTTACAGATTCTCTTTTACAGCCTCTAACCAAGGGCTTGTTCCCGCACACACCCTATTCACTTGTATATTTCAACAAACACAAGGCATTTTGCTCCTCACTATTAGAGGCATTAAGGATGTCTGGTTTTGAAGGTTTTCATTCTGTCTTATAGATGTCTGCTATAATGTTTTAAGCAAGGCTGCATAAAATTCTAGGAATGTCAATTCCGAGATCGATCTTTCTTTTGCCATTGCTTCACTTAGTTTAGATGAGGAACACCTTGTAGCATGATCATCTTCTAGCATGCTGTTATCTAAACGTATTGCTTCTTTACAACATTGATCGAATGTTTTCGGATTGGATACAATGAGCAAGTCATTTAAGTTGTTATATGTGAGTGCTCTTGTTGGAAGAGACTCAGTGAGTCCTTGGGCCATCCCCTTCCTAGACTAGTCAGTATTTCCAAGGTGTGGGCATCTAGGAAAGAGTTAGTACTTGTAGGATTTGTGGGAAT
Organism: Cibotium barometz; assembly: GCF_041138505.1. Classification (NCBI taxonomy): domain Eukaryota; kingdom Viridiplantae; phylum Streptophyta; class Polypodiopsida; order Cyatheales; family Cibotiaceae; genus Cibotium; species Cibotium barometz. Next base: position 27,332,045 of record NC_141059.1, on the reverse strand, counting down.
GTTAGGCAAAGCCCGGTTGAATCGAAGTGATAGGGGGTGTAAAACTCGATGACACACTTGTTATAGGCAAGGCCAATGGCATTGGGAGGTGAATTGGTGGCATAGATCTCAATGGCTCAAAGATGTCAACCATTGGGTTGAGTCCTTGTGTGATCCCTGGCAATCCCTCTATTGTGACCATGTCAGAGTGCCTAAATGCTCCTTAATGAGTAATCACGTTTTTTTTAACCTTTTATACTTTCCCACAGCCCGTTTTACAGCCTCAAGAGGCTTGGTGTACTCTTCGTTGGATCAAACGGGTGTCTGTTTACCCTAATTAGCTTAGGTGTTATACGCACGTGAACGACCTCTTAGAGATATTTTTCCAAAAAAGGCGTATGCTAGGAACTTCCCAGATGGAAGAGGAGGTCCTAAAACCTATTTTCCATCACTGTCTCAAGACCAAATTTTTTTGGAGAATATTTTCCTGTTTTGCAGCACGTTTTTAGGGTGTCCCCCCCAAAAGGAATTTTGAAAAACTCTGTATGAGAGAGTTGTAGTATTTTTGGAGTACTACAACTTTGTTTCCTTGAGTCGTTCGTGATTTTATCGTTTTAGACTCTCAAAAAGTAGCCCGAATATGGCTTGTCATCGTTTTCGCGCAGTTTTTACGATTTTTCATGGTTGTTGGGCTATTTTTTTGCCTCGATTTTCGGGTCAAATTTTGAGGCTGTTGGTCGAAGGCCAAAATGATCGATTTTGACTTCGGACAACCGAGTCCAAAGTCGAAGAGCTCGATGTCAGCTTTTCGATGAGCCCTCGAGCGCCTTTATATCAGATATACGGTTTAGGAGATGCAGGCCTCCAAATAGGGATGTTTTCCAGAGTCTTTCCCCCACCCCCCGTGAAACTCTGGTGTTTCACGCTGGACTTCACGAAAAATTAAATTTGTTTTTGTTTTTTGTTTTTTTTGGGTTCCCCCCTCCCACGTGAAACTCTGGTGTTTCACGCCGGACTTCACAAAAAATTAAATTTGGTTTTGTTTTGTTTGCTTTTTTTCAGCCACGTGAACTAGTGTTTCACGTGTGAACTGGACTTCATGTGCAATTTTTTTTCTGCGTGAACTAGTGTTTCACTCGTGAATCGGACTTCACATGGAAATTAAATTTTGATTTTTTTTAAACACGTGAACTGTTGTTTCACGTCGTGAAACGATTTTCATGCGTGAACTGGACTTCACATAGAAATTAAATTTTGATTTTTTTTCGTGTCGTGAACTAGTGTCACACCGTGAAACGGTTTTCACGTGGAAATTAAATTTTGATTTTTTAAATTTTATTTTTTCGTGTGAACTGCTGTTTCAGGCATGAACTGGACTTCATGTGGAAATTAAATTTTAATTTATTATTTATTTATTTTTTAGGTGTAGTGGGATATACAAATTTTCCTTTTGGGGGGGAATATTTTTTGAATTTAAAATGAAAGGGATATGGGCATTTTCCCAAAAAAGGTAAGTGGAATAAAAAAAGTCAACCTTTTAATGACACTCCTTATACCCTTCATAAATGACCCCCAAAATGGATAAATTGACAACTCATGAGCATCTTCTCATTGAATGCTCATTAGCCTTAATGAGTTATGTAAAAAAGTGTTTAAGAATTAATCTAAGATTAATCCTTTCACTAATCTTTGCCTCTTTTACACTAATCAAAGACTCTAATTAACCATTAATCCCTAATTAATTCAAATAATTGAGCATATCATTGGATAGAGCAAGGAAAAACTTATCTTTGTGCATCAACAATTGTGTAAATTAATCTAAATTAGGGGATTAATTAGACTCTTGATTATAGTCTCCTCTTTAAGGTAAAATTAAGCAGAGAGTCAAATTTCTCCAATTGATCAAAAGATTGATGTGATTAGGTGTTTTGATGCATCTAGATACTCTCAAAATATTCCAAAACCTCAATTTCGACTACTCATATGATCAATTTTGACCCCAATTAACATATTTTCTCAATTTTTGGCCTCTTGAACAAGATTAATCACCCTTAATGACAAAAACCAGTCCATTAAGAGAAATTAGTCAAATTCAAGGATTTTTTGATGGTTTTAAGAAGTTTTTTGAAAGATTAGGCTACTCCTAATACTTGCTAACACTCTAATCCAAACAATTTCAACAAAAAACACATAATTAAACTAAAATTAATGATCTTAGATCTATGTTTAAAGAGAGCTAACATTCACTAAAAATTGTAGTCTATTGCATTGTCTGATGCAATGGATACAAACTAAGCCTAATACAAACTATGTGCAAGCCTAAGAACATGAAAAACCACCAAAACAATAACAAAAATAACAAATTAATCTAAAAATTAAGCAAAAAGCATTCTTTTCAAAAACAAAAAAAGAGAGCTATTCTACACCAAATCTCACACAAATCCACATCTTTTTTAATGGAAAACCAAATCACCATCAAATCCACATCTTTTTTTATGGAAAACCACTAAAAAAGATAATGGGCAATGGGTTATGCGTAGATTAGAGACAAAACAATGGAAAAAGCTAAGGGATGGCTCGTCACAGTAGCGGCGCCAAAAATGTTAAGGCTCACCCTAACCCTCCTTGAAACACATCCCCAAAAAGAGATTACTTGGTGAACCGTAGCTATCGTGAGGATATTTCCAATGGTTGAGCTCGTAACCCTTGAGGTCTCCAAGCTCCACACTCCTTGAGAAGCAATTCCACCGCGCGTTATCACACCGCCGCATTGCACTACGGGTCCTCGTCCCTCCTCTCACCTCACTTCACTCACACACACTCATTAGCATGCATTAGGGAGAGAGATTAGCAAGAGCAGGACTCAATTGCACAATGGGAGAGTATGTTGTATTATGAGAGAAATTCACTTATATACATGGCCATAAGTGTTCACACTCACTTAAACTGTGGTCGACCGAGCACTTTAGGCTCATAAGAGGCCTAATGCTATCACAATGACTACTCTCATAATATATCCATGAAGTACATCACTTAGGACTTTATTCTAACTTGCTACCACACGCTCTTGAAGCGGGAATCGCCATAAATACAAGGCAAGGGCTATGAATCAGTGACATGTCTTAGTGGATTGTCAACGAGTCATCCACCACTAGAAGGCTTTGTATTGTCCTAGATTGGCTATAGCCTAGAGCAAAGTGTTGAGTTGTTGGTGCATATTTGAACTAGTGTAGAGTAGATTATGGAAGGAGACTTCTATTTTAGATTGATGGAGGAGAATAACCATGGAGAGGGGTGGATGCCTATCATTGTGGTGGATGGTTCCACTGGGGACTCCTCAAGCATAGGTGAAGCAGTTTAGAAATCTTGCACAGCTTGTAGGAACACATGATTCTTCCTTTTGAGACTTATGACTTAACTTTAGCGCCTCTAGCTTATGCTTGAGTTGAAATAGTGGGTCGTCCAGGGGTAGAATGGTAAGAGTTCAAAAACCCGTGCATTTTTTAGTTGTGAGGCTAACTCCTAAAATTCTTGCAAGATGGTGTGATTGGTCTACTTTATTGGATCTTCTATTAGGTTATCCTAGGCAAAGCCTGCATCACCCACTCATGCATTATAAATTCCCTTCGGTAGGCTGGTAGGCAAGACACCAATATAGTGGTTTGTATCATGAGCTCTACTACACTTTCCTAGGCAAGAGGTTCAGCTTCCCCAATTCTTGTAGAATGAGGTCTTCATAGTTGCCTGACTAGAACATCCTAAGAAAGGTGTCCCTCATGGTGGGCGAATCTACAAAGTGATCCATAGGGAACTAGCTAAGCCATTTGTCATCAGCAAAGCCTTCCAATGTGGAAGGAAAAAGTACCACATATAAGCATCCTCTTGGTCCCATCCCCTACTCTTGCACATGGCCAGGAAGCATCGAACATGGTCGTCCTTGTCTTCCATGCTAGAACCTTTGACCTAGCCTAGCATGGTAGTCAATGGTTCTAGATCTAGGTGGGTTTCCACCCGTTTGTTTGCTAGTAGGATTTCCTAGATTTACATGTTCCATGGGAAGGGGTGACGGTGGGTTTCATGGTGGTACCAAGTTGCTTAGCCTCCTATGATTGTAATGGGGAGAGAGGACTTTGGATTAAACTGACTTGGTTGTCACAAGAATGAGTATTGGGCATACAGAGAACACTCAATGTAAACTTATAAAAAGAAAGCTAGGAACTCCTGCTGTTAGTTCCACCAAGCATGCCAAATTTTTAGTGTACCTATGTGTGTGCGTCCTCGATGTCCCTCTTCATGTGCGTGTGCAAAGAAGGCAGCATTCAGAAGAGGAGAGTACCTATTTGCTCTAAAAGTAGGTCAAGTTGCCTAGGTGCACTAAGAAGAAATGGTGGTTCACTCTTGGATAGTACTATGTCCATGGGAGTCATGAGATAGAATAGAAGGAAGTAGAGATGGCATAACACACTTACTTAAGCAATACTATGTCCATGGGAGTCATGAGATAGAATAGAAGGAAGTAGAGATGGCATAACACACTTACTTAAGCAATACTTAATTAAATTGGACAAGCAAGGATCAAGTAAGGAACAATGCATAATAATAATGTACTTCACTTGTATTACTACCAACCAACAATTTTAGAAACACCAATCATTGCACCGACACTTAGTAGTCACAATGAGGGATAACATAGTCTACTTAGGATGTAATGACATGGTGTGAACACATAACTCAAGTAGTGGGATAACACAGAGTAGCCTTACAATAGACAAGGTTAAGCTACATGATGATAGCCTCTATCCCCTTTGAAGGGTAGAATGCCTTAATTCTGGAGAGTCACGAAGATATCATTTTGTGACTGTTGGTGAGCATCTCCTGTGTTTGGAAGGTGCCAAATATGACACACTTCTCCTTTCTTGGGGTGCGGTGCCTTAGAGTGGTGCCCTCCAGAATCTTCACGTTGGAGTGTCCACCACTGGACTGTCCACTTGGAGCATCTTGGACTACAACACTATATACCACTATAACACCATAACATTGTACCACTATAACACCATAACATTGTACCACCGTACCACTATGACACTGTAACATCGTGGGCACACCCACCAATGGTGGCTACATGTTTAAACATACTTTGAGATGAATCTCTGTATAGTGTCCATTGTATATGACATAGCCTTCAATTTTTTTCCATAGAATTACAGTCCTTAAGTGCATCCATCATCTAAAATGATTATCAATTGAATATAACATTATAGGCATAAATAATGTCATAAGTTTAAATACATTTGTAAAGGTTGAATACCTTTGTAACCATATTTAATCAAGTAAAGGTTAAGTAAATTTATAACCAAGAAAAGATTGAAGCCAAGCAGAGTAAATATTATTAAGGCATTGCTATATTTAGCCAAGAAAAGGTTGAAGCCAAGTAGAGTATATATTTTAAGGCATTGAGCCTTATATGGTCCTATCCATGCAAATTTCTAAGAAAATCTATCTCAATTTGCCTTTAAACTAGCTAAAGGTAACCTAATGGAGAATCTTGCATTGCAAAGTCAAGGCTTACATAATCTAGGCCTTACTTATATTGTGAAAGAAAGTGCAAGGCATCTTATATATAAAATCTACCACTTGTTAAAAATGTTAACTAAGGTCAAGAAGAAGATATATCTAACTAGGTATGTACAACTATAAAAAGAGAGAGCTATTTACACAAGGGTAGGAATACAATGAGTACAATGAGTAGGTTTAAACACAAGGTGGAAGAGGCGATCTCTCGATGTCTTATTGTAGTAGACGAGCCAAAAGTCTTTGATTCTTGATTATTTTAGAGCTTGGAAAAAAGAGGAAAAAAATAAGTTTAATGACTAATTAGTGTAGCTAATGATTTTGCTAACTAGAGTTATCCTAGGATGCATAGACGATGAAGGGATGACGACGATTGGCTCTGATACCAAATTAAATTTCATGCCTAGAGAGGACTAAGGTGTGTAGAAATGGATTAGCAGAAACATTTTAACGTAATAAGAATGCAAGAAAGAGATTAGGGTTAATGATAAAACTATGACATAATGATAAGATAAGAGATTTAGCAAAAAGCTCATATGACATTTTAATATAATAAGAATGCAAGGAAGAGATTAGGGGTAATGATAAAACTATGGCACAATGATAAGATAAGAGATTTAGCAAAAAGCTCATATGACATTCCATCAGATACATGACCTTTATATAGGCTTGAGTACATCTCCATTATCCACTAGCTGCTCATATTCTTGATTAAGCTATCCCTAATCCTTCCTAAATTTAAATACCACTTCCCTTGAAGTGAGCACCCACTTGGACCTTTTCTCACCTTCTTCCAGGTGCCTTCTTTTGGCTTCCCTTTGGTTTGGACATTCCACATGTCCCTTCAGATTTGGGCCTCCTTTAAGCCTTTGAACCTTAGTCCTTAGTCCTATGACTAGTAAAACACTCATTTGTGGGTCACATAGCACTCCCCCTTGCTCCTAATATTTACCCAAAATCACTTGCTATTTTTAACAAGTATTTCACATGTTCAATGGCTATCTGCTTATGTTATGAGAATGAACTTTAAGCTCTCTTAAAAATATTATTCTACCCTCTTAGATAATTTGGGGACTCTTGGATTATCTTTGTGTTATGCCAAATTATGTTAATATCATGGGTGAAGCCATTGTAAATATTAATACATTTGGTGTACATTGAGACGTATGTTTTGGGGCCTCCAATGTTTGTTACACTTGGCTTGTATGGTAGGGCGATTCTTGGGTTACTTATGCTTGGCAAATATGTGTGTGGTGATAGTTTGTATGCTTATGGAATATTTGTTTATCAATTTATTGTTGGATATTTTATAGGTGAAGAGGATTTAAAAGATTGAGGAGGATGTGCATATTATTATTTGATAGCACACATTTTTAGAAACAAGCTTTGTATATATTTGTGCTAGCTTGTACACATTTTGATTTAATTTGGAAGCTTAGATTTATCAAGCTTAGGCTTGAATATTCAAACTTTAATACTTTTGTAAAGCGTTATATGCTTAAACCCTAGCCTTAATTTATGGACACTCTATTTTGAGCATAAGAGAGTGCCATGCAAGGAAAATCACACTTTTTGTATTTTTGGAGGCTATGGCCTATTCTTGGAATAAAATTACATAAATATTCATGTGTGGGGAGAGGCCACACACATGAGGGGAGAAGATTGTACTCATCACTGTGTCACTTTCATGAACTAAGTATTTTTGCAAGTTATTTATTCAATTCTTGAATATGTTGAACTTATAGTTTTTGATGCGTTATTTGGGTTGAAAAATATATTTCTTGCAAGTCTCTATATGTGGTAAACCACTCTACATAAACCAAAAGCCATCCTTCTTCATGAAAAATGGTTTTTCCCAGCTCTTAACCTCTACATCATCTGACCATACGAATGGAATCAACTATTGAAGGAGGCATGGGCTCAATTATTAGATTGCTAAAGCAATTGAGGTGTCAGAATTGTATAATGGATGGCTATGGTGGGCTCTCAAATTAATTTTGAAGAAGAAGAGGAAATCATTTTTTTTGCAAGCTATTAATATTTTAATTAAATATTAATTAAGCATGATTCTGAAAGAAAAAGAATTAAATCTCTATTTATTATTCTTCTCCCTCCATCACGAATCAGCGAGACGGTGATAAAATCAACATTGGAGAGATTTTTCTTTCTTTCTCTTTCTTCCTGCGGCCATCATGGGCCTACAGCATGGCTGGTGAAATGAAATCAAGTAAGAAGTATTTAAAAGCTTAAGTTAAAACTTTATAAGCTTCAAATCATAAATCTTTAATAATATTTAAAAGCTTATACTCTTATAAGCTTTAGATTCTCTCATAAGCTACAAGGATTATATATATAGAAAAGAGAGCTCTTCAATCTCCAGCCTGCATAAGATATGCAAAAACATTTTAGAAAATTTAATTTAACCCTTTGAAGAATTGGTAAGCCTCTTGCAAGCAAGATTTGGGCAATACCAAAGGGGGGTAAAAATAAAATTTTCAGAGGTACTCTTCGCAAAGTTCCACATCAAATCATAGCTTTCGGCAAGATTCTTCAATGCCCTACAAATTCAAAGTGGCTTTAAGATCCTGCCAAAGTCGACCAAAAACTCAAGACTCTTGACCATGCTCGGAATTCATTCGGAATTGTTGTAAAGGATGGTCCTAAGATCAACCTTTTGACACGGTTTAAGGCATATCAAGAGCTAAAGTTTTTTGTTTTATTTTATTTATCTGTCTAGCTATAAAGTGACAGTTGCATTTCAGGGAACTAAGTATAATTGCACTAAAGAGGTTAAGAATCTAGATTTGGAAATGGACTCATTGAAAGAAAAGAGAAAATTGTAGACCCTAAAAAGATCGAAAGTATTGTGCTGGCCCAAACCATATGATATTCTTGAACTTCAATCTTTTCTTAGCTTGTGTAGCTACTATAGGAAGTTCATTAGAAATTTTACATATATTGTACATCCTTTAACCTAACTTCTTAAGAAAGATAGACACTTTGACTAGACTAGTAAATAGGACCATTCCTTTTCTGAGTTTTAAGAAAGCTTTCTCATGCACTAGTTCTTATGCTACCTGATTTTTAATGACCATTCTTTGTGGTAGTTAGTGATGTAACTCGACAAGGTTTTGGTTGTGTTCTTATGCAAGATGGACATCCCATTGCCTATGAGAGTCGTAAGCTTAAACTAGTAGAAAGAAATCATAGTACATATGACAAGGAATTAGCTACTGTCATTCATACCCTAAGACTTTGGAAACATTATTTAATGGGATCTGAATTTTTAATCAAAACTGATCAGCAACAACTGATCAGCAAAGCATTTGTCATTTGTTGACCCAACCTTTGATTTTTGACCCGCCATATCAAATGGGCTTCATTTACTCCGAGTTTCCAACCCTTATCAACTAGGGAAAGAAAACATTGTAGCAGATGCTTCAAGCAGACGTCCTAGTGTGCATAACATCTCTATGATTGAGAGTGAACCCTTGAGTCCTATGAGAGAGTCTTCTGAGAATGAGCCTAATTTCTCAGACATTTGGATCAAGCTTAGAGATAATAGCTAGAACCCTATTGGTGATTACTCAGGTCATGATGGTTACCTTTTCTTTCAGAAGAGATTGTGTATTACACAATCTTTTAGATAATTTATATTGGAGGAAATGCATCAACCACCATACATGGGTCATCAAGGTGTTTCTGCTACAATTAGTGTCTAGAGAATTCTTTTGGCCTTATCTTAATAAAGATGTAGCAAAATTTATGGTTGAATGTTCTATTGTCAGAAAATTAAAAGCTATGAAGGAAAGACCTAAGGACTTCTCACACCTCTACCAATCCCTAATGATACTTGGGAACATATATCAATGAACTTCATCACGGGTTTGCTAATGATGGGTGTTAGGATTCAAGGGGTGGGCCTTTAAATTCTATATATTCATGCTTTGGGATATCTATGATAGTTCTAGACTTTTCTCAACCTCTACTTGAGGATCAAGAGCCGTCTTTTTTGGCTCTTGATCAAGGTATGTCAAGCATAGGATGTCAACAGTAGGACTTTCTCCTAGCTATATGTTGTAAGGATAGTTTTGAAAGAAACAACTTTAGTTAATGCTTTCAACTTAAAAAAACTGCTTAAGCTAGTCGGGGAGCATGTCTTGTGGAAGATAATGATATTATCACCATTCGGCCAATATATTCTTTCAAGACTTAGTCTTAGACTCTTCCTTGTCGTCCGGATCTGCCAACCTACTCGTTCGTACAGCCACTCAAGTCTAATTTTTTTTTGATTTTTTAAAAATTTAGTCCAAACTTGACTAGCATGCTCCTTGGGCTTGTAGAGGCCCCAGAAGAAATTTTGGGCTGATCAGAGCCCTTGAAATTCCCCAAATGTTAGCATAGATTCAGACGCCAGTTGGGGCACTTCTAGGGCTCTGATAAGCCCAAAATTTAGAGCCTTGGAAATGTCCCAAATGCCAGCACAAATTTAGGACCTTAGACATCAGGAAGGCTGGGGCACTTCTAGGGCTCTGATTAGCCCAAAATTTCTTCTGGGACCCCCAGACACTAGCCTTCAGTTAGGGTACTTCTAGGGCTTTGATCAGCCCAAAATTTCTTCTGGGCCTCTATAAGCCCCAAGGAGCATGCAAGTCAAGTTTGGAACAACTTAGGGGAAAAAAATTCTTAACATTTTTTTTCCAAAATTTACCTTCTTAGCTTCATCTTGCTCCTTCACCAACAGTGCCTCGAGGTCACTCCCTCGAATAGGCCTCCCTTCTTCACTTCCCACCGTTGGCATCGCATGTTGTCGAGGCCCGAACATCTCCTGTTATAGCCTTTCAAAATTTACATCTGAATCTCATATTTAGGAGGATCTTCTTCAAATGATTTCTGTTCTTGGGTGATGGTTGATACGTCATCTAAGCTGCTACCATCGTAGCAACCGACTTCATTGACAAAACAGGTGGAGCATCATGTATGCTAAAGTTAATGAATTCATCCCCAACATCTTGAATAAGTGTACAATACAGCTCATCTTCCCTCATGTCTAGGAGCTCCAAAACATCATGCATCAGGCAGGTACTCCTCACCCTTTATGATGATGGGTGTCACAATTCAAGGGGTGGGCCTTTAAATTCTATATGTTTAGGCTCTTGGATGCCTATGTGTGATAGTTCTAGAATTTTCTCAACCTCTACTTGAGGATTAAGAGCCGTCTCTATTAGCTCTTGATCAAGGTATGTCAAGCATGGGATGTTAACAACAGGGTCATCATATTCAGGTTGTTCTGCCTGAATGTCCATTCATAGAATGTAAATTGCAAGAGCAATATCTTGTTCAATCAAATTGGTTGGAATATGCTATTCAAAGGAGGTCCGGGGAGACGTGCTAAGCCTCTTTTGATAACTTTCTTGTGGCTATCTCCACTCTTCATGGAGAAGACGAATTCCACAGGGTTCCACATAGAAACAGAGTTAGGAATGGAGAAGGCAATTTTATCATATCCCAATCAAAACTCTGCCAAGATAGAGTTCTCATGCTCTAGGGTAGATAGAAAGCTCTCCAGCTCTATGTTCTTACAAAATCTAGCATAACTTGAGTTTGTGAGGTGAGCATAGCAAGTGTGACTAATCCACTCATCAAAGGCTACTCCAGGAACAACCATGGTGATATTTAAATATGCGAGAAAGAGTGAGAAATTGCACGCGAGGAAGGCTAGAGAGTGAAAGCAAGTGAAGGTGTAATGAAATAAAGAGCTTACTTATACTTATACTCACTTATATTTATATTAAAAACTTACATCAATATTTAGATTTATAATTAAACTTACATTTATACTAATATGAAATTATACATATACAGACTTGTAATCAAAATATAAACATATTTACTTTTTACTTCATGCGTAGATTTAATTTACACTTCTACTTATTTTCCAATAACTTAAAAATTGCTCGAATGAACACAAATTTTAGAAAAGACAAAAATTTATGTCATTAATTTGAGATGGGGAATGCTAAAACTACTCCACAATCTCAATGTTATGAGGGGCAATACATTGCTTCCATGTAATAGACTTTTCATATTTACTCCTAGCGTGAAATAGAAGTTTGTAGGAGGATCATTTAACATTAACGATATGTCTTGTCTAAGAAAGGCTAGAGGCTAAATACACTCCACGTTGGATGAAATTGTATCATGGCCCTCCCAAAGAACAACCAAATCCACCGTAGTAGAGTGTGTGGAATCCTGTAAATCTTGATCTAAGCTTAGCTGATCACCTCTTAAGAGTCTCTATCTTCTATACCTAAAACGCATATATAACGTTTGTAGAGCAATGAAGTACCTACTCATCAAAACAAACAACATTAGTAAAAGCATATTTTTAGCGAGGACGATCACATTCATTCCAACTATATTCATTACAATTCTCACCTAAAGGTGATATCCGACTTTGTGACTACACTCAATTGTATCATCGTGTGATAAGTTCTCTTTGTAGTCCATTGATTACCCAAGAAATGTGTCATCTAGCCAATCGGTTGGACTTTTGCAAGCATAGGTGATTATAATTTTCCTCAGTTCTTCACAAGATGCAAAAAAATAGACAACACAATCTAAAGGAAAAAACCAGCTTAAGTGAACATCTTTTGAGCCTGTGGTGGATGGATGGTTTCATTGTAGCATGCACATCGTAAGCTCATCAACTCCACAATAAGATCAACAAGCCAGGGCACTTTTCTCCCACTGGGTTTTTCCCCTCGGCTATATTCGGTGATTGGCACCAATAACAAATTTTATTCTTTTCTGTTTGTTAATAAACATTTTGCAGAGATCTCAGCTAAACAAGAGCATACAAACACGCCCCAATATTCCACCTACCGTGCACACAAATTAGGAAGGGGGAGACATGCAATGCCTACAAAGAGCAAAGAGAAGCAATCTGCACAACATCAGCAATACATCAATGCAAACGCATAACATCAATGAGCACTACAACAGGTGTATTCAAATCATAATCTTTTGTTCTTTATGTGCTTTTAACTTTTGGATATATTGTTTGCATGTTCACACACATTTGGCTGGTTTAAGTTTTAAATTGGTTGTTAAAATGTGGTGAGTGATTTCTAGATTCTTAGAGGACTTAGTAGAAGGTATTTCTATTTGAAGACAGTGTAGGATATATACCAACGGAGTATGCCAAGTTTTTATGCTCTCGAAGTATATTAGTTATCCCTAGTGATAGCTACCTCTTAGGTATGGGGGCTAGGTGCTAGGATTAATAAAAAATTTACGAAAATCATGCCCTAAAAAATATATACAAGTGAATCGAGACATGACGTGTCTACAGCCATGTGGAATGCTTGGTAGGACCTGGGGTTGTCTTAGCACCTTGGGGCCGATGCCTTGGTTTCCATGGGGTGAACACTGACGTCTAAAAGATTAAGAAAAAACCTTCAAGGACTCTATCGCCTTGATAGATGCTGGTAGGACTCTGGGGTACATTATGGGCCCTCGAGACCGATGCCCTCATCTTCATGGGATACTCCTTATGTCAAAAAGAAAGAAAAGGGTCTGTCGCCCTTGAGATACTTAGCGGCCTTTAGATTCTCTTGGCGGAGGTCTCTTGGCCATTGCTTGGGTCTCATTGGGGGATGGAACCTTCCTCTTTATTCCTCTTTTACACACACACCCCAAAAGAAAGAAAGAAAGAAAAAAAAGAGGTCCAATCACCACGTTAGAGCACATAAGTGCCATCAAAATGTCATCAGGTTAACATTCAGTCATGGGTAGAACACAAGGAAGAAAGTTGGGGTTAGAGCACATAAGTGCCATCAAAATGTCACCAAGGAAAGCTACACCTCTCTAGACAAGCCTAAATCTAGGATTAATTAATATAATTGCTAAACAGTAAAACATTTATAGGCGGAACATGATACTTAATGAACACAAACAAAAGAGCGCTGCTTATATAACACATAGACTAGATTGTATTAAAGTTGGTTGTTGATATACATATAACTAGTTGCACTCTGGTGGTGCACCCTTCATTAGGAAAAATATAGACTCACAAAAGGGCCCTCTAAGAAAATATTAAAAAAAGAATAGCCTAGCCAATGAGAGAGCTGGGATTCCATATCCATGTAACATGGATATTTTTGCATCTTCTGCCCACCAAATCTTACAAGATCAAGCTAGTGGAACATAATATTGGGACCAAATATTAAAAAACTATATAAATGTTAGATGTGCCTTATGGTCCTCACAATAAAATATTATAGCGTCATAGTAGTGAATGTTCCTTCTCAATCACGAATTTCTTTCCCTCTTTCACTTTTCACGCTTTGATTTCCCCCCCTTTTCACTTTTCCTCCTTTTTTCTCTGTAGAATTCGATCTTATCATATTTCACGCTTCCTTGCTTTGTTTCTCATAAAAATTTACTATAAGAATCTTCTCTAATACGTATATCTTATGGTAAAATTTAATTTCATTTAGATGTAATCTCTTTTTGAAGGTAGTCTTTATTCTTTGTTCTTTTAGGAAAGAAATTGCAAATAGGTTTCTCTTTAGTATGTTCATATTTTGGTAAAAAAATTTCTCCTTTGAATAGAAGTTCAATGAGGTAATGCTAATTTCTCATGGTATTCATAAAGTTAGTCCTTCTTCTCTTGTTTTTTTGGGCCAAAATTTACAGTTTGCATCCTCTCTTGTATGTTGTTCTTATGCAACTATGGAGACTAATTCAAAATCTTTGGTATTGGACTCTAGTTTTTGAAGCTTTGGTGTTGGTCTCTAAAATTTTTAAGTTTGGGGAAGGAAAAGATAATAAGCAATTTTTTTACCTCTTTTTATTCAAAGTTTTCTAATTTTTAAATTGTAAGTTTTTTATTTTCTACTTTTTGGAAATCTTGATGATGTAATATATTGATAATATATGAAATTTGTGTCTTTGCTCTTTATAGGTTTTGAACCTCTAAGTTTTGTTGGTTTGGAGACTACTTGGGACTCTAGCAAAAAGAAAATAATCAAGTTCAATCCCTTTTTATTTTAGTTTATGAGAGCAAAATTATTAATTTTGACATGTTGGTTAATACAATGGCTTACATTGAGGTATCATTTTATTAATGTTTATCTATTTTATAAATTTGTTTCTTTACTATAGATGTCTCAAAGAAGGAAGAATAAAAGTAATATACACACTGTGGAGGCTTTTAATCAGAGAGATGAGGAGGAAAAATGTATTCCTAAACAATACAGTAAATTCACTTGGGTCTTAATGCAACCAAGCACTCGAGGCTCTTTCAAAGTAAAGCTACGAGACACAAGTGATTTATCGAAATATTGGAAAGGTAGAATATTAGAGTTTAGAAGACAAATGGATGGTGAAACTATGAGAACAGAAGTTCTTGTTCAACACGTATATTTGCACAAACAAATCCGCTTGCATTCAGATAATCAAATTCCAAAGCACAAGCTAAACAATGAATATAAGGTTTTTTTAATCAGTATAGTTGTTTTTATTTTCTGATTCTAAAGCACATGATGTTTTTGAGTACTATCATGGTCAATGCATGGTGGACATGTATCTCGCCAAGTATCCATCAGGAGGTATCTGGTCATAGAACAATGAAATTTAGAAACTTCAAACTTTATACACTCATATCCATCATTACAATCCCAATCAAAAACATTGTAGATAAGATCATCTCGAAAAGAACACAATCCTCTAAAGGCATAAGGAACCACATTAGTAAATGTGAGACTATTCAAACACTGATCTACCAAAGATCTTCAATTGTAGTGTTAATGTCTTACCTTTGGTTTTGGGTATGTCCTTCTTAAGAGGTGGGAAGGTTAGCAATTGTCGAGGAATTTGAGCAAGATAAGAGGATTTAGGCATTGAAGTGCTAGAATCTATGCTCAAAGGAGACTCATGTAAAGTTGGATTTGTCTTAGGTACAGAAGTTGATGGTGGAATTGTGTAACAACAAGGAGAAATTGGGACAACTGCTTGGTGATTCAATACATGTTTTGGGAAGGTCAACACAAGGAGATTTGTAGGTGCTATCACAACCACCTATCCTATCTTGAAGAGGTTGTGTTGATTTCCTTTGCACCCACTGATATGGAAAACCAAGGGTGGCTTTTGGAATCTTATTGATACACTCTTTTACCTCTAGTAAACCATGGCATTTGGGAAGCCAAAGTGCTGTTGCACCCTCATAATAGCCTTGTGCTTTAAGAACATGCTTTGGGACCCAATGAGTAACAATCTGAGGTTTAGGCTTGGAAAAGATGTGCTTTTTAGGAGGCTTAGCAACTAGGCTAGATGGTACAACTAGGCTTGGAAAAGATGTGCTTTTTAGGAGGCTTAGCAACTAGGCTAGATGGTATAACTAGGCTTAGCAACTAGGCTAGATGGTACAAGTTTATATGCATCTTTGGGTAGCCAAATTGATAATTCCTTCTTGCCTGGCCTTCTTTGAGTAGTGACTAAAGTAGTTGGAACATGCCAGCCACATGGCCCTCACTTGAGGACTCATCGATTATCCACATCATTTGTGTTGGAGCTTCAAGAGCAAATTTTGAAGCAGATTTTGAAAGTGGGTTGTGTAAGGTAGAAACACCACCCTTTTGACATGATAAAGCTCGTGGAGTAGCAGATCCCAGGATGCAATCAGAATCAATTTACAATTTGTATTGTCTATTTTTCCAATCTAATGAACAATTGGTAGCACTTAACCATGATCGACCGAGAACAGCCTCTACCACCACTGCCTTGGACTTACTTGCCACATAAAAGGGAACTGACATCTGGTGATCCTGAATGGACATCATAATGACACATTTTTTCTCTATAGGGTTATCTTCACCTGAGAAGCTTCGTAAGCCAATAAGAATGTGCACAAGTGTTGGTTGTCCCAAGGCTATCCATGTGTCAAACGAGAGAACATTATAATCTGCACCAGAGTCAATTAAGGTAGAGACAAAGTAGGTAGTCTCATGAAGATGAAGACACACTTGAATATTGAAAGGATCGACATATTGCTCATCAGTAGCCAACTGTAAGGCCAACATAGAAGCCTTGCGATGCTTCTTGGCTTTTGCAACTCTAGCTTTAGCCTCTTCTTGAGCCTGACGTTTAAGTAGGTCATGTGCTTGTTTTCGTGTGTGTGCAGCATGCATTTGTTGAAGCATGGCTTCAGTTAATGGTTCATTGTATTTCTTGAGACGACTTCCATTAATGAAGTTAGGCATTTGCTCACCTTCTAGTGTCTCTAAACGCACTGCACCACTTGGAGTAAGCTCATTAATCACAAACGGTCCTAGGCCACGTTTCTTGAGCTTTCTCTTATGCTTCTTAAGTGTGTACAAGAGCACAAGGTCCCCTTTTTTTGAATCGGCCAGATGTTACATTTCTATCATACCATTGCTTTTGTCTTCTCTTCTCGGCATACATCCCCATTACCGCCAATAAGCGGGTCTCATCAAGCTTTTCCAACTCATCAATGCATTGTGAAAGCTCATGACCAGTCCAGTCCAATTGTTTAGCAACTTGTAGAGTAGGTACAAGAAATTCAATGGGAAGAATTGCATCTAGCCCAAAAGCAAGCTCAAATGGGGTTGTGCCCATAGATGTTTTATAGGCTGTTCTATATGCCCAAAGAACTGAGTGCAACTTTTGCTCCCAATTAGTCCCATGTCCCTCAACAATCTTTGTGAGTGCTGTGTAGAGAATCTTGTTAGTTGTCCATTGGTCTGGGGATGATAGGGTGCAAAACGCTTGTGAATTACCATAAATTCTTGAAGCAAAAACTCTATGACCTCATTCACAAAGTGCACACCTTGATCACTAACGATTTCAATAGGTAAGCCATAGCGTGTAAACACGTACTCATACAAGAACTTGGCTGTGGTTCTGGCATCATTTTTAACTGTAGCCTTTGCCTCTACCCATTTGGTCAAATAGTCAGTTGCGACTATAATATATTCGGCATGCGTGTGACAAGCTGGAGGTTTAATGGGACCGACAAAATCAATACCCCATTTTGCAAAAGCACGTGTGCTTAACATAGGCCGCAATGGCATATTGTCCTTTGTGATGGGAGGTTTGGTCCTTTGACAATCGTCACAACGTTTTACATATTCTTCGGCATCCATTTGTAAGGTTGGCCACCAAAGCCCAGACCACCTAATCAACTTAGCTGTGGTATTGCCCGAAAAGTGTCCACCCCCAACACCTGCATGTGCATGAGTCAAGATTTTCAAGTAGTCAGCTTCACATACACACATGCGTAAGTTGCCATCCTTGCCCCTCTTGTAGAGTTGGCCCTCTATCAGCATATAGTTTGCTGCTTCAACTTCAATAGCATGCTTTCGATATTTAGGAATTTTTTGATCAGTATGACCATGCTGAAGATAGTCCACAATATACTTACTCCAACTTGGTGTAGTTGAAATTTGAAATAATGTGACATTATGAATTGGCTGTTGAATTTGACATGAAGCACAGTTACGAACAAATTTTTTAGCATCCGCATGCATGGTAGGCCACCATTGCCCATCCTGAGATATACGTCGCACACAAGTAGTAGCTGATGCATGGATTCCACTGATACCCGCATGTGCCCATTCCAAGATCTCATATTGGTCAGGGTTAGGTATAAGCCGCAACACTCCATCATTACCCTGACGATATAATCTCCCTGAGATTAACTTGAATGGTCGCCATAGGTCCACATTAGGACCCGCTAGTTGTATCTGCCCACTTGTCAAAATTTCTAAGATGGATTCAGACCATTTAGGAGCTGTCTCTACAAGGAAAAGTGTTGAATCTAACATATCATCATCCACACCCACCACAGGAGCTTCACCAGAGGTGATTCGAGACAAATGATCTGCCCTAAGATGAGTTGTTCTTTTTCGGACTTCCACTTCAAAATCAAACTCAAGAAGGATGACAAACCACCTCACAATTTTTCCAGTTGCACAAGGCTTATTCACCAAATATAGCAATGCTTGATGGTCCACAAAAAATATGAATTTGTTTGCCAAAAGGTAATGGCGAAACTTTTTCACTGCATATATCATGGACAAACCTTCTCTTTCTGTTGTAGTATAATTCTTCTCAGCATTGTTCAACTGTCGACTAGCATATGAGATTGGAAAATCCTTATTATGTTCTCCTGATTGAGCCAAAATACATCCAATTGCAAAGTTTGAAGCATCAATATGGACATGAAAGATTTGGTTCCAATCTGGTGCCCGTAAGATGGGTGCAGTCACTAATGCTTGCTTCAACTTTTCAAAGGATTCCTCACACTCATCAGTCCAATTAAACTTTACAAGAAGAGCATATAATGGTCTGGCTAGGACAGCGTACATGTAGATGAATCGACGATAATAGCCACAATGTCCCATGAATATTTATACCCCTTTAGGGTTGATAGGCCGAGGTAATGAGACAATGACATCAATTTTATCCATATCTGTTGAAATCCCATTGCGAGAAACAATATGGCCCAAAATTTTCCCTTGTCTTACCATGAATTTGCACTTGTCAGGATTCAAGCATATACGATAAACTTGACACTTTTGAAACACAAGTCTGAGGTGTTCTATATGATCATCACGCTCTTGTGAGTGTAACACATAAATCATCCATGAAGATCTCAAGAAATTGCCTAAGGTACTCCTTGAATACATGACTCATTAACCGCTGAAAGGTTGCTGGTGCATTTGTTAGACCAAACGGCATAACATGATAGGCAAAGATGCCATCTTCAGTAGCAAAAGCTGTCTTGTGTGGATTCTTTGGATCAATTGACACTTGACTATAACCGGAGAATCCATCCAAGAAACTATATGCCTTTTTCCCTGCAACTCGTTCTAGAACATGATCCGTGATTAGAAGTGGGTAATGATCACGTATAGTAGCTGCATTTACCTTCTTTAGGTTTACACATACTCGAAGTTTTCCATTTTTCTTGGGCACCATTACAATAGGGGAGACCCATTCAGTGTGTTCAATCTCATAGATAAATTCTGCCTCTAAGAGCTTGTCTATTTCTTCTTTTATCTTTCGTGCAAAATTCTCATTGTAGGTATAAGGACATTGCTTGGAAGGCTTTGCATCCTCTCGCAATGGAATTGTATGCTGACATATGCTTGGATCAACTCCTTTGAGGTCTTTATAACTCCAAGCAAAAACATCGCGATACTCCTTTATTGTTTGAATTAATAACTTCTCCTTATCTAAGGACAAGTATGTGGCAATCCACACATAGCGAGGCTCTTCTCCTGGCTTAGCGATATCAAATTTTTTTGCATCTTCTGGACCATCATATGAAACCCCTGGCATGCTTGGCTTTTGTCGCATGGGCTGTTGAAGAACAATCTTCCGATCTTGAAGAGTGTACTGTGTGAAGTTGGGGGGAATATTGAGACCTTGTTCTTGTCCACTTGAGTTGTCACTCATTGAAGACCATGCGGTTTTGAGCTCTCCTTTGCAATCTTGCATCAGATTTTTTTGTTCAACCGTTATCTTTGCACTTCCGACATTCTCTTTTGAATCGGTTTTAGACTTGAGTTTTGGTTTTTGTTTCTTCGTTTTTTTGCGATTTTTGCTAACAGTTTTTAGCTTTTCTCCTGGTTGGAATCCATCTGATCGTTTTACTTGGACATAGTATAGATATCCATTCTTTCCTGAGAAGTGAGGTGGTGGTCGAGAGTATAGATATCCATTCTATACTATCTTGTGCTTGGACATAGTATAGATATCCATTCTTTCTTGAGAAGTGAGGTGGTGGTCAAGAGTGTTCATTCTTAAACTCCTCCTTTTCTTTTTGTAGTCTCTCACGTCGTTCCCTCTCATCTTGTTTATGGATTCTCTTATGGCTCTTACAGCATTTACGTTTACGTTGGCTTCGAGGGATCTCTACTTGAACCTCCCTTCCTCTCAAGCGTAGGCATGCCTTTCCTAACTCTTCCTCAGGGATTATCACATCATTATCAAAATCAGAGTCCCATCCATCTTTCTTATCAGCATCATTAGCAGATTCGAGTGTTAAATCCTCCACTGAGACTTTCTCTACATGCAGTGCTGTTGTGGATGCATCCCCATAGTACAAAACATCTAGAAGGTCACGTGGTTGTACCATTCGTATAGGAATAATGTCATATCCATCTGAGTCACAAAATTGAATTGGCTTAGGTAAAGCACATGTCGATAATGTTGCAAGGACATGACTCCATTCTAGTGGATCAATTAAGTGCTCAGGGAAGGGTTGTGGAATGTATGCCTCATCTGATACACTTCGATTACCCTTAAGTCTCTCAGTGTTGAAATCCCTACATGAGGCTCCACACATCCACAGATCTTCTCGCCCATCTGACAATGTAACTCTTGAGCCCTCAGATGAAGCAGAATCAAACTCATCTATTGGAGACCTTGTTACATCACGATATGAGTGATTCTTTAGGTTGACCCTTGTGATGATATCATGTCGGAGGTATAAATAATTGTATCCCCAATCTTGAATCATTTGAAATTGTCGCATGAATGGTCTACCCAATATCACTTCATAGTTTGGATGTTTTCCAAAATCCACTACTGCAAAGGTGTGCCATATTCAATCCCACATGTGGTGACCAATATGTTCTCAAGCAGCCCAAGGGGATGTTCTAAGCTTCCATCTACTAGCTGCAAGTGCATCCTGGTACTCCTAATAGCTGGTTTGCCCCACTTTTCCCAGATGGACCTTGTCACAATGCCCACTCCTGCACCACTATCAAGTATTGCAGTTGAAGCTACTTTTCACACTTCTAATGGGAGGGTAGCATTTCCCTGATCGTCCTCACAAAATTTTCCTACTTTGTTGATAGGAACTGGCATAACATGCTTTGTCTCAGGGTGTATAGTACAATGATGGTGACCCTTTTGTAGCAATACCTGCTCTGACAAACATGTGGCAATATCATTCCACAACTCAGGTCGAAGCTTTATCGAGGTGGATTTTACCAGGGACACAGAAAACAACTTTAGACGCCCAAGCATCCAGGAGGAAGTTCAAACAATTGTTTCTCCTAGAAGTAAGCATACAATGAAAACCTTACCATCATATTTGGAAGAATATGAGAACTGTTCTCAAACCTTGAGGATACCCTCCATGCATAGAAGGTTGACAAAGGAGATGGATATGGGTATCGTGCAAGCTATTTTGTCAGCACCAGTGGCTTGTACCTTACCTTTGCTTGAGAATGGAGGTGAAACAATAGAGGACATATTCTCATTAATTTTCTCATGAACTGCTGCCCACATCTCATTTGCCATGTCCTCGTTAGCATCAATAACTTCATCATTGCATGGGAAGGCAAGGCTAGGTGGTGGCAGAATACCTTCTTTCAATGGGGTGGCAATTGGTGCAGACTTGTCGCTATGAGATTGTGAGATGAGCTCACTTTTCATTTCCCAACTTGATGACACTTCTGGTATGGTTTCTAATGCTGGCTTAAGAGAGGTTGGGCCCTGAGGGATAGGTGGAGGTGGTCCCTTAAGTATTGATTGAGCTTCCCTAATGAGTTGCTGATGTACAGCTAGATTGATCTTCTCCTCACGAGGGTTTGGGTATTCTTGAAGCTTCTTGGGTAACTCAGATAAAGCTGTAATGCGACTTCTATGAGCATCAATGATGGCATCTAGAGTTTCGTTCACCTTATCCACAAAAACAGAACCCCCAGAACTATCCTCGGTCGTACTAGCCTCATCTTGTTTAGCACTAGGCCCAGGTTGAGGTTGATGCTCCTCATGCGCTTCTTGGGATGTAAACGCTTGATCCTTCATGTTTTGTTTAGACACTTCTTGAGAACTAGTGGATGCACTCTTAGTTTGCTTGTTGCGGTTCTTTTTCCTCCTAGTGGTCCTTTTTCTATTGGAATGTAGGGTCTTGTCCACTAGATTTGCCTTTGCATCCCTAGTTCAAGGTGTCTCATCAGTTTGCATTTCGGCATTTCGTGTCTATGATCTAGTCATGACTCTAAGTGGCACGACATCCTCATTCTCTGATGAAGGTGGCGATGGAACTGCCCCTACAAAGTTGAGTGAGACCTTTGGTTGAGAGGTGCCTTTCTTATGTGGTTTCAGTAAACAATCCTTTGGGAAGTGTTCTACACAACACCCTAGACAATATCTTTCAATTGGTGGAAACTGTGGTACTGTTGTATTGGATCGAGCTGCTTGCCTTGAGCGATGTGGGCAATCACGAGCCCAATGGGGTTCTCTGTACTCATAACAGGGACCCATTAGTTTGGCTTCTACTTTCCTTTGCTGCCATTGACCTGAGGGGCCTGGAGTCCTAGGTTGGTAGCCGCCTAGCAACATCAAAGAATTTTGTTCCCCTGGTTGAGCCTCCAAGTGCTTGGCTTGGATATGCGGGACTTTCAAAGAGATTTTCCTTGGATGAATATGATGCATATTCCTCCTCCACATAGCCTGGGTTTACTAAGTCTCTACACATATTTGAATTGTCGTAGTCAACAACCCTCACAGGAGCAGTCCCAGAAGCAGGAGGTTGAGCTCCAAGAATAGGTCGTGCTTGCTCTTGTGCCATCGGTGGCTTACGTTCAAAATTAGTATACTGTTGATGCATTTGTGGAGTCACTCCACCCTTTGCTACTCACGCTCCTATCTCATTCTTGCAATACGAGTACATTCCTGTGTGGTGTGGGTAAAGTTCCAAGCACAGGCCTGGCACCACTTCTCTGTGGGTTGGTTTGTGACTAGAGGAGAAAAGGTATTACATTCTTCGGTTTTATGCTTTCCGCCACATGCTCCACAAAGATGAGGACCTGTAGGTAGTACACTCCTCATTCGCTGCTGTTATTGTTGTGGCTGCATGGGTGGGCGATAGGTTTGTCCCAATCTCCTTAGGTTAGCTATCTGGTCTGGATTTACTAGCGCACTAGACCCTGAACTTTGGTCATCACCCCACTGATCCCTAGGTTGCACCTCAGGGCCAGAACCATCTTGGAATTTGAAGTTATCTGTGAAATCCATAGCATCATGGCAACACTCATTGAAATTTGTATGCTTCTTTGCATAGAGATGTGTATGCAGTGTTGATTTTTTGAGTCCTTTTAAGAAGAGAGAAATTAATCGACTCTGGGTGGGCTTCTCATCTTCTGGGCAACGATTAATGTATTGCTTCATCCTATTTACACAATCTCTAACACTCTCAGTCTCGCCTTGCTTGAAAGAGTAGATGTTTGCTACCGTGTCATGTTGAATCCCCATCAAGGAAAAAGCAGCAATGAATCTCTCTTCTAGAACTCGTAAAGAAGATTTGTCTGAAGCCTCTAGTGCCTGAAACCAAGCAAGGGCCTTTCCCTCAAGAGTGAGCCCAAATCCTTCAATTTGTGTATGCTTGTCAGTTCAGCTCGAACTGCTTGCCTAAATGCTGCTACATGGTCATATGGATCTCCCGACCCTTCGTACTTCTTTACTAGTTTCTGAAGAGTTGATGGCCTTACTTGTCTTGAATATTCATCATAGGGCCTACGGCCTCTCACTCTCAGTGGGAATTGTTTCTCTCTTTGGTAAGATGGTCCACATGCATCCCAAATTGGTGTGGGTCCCCTATTACCTGTCTCACCAACCCCCTCCAAAGATCTTGTTACCCGCATTTCAGGAGGTGCATTTATGGGAGGCCGAGTTGGCTCCCCTACCCTCCGATTGTCATAGTGAGAGAAACGTTGTTGTGGTGTGATCTGTGGTCACACTTTTGGTGTAGGATAATATCTTGGTGCTAGAGTTGGGCTACTTGCAGTGGTCCACTTTGATGTTGAGGGTCCCTCTCTAATGAACTCTCGTAGGGGAGGAGCAGCAGTTTCTCCAAGAAAGGCTGTCTCTCCTGGTTTAGCTATATTTGTTGAGAACACTTCCATGAATAATGGTTGTCCTTTCCATGTGCGCTCCCGAATATCCTTCCAATCTAAGGTTCGGTATTCATTGGCCCATTTATCAACAATTCGGTTTTTGTATTCTGCAAGCTTCTCGACTACCACCACAAGTGCTAGAGGAAGATCTAGCTCTGGCAATCTAGTTGTGGCATAATATCCTTCTAAAGAGTCCTTGAAGTGGGTCATCTTGTAAGACCTTTGTCACTGGAATTTGTCGTACAAACTCCCATTGGTTCTCAGTTCCCTGGTCCATTTTACTCTTGCCTTTCCTATCCCTTTCCAAATTTAGATCTATAAGAAGTAAATCATCTATGGATGGCTTTGAGGACTGGGCATTGGGATGGTCCAAGCATGTCCGGCTCAATGAGCCAATCATCTCTAGACTCCCTTGCTCTGGAAAGCTTTGATAAGTCTAAGAACTCGCTTTTAGAGAGCTCCCCTAATTTGTCTACATTCTCTGGATGATAGGTGACTTCGTAGCGAACACCATCTCCACCCATGTACATGTTACCCTGGTCATTTACTAGAGGTGCTCTATCAAGTTCTGAGAAAAAGTCTGCGATCTTAACAAGATACCGTTGTTGTGGATCCCTAAAGATCTCAGCTCCTTGAGCATTCGTGTAGACATATTGAAGTCTCACATTAAGTGGTAACCCCATGGTGTCGGCTTCAAATGGATTAAAAGATCTTGTGGGTGTCCTATTTGGGGCTAAGGGATGACTATTTGACGGCCCTAGATTGTCCATGGACAATGAGCTAGTTATTCTGGAAAGGGTATCAGGTTGGGATTCGGAAAAGGTTTCAGCAATATCTACCAAATTTCCTACCGATTGGGTCCCACTTTCCTGCGTAGGTACTCTAGAAGGTGCCCTAGGCCCTATGGCAGTTTCTATATGACGTCCCGACCGCAAGTGCATAAGGTCAAATTTTAAGGTTTGTTTTTGTTTATATATATATATATATATATATATATATATATATATATATATATATATAAACCCTACCTAACCACTAAATGCAACTAACATGAATATGTGTGTAACTCTCTTTTTTTTATATTTTTATATTTTTTTTACTAATTACATAAAAATACTAATTATGCACAAAATTACAAAAATTTTAAAAAAATGCAAGTTACACTAATTATGCAAAAAATTAAAAAAATTAAAAAAATACAGAATATGCAAAAAAATGTGGACTCCTAAAATTACAAAAAAAAATATTTTTTTAATTTTTTTCTTTCTTTCTTTTCTTTTCTCCTTTTTTTTAAATTATTTATTATTTTTTTATTTTATTGTTTTTTTCTTTTTTATTACAAAGAACATGAAAATTAATAAAAAAAAATAAAAAATAAAAAATAAAAAGTTTTAAAAAAATACTAACCTTTTTCTTCCTTATCGCGTCCGGATCGTGCCCCGGCTCCTTCTGCTTCGCACGTCTCCTTGCGGGACCACCTTATCTCCAGTCGCTTCCTCAGCTCCTCGCTTCCTCCACAGCTAGGCGCCCTTCTCCGCCTCTGTCGACCTTCTTCTTTTCTGGCCCCGCCGTTGGTTTTATGCTTTCGGCCTTCGCCGGCCACCCTACAGCTGCAGCCGCAAGGCCTAACCAGCTGACCCCGCCAGCCGCCGCCGCCTTGGCTTCTTCTTTCTGGCCTTCGCTGACGCTCTCTTCTTTATTTGGCGCCTCTTCGCCTTCTGTTTCTCTTGCAGCTACCGCCTTTCACAGCTTCCCGTCAACCTCCACTCTGCTTTGCCTCCCAGCAGCCTTCTCGCCGCCTTCCACAGTCACACTTCCTTCGCTCTGCTGCCGTCACTTGACCCCGCCAGTAGAGCTGAAGCTCGCCTGCTCACCCCACGTTACAACGCCTTCGCCTCCTTCAGATGCAGCCTTCAACGGCCACTTTGCTTCGCCTCCCAGCAGCCTTCTCGCCGCCTCCACCTTCGCTTTTATGCTTTCGGCCTTCAGCAGCCCTTTCACCTCCTTGCGCCCACTTTGCCGCCTTAGCTGCAGCAGCCGACGATGCCGCCTTCGCCAGCCCTTCACTTCCTTGCGGCCGTTTACAAGCTTTGAATTGAGCTTACGGTAGTTGCAGATTCCATATTCTCACAGGTAATCAGAGGTTGAAGAGGCGAGAGCGAGAAGGTAAGGGATGCTCTAGCATTGCCATCGTAGCAATGGCCGCAGCAGTAGCTAGTTCATCCCTTTCTCCTCTTCACACTGCATGGTTTCTTTGTGTGACAAACATAAAAAATAAAATTTGCGACCTCTCTCCTCCTCTTTTTTTCCTCTCTCCCTTAAGCGGCCTTCATTCTTGGGAGCCTATGGAGCTTGCATAAGCTATGGAAGAGCTTAGCAACGCACCCAATAGCATTCCGCAATGCTCCATGAGAGCTACAACCCGTCACAATGCATGGTTTCTTTGTGTGTTTTAAAAAAAATATAACAAAAATAAAAAAATAAAATTTGCTACCTTATCCAGCCCCTCCTTTGTCTTTGTAATCTACCTTTTTTCTCTTCTAATCACTAGCTCCGAGATTCCACACTCGTGCTAACCCTAAACCTAAAAACAAAAAGAAATAGTGGTAGTAATGCAAGCTTCTCAACCGGTTTTGAGTCTATTCCTTGGCACAGCAGCGCCAATGGAGAGACGGAAAACTCTCTCACTTGTAGCAAGAGTAGCATGATCCACGTGTAGCTCAATCCAATGGGATTTGCATCCCTTTCGGAGCTAGGGATTCAACCCGTACCGGTGCACAAAAGCTTATCCACAAATGGAGAGAATGCTTATGACTACCATCACATGACACTAGACTAAGCACACACACAAGCTCAACTTGCCCTCATTCCTACACACCCATTCATTCACAAATACAAGCAAGAGGAACACAATCACTATGCACACAAGCAAAGAGAAAGACCTCACTCCACTCCTATCTTCCGACAAGCATGCACACACTCAAGCATCAAGCTTCCATGAAAGCTTCAAATCAGCCCACATACACAAAAACGAAATACTAAAAGCATGCATAAGAGTAAAATGATTAGAGAAGAGGATGAGAAAGACTCATGACATTGCTATTGATTCAATGAAGAGATTTATCTCATACAAAGATATAGATGGGGTGAGAGAAGAGTCTTCACCTCTATGGAGAAGAGGGAGAGTAGCTCTCTCAAAGGAGCTCTTGCATGAACTTAGCCCAAAGTGTGCCTAAGCTCTCAAATGAGCCACTTTTTATACTAAAACTCCTAAAACTCCCAAAACTTCCCATGTGGGATTATTCTTAAGCCCACTCCCACACTCATCTACAACTTGGAACTCTTTACAAGAGCCCTAAATAAGAATGTCACTTGTTTTCCTGCTTGCATCTTTGTGTTGCAACCTTGCATTGATCAACACTCGTCATCACGCAACACCCCAACTTTCTTCCTTGTGTTCTACCCATGACTGAATGTTGACCTGATGGTTTTTGGTAATCTTCTGCTTCTTAGTTAGTCCTTGATAGCTTTCATCTTCCTTCCTCTTTTGGTAAGCTGTAAACTTCATGCACAAGAAGTGGAATTTATGTTCCTTTGACATTCCTGGCAACTTAGGGACCACGTGGTGAAATATGATGGCGATTATGTTGCCCACATTGGTAGGTATTATGAGACTTGATTTTAATGCCCTTAAGTTGTTGTAACATCAGTTCATGCGCAACAATCAAGTGAAATTGATCCTAAGACTTAATCTTTGTTACTCTTCTTGGACATGGTGTTAGCTTCATTTCTCACCACCATCTGCTGAGATGCAATGACCTAACGAAATGGCTTCCTCCTGGTCAAGTAGTATGCTCAAAGGAGTGACCTATTTGTGCGCCTTCTTCTTATTCTTGCAGCATCCTCGGTATTTATGCAAGTCTTCTTTAAGAATATCAAGTCTCTAAGTATTTCCTCTAATGAGTTGAATTCACAACCTCCTAAGAAAATATTCTCTTTGTTAGTGGTGAGAGTGATTTTTAGGAACCTCCTCTACAATCACCAACAGTGTTCTGGTGACCATTGCAACTCATAAAAGCATCATAAACCTACATCTTCTAGTAGAGCCATGCCCCTACTACACCTAAAATGTGTCTGCCTTTCCCCCCTAGGCATGGTGAGATGAGCACACTAAACCACAATCACAAAGTTGCTAGGGTGTTGCATAGCCAAAAAGGCATGACATTATACATGAATGTGCCCCACTTTGTGATGAAGGTAGTCTCTTCGGCATGTCTATCGGTGCTATACTCAAGATTATATCCACTATATCCATCCATGAAACTGTACATTTCATGCCCAATGATGTTCCATCGTAGTATCGATGAATAAAGCAATGTGAAGGGATCTTTGATAGTTTGTATGTTCAGTTTGCAACTTTGCACAGCAGCCTACATAAACCCTTAACTTCCCATTCTTCTTAGGAACTATCACAATCATAAATAGCCAATCAATGCTTGAACCCTTCCTTTTCTTTGATTTCAGAGTCAAGAGATTCTTCCCAACTGACCTTCTTTTCCATATTGCTTCTTCATGTGGCCCTTTTGCTTGTAAACTCCTATGTGTCTAATCTTGGTTGTCTCGTTGGATGTTGAATCTCTCTGTAGGAATAGGCTCGGGTGTGGGATTTTTGTGCACTTCTTGTGGTGACCTGGCTCTAGACAATCCTCTGATTTTGTGAATAGCACCATATTTGGAGGTGCATCTGTTGGAATATGATTTATATCTACTCATGCACATGCATACATCTACACACTCATGCACATGCACACATACATCCACATACGACTCACTGGGCACTTGTTTGTTACATGCAACCACCTTGTATCTATTCTTCCCCTCTTTATTAAGAGGCACTCACTGTTTGTAAAACATCCCTTGTATAACAATACATTCTAGTTACATTACTTTCTTGGAAGTCCTATTCATCTTGTTCTTGTTTTAGATTCTTACCCTTGTTTCTTAGTTGTAAGCACATTAAATCTCATTGCCTCCTCTCATCAAGCCATGTAACTATTCTGCATTCCTCCGATCCATGCTACGTCATACTGTACCAAGTGCAGATAAGGCTTGGTCGACTGTTGCTTGGACTGAACAACTGATTTGTGTAAATTAGATCTATGTGGGTGGTCAATGTAGGTGTGTGCAGCTTATAATAAGATAGTCTCTCTAGAGAGTTCTTGATTTGTTGAACTTTTTAGATTTGTTGAATACTACCAAATGCTTTGTGCATTGTTTTTCTCAAAAGTACAAAACTCACCAGGATCGCCATATGTAGATGGGTTTGAATTTTACCGCGACTGATTATATCGGGATGAAATCCTCAAGAACATTTGGGTTTATCAGGTAAACAATCACTCAATCTATTTTAAAGCCCGAGTGGAGTGCGTAAGCCATCCTCGTCACACTAAGTGGCACAAGGTGGTCAAGGAGGGATTAATGGTGGCCTAAAATGAGGCATCACAATCGAGGATGCATTACTACCGTTAGATGCGTAAGTGAACTAAGAGTGAATTGAGAGTGAACTAAGACACGGTGAACTAAGAGTGAACTATGTGTAACATTTTTCGGCAACTTAGTAAATTAGGGATGGCACAAACTTTGAGGAAGATTGCATGTGAATACTTGATGTAAAAGTAGATTTCATAAAAGCGAGTCTAAAAGTTTACAAATAACTATCTTAGCACTATATTTTTGACATATATAAGTGACACCAAAGTATAAACATGACTGTGCATGACGAGTAAACTAAGAGTGAACTTGAATCTTCCTGGCTACATAGTAAACTAGGAGTGAACTAAGAGTTTCTTGGTTACAGAGTAAACTAGGGGTGAACTGATTAAGTACACTAGGGGTTTTGGAAAGTATTATCATACACATGTTCTTATCTCACATTCTCATCACCTTTAGTTACTATGCTCTTGTTTGATATTTTTTGTAGAACAAACGGAGTGCCTTGAAGACTATGTAAGTGACTGTGCTCTCAGAGGTTGATTTAGATAATGGCACAAGCACCCATGAAAGTAGTGACCCGGAAGATGATGAAGATCATTCTCAAGGAACCCTTCCAAGGTCAGAAGAGCTCAAAAAACGAGGAATATTCTCTCTCCTTAATCCAAATTAGTAAGTTTCTAGCACATTCTACTCTTTTGATAAAAAAAGTTACAAATTGGTGAAGAGTGCAATCCAAAGTAGCACTTTAATAACCTTGGAGGCTTTGAAGTCTTGTGACACCAGAGACATGCTTGAATTGAAGAGATTGAGGAAAATGAAAGACAAATTGCACTTGGAGTAAAATGATGATGGTTCCACTTATCTTTGCTTAAGCTCATCGTCGCCAAAGTTGAAGATCTCCTACATAGAGGAGTGGGAAAGCATTGTGCAAGAATGTCATACAGTGGGGGATGGAACAAATTGTTATCTAGAGTTAGACGACACTCTTCAAAAAATAGATCTAATTGTAAAATGGCTGACGGAACATCTTCAAGGCCCATTGGACTTCTGGAGAATGTAGAACTCAAACTCTTTACGTTTCGCTACCATCATACATTTGTGGTCATGGACTTCCTGCACCAACTTGATTCATATGACATAATATTGGGGAGACCCTTCATGAGGGAATCCAAATTGGTGCATGATTGGGCATTACATCAGGTGTATGTACGTAGGGATTTGTAAATTTTAAAGATAGATCTGAGAACATGGAAAGCACACCCCATGGAAGGGTAATTGTTTGGTAATGATTCGGTCACATCGGAACGGACCACATCTATATAAATATGCCAACCCTCAGTGGGAAATTCCAAGGAAGAAGAGGAAAAGGAAATGTATGCATCACTTCCTCCTCCGGACTTCAGTGAAAAGTGGATGCATGTGTTAGCTACCATAGATCTTATGCAAACCCAAGGGGACCTAGTATGTGGAATTTGGAACTGTCTCCACCACGACCTTTGTCTGTATGGTTAATTGGAAGACCATTGATGAAGCATCAAAAGAGGAGACCTCTACTATAGAAGGGACCATATTACAAGGCTGTACCAATGCTCAATGCCTCAGAAGGTAGCAAAAACAGAAAAGATATTTTGCACGACGAAATGCCCTATTACAAAGAAAACCCACGAATGCCCAGTGGAGCTGAGATACCTTGAGGCCACTAAGGTACATGATGAGTTTTCTAAGGATTGGGGTGAGGAGTTGAGTAAGATATCACTGGAGGGAGGACGCAAGGAGAGAATCACCCTTCAAGAGCTAGAAACACTTAAGCTTACAAAAGTTGGGCATCAAAAATGCAACAAAGCCTTGGCAGAAGCGGAACATGAGGCTAGAATTCACTTTGGAGAGGATTAGGCCAAAAACAATTGAATTATTAAAAAATTCAATGTAGATGGCTCAGGGCAGGAGTAGAGTAACATTGCATAAACACCATTAAGCTTTTACAAAGGGGGAGGTTTCTATTTATAGGAAAAAGTGAGCCTCTAACCAAGCAAACTAATTCTAGAATTTTCCAGATCAGTTTGGTCAATTTTTGACCATTTTTGGGTCAGTTCAGCTTACTTTTTGGATCTAGTTTTGAAACAGGAGAGAGGAGAGATGAAAATATCTCATTTTATTGTTTAAAAATTGGGGGTAATGATGAGAAAAACGTGCCTACTTCATGAGGGGAGATCTCCACTCTGAGGTGTCAAAATTCAGTTTTTTTAATTGTTCTCTTTGGATCCTTAGTCCACTCTTCATCTTATGTGAGCATTTACTCATTTTTGGGGGGGTTT
Organism: Cibotium barometz; assembly: GCF_041138505.1. Lineage (NCBI taxonomy): Eukaryota > Viridiplantae > Streptophyta > Polypodiopsida > Cyatheales > Cibotiaceae > Cibotium > Cibotium barometz. Next base: position 27,299,749 of record NC_141059.1, on the reverse strand, counting down.
TTTCTTTTATTCATCAATTTATCTCCTCCCCTACATTTGGATTAATCTTATTGGTCCATAGAAACCATAATCCAAAATTTTCAAAAAATCTTGACCCTTAGGCTAAGGTCTTTTGTGCACATTATAATTTATTTCTAATGCACCTTAGGAATTTCTTTTTAAACTTCTATTTTGGGAGAATTTATTTTAATAAGAAGGGATATTTTTTCATCCAAAGATATCTAAAAACTGAATTATCTCTCTCTAGAATATTTTCTCTCTCTAGACCAAAACAGATAATAGAAACAAGATCTTTAGGGAAAGAAACTGGATATCTTGAGGGGGCTGGGGAGGAATCTTACATCAAGGCACAATCAATGGCTCCTTATTTTTTTAATTTTTTTAATTTTTTGAAAAGAAAGAAAAATAGAACACAACCTGCTCGTTCACGTTGATGATTCCAGTGATGGAAACATCAAAATTAACTAGAAAAATAGCGAATCTCTCTTCCAAGACCACTCCACCACACAAATACACAACAAACACAACCAATTTCTCACGATTTTTCACTTCCACACAAATCTTATCCATTCATTTCCTACACAATGCACTACAAGAAAGCAAAGGCAATCATGAATCTTATGCAATGGGAGCTGAAACTCCAAGAGGAAAGAAGAAACAAAGGTGTTTCTCCAGTAGCGGCGCCAAAAATGTTATGGGCTACCACACCTCCAAGAGGAAACTCGATGCATTCACCTCCTAAGGGAAGAGCAATAGAACACAATTGTCATAGGGCACTTACCAATGCTTCAAACTTGAGTCCCTTGAGGCCTCCAAGCTCACTTGTGAAGCTCCAATCCTCCAAGCTCCACCTCCACGCTGTCACCGTAGAGTCACTCGGACCATCGCATAAGGAAATCACTCTCTCTCACTCTCCAACACAAGCATGCAACGTACAAGTATAGAAGAGGCACAAGTGCTAGAATTCTCTCTCTCAATCTCTCTCAAGACACAAAGAAGATCTCTCAATAGCACAAAGGGGAATTGTGTTTATTCATTATGAGAAAATGTCTTATATACATTTGGCCCTTGTTCACACTTGGGCGCCCAAAACTTAGTTAACTAAGGCCTTGGGTGGCCAATATCTCATAATGTACAACTTTTATAGTGCCTTTGCATGACACTTATTAATGTCCTCAATTGGAGGACTTGTTCATCCAAAATGGGATTAACAGAAAAAGAACATGGTCGTAGTAGGAAATCCTCCTTACTCGCGCATTAACCATGATTTCAAATCCCTTACCCATCGAGATCAAAGAGAGAATTAGATTAGATAAATTATTTACCTATGTCATTACATTACTCAAGCAAGAAAGCAAGATAACCAAGGAAAAGAAGAAAATTAAATAATACATTACATTACTCAAGCAAGAAAGCAAGATAACCAAGGAAAAGAAGAAAATTAAATAATACATGTTATAAGACGATTGTTTGTACTTCAACAACCAAGGGCTGTGTTCCTAAAGGAGGAGATCTGAAGAGAAGGATTCTAAATGAGGCTCATGATGATAACCCTATAGTAGGACACCCCAGATATGTGAAAACTTTCATAGGTGTAAGAAGAGTTTCTTTTAGCCCAAACTTGAAGATGTATTATAGCATGCTCCGTCAATGCTTAGTATGCTAAAAGATCAAGTCCAAAAGCGTAAAGATGGAAAGAAACTTATATCCCTTAGATATTCTACATATGAAATGGAAATGCATAAGCATAGATTTTATCATGGGACTACCTTTAGTGAATGGAGGGTATGACTCCATCCTAGTAGTAGTGGATCCTCTAAAAAAGGTTTCTCACCAGACAGTGTATCAGATGTCACATGGTTGTAACTTTGGTCTCATAGGTCACTTTGGCCTTTTGAAGACGTTAATATAACATTTCATTTCACCTGATCCTAATAAAAAAGACCTATACCACCTTAGATGTTGCTAAAATCTTTTTGAAGGAAATATTCAGATTGCATGGGTAGCCTAGAAGGATTATAAGCGATATAGAGATGTTAAGTTTGCATCTAGATTTTCAATACAACATGTTTCAAAGAAATGGAAACATCTCTGGATCTTATTATTGCTTATTACCCAAAATGGATGGCAAGATAGAAAGGGTAAACCAGGTTGTGGAGGATATCCTTCAAACATTCTATGGACGAGAACCCAAGAGATGGAAGAACTATATACATCTAGTAGAGTTTGCGTATAATGCATTTCATCATCAAATCATCGAGATAAGTCCATTCAAGGCTCTATATGGACAAGATTGCCTAACACCATTAATTGGTCCAATCCACTCATCAGAGTGGCAGTGTGGTGAAAGTAAATATAGATGAGATGGATCACCAAGTGCAATCTATAAAGAAGGACACTAAAGCTGACTAGGATAGGCAAAAGCAGTATGTCAATCTAAGGACATCTATCAGAGTGGCAGTGTTAAAGCAGATCTAGATGAGATGGATCACCAAGTGCAATCTATAAAAGACATTAAAGTTGTCTAGAAGAGGCAGTGTCAAAGATGATCTAGATGAGATGGATCACCAAGTGCAATCTATAAAGAAGGGCATTAAAGCTGCATAGGATAGGCAAAAGCTGTATGCCAATATAAGCAGGTCTATCAATGAGTTTAATTAAGGTGATATGGTTTTTCTTTGTGTGAGACCCAAGAGAAGATCTCTCTCCTTAAGGAAATACAAAAAGTTATCATCATGCAGATATTGAGGACCTTATGTGATTACACGGAGAGTCGGAGAGATCAAGCTTATGAATTTTTACTTTCTTTGTACTTGAAAATTCACAATATCTTCCATGTTAGTCTACTGAAGAAGTATGTCCCAAATCCTAGTCATATTTTGGATGATGAACAAATTGTACTTCCAACCCAAGGATCAGTAGAATTAGAACATAAGCAATTTTGGACATCAGAAAAAAGCCTCTTAGAAGCAAGGTTTTAAAGGAGTATTCAGTCAAGTGAAAAATTTTCCCATCTGAAGATGCCACTTGGGAAAAAGAGGAAGACCTAAATAAAGGACTATGTTACCAGTTCACGAGATGAGGACATCTCCGATCTTTAAGTAGGGGACAATGTAAGATCTCTCTTCCTATGCCATTATTTAACCAAGATTTTTTTTGGAGATGCACATTCTACTGAGACAATGCATATTTAATGAGAGATGATATGCATTTAATGAGATAAATTTAAAGGTTCGAGAAAAATAAATTAAATTAATTGGCCAAGCTGATTTGTGCATAATTTCATTTCAAACCTTTCTATATGCACATGTGAACATATGCATCTCCCTCCACACATTAGAGTTGGAAAGAGAAAAAAATATTATAAAATAAATAAATGAATAATTTTTAAAAAATTAAGCAAATAAAAATAGTCCCATGTAAATAAAAATTAAGCATGTGCCTAGGTGTAATAGCTTTAGCCTTAGCAAATTATAAATAAAAAAATGCACATAAATTGGTCTAAGGTTAAATAGGTAAATTGTAAAACCTTAGGTTTCAATTTTTTAAGGTGTAAAGTCTAAGGTTGAATTTTAGAGGCAAGGACATAAATTAAATGAGGGGATAAGCTTGGAAACGAATAGGAAACTCAAGCCGTGCTTAAATGAGGGATTTAACTTGATGCAAGAGTTAGATGCATGTGGAGTAGTTGGATGCATGAAAAATGAGAAGTTGCATAAAGATTAAGTGGGTTTTGGTGGCCTACATGCATGAGTCATGTGGGAGTGCATTACTAGTTCCCAGCCGCCATCATTTTCATGTATAAAAAGGCTCTCCCTCATTGCAAATACACAAATTTTGCTAGCTCATAAGAGAGTACACTATACACGGATTTCAACACCTTCAGTAGGTTTGTACAAGCTCATAGCATAGGATACTTGTTGCTTGGTAAACCCCAGCCAACCTCATATTTTCTCTCTAAAAAATAGTGAAGGAAATTCCCAAATCCTAGGAAAGAAGGCAAAAGCCGACCAATTGGAAGTGGGACTATTTCATAAAGTTAGAGAGGGAATCCTCAAGGAGAATTAGGATTAAGATTCTACAAAACTTTTGCGAGAATCATTATGGTTATTAAGATACCAGGAACATAGGAAAATAAGTTCTTAGAAATTTTATAAAAAAAACTTAAACAAAAATAAGGGTAAATTATTCATGAGAAAAGAAAACTCTTAACTATATATGCATAGAGGAGTACCAAATTAGAGCCATAAGACTCTTAATGACCACAAACATTAAGATGATGAAATTCAAATAAGAGAAATGGGTAGCTGACCTTGAATGACCTCCATTATACTTGAAAGACTCTATCCTAAAGCAAGATGAATAACCATTTGACTAAGGAGTCGTAATCTTGTAAGGAAATCCGGTATGGCCTCAAGAAGTTAGAAAGGAAATGTCTTGAGAAGACCTCACGAAGTTACATGCGATTGGAGAAACTAGCTTACTCGAGAACTGTGATGTCTCGTCAAGCTTGCAATGGTTTACACTACTTTAGATATGAATATGGTACATAATTCTTGAAATCATGTTTTACTATTTGGATATTGTTTGTTTGTGGCAGCCTATGAAGGTACTGCATAGGTTCATATACTACTATGCGGTGGGCATTAGATGAAGGCAGTTGTCCGAGACCTTGATCCCTCTTGGTTATGTGGGCAAGATCTTGGTGTAATGACAAAGAAGCACCTCTAGATTGATTATGCACAGGGTGGACCCAGTGACTATGTATGGGTGGGTAGGATCTTGGCACGATTGGTGTGATTACAAAGAAGCAGCTCCATATTGATTGTCCACCCATAGGGTGGACCTAGTGATTATGTATGTGTGTCGGTACTAGATATACATGTCCCTGACATCAGGCACTGGAGTGTTTGTGATTTTGAGATCGGTAAATGGAAGCAGCTCCTTGGGATAGTGGGATTTCATGGTTTTGATGGATGTGAGATATATGTGGGCTCCTCCATGCACTAGTCTCACTAAGATCTGAGAGAGTGATTATGCTCGACAGTGCGTACCATCTTGTTAAGGATCATAGATATGGTCCAAGGAGATGTATGTTGATAATGTGACAATGATATGTTACCTTGTGTTGTGTGATTAGACATATACATGATATGTGAAAAGATTTGCAGTTTCATTTATAGGTGTGTGAGTTAACACCGGCTCCATAGGTCTAGAGTGGTTGGGTGGAAGACTAGACCCATGGGATTGGATAGGGCTAGGCTGAGCCTATGGATCTGGCCTAAGTGGAAAAAGCATCAAACATGGTGGACCTGAGTTTGCGCGAGTACTTTCCAAATAAGATCAAAACTATATTTTAGATGAGAAATCAGGGAATGAGTATCATCATTATTAGAGCAAAATTTGAGACCCATGTGAATCCACTTTATCCCTCGTAAACCCCGCCAACCTTTTTCCATGTGAATCCACTTTACCCATGTGAATCACTACCAACCTTGCTCTCTCTAGAAAATAGTGAAGGAAATGGCCAAACCCTAAGAAAGAAGACTAGTTAGAAGTGGGACTATTTCATAAAGTTAGAGAAAGAATCCTAAAGGAGAAATAGGATTAAGGTATTGCAAGATTCTGGTAAGACTCAGTATGGCTGTCAACATACCAAGAACAAAGGAAAATAAGTTCTTAGACAAATAAATAAAAACTTTAAATGAAAATTAGAGGAAATTATTCCTAAGAAAAGAAGGCTATTAACCTAATGTTCATTGAGGAGTACTGAATTAGAGCCATAAGACTCTTAAACATTAAGATGATGACATTCAGATAAGAGAAATGATAGTTGACCTTGAATGACCCCCATTGTACTTAAAAGACTTTATCCTAAAGAAAGGATGAATGATCATTTGACTAAGGAGTCATAATCCCCTAAGGAAATGTAGTATGACCTCAAGAAATTAGAAAGGAAAATGTCTTGAGAAGACCTTGCCAAGTTACATGTTGTTGGAGGAACTCCGCTTGCTTAGAGTTTCGACTAAAGAGATACAATGTCTCATCAAGCTTGCAATGGTTTACATTTCTTCAGATATGAAGATGAATATGTTGCATAATGGTTAGAATTATGTTTTAATGTTTGGATATTTTATTCATGCGATGCATATATGTCATTTGTTTAATGTTTAGAATGATGTTTTAATGTTTGGATATTGTATTTTGTGATGCATAATGGTTAGAATCATGTGATGCATATATGTCATTTGTTTGTGGAAGCCTATGAAGGTACCAAATAGGTTTATGTATTGTCGTGTGGAGTGTGGATGCCCTATGCAAGGTGGATCACACAAAGGCAATCATCCGAGACATTGACCTCCCTCGACCAAACGTGGGTGGGATCTTGACAAGATTGTTGTGATGACAAGGAATTTGGTCCAGATGGGTAGAGTGGAGCTTGGTTTCAGCACTACATATGTGGCCGCTGACGCTAGGCACTAGAGTGTATGTGCTTCTAGAATTGGGTATGACTAGGTGAAGCAAATCCTTGGGATAGTGTGATTTCATGGTTTTGGTGGATTTGAGATATATATGGGCTCCTCCATGCACTAGTCTAATCGAGATCTAGGAGTAAGCATTCTCGGTAGTTTGTGCTGCCTTGTTGAGGATCACAGTCGTGCAAGGAGATATGTGTTGATGATGTGACACTGATATGTTACATTGTGTTATGTGATTGGACATATGCATGATATGTGAAAAAAAAATATGAAGTTATGTTTTTATGAAATGGCTGTTTTCAAAGGAGTGCATATATTTTTATGCTTTTATGTTTTTATGAAAGGACTATTTTCAAAGGAGTGCGTATGTGAACTATGTTTAAGTGGTGTGTGTGAGTAAAAAGGTAGTTTCAATTTTGGGTGTATGACTTTACACCAGCTCCATAGGTCCTATAGTCACGCTAAAGGATAGACCCATGGGAATGGATAGGGCTAGGCTAAGCCTATGGATTTGGTCTAAGTAGAAAAAGGATCAAATACACTGGAAAGTGGGTTGCAGGGTGGACCCGAGTTTACAAGTAGTTTCCAAACAAGACCAAAACTATATTTTAGATGAGAAATTGAGGAATGAGTAGCCTAGATCAGCAATCTTGAATAAGGATAGAGGAATTGCCATCATAATCAGGAGTCAGGACATCTTGGTGAGCCTCGAGGAGTTGGTCGATGACCTACTTGTGAGAATTATAAAGGAAAAACACCTACAGGAATCATTCACCTTGCTGGGGTAGCTCCTAGCACAGCAAACAAAGCCACAAGAAGAAGAGCCATACGAGAAGCTTAAGCAACTCCTAGAACAAGCGTCTTGTGAGAAACTTGGAATATGAAGTTAAATCATTTTTGAGTTTCATTGATTTAGCAACCACTTTCAAGATTCTTAATGTCAAAAAAGATGGTTATGATAACAATGCTTGCCCTCACAAGCAAAGCATGAAAAAGGAGCATATGTTGTGTCCAAAAGGGAGATATGCCTAAGGCAATAAGAAGAAGAGGAGTAAGAAAGTAGGTAAAGGTGAGCATGGAGTCATCTACCAGAGTGGTTCCAATGCAGACATAGCGACCACTTCTTCTTCTACTCCTCCTCAGAAAGATCCAATGTTGGAATAGGGGAAGTAGACCAAGCCAAGGCTAAGCCAATAAACGAGACGAAAGAAGATTTACCAAAAGCATCAAGAAGATAAGAATATTAGAAGAAGCTACCAATTTGGTGTGCCAAGAAAGGTTTAAAACCAAGCTAAAGGGTAGAAAGGGACAATGAAACAATACATCCAAATGTGATATCAAGCCCACAACCTACAAAATCAATGGATATTCTTAGTCAAGTCTTAAAACTTGTGAAAGAGTAGACAAAAGAAGATATAGAGCCCGAATTGTGATATCCATAATGTTTTATGAAGGATAGCATGAGAAACTAATAATTACTTAAATGCGTGTCAATTGTTCTACATGATGATAGTCTAGTACGTTCAACTTTGAAAATTGTTGAAACACTTTGTAAAGAAGAATGTAATATTCTTTGGTGTGTTCTTAAGTGCAAATTTTACAATTTAATTTCTTTATATTATTCAAGTAGGAACAAATAGAAAGCATTACTAAATAAGAGTAATTCATCCTAGCTTTTTAGTCTTCACAAAACATGAAGCTAATACCTTAAGGGTGTCACAACTCTGCTAAAGTCATGGATTCAACCTCAAGAGGGGAAGAAATGGGTGATCCACGTCTTCCTTAGTGTTTAGTTGGCAGGGATTAATAAGCCAATTTGAGTTCTCGTGCCATGGATTCAGTAGAGGCAAAGAATATTGACCTTTGGAGTGTGGATTATCCTGAGGCTTTATAAGATTATGTCTAAGTATTCGAATGTGCCATATGGTTTACCTCCAAAGAGGGGTGTAGACTATAAGATTGAGTTTATAATTGGAACACACATCCAAAGAGGGGTGTAGACTATAAGATTGAGTTTATACTTGGGACACACCTCCAAAGAGGGGTGTAGACTATAAGATTGAGTTCATACTTGGGACACACCTCCAAAGCACGGTATAGACCATAAGATTGAGCTTTTATGTGGGACATAACCAATGTTTAGATATCCCTATAGGTTGAGTCAATCTGAGGAGGATGAAGCTGCTAGAAAACTTCACGAGTACCTTGGGGAGCATCATTGGTGGACAACTGTCACGGGCCCTAGGATTGGGGTCTCGGACATCGAGCCGCAATGCGTCTCATCATGCCAATATGTGATATAACTCGGTTCCATCGGCCGTGTTGAGCACGTCACAGCGCGATATAACCTTGTTGGGTCACACCCATCTCATGTATCCCCGGCCTGGCTCCATAGCCTCGTGGTCTCAAGTCATTCCATCCATCTCAAATCCATGATCCAATCGGCCTGGCCTCATCGGCCCGTCGACTCAGCACACGGCTCGTTGTCCCGGGGCGGCTTCATTGTTTCCACTGTTTTTCCTTCCATCTCGGTTCCATTTCCGCTTCGACAAAATCGTCGTCAAGGTGGGGAGGGCAACCCTTGAGGCATGCGGCACCCAGTAACCCTCACAGAAACCCAAGAGGCCTAATGTGCCTACCCGGTGCGTGAGTGCGTAGTGTGCCTAGATATGGGTCCATGTTTCACCTCTCCTACACTTCCTCCCCATATAGATGCATGATATTTGGTGTGGTCAAGCATACCCCCAAAGCCCCATGGGTCTCGGTTTGGTTTCTCGACCTCACATACACCCCCCCTTTATGGAATTGACGTCCTTGTCAATTTATTTCCAAACTAGGAGTGAGTGTTAAATTTGCAGCAATGTGATGAGCTATGGTGGTGGATCAAATACTAGAATCAACATCATTAACAAAGAGATTAGATGATAATTAAGGCATGATTAGTGAGCAATTAACTGATAGCTTAATGTAGGCATGGATGATCAAAAACTAGCAAATTCTCATTAGGCCAATGCCTCAATTTATAGGGTTTACATCCAAGCATCTAATCCCATTGATTTCTCCTTGATTCACTCCACCTCTTTTACTTGATTCTCTCCACCTCTTCCCAGAATATCTCCACACCTCCTAAATCTCCTCATGCTACCCTTTATTCTCTCCCAGTAGATACTTCTCACCTTTTCACATCTTCTCTCATATTTACAGATTCTCTTTTACAGCCTCTTGCCAAAGGGCTTGTTCTCGCACACACCCTATTCACTTGTGTATTTCAACACCTCCCCTCAAGTGAATACTCCTAGCACACCTGGACCCTATACCAAGTTTCCCTCTTACTTGATAGTCCGCGACCAATGCCTCAAGTCCCTAAACTCATAGTCCTTGACACACACTCTCTCTATGTGTCCAAGGCTACTACAAGTGCTTGTGACCTTGACTAAAGTGCTCACACATACATCTACCACATGGCCTACATCATCGGTGGCTCAGAGGTGGTTTTACTCTGTTGGGGCAGGTTACATTGGGTTGTGGGGTTTCTCTCTCTCTCTCTCTCTCTCTCTCTCTCTCTCTCTCTCTCTCTCTCTCTCTCTCTCTCTCTCTCTCTCAGAAAAGATGATATGACTCCACTTCCTTAGGAGCCTCCATGAAGTTTGCCGATGTCGTTCCTTCTCCACCACTGGGTTTGCTCTAGCAATCTCTTGCCATGTGTCTTGGCTTTCCACAGTTGTGGCAAGTGAAGGTCTTTCCTCCTACTCTGCCTCTTCCTTGTCCTCGTCCTCGAGAGAATCCTCCTTGGGTGAAGAATTCTTTTTCTTCTCCTACTGTTGAGTCCAGCCATTTCTTCTCCTGCTGTTGAGTCCAGCCATTTCTTCTCTTTGCCTCTGGTCTCTTGCTCTAGTAGAGCTCCTTCTATCTCGTGCAGCTTCAATTTAGGCACATTCTTTAATGTTGCTACAATGTTTTCATATTCACCTTTGTTCACACTCTTCAGAAGCATTGCTAGAGCCTCATCATCTTCTACCTTTTTGCCAATTGACTGCCAGTTGTTGTTGCTTTATGCTTTTATATTTGTTCAAATGTGATTAAAGATTCACTTTCCTTCATATCCAATTTGTAGAATTGCATTAACAGATTTATCTTTGAATTTTTTGCTTGTGTGCCAAATAATTTATTGAGTTCATCCCATGCATCTTTTGCCCACTGTATCCCTGTGATGTGATGAATGATTTCATCATTTAAACTGAGTGCGATAAGTCCCAATGCTTTCTCATTCCTGCTCTTCCACTCATTTTTCCCTCTCACCTTTGGGCATTCATCTCTTCCCTCAACTAGCCCCCACGGATTTTTCCTCATGAGCAGATACATGGTTTTTGTCTGCCATGTGTAGAACTGCTCCCCATTAAATTTGGCTATCTCTTGTGCCGTACTCATGAATGATGTGAAGGGGGTCTTGCCTTTTGATCCAATTTCAAGATTCAAGGGTAGTGTCTATCCTTTTACAACTCAATCTGGTATTTAAGTGATGATTACAACAAATGTATCAGCATAATTTTACCAGAAATTACATTAAACCAAAGGTAACAAATCTATATGGAATGGTTGGAGTATCAAACCATCTTCGAATTGTAATATGACATTATAGGGATCTGTATCAGATACCTAATGGTTAATTTGAACCCTCAATTGCACCAAAATATAGTGATTAGTATTGATTAATCACTTATTAGCAAATTAATCCTCTATTTTGTGTGCAAAAAACAGAGTATGCGGGGAGTCTAGATCCGGGGACTTATGAGTTCAAATGAGCTCAAATCCTTTGAAGGCCATCAATAGCAATTAGTCTAGTAGAGGATTAAGCCAAGAAACACAAGATTTGACCAAACATTGAATGCTTAATCTCTGTTTTACCAAAGTCACCTGCTTGCAGATTTGATGAAGAGCTTGGATCTCACTGTAGACTTGATCAAATCAAAATTTGGCTTTACCAGCTTGTAGAGCACCCTTGAAAACCCCTAGGGCCAAGAGGAATTAGAGCCTTTGTGCCTGGTGTAGACAAGATCTCATTTTTTCCTCAGAAAAAAGGTGCATGCAGATTCGCGATTTTTAGTAGCTTGCGTTGGCGGTTTGCTTGTTTGTCTTGATGGGCTGAAGCAGAAGGCTTGTGGATATGTGTGGCTAAAGTGGTTTGGGCTAATTTTATGTATGAAGGGAGAGAGAGCTCCTCCAAAAGCTGGGGGTATAGAGGCTAAAGTGGTTTGGGCTAATTTTATGTATGAAGGGAGAGAGAGCTCCTCCAAAAGCTGGGGGTATAGAGGCTACTTGAAAAAGAGGTTAAAAACTTAATTATCTACTAATCCTAATTAGCTAAGTGATTAGCAAGATAATGTGCTCATAAACTTAATGGATTCTAGGCTAGGTTCTGATACCATGTTAAATTTGCAGCAATGTGATGAGCTATGGTGGATCAAATGCTAGAATCAACATCATTAAACAAAGAGATTAGATGATAATTAAGACATGATTAGTGAGCAATTAACTGATATCTTAATGTAGGCATGGATAATAAAAAACTAGCAAATTCTCATTAGGCCAATGTCTCAATTTATAGGGTTTATATCCAAGCATCTAATCCCACTGATTTCTCCTTGATTCACTCCACCTCTTTTGCTTGATTCTCTCCACCTCTTCCCAGAATATCTCCACACCTCCTAAATCTCCTCATGCTACCCTTTATTCTCTCCCAGTAGATACTTCTCACCTTTTCACAGTTTCTCTCACATTTATAGATTCTCTTTTACAGCCTTTTTGCCAAGGGCTTGTTCTCGCACACACCCTATTCACTTGTATATTTCAACAGTGAGTGCCTTTACAGATTCTCTTTTATAGCCTCTTGCCAAGGGCTTATTCTCGCACACACCCTATTCACTTGTATATTTCAATAGTGAGTGCCTTTGTATCATGTTTATTTCAATCTCCAACAAGTGCCTACGTGCAACTAAGAAATAAGAAAGCGGGAGGTCTTAACCTTGCTTTATAGCCATAAGCAAAGTCAGTGTCTAACCCGTTACAACGATGCATCTTTTTGTATTTTTATCTATCTGTTTGGCCGAGACTTCAAGCCTCCGCTCGAGAGTCTCCCGAATCCCCAGTGTGCGAGGTACCAAATTGCTGCATTGGTCCCCGCTTGACTCCTGTCTAAGTCAAGTCTAAGTCGAATGTAGATTCCTTCAAGACAATGCAGCACCTGCATGTTTCTCCTGAGTCAAGTATGTTCTGGCCTTCTTGAGCGTCGCTTCCCCAAGAGTTCCCAGTGATATTCCCATCTTCTAGGAGGTTGACCACATTGAATTTCATGAACTTGTTTCCACCTGGCCTCTCATCATACCAATCTAAGCATTTGCCATTCCAATCCATGTTGTCGACATTGTTAAGGACAAGGTTTTCTTGGTCAAAAGCCAAGCTATCTTGACACCAAGATAAGCTTTGCATGTTCTTTTTCCATTGATCCCTTGAATCCTTGGGTTGCGTTGAGCCTGGAGCTCTGTTATTACCTGTGTGCACTGCGGTGCTAAATCCTTCTAAGACATGAGTTGCGGACCTTACTGACACCAACTTAGCCAGCAATGATTCTTGTCATGTCTATCTCTTGCAACCATGTTCAGGTTCTTTTGACCATTGTGTCATGATTAACCTGCTTATGCTTTTGGGCATAAAGTCCTTGAGCTTGAGCTTGCTCTAGCCTTCATGACACCATGTCAGCCTTTACATAATCTCTCACCTTTGGAAGTTGTACCCTTGTACCTGTGAGCCTTGATGCTTGATTGTTTGGTTGCTCATATTTCATGAGCCTAGTTTCTCGGATGTTGAATCTTGAGGACACAAGTAGCTTAGCAGGCTAATCCTAAGTCACATGTTTTGAGTTGTCTTCAAGCCTTTGAGCACAGTTAGGCATCCCGTTTTCCCTTTGAGCGGCTAAGTATAGATGCTGCCAACAAAAACCAAGTGCTATCTTGGACTCCAGTGAATACTCTACCACTAAGTATTCACCAATACATAGCACAATTGCCACCTTGTGCACATGTAGTTTTCATCTTTAACTTCACCTGGCCCAAGTCTCACCATCTGACTTCGATGAGAGCAATTGCCACCTTGCTGCCATCATCCAATCATAAGTAAATTACCACCTGCACTCCTGGCTGTTTCCATCCTTCAAGCTCCCCTTGGTATGCATATGTGTCTTCATGGTCCTATCTTGACCTCATTTAGCAAGTTGAATTTCAAACTCTTGTTTGCCCTCCCTAGATTTCTCCAGTTTGGGCCGGCATGGACCCCAAAGTGTTTGAGACACCTAAGAGTCCATGGATTGTAGTTCTGGTTTTGTGACCTTCTTGTGCGATACTGGTTACATGGCCACTCTGATATGACCACTATGTTGGGTCCTTCTTTGATATGATATATGAAGAGGGGATATTGGTGCCATGATTGGACTCACCCTCACCCGAATGATGATATCTGCTTGCCTGCTTTACTTGCCCGACTGTCGACCTTCTGTCGACCCACATGATGATAAGGACGATGGGGTTATTGGTGCCGTCTTTGGTCTTACCCTCACCCACATATCAATTGTGAGAATGGCTTCCGCTTCCCAGTAGCTTCCACCAACTCCATTTGAACTTGCCAGCTTTACTTGCCCGGCTGCCAACCTTTTGTCAACCCACAATATGGTGTAGCAAGAGTTTCAAGTCGCCTCGCTCCGACTCTTCGATCGGGTTCATTCACATTCCCGTCGGATTGCATATTCATATGGATTGAATGTTCCCTTCAGTTGACAGGGGGTTCAAGCCCCTTTTCATAAGTTCTCCACTTGATATGGGGGTTCAAGCCCCTTGAATGCTGCCTTCAGCTGACAGGGGGTTCAAGCCCCTTTCATAAATTCTCCACCTGATATGGGGGTTCAAGCCCCTTGAATATGATTGCATCTGATATGGGGCTTCAAGCCCCTTGCATATGATTTCCATCTGATGTGGGGGGTTCAAGCCCCTTGCATATGATTTCATATCCTTGTGCGCAGCTTCATTGTATTCATGTTCATCTAATACCTTCTGCAAATATATACATGTATGATCTCTGAAAAGAATGAGGTGGCTTCATTGCCACAAGGCTAATCATGGCCTTAGCGGACACCTTGCCACTTAGCGAATACAATCCTGCTTGATATATATATGGATGTATATATTCCCAAATGATTTCCTTCCGTCGGTTCCATTTTCGCTTCAACACAATCACCGTCAAGGTGGGGAGGGGAACCCCCGAGGCACGCTGTCGTGAAGTGTGCGGTACAGCCAGGAAAGTACGAAACTTCTAGCTGTGAGAGTGAATGTCAAATCCAACAAGGTATTTCACGTACAAGATTTCCCAAGGAGTATTGAACATCATTATTTCCAATGACAAAATACATGTATCCACTTCTCTCAATACATCCTTGAATTCATTCAGATGATTGCACAGAATTGCATAAAATCCCTTTGAACCATTCACATGTGGGCATGATAAAGCTTTCTAATTTTTCCAATATACATGTGGCCAGCTACATCCATTCCATCCAGTGCCCTCAAAACCATTGAATCATGATGCTCTTTTTCACCTGAAAACCTGCCTTAATATTCTAACATTTCACAAGCAAAAGATAGAATACGGCATAGCTATTTCATATACATAATTTCCAAAACTCAGTCAAGCAATCACAAGGCCATCTTCCGTGATTTTACAAACTTCAGTTCTTCCAAAATTTATATCTTGTTCATCAACCTTTGCCCATATAATCCAAAACCCTTAAGGGCTTATTTGCCATGCCCTTTTTCTAAAGTAACAAGGTTAATTTAAAATTAAGCTTATCTGAAATAAGCGAAAGGTGAAAACGTCGATTTTTCCTTTGTTTTTATTAATCAAAGATGGCCGCTTCAGCGCCGGTACACGGAGGAGGAGAAAATGGCGGAATAGGACCCTCTGCTGTTGACTGTGAGCTTGAAATTTTCAGAAGCACATCGTTGAATAGCACTCATTATCCTCTATAATTCTAACTCCTACACGACATAAACAGAAGCACTCTCTTGATTTTTTTAAACTCTGGTTGGATGGACGCTGTTCCTCCAACGCTGCAGAATAAAATCTCCACACTGGTTCCCACCGTGAAGCTCCGGCGTTTTTTCTCTTTCCCGCGGCGATTTCGGTGCCCATACCCGCCAGCTGTATATTCCATTAAAAGCTGCGCTCTTTCCAGAAATTCCCCAATGCTTTGTTAACCTTAGCACTAAGGTTATAAAACATAACCTTAGCATTAAGGTTAAAATCCTCAATGCACCTATTGTTTCCCTTTCTTCCATTGTTATGGAGTGTTGACCCTATATATATATATATATATATATATATATATATATATATATATATATATATATATATATATAATCAACTCTTTTTCACCTTTATACCATAACCTTTCTAAAGGTTTTTCTCACGCCTTAGCTCCATTTTGCATCCTTATTGTGCATATGATTTTTGCTATTTAAAGCATACGATCAAGATCCCGACCAATATGCACCATTAAGTTCTCTGTCTCAGTGCTAATGTCACAAGCAAAAGCCAGTCCTATCAAGGCACAATATATCTGCTAGCTCCAAAATTCTCCATAAGCATAAAAAAAAATCCTCCACAATTCACACCACACTGTCAAAGGCTTCAAAACCTGGCTCAGCCTCAACTCATCTTATTGAACCTTATCTACAGTATGAACATATTTACTCAAGCATCATATAATGATTCGTCATGGCACTTATCCCCATACATCTGGATGTGTATTTGACGGCCTCACATGCACGGTTTCACATCATAGACGTGCCATGGCACGACATCCACCCCCTCTAAACCTGCACATCCTCTGGTATGTGCCAAATCATCATCAAGGTCCACATATAACTGGATGTCGTCTTCTTCTTCTGCAGTTCCAGGAAGATCATCCTCTTCCTCTTCAATCATATCCATACTTCCACTGTCAAGCTTCTCATCCTGAATCTCTTGTGAATCAAAAGGATCATCATCATGCCTTCTTTTAAATATCTTGATTCTTTTGCCAGCCACAAGATTCTTTACTTCTGTTCCATCAAGTTCACACAGAGTATATGTGGCATTTCCATGCACATGCCTGACAATGTAAGGGCCAAACCATCTTTTTGCAAATTTTCTTTGAACAGTGAATTGGTTGTCAAGGCTACTATCATACATTAGAACCCAATCACCTTCTTCAATAGGTTTTGGCCGGAGTCTGTGTCTACTATCAAATCTTTCTTTATTTTTCAGCCTTGCATCTTTCAGGCGAGCTTTAGCAAGCTCTACATCTTCAGGCCTCCTCTCCAACTGTCTTATTCTCAATGCAAGGAGGTCATCTCTGCTCAATCCTTCCATCCAGGGCAATACATTCCAAGTTAGAATTACTTCTTCAACTGGCATCACTGGCTTCTGACCATACATTAATTCAGCAGGCATGTATCCTGTCACTGAGCTATGAGTTGTACGGTCAGCCCACAAGGCATATGGTAGCAGCTTTGGCCACACTCTCATCCTTTCTCTGCATGCCTTAGCCAAAGCTTTAATGATTGGAGGATGTCCTCGCTCACTTTTCCCATTGCCCTCAGGATTGTAAGCACATGTTAGAGACAGTTTGATACCAATTCTAGAGAAGAATTCCCTTGCTTCTTCAACATCTAGCTCTCCCCTATCAGCTGTTATTTTCCCGACACAACCATATCGGCAGATCACATCTTCCAAGAGAAATTTGCATACTGTTTCCGTACTCTTTGTTCTAAGGGCACGCCCTTCTACCTGATTTGTCAAATCTTCTCTTGCAAGTGCTATATACCGCATCTGCCAAATTCCCAAAGGCATTGTAACTAGATCCACTACCCATTTGTAGTGCATGGCAGGTGGGTAAGTTGGTTGTAAGCCATCACGATGTCTCACATTTGAGTACATTTGGCATACTATGCATGTTTCCACATATTGGGAAATATCCTTGTACATTCCTCTCCACCAATATTTTTCCTTTATTTTGGTAAAAGTGGCCCACACACTTCTATGCCCAGCCCAGAGACTCTCATGGAATTCTTTCACAAGCTTTCCTTGAGTCTCTTTATCACATATGACTCTCTGTGGCATAGCATTTCTCTGTTTAGGATGCTTCCAGAGATATCCATCCTTTAGAAAGTAACCATATGCTTTTCTGCGGATCCTCTTAAATTCTGAGTCAGACCAATTCTCTTGCCTTGTCAAAGTGCTCAAATATTGACCAATAAGCAACCAATCCCCTTCATATATTTCCTCAATAAAAGACTCAAGTGCATTTGATAAGCAAATATGATCCCCCTTAGCATATGCTGTGGTATAGAACTTTGTACCCACATCATCAATGTCACTAACCATCTCTTCCTCTTCTTCATATCTGGCTCTTGATAGCATATCTGCAACTGGATTATCTTTTCCCGCAATATGCTCAAACTCAGGATTTAGTGACTTGATATAAGCAATCCACCTAAGCATAGCAATATCTGGAGTGGTACAACTTGCTATCATCCCAAGAAGTGGCAAGCAATCAGTCTCCACAAGTACAGATGCCCCAATAAGATATTCTTTTTCACATTTTAGAGCAGTGACAATCCCCCATAATTCTCTCTTGATCTGTGGATACTTTCGCTGCCGAAAGCTTAATACCTTTGCTCCAAATCTAATTACATACCTATGATCATCCTCATCATCTTGCCCTACTGCCCATCCAATCCCAGTAGGACTAGTATCAACTGTAACAATCACAGGCCTGCCGCACTCATAATCTGCCTTTCTCAAAATGGGTGATGATTGGAGCAAATATTTCAGCTTCCGCATAGCTTTAATATGTACTGCACTCCACAAAAATTTTTGATTTTTCCTCAAAAGCTGATAAAGAGGATCTGCTACATGTGCATAGTGTGGGATCCAAATAACATAAAAGACGCATGCTCCAAGAAATCTCCTCAGCTCTGTAACATTAATGCATATTTCCTTCATTCTTTGTATTGCGTCTATCTTGGCTGGACAAGGACGGCGTCCACTAGTACTACAAAGATGTCCCACTATTAGCACTTCACCAACCCCAAACACTGATTTCTGCCCAGATAAAGTAAGATTCACTTCTTCAAGCCTGGATAGAATCATGTCACAATCCTTTATATGATCTGCCACAAACTTGCAGCACCCTTTTGAATTCAAATTCCCATCTTTGTCTTTCTCATCAGCCCTTTATTGGCACATCATCCAAAAATGGCATAGTTTTTTCTGGTATGAAATCCCGTAAGACTTTATTCATTCCATTCATCATATGTGCCACTGAGTTAGTGGCTCCCTGTGGTAAGGTACACATCCTTACTAATCCCAAAGGAGTTCTCATTGTGGTCAAGTCCCTGCTTTGTATATCCAGCTGGAACTGATCATATCCTGAATACAAATCACCCATAGAATATATAGCTTTCCCTGCAAATGCTTCTGCAAACTCATCCACAATTGGACCTGCTCCCACATTCCTGATTGTGACTTTGTTTACAGGTTGCATGTCTTGAATAAAACGCAATGTCCCATTTTTCTTTGGTACTGTAAACCATCTGTTGGAATATGGGGCACATGAAGGCTCCAAGATTCCCATCCTGATCTTTTCCTTTAACAATTCCATCAACTTTGGCAAGAGAGCCTTTGGTACTGGAATTGGCCGCAGATTCCAAGGCACATGTGGAACAGTAAAGATCACCATTGGTGCTGTTACACTTGGATCAACACAGCCTATCTCATGCGGCTGAAAGGCAAAAGCTTTCCCATGTTTTACAAGCATCTCCTCAAAGCATTCCCTTTCAACCGGCAACAGAAAATCCCTCTCACCAATCTTCAACTCTTTCAGAGTTTCTTGAGTAAATTTATGCCCAATTTTCTTCGGATCTCTAAGATTTGGCTGCATAGAAGCTTCATCTATCTTCTCCTTGCTTCCTGGTGGCAAGGGCAAGGCAACTGGCTTCACCTTTTTTGCAACCGTTTTGTACTTTGTATCAACATGAGCATCCATCTCACAATTCATGTTTTTACATTCCACCCCCTCAAATTCCTGGATTATATCATACATCTCCACAGATGACACCCTTATCATTTCATTTCCACCCTGTAAGCATGCTCTTCTCATATCAAAAAGTACATCCATAATATCTATAAATGACACCTCATCAAGCATCCCTGAAATAAACTCATCCTTCTCCAAAAGACCACACTGCTCAAAACTTTTTTGTTCATTTTGTATATGTCTTTGCATGCCACGCTTTAAATCCTTGCTTTTTACAAAAACCAGTAACCCATAGCTGGAGAATCCCTGAAAATTTGCTGAAAAACTATTTACATTGATTGAGTCCTGCGAGAACTCATTTCCCCTTGTACCATTGGAATCCCGCTTTACAATGGCACCTGGCCAAAATCCCTCATCTCCCTGTAATTCATAAACTCTCTGTTTATCTTTGGGAGTGACTGTGCCCGAAGAGATTCACGATTCCTTTCATGATTAATGCAAACTGTCAAAAACTGAACAGCTTTTTTGCCATCTTTACTCCTTATTCTTGCATAAGCTGAACCATCATCCAAAACCTTTGTTTCCATCCTTACAGCTGTAATGTAGGGTTGCCCAAGAATGAGGGGATACGATGACATCTCCTGAACAAAGAAATTCTGATCATCCTTCACATCCCCTATAGTTACCCTTACATTTGGACATGCTGCATAAAGCTCTCCAGATGAATTATTAGCTGCTTTAATCATCCACCCATGATCCACATCCATTGGCCACTTACATTTGTTGTAGAGATTTTTAGCCATAAGATTTATTTCAGACCCATGATCAATTAGAGCGACATATGGCTCTTCCAAATCACCTATCTTGACAAGGGTTTCAGTGGTGGCTCTTGCCCAATGGCTCCTGGAGTAATGACTCTTTGTAAGAACTTCTTTTTCATCATCCTCTTCCACAAAACGCACTTGTCGTGCCCCATCAGCAGAGTGATTACATTCCACCACATTTTCTCTCTCTTCCTTTTTCTGTACCTGTACACCATGAGTCTTGGAAGTGCTTGCTTCCCCTTGTGATGGAATAGATTCAATTATGGACTGCCTTTTTCTTCGTATAATATCAATTATCTCATCATGAAATTCTTTCTTTGCAATCCCCAAGACTTCCCCTAGTGTGAATTCCTCCCTGCTGTTTAGAATTCTCTCTTCAAGCACCTTTTTGAGATCTGTTGCAACTTCAATATCAGATTGAAGCTTGTAGAGTGGACCTTTCCCTTTACCCTTCTCCTTCATTTTTGCTGGCACTTCTTCCATTGAAACATCATGTAGAGGTCTGCTTTGCTGTGGAGGCATATGTGATGGCCCAGGATCCTTCTTTTCACTTCCACGTGTAACTCTTTTTGATGGCCCTCCTTCCTCATTTTCCCTTTTACGTTTCTCCTCTACCTGTGCCTCATTATTTTGACATTTGGCAATATAGGCATGAATGGATAAAGAATCCACAGGCTCCTCCCAGCCAGTCTCAAGGCGTATACAATCACCTGCCTCATGCAAAGCTTGCTTTGACACTTTCTTTGATGCAATTAATTCCATTGTTGACGGCCAAAAATTCTCATTCTCATATTCCTCATCATTCTCAAATCCCTGCTTTTGTTGACCAACCTTTAATCCATAGGTTGCTGCCTCAACCATAGAAATGGCATGACTAGCAGCCATATCTTCTACCAGCTTTTTCATCCCTCCTTTCCCAAAGTTTGTACTCAATGGAAGACCAGTCTCTGTAAGATGGATTTTCCCATCTTTGAAGAACACAAGTTGATTTTTAAGAGCTTCTTTATAGCTGGTACAATCCTTCTTTGCATGCTCTGGGTCATCACACCATATGCATCTATATGTAAACCCTTCTCTGATTTGAGGCCTTTGCATAGAAACCTGCCCCAATGGTAGACCTTTTTCTTCGATTCTGGACATCTTCAATTTTAAATCACGCATACCCTTGATAAGCTCATCCATCGGCCCATCTATCTTAGGAATTGTAGCTACTGGCTTGGATAAATTCTCAGGGGTAACAGCAGCTATGGGGGTTGCAGAGCCCATCACCATTTTATCCCTCCTCCGCTGCCGCTTTGCTAACATAGTGACTGCATCCTCAACATCATTCCAGTCACTCTTTAATCCTTGCTCTGTATTTTTATCCTCAAGGAGGATTTCCAATGTTTCCTGGAGATCTTTCCCAGCTGCCTGCAAGAAGAGCTCTGTCTTTTCTCTGTCCAAAGTTGCACGCTCTATTCTTGACAACTGGGCATAACGCTTCTCAAACTCCCTTAGCAATTCTGTGGCAGAAATTCCCATTTTAGGTTTTGTGACCCATTCCAAAAAAGTTCGTTTGGTCACTCGCTCAGAATCCTCCATAAAGTATTCATCCTTTAAAGCAAGTTTGAATTCTTCCCAATTTCTGCCACCCTGTGCTGTCTGCAATCCTTTTATGCGCTCTCTTATTTCAGGAACGCATACCAACTCGAAACTTCGAACCATATCCTCCTCGGTCACCCTATTTAGCTCCATCTCCTTTATATAATTGCGCAGATACTTTGTAATGTCCTTCCCATCAAATTGATCTACCTTTTTCACAATTGATTGTAAGGCTTTGGTCATGGAAATCTGTCCCCTCTCAGCAGCTTGTTGCTGTTGCATGTACATAGAAAACATTTGGAACATCTGCATAACTCCGGGGTCAAAATGAACCCCCTGGCCCTCAGAATTCTCAGCCACAGCTTCCCTGTATATTTCACCACACTCTCACCCCAGCAGTTTCACGTCGGGTTCACCAAAAGATGTCGTGAAGTGTGCGGTACAGCCAGGAAAGTACGAAACTTCTAGCTGTGAGAGTGAATGTCAAATCCAACAAGGTATTTCACGTACAAGATTTCCCAAGGAGTATTGAACATCATTATTTCCAATGACAAAATACATGTATCCACTTCTCTCAATACATCCTTGAATTCATTCAGATGATTGCACAGAATTGCATAAAATCCCTTTGAACCATTCACATGTGGGCATGATAAAGCTTTCTAATTTTTCCAATATACATGTGGCCAGCTACATCCATTCCATCCAGTGCCCTCAAAACCATTGAATCATGATGCTCTTTTTCACCTGAAAACCTGCCTTAATATTCTAACATTTCACAAGCAAAAGATAGAATACGGCATAGCTATTTCATATACATAATTTCCAAAACTCAGTCAAGCAATCACAAGGCCATCTTCCGTGATTTTACAAACTTCAGTTCTTCCAAAATTTATATCTTGTTCATCAACCTTTGCCCATATAATCCAAAACCCTTAAGGGCTTATTTGCCATGCCCTTTTTCTAAAGTAACAAGGTTAATTTAAAATTAAGCTTATCTGAAATAAGCGAAAGGTGAAAACGTCGATTTTTCCTTTGTTTTTATTAATCAAAGATGGCCGCTTCAGCGCCGGTACACGGAGGAGGAGAAAATGGCGGAATAGGACCCTCTGCTGTTGACTGTGAGCTTGAAATTTTCAGAAGCACATCGTTGAATAGCACTCATTATCCTCTATAATTCTAACTCCTACACGACATAAACAGAAGCACTCTCTTGATTTTTTTAAACTCTGGTTGGATGGACGCTGTTCCTCCAACGCTGCAGAATAAAATCTCCACACTGGTTCCCACCGTGAAGCTCCGGCGTTTTTTCTCTTTCCCGCGGCGATTTCGGTGCCCATACCCGCCAGCTGTATATTCCATTAAAAGCTGCGCTCTTTCCAGAAATTCCCCAATGCTTTGTTAACCTTAGCACTAAGGTTATAAAACATAACCTTAGCATTAAGGTTAAAATCCTCAATGCACCTATTGTTTCCCTTTCTTCCATTGTTATGGAGTGTTGACCCTATATATATATATATATATATATATATATATATATATATATATAATCAACTCTTTTTCACCTTTATACCATAACCTTTCTAAAGGTTTTTCTCACGCCTTAGCTCCATTTTGCATCCTTATTGTGCATATGATTTTTGCTATTTAAAGCATACGATCAAGATCCCGACCAATATGCACCATTAAGTTCTCTGTCTCAGTGCTAATGTCACAAGCAAAAGCCAGTCCTATCAAGGCACAATATATCTGCTAGCTCCAAAATTCTCCATAAGCATAAAAAAAAATCCTCCACAATTCACACCACACTGTCAAAGGCTTCAAAACCTGGCTCAGCCTCAACTCATCTTATTGAACCTTATCTACAGTATGAACATATTTACTCAAGCATCATATAATGATTCGTCATGGCACTTATCCCCATACATCTGGATGTGTATTTGACGGCCTCACATGCACGGTTTCACATCATAGACGTGCCATGGCACGACAACGCGATATCCAATAACCCCCACAGCAACCCAGGAGGCCTAATGTGCCTACCCGGTGCGTGAGTGTGTTCTAGTGTGCCTAGATACGGGTCCATGTTTCGCCTCTCCTTACACTTCCTCCCCATATAGATGCATGATATTCAGCGCGGTCAAGTAGACCCCCAAAGCCCCATGGGTCTCGGGTTGGTTTCCCGGCCTCACATACACCCCCCCTTTATGGATTGAATGCTACCTTCAACTAACAGGGGGTTCAAGCCCCTTTTCATAAGTTCTGCACCTAATATGGGGGTTCAAACCCCTTGAATGCTGCCTTGAGCTGACAGGGGAGGGGGTCTCATTATATTAAGCATAATAGTTAACTATTATGTTTTCTCTTGCTTTACATCATCTGATGATGGGTCTCAACGGTTCTAGATGTTAAGATCTTCTACAAGAGACTTGCTTTGACCTTCTGATGAAGGCATTATGTTTTGACATTCTATATTGAAGGTATGGGACATGTCACTTTTGACAAATCATACTAATTAATATCATGTCACTTTTGCCAAATCATACTTCCAACATAAATATGATTAATATCTTACATTGGAAGTAGTAAATAAATGTATATCTTGGACAAGCAAGAAAGAGCTTTATGTTGCAATTTATGCGTAGAAAAAGTGGAGACATCATTTATAGTTCTACTTTTATGGTCTATGAAGATAACTTCTTAAGAGTACTTTGTTATTCCTCAATTTGGAGGGGGAGAAAAATAATTGGTCATAGCTTTGTTAAAAGTGGAGACATAATTTATATACTTCTACTTTTAAAGTCCATTAAAAATACTTTAGCTTAAGCAAATGTTTGACTTTTGAGATGTGTGATCTGGAAGGTTTTAACAATCAAATGGTTAATGCCTTCAGTAGAATTGGACAAGTGGTAATTGAAATTTTAACCTTTATGAGACTACCTTATAGGCCTCTTTTAGTTCCTTTGGTAGAAGTCTTGAGAAAAGGGTCGTAGGCACCATGCTGTCAAAAAAAGAAAAGTTTGGAGCAAAGATTTCCATCGTTCTGAGTATCCACCCAACAGTTAAATCCTCGGTGCTGCCACAATCATTCTTGGATATTGGTAAATCATAGGGGTATTGAATCACCCAATCTACGTTCATTTAAATTGATAAAATTCGCTTACATGGTAATGCCAACAGACACTGCCAGTGATTGGTTGAGTACTGCATGAGATGGCATGTCTACAAGAATAGGAGAAAAGTACTAAAACACAGCAACCCTATTAATGCCAAAACATTTCATTTGAATTATCCCAACAGAAGAGCCCCTTTGGTTTAGTTTCAATCTTGGCAATGGATAGCTAAGGTCATTGTTGTGACAAGTGTAGATGAGAAGCTGGACAACCGACCAACTGCAGCCACTGTGACAGCCAGCAAAATTCCTTTTTGGATTGCACAAAGGCCCCGACATGTGGTGTCCCATTCTTCATCTTTTCACAACAAATCTGAGAACTACTCTACACAATCCTGGACAGCTGAGGCAGGATCTGCACTTTTCTTGGACTACAACAACGGCCTTACAATGGTACTCACTTAATTCCGCATCACAGAAGCCACAGTGGCCAGCACTAATTGCTCTGCATGGACTCCCAAGGCTGGCACTAAAAAAGCTTGGAAGCTTATCAGCAGCATGGAGTCTTGACACATTTGGAGGGCACGGTGCAAATAGGGCCATTGACAGTGCAGCCATGTTGGAGATGCAATCCACACTCCTAGAGAGAACCAGCTCACATGGTGAGACTAGGTTTGAATCTTGGCAAGTTGAGGTTTCGACAAATTGGATAACCGGACGTCACCTAACATCTTAAGGTTTTGTGGTCTAGTTGACTAAACCAATTTGTAGAACACCTTAGTTAAACGCGCTTGCGCAAAAACACAACTGGGAGGAGGATCATGTTTCCAACACGGTATCGAAGCCGAGGTTGTGAAGTTGGAAGCTAAGACCTCAACCAAAGTGTGGCTCGAGGGAAGGTGTTGGAGATGCAATCCACACTTCTAAAGAGAACCAGCTCACGTGGTGAGACTAGGTTTGAATCTTGGCAAGTTGAGGTTTCTACAAATTGGATAACCGGAGGTCACCCGACACCTTGAGGTTTTGGGGTCTGATGGCTAGACCAAAATGTAGAACACCTTAGTTAAGTGCACTTGCGCAGGAACACAACTCAGATGGGTGACCTCCCAGGAAGTGGGAGGATCCATGTTTCCAACCAGCCATAACCCTTTCAACAACCATCCTTGCCTTTAGGGTCTTATCCACACTATACGGGGACATTTGGAGCACTTGGATGGATTCAGGGCACTAATAAGCCCCCAGCATGACTTTCCACCCCTCCCCTCTCTGATGTAGCTTCTGTCTGAGAGAAGCAAGCCATGGACGAACCCTCCTTTCCATGTTTTGACTACTCATTGCACTCTTGCAATGTAGTACTATGCAAGTTTTCTTCTTTAACTGGTAGAAGGATCTTTTCTTGGGTTACAAGCCAATCGTGGCATACGGCCAACGTATGGCAGGGAAGGCCAACGATACACAATGTAGCAGCGGAAGAGAATAAGCACATCCTGCATGTCACTATTGGGGAGTGTACAGTGCCTAAAGCTCTCTCCACCCCCACCGATTACCATTTATCTTACATTCGGAGCAGTCAGGGGCTTGCTCAGCGAAGCACCTTAAAACGAAACTATAATCAATTTCATTCTCTAACTGTGGAGAGATCACATACACGGTCCACCAACATACACTAGCAAACTTTGCAGCCAACCAGCTGCGTCTCTAAAGGTTGGGAAAATCCCATTGGCATAGGAGACAAAAAGTTTATCATTCTGTCCATGTTGGATGATAGTGAAGACAATGATGGTACTATCCTTTGATTTGTTGGAGTGTGTTTGAGAAGCAAGCAAAATCATGTACTCAGTGGCACCTCGCATTACACTTGCCACTTTACCAAAAGCAGTATTGACACTACCATAAAATAGGCCAATCAGCAAAGACTGCAAATAGGGTCCATAAGCCTAAAATCCGGCCCATCACCCTTAAAAAAGGACAGTTCTTGTTTTGTCCCTACATAAAGTACAACCATTATAAAGTAGCATCCAAATCCACCATTAACCAAAAACAATCTGGTTTCATATACTGAAAGACATTTACTAACTAAGTCCTCTCATCAAAGCCTGTGTTACAATAACTAGCTCCATGATACAAAGACACTGTTTTTAAGGATGCTAACCTCTCTGAGGTAGTCAGCATAATAAGGAAAAGCATATTGTACTGCAGTTCAAATGAAGCTTTCACCCATGAAGTCTCAACTTTGGATATAAAATCATACCTTATCATTGTTTCTGCTGGAGGCCCAGCCCACACTTCAGTTAAGTATGGCTAATATTCAAATTCCGCCATAAACCCCTTTCCTACTTCTTATCCTTCCCAAGCTTCTAAAGCTGCTTATTACCCTCACCTCATTCACTAAAAGCCTACAAAATTGCCATGTTACATACATCCAGTACATTAAAAACTGGAGTTTTCAGGTTGCGTTGGCTAAAAAAGGCATGAGTGTAGATGCATGGTGATGCCGATGATAAATGTTTTAAAAAAAATATTCGCAATCTACACTGGGAGCTGGTGCTGCAAGACAGATTCATTATCTTCCAAGCGCAGGGCAGAAAGGAGGCGAGGCCAGGTCTGAGGTATCCCCCCAATCACTTCAAAGTCCAACAGCTTCCCTTGCTTACGATAATAATATTCAACAGGTTTGGACTGTGCGACAACACATTCAACTGTTAGATTCTGTAGAAAAGTGACACCATGCCAAAAAAAAAGGCAATAAAACCTATGGGTCCTGACCTGAGCTGAGTAAGTCTGAAGTCTGTCCCTAAAAAGACCCATGCATACAATCTTTGATGCACCTGAAGTAAGAGGAAGTGCTTTGCCCATCGAACAGCATCCTTGATCTATGTGAGGATCGTCAAAATTGCGCCCACATTCAGCGCAGACATGTCTGTCCAAGCATTTCAACATGACATCTTCCCTTAACTTCATATTTACTACCAAATCAATGTCTGCCACCTCATCCAGTATCTCCTGTAGAATATATTGAAGTAAGCCTCAATCAAGTGATTAGACATTATACATTATGTACAAAAAGACACATCGTAGAGAAAAAGCCTTACAGCTTGGTTGATAGTGCGAGGAAACCCATCAAAAATGAAACCGGACTCTTCGAACTCAATTTTCTGTTCTAATCTTTTTGATAGAATGCTGAAGATCAGATCATCAGGTACTAGCTTTCCTTGCATAATGAGGCTGGCAAGCTGCAGAGAAGCACCAAATCACAAGAAACATTCGCATAATTCAGCTGAAAAGGCTAACCCTTCATTCTGAACAAGGCATCTGAAGGAAATTATTCCATACTATGAAATGCAAGCTATTAAAATCATCAAAGGCCTCTGAAAACCCCATATGCAACAAAATTAATGGTTTGGCAGGAGACCTAAGCCTGATGTCAATGCAACCTTCTGCAAAAGAGCCTACCCAAAGGTAAACACAATCAAGAAGACCAACTACTCCATCGTGTAACCAGAACCATAAATTTCACCCCAACTACAATGCAAACTCCTAAATGAAACCTAGCACACTAATTTTTTCACCGTAAACATATGCAACTGACCCTATTCTTCTAACCGATGCTAACAATTACACCTTCTGTCTTCCTGGATACCAAACCTTATGCATATAATGTAAGCATATGAAAGAGACCATATACTTCTAATCGATGCAAGATGAATTTCTGCAACATGATTCACCCATAACCGCAAACTTTAACCACAATGTAAATGCAAGCGTGGGAATGGAACCTAATCGTGATGTTTGAACTAAAATAGTGTGGAAGAGAACCCATCATAACATCAATGCAGGGGTTCTCAACACATGAAATGCCAGTCCCTAAAAAAACTATTTTCTGTACATACCTCCTTAGAGAAGGGCGTGGACGTGGCGGCCTCCTTGCGCAGTAGGTTTCCCATGGAAATATGAGGCACATTGAGGATCCTCGCGAGTCTGCTGGCGTATGTGGCCTTGCCAACCCCAGGGCTTCCCAAGAATATCCATTGCGGGCCCCGCCCTGTTCTTTGCCCATGGGTATCCTGCAAAACAGGAAGGGGAAGCTCCCAGTCCTCAAAATCTGACACGGCCATGGCAGCCGCTGCTGAATAGGCCCTCTCGGAACGATTCCTGCTGCTCGGCACCGATGGATAAAACAGCTTTCTCAACTGGCGGAATGCCGCCATGGTTGAACTGAAGAAGATCGCAGGCTATGGCAGTAGCGAGTGAAACAATCCTAACTGCTGCAAGAAAACCTGTAGAGCTTGCAAATGTGAAGCCCTGGATCGAACAGACCTTGATGGACAATAGACCCTACCTAGAGCTTGCAAACCCTACATGCAGCACAAAAAACCCTAAATGTGAGAAAACCTAAAGGGCAGCGCTTGCAAACCCTAGCTGAAAGGCAAAGCGGCAGGATTCCAAGAAGCTGTTCGCAAGTTGCGGCGGAGAAGAGAGAGAGCTCAGACTCCAGAGAACACGCACGGTTAGGGCAAGCTGGTGGTGGGCCTCCTCCTGCTACAAAACGAATAAACCCTTTCAAAAACTTCAAAACCCTTGGACACAAGCAGGACTGTTGTGTGCAATGGGACAAGATGAAATAAAATGAAATGACATAAG
Source organism: Cibotium barometz (assembly GCF_041138505.1). NCBI lineage: Eukaryota > Viridiplantae > Streptophyta > Polypodiopsida > Cyatheales > Cibotiaceae > Cibotium > Cibotium barometz. The sequence continues at coordinate 27,269,989 of NC_141059.1, read as the reverse complement.
ATGAAATAAAATGAAATAACATGAACCAGAAACGTCCACCAATCAAAAACAAGTTGCAAATACCCCCTTGCAAAAGGGCGTGGGTCGATGGGGGTGGCTTGTAACCTGGAGGTGCCAAGTTCAATCCCTGGCTAGACACCCGATGATTACCTTGCCCTCGCTTTGTAGAGGATATGAGGGGTGGGGTCCTCACGGAGTACTTTGCTCCCTTCTAGTAGTTGTCAAAATATTTAATTTAAAAAAAATTAATGCCAAAATATTTAATTTATTTTTTTTAAAAAAGGTCGTGGTGCCACTATGGGCCTGTTCATACAAGTGGAAACTTAGGGTATTATTGAGTGGGCATCCAATAGCCACAAGCGTGGTGCCACTACGGGCCTATTCATGCAAGTGGAAATATCGAGTGGGCATCCAATAGCCACCTTTTGTGTGCGCGAGATTTCACCTTCAAAGTTGAAGCCGTTTGAGGTCACAGATAAATCCCAAAAGACCACCAACACAAAAAGTTAAGAGAGGCAACTAGTTTTTTTACCCTTGGACAATGGATGGTTGCTGTCTGAATTCTATTGGTTAATATCTAGTTGCTAACCAGGATTCCCCCTATGAACAGACCAGACCCTATGAATTCTATTGGTTAATATCTAGTTGCTAACCAGGATTCCCAACAGACCAGACCCTATGTACTATTTTTAAACAAGAGCTCCACTTAAACAACAAATGCTAATAAAAACATGTCTAGACCAAAACTAATTTTTCAAAAACAAACCTCCACCCTTATATCGCTTGATGATTGACCCCAAGAGCTTTAACTGAATAATTTCCCCCCATTCCTTACAGTGTCATGCAAAAGGCAAGACCAATAAGGAGAGGTCTTTACCTTGGCCGGTTTTTCTTCAAAAATCTACACGTTAATCGTTTGTATTTTTAAAAAATAGAAAGTTATCTGATATTTTAAAAAAGAAGCAAAAATTTTAATCATTTTTTATTTAAGCTATGAAAATCACACTAAAAGACAGTTTTTTAGTCGAGCTATATGCAAGATAAAGTGGGAGATAGGTCGATTTTAGGTAATAAAATAGAATTTGGTCAACTTAATGTAATCTAGACTGTTCACTTGTATTTTTTCCTTTATTTCATTTTAAAAGGCTAAGATTGTTCTTCAAAAGATGAATGTCATAGATTTAATGAACCTAATAGCATATTTTTGTTTCTTTTGAAGTGATGGGCTACGAATCACCCACATTAAGTAGATTTGGTAGGACATTAATTGCAAATTGACTTTTAACTTTTTGAAGAAAAGTACCTCTCATTTTTCTTTAAGTATCACGAGCTTAGACCTCTCTTTTTTTCTTTTTTGATTTACAAATCATGAGGTTAGGGTTGTTAGGTTTGGGTGTGGTCATGGAAGCCTTCTCAAATTTGCGACACATTATTTGCAATTGGCATATTGCAATGTGTTATAACATATTGTTGTAGGTCTTAGGTGGACACTCACACACACACACACACACACACATATGGAGTCTTTTTAGTGGGGAAAAGGGTGATCCAGTGAGGCCTCAAGGTCAAACCTTGCTTGGCCCATTTCATCGATATTTGTTACTTGTCCATTACATCCATCACATTAAATTTCATGGGATCTTGTTTGTGACTTGGCACACTTGGTGAGCCTACAATGGAGTTTAATACACAACTATATATATCCCCTCCTTCTCCTCCTCTCAAGCCAATGATATTTTGTCATCACAACAAGGTGAGGGAGGGAGGGGAGGGTTCTATTTGCAACAAATTGTGAGCCCCCCCCCAACAAATCTATGGAACACACATTAATTGTATGATGGAGCCAATGTGTACGAAATAAGACTTGAACATGGAATCTCTCAATTAGGAGGTGAATGTGTAAATTTCTAGACAAGAGTGTGTGTGCATGAGAGAGAGAGAGAGAGAGAGAGAGAGAGAGAGAGAGAGAGAGAGAGAGAGAGATGACTTTCAACATAGTATCAACAAGGGTAAGCATGCCAAACCTAGAACAACTTTTTTTTTCAAAGGTAGTTTCTTTTCAAGGGCTTTATTTGACACCATCTTTCAATTCAAAATTGTGTGTGGAAATGAAAATCACATTTGTGACACCTCAAAACCCTCTTTAACATGCTTATGGGTGTTCTAATAGAGTCGTTAACTATTATAGCAACAACAAAGTTTTAGCTAGTAGAATTGATATACACCCCAAGAGATGCTCCAAAGTTGGGGAAAAAAGTGTTCTTGAATGGGGAGTGTGTTGTTCTGTTCCGACTATCTATTCTCTAACTACCCCACTTACCTAGTATGATTCATACAACATTGCAAAGAATGAAACTCAAACCTAGGGGCTCGCAATTCCAAACATTGCTATGCCAACAAGTTTAGCACCCCCAAATTCTAAAATACAAGACCCCCTCTTTATTGCATTCTATCCCCTCAAAGTCCCCCACCATCATCATTTGGTTTCCTTCCCATCTGTACTTTGTAATAGATTGTTCCTCACTTTTCTTCTAAGCATGCAATGCCATTTTGATAAAAATTTACAACTTTTCCTCCTTTTTTATCAAACCGATCCTATGGATGTACCCACACACCTTAATTTTGCATACACATGAGTGTTCCACGTCCCGAACACACAAGTTTTACTAAAATTTATTTTAAAAAAAAGCATAAACTCACGAATTCATTTTGATAGATTAATGAACTCCACCGATGCGAGTGTGAGCTTGTAGAGGTGCATCCATGTAAAAACTATCATATTAATGTGTCATCTAGAAGTGTGAAAGTTGAGAGAGGTTCCACAAGTGTGAAAAACTCATGAGCTCTCAATAAGAAAGTTAATAGTCACAATGTGAGAGCTCTCTTTCTAATATTTGGTCCTTTGAGAGTGGGTCCTTTTGGCAAATGTAGGTGGTCCTTTGAGAGTGGGTCCTTTGAGAGTGGGTCCTTTTGGCTAATCAAATGTAGGTGGTCCTTTGAGAGTGAGTCCTTTTGGCTAATCAAATGTAGGTGGTCAACTTGAATAAATTTGGATCATTCTTTCTATGTCTTTCCTTTTAAATTTAAGGATTCATAATTTTTTGTATTTACAATTTTGGTTTATTGGTGATGAGCATTAAAGATGTGGTGAATAAACTGGTGATTTTTATCAGTAATTGGCAAGAGAGTAATGGTCATACAAATTCGCATGAATATCATCATTAAATTTTGAAACTTTGAATATTTTATATTTATTTAGATCTAAGGGCTTAGTTTACATTTGTGGTGTTCAATTGTGGACCTTTTTCCACAATTGAGCATTAGCACTCAAGGTGGGTTTGCTTGCAATGGAGTTTGGTTTGCTTCAATTGGGGCTAAAAACATATGCTTAAGCAAGTCGACAAATGTGCATAGTTTAAAGGCATTCCCAAGGTGAGATAATTCCTTTTTTAGGTCTCAAATCAAAGTTTGAGAGGGATTTGAAAGATGTATCTCTTTAACTTTTGATTGAGCAAGGTGGGGTTTATAAACACTTTGTGCAAGTAATAAAGGTGAATGTATGTGTGTGAGGTGTACTCATTATTTCCATTGTCCGTTATTTTTTCTCATCAGCATGCAAACTAGGGGTAATCCTTTTTGTGCTCCTTGGGCATAGGTCATGCTTATCTCTTTAAGAGGAACCTCTAGATTTTCTCTCAACGTGACCGCACATGCACACACACACACACACACACACACACACACATGCATGCATATAAGCAAAGATGAGGACTCTTTTCACCAAATTTTCTATATTTTCCTATTGTATGGTTGCCAAAAAAAGGCCCATATCTTAGTGAAGGCCAATATGCATACTTGAAAGAAAACAGCAAACAAATGCCTATATGTGAGGCCCTAATTGGGTTATTATTATAAAAGAAATCAATTGCTTAGGTTATTATAAAAGAAAACATCAAACAAAAACTCTATGTGAGGCCCTACTTAGGTATCTAGGAGGCTTGTTTGTGGGCTTGAATGAATATGGGACATAATTGTAATGTTATTATCTTCTATGCTATAAGATTGATATGTGTATTCTATCAAGAGAAAAGTGGGTTGCTGGTTTTGAAGGACAAAGGCCCCCTTATTCAAATCTTCGGGAAGGAGGACCCTATGCACAACCATGTTACGTTAAGAAGAAAATTTCCCCTCTTTGCTTGGTCATATATGGCCTTCCCCCATCACAAAGTAGAAAAAACTCAAACATGACCCTCTTGTTAATGCCATAATAACTTGCAAAGCTACATGTGAGAGAAGGGCGATTTGACTTAAGTACTCTGATAACACCTCTAATGCCTCTTAAAAGCCTCTCCTATGACCTCAAAGACATCAAGGAGAACATTAAAAGCATCTCTTAAAATGAAGTGAAACTCTCTCACATCACAAGCATTGGATGCATCCCCTATGCCTCCAAGCATTGGATGCATCCCCTATGCCTCCTCAAAGCAAAGTTGCTACTACTAATCTATCTCCCGAGCTTCTCATAGATGTTCTTCAAAGGGTTGAATCTCTTGACGGATCTTGGCTTGCTAGAAAGCCTCTTCAGTGAGACCTCAAAGACATCAAGGAGAACATTAGAGCCATCTCTCAAAAGACTTTTGATGTGAAATTCTCTCACAACACAAGATTTGGCTCTCAAAGAATGGTTTTGGGATGCATCCCCTATGCCTCAGCAAATCAAAGCTACTACGAACCTATCTCCCAAGCTTCTCATAAATGTTCTTCAAAGGGTTGAGCCTCTTGAAGGTTCTTGGCTTGCCATAATCGATTTTGTTTCTTGCTCTGTAATCTTCAAAACATGGAGAAAGCTTACTAAAGAGCTTGCATAGACTCGAAGGGAGTTTGGCAAGTAAGACCACCTTTTTCTCTCATGTTGTTCGATAATGATAATCTTTAAGGTTTAAACGTAAAAATGAAATGGGTTTTACTAGTTAAATGCAAAACTTGAATAAGTGTTTTTGGAAGTTTGATATGTATTTGTGAAATCAATTAGAAAACAAGTGCATGGGAAGTATGACTTTGGCAATTGGTTAACACAACTGAATGATGAAGGGTTGTATAAAATAAATAAATAAAGGAATGATGTCATGCCACCAAAGTAATAAAGCCATTAGAACACTATTGGAATTAGGGTTGTAGGAAAGCACACAAAGCTTGGAGAAGAAGAAGCAAGAATGCACACAACACACAATGTATTAGATTGTGTCAATGTACAAAGATAAGTTAGCCCTAGAATAATGGGCGTATATACAAGCCGAGGGAAAAAACCTCCTAAAGAGGGAAAAAGTGCCCCGACTGTCCTAAGTGTGTTCACACACATCACTGCCTATATATATGGCAACAAATCTCCCTGGGAGTGATGGTGTGAACGAGAGCTGGCACTCATGTATAGGGAAGTGCCATGTCCGAAGTAGATCAGTCCACAAAGGGGAGCAAGACCAAAGCTTTACGGAAAGCTTCAAACTTCTCACAAGGAAGCGCCTTTGTGAAAAGATCGGCGAGGTTGTCCTGTGTTAGCACATATGCCAAGCTGATCTCTCCTGCTGAGAGTCTCTCCCTGACATAGTGATAATGCACCTCAATGTGCTTTGTGCGAGCATGAAAACTAGGTTTCTCGCAACTGCCAATGTGCTCTGACTGTCAGTGTAGATAGAGGTGGTAGACTCCTGTCCAACACCCAAGTCAGCCAGTAAGCCGTATGAGCCACACACACTCAACCGTAGCTGTGAAAGCTGCCCTGTACTCAGCTTCACAACTAGAAGTGGCCACAGTAGGTTGCTTTTTGCTCAACCAAGATATGCATGAGCTACCGAGCATGAAACAAAAACCACTTGTGGACACTCTTGTGTCATAGCAACCAGCCCAATCTGAGTCCGAAAAAGCATGTAAATCTGGCGGCAACGATCCCCCCTTGGGATAAAACAACCCAAGATGTATGGTGCCACTTAAGTAGCGAAAGATGCGTTTAACTGCCTTCCAATGCTGAGACCCTGGGCTATGCATAAACCTACTCACCTGTGAGACTGCAAACTGAATGGCCTCGTAATGCATACATAAATGAGGCAACCAACAGCTGTCTGATAGAGTGTGACATATCAAAGTGATCTCTAGCATCATGAAGACTCAACTTCAAACCTGTCTCCATTGGAGTAGCAATAGGCTTGCAGTCTTCAAGGCCAAATCTCCACAACAATGTCTCAATATACTTTGTCTGACACAAAGCAATACCTCCATCACACTGCTTAAATTGTATCCCCAAATGATGATGCAAATGCCCCAAATCTGAAATCTCAAAAGAGGCATTCAAACCAGCCTTAAAATCAGCAATATGACTCTCATTTGGTCCTGTGAGCAGCATGTTATCGACATAGAGAGCAGTGATTAGATGTACATCATCCACACGTTTAATATACAAAGTGCTTTCTGTTGGACTATTCTGAAAACCATGTGCAGTCAAATATGCATGTATCTTTTCATACCAAGCTCGTGGAGCTTGCTTTAAACCATATAAAGCCTTTTTCAACCTGCACACTTTGTTTTCTTGCCCTCTTTGAACAAAACCACGAGGCTGCGATACATACACCTCCTCATGCAAATCTCCATTCAAGAACGCAGTCTTTATGTCCAACTGATGTACATTCCAACCATTATGAGCTGCCAATGCACAAATGTTACGAATGGTAGTCATACGACAAGTGGGAGCAAAGGTCTCATCAAAATCAATGCCCTTTTCTTGAGCATAACCCTTTGCAACAAGTTTAGCCTTATAGCGATCAACACTGCCATCTGGCTTTCGTTTCAACTTAAAAACCCACTTATATCCAATGACCTTTTTACCAATAGGCAAATCACACAAAGACCATGTACCATTCTTCATTATAGCATCATATTCACTTTGCATTCCAGCCAACCAATTTTCTGATTTTTGTGCCTCATTAAAATGAAAGAGGTTCTTCCTCTTCACACATACTAAACACAGCCAAAGCATAACAATCTGATGCATAAGAGGCATGCTGAAAACCTGAACGAGTACGACTAGAAATAGGTGCATCAATTTTACTATCACGCAAGGTTTGCACCAGCCATTTAGGCATACCTCTAGCCTGCTCATTTTCAGCCCTATCCTCATAAATTACATCTTGTAAATCTGCATCAGAAATAGGCTAATCTATGATGTCATTTGAAATCTGCATAGGCTGAATATTTGCCTTACATTTGAATTCCCACCTATAAACAGAGGCAACAACGTATCAAATACATCCCGTGAGCTCACACCTGTCTCTTTGGTACATGATAACAAAGGCTGCACAACATCTTCCACAAAAACAACATCTTGACTAATCAAGATATGCTGTGACTGCGGATGATACATCTTCTTGCATAATCTTCAATTCTAGCTCTCTACGTAGGTAAGAGATTTTTACCTCATTACGACCTGCATACAAACTAGCTAGAATATCCCAAGCCTGTTTTGCTGTTATAGCTAAACGAATATGTGGAGTGATGTTACGTTTGACAAAAAGTGCAATCAAGGCATGAGCCTGCGCATCTTTACCATCCCAACGAGCTTATTCACAGCAGTGGGTAAAACAGCAGCAACAGTAGAGCTGCTAGAACCTGCAACATCCTCAACAGATCCTACATCCAGAGAACCTGGACGTACGTCCATACCCCTTTTGCAACCAAAACATGCTGCATCATGTATGCCCAAAGTGGGTAGTTGCTATCTCCATCCAATTTGTGTCATCAATGTGGCAGACAACATGCGAAATACATCATTGCTGTTATCAGCCATGGCCACTAACTCAAACTGATGCAAAAGCTACCTGTAATGAAGCAAAGACTGAACAGAAAACAACTCGTGCTATGTAGCACGGTCCACAATAGAATACGTATGCCTATTTTGCAAAAAACTGCACTGTCAAAATTTATGCACAAAATGACGAAAACACCTGTACACAGAACTTGTAATGCAAAAAACGGAGCCCGAAACAACCTCAGATGCAATTTCTGAGAACACCAAGCCCTATGGGCTTATCTGCAGAGTATAGGGACCTGCAAGCGCTCGTGAAAGCTCACCTCAATCGGAGAACGTGAGTCGGAGAGTGCTAGCGGCGTAGCCCTGGGAGCCGATGCCTGCTCTGATACCAATTGTTGGAATTAGGGTTGCAGGAAAGCACACAAAGCTTGGAGAAAAAGAAGCAAGAATGCACACAACACACAATGTATTAGATTGTGTCAATGTACAAAGATAAGTTAGCCCTAGAATAATGGGTGTATATACAAGCTGGGGGAAAAAACCTCCTAAAGAGAGAAAAAGTGCCCCGGCGGTCCTAAGTCTGTTCACACATCACTGCCTATATATATGGCAACAAACACTTGAGTCTAAGGAAGCTAAATTTATGTAAAATTGTTTGCCATGATGGGTTATAAGGTGAGAGGCCAGGATGAGATCCTAATATTAATAATTAGAGCTTGCTCTATCTTGTTCGATGAAGCATGCATGCATTGGGCCTTTTCAGGGGTAGGTTAAATCCAGGTCCAAGATCAATAAAATAGAAAAAGTTATGTTAATTCTCAATGCCCACAACACCCACATATGTGTGTGCATGTGTGCACACAATTTCACCCCAAAAGAAAAGGAAACTATTGTTTGTCACTTCACATTAAATTGTAAGAATTGTAAGCATATTAAGGATGTCTACAAATCTTGGACATCATGCTTGTATTATAAGAAAACTGGTTAAGAAATCCAAACATAGGTAAATAAGCTAGAACTAGGAAATGGGCACTCTCAAATGGGTAACTCTGAGAGGTGGCCTAGTGATAAATGACTTATTGAGTATATAAGTCAAGTCAACTCCCTAATGTTTATAAAAAAGGTTCCCTTTTACGCAACATATCGAGTGTGTTCGTTCTCTTTACTCTCTCTTCCTTGCAACTCTTACACTAGTACGTGTGGATATGTTAATGCTTAGGATTTGGGAAGGTAATGCCATCCATTAGATTGTGCATCTCTCCTCTTCTTCTCCATTCTCTCCTCATGTGCATCTAGGCATTGTAAAGTGAGTGGATTATAGCTTGAAGCAACCACATAAGCTTTGGCTTCACCAAATTTCAACACCTATGATATAAGAAACTGCCTCAGTGTGATAACAAGCATGCGAAGATCACTTAGGGAGCATGATCTCACTAGTATGCGGGTGGAATAATAGGTTCAGCTTCATGGTAAATTTCCCCAAGTCCTTTTTGGTTAAGCATTTTTTGGTGACATAGTTAGGGAGCATTATTTAGCTTTGTTTCTTGTGGTTTTCATTCCTATAGTGGAGTCTACCATGCTTTGCATGTAGTAGCAACACAATGTGAACGATGTATGGTTTTGGATTAAGTGGCTATGTTTGTTTTTATGCGATATTTTTCTAGTGATTCCCTATCAAGATGAGCTCATCTACATATGTTTTTCTCACAAAAGACATATAAGCTTGCATCTAAAGACATGTATAAGGGACCGAGTAAGTATCATTCATGCTTGTTGAGATTCTTTTAGCTCGTAAATGCCTTTCATAAGCTAGAAATCTTTGTTTCAAAATTGGGAATGACAAACCTTGGTAGGTGCTCCACATATATCTCCTCTTAGAGGTTCTCATTAAGAAAAGTAGATTTCACATCCATTTGATAAACCTACCATGCCCTTTGCTGCCAAGACAAGGATGGTGTGGATTGTGGTCAACAACAAGCTATGAGAGCAAAAAGTATCTTAAAAGTCAAATCCTAGAAGTGCAAACCTTTGGTGATGTGTGCCTTTTCCTTTTCCAAAATATCTTCAAATTCATAGTTTTCTTTGTAAACCCATTGCCAATTAACTTAAATTTTAGTTGAAGGCGTTCCATAAGATCCTAAGTACGTGTGGTTTTGAGGATAGAGTCATTTTGGCTTTCATGGCTTTAAATTCCCAATTTAAAGTCCCTTGTGCTTTAACAAGGGTGATGGACTCTTGAATTTGAGTAACTCTAACACAAGATAATAATTCACAATATTTTTTAAAGCCCTACTTTGCTCATCTACCCTTTTGGATGTGTGATCATCTTGAGGCGCATCCTCGATAGTTGGAGGCTGAAGCTGTTTATACCACTTAGGGAAATTCTAGGAATCTTCATCTTTAAAATGCATATCCATAGGAAATGGTACAAGTTGCCCTTCATCAGAATATGAGGAAAACCATGCTACAAGTGGATGTTATGGCTCACCCTAACCCCCTTTGAAACACATCCAACAAGAGATTACCTCTGGTGAACCGCAACTGTCGTGATGAGGATCTTTCCAATGGCCAAGCTCATAATCCTTGAGGTCTCCAAGCTCTACAACTCCTTGAGAAGAAATTCCGTTGTGCCTTCCGGCGAACGTTGTAACACCGTCGCGTTGCACTACGGGTACTCGTCCCTCCTCTCACCTCACTTCACTCTCACACACTCACTAGCATGTATTAGGGAGAGAGATTAGCAAGAGGATTAGCAATAGCAAGAATCTATTGCACAATTTCCTAATTCTATCACAATTACTACTTTCATAATGTATCCATGAAGTACATCACTTAGGACTTCATCCTAACTTGCTACCACATGCTCTTGAAGCAGGAATTGCCATAAACTGTCACCATTACGGGCGTCCGTCCAAGTTGTAGCTTTGGACACCATTGCTTAATATCTTGAATGTATGACCTTTTGGTGTATCTACCTTGAATCCTTGATGTAAGATAATGGCGGTAGCTCTTGTTAACCCTAAAAATTACATTATATTGTATTGTTTGATGCAATGGATGCAAACTAAACCTAATACACTCTATGTGAAAGCCCTAGGAACATTAAAAACAACATTATATACAACAAGAACAACAATTTAAGCTAAAAATTAAACAAAAAGGCATTCTTTTCAAAACAAAAAAGAGAGCTATTTTACACTAAATCACACACAAATCTCCATTAAATCCACATCTTTTTCATGGAAAACCATTAATCCAGACAATGGGCAATGGATAATGTGTAGATTAGAGAAAAAATGATGGAAAAAGCCAAGGGATGGCTCCCTGGTGGCACTAAAAATGTTATGGCTCACCCTAACCCCCCTTGCAACACATCTAATAAGAGATTACCTGGTGAACCGCAACTGTCGTCGTGCGAGTGAGGATCTTTCCAATGGTCGAGCTCATAACCTTTGAGGTCTCCAAGCTCTACAACTCCTTGAGGAGCAAGTCCATCGTGCCTCCCGCGAGCGTTGTCACACCACCACTTTGCATTATAGGTACTCGTCCCTCCTCTCACCTCGCTTCACTCACACACACTCACTAGCATGCATTAGGGAGATAGATTAGCAAGAGGATTAAAAAGAGCAAGACTCTATTACACAATGGGAGAGTATATTTGTATTATGAGAGAAATTCACTTATATACATGGCCATAAGTGTTCACACTTACTTAAATTGTGGCCGACAAGGCACTTTATAAGAGGCCTAATGCTATTACAATGACTACTCTCATAATATATCCATGAAGTACATCACTTAGGACTTCATCCTAACTTGCTACCACACGCTCTTGAAGTGGGAATTGCCATAAATACTCCATCACACCATTACAAGCGCCCATCCAAGTTGTAGCTTTAGACATATCTTAAATGTATGACCTTTTCGTGTATCTACCTTAACTTCCTGATGTAAGATAATGGTGGTAGCTCTTGTTAACCCTAGGAATGGGTTAACAGTGGAGGTTGTGGTACTTTGGTAATTTACTTATTGCACGATAAAGAAGATGAAAATGATGTGGTTATTCCTATAATATCACATCTTGGCTAACTATGATCTTTGCCAAAGGGTTATAGAGCCAATACCCCATTGATTCCATGTTGTAGCACAAGGAGATGCATTTTTGCCTTTTAGCATCTAATTTTCTCACGTGAGCATCTAGAACACATGCATAATATTCACACTCAAATATAGCTAAAGGTTTTTACTGACTATAGCCAATAGAGGCATCCCTGTAATAACTTTTTTGCACTCTATAAAAATGTAAATAGTTGTGTGAATTTCCTCGTGCCAAAGGATTTAGAAATATTTTTGCCATTGAGCTTAAACTTTTAGCTCCACCCTCCTTGATTTTCTCAATTTCTTGGATTACACTAATCTAGACTTCCCTATATAAATTGAGGATTAAACACCTTATGCTACCTTAAATCCCCAATTTAACAATTCTAATAAATCTAGTCCATGATATCTAAAAACCTTAATGGAAAAGTTGGAGATAAAATGTGAGAAATTAGAAAAAAAGAAACAGAAATTGGAGATGAAATGTGAGAAGTAAAAAAAAAAAAGCAAAAATGTGAAAGAGAGACGCGATGCTGGCATCAACCCAAAAAATTATCGAGAGGAGTAGGGTTGAGGGAGCTACTTTTTTGAGATTTTTCAACATCCTTGGCACTCATTCTCTAGACACATGCACGATTCTAGACCTAAAATCAAATCAATTAAACCATAAACTATAGCTTTTTGGTGTGTTACTAAATCAGCACACTAACACATGGTATAATCCAAAAGATAAATTAGGCAAAATGATGTCTCCTTGGCAACAATACAAAAAATGTTTAATCTTGGTGGAGCAATAGTTGCTAGGGATTTACCTTTGAGCTGAACTCTTGAGCTCAATACATGGGTTAACGAGCACTAATCCTTGTTGCCACTCCCACGTACATTGTGACACCATCACCTAATGGGTAGAGTGTGGATTGGTCTTGTGTAGAGAAGTGTTTCCTTCCTAGCCTCACAAACAAGAGAGGAGAGGATGAGGAAGTATGTTATGTGCATATACTAGGAGGCTAACCCACCCTAGGCATGTGAGCATGGGATCATGGGAACATGCTCTAGTGGGACAAGGGTTAGACCTAACCAGGGTTGGGGTTAGGGTCAGGCAACCAAGGGTCACACATGGAAATGGAGAGTCAAGAGTCACTTGAGAGCTCTCCTATATAATAGGAGTATGGGACACTCTCAAGGGATGTTCTCTTGTGTAGAGCATAGTATCTACTCTCTTGCCATTTCATACTAGAGGTACGTGCTGCTGGATTGAAGACATACCTCTTGGTGGTATGGGACACCAAGGATAGGTATGTGGTTCTTCATTACTTTGATGTGTGTACCCTTGGGCTCGGGGGTGGTTGGGTGGATGAGTATATGCATGGACTATGTGAGTTTATGCATAGTGATTAGCTAGAGAGATCTTTGGGGTTTTAACACATTCTATGGTGATAATGCAATCTCAAACCCTACACTTACACATGTCTATGCACACGTATAGATTTGCAAGAGAGTAGAGATGATACTAGATTTATTTTACAAACTATATGAGAAATAAACTTATTATATACTTAGTAATCCTTTTCTACGTAGTCATTTGGGAGTAAGTGACCCAAGGGCACTCATCCCTAGCTCTAAGGCTTTTACACATGCTTCTTCATATTCTTCATCTTCTCTCATAATACAAGCGTGATGTACAAAAGGTGCAAGGGAGTGTACTAAAAGACACTTTTAGAGTGCATTAAAGATGCTCCTTTATAGACGTAGTAGTATGTAGTACATGCACTATGTCGATTGAAGCACAATCCATCAAAATCATTTAGCAAAAGCCTTGACCCCATGTTGGTCATATATGCCCCAAGTCATGGCCTAAAAATACCCTACATTGGGCCTCTCTAGGTTCACAAGTCACGAACACACCATCCCCTAGATCACACCTAGGCTTGGTACATTATCTAACCTAGGTTAATTAGGCTTGGGTTTAAGCTTGGAAGGGAAGAAACTACTCAAGTAGAGCTATTTTTACATAAAATGGATGAAAATAGACCTTTTCTTATTCAAATGAAACCAATTTTTTTTTCATAGATTTACCATGATTAAAACTACTTTCTCACATGAATTTATTGCATAATCACATAAAATGCATTTTAATAATTACTAATTGTGTTCAACTGCTCTCAAACTTTGATGTAAATTTCCAATAGAGATCTTGGAAAATCTAATTGTTAAAAATAAAATTAAACCAATTTTTTTTCCATAGATTCACCATGATCAGCACTGCTTTCTCACATAAATTTATTGTATAATCACATACAAATGAATTTTATAATTAGTTTACTAATCATGTTCAACTTCTCTCAAACTTTAAAGTAAAATTCCAATAGAGATCTTGGAAAATCTAACTGTCTGTTAAAAATAAAATTTGACCATATGGTCTCATTGGCCTTGTATTTATCTATCCTTGGGTCATTCAATCAACTAGAAATAAATACTTTTTGTTATAAAGATGTACTATATAAAAAATTACTCTTTTTATATATATTTAAAATATATAATAGTTAATTTAAAATAAAAATTACATGTAAAATTACTCAATAAATTAAGTTAAGATCACCATTATATACCTTTCTTGCATGCAAAGTGGGGATAGAATTGGAGTAAAAAACAAGGAGTTATTAACATTTTATGATCATATTGTCTACTTGTTCAAGTTTGGGATATACCATATACAATATACTTGTGATGCAGTAAATTTGGCATTTAAAAATTTTGTTTTTTTATTGGACCATATGTTTAAGTGCATGACTAACAATGTGATGTTTTGTTAGAATTGCTCAATGTCAAACTCCTTTGTCAAGAGGGTGAGATTAGCCATTTTTTGTGAAAAATGGTTGCTTTTTTGTTATAAAAAAGCTGGGAAGATGTTCACCAAAGTGAGGACCCTTATTGTACAATCACCCTCACATGGGACGTACACCAAGATAATGGGAAAGATGACCTAAATACTACCATCCTTCTTCATGCTATATCTAGACACTCATATATCTTAGGAATATGATATTTATTTTTTATGGTTAGCTGATTCACCCCTTGATAACCAATGCATAGCATCACAACCCCCCTCCCATCCTTGTTCTTCTAGAAGAGTACATGCACACCTCATGGAGATATGCTCCAAAAGCTATATCAACTACTCCTTGAGTTCAATCTCTTTTGGAACGACCATCTTATATTCCCTTCTTGTAGTAGGATGTGGGCTCTAGGTATCACATCAATCTCATGTAAGGTAGGAGTTCCAGTGACTTCAATTCCTTGCACCTTATTCCCATAAAAATCCATGAATAAAATAGTACCTTTGTATTAATGGATATCATTCTGATTCTAAGTAAGCCAATCCATCACAAGCATTCCATTATATATGCCTAAGGTGAAAATTCTGAACTTACATTCGGGATCATGTCCATCTCATGTCATGTAAAAAGAATCTTCTCATTGGCCAATTTTACTTACATTGGTTTACCCTGCTTCTGGTCAATTACTAACTTACGTAAGGATCTGGGCAAAATGAATGAATGAGTGCTTCCTCCAAAAGCTTAAAAGTTTTACCTTGGTAATTAGATGGGGTCTCAATTACTGAGAATTATTGATTTTGACCTTGATGCTTAATGATGGCATGAATTCTGCCTCTTTCTTCTTCCTCTTGGTTAGCATCTATAATGGCATTAGACGTAGCTAACTAGGTTGAAATTTACCTCCTTTGATTTCTCCAAGTTTCTTCACATTAAAGATGTAGGCCCCTCTAGTATCAGGATCTTAGGGTAGTTGGAGTTGGAAAAGCAACAACAATAGGAGCACTCAACAATCACTCATCATGTGGCCTGCTCTAGAGTCGTCTAAAGCATTTATGCTCTTTCCCATTCCTAAGTTGATACTGAAATTATGATGGTAAGTTGGTGTAAGAATCTTGTCCTTTGGGTCCCTTGGCCGCCTTAGAGCCTTGGCTCTAGTCCTTGACTTCTCTTTCGTTTAGATAACCCATAATTATTTACCGGAATTGAAGTTCTGTTTGGGGGAGGGGGTAGTAAGGATTGGGGGAGGAGGCGGTCAGGATCTCTTTTGAGTTATTTCCTTTGGGAAATCTTGTATGAAATCCTTTGGGGGAGGGGGTAGTAAGGATCTCTTTTGAGTTATTTCCTTTGGGAAAGCTTGTATGAAATCCTTTGGGGGAGGAAGTGGTAAGGATCTCTTCTGAGTTATTTTCTTTGGGAAAGCTTGTGTGAAGTCTTCAACCATTCTTACTACCCTCAGCTATAGACGATGGCTTTGCATTCTTCACCAGTCTATTTAGTAGAGGATCCAACCTTCGAAAAAATCGATGAAGAAGCATTTCATTGTCCATTGCAAGAGTATTATTTTATTTCTTTAAAGCTACATCGCATGGCAAAAATCTCAACCTTGAGATTTAAAAAGTTGGAAATGATAATATTGGCCTATGATTACAAGTTTTATAGGAGGAAGATACAGATTGAGATGGTTAAGCCTAGCTAAGTGTTCATCCAAGGTAAGGAAGCTTCTACCATGAATCCTATATTCTTTTACCAAATTCAGAGTTTCCATTATCACGGTGGCTAAGCTTAGATTTGAGGCAGAATATAGAAGATAGTCCATGTCTATCTCCACGATAAATTTCTCTTCATCTTCATCCCACTGATGCTACTCATGCAGGGTTTTCACACCCACCTTTTGGGCACTTAATTTTGGGCACAACCCTGGCATGTGTTTGTACATAGTAGCTTGTGTCCTCATTTTCTCTTTCTATTACCGTACTTGGATGTCCTACTCTTGTTTGTACATAGTAGCTTGTATCCTCATTTTCTCTTTCTATTACCGTACTTGGATGCCCTACTCTTGTTTCTAATCCTCGTGGGAACGGGCTATTTGGGTTTCAATTCACTACCTAGCTCATTGCCTTATTTAGAGTGGATGGGTATTTATTTTTTCTCTAATTACTTTCCCCTCTATAAGTTGTGAATACGTGGCTAGGAGCATACCTAATTTTTTCTCTCTTTTACTGGATGGCCCACTGACCTTGTACATATGTTTAAGATTCCTACTACTTTCATATATATGAATATGCTTATATATATAGGTATATAGGGTGAGTTATTTCTAGTGCTTTTCTAGAGTAGGAGGGGTCCTCGCAAAATGGAGTGCTCCTTGACTGCTATCATGAATCTTGGCTGAACATGTTTTTTTGGTGAGCAATTTCCAACGAGCAAATCTTCCGTTTTGGTGAGCGCTTTTTCTCTCTCTCTACTCTCTTCGTAGTATGTATCTCTCTCCCTCACTCACATTCTCTCCTCTCCATACCCAATCCCTACACTCCCTACACTCCCTCTCTCTCTCACTCCCTAATTTACACTCTCCATCTCACCCTCTTTCCAACATCTCTCTATACACCACCTCTCTCTCCCCCTCACTTATTCTTCCACACCCTTAGAACAAAATGTTAGTACAACATCCTTTGCAACAAAAAAGTGGACAAATGGACAAATAAATTAGTGAAGAAAGTGTAGCATTCTATTCCATCCATTAATCACACACAATTTTTAAAGTGTTGCAATCCCATCCATCCATATTAATAAAAAGTCATGTCATTACATACAAAAGAAGGTCTTCATGCCCTAAGTGGACAAGGACATTAGCCATTGAAGTTTTGGAATCCCTTTGCATCCATATTGTTCACAAGCCAAGTTCAAAAAGCCAAAAAAGGTCAGCCTAATACAAATGTTTGTACTAGCTTACACTCTAGGCTAACTTCGGGTATGTCTTCTATCTATTCAGAGCCTCAGCACGCGATATCCCTTTCAGTCAACATTGGTTGATGAATACACATATTCTCATTTTGGCTGAGGGGCTGAGAACCCTTAGGTACACAAAGTATAGGTGCTTGCATGCAAGATATGGCTTCCTCTTTTCAATCCTTCCCATGAAATCTAGAAAGTGCATGATGGATGGCCTTTGATATGTATATCATGAACACCAACTTCTATGCCTTCTCCAAAAGTTTGTGCAGTGAAAACCTCATGTTGTTTAGACTCAATCACCATTTCTTGTGTTACCCTTGCTTTCATTTCGAGAGATCTTTTAATTCTTGTTGCTGCTTACTCTGAGATGTTAGTCCTATATCTCATGCATCGCCCCTCTTGAGATGTGACATTTGCTAATGTTGTTTCCTCTTTTCGAATCTCTTGGCTCACTCTTTGTATGACATTATTAAAGCATTCCCAAAATAAGACTTGGGAGGTCTTGTCCTCCTCTTTCATTTCACATTAGTTACTGTAAGAAGCTCCTGCAAGAAGCTACCACACAAAAACAACAAAAAAAGTGATGAAATGATGTACATTTAATGCTATTATAGTGTTTTCATAAATGAATTCCTTGCTATTATAGTGTTTTCATAGGTAGCAAGGAATTCATAAATTCCTTGCTACCTCGGATCGTACACATGGTATGCCATTGTCACCCAATCTAAAATGTGATGTGTGTGGTCAAATTGTATCCAACCTCTCCTTAGATCACCATTG
The DNA here is from genome assembly GCF_041138505.1 of Cibotium barometz. NCBI lineage: Eukaryota > Viridiplantae > Streptophyta > Polypodiopsida > Cyatheales > Cibotiaceae > Cibotium > Cibotium barometz. The sequence continues at coordinate 27,251,521 of NC_141059.1, read as the reverse complement.
CCACAACGCCTCATTCTATTTACAAGATCAACACCTGATGCAGGTCTCTTTGTTGACATCTTGAAGACAAAACATCAATCAGATTCACTCCCTTGGCCTGGAAATCTACTTCTATGAAAGAAATCATAGGTACAACGCCTCATTCTATTTACAAGATCAACACCTCAATGCCTCATTCTATTTACAAGATCAACCCTGATGCAAGTCTCTTTGTTGACATCTTGAAGAGAAAACATCAATCAGATTCACTCCCTTGGCCTGGAAATCTACTTCCATGAAAGAAATCATAGGTACAATCCCTCTTTAACCGCAATAAATCATCATAGCCAAAAGACCCTATTGGAGGACCCTTATGTGCTTGCAATACTGACCTGCGAAACCTGCAATATACAATTGGTTAAATAAGCTAAGACCACCTCTTTAAGTAATTCTCAATGCATACTTACTTATTCTTTTCAACTAGAGGTCCAAGCTCCTCCAACACATCGCTGAACTCCTTTTCTCCAAGTTGCTCTGCATGGCCCCCTTCCCTTACCAATGATGTCAGAACCGACTCTTTGGCTACACACATTTGCACCCTTCTTGGATTGGAATTCCTATCAACACTAACCACTTTTTCCACCATTTCTCTTGTATTGTCTAATAATTTCTTCGATGTTCCTGCCTGCACAGTGTGTGAATGATTGCCCACGTGTATCATTAACCGAGTGAGGGTCTCATCACTAGGCATGACATAATACACATAACAACCACATGATTCCTTGCATGTAGCTGGCTTCTTGCAGTAGTGGTGGCAAATGATCTTCCCATTATGTATGGTTGGGAGGCCCACTATGCAAGTCCTCTTCATGCATCCTTTGAAACAACTATCATTGCTAATACCAGTGTTTAAATACCAAGGACAAGTTGTATTTGGGCACTCAATTATGCCGATACAATGGCTAATCCTACACACTCCTTGAAAGGAAACATTTGAAGTGGCTGGCTTTGTCCAAATATGACCATCTAACTTGTGGTACATCCTTGCCATTGTTGAACCAGATCCCTTTATGTTTGGAAACTCGAATATCACATCTCCATCATAAAACCTTGGAAGCTCTTCAACTTGTACAACTCGTTAAATTCACCACACAAGCTTTATCAAAGTGTTGTCCTTCTTCATTGTAAGTAAGAAATCCACAGTGCTCTTACTATTGTGTGACGAGAAAGTGATCCTGTCTGAGGAACTTCTGTCCGATTAAGGGAACTGCATCAACAAACTGTGAGGGACTTTCAATATCCACATACACTCGACTACACATGGGTGTATGACATTTTGAAGTGAATGTCACCTCATACAGGAGAGATAGTGACCCCTCAAGGATATAGAGGTCATTACCCTCCATATCTTGATGTGGAATGAGACTCACATGCTTTTCCTCATCTTCTCTACGAATGATGGCATCTAAGGACTTGAACTCCTTGGGATAAGATTTTTTAATCAAAAAGTCCTCGCTAACAATACCTTTTCCATTGCACAATGGAACACACATGTCAGCAGCAGTAAGTGGGGGAATAGTAGCTTGGCCTCCATGAAGAGAGAGAGAGAGAGAGAGAGAGAGAGAGAGAGGGGGGGGGAGGGCAAGGGAGAGATAATCCAAGAAACTTAAATATTTACATTTAAAAAATTAGGGTTAAGTTTAGGGTTAGGGTTATAATTAGGGACTAAAATGTGCTTAAATATATAATTAATAAATTAGTTATTAGGTGGCACAAAAAATAATTGCATCGTTATGTATTTATACAACCTACGATTCTCTTCTGTTTATAGATAACTATACAAAGCAAACCAGTCACTTATGTTATCATTAGAACATACTCCAAGGTTGGATATTGTCTAACCTTGAATGCATTTGTGAAGGATCCTATGGGCTTGGTGTGGGTCAAATGATCCTATGGACGTAGTGTATCCTAACAAATAAAGACTTGTAAGGATAAGATATATTTCTCTCTCTATCTCTCTCCCCCCTCTCTCTCTAACCTAACTTTATTATTGTGAGCCACTCCTCACACTATGATTATGATTATGTTAAGGGTATATGGTAAAACTTGATTTGTGAAAAACAATTTGTGGCATGTAAGTGTAAAGACTTGGGCTATCTTTTCTTGATACTCAAACATTTTGTGTAGTTCCAAATGGTTATTTCACTTTTGGACTTCTAAAATAAATGTATAAAGTAATTGTAAAGTTTGAGAAATTAATTTGACACCACTAATTTTGAGTTTTCTCTGTGACACATTGATCATGTCACGTCTCGGTGGAGTTAATCTTCTCACCTTCTTTTGAGCTCAACATAATCACCATATATCCCCCCCTTTCCCTCGTTCCTATATCCACTTACTATGGGTTGTTATCCTATAACTTTCGATCTTAGTTGCATTTTACACTAACCATATGAGTGATTAAGTGGAATTCTCAATGTAGATGAAATTTTCCTTGATGTTTGCCTTTCGTGCGGCTTGCAAAATGCTCTCTTCAACGTAGCTTAGATGAATGAAACATTAAAACCCCAATCAAGAAATTAAGGTCAATGGTGTGTAATCTCAAATATTATAATCTAGAAGTGTTGTTTTTATTAGTAGTGCTCTCTATTCCTTAATGTTTTTATCTCTGTCTAATCATGTTGCATCTTAGTAGCTGGGGCAACAAATGGCTATGGGAGACTTTGTACTAGAGCCCACTCATTCCCCACGCCCTGCATCACCATTTGCAAGCTATAATACTAAATATTTTTGCAAACTTTTGACCATTAAATTTGTAATATCAACTAGTCCTTGCATAGAGGAAAGGGGCAAGGTTTTAGGAGAGCATATGAGAGAGAGTGTGTCAAAGATAGCCAATATCCTAGGAGTTCATCATCCTCTCTCTTTCAGAAGGAGTAATGGGAGATTGCAAAACAATATGCATCATTAGCATGACTAGAGAGAGAGAGACAAAACCCTAGGACTGCGAGACTCATTGTATTTCCCCAATAATATATTAGCTTGATGTAGTGCATATGTATATGACTCGTTAGACTACGACTGGAGAGAGAGAGACAAAACCCTAGGACTACGATTGATTGTATTTCCCCAATAATATATTAGCTTGATGTAGTGCATATGTATATGACTCGTTAGAATATTCATACGAATACACAATGCTAAAATGGGTGGATGGTTAGGTGTATTTGTTGAGTGAGTGTGTGCATGTGTGCATGTCTTTGAATTGAAAGTGTCATGTAGGCTGTAACGCCTGTGACCGACGGGCAGACCGGATGGCCAGACGGGGCTTTAGCGTCAACGCCTCGGTCGGAGCACTGAGGAGGACATGGCCATCCGCGGGGTTCAGTGGGAGAGGATGCCCATGCGGAGTCATGGGCGACCAGGCTAGTGTGGACGACAGGCCACACACTATATAGCCTGGGATATGAGGGGAAATCCTCATTCTTCCTCTATGGGACTGGGTGGTGATGATGAGCCACCAGAGGCCATCCCCTCCTGTGTGGCCCGTAGTGGTGCTACGGTGATCAAACATTGGTATCAGAGCTTGGCGTCGGGATCGTGAGTGGCGTGCGAAGCGGGCCCAGCCGTTTAATGATTGGCTCTCAATCAAATTTTGGGGGATAACCTTATCCCAAAGGTTCCACAGCAAGAAGTCATGGAGAAGAAGAGGTTGGCCATAGCTGGAAGGAAGGTTTTCCTCTCTCTCTCTCTCTCTCTCTCTCTCTCTCTCTCTCTCTCTCTCTCTCCCTCTCCGTTGCACACACCCAAGCTCTCCATTGCAGGTAAGCAATTTCTGTGTTTTTTTTTGCTTTGGAGCTTGTCAATTTGTGTTTAATTCTCTGTAAGAGAAGAAGTCGACTATGCATTCAACGAGAGAAGAGGTCGACTTGCACGCACTGGTCGACTGGGTAATAGCCCACTGTGTGTGGGGGGGATATGACCAGCCAGCTAGGGGAAAGACAGAGCTCTCTAGTTGGAGAATAGTCGCGCACCCGCAGCCAGCTCTGCGGCGGCTGCCCAGCGGCGCGGGCGGCCTGCCTGGTGCAGCCGACAGCCAGCCCACAGGCGGCCACCCAGGCTAGCGTTGACGGCGGCGGCCAGCCCATAGGAAGGCGGGGCCAGCCAGGCCAGTGCAACCGGCAGCCAGCCCATAGGCGGCCAGCCTTTCCCTGCAGGAGGGACCGCATGTCAGGCGAATTTTTATTTTTTTATTTTTTTTTAAAAATCAAACGAACACCTCTCTCTCGGCAGGTGGAGGGATAATCTCGGCAGTGGAGGGATAATCCAGGGTGATTCAGGCACAGGTTCCCGAGCAGGGAATAATTTTTTTTAAATGGGTTGCAGGCACCTTTCTCTCGGATCGGAGCATCCCGGAGTAGCGACGCTTGTAGAGACTCGCAGCGCAACACAAATCGACAGTCGACGACAGTCGCAGGCGACCGTAAGGGGGGTGACTATTCCCTCTCCACTGCTCATTTTATTAGCGTTTTTTTTGTAATTTTGAGTTCTCGTATTTTTATTTGTGCAAGAATTAAAATATGTCTGCTAGGCGTAGTGTGTCCCCACCGCCTTCTACTTCTCTAGGGTTTTCAAGTCTCTTGTCCTCGGTGTCGCGGGTTTGATCCTGACTGAATTGTCAGGGTCAAACTGAATTGTCAGGTTGTATACGCCCGACCGGTCCGAAGTGCGCTCGTCGATCATGGCCTGACTGAATTGTGAGGCCGTATATGGTCGGGCGTATACGGCCTGACTGAATTGTGAGGCCATATACGCCCGACCGTTGTCTGGTTCGGAGTGCGCTCGTCGATCACGCGTGATCCGCCAGTGCCCTCCTCGTCTGTTGACCCCGCCTTAGGACCTAGCGAGCCCGCAGCAGCCGCACAGCAGATGATCCCTTTCTGGCCGATGAGCAAGATGACATGAATACCGATGTCGTCGAGGGGACCGAGGAGGACCTCTTGGAATATGACGATGACGATTATGACCTATTGGACCCTGCCGACGTCCTGACAAAGACGGAGCTCTCTAGTGGACTTTTTAAATATCTTAATGCAAAACTGAACAATATGGGTAAACTCCAGGCTGGCTTAGTCTCACGATGCTACAGAGCATCTCCACATGGTTAGATGCACTAACAGCCGCCTCGGCTAGTACTCCGACTCCTCGTGGTACACGAGCTCTTGTGGCACGGGTGAGCGTAGCCTCGCCAGTGATTGCAGGAGTACAGGCCGATGTGCCTGCGGGGCCGTCCGTAGAGATAGCTTTGTCATTATTGAAAGACTTAAAGCCGCCTAATTTTGGTGGCGAGGAGAAGGAGAGAAACAAGGACTCGATCAACATGTTTCTAGCGAAGAAGTGGTCAGACTTGCACGCGCTGCGACACAGCAGCCTAGCCGGGTGCAGCCCGTAGAGGCTAGCCTCTCATTAACCGACAAAGCGTACAGGTGTGGTGGATGAGTTTGACAACTCGTCCTGCCACTTGGACGAAGTTTGAAACGATGTTTCGAAAAGAGTTTTTGCCTGTTAATGAGGTGGAGAGAAGCTGGGAGTTATGGGACAAGTGCTCGATGGAGAACAAATCCCTGACTCAGTACATCTCAGACTATAGGGAGATAGTACTCAAGCTAAAGGGGATCGATGAATTCCAGACATTGCGAGGCTTTAAAAGAGGCCTCAAAGATGATTACCTTGAGTACGTAGGGCTCTTACAGCCTAAAGACTTAGTAGAGGCAATTAAGTATGTGCAGATATTTGATGACATCAAGCGCGTCGTAGTGCGCGTGGTGGTGGTTCGAGCAGCAGGGCCGAGGGTAGTGAGAAGAGGAGGTCAGGCCTTAAAAGAAAAGGGTTCTGCAGTAAGGAAGAAAGGCTTTCAGGGGTACCATTGTGTAGGCTTTTGGTGAACCCAGCCACAAGGACAATAGATGATCATCTAAGAGAGCTCGAGGAGAGTTTTGATCAACATGGGTATGTGCCTACACAAGGTGAATTTATTGTGCCAGAGAGTTTCTAGGAGAACAACCAGTGGAATTTAACCCTGGAGAAGCAAAATGGGCTAATGGATTTTGGACAAATCAGTCCCATCGTTTCAATGTGGCCGTATGCATATCTCCTTATCTTTATTTTATTGATGCTATTTTATTTTATGGTTTTTACACACGATGATTATGTTATGTGTTTCTGTAATTTGCAGACGATGGATTCACAGAGGTGGAAGCACCTTCATATAACAAGAAACTTATCGTATGGGATGGAAACCACAGGGTGGTTGCATGGACTAATGCAATATTTAAAAGTAAGTATTCTCCATCTCAATGCTTTACTCTACTCTTTCCATTACTTATGTTGGTTTGATCTTGCCTTTGATTGTAGAGTGGGATAAATTCCTTGAAAGATATCCATTAGTTCGTTGTCGTGTCATCGCCTTCACCAAGGAAGAGGAGGCTGAGCTATTAATATATAGTTCTTTGATCTTGTATGAGGTACTTTAAGTAGAGTGACACACGTGCATGTGCCTCAAACGATGGCCCATGATATATTTTTAATGCAAAGGTTTGGGCTTGCTAACCCAACCACCTTACACGATAAGCTCACAGACGAGGAGCGAAAATGGGCTGAACTCATTACGGCACGTGATAAGCACAAGCCAAGGTCAAGATGGTACAAGGTGCCCATGACCTTGTTGTGCCAATTTGTATTCCAGGTATGCTATTTTTTCTTGCCTATTTGTAGCAATTGCTTTACTTTTGAAACTTCACATCTTAATATATGAAGCTTTCATGCTTGAGTGAAATAGGAGGAGTTCAAAACAACATTAAACACGTGAGGACACATCAAATTGCCTAGTGGAGGCGATCGCATAGAAGAAGAGGAGAAGGCATACCAAACACATTTGAAGGATGTAGAAAAGGTCTTCATTAAAAGGGGGTATCTCTTGGCGGCCATTTCCAATCCTGCCAATGGAAAGGGATTCTTCGATGTAATTTTCAAATACCAAGATTGGAACGTGAAAGGCCAGCAATTGACCATGGACAAGTTACAACTTTTGGGCCACTCAATCTTGCCTGAGAGAAAATAAGTGTCCAATACATGAGGTTGAAAGAACATGCATATATCTCTCTTGCACACAACCCTTATAATTTTATTTTAATTACATCTCAGGAAGGCAAAGATTGTACAAGTAGTTGCAGGTGGAAAACAAGCAATGATAGATGCAGGTTATGGTCATAGTGACCATACATTCCGGTTTTTCTTGTGTAAATATTGGTATTGCCTAAAACAAATAACATTGGAGATATTGCTTGGTATTGAGTGTGAGTCTGCAAAGCTTCAAAAGGCTCACGAGAGGATGCAGTGGATCTTGGAGCTGAACCATTCTTGACTTACCTCAAGGAGTGTAAAAAGAAGCATTTTGCACATGTGTTTGGATCATGGCTTTCTATTATATGAAGCCTTCTTATTCAGCTGTTATATGCACATTATGTGTGCATGTACTAGACTTGTGAGCATGGGAGCATGGGAACAAGCTCTAGTGGAGCATGGATTAGGACTAACCTTAAGGGTTAAAGTTAGGGTCAGGCATCCCAAGGGTCACACATGGGGAGATGGAGAGTCAAGAGTCACTTGAGGGCCCTCCTATATAATAGGGGCATGGGGCACACTCAAGGGAGGCTTGGAGGCTTAGGCTATGGTCTCTTGTGTTGTAGAGGATCGTATCTACTCACCTACCATTTCACACTATAGCTACATGCTATTGGATTGGAGTTATACCTCTTGATGGTATGGGACATCAAGGTAAAGGTACGATGTATTTCATTATTATTCATGTGTGCATAACAATTATCTAGAGAGATCTTAGGGTTTTAATAGTGGTATCAGAGCAATCTCTAATTAATTGTTGTTATTTTTTCTTCTTTATTGTAATTTTTGGTATTTTTTTAAAGTAAATTTTAATATTTACTAATAAAAATATTATTTTCTTGATTTGTGTTGATGATTTGAACGTGGATCGTCGATATGGCGATTGGAATGCGTGTTACTACTATTCAATGGACGAATCCACATTGCGGGAGAATTTTGTGAGTTTAATGCTATTTTTTTCTATTTTTTTATGGTTTAAAATAAGCATTAATGGAAATTTTTCCAAAAATACCACATATTTTATTGTGGATATTTTTGGTAGAATGGATTTCCTAAATTTTTAGAATTTTAAGAATTTTTTTTTCTAATTTTTTAGAAATTGTTTGAGCATTTTTATGGTTTAAAATATATTTTTATACATTTTTGCGAGTTTTTCTGCGTGTATGCTATCAAATTTTTGCCGATTTTCTGCTGAAATTCAGTAGGGGGCAGCATGTTGATGCATGGAATGCTCTCCCATGTGCGTGGGATCCTCTTCGTCTCTCAAATCAGAATTTTCTCTTCTATTTTCCTCTCCCCCGTGAGCACGCCTCTTATTAGGCAAAAATTGATTAAATTTTAATCATAATTAAACTTTAATTATGATTAAGATAATCTTAATTATGGCTTAATCTTCTCTTAATAGAGAGAAGAGAAGATGGGGTGGAGAAAAAGAGTATGAGAATTGGAGATGGAGAGGAGGAGAGAAGAGAGAGAGAGAAGCCTCTCTCTCTCATTTTATATTCCCAACAGGTGAGGGGGGCGGGGGGGGAGCACCCTGCAGTGTCGCGGTAGGCGAAAATCGCCCCCCGCCATAAAATTGATTATATAAGCTATTAAGCTTATTAAGTTTTTTTTTAATTTTTTTTTTTAAAAATGAGTTTTTAAATTCCAATAAAAAAAAAGCTTTTGAAATCTATTAAAAAAAGCTTGGGAAAAAAGCCTGAAAAAGATGAGAAAATATGAGAATTGAGATCTAGAATTTTTTGAAAATTTTTTCTTGGAATCTCTTGGCTTTTCGCATTCCCGGGAAACCTTTTGGTTTTCCGAATTCCGGGAAATCTTTTGACCTTTCGGATTCCGGAAACTTTTGACCTTTCACATTCCGTTTTTTTTTATCTTTTCATTTTCCAGAAACTGTTGGCTTTCCGTATTCTGGGAAAACCGTTGGGATTTCGAAATTTTTTAACCGTTCGTATTCTAAATGCGTTCGAGGTAAATTAAAAATTTTAAAAAAAATCTTGAAAATTAGACAAAGGTTATTTTAAATTTTTAGAAAACGTGGGGTTGGTGTTTGGCATGTGGTGTGTCCATTCGGGCGCCCGTGACCATTCAAATTCCTTTAAAAATATATTTTTTGACCCAAAAAATTAAAAAATTCATTAAAATTATAAATTTTCATTGGATTTGAGAATTGTCGGGTGGAATTGGAAATTTCGTGAACGATGAGGAGAAATCAAGAATATTCTAGAAATTATTTTTAGAAATCCTAAAAATTGATATCAATGGTATTTTAGCAAAACTAAATTGCTAAAAATTTTCTGGAAAAATATAGGTTTGGAATGCCATAAGATAGGTTTGGTGGAATTCAAAATTATCGTATTTTGAGGCCCTATAAAATTAGGAAAAAATCATAATAATTTTTTTTTCTCGAGAATTTAATATTTTCGAGGGTTATTTAATGTTGAAGTACGTTTTCACGTGCTCAGATGCAGGTTATTCGCATATTATTAATACGATTATACCTCGTATTAATAGTTATTTCTATTTGGATTAATTCTAAACAATGTTTTCATGATTTTTTTACCATTGTTTAGTCATTCTTTTTGGACATGTTCCTTAATTTCTTTTGATGACTATAATCTGCGTTCAAAGTGTGTTTCACCTTTGACACTTTTCCATGATAATTTATTTTGCACTTGTTTAAGTGTGGTCTATGCTTAATTTTCTAAGCCTAAGACAAATTCTATCATGGACTAGTTGATCGGTTTGTTTTGGTGGATTTTATTGGATGTTTTTCAAGTTTTATATGGACTCATCAGGTTTTTCCTAGATCACTTGTGTGTAGGGGTTTTTAATGAGTGTTACACACATGTGTTTCACTTGCTTACTTTGGAGTTTTGCTTGAATGACACCACATTCATATACTTCGGATTAATGAGTTGGCCATCAATTTTAATGCTTCTTTTGGCATGATTAATGACCATTAGATGGCATGCATTGATTTTTATGATCAACTATGGTTATGGATTCAAGAAGCTTCTATGCTTTTATCTATGGTTTTATTAGGATCTTTTGATCTTTTGGGATAATTTCATGTCATTTGAAGCTAGCATTTGTCTTCATTTTTTGTATGTAATTTTGAATTGTGTTCCTTGTACTCTTATACATATTCCAACTCGGATATCTTTCAGGAGGGCCACACATATGGCAAGGTTTATTGGGGGTCTCAACAAGTATGGGAGTATTGTTCATTCGCCGTGGCAGTTCAGGGATACTCTTTAGTGTTGGAGGATTTCCCTACATCATTGATTGTGGTCCGTGGATCCATATTATCCCATTGTGCCTAGATGGAATGCTTGGACGAAGGACCTGGTGGTTGCAACATGTATGTTAGCCAATGAGTTTTTAAAAGATAATAGGACATTTGTTACAGCAAGCAATCGTAATCATCTTCCAACCATTATTGACATCGCGAAATCTCACAAGCTCTCTCTCCGACGGACACTGTATCTAGAGATGCAAGGAGCTTACCATCAGATTGATGATGATGGAACTGAGGAGGTGACCTACACAAACTATGTTTACATATAAGTATATAATAGTTTTTTCAATGGTTTGAACAAAAATGTCTAACTTGTAATTGTGGGGTAGGTGCCCATTATACTTATTGGAGTGTTTGTACGCAATCCACCAAGTAGATATAGCAGCCCACAATATATCCAAGAGAATGGAAATGATGCAGTGGATGGGAAAGGTTATAACAAAAATGTCTAACTTGTAATTGTGGGGTAGGTGCCCATTATACTTATTGAAGTGTTTGTACGCAATCCACCAAGTAGATATAGCCCACAATATATCCAAGAGAATGGAAATGATGCAATGGATGGGAAAGGTTTTGGCCCACATAATAGTTTTTTCAATGGTTTGAACAAAAATGTCTAACTTGTAATTGTGGGGAGTGTTTGTACGCAATCCACCAAGTAGATATAGCCCACAATATATCCAAGAGAATGGAAACGATGCATTGGATGGGAAAGGTTTTGGCCCACATTCCATTGCTGTTTCAGAATGTGAATACTGCAACATGAAAGAACCCACTGATAATGGGTAGGGACCGTAAGCCTCTACGAGGTCCAGCTGAGAGACCAGTGGTTACTGCAAGGTATGAAACAAGAAAGAGATTTTTTATAATTTAAATTTGTGAAATCCTGTTCAAGATGGTAGGGAATGGCAAAGGCATGCAAGCAGACGCTCCGACATTGTATAAACATTGAGGATGAGTAAACGAGGGCCACCCCTTGCGTGGCAGTTGGTGCATCATGTGGAGGGCCACCACCAACTTGAGGCCCTCAGTTTGGCAGCCCTCCTCTCTGTGGCGACCACACTCCTCACTCTCACTTTCTCCCATTCTTTTTCCCCTATGACAACCCTTGCACATGAGAAATCCTTTTAAATAAGATCGCTCCTTTCCTCTTCATGGCTCTCATGTGGTTCTTAGCATTTCTTTTGGGAGGGTTTTGAGTTGTGTATTAGAGTGATGTTCATTCGGGGTCATGTCCCACTCCATTGCTCATTTGTTCTCATTATCCTAGCCCACTCTTGTTTGGCTCAGTGGTGCCCGCCTTCTCCTTGGTTGCTAGGGAAGCCCTCACTGAGTTAGGAAGGTGGATGGGGTGTAGAGGCTATCTCGTCCATTTCCCCCCCTCATTAATTGGTGCCTCCAAGGAGGAACTTCAGTTTACAAGATTGATACATGTAGTTTGTTAACGTGAGTAACCTCTCACTTTTTGGAGTAGACATCTACTTTCTTGATTCCATCACCAAATAAGAAGTGCAACTACTGGAGGAAGGAGACTTCACACCATTTTACAAGCTTGTTAACAACAACACTCCGACGACCTTGGAGGACTATGAGAAATCCATCTTGGAGGCTTACAAGTGTGGTAAGGACATTGAACTATCATAGTGGGCCAACTACAATTAGGAGAAACCACTACCTACCCCCATTCCTTGATTCAACTAGAAGTCGATCCCAAGCTACAACCCTTTGGACATAGATTCTTGTGGTAAATATGAGTGAAGGGACATCTCCTTATGAATTTCCTTTTGCATTTATACTTTTACTAACATAATGAATGGACATTTAGGTGAGCCCCAGTCCTTTAGGCAGGGAGAGCCCTATGCTCCTACGCGTAGCCAATGTGTGCATCTCATCATTAGCTCAAAAATACATTTCAAACAAAGAATAGCGGTCCTAAAAGATTAGCGAAAGTTAATGCATCACTCGATTCCTTTATCCTTCCTTTGATTAATTATAATCATTCATTTGATATAATCATCTTCATTTTGTTGCTTCTTTCTTTTCCAGCCCTTGTAATCCACCAAAAAAATGAAAGAAAAGAGTTTATCCTGTAACCACTTTGCACTTTTCTCAAGCCTTGGCAAATCATCACGGCTTTCCCTACTTTTCACGAGAGGTATGGAGAGGATGCACAAGATTTTTTGGATGGTTTAAAAATGGCTTTCTTGATGAATGGACAAGATCAAGATGTTAAGGTATGAGCCTTTCCACTGGTATTGAAAGAAGAGGCTAGAGCATGGTATAAAGAATGGATTGGGAGCCCCTCCCCAGGCTTTCTCCCCTCTGCCTCCTCAACGTGTTGTGAGATTTTGAATGATTAGCTTATTTTCTTAACATTCATGAACTGCATGGTAGCTGATCAGTTAAGTGCTGATGTACAATTAAAGCTAGCTTACAGAGGAGTGTGGAAGTGCTCTTGGGGGAAGTGGGTGTGAGAGATTAGGGTTGGGAGTAACCCTACTTCATGTGCTGCTTCTAGTAGGGCTCGCATCTGCTGGGCTCCTACAGGTGGTAGCACAAGCCTATAACGTTGCCCTCCTCCTCCTCCTCCTCCTCCTCCTCCTCGGGCCTAACGCCCGCCTCAACTTCCCTGCCACGCATCCTTCCTACCTCTTCCAAGGGGTCCCGACTTCAACCTTTCCACCATCCAAAGGGCCACCATGGTCCAAGGCACCGCATTCGACGTGTTCCCATCCGGACCTGAAATCGCGGCCTTCTATCTTTCACGTGTCAATTCAGTTGTTTTTAGTGTGCACGTGGGCTGCTCTGGGTGCTTGCTTTCCTGCAAGCATCTTAGGCTACCCAAGGTAAAAATGTTTGCTAGCTATTTCTCTTCTTACAGCTTAGTTTTTTCAGTTTGTGTGTGATCACATTACAGGTCCAATCAAATTACCTTAACTCCACCAGACAAAGATGGATTCGGAGGGTTTTGCTAAATCATCCACACTTGGGCAAGGGAGGGCTAAGCTTCTAGGGGATTTTACTGCTCTTGCCATGTTTACTTTGTTCCTCCTCTCACACTTCCCCTTCCTCTTGGAAATTGTGCAAAATTAAAGTGTCCTTCCAAGATATTTTATGGGCCTAAGTCACCATGTTTCTTGATACAATGGTTGCCCATTTCACTTTCTATCCCATTCTTGCTACTTTCACTAAGTTATAGTTTGACTTGCTCATGCTAGCATTTTTTGCTAGGAGACACACCATGTTTAGGGAAAATCTCATCTGCTTCTACCGAATTCAGCTCTCCACCATGGAGACAGTGTTTTCCCTACCTATCTCCTTTAATTTTGATGATATATCTACTTATGATGCATATTTGTGATGCCTTCATATGGTAGATGGAGTTCTCTCGCCAATATTTCTTTTGTTACATCTAGAGATTTCTTGCCACCGGTTTGTGTCTTACTATTCTTGGTGAGTTCTACTAGTTGTTCTTATGCTTCCAAATTATCTTATAGACTCTTCTAGTACAAACGGGCTAAGTTGATGAGTCCTGTCTTCTACAACCATGGCTGATGACTTGGGTGGATAGGCTCCCGAGTTTGAAGGTTCAAACTCTATAAGTCAGCATGTTACCATGCTAGCATCTATAGTAGAAAGTGGTGAAATCCTTTGTAGGAGTAGGTCCAGTGTAAGAGTGCAAGCAAGATGAACTATTATGCAGAGAAAGAAATGATGTGATATCTACTTTATTATCTTCTTTGATGAGCATGCGAAGTGGGTATTAACTCTAGCGAGGGGATCGATGTACAAGAACCTCTATTCCCTTTATGATTAGGATGTGGAATACGAGGCATCACCCTAGAATTGTTACGATTATGCCTACATGTCAATACATTGCTTGCTTTTCCCATTTACTTGAAATAAAAACATTTTCTCCATGTCATCGCTTTCTAGTTTTTCTATTTTGAACTTGCTCACTTTGCCACCCTTTTTTTCTAATTTCATGTCTGGTGGTTGTTGTACTACCTTTTTGTTGGTTCTTTTTTCTATTTTCCTGCCTGGTGGTTATTGTAGTGCTCTTTTGCTATCCCATATTATCGGTTGTACCATAAATGTGTAAAATATGTTATCTTTTCTATTTTCTTGTCTTGTGGTTGTTACACTACCCTTTTGTTGGCCCTTGGTACCATAAATGTGCCAACTATCCACAATCCACTTCATGATGTATTACCTTGATCTTGTGGTGGCTTACAAAGTGTTGCTAGTGCATCCAATGTTTTTTATGAATCTTCATTTGCTTATCAACCTTGTAAAAGTAGGGTTTCAGTCTAAAGCCATTTACTAGCTTCAGAAGGGGAATACCATCTAATGATGATAGTTAGAATGTTCCTTGTCCTTGGGTTGCCATAATCTGAGATGGTCCCATCCATCTAAGCTTCATTTTACCAAGGTGTGGACCCATTCTTTAGTTGAACACCAATACCCATTCACCTTCCTAGAAGAGCTTATATTTTGTATTTCGGTCTACCCATGCTTTCCTTCTCCTCTACATAGCTTGTGCCAGTATGACACTTTTATGTTTGTCCTCTTCCAGTGCTAGTAATTATTCTAGCCGGTGCTAAAGACTAATTCAAAGAAAGCCTCCCCTCTACTTCTACTCTCATGCTTAGCACCAAGAAGTCCATGGGAACAACTGCTTTCAACCCATACACCAATTTGAATGGTGTCTACTCAATTCCAACCTTGTACATTGTTTTGAATGCCCACCGTGCGGATTGAAGCTTTTGATCCCAATCTATCCGGTTCTCCTTGAAGATCTTTGTCAATATCTTTAAGAGCACTTGATTGGTGTATTTCTCCTCGCCCATTACACTGTGCAGACAATATACCGTTGATTTTTGTGAATGACTAAGGGTTTGTTGGTCATGAGCTCGGATACCATGTCATTGAGAGGAAATGGCCTCCTTGGTCACTTACTAGCTCCTACCTAGCCATCCAAACTTTGTTATGATATTTTCATATAAAAACTTTGCCACTGAATGGTTAAATTGTCTCTAAGGACCTTTGCCACCCACTTGGTGCAGTAGTCTGTTGTCTCCATCCACTTGGTAAAGTAGTCCGTTGCAAGCGATGTGTAGCAATTTCCCGTCCTCTGAGTTACAGGGTCAACCTTGCTGATGAAATCTAACCCCCACTTCATGAATGCTTTAAGTGATTCTTTAGGTGGTGGGATCAGATTGTGAGGCATTCTACCTACAGTCAGTTGGAGACCTAGACTCTAACATTCATCAAACTTCTTGCCCCAAGCTTCTTTGAGTACGGTTGGCCACCATTGGCCTACTTGTATTATATGATGTTGATAACCACTTTTGTGTATTAGAGTTATGGCATAGGTATAGCGCCAGCTTATGTAATAGTCGGGTTCACAGTATGGATTGACCTTTGTAAGTTATGGTAGGAGAGTACTTTCCCTTATAGTATGTACTCGTATCTCTTTATTTCGTGGTTATAGAGAAGAGAAGAGAATATAAGAAAATTGAGCCATCCATCTCTCTTGTGTGCTTGTCTACTTGTGTGCTTGTCTACTTGTGTGTGAGTTTGTTTGCAAGGAGATCAAGCTTATCATCTCCCTTGCATCTTCTCACTAACCACTTCTTGATATGAGATCTTATAATTCCTCTGACTAATGACATAATCCCATGATTTGTTACGCTAAGCAATCTATGTGCTAACCTTATGGAAATATGACCATAGGATATGTGCGGCCAAGTCAATACCTGGCATGCCCAAGGGAATAGGATATCAATCCATCCGAAACCACATGATCTATAAAACAATGCTCCTAAAAGAGGTATAAGCTATACCAATTCAAATCATACAAGGTAACCATGTAAAACCACATCTCAATGAGAGTCAGTCTCTACAATGGCGGTTTGGAAAAAGTATCCACCAGTAAGTTGATGCCGCATGGGAATCTATGTGAGGAAGGTATGACTCTACCTAAAAATTTGATGCTAAGGTAAGTGCCATGGAAATGCATTATATAGCATCCAACTATGGCATGATATCATTCATACTAACATCATATACCATAGCATCACCGTAACACAGGGTGGCATCATCAACTATACCACTGTATGCATTAGATTCATAATGAACATAAACATCCTTTTCATGAGGAACCATGGCATTATAGGCAGATTCATTATAAATCATGTCATTACATGCAATCACATCATTACCATGCCTAACAATATAAAAAATCATCTCATTCAGATCCATTTTGATCGGATTTTCAACTTGCTAAATATTACCATACAAACCAGAGATACACAAAAAATCTGAATCATTATAAGTCAAACCATCCAAGTTAGGTACATCCGAAGACTCCACTAGGCTCTCTTGGCCTTCCTCATGTTCCCATGCTACCGTAACCTCGAAATCTTCATCCGATACGTCCCTATTAGATTCTGAGTTATCATCGTACTCCATTTCGTTCATCATTCTCCTTTCTATTATATTGATTAATCTAGGTATTTTTTATATTAAGATTTCCAAACGATGCACATTCTAATTATCATCCTGCTCCAATCCGTTCATCATTCTCCTTTCTATTACATTGATTAATCTAGGTATTTTTTTATATTAAGATTTCCAAAGGATACACATTTTCAAGAGACATGTGATTCTCTCTCATGATTCTAATGCCAACGAGCTTTATACAATGACTTAATGAATTTTATCATCTTATCACATCCTCTCTTACCACGCTTACATAATACCACCTTTGAAACATCAATGAAATCATCCTTTTTCCAAGTCAGACAATACAATACCAATGCGGTGGCCTTGGTACAAGCAAAATACCCACATGTATGGAATTGGCAATTTTTGGCCTCATGATCCTTTTCCTTTGTATTCCCCATTTTGATTTGCAACTATCCAAGTCATTTAGGAGAGAGGAAACTGCCCATTCAAGAGTATTTGAATAGCCCATAGTGATCTCACTTGCTTGCAAACACTATAGCACTCAAAACAAGAAAAATTTGCATCTGAGATCTGAAAAGAAGCTGCAGATAACATTGAGAGCTACAACTTTGCTATTACAGTGGGTCAATCTGGCACTCGTATAAAGAGTCATGACTCGTGCAAATCTAGCCAATTTTTACAAAAATATGCACCCTTGTGCTATACCTGCTTGCAACCAAAATAGCAACAAATGGAAACAAAATTCTTACCTAGTGTCTAAATAAAAGTTGTAGATTATCTTGAAAGGTACATCTTTACTTTTTAAAGCATATGAATTTGACTCTTCTATGAAGAGTTACCCCTCTACAAGGTTCAACACTTGTGAAGGATTTTAAATTTTTTTTCTTGGGGTTGCTTTTTTTTCTTTTCTTCTTCTCTACTTCATCTTAAGGGGGTGGAGATTGAAATGGGAGAGTGAGGAGGAAGAAAATGCATAAAAATTGGAGAGTGAAATGTACTATCATAACGAATAGGATTCTAGGCTAGAACATATAGGATCACCAAAAGTGTCAAGGGTCAACCGGCACAGCAAGAGATGGCCATCTGTTGTTTAGGATAGATTCGACAATACTTAACTGCACAATGATCAAGATCACCACACACATCAAACTTGAGGAGGACACTAATAGACCACTAAAAGAACTTAAGCGGATGCAAAATAAGAGAAACTTGCACTATAAGGGAGATGCACACAACTTTATTAATATTTATGTAAGACAAAGTTACAAGGGAGCTAATGCGCATCATTGAATAAGTATCCATGGAGTGAATAAGAGAAAGAGAGTCTCTTTAAATGGTTCACTAACCAACTATCTAGGATCGAATGCACTATAACACGATTGCGCAAGCAAGCGGCCAACAACAATAGACATGGCCCTCTCTCCGTTGAGGACCTTAGTGTGTACATACCCTTTGGGACCTTAGTCATTTTTTTTTGCATATATGGGATTAATCATTCAAGGGTCGTGAGCTTAGGGGACGAAAATACCTTTCGTGCAAGAATAAAATATTTTCCTTTACCCTAGCCATTCAAAAGCTTTCCCTTTTGCAAACTCCTTTTTACATATTCCTCCACCAAGTTAAAGCCTTCTCTTTGAGGAAGTCTTGAACCATCTGCATTTTTCAGTTGTCCAAAAAAGGGGGAGCTCACAGTGAACGTTCCAACAGTAGTGAAATAAGAGGCAATCGAACTATTCCCATGTTGGAAAGCCAACACTATTCTATGTACAAGAAAACCGTGGGCTAGTTTCGTGGTTAAGTTGTAACTCATTAAGATGCAGGTATGGGAGAAAATAAACGTGTGGGAAAGCAAGATGATTTTCTTTTTTTTTCCCTTACCCTTATAAATTGCAGCTCCTCTCTCAAAACATTTTTTTCCAAAAAAGTCAATTAAGGCGAGTGATTTTTTAATGCTTTTTTTTAAAATAGCACAAATTACAAGCACGTTTGCCGTGATCTGTGCCATGAATCCTAGACCTGCTTCCTAAAAATAGGATGGGTGAGGAAATGGAATGAGGAGACTTCCCCCTGTGCGGTAGTCCGTTCCCTACCATGTATCTCGTTTTACGATTGTACGATCCATCCGCATTCTGCACAGCCTCATGACTAAGTGCCACAGGGTCTTAAAGACCCTTGTGAGGTGACATCAATGGATGGCATTGATCAAAATCACGACGCCTTTTTGGGTCATTGAATAAAGTAAACTAGGTCCAGTAAACTAGGGCCAATAAACTAGGCTACTAAGCAATCATAGTTTACTTCTTAGTTTATTAAACGAGCATAGTTTACATTCTAGTTTACTAAGTGATCATAGTTTACTTCCTAGTTTACTAAGCGGGCATAGTTTACTTCCTAGTTTACTTAGCATATCATAGTTTACTTTCTAGTTTACATCATGGAATGAGGGTGAATTTGAGTTTGGGACCCAGAAAATTTTGGAGCAAGATGTTATATGCAAGAGAGGATTTGAACTCGAGACCTTAGGTCACCATTGGAAACATCGTACCACTAAACTATACCTTCAAGCAATGAAACCATGTGGTTTCAAGCCATTATATTCTATGTTTTCACCCCTAGTTTACTAACCCCGATTTAATGGCCCTAGTTTATTGGCCCTAGTTTACTTTATCTGACGGTCCGCAAAAAGGCATCGTGATTTTGATCAATGCCATCCATTGATGTCACCTGACAAGGGTCTTTAAGACCCCATGGCACGTAGTCTTGAAGGCTCCATAGCACCTCGACTACGTACATGCTCGGCCACACGTGCACAACTCTCGTCACACATACTACCTGTACACGTGTCCAAGGAATATTGCATGCACGGGCTTTTTAATAGGGAAAGAAGAGGATTCTAAGGGTTTGGAAAGGAGTGACCTTGGGCATACAACAAACAAGCAAACATACACCTCTCTTCTCTCTCCGACATGGACTAGCGGGATGCAGGGTGATACACTGATCAGGTCAACCCCCATTCCAATTGGAATGTGACTGGGCCCTCAGAGCTGTCATGGTCGCCAACTCTACGTTCAACAAGTTGCCGATGGACAAATGATTGGATGATATTCTGGATACTGAGTCCACTAGCCGATGTGTCAAATTTTGGTGATCAGGCCATTCCAACTGCTGACGTGGGTGGCCGTCGACGCATGATAGCCCAGAATGGTCTAACTTCTCACTCCATGGCCCAAGTACTAACCAAAATAAACAATAAGCACTCCTCAACCAACCCTCCACTTACATAGTGGATCCTATATCTATAAATAGCCATAACTTACAGGGTTATCATTTATGAGCTTTAACCTTTAAATCAGCCTGCATCCATAATCCCAAAGGTCTTAACCCTTGCATTATAATCCAACGGTGTAACCCCTAGATTAGGTCAGCTAGCCTAAGGTTAGCATCACGTACATTACACATGCCTAGTGTATTTAGAGCATATGGCTTGTTTTTTAACTTTTGGGGTTGGTATAGGTAATTTGCAAGCGTTACTGAGGCGTGGTCCCCGTAGCCATGCTGATACATGCAGTAAAAACATGTCAACGTGAAGCGCTCAACTTCATGCTTAATTGGTCAACATCAAAGCAGCACGCTTTTACAAATCGCTTTCTCTATTACAAGCTACCAATGACATGATGCCACTTGGCTCAATGCTAACCCGAGTATACGGCATGTTGGCCCTAGAGAGGCGCTCTCAAGAGGAGGTTATGGCCGAACTACACAAAACGAAGGGGTGACTGGGGGCGTCGGCTCACAGGTAGCAGCGGTGGTATGTCCGAGATAGCTGCGGCAGTGTTCACAGAGCAAGGTGCTGGCGCTGGCGCTAAGGTGGCACAACTGGAGTGGCACCGCGGCGATAGGCAACGGAGCACAGAGGAGGCCGCAGAGTAGTGGCGCACATCAGAGCAGGGTATGTGACTAGTAAAATCAGCACCTGCTTCAAGGGACGTTTGCTGTTCACGGACCGTTCTCTAGGCAGGATTCATAAATGCCTGTTGCCCAGTTATCTACCACAAACATCAAGCAGCCTCTATGTATGAGGTGCCTGTACCTCTCAAACGTATGACATCAAAGTTCACACACATCTCCCGACATGTGGCAGAAGGCCCATACTGGCAACAGTAACAACAAGCCAAAAGTGATGAGAGCCTGGCTAAGATAGAGGAAAGCAGATAAGACTTCCTTAAGCTCCAATGTTTTTTTTTACCTCTTGGTCCTAGGCAAGCACCTTCACCATGCGAGAGAGAGAGAGAGAGAGAGAGAGAGAGAGAGAGAGAGGAGTCATTCAACGTCATAGCCAAGACAGCAGACCACGTGATCCACATAATAACACTGGACTGCAAGGAATAGGGCTTAGAGACTAGAATCTCTCAATTAGAAGCGTGAAGTGTAACCATTGTGCGCAGAGAGAGAGAGAGAGAGAGAGAGAGAGAGAGGGGGAGGTGGGGGTGCGGAGCGCGGGGGTTGAAGACAAATACTGGTAAAAAAAATCAACAAGAAATCGCTACCTTAATTATCAACAGGCAGACTAATGCTTTCTTTATTTCATCCATCGCTATGCATTTGTGGCAACGACTTTAAAAAACATCTTGGACAGTGGCTTTGACAATCACACAGAAAAAATATATATTTTTTGTACAAAACAAAAAAATAAAATAAAAATCCCGAAACATGGCTTGCACTTCTTGAATTTGAAATAATGCAAACTGGAAAAAATATTTTGCAACCAATTATGAATCTGCCAGTAGGCTCTGGCTTGCTGGCATTCCTGCAACCACACTGCCTTCAATGCCACACTCATTCACACCTCTTTGGATCAAAAAGTAACCATCCTGAACAGTTAAAAGCACATCACAAATTAAGAATAAGCCTTTAAAACTCCTCCTTTGTATCAACTTATGCTTATTGCTCCTTCTCTTATATGCATACATTCAAAGATGCATACATACATGCATGCAAGGATACACACACAGGAAGACACACAAAAGAATTAAGCAATAATTATCCTGCAGAGGTATGCAAATCACACATCAAGAATAAACCTTCAACACTCCTTTATATCAACTTATGCTCATTGGTCTCTTTGAATGCATAAATACATACATAAATGCAAGCTCACATACGCCTGTCATGTACGAGTTGAGAAAAACATAATTAATCAACTTATGCTCATTGGTCCTCATGCATGTATGCATATATATGATACGTATGTTTGTATTCAACATATGTTCATTGGTCTCTTTTACTGCATACAGACATACATATATGCAAGTACACATAGGTCAGAAAACCATCATTATGCTCCTCATTTGTATCACCTTAAGCTCATTGGTCTTCATTTTAATTGAGCAAGCATGAATGCATGCATACATAATATACATGCATACGTACATGCATAGATGCTTACATGCATGCATGGGCACATGTCATGAGAGTCTGCATACCATAGATGACAAGCTATGACATTCCTACTCACATCATTCATACTCAAGAGGAGGAGGAGCCAATTTACATACAAAAGATATGCATGCAAACCCCACGATTGGCATATGCATATATAAACTACCAAGCTGTGCAACACACACTTCACATGCAATTTATACCGACTTAAATGGAATGGCACACAGTAAGGATCATTTCAGCAGCTTTCTACTACATAAATAGATTACCTGACCCCATTGCTGGTTCCAAGAATTGGCCAAAAGCTGCAAAATAATAAATTTTTTTGAAAATTCAAAGTTAGAATCAAGTATGAGACCCCACGATGGCAAAATTGAGAGATGAAAATGCATACCCAATAATCAACAGCTTCATCCGTAGTACCCCAACCAATCAGCTTGACAGCGTGGCCGCCAAGGTAGTCGCCGGATATATAGTGGTAAACACCAGATTTGTAGTGGGCGAAGTCCTGTCGCATTTTACAAAAATGTGTGTACGTGTACGTGTGAATGTTTGTTGGGTATGTGTGTGCATGTGCATGTGCGTGCATGCATACATGTACGTGTCTATGTATGTATGTCACATGAATCAGTGCTCAAAAAAAATGTGTCAAGACAGCTAAGGACATGTAGAAGTTAGCCTAGGTGAGTACTTGGGAGAAACCAGCTGTGAGCCTGCAATAGTTTGAGTGAGAGTGAGGTTAGGGTTAAGGTTTGCATACACAGGATACTGTAGATGCACACCGATGACAGGAAAGAGCCACCAGAGGCACATAACCATATGAACGATGGACAAGCCGGGAGCTCTAGAAGACCGTCTCAAAGACCTAAAGCGGGATGCTCTATGCTTTGTGTCCTGATGAGAGATCCATGCAGCTACTTAGGTCAAGTGCCGGACGCTCACAAGATTAGTCGTGTCTAGAACCATTAAGGCTGAATACCCAAGTTACCATTCACAACGGACACAAAGGGCAGCAGGCCCGGCTGGCCCAAAAATGGGGAGACTTGACAGGCTATGGGCAAGCCCCATTTCATACAGGGAGAGTGCCCACGAGCCCATAAGAATGGATCCAAAGTTGGCCAGACAAAAGGAGAATATTCCCCATTTTTTCATCCACTAGGATTTTTTTTAAGTTCAGAGATCTAAGCTGCTTGTTAGGCTAAGAGTCGGCCCCAGGCAAAGCTTGAGTCGTGTCTAGAACTATTACAAGTGCAAGGCTGAATACCCCAAGTTACCGTTCACAATGGACACTAAGACATGTGTGTTTTGGGCTGCAGGCTGGGCTGGCCATAAATGGGCAGGCTTGACAGATTATGGGCAAGCCCATTTTCACACAGGGAGGGTGCCATAAGGGTGGATTCAGGGTTGGCCAGCCAAAAGGAGCAAATCCCCTTTTCCCCCTATTTTTCCCCTATGTTTCCGTGTCAGAAAAAGGAGGACAGGGGGGAGAGGCGATGCAGGTTCGCAAACGGGGGGCTGCTCCAGCTCTTGCCGGCCACAGTTCCTGGCTCAGTCAATATTTTGGTACCCCATTCTTTGAATTGTTTTACTAAGTAAGAAAATGCTTCCACTAAATCACCCAATAATGTATGCCATGTATGTGTGTATGCATGGATACTAAATTAAAAAAACCACTTCCACCAAGTTACCTAACAATGTATGCCATGTACGTGTACATGCATGTATGAATGTATGCCAAACATGCATGCATGAATGTATGTATGTATTTATGTACAAAAGACATACATGTATGTCTGCCATACATACATGTGCTTATGTGAGTATTTATTATGTATATGCCTGCCAAGCATGCACGTGTATGTTCCATCCATGATTGTATGTAAGTACGTACGTATGCATATATGGCTGCCATGCATGCATGCATGCATGTACGTATTTCTTAAGTGTGCATGCATGTATATATGCATGCACCCATTTATGTATGTATGTATGTGAAAATGTATTTATCTATGTGTGTGTGTATGTATGTATATGTATTCATGTATGTATCTATGTGTGTGTGTATGTATGTATGTATCCGTATATTATATGTAAGTATGTATGTGTGCATGTCATATGTGTATGCATGTGTGCATACATGTAAATATGTATGCTTTTATGTATGTATGTATGCATGCACGCATGTATGTATGTATGTGTGTGTGTGTGTGTGTGTGTGTGACATGCATGCATGAAGTGCTAGGCTTATATCTATGACGTGCATGCTTCAAGTAAAAATTACACAATAAAATCACTTACCTCAAAAACATGAAAAGATACTTCCACAGGCCCATTAGTGTAGACTTCAGCCATGATGTCATATGGATCTGATCCGACTCTGTATGCGCTCGACGCGTAATGCTTCGCTGTTTGCCAATCTGCGTTGTCTTTGCACTCCTGCATACACTCTGGAGTTGGGTAGAGAGGATCACAGCCAGGGTGCTGACACCCTGCTGCATCAAAATAAGGGGCACACTGAAAACAAGTATTATAAAGCCCACTGGTTAGCACAGTCGTTGTTTAGATAAAATTTCATGCAAAATATTGACGAGGCAAAAGAAATGCTCTCATAAGCATTTTTGACAGACACAACCAACCCCCTCCCCCCCTCCCCCCCCCCCCCCAACACACACACACACACCCGCGCGTAAAGAAAGGAATTGGTTTATATGGCCAAGTTTTAGAGCCAAATGGTTTTATAAATGCCCTTTAAGACAACAAAATAGGTTCAATGAATAACGACGAACTCCCAAGCTTCACTCCTAGACCTATGGTCATTTTTTTTCCCGGGAAAAAGATCCTTCTCTTAGTTAATGAAAAACAGTCATGAAGGGCTAGATACAAGCTCGCCTCATGTACAGGGCAGGTCAAATACTCAAAAAGCAGAAAGATGCACTTCCCCTCCGGCTGGCCGCTCTATGAGGAGAAGGCTACCATGGTTAGTGCAGTGAGATCCGTGGAACTAATTATATCTCATAGAGGGGGCTGGGGGCGGGGGGGGGGGATAGGTCTATAATGCCAAGTGGGATCACCACCACTATCCGTGAGAAAAGGGCCAAGCCATTCCAGACGCCCGAGGGTTCGCGTATCCTTACATCAGAGACGGTGCCTACACCGGAGGATTCAGAGCATCATTGCGAGGCATCGGGCTCGTCCGACCAGGCATCTCACTATGGCAGATATCCAGGCCATCCGGCAGAGACCCATGCTAGAGCTCCTAGGATGATTACCACTCCAGCCATATACTGTTGTACTCACTGTCACTTTTGTACTCCCCCATATTCATGTATTCATGTACCCCATTTTGACTAGTAGCATTAGCTTCCCACTCTCCCTAGTTGCTGCTTCCGGATGCTCCCTACTGAGGTATTATAGGGCTAGATACTTAACTTCAGTCCTTTCTTTTCTTTTCCAGATAGTGTATCAGATGTCATATGGTTGTAACTTTGGTCTCATAGGTCACTTTGGCCTTTTGAAGACGTTAATATAACACTTCACATTTCATTTCATTTCTCTCTCTCTCTCTCTCTCTCTCTCTCTCTCTTTAGTTCTTGAAGAGTTGGTTGGCTGCTGGCTGCTGTCACGACCCTGTGTTTTTCTCTGGACAGTATACAGGTGTGCACGGGGACGTGGTGGACAGTGTGAATGGCAATAGGCATAAGAAGACTGGCACTGGCCTTTTTGCCAAAGCTAGAGCCCCCCACCCCCTGGTCATGTCGTTACCTTGTCACCCCCCCCCCTCCCGCACAGCCGGTGCTCCCGCCTGCCCCATCCCATGATTTGCTCCCACCTTTGCCTGCCTTAGCACCCTCGCTTCCCTCCTCCTGCTGCCTGCGCGCCTCTCGCCTTCCATGACCACCTTTGCACACCCGCCCGAGTGCTGCCCGCTTGCTTGCCCTCAACCTCCGTTAGTCCCCCGCCGCCTGTCTTCCCCCGTTTGCCCATCACCACGTGCCCTAACCTCCTTGTCACCCTTCTCCACCAGCCCTTCTTTGCCGTCAAAGCCCCCAGCTGCCCCATTGTTGTCCTTCCTCTCCTTCTTCTCTCCTTTTTCCCTTGTCTGCTGTTGACAGGTTTTTTGTGCCCTATGCAGTCAAGACATGGACAAACTTAAAGGAGGAAAAGGCAGATTGAAAAATGGCAGAGACAAGTAGATGCAAAAGTAATTGTGGTTGGCCTCTCTATGACATCTATCATGCAGTTTTTTTGGAAACCTATTTTCTTTCTAGATAGTGTCTAGGAGCTAGCACAATCTTGTTAGATATGAAGTTGTGATGTACGTATGCTATTCTAAAACCTGGATATACACCTTTGTGTCGGCCGAGGTTGTGAACATAGTATGAAATCAATCCAATTAGCTGGGATAAGTGGGTGGATAATGTGTAAAGGCCATGTGCCTGCTAAAAAGGTAAGCCGATCGTGTTGATGTAGACAATTGCACATTTGGACACTTTAGCAAGTTTACAGGTGCAGATTTATAGGTGCCGATTCAGATTTGGTCTAATTGGCTGTCTAAAAATTGGGGCTTTTCTACATTGAGCCCATTTCGGCACATGTATACATTTGTGGTTTATTGCAGTATATGTATGCCATTGTGGACACTTTGACAGATTTGAATTTTGTGCAGTACACTTGCAGATTTGGGACATGCATATGTATTTCTTGTGGTGAAGGAGTTCCCTTTCAGTCCATTGATTATCTTGCTATTTATCTCCCGCATTCTTACACTTTTGCTGGACGTTGCCTACTCTTGTGGTGACATGTGAACAGATTTGCTGTGTTGTCATGGCCAACAGTAACAATGACCTCTTTGGCATGCTGTCTCAAGAGGACAAACTCAATGGGGATAACTAGGGCTTATATGATGCGTCATGTATTGGTTACCAAGAATGTATGTCACGTGCATCCCGCACTTGGATGCCACGTAGACATATCTGTATAGAAGGTGTAGGACCTGGGATGGAAAACTGGTCCCATGTGAGCCCAGTCTGGGATGAGTCAGCCAGGGTTCCACTCCAGTCGTCGGAGATCAGGTGTGCATTGTCCTGCATAGAAACAGTGCCAGTCCGCACTGTGAGTCTCCCTCTGGAATGACGTAAGTGGTTCTCTGTATCTAGTATGACACCGGATGCCAAACCACTGTGTAGACAGTTAGGGTTTGCATATAGGAATGGGGCCAGCCCATAGGGCTACCCCAAGAACAGATATGCGGGCATGGGAGAGGTGTAGAACCACCCCTATAGGGACTAGGAGGGCCTTGGCTGTGCCCACAAGCCATGGGATGGGCTGGAAGGGCTGTAGGCCAGCCCTAGGGTCCCTAGACAGGCAGCCGACAGGGCATCCAGCCCTTAGAGGCCTGTTGGCAAGGTGTGGGGCAGCCCACACAGGCTGCCCAGCAGCCAAAGGCTCATGCGCATGCTGGCCAGCCAGCCTGGTTTGAATGCGCAAGGTTTAATAGCATTAAATGCTATTTCTACAGTCGTGAGGCTTTTTTATAAACAGCCGCCTAGTTTTAATACAGCCGACCAGCACCCAGTAGAGGGTATAAATACCCAAGACATAAATCATTCCATTCATCTCATAATTCACAAAGTGCTGCAGCTACTCAAGGGCCAGGACAGCCAAGGGAGAAGCTAACGTAAGGGTGAAGATTTGAAGGTCAAGGGCAGAGATCCATCAGTCTTTTATTTTCAGATTTGCATCATTCTAATAAAAGCAAATACACCATTCGTGATGGGGACCCTACAGGGGTATTCGGGACCCAATACGGTGTCCTCTTCTCCCTCCCTCTCTCTCTCTCTCTCTCTCTCTCTCTCTCTATTTTTCTGCACATCTACATTTAGTTTTGTGCGTTATTTTTGTCGCCACAAGTGTGCTGATTTTTTAGCATTGAAGTTACCGATCTCCCTCGAAGCTTCCGCATGTTACAGTGGTATCAGAGCATGCTTCAAGTGTAAAGATTCAGCAAGAAACCAAATTTTTTTTCTCGCTCGTGTGGTTGGTTTTCAGACTCGGTGGACCACTCCTTTCGGAGTGACTCCTGTCCC
This sequence comes from Cibotium barometz, assembly GCF_041138505.1. NCBI lineage: Eukaryota > Viridiplantae > Streptophyta > Polypodiopsida > Cyatheales > Cibotiaceae > Cibotium > Cibotium barometz. The sequence goes on along the minus strand of NC_141059.1, from coordinate 27,223,057 downwards.
TTGAAGGACGGAAGGACGGTTGGTTTTTAGCCTCCGGAAGTCTCCTGCACATAGTGTGGATGGTCAAATTGCGCTCCGGAAAGGAGGTGCATTTTCCTGCTATGGCGAGCTTCGACGACGAGAGAGACCAAGAACCTTGGGACCAAAGTGCACTTCGCAGCCTAGCTAGGGCATCAGGCATGAGTGTTAAAGAGATGTTCCAACAGACGATGCGAGCAATCACAGACCAGAGTACCAAGTTGGAAGAGCAAAAGGCGCAGATACTGGCTTTGGAAGAGCGCACCTGTTCTCTAGCGCCGCGTTTTCCGTCTCCTCCTCCCTCTCCTTCCGTATCCCAGATTCCAAATCCTCTACACAGGGACCCACTCGAAGGGTCACGACCACAACCGAGTTCGATGCTTGAGTTGCAGATGCGTGTATTGGAGATCCGACAACGTGAAGACGAAGCCATGTGAGCGATACCTTGTGGCTTTGGATGCAAGACCGACACCAGCGGCTTCCTCAAATCATTTTCCCGAGAAAATGAATTTCAGTAAGTACAATGGTAAACTACGAGTTTGTCTGCGACCTTAAGCAGCGGTTTTTACTGCCCCATTACTTTGAGCGACTCGAAGACAAGTTTAGGGGAGCGCGTCAGAATGCACAACCAGTCCTTCAGTTTGCCAATAGAATTTCAACCTTATGTTTGCAATTAGGCTTATCTGATACAGACAAGAAAGGGCAATTTCTGTATGGCCTTGAAACGCAAATCCAGTGGGAGGTGCGTATGTTTAGGCCAGCCATCTTCGAAGATGCACTCTCGCTTGCGCAGAGTGCTGAAATGAAGCACAATGATAGCAAGCCCAAGACTTCCAAGCAAGCTACTCCCAAGGCTACCACCTCGGGGGGAAAAGGCGAGAACCAGACGGGGTCTTCCCCAGGACAGAGCATGGGAGCCTCTGGCTCCTAGAACTTGACCAATGCATCCAGGCTTACTCCATACCAAAAAGCGGAGGTAGGCAAGACTGGTGGCAAGTTTAGTGCTGAGGAGATTGCTCACTATAAGGAGGTAGGTGTTTCTTTTGTCATACAAAGGGACACTTCTCGAGAGTGTCCTAAGAAAACTACCGCTCCAAAAATCGCCTCCACAGCTTCCGTGGTGAGTCCAGCTCCCACACAGACCCCAATGCCTAGTTCTTCAAATCCCAATGCTTCAGTTGGAGCAATCATTAGCCGAGAGCTCAAAGATAAGCAGAAGGACGTCCATGAATTGCTCAAGACCTTTGGCTACATAGGTGGCCAAAGAGTCATTGTCTTGTTTGACAGCGGCAGCACGGAGGACGTGGTCACAAAACAGGCCGCTCGGCGTGGCTGTTTTGTCCCGACTTCGATGGACACGTAAGTTGAGGGTAACAGGAAGTCATCCATGCCAATTTTCCTTCTTCTAGCCTTGGCTTTTCCTTGTTTGCTAGATTCTTCTTGTTCCATGGTTGCCTTCCCCTTCTCTTGCTTCTTCTTGGCTCTTGTTTCCTTACCTGAATCCTCAAACTCTGATCTTTGCATCCACGTCCTCTTCTTGGCCAACACATCAGCCTCATCTTCCTCTTCCATAATTGCTTCAAGCATCCTCACATTACTTGATGGACCTTGAGGTTGCACTTGTTCTTGTCCGAGTATTTGATTCCCATTAACTCCATCCCTATTGCCAACATCCCTATTACCCTCTAGTCTTTGAATAATAGGATATATATCTCCTGGCTCTCTTCTTGCTTGAGGACATCGAGGCACTATGTCACCCCTCTCTCCACAATTGTAGCACTCGACATGCTCCATTCTATTTCTTTGTTGAATAACCTGCATGGCAAGATTCAAGTTTCCAATCTGCTCAGTTAATCTCTGGATTTCTTGATGAAGACCATCTTGCCCTCTATTTGACTCTACAACCCTTGGAGAGGGAGCCTCCACACGGGGCTCCCTTTCCACATGCATGTCCACAGGGAAAGACTCCACCACATGCCTACATGATGCATGGTCATGTCTAGCATGCATGATAGATTCCCTTTCCTTTTTTGCCAACTCTTATTTCCTCCCCTTCTTTCTCCACTGCTCTGTGGCCATTCTCACTGCCTCTACATAAGTATCTGGATCCTTAAGCTCCACTTTTTCTTTACTACTCCCATGCAACAATCCTATGAATTTGTCTTTCTTTAGGAAGTCTGGTGACACCTCATTCTCTTCCAAAACCCTCAGAATTCTTCTCCAAACTGCTTCAAATCTACTCACAAAAGCTATAATCTCTTCTTCCTTCCCTTAATATAACCTACTTAGTTCTCTCCAAAGATCTTCTGTGTTGTCAACTTTTCCATATCTCCTTCTCAAGGCTCCCCTCAATCGGTCCCAATTCCCTCTTTCTTCCTTTGTAGCCACATCTTTGTACCACTCTCTGGCTGCACCTTCCAAAAGCAATCCCATCATTCTTAATTTGTAAGCATCTTCATCCCTGTTGCTAAGTGCTACCAATTCAATTCTCCTTAGGAATTGGTCCACATCTTCACCCCTCCTTTGAATAACTTGTACCCTGCTCCCACCATAGGTCTTGAGCTGATCTTCAAGTGGTCTCCAACCTGTTGATCAAAGCCCTGTAAAAGAACTCTCTGATCCTCAATGGGGGCACCAAAACATGGAAAGAGCGAAAAGAATCCGGCCTTTGCAGCATCCAAATCACTCAAAACACCCAGCTCAAGACACCCAGTAGCCCTATAGCTATCTTTTGACCCTCTGCTGAAGCAATCGGACACCTAAACTCCCTCAGTCTGAATGAGCTAACCCACCAAAATGTCTACATGGGTCAGACCTGACTCTCAACAACCCTGATCTTCAGTCTTAACACATCAACTGACCTTCTTTGATTTGCTCTCTACTGACCTTATCTGGCTGTTGGAGGGATATCTCCACTATTCTGGGTGCTTCCCTGTTGTTCTTGCATCTCTGGAGGACCTCTCCCAGCCTGAAAATTTTTCTATATTTCTTTTGGATTTTTTTCACATTTTTCGGCATCTTTTCTGGCATATTCTACATTATGCCCCAGTCGGCCGACTAGGCTCTCTAGGTGCTATATAAGCATGGGCTTTGCCCTCAGTTGCATCATCTCATTTTTTCGCATATTCAGGGATATTGGCTGCACCTACAATGTGCCTCATGCTGCCTACTCTAGCTTTGTATCCACCTTTTAGCATATATGATCTTCCTTTAGTTCCTATGCATCCTATATTTGTGAAGTTCAGTTCTCTTTCATTGTTTGGCAGTTTGTAACTGACCCCAACTGACCTTATCACACTTTGCAGCAGCTTCTTGTCCTCTAAACCCCCATATTTTCCTCCAGAATCAACAACCCTCAAATCCCTTGCTCCAGAACACTGCTGATCATGTCAACACCCCTTTGTTGAGTGCCTGCTGACTCCTGTCTGATTCACCCTTGACTTAGTTGACTTCAGACCTTCCCACTTCTATGTGACACGTACAAACCCTCAAACACCTTAGATCCCACAATGATTCAGCATTACAACCCCTTATCTGACATCAGCTAACCTTGTTTGACATCCTCCAGCTCACAAAAACTATGTCTGACTTTGACAGACTTCTGGCTCTCAGATTTGACCCTAACTAGCTTCCTCTTAGCCCAAAAAGATTATTTCTACCCTTCTACACTTTCAATTGACTTATCTTGACACTCAACTGACACTAATTGACCATTGTTGACCCTAAGTTGACCCTGTCCTTAATCAGCCAACTCCCAACGCTAACTTAGACATCACTCACAATTGATCTTCTTAGCAATCTCAATCAAAACATCATAACCACCACAACCAAAACACCGTATTAAAAAACTCAACCATCCACTCACAACAGGTTCAAACCCAAGCACTCTGTTTTCTTCATATTTTCTAAATCAAAACCAATCTTAACAACCCTGAGACTTTGGGCTCAAACAAAAAAAAAAAACATAAAAACAGAGGGAACCTATACAGGTAGCTCAGCTCTCCAAGTCTCCATCTTCATCTCCACAGCTTCAAATCTTTTTGTTGGATTTTGCAACCATCTTCTGCAGATTTCTCTCTCTTTCACTCACTCTCTCTGTCTTTTTCTTCAAACACAAACTGCAGTTGAGCATGTCCTAGGTAGCACCAAGTTCTAATAGAGATTCAATCAGAGATCCTAGGCTTGCCTCCTGCAACCCTCAGCTGATCCTCTGATTCACACTCACTCTATCTGCTCTGGCCCAGCCCACACCTACTCACTCTGAGCTGTTCTTCCTCTCCACTCTTTCTCCTCTCTTTATCTGTCGTTGTATTCTTCATGTCTGGCTCTCGTCGTCTCCTAGTGACTTGGCTGTGTATCCACTCTAATGGGTGTATCCTTGTTGTATCCTCGCGACCCTCAGCCAAACCCAAAGCCAAAGAGACGACTTTTTCCTACCTTCCTTCAAAAACTTGTACCAAATGCTGTAATGCCCAAAAAATTGAGGGAAATGCCCCAATGTCAACTAAATGTGACTGGAACACCCAAAATGCCTGCAAATGTCTATGATAGACTTGCAAATAGTGTCAATTTTTGCAAAATCCCCAAATTTCTAGTGCATTGATGCACCTGATCGGATGAAATCAATGCCAATGTGTGCCAATATTGCAATTTCAAGCTCAATGGTGAAAAGCCCCAAAATTAACGCAGCCAATTTGCTAATTGTTTTAGCAATTTCTAAAATTTTGAAGAAATTGTAGAAATAACAATAAAATACTGAATTGTTACAGTCGGGACACATTTCGAGGAGGTGCAGAAGGCACGCACAAAAACAGATCTACATTCGGGCAGTAGCAAAGGGGCATAGGTCGGCACATAGGGCAATAGCAAGGCGACGCAGGGCAGTGCACAGGTGGTCGAGTCGGTCTTCAAAGGGGCGGTGCATGACAGATCGAGCAGCTGCAAAGGGGCGTAGGGCGGCAACTGCAAGGAGTTGACGACGACACACAGCAACTGGTCGCGCACAGGTACAATAGGTCGCAGTTCGCAGCTTCAAAAGGGGCGGCACACAAGAGTGATCGAGCAGTGTTCAGTGCTCAGTACAGTAGGCAGCAGGGTGTAACCCTAACCCTAACCCTAACCAAGCTCTGATACCAATGTTGGATAGGAGGGCAGCTAGCCTGCACAGACACACACACACACACACACACTTTTTTTTTTGTAAAGCTTCATGTCATTAATTACAGGTGGGAAACCTCAAAACGAGGAAAACCCACCAAAAAGACCATATACAAGGGAGACTACTAGAGTGTTCACTATGTTAAGTGTGAACATAGTTAAACATCTAAAAACAATCTGTAAAAAGAGCATACAGAGATGAGTCAATCTCATGAAGAGAGAGACAGTCATATAAAGATTGCTGAAGAGAGGAACGGAAGAATGAGTAAGTATCCAAATGAGGCCCAGCAAAAACTATCCTGTTGCGAGACTGCCAGGTAGTCCATAAAGCCCAATAGCGAACCCAATCAAAGAAGACTTTATAGGATCTAAGGGGTGAAGGGAGAAGACCGAAGATCCAAAAGTATTTCCCAAAGGGTGCCTGTCGGAAGCGGGCTCTCAAACGTGCAGCAATCCGATCCAATAAAGTCCTGGTGAGAGGACAACTCCACAAAAGATGAAAGACTGTCTCTTGAGAAGCACCACAACTATGACAAGTTGAAGGTGCCAAAAGTCACCTAGCCAAGAAAAGGCCGACTGGCAAGACTCCAATCAAGCATCTCCATAAAAAAAGTCTACTTTTCAAAGGAAGACTGCATTTCCAAAGAGAATGAAGCCGCTGTTTCCACCAAGCCTGACTTTTATGAAGATGCCAAATCTGATTTGCATGTTCTTGAACCCAAGAGGCAGGCAACAAGAGATGATATATTGAATGAACCGAAAGTTTAGCCATTGATAAAGGGCCTCGTGCAGGTTGTTCTCTTTTAAGGCTCCAATCAACCAAACGATCAGAACGATCCAAATCTGCAATTGGTTCAAAAGGAGCAAGAAGCTCTCGAATAAGCTGCCAGAGTGATCTATAATGCATCCCCAGACCAAATTTCCTGGCGGCAACCATAAAAGAAAGCACATGGCCACCAGCATCCAAAACATCATCAATAAGATAAACTCCTTTCTTTGAAAGGAAATATGCCTTCCTAGGCTCACGTAGAGCCAAGGGTACATCAAAAGCCTTTGACCAATGAATACTTTCAAGGCGAAGCGAAGAAGATTGCGCATTAAGCCTGGGATTCCAAAAACGATATTGCGTAACCTGTTTCCAGGCAAAAATTAACTTAGATGAAAGAGGGCAGCCGACAATCTTTCCATCGAAGTGGCTGAAAATTGCATCCCAATACGTGACAGTCCACTTTCCAAAAGCAGGTGAAGACATAGACATACACATATGACCCAACATAATAGCCCATGGCTGGCGCTGTTGTACAAATTCCAACAGCAAAGTGGATTTACGAGCAAGCACATGAATATGAATATTCAATATGTTCAAGCCACCATGTATCTTTGGAGAACACATCTTTGGCATTGACAAAAGACGAAGACCCTTTTTACGATGTTGAGTTTTCCACACAATTGCCATTGCCAGAGACATAAACCGATCTATATCAGCCTTCCTCCACATAATCAAAGGAAGAAAGAACTGTATGTAAGCCATTACAATAGCCTGCACTATCCTGAGACGTACATGAAGAGGCCAAGTGGAAAGCTGCCAATAATCAATTTTGTGATTCAATTTTAGCATAACCCATTGAATCATTTGTGAAGATGACAGCTGCCAACCCAAAGGGTAACCCAAATGACGAACGATATGTCCACCAGGAGGTATTCCACCGGGCCACAATACATGATGCCATTGCTGTACATTAAGCGCAAGCAAGGTAGACTTACGGAAGTTTACTTTCAAACCAGCAGCCAGACCAAAAAGTTCCAAAGCCTCCATTAATCTCTGAAGATCTTGTTGCGTATTCTTGGGCATAAAAAAAGAATCATCAGCATAAGTCTGAGCCAGGAAAGTATGCTTGTAGCTTGCAAAAAATCCAAGTAGCAAAGAAAAGGATATGTGGCAATAGCAAACAACAAGGAACTAAGCGGACAACCCTGGCGAACTGAACGTCCCAATTTCCAAGAATCTGATAGAGAAGAGCTCAAAATCAAAGAAGCATCACTGTCATTATAGAGCCAATACACAATATTTTGCCACTTTGCACCGAAACCAAGATAACTCATAGTCATAGCTATATAGTCCCAATGCACAGAATCAAAAGCTTTCTCAATATCAACCTGCAAAATGAGTACATCCTGCTTTGTGTATTTGACGTATTCAATGGCAATATAAGCATTAGCCAAATTATCATTGATTTGCCTGCGAGGCACAAAACCATATTACGCAGGATGCAAACCATCATGTAAAAATCCTTTAATACGATTTGCCAACATCTTAGTCAGAAGCTTATAGATGACAGGCATAAGAGTAATGGGCCTCCAATCAGAAAAGGCTTCACAAAGATCCCGTTTAGGGAAAACCTTAACCAATCCTTCTTTCCAAGAAGATGGAAGTGCATCATTTGCCCAAGCTTCATTGATCATATACAGCAATGGTTGTTCCAGCTGAGGCCAAAACGCATGGAAAAAATCCACTGTCAATCCATCCCATCCGGGAGATTTCCATCGACCCATTGAACATAAAGCATCTTTAAGTTCAATATCAGTGAACGGAGATTCTAATTCCAAAGCATCCTGTGGAGAAATAATGGGCCGAACATGATGCAATAAAGCATAACGAGCATTAAGTATGTTAGGTGAAGTAGTTGGCGGTTTAGCAGCAAAATGCTGACTAGCAATATACGAGAGCTTCAACAAAGAATGAGTCCATTGACCATCAAATTTTTTCACCCTTCTGATGCATTCCTTTTGTCTTGAAGCATGTAGATTTTTGAAAAAAATCTTTGGAAGAGCAACCCTTATCTATGATAGCTCGATGTCGCGAACGTGTCAACCATTTTTGCAATTTTCTCTGATCATTTAGCATGAGGAAGTGCTTAGCTTGCATTAAAGATTCTTGTTCATTGGTATTTAAAACCCGAAACTGAGCGAGATCAGCCATAGATTGACATGTTTCTTTAGCCTGCTTGATCCGATTCCGCAAGTCGGCCATGTAATAACGACCATAATCACAGATCACAGCCTGCATGCGCTGAACAAATTGAAACCAAGCAATGTCAATATCCTCATGCATTTGAAGGGGCAAAGGCTCAATGGCTTGTAAAACCATTTCCTTGAAATCAGCATGCACAAGATAACTGTTGTTTAAAAGCAACAGCCTATGTTTCTGAAGAATAGAAACATCATGTGGCATATCAAAATAAAGGCCTAACCATAAAGGAGAATGATCAGAGAGTAACATGGAGCGATCAATCCATAGCTTGCAAACAAAATCATCGTATTGGTCTGCATGTAACAAGTACTAGCGATCCAGACGTGTCCAGATATGTGGAAAAGCATTGTGATTAAAGGTAAACCCTTGCAGACGAGGGAATACATGCTGCCATAGGTCCAAAATATTGCAGGAAGAGAGCAAATCATTCCATGTTCTGCGTTCAGCTCCAAGCATATGAGTTCTTCCAGTGGAATTAAATTCACGAGATGGAGCATTCTTAAAATCTCCACAAAGGAATGCATTATGGAGCCAGGGATAAGCCAACATTTGCGACCATATATTTGCCCTGTCAGCTGAGCTTTGTGGCGCATAAACTGCTGCAAATTCATAAATTTGTCACAATGAACATTGAATGACCATCCATCTAATACATGTCAGATATTTAAGGCATATTTGGCATAAAGAGGCATAAAGCATCAATGTACTTTGCCTTACACACTATATCAAAGTGGTGTGGCAAAAAGGAAGAACAAGTCATTGATGGAGATGGCAAGATGTATGGTTAAGGGCAAGAATCTGCCTCACAAATTCTGGATGGAGGCAATTATGTGTGCTACACATGTTTTGAACAGGTGTCCTAAAAAGGCTTTGAAGACCATCACTCCTTTTGAGGTCTGGTATGATAGGAAACCTACAGTTGACTATCTCAGAATTTTTCGTTGCCTTGCATATGCTCATGTGCCTTCATAGCTTAGAGGCAAGTTAGATGACAAGGCAGCCAAATGCATATTTGTGGGCTACATCAGTGGTAGCAAGGGATACCGTCTCTATAATCCATGCAATCAAAGGATTTTTGAAAGTAGAGATGTTGTATTTGCTGAAAATTCAGCACAACCACTTGCAAAGTTTAGCAAACACTTTGAAAATGGTCCACATGATATGTTTGAGGGTGTAACCGGCCTTTAGAAATCTGATAGGCGGTGGAACAAACACTCGCACACACAACACTTCATCACCCATGAGAACCTGGAAAAGAAAACAAACAGGGGAGCTAGAGTACTCCTGCAAATAGTACAAGGACACCGATTGGCCCCAAAACGCAGTGGCGCCCCTTGCGGTATTTCTTTACTTGATCAAATATGAGTACAAAGTACAACTTGTCGAATCCTTTACCAATAGGATCCCTTTTAGCTTTTCACCAGGACTTTCCAAATAAGAACTCGTTATCACAGCAAAGCATTCCATAGAGAAGGCACACCTGTACGACACCTTCCTGCTAGAAAAGGTCTTCCCCATCTCTACCATGGATCCCACAACCCTTTCCCAAACAGCAGTAGTGTTGAACCAAACCACATGTCCTTCCTATAGTCACAGCTTGCATGTAACCTCGAGAAAAACTAGAACCTATTCACATGAATCCAGAGGCATGCTTTCCACACGAAACCAAAGACCTGTATCTAATAAACCATAGACCTGTATCCATAAACCATAGGCCTGTTTCCTCGATACCAAAGTCCTGTTTCTTCTCAAAAGACCAATGTCCTGTTTCCATGACAGATAAATCCACATATGCACCATCCCATCACGATGCCAAAAACTCATAGACCCGCTTCTATCATGCTGGTCTAAGCCTATCCAGTCTGGCTGTGGAGATGCCTCAGCGATGCGGTCTGCTCCATGATGCAGGGAACCACCCGCCTGGCTGTCACATGCAAGTAACCTGCTCCACGTCCACTAGTGCTTGGCCAAATTTACTGCTGTGTGCACATCCTCTGCACTGCTTTCCCACACCTGGCGTCCATCTGACTGCCCAACTGGCTGTCCACCTAACTGATGTTGGCCTGGCTGCCCACCTATCTGGTTGCTGGATGCTGGCAGCCCGTGCATATAGCACTCTTGATATCCATGCGCTGGCAGCAATCCATCTGGCGCCCAGAGCTGTTCACAGCCCACCTGACAGCGCCCAGCAGCAACCACCGGCAGCAGCAGCAGCATCACCCTATGGCGGCGGCGGCGGCAGCGGCGGCGGCCAACAGCAGAAGCAGCAGCATCAGCAACAGCAACAGCCAACAGCAGCGGCAGCAGCAGCATCAGCAACCAGCCAACAGCAACGGCAGCAACAACATCAGCACGGTAGCTACAATACGGTAGGAACAGCCAACAGCAACGGCAGCAGCAACATCAGCATGGCAGCAGCTACACTCGGTGGCGGCAGCAACAGCTCCTGGCTGTGGCAGTAGCACTTGGTGGCGGCGGCGGCAGCAGCAGCAGCAGCTCCTGGCGGTGGCAGGAGCAGTCGCCTGGCTTCTGCGCAACAGCACCACCCCTGAAGATCCATACGGCGACCACCACACACACTTTTACGAATCTCCGCCACCTTCCTTATATAAAGAAACGATGCGCTTTTTCTCAAAAATGCCAAAAGCCAAGGTTAAAAGAAACGCATGCTTTTCAAAATAAAAATAAAAATATTTTTAAGCATCAAAGGTTTAAAAACCTTATAAACAATAAAATTTCCTTTTGTCCCCTTTCACACTTGTGCTAGCCACACTTATGAGTTTCCTTTTCACATTCAACTGATGCCTGCTGTCCACATTGTGCATCCCATGCCCGTGCCCGCGCCCATGCCCACCTGCTTGTTGTCCAAAGGGAAAAACACAGGGTCGTAACATACCCCCCTCTTGAAAAACAGCAAGCGTCCTCGATTGCACTCAATAACACAGTAAGCATCCAATGAAGAAAGATTCCCCATATGACCAAAGCAATGCCCCTCCAGTGTATCTGGGTGATGAAACAATCATCCTAAACAATAAGGCCAAACCGTCACGTCAAAGTGACAAACAACTCTTGCTTGTTCCTTCGGAACCTGTAGCAAACGTGTAAAACCAAGTGGAAACACGTAACCTGTGTTAGCCAAAAACAAAACCATGCATCATTCTACATATGACAACATATGCATGACACATATATGCATTCGCAAACAATATGCTCCTGAAGATGCTCTACCCACTCCAAAATAACAGTCTCAGGGTTGCTCGCAAGCCTTACACCCATGAATATCCCGCAGGACCCACGACTGATGGTAAAACATGAGCATATGAAAGCACTCGATGCATCTAAACTGTACATCCACGAAGTACTTCCCATATATGTCCCTCTTGATGCTTAACACACTCTACTTATGGCCATCCCGCAAGAGCCACACTCAATGATACACCATGAACATGGTAAAGTACCTCATGTATCATTCCAACATACATGCATCTCATCCTGACACATCCAGAGTATTACACATGTATTTCCAAGGGTACCAAGATCCAATGGCACCAAAATACCATAATACCTCAAAAAGTGTATAAATACATGCACATATAGAGTTTGATCCATATATGAACCAAACCAACTCTAGGACTGCTCGCAAGACTTATGCCCTCCATAGAGTCTCGAAGTGTTAACTCAGGTTGAGTGTTAGCTCAGGTTGTTGCAAACTTTGAGCTCAATCAAACCATGCCATTCCAAAGGCAAAAACTATCTCTGTTACCTATAGATGTAGACAGAGTTATCCATAGTTACAGTTATAGTTCATGGTGCGGCCGATTGTGAACCATACCCAACTTCACCATCTCATGTGACTAGTACACAATATCATAGAAGTCCCATAAGCAGATGTACTGTCAGCCTCAGTACCTTCGGGTGAATACAAAGATGTCACCAAGCGACTCCTAGATAACAACTGAGCCTATCTATAACAAGGGAGTGGAGGTGCTACCCCCCTCTTGAGCATCAGGCAATACTCCAGAGCCATGCTCTGCTGAACCTGAATGAGCCGTCACAAGAGTCGGCTCCAACTCAAAGGCGTCAAGATAAAGCTGCAATACCTGAGGTGAATCTGCTAAGTCACCCTCCTCCATCCACTTCGCATCCATCAGTGAATAGTTCTACCTTGTACCTTTCCTTCCTAGTGTGCCAGTATCTGCTCGAGAATAAGAACCTTATCAAGTTCCTCCACTTCCAACTGAGCCTCACCTGATACATCCACAGGCACCCAAAACCTGCTTGTACTCCATCCAAGTGGTAAGCACAAGTCCCTAATGAAGCATAGTAGATCACCACTGCTAAACATAGAAAGAAGCTGCCTTCCGAACCCCATGAAGCCTCCGTGAAGATACCACTGGTGAGAAAGTGTCGAAAGCCATAACCTTCAACCCATCTCTTGCACCATAACACTTCAACTGCTTCTTGTTCGTGGCTGACTACTTCCTGTCCTTGGTGTCTTTTTTCCTGACATCCTCTGCACCGCTTTCCCACACCTGGCGTCCATCTGACTGCCCAACTGGCTGTCCACCTAACTGATCGTCGCTGGCCTGGTTGCCCACCTATCTGGTCGTTGGATGCTGGCAGCCCATGCATATAGCACTCTTGATATGCATGCGCTGGCAGCAATCCATCTGGCGCCCAGAGCTGTTCACAGCCCACCTGACAACGCCCAGCAGCAACTAGTGAAAACAGTAGCAGCATCACCTTGTAGCGGCAGCAACAGCGGCCAACAGCAACGGTAGTAGCATCAGCATCAGCGGCAGCAAACAGCATCAGCGGCAGCAAACAGCAACAGCAACAGCAACAGCATCAGCATCAGCATCAGCAACAGCATCAGCATCAGCATCAGCATCAGCATCAGCATCAGCATCAGCATCAGCATCAGCATCAGCATCAGCATCAGCATCAGCATCAGCATCAGCATCAGCATCAGCATCAGCATCAGCATCAGCATCAGCATCAGCATCAGCATCAGCATCAGCATCAGCATCAGCATCAGCATCAGCATCAGCATCAGCATCAGCATCAGCATCAGCATCAGCATCAGCATCAGCATCAGCATCAGCATCAGCATCAGCATCAGCATCAGCATCAGCATCAGTTGCGGCAGCATCAGCATCAGCATCAGCATCAGTTGCGGCAGCATCAGCATCAGCATCAGTTGCGGCAGCATCAGCATCAGCATCAGCACGACAGCGACAGCCAACAGCAGCGGCAACGCAGCACGGCAACGGCACTCGGCGGCGGCGGCAACACCTGGTGGCGGTGGCGGTGGCGGCAACTCCTGGTGGCGGCAGCAGCAATCGCCTGGCTTCTGCGCAGCAGCACCACCCCTGAAGATCCATACGGCGACCACCACACACACTTTTACGAATCTCCACCACCTTCCTTATATAAAGAAACGATGCGCTTTTTCTCAAAAACGCCAAAAGCCAAGGTTAAAAGAAACGCATGTTTTTCAAAATAAAAATAAAAATATTTTTAAGCATCAAAGGTTTAAAAACCTTATAAACAATAAAATTTCCTTTTGTCCCCTTTCACACATGTGCTGGCCACACTTATGAGTTTCCTTTTCACATTCAACTCATGCCTATCCCCACTGTGCATCCCGTGCCCACCTGCTTGTTTTCCAGAGGGAAAAACACAGGGTCATAACAGAGGGGCTGATCCCATTGGGCATAGATGGAACATCAGACCAACCACAAGAAATGCATATTGGACAGCCTATGGGTACTGAAAACCAGCCCCCAAATCAGCCTATTACTCCTCATGTTGTACAAGAAGCTGTTCAAGAAGAGCGGACAGCCATGCAACAAGCTACAACAATGCCTCGTTGGCTGATTCGTACTTTGAAAGAGAGCAAAATTTCAGCTCCTCTACCTGGGAGGACACGGGCTAGCTCTAGAAGTGCTCAAGAACTCATGCAAATGTATTATGCGTGAGTACTATTTTTTGATGAAGGTGAGTCATATTCATTTGAAGAGGCTCAAGAGAATGAGCATTGGATGGAAGCCATGCAATCAGAGATGGATGCTATCAATAAGAACAACACTTGGGATTTAGTTGACTTGTCACTTGCCTCTTGCCTCTGGGCAAGAAACCCATTGGCACAAAATGGGTGTACGAAGTCAAACGGAAATTTGATGGTACTATTGACGTCTTGTGGCCAAAGGTTATGCCCAACAAAAAGGCATAGACTATGATGAGACTTTTGCACCTACTTCTCGGCTTATGACTATTAGATGTGTTGTTGCATTGGCTGCCCATCATGGATGGAAAATGCATCAATTGGATATAAAAATTAAAAACAGCTTTTCTTAATGGGGGCTTGCTGGAACAAGTTTATGTAAGTCAGCCTATTGGATTTGTGATGCATGGTTAAGAAGGCAAAGTGTGCAAGCTCCTCAAAGCACTTTATGGTCTCAAACAAGCTCCAAGAGCTTGGTATGAGAAAATTCATGCATATGTCAAAGAGGATCATGGTATTTTGATTATGTTCATACTCTACATGGATGACATGTTTTTGACTGGAAATAATGAGGATGCAATTTCACCCCTTATTCCTTCATTCACAGACCGTCTTGCTGCCAGCTGGGATAAAATGGGATCATCACTGAAGTCTGGGACCTGCATAATGGGTGAGGTGGTTGGGCAAGTCGACAGTAATTCACAAAGTATGTGAGTCATTTGAACCCCTACTTGTGTTCTTAAAGGCACACAATCCAACATTATTTGGGAGAGTATACAGCTTTCAGTCAATTTATAGTCTTCACTGCATGGCAGACATTTTAGAGAATGTCTGCCATGAAGTTGGCTATCTTGAATTAGATATTTCAAAGGACTTATAGCAGTTGGTGGTCTTGTTGACGCCGAAATACGGCTCATTTTGTTGAAATTTATTGAAGAGCATATTGTTGATATCAATACTGCCACATTTGACAGCATGGGTTTTCATATTATACCTCATTACGGGCCTCAAGATAGGTAGCTTACAGCGCTTCGTGCTTCAATGCAAGAAAACATCAATAGATCCGTTCTTATTCACAGAGACTTTGATGGAAGAGATTTAGAAAACGCAAAGGATTTTATGGGATGTTTTAAAGCTTTGACACCATGCACATTTCCAAGTGGTTTGGAATTAAAACGCTATGGATTCACAAAGATAGATGCACTTCCATCATTCTATGGTGAAGAGAAGGCATTCGAGAATGGACAATTACTACATGCGCTGATTGACAAGATAGTAGTGAAAATGGAGTATCAATATTGAAAGGCTCAAGAACCGTATGAGTGGAAAGGTAAAAGTTTGAGAGATAATTGACTTACTTTGGCAAAAACTCGACTAGTCGAGATAAGTATCCAATGCTATTGAGATTGGCCTACATTGCAATGTTGCACTGCTCAGGTACAACCGCATGTGAAAGAGAGCTTAGTGTACAAAACCTGATCAAAACAAGGCTTCGGAATTGCTTGAATACAAAGAATGTGGATGCACTTATGCGTATATCTATTGAAGGTCCATCTCTTAGTGAGTATGGCTTTGATGATGCTATTCAGTTCTGGAAGAATAGCATGCTAAAACAAGTCACCACATCTGTGGAGAAAGTGAAAGGTATTTTCTTTATACCTTATACATACAATTTTTCAATTCAAATGCACATTTTACGTTATATTTGATTTGGGTTATCCTTCTTACTACTTGTAGAGTGGATAGAGTGCTGCGCATTTCTGCAAGAAGTGCATTAAAATATGGTGAATTCTCTTCAATGGAAGAGAAAAGATCGTTAGGTGTCTATTGATGATTTTGAATTGCCAAAAAGGTCACCTATCCTGTACGTGGTTGAACGGTAAGGATTCTCGGCTTCCATGATCACTAGTGGCACATCAACCCTGCTCCAGCCAAGGTGGCCCAGGACAGTTCCTAGCTGAACGGTAAGGATTCTCGGCTTCCATGATCACTAGTGGCACACCAACCCTGCTCCAGCCAAGGTGGCCCGGGACAGTTCCTAGTGACTGGATTTAAGAGAGCCGACCTCTGACTCATATCGAGTGGGATCTAAGCGAGTGGAAATGACACGATCCCTTAAGCCCAGAGAGCCCTACCACCCTCTTTTTTCACTACACATTAAGGGTGGGTCGCAAGATCCAGATTCATGAGATAGATAGAGCCCCAGCCGCTGACCACTAGGCCCCCAAGGGCATCTCCCCTCGCTATCTCGGAGATTTTTGGAAGCGTTTGTGGGACATTTAAAGGTCACACTCTTCCTCTGGCAATTAGCCCACTGCAGCCTCACTGTTGGCACTAGGTTGGCCACCGGACGACAACCACCATAGTGTGTGTAATGGAGCCACCCCACGGAATCTTAGTTGCATTGCCTTTGGGATTGTTCCAAAGCGCACCACGTTTGGTAGAGGATCCTTATACTACGGCACGGTCCGCACCACATACTATCATCTGGGGGTAGTAACCTAGGTGACTGAGGCTGGCCCTGCTCTCTTTTATGAGGAGCCAGCAGGTGGGTAGGCCCTCCAACTCTCACGGCAGAGCCCGAGTCTCCAGGCACCAGTCTGAGATGGGAGATCAATATATGGTGGGCCCGTTGTAACAAGGCCATCGAGGATACTCTCACCCCTCGTGGAAACGACCATCTGCTCAATTTGGACTGGCATCATTCATATCGTCTGCGGTTAGTGGGGGAAGCTTCAGGGTGGGTTGGATCGCATGTGAAGATGACAAAGGCCTTCCTACACACATGGCACACAGGTCCCTTTCTCACTGATCAGACTGGCGACATTGCTTGGCATTATGGGTTGCCCGTGTGGCTCTTTGCCCCCCCCCCTTGTATGAGGTAGTTTCCCTCTGAGAGTGGCCAGCCATCCCCAGTTTGTTTTTTGCCTCTTAAGAGGGTTATGAGCATGTACATTTAGCCCTCTGGCTGCTGATTTTTAACTAGTAGAGGGATCTCTTTCCTAGGGAAAAAAAAGGAAGACTGGCAAGGGCAGTGTAGCCCATTTGGTAAGGAGTTCGACTCTGAAGGTGGGTGCCCAAGTTCAAACCCCACTTTGCTGAGCCGCTGATGTTGCAAAAGTACAATTCAGGTGCCTGCGCATCTTGCTAGTCCTCCAAAACATAAGATTGGAAACTGATTCCTCTATTTGAACGATAGGAAGCATAAGACCAAAACCAAGAGAATTTTGCTGGAAGAGGGAGAACCAAGATTGGAAACTGCTATTGGTAACTACAGGAGGATCTTGGGTCTAATCGGGAGGGAAAAAAACAAAGGACCAAAACCAAGGGTAACTTGTTAAACAATTCTAGGCTGGAAAAGATCTTTATGTCAAAAAGCAGTCAGGTTTAAAGGATTCTATGGTCATTATCAGATGTCATCCCTTCAATCATATAGATCCAGATATACCTCTGTTGTTACGACACCACTGCGAACAAAGTATTGCCAAGCTCGTAAGGGGAACCCCCCATTGCAACCATTTCCGCACTCAAAGCCGCAGCAAGACAGCAAATCATTTTCCGACAAGGTAACAGTCTGCAAAATCCAAAACCATGTCTAATAAGCAACAGGATCCTTCAAGGTATATTGCATCCTGCATCTTGGACATGGAGCATCAAACAACAGAAATAAATAAGCTTCATCTCACTTCATTGTAATGGATACAAAAGCGATCAGATAAAGCTTCAACTGCTCCAAAAGCCCAGCAAGAACCACAGTGTCCCTGTCATCACCATTACCACCATCATCAACACCACCATCATCGCCATTGTCATTATCACCACCACCATCATCGCCATTGTCATTATCACCATCAGCATCGTCGTCATCATCATCACCACCACCATCGCCACCATAGCCGTCACCGTTGCCATCATCATCATCACCATCAACATCACTCACCATCATTATCACCATCACCATCACCATCACCATCATCGGCATCACCATCACCATCATCACCGTCGCCAACAACAACAATAGAAGCTTTGTCAAAAACTGGCTGTTACAATAAGGTTAAAATCTGGTGCTGTATATTAATAGTGCAAGTTCAAGGTACCTGATCTGAATCACCCATTTTCAAGCACCAGCCATGTCAGCATCAAAATATTCGGGTAGAGTTTCAAAATAATGTTGGAAAATAAAAAACAAGACATCACCTTTTGTAAAAACAATAAGACTGCTTGTTTAGCATGAAAATGCTGACAGTGAGCACGTGAGGGCCAAAAAAAGGGCTGTGAATTCTTATAAATGCAAACCATGTAATAAAGTCATGAGTTCAGAACCCAAATTTACATTAAATAATGTACACTCTCATAATGTGATGTGTAAATGCTATATGCAATGAAAACTAACCAAGAATGCTTTGCAGAGAAACACAGTGTGGCCACGCTTCTCTTGCATCAAAGCTTGTCGGGAGCTTTAGGTTGCGAGGGTGAGTACGAATATATATGTTCCCTTCTTCAGTATCCACGTGTGATCCCAACAGCCTTTTGAAATCATCCACCTGCATTAATGGACATATTATAACCTTCACCAACCTCAAAATTTCCTCAACAAACTTTGCTCATATGGGGAGGCTTACAGTTGTATTTGCAAATCGGAGGTTCAAATCGGCTTTCCAGTTGGCATTAGGATGACTGTTCACCTTGTCCACAAGAGATGGCTGCAAGGTGACATAAGTTAAGAATAGCTTTAATACGCATAAAGAGGGTTTGACCCTGTAAGTGGTGCCAACTCGATTTGTTCAAAAAGCATCAAACTATTTGATGGGCAGGCAACATTGCCACTCCAATTTCTTCTCTCCCCATTGTCATACCTAACAAAAGGATGTGCACCCAAGATCTGCTCATTCATCCTTTGCCTTGAAGGCAAAGCAGGTCATTGGTTTAGGGCTCTAAACCCACTTGAAAAGACTATTAGGTCTTAAGACACACCTTCAATCTGGTATTCTCACCACATGTGAAAAGGCCCAAAAGGACGCGTGCTCTAAGAGTGCTTAATGGTATGATCTACATGGGCAGGAACCATGGTTGCATGTAGTGAGTGAAGTGTGAATTCAAATCATAACATTCATGGTATTCGCATCTCTTTCCCTTTCCCCAGCTGAGCAGAGATCTCTCTCAAGTGAAATCTCTTCTTTTGTGACATGATTTATTCACTCTCCCCCTCCCTTGATGGCCCTCGATGGTCCCTCGATGGTTTATGATGATACCCCCGTCGCAAACTCCGAGGCTGCCTCCATGGATGGGAACCCAGAAATGTATGAAGACCCTCAGGATGCGTGCAGGCAGACCCTGAATAAGCGGGCACGCCCCAACACCTGCCTTCTCACACCCTTTACATGGGCGGGGAGGTGTGTAAACCCCCTAACGCTGAGTACAGGCTACTGCCAGGCCATCCTTTAGCATGCATGAGTAGGTTACTTGTCCAAAGGGGACCTGCTGTCTGCAAGCAATCAGATTAAATAGACACGCATGGGTATACCATATACAAACAAGTGTTTACCATAAACACACACGTCCTATACCGTTAACATGCATGTTTCTACCATTCATACATAAACTGCAAGTAATTTGCCTGTGCACACCTGCAAGATGAGGTTGTCATCCTGGTTTGAAATAGACGCATCAACAGCTAGAGCCTGCAACCAATCAAACGCCCACCATAAGATGGAATTTCACTCATAAACCTCAAATAGGCATTGTTAAGCACTGTATGCTCACCGAAAAACCTTAATGAATTATTACTTAGCCCTGTAACCACGTCTGATCTGCGATGGATTTAAGCCTGTGGAGTGCCCAATTAAGCGACCATTTAAACAAAAATTATACTAATCCAAACATGGATTAGTTGGTTCCAGATGCTTCTTTACTTGCATCATCGAGATTTGTGACGATTTTGAGTGGAATGCGAAACCCTGGATAGCAAAAAAACGAGGTAGAGAGTTCACATTTGTACAGACCTGAGACAAAAGGAGAGTTATCGAAACCAAAAGGAGCCACAAACCCACTGCTGCTTTTGCCATGGCTGCCGGGGTCTAGTGGAGAAAAGCACAACAACTTCACAATGGGAGTGGAGAAGCCTTTTCCCACTGCACGAGTGTGATTAAGGCGATTAAGATGGGCTTAGAGTTACTAATTTCAAAGTAATCAGATGAGAATCTTCCGCAGTTAAAGCACGTTGATTGAGGGACCGACCATCGAACTATTGACTGACAATCATCAACTGCACAAGAACCACGTGTGCCAATTAAAATGTAGTTTTTTGCTTGCTCACGTAAATCAGAATCAGTGTATAAATAAAATAAGACTAGTTAAAGTTTTACGTTTAAGATTACGTTAATAATATATTTTTAATGAAGTTATATTGTTGGCTTAAGAGTAATCTTTCTTATAGACTTTTAATTAGCCATTGTATGTTTTGTTTTTAACGTCTTATTATTGGCGTTTTCTCTACTAAAAGAAATTGTAATCTTTCTTATAGACTTTTAATTAGCCATTGTATGTTTTGTTTTTAACGTCTTATTATTGGCGTTTTCTCTACTAAAAGAAATCTTTTTTTATAAATTATAACTATTCAATTTCTCTATTCAAAATTTGAAAAAAAGCTAGTTAATGCATTTTGTATAACCCCGGGTTGCATGTGAAGATTGAAAGTGAGCAATAGATTATTCTTTATTAAATTTTTACTTAGTAAATTATGTATATGAATTTTATTCTATTGCGTGTTCTCTTCATAAAGTCTATCGGATAAAAATTGATAATATTATTACTAAAAATAGAGAGTATCTATTGAATGTATGTGATTATGTGTACAGATGTTATTAGATTTGATGTTAAATGGAGAAATTGGATAGAGTTGAAACACTTTAGTAGTGTAGTAATTTGATGTATGCAAGTGGGATTAGCTCCTCTTTACAATTTTTCTTTGATTGTATCAATATATTTAGCAGGTTGGTATTTTTGTTATGTAGCTTTCTTCTTCTCAATATCTATTAACAATGTATTTAAACACTCTAGTTGTTTTCCATGCCTTGCATGCCATCATAAACTTTAGATGAGGTTTAAGAGAGAAATGTAGTAGGACCTTTCTTCATGTTGTCAGGTATGTTGATCGTTTTTTATAGGTTTTCATTATCATAAACTTTAGACGAGTTTAAGATGGAAATGACGTAAGACCTTTGTTCATATTGTCAGTGTTTGTATGTTTATCGTTTTTCATAAGTTTTTGTGATGCAAGGCGTGTGAATTTTTACACTATCAATGAAAGGTGTATGCTATATGGTTTCAACAAGTCTACCTTACAATAGCTAAAAGAGCTTTCAACGTTATAAGACTAGCCCTTGTTGCACCTTCAACAAGCCTAGAGGGATATGACCTTACAATAGCTAAAAGAGCTTTCAAAGCTATAAGACTAGCCCTTGTTGCATCTTCAAACAAAAGCCGTCACTTTAAACCCTCAAGCTCTTGCATACACTTGCCAACCTACTTGCATGCATGACCTCGTCTCTATTGTCATCTGCAAAGCTCTTAGGGCTAGGTTATATAGCCTCTAGGTAATAAATAATCAACATAAGGTTGTGCACGAAAGCACCACCAAATTTCAAGACACTAATTTTGTATAAAAACATCACATTGCATGTAAAAATACACTCTTCAAAACCACCCATGTAATAACAAGTACCTAATATAACTCCAGTTAACTAGACCTTCACAAAAAGAACTTCACACAATACTCAAAGAGATAGTATAACAAGGCATATATGACATAATGATGGCACTATTAATTGGTGAAGCATTAGTGTGTAGGAAATAATTAATTTGTGAAACGTTGGTGTGTAGGAAATAATTAATTTGTTTAACGCTTGTGTGTAGGAAACAATGAATTTATTATAATCTAAAACACATGCAAGGAAGGACCCTTTACATTTACTTTAATAATGTACAAAAAGCATTTGTTTCTGATTGATTGCATCATGCAAGCATGCAATTGTTGTTGCGCTTCTATTCTGTTGTTTGTGCCACCTTTTCAAATGGTTTTCTTTATGTGCATCTTATTGTTGACCACAAGTAGCTTCGTCATTTTTAACTAACTATTGAGGTAATTTCTTAAAGGTTGTAAACATTAGTATTAGGTTGTGCCGAGTTAGGGTGTGTTCTAATTCAAGCTTTCTAAATTATTACCTAATAAATATTTAATTATTACTTATATATATTCATCTATAAACTCTTAATTACTTCTATATTACCTAATAAAGATTTAATTATTACTTTTATATACTCATCCATAAACTCTTGATTTTTTTCATTACTTGTTACTTGTTACTTTGGGCAGCATAAGAGAACTTTTCTTAATGTTGCCAATTAGATAAAAACAAGTGCCATCATGTTATTGGGTTTAAACCACAAAACTAAGAAAAATGCAAAGCTTCTAAAAGCTTAAAACATAGCTAAGTAATGAGTTTTTAAGGAGAAAGCAACACCAACAAACATCTACAACATCAATCATCTCAATATCAGTCACAATCATCTTGCTATTATTGTTGTGGTCATTATCCTTATAATCACAGTAAGAGCAACCACGCTGGTAGATGCAATGAAGGAGTTTGTAGAAGGCCATGTTTTATGGGAACTTCATCAAATAGGTTCCATGGCCCATATATCAATAGAGGCATAGCATAGAAGCATCTTTGCTATAGCCTTGGATACTCAAAAAATGTAACACATAGTGATGCTTTTCTCAACATAGAACTCATCCAACGAGTGCCAACCAAAGGGCCTTTGACCAGAAGGGCCTTTGGTTGCCAACAACTAAAGGGCCTTTAACTAAAAGGTGCATTTGAGCCTCTCTTTTTTGCATAGACCAACACAACCATGCTTGGTTCTCTGTTGGCTAGAGTCTTGTAATGGGGAGTAATATAGGCACACTAACCCATTTTGTGTAAATGCATTCAATCACTATAGAGAAGAAGACCAGATCAATAACATGGTTATTGGGGTTAGAGCTATGAGATCTCCAGACGTAGACGTGTGGGCTACAACATGGATAGATTTTGATTAAAGTATTTGTGGGCTCTAACGTTTTCCCTCTATGGATTATGTGGCCGAGGTTGTCTAAACAATCTTTAAGGGGCATTCCTTGTGCAAGTTAGCCAAGCCATGAAGAATTCCTTGTATAAGTTCACTATTAGCTTAGCCAAGCCATGAGGAGTCATCCCCGCCATGGCAATTTATGATTTTAAACAAGGGAAAGGTACCTTGTGTGAATTGTTGGAAATAGGGTTGCAGGAATGCACACACACACACACATACATAGAGTGGAGAGACTCAAGAGAGTACACAATGAGATGATGGATAGATAATGAATGTGTGCTGAATAAAGAAGATAAGTATACCCCAAGATGGGTGTATACTAGCATGGGGAAAAAACCTCCTAAAGAGGGAAAAAGTACCCTGACTAGTCCTAATGTGTTCACACACATCACTACTAAATATGGCTACAAATTTCCCCTGAAGGTGATTGTTAATCCAATTCTAGGATTAACAAGAGCTACTGCCATTATCTTACATCAAGGAGTCATGGTAGATACACCAAAGGGTCATACATTCAAGATATGAAGCAATAGTGTCCAAAGCTACAACTTGGATGGGTGCCTATAATGGTGTGACGGAGTATTTATGGCAATTCCCACTTCAAGAGCGAGGGGTAGCAAGATAAGATGAAGTCCTAAGTAATGTATTTCATGGATATATTATGAGAGTAGTAATTGTAATAGCATTAGGCCTCTTATGGAGCCTAAAGTGCCCGGTCGGCCACAGTTTAAGTGAGTGTGAACACTTATGGCAATAGCATTAGGCCTCTTATGGAGCCTAAAGTGCCCGGTCGATCACAGTTTAAGTGAATGTGAACACTTATGGCAATGTATATAAGTGAATTTCTCTCATAATACAACATACTCTCCCATTGTGTAATTGAGTCTTGCTTTTGCTAATCCTCTTGCTAATCTCTCTCCCTAATACATGCTAGTGAGTGTGTATGAGTGAAGTGAGGTGAAAGGAGGGACGAGGACCCGTAGTGCAACTGGGTGGTGTGACAAAGCTCAGAGACGCGGTGGAGTTGCTTCTCAAGGAGTTGTAGAGCTTGGAGACCTCAAAGATTATGAGCTCGGCCATTGGAAAGATCCTCATGACAGTTGCAGTTCCCTAAGTAATCTCTTTTTGGATGTGTTTCAAGAAGGAGGGTTAGGGTGAGCCATAACATTTTTGGCACTGCTCTGCCGGGGAGCCATCCCTTGGCTTTCTCCATCGTTTTGCCTCTAATCTACGCATAACCCATTGCCCATTATCTTGATTAATGGTTTCCCATGAAAAAGATATGGTTTTGATGGTGATTTGTGTGAGATTTGGTGTAGAATAGCTCTCTTTTTTCTTTTTGAAAAGAATTCTTTTTGCTTAATTTTTAGATTAATTTGTTGTTTTTGTCATTGTTTTGGTGGTTTTTCATGTTCTTAGGGCTTGCACATAGTTTGTATTAGGCTTAGTTTGTGTCCATTGCATCAAACAATGCAATAGAATGCAATTCTTAGTGAATGTCAGCTCTCTTTAGTTTAAACATAGAACTAAGATCATTAATTTTAGTTTAATTGTGTGTTTTTTGTTGAAATTGTTTGCATTAGAGTGTAAGAAAGCATTAGGAGTAGCTTAATCTTTCAAAAAATTTATTAAAACTATAAAAAAAACCTTGAATTTAACTAATTTCTCTTAATAGACTGGTTTTTGTCATTAAGGGTGATTAATATTGTTTAAGAGGCTAAAAATTTAGAAAATATATTAATTGGGATCTAAATGGATCATATGAGTAATCGAAATTAGTGTTTTTGAGTGTTTTGAGAGCATTTAGATGCATCAAAACACCTAATCATATCAAATTTTTCATCAATTGGAGAAATTTGACTCTTTTTGCTTAATTTTGTCTTAAGAGAGAAGACCATAATTAAGAGTCTAATTAATCACCTATTTAAGATTAATTTACACAATTGTTGATGCACAAATATTAGCATTCCCTTGCTCTATTCAATGATGTGCTCAATTGTGTGAATTAATTAGGGATTAGTGATTAATTAGTCTTTGATTAGTATAAAAGAGGGAAAGATTAGTGAAAGAATTAATCTTTAATCACTTTTTTACATAACTCATTAAGGCTAATGAGCATTCAATGAGTAGATGCTCATGAATTGTCAAAATTGTCCATTTTGGGGGTCATTTATGAAGGGTGTAAGGGGTGTCATTAAAAGGTTGACTTTTTTGATTCTCACTTACCTTTTTGGTGGGAAAATGCTCATACCCCTTTCCTTTTAAAACTCAAAAAACCCCCCCCAAAAAAGGGGAATTCGTATTTCCAACTAGACTCCAAAAAAAAAAGAATGAAATCCCGGCCGTGAAAGAAGTTCCAACCGTGAACGGAATTCCGACATGAAAGTTCAGGCCGTGAAAAGTTAGACATAAATAAATAAATAAAATAAAATAAAATCGAATTTAATATTCCATGGAGTCCAGTTTCACGGCAAGAAACATTGAACGTTTCACAGTGTGAAAACCTAAGGTTTTACGCAGAAAAAAAAGGAAAAAAATCGGATTTAATATTCCGTGGAGTCCGATTTCACGGCGTGAAAACCTAAGATTTCACGCAAAAAAAATCAAATTTAATAGTCTATGGAGTCCGGTTTATGGCGTGAAACATTTAACATTTTACGATGTGAAAACCTAAGTTTTCACGGCATTTTTTTAAAAAAAATTATAAAACTCGTGAAGTCCATCGGTGGACGTAAAAAGGGGTCCATCGGCCTTTTTAAAAAAAAGAGACTCTGGAAACCAACCCCTGTTTGGAGGCTCGTATATCCTAAACCGTATATCCGATGAAGGTGCTCTAGGGCTCATCGGAAAGCTAACATCGAGCTCTTCGACTTTGGACTCGTCGTCCAAAGTCAAAATTGACCATTTTTACCTCCGACCAGCAGTCTTAAATTTTGACCCGAAAATCGAGGCAAAAAACAGTCCAAAAACCATAAAAAATCGCAAAGATTAATACGAAAACGACAACGAGCCATATTCGGACTAGTTTTTGAGGGTCTAAATGACAAAATCACGGACGACTCAGGGAAACAAAGTTGTAGTACTCCAAAAATACTATAACTCTCTCATATAGAGTTTTTTAAAATTCCTTTTTGGAACACCCTAAAAAATGTGCGACGAAACAGGGAAATAATTATCGAATTTTTTTTCCCGTCTTGAGGCAGTGATAGAAAATAGGTTTTAGGACCTCCTCTTCCATCTGGGAAGTTCCTAGCATACACTTTTTTCAAAAAAAGATCTCTAAGAGGTCGTTCATGTGCGTATAGCGCCTAAGCTAATTAGGGCAAACGGACACCTGTTTAATTCAACGAAGAGTACGAAGCCCTCTCCTGAGAACTTCTTAATTTGGGTGTTTTCCTTTGATATTGGGTATTGAAAGGAGGTTACAAGATGTAATGGGCTGATTTATGAAGAAGAAAACCAGAAAATTTGTGATGTTTTGGCTTAAGTAGAAAGAGAATGGCTTATGAGAGTGCAACAACCCTTAATCAAGCCAAGGATGTTGCATAAAAAAGAGATTAAGATGATGAATCTTATGGTTTAGCACTTAGGGTTTGTGCCTAACCACTAATTCTGATGGAGATGAGCTTCGTTT
Source organism: Cibotium barometz (assembly GCF_041138505.1). Classification (NCBI taxonomy): domain Eukaryota; kingdom Viridiplantae; phylum Streptophyta; class Polypodiopsida; order Cyatheales; family Cibotiaceae; genus Cibotium; species Cibotium barometz. The sequence goes on along the minus strand of NC_141059.1, from coordinate 27,196,078 downwards.
TAGTGTCAAGGAACACTTTCTTTGGTGATTAAGATCACCATTACTGTTTAGCAACACTGTTAGTGCTTAAGAGCACATTTTTAGCATCTAATGACACTTGTATTGGTGATTAGATTCACCATTAGTGTTTAAGAACACACTTAGTGTTTAGAAACACTCTATAATGGCTCCCCTTTACTGGATTTGAGGTTTTCCCTTTGCTAAGAAGCACTCATCTCCAAGCTTATGCAATGCTAATGGAGACGTCAAATATCACTTGCTTATGAGGACTTAATGATGTTTCTCTCAATATAGAAACTCTGAGATACAGGCTTCCAGATCTGCAACACAGGCTCTAGGGAAGATCAATAAGTGATTAGACTCACTCTTAATGAAGATTAGTGAGATTAAAAACCAAAAAACCAAGCTTTACACTTCTTGGCTATGGCTACCAGATAGGTGACTGTTAGGGTTTGTAGTAGATCTCTCTCCACAGGCAGAATTTCTAAGAGCCCTCTTAGCCCAAGGTCGCTAATAAAGCCCTATGGTGGCTGAGGTTAAGGCGCCTTCTGTTGAGAGATCTGACCAAGCACGTTGTTCAGAAACAGTGTCTTTATGGGAAATGCTCAATGCCGGGCTATATAGCGCGAATGTCGGGGCTGTGAGTTGCTGGGCTGCTACGCGCCTTATGCTGGGGATGAGATCTCCAAAAGAAATCAGGGGGCTGAAATGCCTTCTACTGCCCTCCCCAGGTCCTCCACTGACGGCGCGGCAGGTATACAGAATGGCTATGGAGGTTCAGAAGATAAGACTTTAAAAAGGAGATGCAAGCACTCAAAGACTTCCACCACACAACCAAGCTCTAGATACCATGTTGAGAAAATGTGGTGCTCATGCTACATCAAGATATGTGGAGGAGAGAGACACAAAATACAAGAACACATCTTGTTTATTAAGTTGCTTATGAATACAACTTGGCCTTTGCTCATGCACAAATGCCTTCTAGCTTCACCTTTAAATAGGTGAGCTAGTGGACCATAAGTCCATTCACACACACACCCTTCTCCTACCCTTTTACATGACCTTAGTCTTTTAATAGTGATTTCCTCCCTCAGGTTTGCCATGTTAGCAACCCTGAATTCATGGGTGGGCTTCACACATGCACAAGTGCTAAAAAGGTTGAAAACCCACTATAGGCAGATGCTATGGATTGAAAACTCCATCAAGCCCTGCTGTAACTTTGTGCGCCTTGTTTTGAGAAAGTGCATGAAAAACGAAGCAATGCTATATGATAACAATGTTATAGTTGTTTCATTTAACATGTATTGATTTAATGTTTTCAAATTTTACATACATTTTATGATGAATTAAGCTAAAAACACCATTAGCAATCATTGTTTCAAGACCATCATGCAACAGCTCCATGAGACTAGATCAATGTTAATCAATTAGTTATAATTCTTAACAAAACTAGAGAAAGTTATGGACTATGAGTTGGAGGTGCAAATCTTGCATGGGTAGTGGGAATTACTAGATGGGAAAAGGGAAACCAAGTAATCCCACATGGTGTAAAGATGAAATATAGTTTAAAGGGATACCAAGTAGTCCCACATGGTGTGGAAGATGAAAGGGTATATATAGTTTATAGGGATACCAAGTATATATAGTTTAAAGGGGCCCCTCCTATTTTCAACTCTCCCCACATGGTGTAGAGATGAAATATAGTTTAAAGGGATACCAAGTAATCCCACATGGTGTGGAAGATGAAATATAGTTTAAAGGGATACCAAGTAATCCCACATGGTGTGGAAGATGAAAGGGTATATATAGTTTATAGGGATACCAAGTATATATAGTTTAAAGGGACCCCTCCTATCTTCAACTCCCCCCAGCTTATTTTTTGTGGAATACTGAAGGGCTAGTTAGGCTAAATGGGAACCCAAGCATGCTAGAGCCCCTCGGCAAGCCCATGCAGATGTGTGTTATTATAAGGGTGCTAGTGGCTCTTGCAAAAAGGTACACATTGCACATTTGGGGGGTTTTACAAAATCGAGCCTTGAACTTAGATTTTTCGTGTTGTCTAGGCATAAAATTAGAGTTTTTCACAACACAATACATAAATACATCCCAATCCAAAAACAAGGCATTCCATAAATTCTTTAGTGCAAATAAATTTATCTCCTTGAGCTATGCAATCCATAAATACATCCCAATCAAAAAACAATGCAATCCATAAATTCTTTATTGTTGCAATGAACTTTTATCTCCTTGAGCTATGAATTTTATTTCCCAATGCAATATTTGTGACTAACATTACACTGCCAATTAACCAACTATAAAGTATAAAAGGCTCTAAACATTGTTGAATCACCAAGACATTGCAATCCAAAAACTATGCAATCCATAAATAGTACATCCCAATCCAAAAAACAACACAATCCATAGATACATCAAAATGCGAAAACATTGTAATCTGAAAACATGTTGCCCAAAATAGGTCTATAAAGAGAAGCCCACTATCTAATTGTCCTGCAATGGCAGTGGGCCACACACAACCTTGGTGTGAGGAACTCATTCCACACAAAAGAATCGCCCTCAATGTAGAGACAATCGACATGTCCCTGCACTAGCCGCACCTAGACCTCCACAGCCTACGAATACATCAATGACGTAATCTTGCTCATCCGCTGAAAGCAACAAGCAACCATCTGCAAGGTACATCAATGACGTAATCTTGCTCATCTGTTGAAAGCAACAAGCAACCATCTGCAAGGTACACATTACATTCAAAAAATAACGTTTCTCAATATATGGAACATGAAAAAACTTATAAACTTATAAAATGAATATATGGTATATATGAATAGATATGGCAAATCACAAATCTGTAAGGAAACCACACCTAAAAAAAGCATAAGACTGTTCTGCTCCCCCTCTGACAGGAACGCCGTCGACAAAAGTGCAAGTCACCTAGTCGCGTGTCTCTCTCTCTCTACAACAAAGCTCCTAGTCACTAGAAACATCCTCGGACAAATCTCTACTCCTGCCTCTCTGTCATAGTTTGGAACAGGCTTTTCCCATGATATAAAAAGACCAATTGTAAGGTCACAAACCTGCAATATCATATCAATCATGTAATTACCAACTCACATAATGTATCCCTACGATGACAATGCAAAGACTCTAAGAAATATAACCTCCTCGAGTGTGACACGATGTCTATAGCCACCATCGCACATGAGAGTCCATGTACAATAAACACGCAAACCACCTTTCCCTGCATACTTTATCACCTTGCCAAAGTGTTCAGCAAGGCGGCATAAAGTGGCCAAAAATCCTTCATCCACCACAAGAAACTTGGCTACAATATCCATCGTGCCCTTGACAAGGGAAGTGGAGAAAACATTCCAATCTGGCACATCTATTGAAAAAGTGTTACAACCATCAAGAGAGTAAACAATAGAGCATACTCTGTCTAATGGTTTTAAATGAAGTATGATTAAAGCACTCACCACGCCCAAGCCCATCCACCAACAAAGACATCAAAAAATTAGCAAATATGAGCGGTGCTACTTCTTTAGATGGAGCCCCATGATAGCTATAATTACTTGTCATGTTCGTGCTCAAGAAACTTTTAATACTATGAAAACAATTACATATAGAAATGAAGTGTTATGAAGAGTAAACATTACACTTAAAAAGCCAAATATTTTATCGCTTTCAAAATAGGGTATCAAAAGAACCACCTCTGTCGAGCAAAATCATCAATACACTTAATATCCACCAAAAGAGCATCCACCACAGTGGTGTACTGGAAGCTTTCCAAAAAGACCATTTGAATACCATGAAATCAATAACATCTTTATCCAAAGTCATTGGCTAGAAAAGATAGCATCCCATACCTATTTGTCGTGTAGGGGGATGCCTTTTGGAGGGTTCAAGAATAAAGTCGTTCACACATGACAACCCCTCACGAACCATGCAAGAATCTGGCACACTTGACATGCCTCCTAACATTGTACTATCCTCCTCCTCTGCATGTACCTTCTTTCCTTTATCATGTTTCTTTTTGGATGCTTCTTTAGAGGTTGTAGTTTCCACATCTTTCTTTCCCTTCTTTTCATTCTTTGCACCCCCTTCTGTATCCATACCCGTCTTCTTTGCATCTTTGCAACGGGTGTTTCCCCAAGGATAAGAAACCCTAGTTCCACATATCATGTCATTCATAAATACTAATTGAAAGCATTAAGAACACATAAAGGCTATAGTCCAAAAGACCCGAAACATTAGAAGTACTCACTGTCATGCAACTCATGTTCTTGTTTGGGGATCATGGCAATGGGATAATCTATCCACCAAGGACAATGTTCACACTCCCATTGCATGATTACTCTCTCCAAAATGGTGGGAGAGAAAATGGTGGCCTCGTCTGAAGGCTACATCCCCTCTTGAGCAGCCAATGGCATGGCTTCAATTTCATTCTTAGCCATGTAGGGAGGACCCATCTACAACATATAGAGATTTCATTCAAGACACACCCTTTCTGTTTCTATGACAAGAACTCAATATGAAATGGATTATGATGGGAGAAAATTTATTTTTAATACTTGTACACTAGTCTTTTTCTTGATGGTTGTAATTCTAGCATAGAGGTGAAGTCTCCTGAACTCTTGACTTCAGCAAGCAAATGACAGTAAGCTTGTTGGATGTGGTTTCTTCTTTGCAATTTGAAGAAGGCCTCAAAGGTTTTTGGCCTCAAAGGTTTTTGGCAATTCCATGACCTCCATCTCTAATATCCAAACAAGAAGGCAACACTCACCATACATGTGGGCCCAATATGCTTCCTTTCTCATGTAGTCTCTGAATTTCTTATAATCAGCAAAATGTGTTGCTTGTGGATCCTTTGCCTTTGTCAAGCTTAAGACGACGAGAATTTCCTTTTTCCTATGTATCAAAACTCAAAGAGAGCAAATGCAATTAATCCACTTGAACACGTCACAAGACCATAATCAAGTTCAAGCTAAAAATATCACTTTGTAAATTGTAGAGCTTCAAGAGTAATTATCCGTATGCTTTAAAACAAAGAGGATAAATAGGTACCACTGGAACAGTTTAAGAAGAATATAATCTATTACTAGCTAAGAGGACTTGAAAGAGTAGATACCTCTCTGGTGCTACCTTTAATGTGCACAAGAAATAGAGCTTGTCTTTTGTAATTCCCATCATGCTTTTATCATCCCATTTAAGCTCATATAGCAAGGAAAAGAACTCCTCACCATTGGTGGGATTTGCAATTGCAATGTATTTCCAACCTTTACCTTTCAACTTTTCTTGTTTCTTTTTAGATGCCAAATCCATGGCCACCTCCAAGTCAACTCCAACCTTTCCTGATAGCTTTAGGCGAACCTCTTCTTTTGAAAGAGCAAGACTAAGGTCCTCCTACATAGTGATATTTAATGAATGTTTACAAAGCCAGAATAACTCGAAACTTATTGAAAGAGAATAGAGAGAAGAATTACCTTCCACACCAATTGAGAGATGAGGCCACAAGGCGCACAATTGGCCCTTGTCTCACTCTCATACTCAATCTCTGCCCAACGTCGTTGCTCGGGTGTCATGTACCCAAGAATGCTCTCTTTGTTAGCTATTGCAAACTTCTGACACATGTATATCTCATGGGCAAGAGTTGGTTTCACGTGACTTCTTGTGATGATAAAAACAAACGAATAACCAAGTCAAATAGCATCATCTACTATACAAGAATAGAAAGAATTAAATAGCATACATACAAGAATAGGAAGAAACCCACATGTTTGTAGAATCTAGAGCTAGCAAGAGCTCTCCTTCCTTTTTTTCTCACAATTGAGAAAGATACATCAAACCCGCACATGATAATCAATTCGACCAGACCATGCTTAACACAAAAATAAACACAATGTTTAGGTTCACTTGAAACTATAAACTCAAAATACAGGTACATGTTCCAATACTAACCATCTTTCACTCTTTTCATCCATGTCTTGTAGCAGTTGTTTCCATCCCAAATAAGGAACTTCATATCTTTCAAATCTTCCCACTCTTTAGGTAGTTCTTCTTCAAAAGCATCATTGACTTGTCTCCACTGTAAGATTCCTCCCTCCAGCTTTTGAGGTGTATAGGTGTAAGAACCTTCCCTTCTGATCTTATAATTATTCCCCTCTCTGAAATAAAAGAAAGATCCTGTTTTGGCCTAGAGAGAGAAAATGTCTAGAGGGAGGTAATTTAAAATTGAGATATTTTTGGATATAAAAATCCTCCTAGTGTCTAGAATGGTTTCCCCTAAAACAGAAATTCAAAAAGAACTTTCCAATGTGCAATTGGAATTAATTGAAAATAGGTATAAAGGACCCTAGCCTAAGGGTCCAGATTTTCAGAGAAATTTTTAGATTATGGTCCAATTAAGGTAACTATGGGCCAATAGGATCAATCCAAGTGTAGGGAGGAGCTAAATTGAAGAATAAAAGAAAAACCCCCCAAAAATGAGTAAATGCTCACATAAGATGAAGAGTGGACTAAGGACCAAAGAAAAGAATTAAAAAACTGAATTTTGACACCTCAGTGTGGGGATCTCCCCTCATGAATTAGGCACCTTTTTCTCATCATTACCCCCAATTTTTAATCAATAAAATGAGATATTTTCATCTCTTCTCTCTCTTGTTTTCATCTAGATATTTTCATCTCTCTCCTGTTTCAATGCTAGATCCAAAAAGTAAGCTGAACTGACCCAAAAATTGACCAAACTGATCTGAAAAATTCTAGAATCAGTTTGCTTGGTTAGAGGCTCACTTTTTCCTATAAATAGAAGCCTCCACCTTTGTAAAAGCTTAATGGTGTTTATGCACTGTTACTCTACTCCTGTCCTGAGCCATCTACATTGAATTTTTTAATAATTCAATTGTTTTTGGCCTAATCCTCTCCAAAGTGAATTGGTGGCCACTCTTGCTTCAAACAAGCGTAGAACCCTCAATCCCTCAAGCCAAAGGAGAGCTTACAAGCTCCATGTAAGCTAATTTCCTTACTTTATTTATGAATTTTTAATGAAAAGTCTATGGTTTTCTTGATTTTTATGTTTTGCAAATGTTTGGATTAAATTCAAATGCTCTGCCTTTGATAAAAGGCCACCTCCTTCTCTTCTTTACATTCTAACCTTTCTCAATCCTAGAAAGATTAACTAAGTGATTAATTAAACTCTTCTTATTGTTTACTCTCTTGAATTTAGAAAATTGTGTAGATTAGAGTTCTACAATTCTAAATTGGGTTACTTAAGTTAAATAAAGAAAGATAAAAATGAGAAATGGTCAGCCATACAAAGGAGGCTATGGCAAAAAGAAAGTTTGTTTTTATGTTATTCCAAAAGAGTAATTTCCCACCATTTTTGCATCTAAAAGAAACATTCTAATTACTCCATGTACATATTCACATATGAATATGCATGGATCACTGATATTAATTATTAAATTTGATTTTTATCCATAGAAAGATGCATAAAGGAACTTTTTTTATTACAAAAGTGTTATTCTTATTAAAATTGATTTCTATGCATAGAAAGACGCATAAAGGAATTTTTTTATTGCAAAAGTGTTATTCTTATTAAATTTGATTTCTATGCATAGAAAGATGCATAAAGGAAATTTTTAATCATAAAAGTGTTATTCTTATTAAATTTGATTTCTATGCATAGAAAGATGCATAAAGGAAATTTTTTTTATTACAAAAGTGTTATTCTTATTAAATTTGATTTCTATGCATAGAAAGATGCATAATGGAATTTTTGGTTACAAAAGTGTTATTCTTATTAAATTTGATTTCTATGCATAGAAAGATGCATAATGGATTTTTTTTATTACAAAAGTGTTATTCTTATTAAATTTGATTTCTATGCATAAAAAGATGCATAGAGGAATTTTTTTATTAAACAAAAGTGTTATTCTTATTAAATTTGATTTCTATGCATAGAAAGATGCATAATGAAATTTTTTTATTACAAAAGTGTTATTCTTATTAAATTTATTTTTTATGCATAGAAAGATGCATAAAGGAATTTTTTTAATTACAAAAGTGTTATTGTTATTAAATTTGATTTTTATGCATAGAAAGATGCATAAAGGAATATTTTTTTATTATAAAAGTGTTATTCTTATTAAATTTGATTTTTATCCATAGAAAGATGCATAAAGGAATTTATTTATTATAAAAACGTTATTCTTATAAAAATTGATTTTTATGCATAAATAGATGCTTAAAGAAATTCTTTTTATTCTTATTAAATTTGATTTTTATCCATAGAAAGATGCATAAAGGAATTTCTTTATTATAAAAACATTATTCTTTATGCATAAATAGATGCTTAAAGAAATTCTTTTTATTTTAATTTCTACCAAGGATTGAATTTGGAGACACCTCGGTTATTAGCTAATAGTTTTGTAAAAAGAATAGTGTTCAATAAGTTATTTATGGATTGCATTGTTTTTGGATTGGGATGTATTTTTGGATTGCACCAATTTTATTGAGTCATCATCAAATAATAAGTTGTTTACATAAAATCCCAAAAAAATCTAATTTTTTCGTCTAGTCTAAAAAGCTCGAAAAGAAAGACTCGCTAAATAATGACACTCGCACATTTGTTGGCTAGTTTCCAAGCTCTCACATCATGGGTAGTGTGACAACTCTTAGCATGGTATCGGATACAACATGGACGATGTGACAACTCTTGGTTTCCAAGATGCAGAGCCTTGGTTCATGATCTCGGGCCACTTCCTCCATGTTTGATTCAAGGAGGTTGTTAGAGGTGCAAATCTCACATGGGTATATTGGGGATTGTAAGATGGGAAAAGGGATACCAAGTATTCCCACATAAAAAGATAGTGTGGAAGATGAAAGGGTATAGAGGGTATATATAGGCTAAAGGGACCCCTTCTATCTTCAACTCCCCCAAGCTTTTTTTTTGTGGAAAACTGGAGGGTTGGTTTGGCAAAGTGGGGAAGACTGGAGGGCTTAATGATGAAATAGCATGAGTACATTTGTGGATTTAAGATCTCAAATTAAATCTTAGAATGTATAGATTTGTATGGAGAGATCAGTTTGTCAAATTTAGGTCTCAAATTAAATCTTAGAATGTATAGATTCGTATATGGAGAGACCAAGTTTGTCAAATTTCATTAAGAAATGCATTAGTTTTGGGTTGATCAAGTTACCCATACGAAAAAATTCATGTGAATCTCACTAGAAATGGCTTCACCTAATCTTCTTTTTACCCAATAGTAAAAAAATCCTTATCCATTTCTACATAAACAGTTTCAATCACATGTTGAGAAGATAAGGAACCCTTGCTTGCTTCCGTAAAAATGAGGGATGTGAGGATAAGCTTTTTTTATTTGCAATTTACTAACACAAATTGCTCATACACACACGGGGCATGCTTGAAAGGAAATAAAGATAACTTCATCATCATCAATAGCTAGCCTGCACCAAGCTCATCAATTAAGCACCTAACAGATTATTCATATCATTCAAAATATCCATTGAAGAAATTGATAAAAGTAATTACTTTTCTAAACTACATGTAGTTTAGAAAACGGTTCCCAAATATTACATATTTGAGACCCATTTTCTCCCAAAAAAAAAGATTCATATTGAACTTCAAAGACATTAAATTTAATTTTTTATTTGTCACACCTTTATTTGTAGTCTAACTCTTTATGAACTGTTTTATTGGGAAGCATTTGTTGCATTTGCCCACTAGATTGAAAATCATGTTAGCAATAATTCTCTACCCAAAACATCACTTTTTATAGCTTAATCAATCCATATAGTTACAAAAATGTTCCTATTATGATAAACATTTGTTTAGAAATCATACTACTAATTATCACTATGATTAATCACCCATAAACTTGATTAAGTAAAGATAGATCATGAGATCAAAAAATAATATTTCTTTGCTTTTTAAATCTATAAAAAACATATCCCTTAATCATAATTAGTAAATTTTAAGCTCAAAACTAAGTACTTTTTTCACCAATTAGCATAACAATGAGATTACTAATAATTTTAAAAATGAATCAATGAGTACTTCACTTAGTAGGTTAATGTTAAAAAAATTTAACCATAAATTCAGCCTCCTTTATTCACTCCGTTAATCTCTTTGATCAAACTCAAGTCCCTTGTGACTTGCATAAGCCACCTCTTTATTTGCTTTCTTATCTCCATGATTCTTGCTAGTCTTTCAACTTTAAATTTTCATCATTTAATTAAGAGATAATTCATGATTAATTAGTTCTAATCATCTCACTTATGCAATATCTCAAAGGTGTTAATTCTCTTCATCACTTTTCTTTCTTCTATGGAAAAATGAAGAGAGTTGTCATAATTTCAAGTGTGTGTTTAGTCAATCATGGGATGTTAGAGTTGAAGTGCTAATTTGTTCAAAACTTAACCCCACATGTCTCAATTTGATCTCATAACAAGGGGGTTTCCAACTTTAGTCAAACAAGAAAGGTAAGGATATGCTTCATGTGCGATGATTGAATTCTTCTCTCTTCTTGAAAATTTTGAGGTAGGCACCCATCGTTGTTGGCTTTGTTGTGCTTAGGATTGCTTAACCGCCGTTGGGCCTTGTGTTGTAGTTCCTTGGCGATTTGTTGGGGTGAATGAGCACATGTTGCATTCTCTTGGGTAGCCAGAGGTGAGTATTACTATAGTAGCCTTGTGATCTTCCTCAATTGTTATATATATTTTTAAGAGAGAAGACTGGCCTAGTAATATGATTACCCTTCCCCTTTTATATCTAACCACCCTGACCCATGAGAAGGATGGTCACAAACAAGAGTTAGCAAAGGTTTTTACAATTAAAACTCCACATGATGAACTTGGCACAACATAAAGCTATTAGCTTAAACTTGTGCACAAATCACTCAACAAGGGTCCTTGGGCATTCACACTCCCTTAGATCTTATACTTTTGGGCATTCACACCAATGTTGTTAGCCTTATATTATTAACTCTTATGGTTTATTTTGTAAAAAGTTCAAAGGGGACAACTTCACATCAAGGGTGCTTTTAACAATCCACATCATTACCACTTTTAATTAATACTTTTGTGCAAATAATGATGGGGTTAAATAGCCACATCCACACTAGCCTCGTTCACCAAAATCAACCAAAACCTTGTTTTTGGTTGAAAAAGAACAAAACACACTCATAGTTACAAAAGACAAGCGAACTCCTCTTATTACATTTAAATTTCAAATTTAAATTTCAAATTACTAGTTATTACATGTTTCATGAAGGATTCAAAGTATTGGTTAGTATCGGCTTCATGAAGGATTCACTACACAAATTGCTATGAATGCAACGTGGCTCATGGAATGAAGAGGGAGAGTCAAATTGATTGGAATTTGGTTGTTGTAATGATGGGGAGAAAGAGAAAGAGAATGCACTCATAATGGAGTACCACATGCACTCATGATGAACTACCACGTGCACTCAAGGGAGTACCACCATAGCCATGGAAGCTTGGAGCTCTAAGAAGTATGATTTGATTAGTCAAAATGATTAGATGCCCCTAATTACAATTTGTTCACTTATATACTTGCCCACCTTTTCACACTTATTAATGTTGGCCTCCCATACTTGCCCGGCCATATCCATGGCCATGGGCTTCCCTTATGTTCAAAACCAAGCCCCCTTCATTACAAACCATCCCCACCCAAAGGTTTCATCCTCGAAACCATGTATGGAGCAATGTATGGGCTCTTGGAAATCTTCTTCACTTCCCTCTCATGAATGCGAAAGTACATTTGTTGCAATTCCAAAAGTGTCTCACATAAGAGAACTCCACATAGAGCTGTCCACTTATTTGATGTACATATGGACTGCTCTTTATGATGTCCATAAGCCCATGGAGTCTTGTTGAGCTTTGTGAGTGGTGAAGTACACCAATGGCCATGGCTATCCATACAGTAAATTTTCAGCAATGACACCCTTCATATCATCATTCCAATCCATGCATATAGCTATCCAAAGACACCATACAGTTGTACCACTTTATCCACTATGATTCATTGCTTGTAGAAGCTCTGGATGGTCTTTCATATGAAGCCTTCGTACTGCCAAGAAGCTTCTTCATTAGGCATGCCTCTCCACTTCACAAGGTACTCAACAATAGACCTATTAACGAAGGTGTCTTTCCCTCATTCCTATCACCTTCTCCGCCACATATTAAATCATTCCCTCTTCATCCATAGGAGGCAAATCATCAATCACTTCCAATTGAGGTCCCACATACTTCTTCAAATGTGACACATAAAACACATTGTGGATCCTTGTGGTAGAAGGTAACAGGCAACCTCACCAATTCTTCTCAACACCTTGTATGGTTCATAAAAGCGATGAGCAAGCTTTGTATTGGTGTCTCCCTTCAATGAAGCATACCTTGACTTAGGGATTCTTAAAAATACATAATCCCCTTCCTTGAACTCCACATGCTTCCTTGACTCATTGGCATATTGCTTGATTTGGTTTTGTGCCTTAGCCATGTTATCCTTGCACCTTTGCCATATTGTACACATCTTCTCAATATCCTCTTTGGCTTGAGGATTCACCTTTTCCTCATTGAATGCAATAGAAGGTACATGCACCTGGCTTCAAATGGAGACATACCAATACTCATGTGATAGGTGTTGTTATGGGAAAAACTTTAGCTAAGTGCAGCCATTTATCCCATGAAGCTTGGGTGTCATAACAATAGTGTCTAAAATAGATTTCAAGCCACTTGTTCACCCTCTCAATTTGGCCATCCGTTTGCAGATGATAGGCCGTACTTGGAGTGAGTGTAGTCCCCATGGAATCAAAGACACTCTTCCAAAAATGGCTCATGAACTTGACATCCCTATCACTCACCACTTGCTTAGGCATTCCATGCAACCTAAACACATGCTCCATAAATTGTTGGGCCACCATAGAAGTTGTATATTGCACCTTTGTGGTTATGAAATGAGCCACCTTTGTTAATCTATCCACTACCACATAGATGCTATTCCACTCTTGCAGAGAGCGGAAGCCCAACGAATGTCGGATGCAAGGCTCCGCACCTCATTAAGATCGTATTAGCATACTCTCCTGAAAGAAAAGGAGCAAATCCCATTAAGAGATGCGCGTTCCGACTCCACTGGTCACGGTTGCTCTCGACACCCCTATAATCATAACCTAAAGGTCTATGGGCGAACCTGTGCCTAGTTGACCAAGCAGATAGATGCTATTCCACTCTTGCTTAGTAGTGGTCAACCCGGTAATGAAATCCATGGCTATATGTGTCCACTTTCCTTTTGGAATAGGCAGTGGTTGCAACAATCCTCCCTACAATTGATTGGGATCCTTGTTTTGTTGGCAAGGCAAACACTTTTGTACATGGTCATGCACATCCTTCCAAAGTCCTTTCCAAAAAAAACTCTTCTGTATCTTATCATAGGTCTTGAACACTCCCAAATGACCCACCATTGGTGAAGAGTGCATCTCTTGTAGGATTTTCAGCTTGAAGGATGAGTGAGGGACCAAATAGACCTTTCCCTTGTACTAAAGCACTTGTACTAAAGCAACCCATTGCACACCTCAAAATGTGGATATTCATCACATAACCCTTGCTGAAATTTTTGAAAGACCAACCATGTCATCCACCAAATACTCCTCTTGTATCTCATGCACAATCATAATGCACCTCTGAAATAGCACGAGATATCAAAATCATAAATTTTCAAGGTTGCAAGCCATCTATTTTGCTTTGGAGAAAGGTTTTTTTGGGTGAGGAAAAATTGGAGTACTCACATTGGTGATCCGTCCTTACTTTGAAATGTTCACCATAGAAATAGTGATGCCACTTGTTTACGGCATGCAAAATGGCCAACATTTTTTTATCATAAACATGAAGCTCCCTCTCCTTCTCGGTGAGATTTCTACTCTCATAAGCAATCACCCATGCTCTTGATATAACATGGCACCAATTCCTCTCCCACTTGCATCAGCCCGTATAGTGAAAGGCTTAGAAAAATCTGGGCAAACCAATATTGAAGATGAAATTAGTGCTTGCTTGAGCTCTTGGAAGCTCTTATCAGCCACATCCCAAAAAAAGTGCTTCCTTCTTAATCCTATCGGCTGTAAGTGGGGCTGCCATGGTAGCATAATGGCATATGAACCTCCTATAAAAGGATGATAATCCCAAAAATCCCCTTATTAGTTGAGTAGTTTTGGTGGGTGTAGGCCACTCTTTCACACATTGTACCTTCTTGGGATCCATCTTAATACCATCATTGCTCACAATGTGACCCAAGTATTCCACTTCTTGTGACATAAAGGTGCACTTGCTTTGCTTGGCAAACAACTTGTGCTCTCTCAATAACTTCAACACCTGCTCCACATGCATCAAGTGCTCTTCCCTTGACTTCCTATACACAAGTATGTCATCAAAGAAGACCAAAATTGATTTGTAGAGGAATGGCTTCAAAAATTTGTTCATGAGAGCCTGAAATGTGGCCGGGGCATTTGATAATCCAAAAGACATAACCATGAATTGAAATAGACCCCGTTCGCCGGAATGCCGTCTTGAACTCATCACCATCTTTCATCCTTATTTAATGATACCCGGACTTGAGATCTATCTTGGAGAAATATTTTTCTCCTTTCAATTCATCAAGTAAATCATCAATCCTTAGAATGGGATATCGATTCTTTATAGTGATCTTGTTGAGATCCCTATAATTGATACACATTTTATAAGATCCATCCTTCTTCTTTACCAACAAAATGGGTGAGGCGAAATGTGATTGGCTTGGTTGTATGAATCCCATTTCCAAAAGCTCTTCCACTTGTTTTGCCACCTCTTCCCGCTTAACCTTTGAAAGCCTATAAGGAGGCTTATTGACTGGTTTTGCATCCTTCTTAAGCTCTATGGCATGGTCGACTTCTGTAGTAGGCGGCAAGCATTTAGGTTCTTTAAACACATCTTTGTACTCTTGCAATCCCTTTATCATGTATTTGCAGTCCATTGTCCTCTTCTTGTGGATGACGAGTGAGTTATGCATATAAACAAGGCATAGACTCTTCAACTCTCTCTTCATTTTCTTCATAGACACTAAGGTTAAAGCATGGCTGCAAATTCCATCCAAACATAGCTCTTTGCCTTCGTGCATAAACCAGATCTTCATGTGCTTTAAATCCATTGAAAACCTGCCCAAAGTGTGCAACTAATCTCATCCAAGCACCACATCAATAGGCCCCATGTCAAGCACAATCAAACAAGCATCATAGGCATAATCTCAAAAGACAAAGAAATCCTTGTTGCAACCCAACTCCTACATGCTGTCCATTTGCAACCTCCACTTTTAGAGGCTTCATCATCTTTATTGGGCATAGTTTCAAAGATTTTATTGATTTAGAGTTCACAAAACTGTGTGCTCCCCGAATCAACAAGTTTGTGAATGGATCTGCCCCCATTCTTCCCCACAAGCCTTAAAGTGTTGGAACCTTTGCATCCCGCTTTTTAGCTTCTTGTGAAATGGCACATAGCATGGCTGTCCTTTGTTTTGTTTCAACTTCTACCCAATCCTCTCCACCCAGATCAAATGGAAACTCTTGAGAGAAGGGTCAAGAGTAGGCTCTTCTATCACCTCATTTTCACAATCTTGAAATTCAGCCTCATCCATATAATCCAATGGTGCCTCTTTATCTTCAACCACCTCAAAGATCATGTTAGATCTTACCTCCTTTTCCTTGCAAATCTTTTTATGCTCGGGACTCCATTTCTCATTGCAAAGGAAGCAAACCTCTTTCTTCCTCTTCTCATCCATCTCTGCTTATGACAATTTCTTAATCACTTTGCCTTGAAGGGAAGAGGCTTTAGCATCACTCTTGAGAGGAGTTTTGGCCATAGAACCACTCCATTTCACATTCCTTAGCTGTCCATATACACTAGGATATCGTTGTATGGGAGTAGAAGTTGGAGTGAAGCTTGCACGAGGTACATAAGGTATTGAAGAGGTACATAAGGTATTGAAGAGGTAGAAGTTGGCCATTTTACTACATTTGGGCTGAAAGTAGATGGCTTAGTTGACCCCACATTCCATCTATTGTATGGGAGTAGAAGTTGGAGTGAAGCTTGCACGAGGTACATAAGGTATTGAAGAGGTACATAAGGTATTGAAGAGGTAGAAGTTGGCCATTTTACTACATTTGGGCTGAAAGTAGATGGCTTAGTTGACCCGCATTCCATCTATTTGCAACACCCACCTTATACTTAGATTCAAAGACCTCCGCATAATACATGGCATCTTGCAAAGTTTGAGGTCTTTGAGCCTTCACATCAGCTCCAAGTGATGATTGCAATCCATGTATGTATTTCATCATTTTGTTGTACTCATTCATTCCCCCAACAAACATGGAAATCTTCCTAAATTGGTTATTATACTCCTTGAAGGAACTTCCTTTTTGCTCCAAATCATACCATTGTCCCACCAATTGAGCTCGTTCCAATGGAGATATGAAGTTTTGAAACATGGCATCCTTGAATGCCTCCCAAGTGTCAAAATGCATACCCTCATGTTGAGTAAACCGCCACCATGAATGGATCTTCCAAATGCAACATGGCAAATTGTACTTTGTCTTCCTCTTCACGGGGATACAATGCAAAGTACATCTCCATCTTGCTAATCCATTCCTCCAATTCTTCGGTGGTTGTGTTCTCACCCCTTTGAACTTAGGAAGTGTAATCTTGTCCTTCACATCTTTGACCCTTGGTGACTCCAATGTAGAGTATCCATGGGTAGTGTGTGGTATGTCCCATCTCCCACATTAGGGCCAAAAATGAAAAAAAGGGCCCTTTAAGGTTTTGATTAAAACACTAATTAGCTGAGGTTTCAGTAGAATGAGACCTCCAAATTTAGCCGTTCAGTGGCACTTTTGGTGCATTTAAGAGACGGGCCATAATAAATGCTGTGACATTCCTTAAATCATGTCTGAGGTACTTTTCAGTCGTTATTCTCAGTGTTATTTGAACTTTTGAAATGTCTATTGTACAAATATTCCCACCAAAACACGTCTGTTTTTCCTCTCGTCATCAATTTGAGTGCTCTCTCTCTCTCTCTCTCTCTCTCTCTCTCTCTCTTCTCTTCTCTTCTATTCTTTTTTGTTATACCTTACACAGTGGATTATACTCTAAGGAACCTCTTAGAGATATTTTTTCAAAAAAAGTGCATGCCACTGGTATCTTAGATGGAAGACGAGGTCTCAAAAGTGCATGTGGATGCCCTCTTAGGATGAACTTTTTCGAAAAAAGTGCATGCTAGTAACACTAAGATGAAAGAGGTCTCAAAACCTATTTTCCATCAGTGTCAAGATTTTTTTTTTAAAAATCCGGAATGATTTTTCCTTTTCTGCACTCATCTTGGAGAAGTATTCATCACCGAGCATTGTTAGACAAAGATGAGGCAAACAGACTACGACTAGAGGGAAGAAAGCACATTGATTTGTGTGTGGATGGAAGTATTTATCCCAATGATCCTTCAGCTGGTAGACCTCCTCCATTTGTAAATGTTCATGACTTGATTAGATTTGTTGGAGATGGTTTTGATGGTCTGCTTGGTTACTGTATGAAGTTATATTCTGCATCTTCTGTGTGCTCAGTCCAAATGCATCAACTGAAAGAAACTTTATTAACATCTCAAAAAACTATTTCAGAGCTTTATGATAAGATTAAAGAGCTAGAAGTTGTAAACCACTCCTTAAAAGAGAAACTAGTAAACTTGAAAGAAACCCTAATAGGATTTAGAGAGAGGAAGAGATCTTTAAAGAATATAAGTGAGTTGTCTGAAAGTAGTGGGGCTAAAAAGAGGAGACTCAACCTTGCAAAGAAATGTGTCTCTCACATTTCAAGTATTAATACCCATCAAAAAATGAGGAGAGAATCAAGCTTCTCATTGAAACCATGAACAAGGCAGACCTGGTCAGAATTCTTCAATCTCCAGAGAATACAAATTTGAGAGATCTTACTCTCAAAGAGTTGGTAAGAGACTTAAGGACCATTGTGAAACTAGATGAAATAGTAGAGACTTGTGACACTATGGGTATTAGTCGCAAAGGTTAGCAAGCTCTTTTTGGATTATGGTTCCAAAATCTTAGATGTAAGAGAATAAGGGCTTTTGGTTTGCCAAGATCCCTTTCGATTTCTACTGCTAGGACTGCTATGAATCAGAAAATTCTGAGTATTTTTGGAGAGTAGATACATATGGAAGGGATAATGCCTTATGAGAAGCAGAAGAAAAAGAGTACATTTGTCTATAATGCATTCAACAATATATGGGTGGATCTTAGAAAAGTACAAATTGCAATGGTGCATATGTATAAAATTACTGTAGAAGAATGTGGTGGTGTGCTAAAGTTCGTGTTGAAGCTAGATGAGGCACAGATCCAAAAAGGACAAAAGATGGAAAGAGTGAGCATATCTATCATGAACAAGGCAATTGAGTACAGCAATGATAGACGAGAGGAACCAGAACATAAAATCCAGTCAGAGATGGAGCTTTGGTGGGTTGGTGCAGCTCAGATACCAACTGAAAATCATCAAACCCTCAAATGGTTGTTCTCCCACACAGGTATCCCTAATATCATTCAATCCCAAAGTACTGGAGATATGTTGATAGTTGATGGAGTTGGCAATTTCAAGGTGGAATGGCATTTGGGTGCTGACTTAAAGACTATCAAAAGTATGCTTGAAATATGCAATGGGACTAATGCCCTTGCATTTATTGTATGGAAGGTATGGGATCAAAAGAGTGGAGCAGTTTTCGACTAGCAAGGAGAGTCCCACAATGAGAGACTCTATAGATCTGAGTAAGTTCAAGAATCAAGAAGACATTTGGGATCCCATTCTTTCTCTCTCTCTTAAGAATGTTCACACATGCACTTTGCATGCAGAGATAAGAATAATTGACAAGCTTCTGAGATTACATCTTGATTATGCATATTCTATTAAACCAACATCGTTTTGGCAGATTAATGTATTGATAAATGTGAAGCATTGTTATCAAAAATGGGATTTCATGGGGCTCAGGTTCATTTAAGGAAATATCCAACAGTTTCAAGGAAAACACGAGATGTCTTAGCAGATGTCTCTATGGGAGGTGCAAAAGCCAGAAGATTTTTAGGAAACCATAGTAAAAAACAAGTGAATGTTACGTGGGATTGTTGGTGGAAAGAATTGTGTGAGATCACGACAAATGTTGCCAGTACATCGTGGCTAGCAAATCTTAGAATGGAGGTTTGGAAGCATCTTGACATCTTTTTAAATATTCTTGGACAACAGAAGACATCAGCTACATATGCGCAAGAGTACAAAAGTTCTATTACAAATCTCATTCAAATAATCAAAGAAGCATGGGGAGAAATCTCATTCAAAGTTCTATTACAAATCTCATTCAAATAATCAAAGAAGCATGGGGAGAAAAAGATATCACATACTATTTAGTAAGACTCCTTTGTATTCATGGTAGTGGAAAATTGACATATGCTTCTTCTTTTTTTCTTTGTTATGCAGCACATCCTCCATTTACATGGGCCATATTTTGTTGAGGAGCATGGACCCCTAGCAACATACAGTAACCACGGGATGGAAAAGTCACATTACTAGGTACGCACATCATTCTTTCGGAGCACAAGACATGGTGGAGGGGCTACAAGAAGCAATGCTCTTACAGAGTTATTCAACTGGTTTTTCAGAAGAAAACTACAAAGAATGCAGAAAAATGACATTTCGGGCACATAACACTGTAAAAAACGAGAACTGTTGTATTCATAACTTCGCACAAAAAGTTATCTATTGTAATCCGGAGTATGTACAAAAAGTCTATTCTAAAGTTTTCACATCATCATCCTTTGTCAGTGCTCCCCTGGAGCATAGAAATTTACTTCTATTGTAGCCACCTAGTGTGTTTACATCGGTTTTATTTGCAGCTAGAGCATATGCAGAGTATGTCAAAAAAATATCATACTCTAGAGGCGAAAAACCCAGGGCCATAACCAAAAATTCTAGTAGCTTCTCAAGAAACATGATTTTGTTAGCGTTGGCTTGTATAGTTGAGAAGCCATATAGTCTGCAGAGAGCTTTAATACAAAGTATAAGCCAGTCTACATCCTTGAAGAACTAGCTATGCAACACATGGAAAATATTCTCATCCATTTTGGACAAATAGTATCCAAGTGTAGTATCTTTCTTGCTAGAGCTTGCTTGCCTTGAGCCTTTACCTCTCCCTAAGAAGTTGTCTTCACTGCTGCTAGCTCCAACTTTAAACAAGAGGAATACTATGAAATTATTGTAAGTTAAAATAATAAAATGTATGGATTCAAATTCATATTCATTTACCTTTTGATTTTCATCTTATTCAAGTATATCTGATGTCCAGAGTGAGATTGAGGTTTCTTTGATGTCTTTAAGTTGGACCTAATTACTCTATTCCCTACTAACATCAGTAATACCAAGTGAAGCTTGAAGCTGATTAAATTCATCTTCGGAGATCAATGGTTGTGACTCCTGTGCTTTCTTAACACATAATAATAAAGCATGAGTTGATTCAATGAACTTGTCATTTGAAGTAGACACATCTAAAGCAGCAAATTTATCATTATGCTCATTCTCAATATCAATGAGCCCTTCAGCGGCTTCACAACCCTCTGCAATGATGGCAAGACAATAGTCCTCCCTCAAGTTAAATAACTTTTGATGAATATCCTTGATAGGAACAATATATTTATGCAATGGATCTCCACCTTCCTTTGGGTGATTGAACAATTGTATGTGCCTTTAATCCTGTGATTTCATTATCCTTGGGCAAGCCTCTCCTCCTCCTCAAGTCCAAGTTCCTCCTCTATATCATTTTCCTCTAAATCTCTGAGAAAGAAAAAGTTTGAAGAGCCTTCAATCTCCTTAAGTTCCTCCTCTTCACCTCTAAGAGGATATTTGACAATGGAGAAAACTATGAATGCAGTAGCTTTGACCATTCTCTTGCAGCCTTTTGGATGAGAGGAGCATTCTGCATTTTCTACTAACCTTTGAAGTTTGTACATACTACACCTCTTTGTAAATGTTTGTCTCTGGACAGAGGAGGTTCCCACAGGGACATGGACATACTCCTTGTTATCAAATCAAGATAGAAGGCCCTACAAGTTCCTCAAATTTATCAAAGTCCTCTTTGATAAATTGCATGGCATGATTAATAATAATCACTGAAACATCAATTTCTGGATTGAAAATATCCTTAGCAACAGGAAAGAAAGAGGCCTCAATTCCACTTTCAATAAGAAAATCCAACATTCTCTCTGTAGTAGGAGACACCTCTACTATTGTCTTTAATATTCTTCGAACCTCCCAAAAAAATATTTAACAGGGATTTTGTGCGCCGATTAACTATTTGTCAACTATCGGTGTCTACGGCTAACGAATGCACTTCGTGTCCAAATGAGCACGCAGACACGGGGATTTATTCATACCCTGATCGAATAGGGTGTCGTTCGCAATGGCAAGGAACGTTAGCTGGAAACGCGGTCAACTAACGGGCACAAGTGCGGGCGGTTGATGTTGACGCTTCATGATGACCCTCTCAGAAAGACTAGGAGCCTTGGGTGATGACTTAAACTTTTTTAATGCTATAGGACCTACCTTTGGTGACTTTGTAAGCCTTCCATGTGCTTTGGATACGCTAGACTTTGATTGGATATCTATTGCACTAAAAGAAAGAATTGAGGACCTAGTGGCTTTGTTGGAGAGGGTTGGCTTGTCTCCTTCACTTTCTTAGATGATTTTGTAACTGCTGTAGGAGATTTGGAAAGCCCTCTCTTTTTGGAAACTTTGGACATGGATGGAGATACTTGTGAAGACTGCAAACCAATAGGTGTTTTTGGTGAGGTAGACCTTTGAGATGGTGAACCACCCACTGGAGATGGTGACCTTGGTGAGGCATAAGTTGGTGATGGGGAAGATGCCATTCTAGAACGGTGTGATAACAAAGACCTTCAATTTCTATAAACCAAGCCTTCGCACCATTGTGGATACATTGGAAAAATAAAATGAGCGACAACGTTTATATACAACATTTACATACCTTGTATAACAACGAATCACGGAAGGCCACGTGGAATGTACCATCATTGATGAAGGATCCAGTAAGAATGTGCCATGTGTCACTAGCTGTTGGAGAAAATGAATGGCAATGTGTTGTGTGTCCAACGGTCCGTGAGGTATAAATAGAAATGTTGGACCACATTATTCATTTTCCACTTCGAGAGAGCTCTGGTCTTGCATGCGACCACATCATTCCCAAGTGGTCTCCACGTGCCTTCAAGTAATCTAGTGTGGTCTTCTTGCTCCTGTAAACGACAGGAAGGGATCTAAAATAGCACGTGGTTTTGCCCCTATCGCGTCGTTGTGGACAAGCATGTAGGGGTGAGACAACAAGGTTGCAGGGGTGAAATATGGGCCCCTTGAGTTTGTCATAGAAATAAGACTACATACCTGATATTGTAAGTGGCCCCCCTCTGCTGGTGCTAGTGCTACCAGAGAGAGAGAGTAGTGTTTTTTAGTCGTCCTACTTCTTCAAGGGAACCGTAAGGCACAAATCACCTGCTTCTTCAAGGGAATTACCACCTTATCGCGTTGTTACGGAATGGTGTGCATGCCTTTTATGTGGAAGTACTTTACTCATTGATCATCAATTCAAAAATATGTGTTTTTTGCCATCCGAACGGTGCGAATTGCCTGCATCTTCAAGGGAATTTACCACCTATCGCGCCATATGGATTGTTGTGCATGTCTTATATTGGAAATACCATATCCAACCTCCTTGTTTATCTTTGGTGTGTGTGCTTAGCATATAAGTGTATGGATAATATTTTCTTGCTTCTGTTTGGGACATCCTTTTGTGTGCCTTTTTGAATCCACTGGCCATGTACATCCTTTCTTTATTTCTTCTTGTTTTAGGGTCTTCTATTAATCTAGAAAGGATTTTGACTATTGTTGTTGCACGGTTTCTCAAATATTTCTCACTGTGCAATCTATGGCAAGGACAAAGAAAACTGCAAGGAAAGTATATACTCAAGATCCAAAGATAGCACAGGTTGCTACTACTGCACCCAGTCCTAAGAAGAAAAGAAGGTCAAGATGGTATTATATGAAGAGGTGTTTTTCAGAGATCAAGAAGGCCCAAGATGACACTCATCATCTTATCCCAAGGGCTGCCTTCATCCGTGTAGTAAAGCAAATATGTGATAGGATTGGTCTCTTGACCAAAAGTAATACCCCATACAAAAGTGGCATGCTTTTGCATTGTGGTGCTTGCAAGAAGCAGCTGAAGACTTTCTTATAGACTTCATGAATGATGCCTATATTGCTGCTACACATGCACACACGGTCACTTTAATGAGCAAGGATTTCTCAGTGGTGAGCAGGCTTAGGTATATAGATTTGATAAAGTTCTGAAGTCACTTCCCACCACAAATACTAGGGCCTTTGATATCCTGACAATTCCTTCCAAGAGGTCCCGCAAAGCTGAAGGGCCTACTATTAAAGAAGTTACACATGAGTATGAAACAAGAAAAGCACTTGACCAAAAAGAGATGCTTCTCAAGAGGGAGGATAATGTTTATAAAGAGGAAGTTAGGAGACTTGGTGCTATGAATTATGATAGAATGGGTAAGGTATTTGGTCAAATTATTATCAATGTCTCCTCCAACCCTCAGAATGAATATTACTTGAGCGTTTCACCTGAGGACAAAGTGATGTTAGAGAAGACAGATATTGAAATATCTAACTCTGTATTATTCTGTTGCATGAGGTAAGCATCATTCTTTAGCCACAGTTTTGTACTTTTCTCTCGTTCTTACATACTTAATACTGTCTTTGATTATAGGGCATACATTTCTACAATGCCCACAGAGGTTTCAAGCAGCATATTTATGGTTGATCCTCTAATATCAAGTGATATCTTTTCAAAGACATGATCAAATATTGAAGTGTTTTTTAGTGCATAAGACAGCCTGAGAAACTGTTATATATTCATCCCATATAATGAAAGGTAGTATTTTTTAATAGTTTTAAGGTAGTATTTTTTAATAGTTTTAAATTCTCTTACTATTGTTTTATTTGCAGTCACCATTGGAGTCTTATACTCATTGATGTTTTGGATAGAGAGGTTACTTTCATGAACTCCTTAGTAGTAGCTGGTATCCGTGGTCAATGCAAAATGTAAGTGTCTCTTTTCATCAACTACCATATTATCTCTTTTCATCAACTATCACAATTTTGTTACAAACATTGCACCTGTTTGATATGCTCTTTATTGCAGTGCTTGCAAAATTGTATTAGCATATTTAGAGAAGAATTATGAAGACCTTGCAGATCCAGAGAATCCATTCAAGTATCTTCAGCAAGAGGTATTGAGAATTTAGTTTGGATGTTTCTTTGTTTGAAGATGGATTTCTTCTAATTACACTGATATTTGTGGTTCCAATTCAGCCTAACCATACTAGTTGTGGATGGAGGGTAATTGCAAATGCTTCCAGGATAATAGATTTTAAGTTGTTAAAACAACAAGTCAATGTAAGAACCCCAGAGAATTCTTTGCATTGCTCTTAATGTATTTGTACATTATTTTTCTTAAAACTCCACTTTTTTTGGCAGTGCAATAAATACCCTGAATCTTATATTTGGTGGATAAGAGAGAGATGTATTGAGATTATATTGGACAAAGCAATTACGCCTGTAGATCCTGACTCTCCTCCTCCAGAAGAACAGGCTCAGAGAGAAAAGGGAAGGAGAAGAAGCTGAAAAGACATAAAGGCAAAGGCAAGGGTTTTCCAGTGCATTCTCCTTTAAAATTTGAGAAGATGCAAAAGCCTCAAAAGAGACCACTGCAAAGAAGTCCTCTGCAAAGAAGACATCTTAGCCAAAGAGGACCTCACAAAAGAAATCTCATGCAAAGAAGCCCTCTGCTCAGAAGCCCCTCAACTTCGGTGCTCTTCTTGCTCAAGGACAAGAGGAAGCAAAGTCTGGGAGTCCAAAAAAACCAAGTGAAGCCCAAGAGCAAGCAAAGTCTGGGAGCCCAAATAAGCAAAGTGAAGATCAAGAGCAGGCAAAGTCTGGGAGCCCAAATAAGCAAAGTGAAGATCAAGAGCAGGCAAAGTCTGGGAGCCCAAATAAACAAAGTGAAGATCAAGAGCATTAGAATATTTTGTAACTTCACACATGCAGTGACATTTTGTAACTCGCAAGATGTATTTGTACCATTTATTGTATATAAATCATAATTCGTTTATGAAAGATGTAGTTATCTACTAAATGTTTATTCACAAATGGCAATGGTTAAGAAAAATGTCAATTGTCTATTCATTCATGGTTCAAAAATTACAACAATTGAAGGTAAACAACTCATACAAGATATAGAGCATTCAGCTCTTCTTCCAATTGTAGTACCATTGACCTTGAATTTATAACTAGGGGTGGTGTTGTCAAGAAACTCCAAGGTTTCCCTAACGTCTTTTAACGTCCACTGAGAGGTAACATTAACCTCCTTTCTTTCAGCATGTGGAATAACTTGCAACTCAAACCTAAATGACATGCAATCTATATCAGAATCCAAAGGTTCCCAAATACCCAACTTAAGTTTGTATCTTCTATAATCATAATCCATAGTAAGAGATTGTCGAGAGATATTGTAAGACAAAACCAAGGATTGAGGGCCATGCATTGCACCTTATGTAGTCACCCTTATGGTCATACTCTCTAGATTTCCAAAATAGTCCTATAATGTTGTCCAAATGCTCTACTGGGAAGTTTTTGCTTAGTCATAATGCCTTTGTCCTCTGTAACTCTACGTCTTTGAAGCAAGCTACAAAGACATGTAGAGGTACGAACCATGATAACCGTATCCTCCTCGAGATCCTTCCCGGAGTCATGGCCTTTTGAATATCCTGCGATATTTTATGTTTGAAGCTCTGCATCGTCGCTTCATCTGGAATGTCCCAATTAAGAGAAGAAAGGCTTGGCACTGCTAAATCCTCAACTTGCCCATACACACTTGGTTTTAGGGAAACAACATACTATGCGTAGTATACAAAAATATTACCCTTAATAAAAAAAGCTACATTCTGGTCACCATACATGAGCTCTGCAAATTCTTTGTGAATGGCTTGAAAAGTACCACTAAAGCTCTCCCACAAGCTACCACTCAAAACTTGTTGAGGGAAAGATATCTGAATAAATCTGAAGTTAAAACTTGTATTAAAAGAGAAAACATATTTACAAAATTGAACTACAACTTACAATGTGCTTGCATAGGAATATGTTGAGTTGGAGGTAAGTACATATCCCTTGCCATGTAAACATGTTGGACCTGAGCAAACCAGTCTTCAGATATAACCTTGCAAGCAGCAATGCGTCCCTTCTAATGGTATTTTGTATCCTCTCTTTTCATTTTTTTCACCTTGTGAGATCCCTTGCATGAGGGCAACATAGTAACCCAGTCGTTTACAGTGAAACTCTTGGGTTCCCAATTTCCACCATCCCTTTTGTTGTGTACGACACAAGAGCTTATTGAACGAGAAGGACGTCTTGTGGATTCCATATAGAATAGAAGTAAAGAGAATGAGGCAATGGAACTCTGTGAGGTCGAAAAAGAGATGAGAGAACTAGAAGAGGCAATGAAGCTCAATGAGGTCAAAAAAGAGATGAGAGAGAGCTAGAAGATGAGAGCTTCTAGATGTTGAGATAAAGAATGAAAATGGTATGGGCACCAAAAGGAATATTAGAGGTAGTTTGTCCAAACTTCAAAAATTCGGCATTAACTACATGCCATCTTTTTTCAAATCTTTTGACAGATTTTGTCAGTATAACGGATCCTAGGGACCACCACCACAATCCGTCTGAATTTGGAGATTTTGGCTAAATTAGAGGAAAAAAGCTCGAAATGGACTCTACTACCTCCAAAGTAGAGGAGACAAGAATACCATATTCTTGTACACATGGCAAGGGCTCTTTTTTAGGTGTTTTTTGGCCCTAATGACTCACATTGTACAAACCCCTTGAAGAGCCCTCCATGGGATCCAAAACTATGAGCTGCTTTCCAAGCCTAGAACCCGAAACATGCCCACTTTGATGGTCTCTTGAAGGCATATTTGACTTTCCTTGCATACCACCAAGATTTCCATGTGGATTTGGTGCATGGTCAAACCTGTCCACACCCTTTTGTACACCTAAAATCCAGTCTTCAAGAGTTGCAAACCTTTCATCCATCTTGTCCACCATTTGATGCATCAACTTGGCATTCAATGTAGAGCACCTCCTTTTGGGCATCTCTTTGTATATCCTTGATTTCATCGGTGAGAGCAATCCTTAACATATCCAAAGTGATGTTCCCCAATGAGATTTGATCATGTCCACGCGAGTGTGCACCGGTATTCCTTCATTCACTATTTTCCCACTAATGTCATGTAGAGGTACCCTTTCTTGTTGCATTGCCCTTGATTTTTGCCCATGTTCAACAATGGAATGTGGTGCCACATTTTGACCGTGTGGATCCTCACCCACATGTACCATGTCACCACGAACCACCTCATTGGCATCATCTTGAACGTGGTTCTCTTCCTCCATGGGCACTTGTGCTTGAGCTTTTGATGGCCTTCCATGGTTTCCCATGCTACCAAGTGGTTAGTATAGCGCGAATGGCAATAATGTCAAATCTCAATCATAATCCACTAGCATTTGCCCAATGTCCAATCATGACATAATTTCCCAAGTAATCACAACCAAAAGCATACACTTGGCCATACAACTCTTATTCTTTGATCATTACTACTACCAAGTGTCCATGGCATGCTCAATCAAGTAACATTTGGCTTCCATAGCCTCAGCATCCTTGCAATGTAGTCAAATTGTGTGTCAAAGGAGCACTTTATACTTGCCGATCTCCCGGCCAAGCCTTTCCACCCTCATACCTAGTTCGAATCTAGGCACAAGTTGGGGCCAAGTCTTCACATCCAATGTACCTAATCCCCCTCCTTGCCGCTTTTCCAAAAGCACTCACCCACGACAAGGAGAGTTCATGCCATTCTCCCCCCAGGCCTCTCCTCCAATATTCAAGGTACCTCACAAGCATACTAGATGCTATTAAAGTGAGAGAACAAGTGAGGTGTATGTGGATATAACTTTAAAAAGAGAAAGTAGGAGCACTTACAATGTGTTTAGCATGACTCATGCTATTTTCATATTATTCATTACAATGAGCATGTACTCATGCTTTCCCTCAATCATCCAAAGTAGCTTTGATACACCAAATTGCATCCAGGTAGCATCCAACACCATGTGAATCACAAGGCATACACGAAAGTAAGAGCACTTACAAGTGTTTAGCATGACTCATGCTATTTTCATATTATTCATTACAATGAGCATGTGCTCACATGCTTTCCCTCAATCATCCAAAGTAGCTCCGATACACCAAATCACATCCAAATAGCATCCAACACCATGTGAATCACAAGGCATATGACTTGCAAGGATTAGCTTCAATTAAAGGTTGCCAAGATCAATGCAATCATTTTTCATGTATAGCACTTCATCCCTTTGCCTTCACTTCATGGCCATCATTAATGAGCAAAACAATCATCCAAATGGTAAATAGAAGCTTCAATGGATCAATGTTTACATAAGGTGTGATGCTTGCTTAATGCTAAGTAAAAGCTCATGAGAAGGCCAAGAAAATTTCTAGAAATTATAGCCTCAACTGTACCATACTCATGCATCCCCAAATCACTTCAATGGTGGAAAAATTAACCATGCAAAAGCCTCCAACTCAAGGTAATGCATACCATCATTGTATGTGGCATTCAAGATGGTAAAGTAATGCCATTCAAGAAGCTAGAATGCATTGATTAAGCCTCCCTTTGTTAATTCCAAAATGCAACCTTAATCATCAACATTTTTAATTCATCCTTTCAATTCATCAAGTAAAGTAATTAATCATAAGGCATGCGATCGAGTTGATTGTTGGAGGTAGAAGATGACAATCATAAGCTACCTTAAAACGCAGCTCGAAGGAGGTCGTTGCACACAGCAAAACTTTGTAGAGGAAAAACGCATCATATTCATTGAAATCTGCACCATTCAAGGCATTAATGCCTAGCTTAAGCTTGCCCTAGCTTAGGCCAAGCTTAAGCAAGCCTATGCTTGCTCCTGCGCCTTGAATCGAAGCGAAAACGGCAACCCGGGACCTCCAGAACAACGTGTGATTAGCAAAACCCAGCAGCGCTAAAATCACAGCCATCAGCATTGATAACTCCTTGGTCTTAGGAAGAGAATCATTGAAACCCTAGGTAAATGCTCAGTTCTAGATGGATGAAACCCTAGTTCTTTGAGGATCAACATGAGGAGGAGAAGAGAAAAGCATAAAAGTTTTGATTAAGGAAACTAATCATGATTAGTTTTGATTAAGGAAACTAATCATGA
Organism: Cibotium barometz; assembly: GCF_041138505.1. NCBI lineage: Eukaryota > Viridiplantae > Streptophyta > Polypodiopsida > Cyatheales > Cibotiaceae > Cibotium > Cibotium barometz. Next base: position 27,166,528 of record NC_141059.1, on the reverse strand, counting down.
TTAGTAGCAAATTTCCCCCAATTTTGATCATGCCCTTCAAATTTTGGAGAGACTACCCCAATTTGTGGTCCACAATGACCCATAGCCCCCCAAAACTTAGATCAAATAAAAAATCAAGGAAATTTCCAGCATCCCACAATCATCATGCTCCATTTCTTGATCAAGAAATCAAGAAATCAAGAAAATCAAGAAAGTCAAGAAATTCAAGAAAATTTCCAAGAAACTCAAGAAAGATCAAGAAAATCAAGAATTCCAAGAAACTTCCAAATTTTCTTGAATCTAAGATGGACATGGATCAAAGACAAGGCTTTGATACCACTATAATGATGGGGAGAAAGAGAAAGAGAATGCACTCATAATGGAGTACCACATGCACTCATGATGGAGTACCACCATAGCCATGGAAGCTTGGAGCTACAAGAAGTATGATTTGATGAGTCAAAATTATTAGATGATCCTAATTACAATTTGTTCAATGCACTCATGATGGAGTACCACATGCACTCATGATGGATTACCACATGCACTCAAGGGAGTACCACCATAGCCATGGAAGTGCAGAGCTCCAAGAAGTATGATTTGATTAGTCAAAGTGATTAGATGCCCTAATTACAATTTGTTCACTTATATACTTGCCCACCTTTTCACACTTATTAATGTTGGGCCCCCATACTTGCCCGACCATATCCATGCCCATAGGCTTCCGTTATGTTCAAAACCAAGCCCCCTTCATTATACAAACCATCCCCACCCACCTTCATTATACAAACCATCCCCACCCAAAGGTTTCGTCCTCAAAACCATGTATGGAGCAATGTATGGGCTCTTGGAAATATTCTTGACTTCCCTCATGAATGCAGAAGTACATTTGTTGTTTGCAATTCCAAAAGTGTCTCACACAAGAGAACTTCACATAGAGCTGTCCACTTATTTGATGTACATATGAACTGCTCTCTATGATGTCCATAAGCCCACGGAGTCTTGTTGAGCTTTGATTGATGAGTGGTGAAGTACACCAATGGCCATGGCTGTCCATACAATAAATTTTCAGCAATGACACCCTTCATATCATCATTCCAATCCATGCATATAGCTGTCCAAAGACACCATACAGTTGTACCACTTTATCCACTATGATTCATTGCTTGTGGAAGCTCCGGATGGTCTTTCATGAAGCCTTCGGACTACCAAGAAGCTTTTTCATTAGTAGGCAAGCCTCTCCACTTCACAAGGTACTCAACAATAGACCTATTACGAAGGTGTCTTTTCCTCATTCCTATCGCCACATATTGAATCATTACCTCTTCATCCATAAGAGGCAACTCATCAATCACTTCCAATTGAGGTCCCACATACTTCTTCAAATGTGACACATGAAACGCATTGTGGATCCTTGTGGTAGAAGGTAACAACAATTGGTAGGCAACCTCACCAATTCTTCTCAACACCTTGTAAGGTTCATAAAAACAATGAGCATGTTGAGGATCAAGGATGAGGAGGGAAGTACACACAAGGTGGCAATATGCAGACAATGATAATTGTGCAGAGAATAGAAGAGCTTGAATTATCTGCAACAATGATAATACACACTAGTATAAAGTGGCAAACCACTAGATGGGCAGGGGAAAAAACCCGTAGGACAAAAAGTGCCCCCCTCATAAGCTCATACACACTAACACTACATAGAGAGATACCTAATGAATCCCCCCTGGAGTGATAGCGTGACAGGGTATGTGGAGATTAGCCCTGAATCAAGTTTAAAGCTTTACGAAAAGCTTCAAACTTGGGACAAGGTAGAGCCTTCGTGAAGATGTTTGCCGCATTGTCTTGTGTAGGACAGTATGCTAGATGGATCTCCCCTGTTGCAATCCGCTCTCGCACATAATGATAGTGCACCTCAATATGCTTCGTGCGGGCATGAAAAATTGGGTTTCGTGCCACAACAAGAGCAATGTGGCTATCTATATAGATAGTAGTAGCACCATCCTAAGGCATGAGAAGATTATGTAGTAGCGTGCGTGTCCAAACACAGTCCACAACTGTTGTGAAAGCTACCCTCCTGTATTCAGCTTCACATGTGGAAGTAGCCACAATGGGTTGTTTCTTGCCGAGCCAAGAAACACAAGCATCACCAAGATAAAGACAATTCCCACTAGTGGAGTGTCACATATCATAATCACTGGCCCATTTGGAATCATTGAATGCATGTAACTGAAGAGGTCCGGCCCCCTAGGAAAGAACAAGCCATAATCCAAAGTATTTTGAAGATAGTGCATGATCCTCTTCATAGTTGTCCAATGCTGCATGCTAGGCCGATGCATAAATCTACTAGTGACTGAAACTGCACACTGGATATCTAGGCATGAGGCTGTTGCCAAATAGATAAGACAACCAACCGTTGCACAATAGGTATGTACATCAAAAGGATTTGCACCATTATGAAGTGTAAGGTGTAAGCCTGGCTCCATAGGAGTAGCTATAAGCTTACATGTCTCCATGCCAAAACGTTGAAGAATCTTACGTGCATAAGATCCTTGCGACATAAAAATGCCATCAACAAATTGCTTAAATTGCGTACCCAAGTTGTCTCCAAAAGATCCATGTCAGACATGTCAAAATTAGCGTGGAGTCTGTCTTTAAACTCGTATATAGCATCCACATTATCACCAATCAATAGCAAATCATTAGTATAAAGAGAGATGATGAGAATAACATCCCGTGAATGACGCACATGAAGCGTGGTCTCAATGGAAGACTGCACAAAACCCTGCGAAATCAGCCATCCTCAAACCAATCCTCAAACCAAGCATGAGGAGCTTGTTTGAGACCATAAAGTGCCTTCTTCAAAACGACAAACCATGTGCTCACATGGAGTGTGGTCTCAATGGGGGAAGACTGCACAAAACCCTGCAAAATCAGCCATGCATGAATCTTCTCAAACCAAGCATGAGGAGCTTGTTTGAGACCATAAAGTGCCTTCTTCAAAATGACAAACCATGTGCTCCTTACCTGGCACCTCAAAACCTGTAGGCTGTGTAACATAAATTTCCTCTTGCAAATCACCATTGAGGAAAGCAGTCTTTATATCCAAATGATGCATTTCCTAACAATTGTGAGCAGCCAATAATACATCGAATGGCAGCATGCCTACTAGTGGGCGCAAAGGTCTCCTCATAGTCTATGCCTTTTTTTTATGCATAGCCCTTTGCAACAAGACGAGCCTTGTACCTGTCAACCAACCCATCAAGCTTTCTTTTGACTTTAAAAACCCACTTAGTGCCAATGGGCTTCTTGCCTGCTGGCAAGTCAACAAGATCCCACGTATGATTCTTATATATAGAATCAAGCTCAAGTTGCATGGCATCTCTCCAATGCTCACTTTCCAAAGCATGTGATACATCATTAGGCTCACAAAGATCCTCAAACTGACATGCATATGCACTAAAGTTTACATCACGAGCAAATCTAGTCCTAGCACGAGTTCTCCTCTCCATAGGAGCATCAAGTTTGGCGTCAGCCAAAGTTTGCTGAACCCACTTAGGTAGTCTACGTGCCTCATGAATCTCTTGTTGCTCATCACATGAATAGCATCTTGCATATCCTGAGTAGACGGTACCTGCTGAGACATAGTCAAATCATCTTGCATATCCTGAGTAGACGGTACCTGTTGAGACATAGTCAAATCACCTTGCCTTGCCTTGCCTGCCATAGGCAACAAGCCCTCAAATACATTACTATCCAAAGTATGCTTATGCACATCAAAATCAACAAGAGGATAGTGAGCATCCTCAATGAAAATAGCATCTCTGCTCTCAATGAAAATAGCATCTCTGCTCTCAATGATTTTATGTGTCAAAGGATTAAAGAAACGATACCCTTTGCTACCATATGCATAACCAACAAAAATGCATTTGATTGCCTTATCATCATCAAGCTTTGTACCAAGCTGCATAGGCATACATAGGCGCAAGAGAATCCAAGACTCTCAAATAGTCCACATTAGGCTTATAACCATAATACACCTCAAAAGGTGTCACAACCTTTAATGCCTTTGTTGGGCAACGATGTAAAACATGAGTGGCACAAGCTATTGCTTCCATATCCAAAACTAATGCAGAAGGTGCTTACCTTTTAACATACATCTGGCCATTTCCATCAAAGAATGATTTTTGCGCTCTGCAACACCATTCTGATGTGGTGTATATGGCAATGTAACCTAATGCTTTATGCCTTTGGAGTAACATTGTCACTTCGTAAGGTTTCAATCTTACAGCCACTTTCCAATTCCACACGCGCAACAAATGCTTTAAACATATCCAATACATCAGATTTTTGCTTCAAAGGATAGACCCAAGCAAAGTGTGTAAAATCATCAATGAAAGTACAAAAGTATCTAAAGCCCAAATATGACAATGTAGCCATTGGTCCACATACATCAGTGAGTCAATTGGAGCTTTACGAGAAGCTCGCACACTACCATCTTTAGGAAAAGCATAACGATGCATTTTTCCCAAAATACAGGCTTCACATACACATGACTTTGGAAGAGATATCGTAGGCACACTAAGCACCATGTCATGTTTTTGCAAATGCTGCAAACCATGAAAACCACAATGACCAAAACGCTCATGCCACAATTGCGTAACCAAATCCACATGAGAAGAACTAGATGCCACATTTTCATCAGCATTATGAGCAGCAATATCATAATGATCTAAAACATACAACCCCTTTTACATAGAACCTGTTTAGCATAAGCGTAGAACCACAATCTTTATGCTGCACAATGCATCTATCATCCTGAAAAGATACATCATAACCTCGATGCAAACATAGAGACTAATTAACAGGTTCTTTTTAATGCCTGGCACATAAAGTACACCAATCTTAACTTGCGTACCATCAACACATGTAAGCAAGATATCACCAATGCCTTTGACAACATAAGAAGCAATACTGGCACATGTAACCTGTTTGCCAGCTCGAGCATCCAATAATGACAGAAACAAATCTTTATGAGATGTGATATGGCATGAAGCACCACTATCAAAGTACCATAGTGCATGAGACACCGCACTAATACATGCATCATGTCCATCATAAGAGCAAACAAGGAATGACCATACATCCGGCTACATAAGAGATACCATATTCACATCCGGCTACATCCGGCTACATAAGAGATACCATATTCACATCCGGCTACATCCGGCTACATAAGAGATACCATATTCACATCCGGCTACATAAGAGATACCATATTCACATCATGTGATGTATGTGAAGAAGAATCCGTAGAGGACACTTGGTTTTTCCCGACTCTTTGGATTTTCCCTCTTTCTTCTCTTTTGCAAGCCTCTTTGGACATTCATTGATATAATGTCCAGATTTATGACAGTAAAATGACATTTCCCTTTCTTCTTCTTCTCAACTTCTTAGATAATGATGCATTCTCTCACTCTTGCTTGCATCACGCTGATCCCATCTTCTCTACTCTTGTGTCAATTGTGCAACAAGAGGCCCTGCAGGCAGCAACTACACCACCTCTCGGTGAAGTGGCTGGAGTGACATTCACTGGCCGCTCTTCCAAACCTGCCACATAATCCCATACATTTCTTGCAACAAGCACTTGCTTGACCAAGAATGACCACAAAGAGTAGTTGGTGCCATCCAACTTATCCTTAGGAATTACATTTAGTATCTCTAACACCCTTTTGAGCCATGTCAGGTCACAAACTGATACAGCAGATTGACTAACCCACAATACGAAATGCCTGCACAATTCAAAGCAACTTCTTCTACACCAAATTTGCCAAATCTAGGCTCTGCTCATATCCACAATATGTCATACATGTGCTTTTCACATATCATACATAACACCTGCAAGACTACACATAATAGGGTGAGGCACCAAAACCTATCTTCTGATCCGTTGAAAACCCCAGGACACCTAAAACACCTGGTTAGAATTCTCCCGGATGGCTGAGTGTGTATCTATAGCTCTCGGCACTAGAAACAGCCCGAAAAGTGCGCACGCACGTAGACGGGCGAAAACGCACTACAATCCGCTCTCTGATACCAATTGTTGAGGATCAAGGATGAGGAGGGAAGTGTACACAAAGTGGCAATATGCAGACAATGATAATTGTGCAGAGAATAGAAGAGCTTGAATTATCTGCAATGATAATACACACTAATATAAAGTGGCAGACCACTAGATGGGCGGGGGGAAAAAACCCGTAGGACAAAAAGTGCCCCCGCATAAGCTTATACACACTAACACTACATAGAGAGATACCTAATAGAGCAAACTATGTATTGGTGTCTCCCTTCAATGAAGCATACCTTGACTTAGGGATTCTTGAATGCAATAGAAGGTACATACATGGCTTCAAATGGAGACATACCAATACTCATGTGATAAGTGTTGTTATGGAAAACTTCAGCTAAGTGCGGCCATTTATCCCATGAAGCTTAGGTGTCATAACAATAGTGTGTCTAAAATAGATTTCAAGCCACTTGTTCACCCCCTCGGTTTGGCCATCCATTTGCAGATGATAGGCCGTACTTGGAGTGAGTGTAGTCCCCATGGAATCAAAAACACTCTTCCAAAAATGGCTCATGAACTTCACGTCCCTATCACTCACCACTTGCTTAGGCATTCCATGAACTTGACATCCCTCTATCATGCACCAACATGAGAGGGTAATGAAAGAAATGTCATCTATATATCTATTACATATTAACCATGGACAACCAAGGCATAAGGAGAGGAGAAATCCTGGATTTCTAAAAAATAAGATGAAAAAATCCCATCGATTTGACCCTTTTGTATTATGGCTTCCATTCGTATTGCGGCTTCCATTCTTGTGTTTTGCTTATTAATGTCTTTTACATACCGCAGCAATGCGCAAACTTAGTAGTGGCAACTAAACACGAGGGTTGCAATCTTTGCGGGACTTAACCCAACACCTTACGGCATGAGTTGACGACACCTGTGTGTCCGGGTTCCCAATGGCACTCGAGGTTGAGTACTAGTATATATATATATATATAAAGGTAAGGAAACCACACAAACCCGTATGTGGATCACTAACTTAGTTGTAATTGTGTTTCAAGAGTTTCCATAAATGGAATAATGGATCAACCCAATTTGTTTTAGACACGTAGCTTTGCGAGCATGCTTCACAGAATCGAATTTTTGACGGTCTTGCGACACGAGATAGTTTCCTTCCCATCATTCTCGCGGAGGCCTTACCTGTACACAGAGTTTTAACTTCAAAACACCATCAACAGCAGTTAATTAATCTTTGCTTTTAGAACTTAACCCATTTAGGCACGGAGTTTTTGATTTGATTCCTAAAACCCTTCGCTAATCTCTCTTTTTTTTCCCTCTTTTAACTAAAATGGGTTCCCTTATGGCAGGGTGGAACTCTCCTGTGCATAATTCTAACACAGGTAGTTTTTGGAGGAGTTATATTTTCATTACTCGTTTCTTGTTTGAGAAATTTGGTGTAAAAATATGCATCTTATTTGGGCTTCGCTTTTGGCAGCAGATCGATTTCGTCGGCAACGTTCGTTCACTAAGCATGAGATTGATTCTTTTTGGAAGTCTAAGCACGAGCAAGAAGATGAGCATTTCAAAGAAGCCATGGAGATTGCCAAGCAGCTCAAGTTGCAGAAGAACATGGTGTGCAAAGAGCAGCCTTACATAAATTTGGATCCAAATTCTTTCTCTTGTTTGCATTTACAACTGGATTTTGTTAATCTAATTGGCTCCATATATATGTAGTGTGTGTGTGTGTGTGTGTGTGTGTGTGTGTGTGTGTGTGTGTGTGTGTGTGTGTGTGTGTGTGCGCTCTTAATCAAGGTGGCTAGTTATTTGGATCCAATTTGAGCAAATTGCCTAACTGCATTGATGATAACTCCATTGATTCTGATGCCTCCTTATTTTGAACATTAGAGTTATATGATCAAACCTCACCTTAGAGAGAAGCATTAATTAATTAATGCCATTCAAAAACAACATTTTGGGTGCATATTAAAGCCTTTTTTGAGTGAGATTTTTGCATTGAGATTAAGTGCTTTTACTGCACACCACCTTTGACTAGCCCATGTTTTGCAGGAGGGGAGCAACATACATGAGTTAACGGATCGAGAAATCCTACAACAGGAAGTGGAGAAAAGCTTGGAGAAAATGACCAATTCCAAAGACTGGTATGACAAATTGACACTTTTCTTCCATAACATTGAAGAAAATACATGTGAATGTAATCTCTCTTTTGCTGGGCCAAAATGCAGGTGGACTAAAAGCACTTGGGCATTCTTGAATGACCCTCGGATGCGGACGGTGGAAGTGCCCGCCGCAAGATGCAATAAGAGTGTGAAGTTGTGAATATTATAGTGTGGGATTGAGATAACTTGCAGTTTTGGGTGTCCATGTCATTTGCAAGTGAGGGTTTGTGTTTGATGTGTACACAAATCTCTTGATTTGGGTTTAGGTTTTGAGCTACACAATGTAGGTAAATCCTTAATGTATGTATTGTATATACACTAATGGGGTGACAAGGCATCCTTTACACACAGCAAAATGCTGTCATGAAAAAGTGGAGACCCTCTTGTCAAAAGTGGAGTTTTGTGTTGATTGGACCAATGATGGGGCCTCCTGTGGCTGCTCAAGATTCCCTATTGATGGGCACTAGGTGACATCTTCATCAACCCGCGCCGAGAGCACCTGTGTGTCGGTGGGCCCGCTAAGTTTTGATTTTAAGTGTTCTGGATTAGGGAAGAACTTGGCAGCAGACCTGTGTGTGCCTTTTAACAAGTACTCTCCACCCCAGGGCATGTTTATTTACCTTGAGTGGAGAGTGTACATAAGGTCTGGTTTTGTAAAGACATTGTTAGCTCAAAGTTTTTAAAGACCTAGCAGGGTGGCTTTTTGTGTTTTTTTTTTTTTGGCTCTTTAACTGAACTACTTTAAAGCCAGCTTGTTGATTCTTCAAAAATTGTAATTTATAATTTGTAGTTCTCTGTTTCTCCTCTGTGCTCTAGCCATGGCTACCTTAGAGTCTACCCTTAGTTCTAACATGTTCTCATGGGCTCCTCTATGTGCCCTCTCGCATCCGCGGCGCTGTCACTATGCAGACGATTCGAGCCTTCGATCCCTCCCAACTTTCTTGGCACTGCATCCTTGCTCGTGTGCCGGCCCGTGACCTGTTCTATTGGCTCAGCCACGCTAAAATTGCAGGTGAGCTAGCTCTCATCTTGGAATAATGGCATAATCACTAGCATCCGTTTCAACCACAAATGGCTTTGCTCGGATCCACACAGGGGCTGTAGTGTGTCCTAGTGTTTTAATTCTTTAAAACACTTGTGCAACTTCTTAGTCTATTCCATAGGCTTGTACTTATTCTATTCCATAAGCTTGTACTTAATGTACTTGCTTTTTGCCTTTCTCTTCCCGATCTCAACATTATCCCAAATAAATTTCTTAAATAAGTTAATAAATCCAAGAATGGATTTAAGTTGAGTTACGGTCTTTAAGATTTGGTGACACTTTTTTGACTTAATAGTCAATTTAGATATCATTTCCAATAATAATGTATCCAAGATATAGAAGCTACTATGTAAAGAAGCCACACTTATTTTCTTTGAAAATAAGAAATTTATCCTAATAATCGCTAAGACAATTCTCAGGCGGCATGCTCCTTCAGAGTCTTACTATAAACCAATACGTCATCTAAAATGACTTATCACAAACTTTGAGATAGGGACAAAACCTATCTTGAAAAGTAGCTAGTGCATTCGTGAGTTACAAAGGGCAACTCTATGAACTCAACGTTCATATCTAGTTCTAAAACGAGTCTTATAGACATCATCTTCGAATATATATCTTGATTTGATGGTATTACATTCACATTAATCTTTGAGTCGTCGCTCTCCACAATGTCTATCAATGAGATCATCCATCCTCAGTAAAGGATATATATTTTTTAAATTGTCTACTTATTAAGACCCTTGTAATCTACACAATTCTTTTGGTGTCTTCTTTCTTGTCCACTAAGGGGTTTCTTAAACGTTGGCCATCGTACACCAGGTATAATCTCAATCTTATATATGGTAGTTGCCTTCGAAACATGCCCTCACACATGATCTCATGAAAGATTCCATCTTCGTGAGCATACTCCCAAGGTCAACACCCTTCATCCCTACCAAACTCGAATCAACTTACTCGATTACATGAGCATACTCCTAAGGTCAACACCCCAGAATAAATGGAGAATATATGGATGCTCATTTCTTCCCTAGCCAAAGTGGAATCCACAACTTTAGTTGTGGCACCCTGAGGTTTCAGCCACTTTTTACTCTTTTTATTGTTCACTACTTTCCTACTCGAATATGAATTAACATCATGATTAAATAGTACATCGCATTCGTAAAATTCTTAGTGTGTTCAAAATGATATGCATGGTCAATATTCAAGTTATAGTCCATAATATCCTCAAAGTGAGGCAAGAAACCTTTTACCGACACAGGTTGCACCACACCAAGTTCACAATGTATTGATGGTTACTCGACACCACTGGACTACAAAGCTTTTAGACAAATCAACATATATTTAGGTTCTCATGACTTTACCCAACACTTGAGTTAGGTTATGAGGACCATCATATTCAAACGATAGTTTTCACAATTTGTATTGCCAAGATGGATTCAATGATAGAAATAAATGAAATTAAAGTTCGAGATTGTATTTAAGTGAACTTAGTTGGCTTGCCACCACTTCCATCGCTAGTATTATCAAGCATAAACAAAATGGTCTAGTTTATGATGTTTAAAACACTCCTCCTTTTAGCCTAGGTCTCAGGTTGCAAAGCAGAATTTGATGAAGGTCTTATTAAGAGACCACTTCTTTGATTGCTTAGGAGGAGAGATTTGCATGCTAGGTCTCTAGGCTACTCTTTTTATTCTTTTTTGGTCCACTTCTCTTTAGAAAAACCAACGGTGTCCTTCCAGGTGGCCGCACCAGCCGCATCATAGATTCTTGCAAAGAGGATAGCATATTCATAGATTTTGATCATGTTATGCTTCATTTCATTTTGGTACTCTCGAGGTCTTCTACCCAACTAAACAATCTGAAGACGGTGGAAGTTTATAATTTCATCTAGCTCCTTCACAAATGTCTCTGAACGATTCCTTGAAGGCTGCCTAAGTTCTTGGAACATGTCATGTCATGTGCATCCTGCACTTGGATGCCATAAACAAGAACATAAGGTTGTAAGGCTAGACACCATGCATTTTGTGATCTTTATCCAAGATTCATCGGTGTATTACCAAGGGGTGGTTAGTGGTCATGCTGCTTGCCCATTTTGTACTCATTTGTAACCCTCTTGTATGATGTAATGTGGTGTGTTGTCCCAGGCACTTATTATGCCACTCGTCGATCTAGTCAATGTCAAATGTCTCTTACTACGTGTGAATCAATTTTAATGGTGTTGACAACACCATACTTTTGGAAGGAATGGTAGGCATTAAGGTCTTTATAGGCCATAGGGCACGGGCACCCCATTGGCCACATGGCTAGGTTGGTGCCCACAACCAAGGTAAAAGCCCACATTGGAAGGTAGGTACCCATGCGAAGAGCACTTGTATGCATTTTTCCAAACCACGACTCCCTCCATGAGCTAGTCATCCAATCCTACAGGGTTCGGCTTGTTGCCCTCTCCCCTATAAGAGGCACCTCAATCCTAGGCATCCCATCTCATTCTCTTGCACACGTAAGGTTGATACCACTGGCTAAAAGGCAGTCCTTAATCCTAAACACAGGCAATGGAAGGTCATCAATAGCCCCACATCAGCATTGAAGCAAAAATGTAGGGCTTTCAGCTTGAAGAAAAAATGCACATCATCAATCAATGGAAGTCATCTTCGTTATCTTTGGCAGCAACAGCAGCCTCTCCCCATCCAAAAGGGGGATGAATTGATCCTTTGATAAAAGGCCACCCCCTTCTCTTCTTTACATTCCAACCTTTCTCAATCTTAGAAAGATTGACTAAGGGATTAATTAAACTCTCTTTATTGTTTACTCTCTTGAATTTAGAAAATTGTGTAGATTAGAGTTTTATAAATCTAATTTGGGTTAATTTAAGTTAAATAAAGAATTAAAAAAGTTGAGAAATGGTCAGCCATAGAAAGGAGGTTATGGCAAAATTTTCTAGAATTTTATGAAAAAGAAAGTTTATTTTATGTTATTCCAAAACTTGAGTAATTCCCACCATTTCTGTATCTAAAAGAAATATTCTAATTACTCCATGTATGAAAGCACCTATGAATATGCATGGATATCACTGATATTAATTATTAAATTTGATTTCTATGCATAGAAAGCTGCATAAAGGAATTTTTTTATTACAAGTGTTATTCTTATTAAATCTGATTTCTATGCATAGAAAGATGCATAATGGAATTTTTTTATTATAAAAGTGTTATTCTTATTAAATTTAAAAAACTATGCATAGATACATAAAGAAAAAAAATTTATTACAAAAGTGTTATTCTTATTAAATCTGATTTCTATGCATAATGGAACTTTTTTATTATAAAAGTGTTATTCTTATTAAATCTGATTTCTATGCGTAGAAAGATGCATAATGGAATTTTTTTAATTATAAAAGTGTTATCCTTATTAAATCTGATTTCTATGCATAGAAAGATGCATAATGGAATTTTTTTATTATAAAAGTGTTATTCTTATTAAATTTGATTTTTATCCATAGAAAGATGCATAAAGGATTTTTTTTATTACAAAAAGTGTTACTCTTATTAAATTTGATTTTTATGCATAGAAAGAAGCATAATGGATTTTTTTAAATTATAAAAGCATTATTCTTATAAAAATTGATTATTATGCATAAATAGATGCATAAAAAAATTTATATCAAAATTAGAATTCTTTTAAATTTTATGTTTAAATTCTATGAGTATTTGATAAATGAATAATTAAATACTCTAAGAGAGAAATTTCTATCGTTTTATATTCACACGGATTGTTAAAAGAAAATTCAAAAAATCTATCGAGATCGAAATATTTAGATGAGCGATTGATTTATTTGTCATTGGAATTCGTAACTAATTTAGAAATCAGTTAAGTGAATATTCAAAGAAAGAAATTCAATAAAATAGTAACTGAATTTTCAAACCTTTTTGAGAAAGTTAGTTCATGAAAAATGTTATCCGACTCGAATCTTGAATCAGACTATGACCAATACCAAACTCTTTCGTCAGTTTCGAGGAAGAAGGTGTGACCAGTTTAGAAAAATACCCTCAAAACTCCCGCCAAATCTGAAACTAAGTTTGATGACCCTTCGAATTGATATATGGATCAAGGTTATAGAATTCGAGGAATTCTAGAATGAAATTCAGAATTCCGATCAAAAAGTTTTGGGGATACTGATTCAAGAAATAATCCTTGTATTCAAAAGAAAATCAAACTGAAAACTTGCATAGAAATAGATGTGATGAGATGTGATGTCATGGGAATCGGGATGTAAATAAATGATATGGGATGTGAATGGATGTGAATGTGTATGTGAAAATGGATGTGGGTGTGTATGTGAAAACGGATGTGGATGTGTATGTGAAGACGGATGTGGATGTGTATGTGCAGAATGGATGTGAATGTGTATGTGAAGAATGGATGTGGATGTGTATGTAATGAAAATGGATGTGAATGTGTGTGAAAATGGACGTGAATGTGTATGTGAAGAATGGATGTGAATGTGTATGTGAAGAATGGATGTAGATGAGTATGTGAAAGAATGGATGTGAATGTGTATGTGAAAATGGATGTGAATGTGTATGTGAAGAATGGATATGGATGTGTATGTGAAGAATGGATGTGAATGTGTATGTGAAGAATGGATGTGAAGTGATAGATATAAATGTATGGATAGATGTGGGTATTTGTACATGTGAACGATTGGATGGATGTGGATGAATGAGATGAGATGTGTATAAATGAGATATGATGTGATATAATGTGGATATAATGTATGTGATGGGATGTGGATAAAAGTGATGTGGATAGAAGTGATGTGATATAATGTGGATATAATGTATGTGATGGAATGAATGTGATGGATATGAATGAATGTGATGTGATGGATGTAAATGGATGTGATGTAAATGGATGTAAATGGATGTAAATGGATGTGATGTAAATGAATGTGATGGATATGAATGAATGTGATGTGATGGATGTAAATGGATGTGATGTAAATGGATGTAAATGGATGTGATGGATGTAAATGGATGTAAATGGATGTGATGTAAATGAATGTGATGGACATGAATAGATGTGATGTGATGTGAATCGGGATGTGAGTGAATGAGATGTGATGTAAATTGGGATAGATGTGAATGGATGATATGTGATGTGAATGAATATGATGTGATGAGAATGAATATGATATGTGATGTGAATGAATATGATGTGATGAGATGTGGATATGGGTAGATGCAAGTGGATGAGATCTGATGCAGATAAATGAGGAAAGATGTGATGAGATGGAAAAAGATGTGATGAGATGGAAAATGATGTGATGAAAATGGAAATACATATGAAATAAATGAGGATTGATGTGGAACAATGTGGAAAAGCGAGAGTTCGTTATAGAAACTGTATTTATGACCTGTTTTTAAATGAATGTTTTATGTTAAGAATGCTGGGGAAGCATTTTGACCGTCTTGTGAATGAGGTCACGGAGACCTAACTGATAAAGTTGAAACAGCTAACGGAGAGTCAACGGAGGACGTCTCGCATAGCAAGGTCGGCTGAGGTCTTGACCAGCCTCGGTTTGATTTAAATGGTGAGCTTCCGGTACGGTGGATGAGGGACTAAGGAAGCGACCTATGAGTGAAGCGCTAGGTGACTTGCGAAGGATCCTAGAGGGTGCTGACCATACGATGCTCAGGCTCTGGGTCGCCGAAGATATCCACACGTGTGTTGTGGAAGATATTGGAACAAGGAGTAAGAGTTGTTTTCTGAATTCGGGCATGGATCTGGTTGATTGACCTTGCTGGTCCTCAACGGATGAGTCCATGGCTCTTTTATATGGATCTGTTGTTGGTTGATCTTGCTGATCTTCAACGGGGATTCCATTTTGTTTTTTATAAGTGAGTATATTGCCGGGTACTATGAGCTAGGAACTATCGAAAAGGCCCCTGAGTGGACAGGTGGTGAATGTTCTGGTTGCCGATGATGCCATAGGTACACCGATGAAGGAAAAATTAAAAATTAGGATTCAACCAATTATTTCGGAGGATTATGATCAGTGATACTATAGTTTCATTAAATGATTGTTTTAAAGACAGTTGAATCTATGAAAAAGGCAATTTCATATTGGGTGTGTAAGTGGTGTGACTAGTTTTAAGTTTGCATGAATATCCAGCTAGGGGACCTAAGAACTCATTTATCTCCCTGGTACCCGGGACAAAACCTAACCAAATTCTTAAATGGATCCCATCACTATACAGTGGTTGGGCGGTTGGCTAACCCACGGGCCTGGATGAGGTTAGGCTGGATTGATGGATCCCTAAAATGAGATTCAATTCTGCTATGGTACGATAGATAAAGTAAATCTCGGATAAAAATTGTTCTATGGAAAAGAATCAATGGCTGTGCCTCTCAATGAGGAAAAAAACGCTGGTCTCTATGATCCAAGTGCAAGTCTTTTCCTTGATCTAACTATGGGACTTACGGGTTCGATGTGAGATCAGTTCTGTTAGTTAAGGCTCTTGACTACGTTAGAGTAAATTTATCCTGGAGGAATCGCTCGTGTTTTCTGGGCGAGGAAAGTTTTTCCGGGTCTGGTTTTGGAAGAATTGATGGATTAGTCTCTTGTCCGGATATCCGTGGGCGAGGCCCTGAGTAGTGAGGGACCCTGCCCCGTGCAAGAAGTGCTACTTCCGCTGCGCTAGCACCCCTGAATTCATTGCGTGGTGGGGACAGGGATCTTCTAGCTGGTATCAGAGCGAATTGGCTAAAGTGGATCAACCGAGAAGCCAAAAATGTCAAAAATTTATGAAGTATCATTAAAAAGTTGGAAATGTGATGAAATTCATACAAATTGATATTCAGACTGAAATTCATAAATTAGTAATTGGGTCTTCAGATGGAAGTACCGCAATTGCATGGAATCCCTGACTTGCTTGAGACCTAGACATGATGGTATTTACTTTAAAATTCCAAGGACCATGACTACCCGTATATACCGAGGGTATAACTGCAGCTCTTTACTGGCAGTATATATACGAGTAAATCTAAGACCTTGAAATTATAAGCAAAAATGCTATCCAGATGATGAATTCGAATGTGGTTGATATGATTTTAAAACTCTGGTTGAGAACTGATGAGTTGATTTGGATTCTGATTGAAAAATGATGATTCCTGAATTTTGGTTGAAAAGCGATCAGCTAAGCTAAACCACAATGAGGATGAATGGGACAAGTTCCTGCGATATTCGTAACTGGAATGACGATAATGACTTCAGCAAATCACTATGACATTAGTGGATTGTGCTGACAGATTACTATTGTTAACACTTGACCCAGTGGATCAAGCTAAGGGATGACAAATTAAAAATCTGTATGATTGAAATTCCCATGAAGGACTGTTCAGATGGAAATTTAGTCTAATGGACCATTATTGTGTTAAAGATATGAATGATATGATCTGATTGAATTGTTATCTGATGATGAGTTCTATATAAGGGATCTTTATCCTAGGATTCTGTTGGGTTGACCAGACTATAAGGAACCCCAGAATCAGTTGGATCTTGAGGGAAAGAGTTGTCCTCTAGTTTGTGAGATGAGGACATCTTGCGTTTTTTAAGTGGGGTAGGATGTAAGATTCCTCCCTCCAGCTTTTGAGGTGTGCAAGTGTAAGAACCTCCCCTTCTGATCTTATAATTATTTCCCTCTCTGAAATAAAAGATAGATCCTGTTTTTATCCTGTTTTGGCCTGGAGAGAGTAAATGTCTAAAGGGATGCAATTCAAAATTGAGATATTTTTTGATATAAAAATCCTCCTAGTGTCTAAAATGGTTTCCCCTGAAACAAAAATTCAAAAAGAACTTTCCAATGTGCAATTGGAATAAATTGAAAATAGGAATAAAGGACCTTAGCCTAAGGGTCCATATTTTCAGAAATTTTTGGATTATGGTCCAGTTAATGCTCCTATGGACCAATAAGATTAATCCAAATGTAGGGAGGAGATAAATTGAAGCATAAAAGAAAAACCCCCCAAAAATGAGTAAATGCTCACATAAAATGAAGAGTGGACTAAGGACCAAAGAAAGGAATTAAAAAACTAAATTTTGATACCTCAATGTGGAGATCTCCCCTCATGAAGCAAGCGCCTTTTTCTCATCATTACCCCCCAATTTATAATCAATAAAATGAGATATTTTCATCTCTCCTATTTCAAAACTAGATCCAAAAAGTAAGCTGAACTAAAAATGGTCAAAAATTGACCAAACTGATCTGGAAAATTCTAGAATCAGTTTTTTTGGTTAGAGGCTCACTTTTTCCTATAAATAGGAGCCTCCCCATTTGTAAAAGCTTAATGGTGTTTATGCACTATTACTCTGCTCCTGCTGCCCTTAGCCATCTACATTGAATTTTTTAATAATTCAATTGTTTTTGGCCTAATCCTCTCCAAACTGAATTGGTGGCCACTCTTGCTTCAAACAAGAGTAGAACCCTTAATCCCTCAAGCCAAAGGAGAGCTTACAAGCTTCATGTAAGCTAATTTTCTTACTTGTTTAATGAAAAATCTATGGTTTTCTTAATTTTTATGTTTTGCAATGTTTGAATTAAATTCAAATGCTATGCCTTTGATAAAAAGGCCACCCCCTTCTCTTCTTTACATTCCAACCTTTCTCAATCCTAGAAAGATTAACTAAGGGATTAATTAAACTCTTTTTATTATTTACTCTCTTGAATTTAGAAAATTGTGTAGATAAGAGTTCAGTAAATCTAATTTGGGAGTTAAAAAAAGAATGAAAAAAATGAGAAATGGTCAGCCATACAAAGGAGGTTATGGTAAAATTTTTCAAAATTTTATGAAAAAGAAAGTTTATTTTTATGTTATTCCAAAAGAGTAATTCCCACCATTTTTGCATCTAAAAGAAATATTCTAATTACTCCATGTACATATTCACCTATTAATATGCATGGATATCACTGATATTAATTATTAAATTTGATTTCTATGCATAGAAAGATGCATAAAGAAAATTTTTTTATTACAAAAGTGTTATTCTTATTAAATCTAATTTCTATGCATAGAAAGATGCATAATGGAATTTTTATTATTATAAAAGTGTTATTCTTATTAAATTTGATTTCTATGCATAGAAAGATGCATAAAGAAAATTTTTTAATTACAAAAGTGTTATTCTTATTAAATCTAATTTCTATGCATGGAAAGATGCATAATGGAATTTCTTATTATAAAAGTGTTATTCTTTTTAAATTTGATTTTTATTCATAGAAAGATGCATAATGGAATTTTTTTATTATAAAAGTGTTATTCTTATTAAAATTGATTTCTATGCATAGAAAGATGCATAAAGGAAATTTTTATTGCAAAAGTGTTATTCTTATTAAATTTGATTTCTATGCATAAAAAGATGCATGAAGGAAATTTTTTTATTACAAAAGTGTTATTCTTATTAAATCTGATTTCTATGCATAGAAAGATACATAATGGAATTTTTTAAATTATAAAAGTGTTATTCTTATTAAATTTAATTTCTATGCATAGAAAGATGAATGAAGAAAAAAAAATTATTACAAAAGTGTTATTCTTATTAAATCTAATTTCTATGCATAGAAAGATGCATAATGGAATTTTTTTATTATAAAAGTGTTATTCTTATTAAATCTGATTTCTATGCATAGAAAGATGCATCATGGAATTTTTTTTACTATTAAAGTGTTATTCTTATTAAATTTGATTTCTATGCATAGAAAGATGTATAAAGGAAATTTTTTAATTACAAAAGTGTTATTCTTATTAAATCTGATTTCTATGCATAGAAAGATGCATAAAGGATCTTTTTTATTACAAAAGTGTCATTCTTATTAAATCTGATTTCTATGCATAGAAAGATGCATAATGGAATTTTTCTATTACAAAAG
This sequence comes from Cibotium barometz, assembly GCF_041138505.1. NCBI lineage: Eukaryota > Viridiplantae > Streptophyta > Polypodiopsida > Cyatheales > Cibotiaceae > Cibotium > Cibotium barometz. The sequence continues at coordinate 27,147,325 of NC_141059.1, read as the reverse complement.
TGTTATTCTTATTACATTTGATTTTTATGCATAGAAAGATGCATAAAGGAATTTTTTTATTACAAAAGTGTTATTATTATTAAATTTGATTTTTATGCATAGAAAGATGCATAAAGGAATTAATTATAAAAGCATTATTCTTATAAAAATTGATTATTATGCATAAATAGATGCATAAAGAATTTTATATCAAAATTAGAGTTCTCTTAAATTCTATGTTTAAATTCTATGAGTATTTGATAAATGAATAATTAAATACTCTAAGAGAGAAATTTCTATCGTTTTATATTCACACGGATTGTAAAAAGAAAATTCAAGAAATCTATGGAGATCCAAAGATTCAGATAAATGATTAATTTATTCCTCATTGGAATTCGTAACTAATTTAGAAATCAGATAAGTGAATATTCAAAGAAAGAAATTCAATAAAATAGTAACTAAATTATCAAACTTTTTCGAGAAAGATAGTTCATGAAAAATGTTATCCGAATCAAACCTTGAATTAGACTATGACCAATACCAAACTCTTTCATCAGTTTCGAGGAAAGAAGGTGTGACTAGTTTAGAAAAATACCCTCAAAACTCTCGCCAAATCTGAAACTAAGTTTGACGACCCTTCGAATTGATTTGTGGATCAAGGTCATAGAATTCGAGGAATTCTAGTATGAAATTCAGAATTCCGATCAAGTTTTGGGGATATTGATTCAAGAAATACTACTTGTATTCAAAAGAAAATCAAACTAAAAACTTGCATAGAAATAGATGTGGAGATGTGATGTCATGGGAATCGGGATGTAATTGAATGACATGGGATGTGAATGGATGTGAATGTGTATGTGAAAATGGATGTGAATGTGTATGTGAAAAATGGATGTGGATGTGTATGTGAAGAATGGATGTGAAGAATGGATGTGGATGTGTATGTAATGAAAATGGATGTGAATGTGTATGTGAAGAATGGATGTGAATGTGTATGTGAAGAATGGATGTGGATGAGTATATGCAAGAATGGATGTGAATGTGTATGTGAAAATGGATGTGAATGTGTATGTGAAGGATGGATATGGATGTGTATGTGAATAATGGATGTGAATGTGTATGTGAAGAATGGATGTGAAGTGATAGATATAAATGTATGGATAGATGTGGGTAGTCGTACATGTGAACGATTGGATGGATGTGGATGAATGTGGATGGATGTGTATGAATGAGATATGATGCGGATAGAAGTGATGTGATATAATGTGGATAGAATGTATGTGATGGGATGAATGTGATGGATATGAATGAATGTGATGTGATGGATGTAAATGGATGTGATGTAAATGAATGTGATGGACGTGAATAGATGTGATGTGATGTGAATCCGGATGTGAGTGAATGAGATGTGATGTGAATCCGGATGTGAGTGAATGAGATGTGATGTAAATTGGGATAGATGTGAATGGATGATATGTGATGTGAATGAATATGATGTGATGAGATGTGGATATGGATAGATGCGAGTGGATGAGATCTGATGCGGATAAATGAGGAAAGATGTAATGAGATGGAAAATGATGTGATGAGAATGGGAATACATATGAAATAAATGAGGATTGATGTGGAACAATGTGGAAAGAAGAGAATTCGTCATAGAAACTGTATTTATGACGAGTTTTTAAATGACTGTTTTATGTTAAGAATGCTGGGGAAGAATTTTGACGGTCTTGTGAGAATGAGGTCGTGGAGACCTAACTGATAAAGTTGCAACAGCTGACTGAGAGTCAACGAAGGAGGTCTCACGTAGCAAGGTCGACTGAGGTCTTGACCAACCTCGGTTCGATTTAAATGGTGAGCTTCCGGTACGGTGGATGAGGGACTAAGGAAGCAGCCTATGAGTGAAGCACTAGGTGACCTACGAAGGATCCTAGAGAGTGCTGACCATACGATGCTCGGACTTTGGGTCGCCGAAGATATTCACACGTGTGTCGTGGAGATATTGGAACAAGGAGTAAGAGTTGTTTTCTGAATTGGGGCATGGATCTGGTTGATTGACCTTGCTGGTCCTTAACGGATGAGTCCATGGCTCTTTTATATGGATCTGTTGGTTGATCTTGCTGATCTTCAATGGAGATTCCATTTTGATTTTTATAAGTGAATATATTGTCGGGTACTATGAGCTAGGAACTATCAAAAAGGCCCTTGAGTGGACAGGTGGTTAGGTGTTCTGGTTGCCATTGATGCCATAGGTACACTGATGAAGGAAAAATTAGAAATTAGGATTCAACTGGATATTTTGGAGGATTATGATCAGTGATACTATAGTTTTATTAAATGATTATTTTAAAGACAGCTGAATCTGTGAAAAAGGCAATTTCATATTGGGTGTGTAAGTGGTGTGACTAGTTTTAAGTTTGCATGAATATCCGGCTAGGGGGCCTGGGAACTCTTTTCCATAGTACCCGGGACAAAACCTAACCAAATTCTTAAATGGATCCCATCAAACATACACCACGCTGTCACTTCTCACAGCCACATTTAGGGAGCAGATCTACCCCTACATACGGCACAGTCATTGTGCCAAGTGGTAGGATCGTCAGTTCCGAGCATGCCTAGCAGAGTTTCCTATTGGTGTGGTCGTCTCTGTGATTGATTTTGCAGAGAACTACACTTTCACACCTTTTCAGGAGATACAATCTGAGTATTACTTCTCAGAGCAGGTAATGGTTATATTTTGTAATATTTGTTTTATGTTTGAGCTACATTACTTAATTGATTTTTTGTGTCCTAAACGTATGTATTGCTTACCTCACCAGGTTGCTATTTTGGTCCACATTAGCTATCGACATGCAGAGGCTCATGTAGGCTCAGTTTGGTCCCCATCAGAGCATGTTTGGATTGGCAATTGGCGCCTAGTGCGAGTTTTTCAAGTCTCTTGGTGCTTAAGAGGCCATGGAAAATCCGGGCCTTCCCCATACCATCGTACCCAAACATGCTCCGATGGGGACCAAACTTTGCAAGCATGTGGGGGTGGGTCCCCCCCACATGCTTGCAAAGTTTGGTCCCCATCAGAGCATGTTTGGATTGGTAATTAGCGCCCAGTGCGGGTTTTTCAAGTCTCTTGGTGCTTAAGAGGCCATGGAAAATCCGTGCCTTCCCCATACCATCGTACCCAAACATGCTCCGATGGGGACCAAACTTTGCAAGAATGTGAGGGTGGGTCCTCCCCACATGCTTGCAAAGTTTGATCCCCATCAGAGCATGTTTCGATTGGCAATTGGCACCCAGTGCGGGTTTTTCAAGTCTCTTGGTTCCCCATACCATCGTACCCAAACATGCTCCGATGGGGACCAAACTTTGCAAGCATGTGGGGGTGGGTCCCCCCCACATGCTTGCAAAGTCTGGTCCCCATCAGAGCATGTTTGGATTGGCAATTGGCGCCCAGTGCGGGTTTTTCAAGTCTCTTGGTGCTTAAGAGGCCATGGAAAATCCGGGCCTTCCCCATACCATCGTACCCAAACATGCTCCGATGGGGACCAACCTTTGCAAGCATGTGGGGGGTGGGTCCCCCCCACATGCTTGCAAAGTTTGGTCCCCATCAGAGCATGTTTGGATTGGCAATTGGCGCCCAGTGCGGGTTTTTCAAGTCTCTTGGTGCTTAAGAGGCCATGGAAAATCCGGGCCTTCCCCATACCATCATACCCAAACATGCTCCGATGGGGACCAAACTTTGCAAGCATGTGGGGGTGGGTCCCCCCCACATGCTTGCAAAGTTTGGTCCCCATCAGAGCATGTTTGGATTGGCAATTGGCGCCCAGTGCGGGTTTTTCAAGTCTCTTGGTGCTTAAGAGGCCATGGAAAATCCGGGCCTTCCCCATACCATCGTACCCAAACATGCTCCGATGGGGACCAAACTTTGCAAGCATGTGGGGGTGGGTCCCCCCCACATGCTTGCAAAGTTTGGTCCCCATCAGAGCATGTTTGGATTGGCAATTAGCGCCCAGTGCGGGTTTTTTAAGTCTCTTGGTGCTTAAGAGGCCATGGAAAATCCGGGCCTTCCCCATACCATCGTACCCAAACATGCTCCGATGGGGACCAAACTTTGCAAGCATGTGGGGGTGGGTCCCCCCCACATGCTTGCAAAGTTTTGTCACAATCAGAGCATGTTTGGATTGGCAATTGGCGCCCAGTGCGGGTTTTTCAAGTCTCTTGGTGCTTAAGAGGCCATGGAAAATCCGGGCCTTCCCCATACCATCGTACCCAAACATGCTCCGATGGGGACCAAACTTTGCAAGCATGTGGGGGTGGGTCACTTTGCAAGCATGTGGGGGTGACCCACCCCCACATGCTTGCAAAGTTTGGTCCCCATCGGAGCATGTTTGGGTACGATGGTATGGGGAAGGCCCGGATTTTCCATGGCCTCTTAAGCACCAAGAGACTTGAAAAACCCGCACTGGGCGCCAATTGCCAATCCAAACATGCTCTGATGGGGACCAAACTTTGCAAGCATGTGAAGGGGACCCACCCCCACATGCTTGCAAAGTTTGGTCCCCATCGGAGCATGTTTGGGTACGATGGTATGGGGAAGGCCTGGATTTTCCATGGCCTCTTAAGCACCAAGAGACTTGAAAAACCCGCACTGGGTGCCAATTGCCAATCGAAACATGCTCTGATGGGGATCAAACTTTGCAAGCATGTGGGGAGGACCCACCCCCACATGCTTGCAAAGTTTGGTCCCCATCGGAGCATGTTTGGGTACGATGGTATGGGGAAGGCCCGGATTTTCCATGGCCTCTTAAGCACCAAGAGACTTGAAAAACCCGCACTGGGCGCCAATTGCCAATCCAAACATGCTCTGATGGGGACCAAACTTTGCAAGCGTGTGGGGGGGACCCACCCCCACATGCTTGCAAAGTTTGGTCCCCATCGGAGCATGTTTGGGTACGATGGTATGGGGAAGGCCCGGATTTTCCATGGCCTCTTAAGCACCAAGAGAGTTGAAAAACCCGCACTGGGCGCTAATTGCCAATCCAAACATGCTCTGATGGGGACCAAACTTTGCAAGCATGTGGGGGGGACCCACCCCCACATGCTTGCAAAGTTTGGTCCCCATCGGAGCATGTTTGGGTACGATGGTATGGGGAAGGCCCGGATTTTCCATGGCCTCTTAAGCACCAAGAGACTTGAAAAACCCGCACTGGGCGCCAATTGCCAATCCAAAAATGCTCTGATGGGGACCAAACTTTGCAAGCATGTGGGGGGGACCCACCCCCACATGCTTGCAAAGTTTGGTCCCCATCGGAGCATGTTTGGGTACGATGGTATGGGGAAGGCCCGGATTTTCCATGGCCTCTTAAGCACCAAGAGACTTGAAAAACCCGCACTGGGCGCCAATTACCAATCCAAACATGCTCTGATTATGACCAAACTTTGCAAGCATGTGGGGGTGACCCACCCCCACATGCCTGCAAAGTTTGGTCCGCATCGGAGCATGTTTGGATACGATGGTATGGGGAAGGCCCGGATTTTCCATGGCCTCTTAAGCACCAAGAGACTTGAAAAACCCGCACTGGGCGCCAATTGCCAATCCAAACATGCTCTGATTGTGACCAAACTTTGCAAGCATGTGGGGGGGACCCACCCCCACATGCTTGCAAAGTTTGGTCCCCATCGGAGCATGTTTGGGTACGATGGTATGGGGAAGGCCCGGATTTTCCATGGCCTCTTAAGCACCAAGAGACTTGAAAAACCCGCACTGGGCACCAATTACCAATCCAAACATGCTCTGATTGTGACCAAACTTTGCAAGCATGTGGGGGTGGGTCCCCTCCCCATGCTTGCAAAGTTTGGTCCCCATCAGAGCATGTTTGGGTACGATGGTATGGGGAAGGCCCGGATTTTCCATGGCCTCTTAAGCACCAAGAGACTTCAAAAACCCGCACTGGGCACCAATTTACCAATCCAAACATGTTCTGATTGTGACCAAACTTTGCAAGCATGTGGGGGTGGGTCCCCTCCCCATGCTTGCAAAGTGAGCATGTTTGGGTACGATGGCATGGAGATTTTCAACAAACAATATGATAGCCAAAGTGTTAAAAAATATAATAAAATCAAGAACATCAACTAAAATGTAATGATACTCAATAATGAGAAAACTCATAATGATATAAACATCAAATAAGTACATCAGAATGAAAATGAGCTACCCCAGCTAGTCTGAGGTTAGTCACTGCCCAAAAATCTAAGTACAATGTAAGTGAGCTAACCCAGCTAGTCTGAGTTTAGTCACTATCAACAGCAACCCAATCAAAATCGTCATCTCTAACTGCCGGTCAACGTGCGCGTCGAGGCTGCTGTGCACGTCGAGGAGGCTGTGCCGGCTGCGGGGGTCGTCGAATGTCTGCGGGGAGGTCTGCCTCAAAGGAAGGATCGTGAGCTGGTGCCGGTGTACTCGGGAGCTCACGAGTCCCAAAAGCTGCTATGGCCCTCTCTCTCTCTACGTCATGCTAATGCAAGACGCCTCTGTCTGTAAACCCAAAATCTATAATCTGCAATGGTGCGTGTCTGCCACTCTGCTCGTGTAAGCTCCTCTGCTGTAAGGACACGCTGCTCATGAGAAGCAGCACTGCTGCTAGCACCATCACCCGCTGTGCCACTAGGGCCAGCACCACCCATGCGCTCATATGCTGTCACCTGGCTCTCATGTAGGACTCTCTGAACTCATGTGAGCTCCACTCTATCTCAGGAGGCACCTCAGGCTCCTGGGCTCTATCGTCGAAGGCGTCGAGTCCCAAGTCCATAGCTGATGTAAAGTCGACAGGCCTGCCAGTCCTGGCATCTACTCGTACAAGGCCTGGGTGAAGATCATCAATGCCCAATACCTTGTACGTCGCTAAGTCGACGCGTGCACGGCAGGATGGGCATGCTGAGAACCGGACGAGCTCCTGGGGGTGATGCAAGACAAGTGGAAAATATGTCCACATCCTAGGGCATATCCTCCTGTACTATCAATGTCCTCGATACATAAACAACAGCACGCATCACGTAGGAAGGGTGGTGCATCCTGCAGGAGAGGTCGTCGAAAAACCTCTGACAGGCCGTGGATATAACGGTAGGTAAGGCACTGTCACGTCCGATGATCTACGATACTCTCGAACATGCAGCATCAGCTGCTCTGCCCTGTGCTGGGCAATCTGCTCCATAATTTGATGATGCTGTGCCTCAGCTCTGGAGCTCTCTACCTCGGTCCGAGCCTACGCAAAAAAGTAAAGCATTAAAATATTTGATTAGTCTCTCATTAGGTATTACTTAAAGAAATTTGTAACTTAGGACCTTAATTATAACTCTTTAACGTGCAAGAGAAACCTACCTGCTGGATGTCGGACTCTCTCAGATGCTGTGCCTCTGCAGTAGCTGCCTCTGCCATCTGTAATGCAGCTCGGAGGCGGTCTATCTCCGCTCTCGCCTCTACCAACTCCTGAGTGAGCCTCTGAGTGGTAGGTGTGGGAACCTGCGTGACACAATCAACCATGCTGCTCATGTAAAAATATAGAAAAGTACATATAAACATGAAGATAAATGACCAAAAAAACTTAAGACGTAATATATATGTAAATACCTCCGTCGGTATAGATCGTGAGAATAGGCGCACCACGTGCTGGATGCTCTCCGTGGTACTCCGTACGTCAATGCCGACCTGCGTGCCAAGAGCCTCTACTGTCGTCGACAATGGCACAAATGAAGGATCTGTGGTAGGTGCTACACGAAGGGCTGGTGGAGGCCGCCTACCCTGGTCCTGGAGATGGCCTCGGCCAGCACCACCACCCGGACGATGGCTGGTGTAATCGACCTCCTCCCCTAAGACAAACTCCGCATATAACTGCTTTGCGAAGTATATGGGAATCTGGCGGTTGTTCGGCATCCTCCCATATGCGGCAACATATCGACTATAGATATGTGCCGCCATACGAGGATGCGAACACCGCGAAATAGTGAGGGGCTTGCCCGCCCCGAGCCTCATCCCACGACTATCGAGGAAAAGATCTAGGAAAGCCCCATCCCTAATAGGAGCAAGATCACAGACCTGACGATATGTCAGGCCATGTGACACAGGAGCAGCGCGATGGTGGGCTATCCACTCATCTACATAAACAATATCGTGAAGGCTACGAAAGGGACGCAAGCATCGCCTCCAAGTCTGCCACGATATGTAATGTAGACGGAGTGTCTCTAGCACTCCTACGGATAACTCGCGGTCTATCTCCGCGATGAGGTCCGCAATAGATGAGCGGCCCTCCTCGTGGCCCTCCTCGTGGCCCTCCATGCTAAAACCTAAGCCAAATGTGAAGGGTCTAATGTGAAGGGTTTAATGCTTAGTGCTAAGTAGCACTAATAAAGCTAAAAATAAAGCTAATGGGCTCACTAATACTAATCCAAATCAAGAGAGCAAGAGAGTGAAAACGACTTGTGAAAATGAGGCAAAAAAAAAGTTTTCCGGTTTTATAACCTCGATCGAGGTTCGGAAACATCATGCAATTTAGGGTTTGCAAGATTAACGCTCTGGATATTAGGGTTAGTGCAACATACGGCCAAGATACACACCTAATTCTAGGGTTGGGGAAGGATCGACGGCTGAGATTTGATATTACTATCTCGTTCGAGGTAAATGGACGGCCACGATTTAAAGGCATTACCACGACAAGGTATCTCAACGGTCAAGATTCATTATATACCTCGATCGAGATATTTAAACGGCCGAGATCGCATCTTCCAGCGTACGTGAATGGACGGTATAGATTGCGTTTCCGTATCTCGATCGAGATAATTGGACGGTGGATATTGCATCTACGTATCTCGATCGCGATATTTGGACGGTGCAGATTGAATCTCTGTATCTCGATCGAGATATTTGGACGGCTGAGATTTGAACTCAGTATCTCGATCGAGATATGGGGACGGTGGAGATTGTATCCGATTACCTCGAACAATGAATGGTCGCGATTGGATGTAAATTTCTCGTTCGAGATACGTGGACGATGGAGATGTGCTAGTCAAATATGCCTACGGGGATACAGCGTGGCCCTGATGTGGATCCGAGTGGCATAGATATCTCGATCGAGATATTGTGGTGGCGGTGACATGTATTGGTGACATGGATGACGCCTGGAAACCCGGACCTGCTAGCGTGGCATTAGTTGGCATCTCGATCGAGATATGTCGATTTAGGCTCGGGAGGCACGTGTCGTCCTTTGATTCAATACTTTGTTGTTATGTTGAAAATGAAATTGGCTTAAAAATTCAAACTCTCCATTCCGATAGGGGGGAATACATGTCTAATATGTTTAAAGATTTTTTGGCACAAAAAGACACTAAGTATCAGTTTACAAATCCTTATAAACCACAACAAAATGGTGTTACTAAGAGGCATGCTGAGATCTAGCTTAAGGCTAGATCTATTAGCCCTCACCCCTTTGCAGAGTAGCAGGAGTAATTGTGCCAGGACGGGGATCCTCACTACTAACATGACCCCATAAGCCCTTTGCAACAAGGACATTTTTTACCATAAAATTCCATAGGGATTAATTCGACCCATTTAATTTATCCTCCTAAAAAGAATACCAAATAAATCATTTGTAGAGTTATTGGCCATACCTGATTGGTGGTGAATTGGAGAGTGAAAGATGTGAAAAGAAAGCTCAATCTAAAGTCAACAAGTGCTAATGAACAATCTAAAAAATGTTAAAAATTAGTAGTAGAATTAGGCGGTCTTGACAAGTAGAATCGGCCGATCATAGAGAGTAGAATCATCAAGCACAAAGTAGAATCGGTCAGTCTGTTGAATTGAACGATCCCAAAAAGTTAAATTGGACGATCTGTGAAAGTTGAATTAGACGATATCTCACAAAAAGTGGAATAACTGCAATTGAATCATTGGAATGATCTGACTTTTGGAATCGAGTGATCAGATAGTGTTGAATTATCAAAAAGTGGAATCGATCAATCGAGGAAACTGAAGATTTAAGAGTTGAATGGACCAATTGTAAACCTAACAAGAAATGATCACAGAATTGAGCGATTGTACACAAAAATGATCTCAGATAAAAATGATCACATAATCAAAATGATTGTAGATGAAAACAATTCCAAACCTATCCCATGTTTCAAATATAGGTGAGGTGGGGACTCGTGATTTTGACATCTATGGAGACGGATCATTGAGATGAATCATTTATAGTTTTTGAATAACCCAGGTATCCAAGTAGAAGCGACTATAATGTTGATGATTGCAGTACTGGAGATTACCACCTACAAAATGAATGGAGGAGAAACAACTACAAAGTGTTGAATCACCTGTAAGTGGTTGGAGAGAGTCGCACGAGTTGAATACCAAAAACCATCAGCAGAGTAAACCACTATAAGAGAAGAGAGCTTTGGAAGCTTGAAAAACACCAAAGCTTGAAGAGCTATAAACCACGTGATGGAAACCAAAGCTATGGAAGCTTGTACTAAGTGTAGAGAAGACCAAAAAACAAGTTATAGAAAGCATTATTCTAATACCATTGTTAGCTCATGCACATAATGGAGGGCTAGACTCACATACACACAATGCTCAAAGACAAGAACACAAGGGTGTAGAGAGTGTGAGAGAGATTAGAACGATCAAAGGATAGAGGTGAAGCTCTTTATAAGTACAAAGATGAAAGTACAAAATGAGCACGAACCCTAAATTGTAAATGAGGTTGCTTATATACTAGCTAACCCTAAGGTGCTCGTTTACACCTGGATGACCATGGGGAAAAACCCATTGGGACAAAAGTGCCCAAGGCATAAGTACATGGCCTCATAGTGTACTAAAGTTTTTTATTTCCTTAATTTAACACTAACTTTTACTTTTTTACTTTTAAAACAAGGAGAGAGAGAGAGAGAGAGAGAGAGAGAGAGAGAGAGAGAGAGAGAGAGAGATTGATTTTAGACTAAGGTACTAGACTTTAAATTTTCATGGGGAAGAAAGGAGGCGAGAGAACCATCATATTTGCTTCAAAGAAGCAAAAATATGCTAAAATGTATTTATATTTTACTGCCATTTTTTCCATGATGTTCTTTCAAGTTTTTCTCACTTATACTTATTATTCTTGCTAAAAGCTTAAAATGCCTATTATTCTTGCTCTCAACAAAGCTTAAAATACCTATTATTCTTTCTCAACAAAGCTTAAAATATCTATTATTCTTGTTAAAGCTTCCTTCTACAAAAGCACGCCAAAATTAAAGGGAATGTGCATCATCTAACTTTATGTATATTCATGTTTTAATTATCATGTTGTGTTGTTACTTTAAAAAATAATAACAAAAAACCACTTAAACACATGTTGTTCCATTTACAAATTGAACACTATGTTACTAGCACATTATGGAATGTTATCAAACCACATAACTTTTATAAATAAGTAAAATTTTATCAAATCCATATCTAACTTGTTAATATTATTAGAAGTATTAGGTTATGATGTCCATGTTTGTTAAAGGCATGCTATTGTCATGTCCGTTTAGAGGCACTAATTTCATAAGTTGTCAATACACATCACAAAGGACATGTGAATGTCCTTGAGCATCATTGGCATTATCACTCGCACCATAGAAGCCATAATTTTAGTAGCGCTAATGACATTACAGAGGTAGGTGTTTGGAGGGTTGGTTGCAAAGTGTTTGAATATGCCCTTGTTAAAGCCAATACGACATTCTTGATAAGTTGGTCACTTGTTATGCCAATAAGACATTCCTAAGAAGCTGGTCACTTGTTTAGGGCCTAAAACTAAGGGCCAACGGTGTAGAAGTGACAAAATGATGCAAGTGTGTTGTGTTTTTTTCTAGAGATCCCTTTCAATATGTCAAGTGACCATGATCTATCAAGTGAACATGATCTGAAAAGAGGGAAAGGTGGGAGAAAGTATGAAATTGTGGGTCATCTTATTATTGAGTTGAAGGGAAGCTTTTCTCTCCCAAGGCACAAAAGGGAAGGGCTATAGGGAATGGTGCTTTGTTTCACATTAAGGTAGGGTGGTCGGAGTGGCAAACAACCACTAGGTGGAAAAATGAGTGAGTACGTGAAATGCTTTTGCGAGTGTGTGTGATTCTTGGTGGAATCTTCTCCGTAGAGTGGGTGTACTTCCGACACTTGTGGTGGTGGTTCACTCAACTCAACTTAACCGGATATCAGCAAGGAGAGTCTATTAGACCCCTGTCTCTCCCACGTGGATCCTTTCAGACACTCGTCCGTTGTGGCAGCTTTTGCTTTGCATCGCCAAAAGAGAGTTAATCAATCATTCACATATTTTATCCCCATGCAAATACCCCCACCCTTTATAATCCTTGTGTAGATTTTGTGTCTGATACGATTTCGATGCTTTTAGTTTTTCTAATGCCCATCCCAGCTAGTGGGTGGTGCTTTATTTTGATATCCTGAATTATGTTAATTCGATTTCACCACGTTTTCTTTGTACGAGCTCAATGACAAATATAATTTATACGTTTTTTCCCCTTTTTTCCTGAGAGTTGTATTTCTGTAAAGAGGGGAAAGGTGTCAAGATGCTGCATGCACGTTACCCTTTTCTCGTGAAATGCTACCTTTTAGAAAGGTTCGATCAAAGGTGTAAAAAACAGCATGACCAAGATACAATTCCCACCCCTCAACTATTAAGGTTTGGACCATAATGCTCTTTCTAGATAGTTAGTCGACAAGCCAAAATCTCCCTCACATTACTACCTTAGATAATAAACATTTCAGCACTAGATTGCCTTCATCCAAGCTTACCTTATAGATAAATGGATACAATTATCCTTAATTATATTATTACTATGCTCTAATTCTACGTTATATTACCAATATTATCTGTTGCTTCAGCACTAGACTGCCTTCATCATCCAAGTCTATATTGTAGAGGAATGCATGCAGTTATGCCTAACTATGTTTTTAAGATGATCTTCTATGTTGTATTCTACTGCATAGTTTGTAATATTGATACTAATTATATTAATATAGCGGCCGTTGCTGCTAGTAGTGATCAACCAGCAGTTGCTGCAGCTGATTCCATCACAGCATCCATCACAAGAAAGCTAGCCTTCCCTGATTTCAAAGATGACGAGAAAACAGGCGCCATCACACTCTTGGGCAGTGCCGCCATCGATAAAACGTCCGGCATGATCAACATCCCCGCATCCAATCCAAACGGCACAAATTCTCCGGCAGATTTGGCAAAGACGGCCGGCAGAGCCCTCTACAGTTTCCCGTTCCGGATGATGGATCCGGCAACCAACACTACATCGTCCTTCCATACCACGTTCAGTTTCCGAATGAGGAAAGTGTCGGCGGTCGGGCTGGCCTCAGACGATAATTCGACGTCCGACAGCGGGCTCACGTTTCTGGTGGTGCCGGACGAGGTGACGGTGGGTCGCAACGGCGGCTGGCTGGGCATGATGAACGACGCCTGCGACGAAACGTACAAGCCGTTCGCTGTCGAGTTCGACACATTCAAGAACGAAGAGTTTCAGGATCCTAATGATCACCATGTCGGCATCAACTGTGGAAGCATTGTCTCTCGCCGGACGGCCGACGTCGCCTCTGCCGGAATTTCCCTCCGTGACGGATCCCCCACCCGCGCGTGGGTCAGCTACGACAGCGGCAAGCATGTCGTCGACGTCCGTCTCGCGAAAGACGGCGACGAGAAGCCCCTCCAACCCCTTATTTCCGTCCCGCTGGATCTGTCGGAGATCTTCAAAGAATACATGTTTGTGGGCTTCTCGGGAGGCACCGCCGGCGGATCTTCGGCACAAATCCACAGCATTCTGTCGTGGCATTTCTCTTCCGACAGCACGGGCATCCTACGGTTTCCCAAAGAGGAAACCTGCGTGAAGAGGCTTCTTCCGACAGTGAGCCCCAGAAAGAGCAAGGCACCGAGTGCTTTTATAATCTTCTGCTTAGTTATTCTGATCATAGCATTAGCAGTAATTAATCTTGCTTGTGTTCCGTGGAAGACGAAGGAGGATGAGATTCCCACAGCAGTTAAGATGATGAGGTTAGCCAAAGAGAAGCCAAGGCCAATGCATAAACCTAGGAAATTTTCTCTCTTTGAGATTTTGGAAGCAACAAGGCTATTCAATGAAGGGGAGATCTTAGGCTATGGCAATAATGGCATCTTTTATAAGGGCCTGTTAGGGGATTCATCTCAAGTAGCTATAAAACGTTACTCTTCAAGCTACCTTCAACAAGTCATTAGCTCTGATAAGAGAAAGATTGACAAAGAGATTAGCAAATTCTCTCGTTTACACCACCCTAATTTGGTGCCTTTGAGAGGATGGTGCTTAGATAAGGGTGAAATACTTCTTGTATATGAGTACATGGCTAATGGAAGCTTAGATCAATGGCTTTTCTCACAAGATTCATCAGTTTTTCCATGGATCAGAAGGTACAAAATTGTTAAAGAACTAGCTGGTGCTCTAGCCTTCCTCCATTCAAGCTTTGAAAAGCCAGTGGTGCACAAGAATGTGAAATTAAGCAATGTCCTGTTGGACATAACCTTCAGGGCCAAGCTAGGGGACTTTGGCCTCTCTAAAAAGGTTAGATATGGCAATCACATTAAGAGTAATACTAATATTGCAAAGATGGTGAGCAATGGTGGGTCTCCAAGCAAGACAACATTGATGAGATGTTTGCCACCTGATGAGAGGCAAACAAATGAGGTTAGGATAACAAAGGAAATGGATGTTTATTGCTATGGGGTGATGTTATTTGAGATAGTGTGTGGCAAGATGGAGGGTGAAGATGGTGAAGAAGAGGATTTGGTGGAATGGGTGTGGGGTTTGCAAGAGCAAGGGAAGCTGGTGGAGGCTATTGATGAAAATTTAAGGGTAGGGGCAAGCCGTTATCACACTTGGGAAGAAGAAGCAGCTGGTGTGCTCACTATTGGCTTACTGTGCACGCTTGATGATCCCCCTCAAAGGCCTTCTATGACCATGGTGGCCAAATACTTGCATGGAGAATCCCCTTTGCCGAAGGTGCCTCCAAGGAAGAAAAGCTTTGTTCTCTGCCCTGATCAACACAGCCCGGGTTATGAAAACTTCTCTCCACCTTACAAGGCTTTCAATCTATGCAATCCTTTAGAGATCTACTGCTTAAGTAGCAGCAATAATAATGCAACTCTTCAGGTCCACCAGGAAGAAAAACTAGAGGAGAAGAGCCTCAATCTCAACGACAAAGAGTAGCGCAGTGCTGCGCTTCTTCATGATGGGAGCTGACGGCCACAACCCATATGGAAAGATTTGGCGCACTTAATGCCTTAACTATCATTTGCATTGAATCTTCCAAGGCCTTCAGAATAATTACATTGATCAGGACCACCACTGTTGTAATACTGCCCATTATTTATGACATATGCAAGTTTGATCGTTTTTGCAACAAGTAGGAGACCACGGGAAAACAAAAGATATTTAGCGTCAAGAAATTTTAAAGGGTGGAAGTTCCTTTCATCCACCATATCAATAGAGCTCCAAATTGTGGCTTGTGTTGCAGATTTTTTTTTATTTTTTATTTTAATGGCAGTAGAGAGGGTGATTATGGCTGTGAACGTTGTCATGGCTTTCTAAGAGAGTCACACCCCCCCCCCCCCCCTCTCCAACACAAACTCCTACCTCCATAAAATTCTACACAGTTTGGATATTCCCTAGTACACTTCACACACTTTGCTTCCTTTGAGCAAAGTGTCCATCCACTCATACATAAGGGAAAATTTGGGCTCATTTTTTTGGGCCCTCTAAGGGATTTTTTGCCATCTTTGTCTTGAAAATGGGAGCCGCGGAGTGAACATTTCTTACCTTATGTTAAAACCCCATCATGTTATATATCAATGAAAAGATCTTGAAGAGTAGATTCTACATATGCAACCTCTGAAAAAAATAGAGTTGATTTACAAAAAAAAAATTACCATGGCCCCATTTTTTATGATGTGGCATTCCTTAGAGGGCCCAAAAATGAGCCCAAATTTTCCCTAATGGTATGGAGATTATGGAGCATTTTACTACCTCTTGTTTTTTAGGGTTGTGAAAGATGATTAGGAAAGAGTTTCCAATAAAACCAACTTCAAAAAGATGATTAGGAAAGAGTACATCCAATAAAACCAACTTGAAATGCTCCACCATGATGCTTTAATCAAAGTATACAATTTTATGTGGAACTCGAGTCTCCTGAATTGTCCAAAAAGAAGTCTTGAAAAGCATGGTGGCTTATGGCCCTTAGACAAACATATTTCAAACCTTTTGGTTGCAAACAAGATGCTAATTATGTTGATTTTTAAATGTGAGTAAAGATGGTGTTTGGTTGAACATTGTAATTTCTTTTTAAATGTGAGTAAAGATAGTGCTTGGTTGTATATTGTACATAATTTCTTAGATAATAGCACACCCATGTAATGGAAGGGGTGTTTGTTTCCATGGAGTAATATACATTTGCAAGTTAGATGCATAAGGATTTCTTTACTTGAAAGGGGGTATGCAAAATAGAACTTGAGCTCAAGGTTGCATTTATGTTTTCATGGCCTCAAAGAAAAGTAAGAAAATCCATATGTTAATTGGTCCAAAAGGGGATGGAATTATTGACTTCAAGTGTATACAATATATTAGACTTCTTTTGTTGTGGACCACTCGAAGCATAAGGGATGTTCAATAGAAAAATGAAAAATAAGGGGAGTGTTCAAATTTAAAAAGTAAAAATTAAATCACAAATTTGATCCATAAAGGAATTTCAATTAGCTTCAAAAAATACAAAGGGGGCTATTTCCAAAATCTAAAAATTTTTACATTAAGGGATAATACTCTTTCACAACACATGATGCATGTATTAAAAACCTCAAGGAATACCTTCATTTATTTTTAGAGACTAATTGTCACCAAGACAGTACTAGTAATTAGATTATCACGAGAAATACTATACATACTATGAATCCTTTTACTACAAAAGTATGAAGGCATAGCCATGCAATGTTAATGTGCAATAGTGAGAGAAAGTAGTGAGGGAGTGTGCAAGCAATGATAGTGGAGGCACCAATTGTGATGTGGCTATTTGCACAGCTATAGGCATAGATATATAGCCACATTGGTAGTTGTGTATATAGCCATGTATGTACCCACATTCTGGGGTAAGTGTAGTACTCTCAAATAAAATTTCTCTAAATGCTAGAAGAAGGAGACTTTTAGCACGCAAGAAGATGATATTTGAATGAATAAGGTTCCCGAGAGAGAGTTCTACTTGTTTAACAATACAGGCAGCTAACAAACGCTTCACCTTCATTATGATGAGGCAAAGGAAGAACCAAGAGGCTCACTTAATGCTAACTACCTTGAAGATGATTGTGCTTTATAGACAAAAGAGAGCTACCCTCTTATAGTCATCCCTTTGTCCTAAACTAGTTGCAAACATAACTAGGGTCTAGCACATGGCATCATAAGTGGCATTGTAAACCTAACTAGAGTAAGACCTCTACAGGCACCAGCATGGTCATCGGATCCATCCTTGTAAACATTAACTAGGACTAGCATTGTCATCAACTTTAGTCATGGTTATTTTGTTGAGGGAGAGTGCTAGATTTAATACACCAAAATATCCTAGGTGACATTAGGGGACAAGGAGGCAAGGTTCAAAACTATTTTATCCATGTAAATGCACTAGTAGATGAGTGAAATGTTAAATCCCTATGTTATGGAGAGGTGGAGAGATTCCAAGGTTTATGGAGGAGGTTTAGGAAAAGATGTAGGAGATGCTTCCTCAAATCATGCTTATGTGTTCTCTTGATGAATCGATGTACAATTGAAGCCTATTTAAGAGACAAACCAATTAATACAAGGTGTGCATGATTATACTAATCATTCTTGTTATTAAGTTAATCCATGTTTTAATCTCTCTAGCTTAAACGCATCATTATGCTCAATCACGTTGCTCCTTGATCACTATGAGCCTCCATGATGCTATCATAAGGTTCCCAAGAGAGAGCTCTACTTGTTTAATAATACATGTAGCTAACAATCACTTCACCTTCATTATCTAAGGAGAAAACGAATAATTTTTTAAGGGTGAGTGTGGCCCAATATCAACCCCATCTTAAATTAAATACATACATGCTAATTGGTCTATATCAAGATTCATATACCCACCCATTACAAGAATAACAAAAAGATCTTACCCACTACTGCATACATGCTAATTGGTCTATATCAAGATTCATATACCCACCCATCACAAGAATAACAAAAAGATCTTACCCACTACTGCATACATGCTAATTGGTCTATATCAAGATTCATATCTCCACCCATCACAAGATCAACAAAAAGATCTAGTGGGCTCCACATCATCATCATTAGTATGTACAGATTCGATTATATCATCCTCATCTTGGATAGGGACATCATTAGCATGTTCGGATTTGATTATATCATCCTCATCTTGGATAGGAACACCTTCATTTGATTGGTTGCTCACACTCGACATCTTTCTCATCTTCAACTCCCACCTCCATACATTCATTTTCAACTCCCACCTCATCCATGAGTGTCATGGGACCCTTTTTGTACTTCTTGAAGAAATAATTTTAAAACTCACAAAATACATCAAAAATTGAAACAAAGACTTGAATTAAAATTGAAATCAAATAACATAGCATAACATAAGGCAAGGGAAATAGAATAACATCACCACCAAGATAATATTGGGTGTAATCTCCCCCCATGTCGTGTAGCTCCACTTCCACAACATGAGTATTTAAAGAATTTTATTCATAAAAATAGCCCAAGGAGCTAAGAATAGATGAGCGTACAAATTGGGCTTGCTTTTCCCACTTTAATTGGGGTATTGCTTTACATATCTTTTACCATATGAAGTCTCCTAATGTTTGTACGTATAAAAACCTTTGCCCAAACATAATTGCTAATGGGCCTTGTTACATAAAATAACTTTGTGCACATTTGCACACATATTAATCTTGTGCTCACTTGCACATTCCATTAAGTTGAATCCTGCACAAATTAAATTAAATATATTTTTGTATGATTATTAATTGTATATACTTGTAATAGTCCTCCCATTTGAGGAAGCAACGGTCCTCAGTTGTGTAAGAAAAATGTCGAGAGAACAAGATTATTGATGTCATAACCTGCAAGGTAAACTCAAAGGTCTGAATATGGCTCAGAGGCACAAAGGCATGGCTCAGAGGTTCTTATGGACATGGAATACCAACAATAATCTCGTGCGACAACTAAATTGGTGATCACCACATTGATCATCAAATCAAAAATAATATGCACAAAAAGTTTAATACATAATTCACACAATAAAAATGATCATCATCTTCACACCACTGCTCAATCCACCAGCCATACGACACCTCAATCGATATCCTCGTATAGTGTGACACCTCAATCGGTACCCTCGCACATCTCATGCAGTGAGACACCTCAATCGGTACCCTCGCACTTCTCGTTGCTATACTCAGATGCTATCCACGTTAGTTAAACAATTAATTGAACACATCAATTAATCCCAACATCGTCTTGAGATATAGACAACCCATAAATATTCAAATAACATCCACACACCTGTTTGCCAAGCATAAGTACCCCGGGAATCACCCCTCCATATATGAACAAACTGAAACAAATAGTGGAGGCCCAAAAGCATACCATATACGAGCGTCCCCGATATACATTTGTATAAATGCATAAAAGGATGGCTTCATGATTGGTGTGAAAGACTAGATCTACACAAAATGCATGTGCAATGAACCAATCAAATGAATGTATAAGACGAGTCTAAGTGGACTTGAACTAATCTTAATGTTGAATCTATGGTTTATTAATTAGTTTCTTAGGTTGAAAAAATATTATAGAAATAGTTATGAAAAAGTTTTATAAAAGGAAGTGAATATATACATACCTCCATCGTTGGTGTCATTGAAATTATCTATCAAAAGAATTTTAACATTCAAAGAGATGTGAGTTGTTATTACTTCTATGGATATGGTATATATAAAGTTATTAGATAGAATCTCATGAGAAACTTAGCATCATAAGAATAAAAGTTATATTGGTTATGGATATAAGGATAGGAAATACTAACCTTGAGTTGGAAGGTTATTTGAGAGGATGTGAGATTATAAATGAAGAATGGATAAAATTGATTTTTTTAACAAAAATTTAACCAAAAATTAAATACGAATGATTAGTAACAATTTTAACAATTTTGATTAAGTAAACAAGTCTAAATGATGAAAGATTAATTTACATTTGAAATTGGAATAGACTTGAATAATAAACATGAAACTAAAGCGTAAGAGAGTCGTACCTTTTATATATATCCGATTGCAATGCCATACTCTACATTGAGAAAAATGAGAAACAATGCGAACGGATCGAAATATAATTATTCTTCCAAACGTAGCTAGGGTTGTATTAAATTATGACTTTATAAGAAGTGAAACTTATAGTAGTATGGTTTGAGATTCTACGCACAATTATTTTAAGCATGATCATTATTGTAAGGATAGCAATGAGAAACTTACTTAGAAGGTGTTCGAATCACTGTCTGGAAGATAAAGCATACATAGAATTATTAAAAGAATTATTCATCACTAAGTTGTGAAGGATAGCAACTTACTTGCAAGTGTCGGACAGCTTTGTTGGGAGTGGTGGAATCATTCTGAAAGAGAAATATTATTACACATGCTATATGGTATCAAACAATTTAAAAGTAGTTCCAGGATTCATAAATTTTGAATTAATTATTGTCAATTTTTAAGCACATAACGCAATTAATGAATGGGTTAAATACGTACTCATATGATGTTGGGGAAGCACATCTACATGGTAAAGTGTTAGATAAACAAATGTAGATATGACTGATGCAATTCACGGATAAGAAAATTTTACCTCAAGGTATGATGAGTTGAGGGTAGAACAATAAAAGTGGTGTTCAAATATCACAATAATAAAAATATGAAAACTCTTGAAGTTTTGCACATTGTTATAGAAATCCTGAAAATATTATAATCTCAAAATCACCTGTGCCTTTGTCTCTTTCATCTCTTTGTCCACAAGTCTTTGACCGCTTCAAGAAGGTTAATTTAAAACAAAGCTACTGATACCACTGTCACGAGACCCTTTTGTACTTCTTGAAGAAATAATTTAAAATTTTACAAAATACATCAAAATTTGAAACAAAGACTTGAATTAAAATTGAAATCAAATAACATAGCATAACATAAGGCAAGGGAAATAGAATAACATCACCATCAAGACAAGATTAATGGGTGCAATCTCCCCCCCCCTCTGCCGTGCAGCTCCACTTTTACGACATGAGTATTTAGAGAATTTTATTCATAAAAATAGCCCAAGGAGCTAAGAATAGATGAACGTACAAATTGGGCTTGCTTTTCCCACTTTTGGGATATTGCTTTACATATCTATAACCATATGAAGTCTCCTATGGTTTGTACATATAAAAACCTTTGCCCAAATATAATTGCTAATGGGCCTTGTTACATAAAATAACTTTGTGCACCTTTGCACATATATTAATCTTGTGCTCACTTGCACATTCCATTAAGCTGAATCTTACACAAATTAAATTAAACATATTTTGTACAATTATTAATTCATCAAAATATGATAAAATATATACCTGTTAACAATGAGCTCTTTAAGATCTAGTCTTTAAAAACGAGGAGCAACTTGTGTTAAATACCATCATTTCTTATCATTCAGGTCTGGTTAAAACACAACCTAGTAAGAAGAGGGTAAGAAGAACACACATAGTGTTAATTATATATGGTTTAAATATTTTTTTGTTAGATTATACATGTTCACAATGTTGAGATAGCCCAAATGTCTCTCTCTTCTTGAGAATTTTTTTAAGAATCAATTACCATAAATCGTAACCTAAAAGCTCTTCTCTCATTATTTCTAATCCTTCTTGCCTCTTCATACCTCGCCACCCATAAATCATATCCTAAAAACTCTTTATTTTTCTTGTGGTATATACATGACACGATCTTCTCTTCAACATCATCCTCATTACCCCATAATCGTGGCAATGTGGGATTTACTCGAGAGAGATACTCTGAAATGTAAAAACACACTTCTTGCACCAGCCAACCCTCCGCCCATGCTTCCTTTTGGCCTTGCTCTTTACCTTAAAAATCCTTCAAGGTCTTCATGAACCGCTTAAGGAAGAACATCCATCGAGCGTACACAACACCACACACAAACACTTCATTTACTAAGTGTACCACACGATGTACCTTGACTAGTGAGTATAGAGCTTGAAAAGTTTTCCTTGATCATACACACCACCTCCACCACCGCCGTTACTCAAGAAACATCAATAGTGGATGTATATATCTCCTTTGAACTTATGTACCTAAGATGTAGATGACTCAATTTCATTAGCATAACCAACCCTCAAAACTAGCATAACAATGAAAGAAAACCATGAATTAGGATATATTTGGACTCAAAAAATGGCCTTCTCTCTCTTCCATGAATCAAGGAAAAGTGTTAAAAATGTTAAAATAATATCACTCTCTCTCCTCTTTTAGAATCAAGGAGATCCCCTTTTACTAGTTTTATAATAGATTCACCTACTATTTTATTCTAATATTGTTCCTCTCCAAGATTAGACCACATATCATCAAAGCTAGAAAATACTTTTAATACCAATTTAGGGATTATGGAAAAAATTCACGATTTTGAAATTATTTTCAAATGGCTTGGAAGTTGCAAGATTGAGTACTAGAACTTTGAACTTTGAGAGTCATGGAGATATGTGAAATTGTGTGAGCTCACGAAATTTCTAGTCTAAGACATAAAACCTCACACATGAAACCTTAGCCCATGATTGTTGTTTCTCACACATTTGATTTTGGAAAGTGAGCTCTAAACCTAATAATTTGTATTACCCATCAGTCCCAACTACTAGAGAACTGCAAATATAAAAGTGATTCAACTAGAGAAGTGCAAGTAAGCTCTGAACTTGATAATTTGTAATACCTATCAGTCCCAACTACTAAAGAAGTGCAAGTAAGCTCTGAACTTAATAATTTGTAATACCCATCAGTATTATAGAGAAGTGTAAGTATAATTGTGATTCAAGTGGAGCCGTGCTGTTGGACAAGGTTTGAATCACATGAGTATAAAAAATAATAATTCATTTGAGCACATAGTTCCTCATCACATAGGTCAAATAAGAAATACAACAAGTCCATATCATGTAGGTCGAAGAAAAATCAAATTGAAGATGTAACAATTTCCTTGCTCAAAATATATTTAGGATGACTCCCAAAGGTCCAAGTTTGTGAAGATTACAATCCCAAGTGGATGTTAAAAATAAATTTTGTGCGATCTTATATATGAATTGCCCTAGCTTTGAGCTTTGTTCTATGTGTGTCAACCTTGATGAAGAATAGGAGTACAGAGATTATGGTTAAAGAAGTAAGAACAAAGGATGTAGTGAGAGTTGGTGTGTGCAGAGATTGGGTATGGGCCTGCATTATTTATAAAACACAAAGGGATTGTAAGAAATTAAGGTATGCATAAATAAGCTACTTGAATATAAGACGATGGGTCAAACTTGAGCTCGAGCATTTTTGAGAACAAATTCCCATCAAAAAGCCCTAGCTTTGCTAAGAAGAAATGCCCCTCAAAACTAATGGCAATTTTGAATTGAAATGCTACTGAGAAGAAATGCTCGTCTCAAAACTAATGGAGATTTTAAATTGAAATGCTACTGAGAAGAAATGCTCGTCTCAAAACTAATGGAGATTTTAAATTGACTGTCACCATGCCATCTAATTTGAATTTGTGAGGCCACGCCTCCTCTCTTTGTCCATCTATGCTAGATCTACACGCAGGGCCATCCCCCCTCGTACCTTCATCACTCTCATGGATGCTTGAACTTTAGCTGCTCCTCTAGATCACCACCCCTCCTCTCTCATGGATGCTTGAACTTCAGCTGCTCCTCTAGATCACCACCCCTCCTCTCTTCATCCTTCTCTGGGTCTTTAGTGAAGGATTCAGCCAAAGCTACAGTCTCCCCATGGCCAATGAGGATGGGTTGAGGAAAAACATGTCATACTTATAAACTCAAAAGGGCTTTTACATCAACTTTTCTTTATGAAAATATAGGAATGTACATCACCTTTTGAAAAATGGCACTTGAACCTTAGCTCCATAAAACAAAGTTAAAGGCGTTCTTTATCTCGTGAACTTAGAATATTTTTCAAATAACTTGTAAAATGCTTTACATTCTTCAATTGAATCAATTACAATTTGATTTCCTAAATTAGATCTTCAAATCCTATTTCTTTGGTAGATAAACACTTCTTTGTGGTTCTTTTTTCATAAAGTTTACCTTGTAGGGTAAAGATTGAACAATAAAGACAACCACATTTACAAGCTCAAAAGGTAATATTTATTTAATTTTTCATTAAAAATTTGATACATTTTACTTAGGTCTTTGAAAAATGGCACTTGAATAAGTGCCAAAATTCCTAAATTGGACTTTTTTCTATTTGAGCTAAAAACGTGTAGCTTAAAAGATGTGACACTCGTAGCTACTCACATGACTTTTCACCTTTAAATTCCATCAAATTGACGGGCGTATTTGATATTAAAAAAATGGGATATCTAGCCGTAGAATTTAGATTTTGTAATTTCTTTTTAGCTATGTCTAGATCTATGCTCTTAGTGTGCTTATGTGCATTTTGGAATATATACATTAAGTATTATGAGATTTATAGATTTTTAAAATATTTGAAGCTTTTTTTGAATGTGACTAGTTAGGAAAGAGGGTTCTTAGGTTTTACATGCTTTTGCATGCTTATCTAGTGTTTTAGGGGGAGGGGGGGTCCCTAAATTTTATCACTTATCCTTATTTGTAGAGAGTATTACTCGAACTCTTCCTTTCCTCCATTTCCACATTTATGGCACTAGATCTTCTCAATCCTAGGACACAGACCAAGTGGGAGGTGCTGTGTGCACAGTGCACCCTTCACGTAGTCTAAGCAAACCAAAGTTATGACCCCGCAATGGTGTCTATCAAATTCCGTCTCTAAAAATTAACCTTGCAAATAACCCAAAAAAAAAGTTATGATCCTTACAGGGGGGAAAGCCGAATATGTCACTTCAAAGCGAATATGTCACTAGACTGTTCTTGTATTCGGAAGTTTCTGATTTAATATAATCCCTCATGCCTTTTTTTAAAAAAAAGAATATGTCACCAGACTAAATCCCTTGGTAACCTATAATAGCCTAAGACAAATCAATTACCCATTATCAAGGAAATTTTTGAATGATGTTTGTCATAAGATGCGATTGTGCATTAATTAATTAAGTGGTGCCATGCGAATCCACGTGTCAAAAAGTTCTTATATAGCCTTTAATTTTGCAAGGTGGTATTTCGGTGATGCTTGTCAAATTTCTGCAGGTGCAAGCGAGGGTCAACCTGTATTTCACTCAGTTACTCTCTTGGATCATGCGCGCTTTCTGTCTGCACTTCTCTCTCTCTCTCTCTCTCTCTCTTGTGGGCGACCTCAGGGGGCTTAGGAGAAGAGGGAGGTGGAGGAGGGGCAGTAAGACACATTCGTGAGGAGGAGGATTGTGTGAGGAGGAGAAGCGGGCAGTGAGACCACCTCCCTCTTCCTTTAAAAATTAAAAACTAAAGTTTTGCACTTTACCCATTCGACCTTATGTGCACTTTCCCATTTACAATTTGCCAAGGCTAAAGCCCTTGCACTTCTGCATATGCTTAATTTTTATTTATGTGGACATTACTTTTATTTTCTTACAATAATTCATTTATTTTTTCCACAGTATTTTCTAGTGTCATTTTTCTCTTTCTAACTCTAATGTGTAGAGGGGGCTGCACATATGCACATGTGTCATTTTTCTCTTTCTAAATCTAGGGTGTGCAAGGGGGTGCACATGTGCACATGGGAAGGTCCCAAATAAATTTGTGCACATACAAGCTTAGCCAATTAATTTAAATTTTATTTTTCTTAAAATTTTAAATTTACCTCAATAAATGGACATATCTCTTATTAAATCTGTATTCTCTCACTAGAATGTGCATCTCAAAAAACCATACCTCAGTTAAATTATGGCGTAGGAAGAGGGATCTCATACTTCCACGCCCATGGATAGACATCCTACTTTCTCTTTTGTAGAAGTTAAGTGACCTCACGACCACCACCGAAGATCAATCATTTTTTATACATATTGGATCAATCATTGCCACGTGTTTGATAGGATTAGATTACACATAAAAGTATAATTTCCATGCCTATAGAAGTCTTTGACTTCTTTTTTTGTAGGTGTTAACTTCTATGCACGGACTAAAGCAAACTTCTACATTAGAAGTCTCAATTTTTAGAAAATTATGTCCCGTCATGCTAACATGATTAACAAAAAAAAGTGCAAAAACAAAGATTCAAAAGACTCATAACATAACATTAGGTCCAGTCTGCCCCTTCAGATGGTGCTCCCCTCCCATCTAAAGTATTTATATCTTTTTATTCCAAAAATAGACCCATAGAGCCAATAATAGCTTACTCCATCCGAATTTGGGTCTTATTTTAAAAAAATAAAGTTTAGTGCCTTGTGCACTACCTTATTAATCTCCTCCTACACATTTACGATGTGCTAACCATGGAATAAATTAATCTCCTCCTACACATTTACGATGTGCTAACCATGGAATATAAATCTTCATTACAAATACAATGCCCCCGACCAAGACAAAATATAGCGTTAATTAAATATAAAAATTGGCACATTTCCATAGATACTACATGTGACAATTGCACACCATGATCAGACCTCCATCCATGTTATAGAGCTCAATCGGTACCCTCGCACTGCTCAACACCTATTACTCATCACACGAGCCTTAATCAAATTGGTTAGAATAATTATATGGACTCCTTAACAATTAATCCCACCATGATTATGCTCATAGGCACAAATTCATAACACTAGTAATACACTAGTTGGATATTTAACATGGTAAATCAATCGTAATACCAATAACACTAGCGTGGCCCCAAATGCATATACCAATAACACTAGCCTCTCAGTATTAATGTGGTATCACCCATGATACCAACTACTACCAACATGGTATAATGATGTCTCAGATGTCTCCGATCAACCATAGAGTGGAACATTTAATATCCCTCTTGCTTGGGTTAGCATAGACCTCAGTTATGTGTTTGTTTATATGGGTTGATGAGGTCTAGACAAGTGTTTGTTTATATGGGTTGATGAGGTCTAGACAAGTGTAAAAAACTCACTCACGCATGCACCAAGTATCATTTCGAGAGTGAATGTACAATTGAATGTATGGATGGAGTGCTTTTTAAATAGTACTAACTCTGAATAATAAATATCTAAATGGTTTTTGTGAAATAAAGTGATCGGGAACTATGGTCAAGTCTTGAGTTGGTCTATATAAATATCGTGATTGTTATTGTAAAATTCCTTAACATTTATACTATCTTATACTAGTGTGACATCAAGGAGAGGGACAACAACAAAGTTCAATATTCTAAAAGTTTTTTTAAAATGTGAAAGGATAATAAGTAACATATACTCATCGGTTGGTGGAGACATATGCATCATTGTTTAATCACACTTCAAAGTTTGGGTATCTCGAGTCTACATCTAGAAGATACACAATAAACATCAGACTAGTACCATGACTGTTTAAGTTTGTGTTTTCCTCAAGTCTCTAAGTTAGGCCTTTCGCCACGTGTGAAATAATGATATTGGAATATATATTTTATCCAAGCTAAAAGTCATCATTTACTATGGTCATTCTAAGTTTCTACTTGACAAGGGTATTCATGTGTACTAACTCATGAAGTTTCTAAAGTGTTTCTAGCTATTTTGTATGATCTCTATGATATCTTCCTGCACCCATGTCACTAAGGTCAATGCTAAGGATTTTCCCTCCTAGGTTTCATGTCTCATTGATAGTTTCCCTCTTACTTGTGGTGGCAAGAGTGTCATAATCTTTTTTTTTCAAGCTCTCTAAACTATAACAGCCACCAGGGGGATACTTACCCTCTACAGAGGATCTACTAAGAAATCTTATTTGTAGTGTTTTATGTGGTATGTCACTCTTGCTTGACAAGAATGCCATCTATGCTATACCCCAAAACAATACAACCATCTACAAAGATATTACTATTATTATTTTTTAAATCATTTGATAGAAATATCAAAGATGTAGATGTTTCTAAAATACATTTATATTTGATTCTATCTAGTGCAACCTTATCTCAATAATGTGGTACGATTCTCGAATATATTTGACTAATATGAAATAATCTCAAAAGCCTTTTCAAAAGGAAATCATGCGTACTATTATCACGTGCTATACAATTCTTTTCATTCTAATTACACTTTCTATTTAATTGTAAAGTTTAACTACCTATTATAAAAAAGATATGGGGAAGTAAATTCTCACCATGATGGCAAGACTAATGTAACAAATAATATTTTTATAATATGACGATAATTAAAAAGGAAAGATATTACTTAAATTTGGGTCTTCTTTTATAAAAATAAACCTTAGTGTCTTGTGCACTACCTTTACAATAAATAAATTAACCTCCTACATATCTAGGAGATGTGCTAAAACCATCGAATATGAATTTCCATTACAAATACAGCGTCTGACCAAGCTAAAATAGGGCATTAATTAAATGTGAAAATTAGAGCATTGCCATAGATACTACATGTGACACCAATGGTCGGTTAATCACACACCATGTTCAAACTGCCATCCATGCAACACCTCAATCGATACCCTCGCACTGCTTAACACCTATTACTCATAAGCACAATCATATTGGTTAGAATAATTAATTGGACTCCTCAACAATTTATCCCAACATGCATAAACACAAACACATAACACCAATAATACACTAGCTCGATACTTAACATGGTAAATTACCCATAATATTAATAACACTAGCATGGTCCCAAATGCATATACCAATAACACTTGCCCATCAGTATATTAATGTGGTATCACCCACATGATATTAACCACTAACATAGGGTAGTGATTGAGGTGTCGCATGCATGGTGGTCTAAGCATGGTGTGTGATTGCCGATCATGATGTCACACATAGTATCTATGGAAATGTGCCAATTTCCATATTTAATTAACATTGTATTTTGGCTTATTTGGGCATTGTATTTGTAGTGGCAATTTATATTCCATGGTTAGCACATCGTAGATGTGTAGGAGATTAATTTATTTATTATAAAAGTAGTGCACAAGGAACTAAGGTTTAGTTTTATAAAAGAAGACCCACATTTGGATGGAGTAAGCTATTATTGGATCCATGGGTCCATTTTTAGAATAAAAAGATATAAATATTCTAGATGGGAAGGGAGCCACCATCTAGAGGGGGCAAATTAGACCCAATGTTGTGTTGTGAATCTTCATCTTTTTTTTTACCCTTTGTTTTCTATTTGTTGATTATGTTTGTAGGAGGGGAATTATTTCATAAGTCTTTTGGCTTCTGTGGTTATGAAGTAACACTTCTATGTTGTACAACCACAACATGAGTAATTCTACATACATAGAAGTCCTCTGAGACTCTACGCCTGTAGAAGCCAATTATTTTTATAAAAAGTTTAAAATTTTCCTAGAGAGAAGTTTTTGACCTTACACAATGACCTTCTTGTTTTTAGATTCATGCACATTTGTTGAGGGAGATTTGTACATTACAATCCACTCTATGAGGATTGTGTAGGCACTACGTTATTCTACTTGAGACCCTATCATGTTGATAAGTACTTAGAGGAGTACATGAACCACACGTTATTCTAGTTGAGACCCTATCATGTTGATAAGTACTTAGAGGAGTACATGAACCACACGTTATTCTAGTGCCGAAGGAAGGAGAATATGCACAAGAGCCTCAATCAACTTTGGAGGATTTAGACAACAATTAAGAGGTAGCCCTGGAGAATTTTCTTTTGTAAGGGAATACACCAGTGCCAGTATTCCAAGCGGCAGCATAACATAACAAATGGGAGATTAATACCACAACTAGCAGAGCCCCATTGCACTGCTACTATTGTCAAGGACCTCACCAAGTGGCCGAGTGTCCTCATAAGATTAATGCAACAAACCCGCAAACTACTTAAGTCAGCACACATCGTAGGTTGAGTTGCATAAAGTGTGGAATTGACTATCTAATTAAGGACTTGCCTTACATGTTATGCGAGGTGCTGTGGTGGTTGTGGTGGTAGAACATGAGACAGTATAGGTACTTCAGGTACTCTATACATTCCCCTCGTTTGATTTTTCATATTTGAAAGATTTTCCCCTAGTGCAATCCCTTGCCTAGATGGTGCAGGTAAAGCTAACTACTGATGTGTGGAAGCACTTAAAGTACTTGCATCTGTTATGTTAGATGTGGGTACCTACACATACTTATATCATGGTTCCCAAGTTGCATACAGTGTGCATAGTACATCAATGAGCAAGACCTTAACTGAGGGCTCTTAGTTGGATGTGACTCCTAACTATGGCCTATTCTAGCCCCCTTCTTTCGGTTCTTCTTTTGTGTGTGGCAAAGACCCTAGAGGACAAATTTGATTTCTTTTTCCAGGCTATACCTGGGCTCGTAAGCCCTCCTCCTACTTACTCTTGCATGGCCAATCCCTATCCTTTCATCCACCCTCCGGAACTTCACCTCAATGGGCTTGGCATAGAGTTACTTCTTCCTGGCCCTTTCCATTGCCTTGATATCCAACCCCATAGCAAAAGCATGTGGCTCTGCCAGCTTTGGGAGGATGGCCATATCTTTAAATACTGTTTGCTCAGGTTGTTTTGGCCTCCTTCTTCCTCCTTGGCTCCACTTCCACCTGTGGGGTGGTCTGCCTGCTACTATTGGCTCTAGAAGGGTTGTTGTTCCTTCTCCTTTTGCTAGTAAACTCCATTGGCAAGGGGCACTAGAAGTTCCGCCCTGTGCGTGAGCTGTTGCCTCCTCACTCGGGTCTGCAAGTCACAAGATTCCACCACTTCCCCGTACAGCCTAGGATCCGGATGAGGGGATCCTCCTGCATGCTAACTCTCCTACTAGTGAGTTGCTCTGCCCTTGCCTCTTCACATTCTCATCCAACTGGTTCATGAATAGAGCGATTTCATTCTAGTTGGACGGTTGCATTGCTCTTGCCTATTGTGTAGCTTGGATCAAACTCATCATGTGCCTGAGAGCTGTCTCCTTGTAGAACTCGGAGTCTCCATGCCTCCTCTTTTCTCAGAACTTCTATTTAATTTCCTTCTTTTTCGCCTTTTTTCTTTTTACCCATTCTTGGAAGTCTTCTATCATTATT
Source organism: Cibotium barometz (assembly GCF_041138505.1). NCBI lineage: Eukaryota > Viridiplantae > Streptophyta > Polypodiopsida > Cyatheales > Cibotiaceae > Cibotium > Cibotium barometz. The sequence continues at coordinate 27,115,891 of NC_141059.1, read as the reverse complement.
TCTTTATTTCGTATTTCTGTGGCATCAGTTTTTCTCATTGTATCTATCTGTTCCTGCCTCTTTTTTAGATCGGCATGAGCTGTCGTCAGAGCAACGTTCAGCTCATTAACCGTCATCTTGCTTCCTTTAGCTCTTGTGACCCTTCCTCTAGATGTTCTCGCCTCCTTCTTTAGGGCCTTGATTTTTCCCCCTTTTTGTCTTTGCTGTTCTTTGTACTCTTAAACCAATCCTCTATACTCTTCAAGTTGGGCTCTTAAGGCCACTTCATCGTTAGCCCTCTCTTCCAGCCTTTTGGTTGCTACCCAAGCATGCTCTCGTAGCTCGTCATCGGGGATAATATCTATTGATGTTCCTTTGTAGATTATGATCTCTTTCCCTTTCCCCTCAGAGTGCTCTGTCGGTTTCTTGCCACTCTCTTTCAAAAGTGTGAACCTCTTTTTCCAGATTTCCACCTCTGTTTCTAGCTGCTTGATCTTTGTCTGTAGCTCCTTGTCTACAGTGGTCTCTCCCCCACCGTGTCCTGCCTCCATGCCATTTTGGCTGCCTCTAGCAGTCCCCCAACGGCTCCCACCAGTTGTATCCTTGCTGGTTCTGTAATGTTAGGCTTTCTGGATCCCCTGTCTGGATTCTTGTCTTGAGTCTGGAGGGGAGCAATTTTCTTGTAGGTAGGTGTGGGGGCTTGCATGGCCACTATCAGCTTCCTTAAATACTCCTCCCACACCTCCTTTATGTCTTCTAAAGCATGATTCTCCCATTGCTCCATCTTGTCTGCCTCCAGCTCATAGACCTTTATGTCTTCTAAAGCATGATTCTCCCATTGCTCCATCTTGTCTGCCTCCAGCTCATAGACCTTTGAAAAGTCTTTTGCATCTAGCATAGCCAGCCGGGCTTCCGCCTTCACTAGTTCCATCTTATCCCTATCTGCCCTGGCTTGGACGTCTCTAATGATCCTTAAGTGTTCTTCTCTAATCATGATCCCCTGTACTTCGGCCCTAGCTTGGCTTTCAACAATTCTGTCCACTTCTTCTCGTAGCCTCTTGTTTGCATGTTCTGTTTGGACTAGGGCTTCTTTTAGGACAATTATCTCCTGTTTTCTATCTTCATCTACCCTTTGGAGTTTTTCTAATTACCTTCTTATTTCCTCCACCTAGGCCACTTCTGTCCTTCTTCTTCTTAGCACCTCCTGAAGTGGTGCTTGTTCACTTCTTAGTTCTCCTGAATGGCGGCCTCCTTCTGCTTGACTTCTGTCTGGTTATTTCTTTGGCCCCATTCATCATTCACCTCTGTAGATAATTTAAGCTCCCCTATACCCATTGCGCATCAATGATTTCCGAAAAGACGATAGGATTGGGTTAGAGGCCTATGCTTGTGTTTGATCTAGATGGATGGGCCCTCCCATCATGATGCCCTTCCGTTCTTGTTGAGGTCCCTGGTGATCTCACGATGTATCTATAGGCATTGTGCTGAGTGTGTTTCCTGCTGCTGCTACTCCTCGAGCTTTTGTGAAAGGATAGAATTTCCAATTCCGAACAAGTCCTCTTTAAGATCTCTCTTTTCCGAAAGGATAGACTTTTTGATTTTGGAAAAGTCCTCCTTAAGATCTCTCTTTTCTTTTGCTCTTGTCTTTCCTTTCTTTCCCTTCTTATTTTCACCAAACTCGAATACCCTATTCCTTTCATATGGTGTCTATCCTGAGCTCCCCTCTTCTTGGGGCTTTGCAGTAGCTCCATCCTTGTTTTCCTTGTCCTTCTTCTGGCTTTCTTCCTCCTTATCGCTCTTTTCTTCTTGCCCGGTTCCTGCCTGTGCTTTAAATAGTGCCGTTATGTACGAGCTGATCTTCGTCTTAGTATTTGGATGGTTGACCTTTCAAATTTGGTCCTTTATGTTGTTGTACAAAACTTCTGCCCAGGCCACCTTTGTCCCTGCTTCCGCAGCTTTAACCAGTCCATATGCCTTTTTGGACATGTAGTATGGCTTGTGGGTGTGAGATTGATTATCTCCACCACAAAGCGCATATGCTTTTGTCTGTCCTCATTAGGCGTCCCGGTAATTTTGAACTCTTTTTCTCTTCCTTCCAGGAGACCAAACTCCTTCATGAGGGCATCCTTGTCTGCTACCTTGACCTCACCCTCACCTTCCACCATAAGCCTGAATACCACGTAATCAAAGGCCCACTTCTCTCCCGATGGGAGCATGATTGTATTGGTCTTCTATAGCTCCTCTAGCTGCTCCACCACTTTGTAGTTCTGTTGGAGCTCCTCCCATAGTAGCTTCGCAAACTTGTCGCCGCAAACTCTTTGAGGCCCATCTTGTCTAGCCATTGTGCATACTTGTCCACCTCCTTATATACTGTTGATGAGATAAAGTCTTGAACTCCAGAACCATATCTTCTTCTTTAGGAACACTGTGATGGCTTGGGAGAAGGTAAGGAAATGAGCAAGGTTTAGCAGAAAGAGAGATGAGAGAAGGAAAAGGGTCAAGAGCATGGGGTGGATTTTTTAGAGTAGATTTGGAAACTAGGCGTTTGACGGAGAGGCATTTAATCGTTGATGTGAGGTGCACCCTTCCCGAAGGCAGCCATAATTGCGTCATCTTCCCATGATTGCCCCAGATCTCCCTTGTTTTTTGACATCGATGCATTCTCCTCTCTTTTCGAGGTCATTAATGGCCTTTACACATCCATGCTCCCCTTTTTGTGGCAGTAACCTTGAGTTTTCCGTTTGCACTACTACCACCTAGCTCCTCGGTATCTGTACACACCGTTATCATATTTACATATGGTGAATTTAATTTTGGGCTATTGGCATTTTTAAAATCTACAGAAGCATGTCCTTCTTCCTAATCCTGGCTAGCCATAGATCTTGGTACATTAATCACCTCTAGATTTGGATTCTGATTCTCTTTTAGACACTTTCTCCCTTCTTCTAGCATCTTTCCATATAGTAGGGGTTCAACCTATATCCATTTACTAGCTTCTTGAGTTTTTCACCATCCATACTTGCCAGCTCAAAAGTTCATGTCCCCAACTTCCCGAGACGATTCTTTATGGGCCCATCCATCTCATTTTCAATTTTCCTGGGTGGGGTCCTATTCTTGATGTAAACAGTAGTACTTTACCTCCTTCATCATCTTGAACCTTGTGTTCTTGTCTGCTTGTAGCTTTCTTCTTTTCTGTTGGCTGCTAGGCACTATGTAATCTTCTTTCATCAAGTTTCAAGAGCCGTTCAATCTTGTGTATCTCTAATTCTTCTAGAGAAAGTCTTTTGGCCACTACTAGCCTGAGACTCTGTGTTAGGAACTCCATGGGTACCACTGCTTCTAGTCCATACACCATACCGAATGGTGTAAGTCTTGTTGCATTCTTATAAGTTGTTCGGAATGCCCATAATGCCAAGTGCAGTTTCATGTCCCAATCGTTCCTATTCTCATTCATTGTCTTGATTAGGATTCTCTTGAGGATCTTGTTGGTAGACTCTGCTTGCCCTTACTTGTGGGTAGTAGACTGTTGACTTCTTGTGTATTATCATGTGCTACTCCGTCAATTTCTAGATTACTTCATTGATAAAATGGCTTCCTTGATCACTGACTATCTCTATAGGGCATCCGAATCTTATCATTATGGTTTCATAAAGAAATTTTACCATAGATAATGCCTTGCAGTCTCTAAGGGCCTTGGCCTCTGCCCATTTAGTGTAATAATCAATGGCCACCAAAATATATTTGTTTCCTTTCTTGTGAGCAGCTAGTTTGAATGGGTCAATGAAGTCCAGGCCCCATTTTTGGAATGGCTCAAGTGGCAGGACTAGATTATGAGGCATTCTATCTGCATCACTTGGTTGCCCAATCCTCTGGCACATGTCACACTCTTTTAAGAACTTGTGTGCATCTTTTAATGCTATTGGCCCACCCCACAGACCTGCTTGGAATATTTTCCATCCTGTGACTTCTCCAAAAAAATGCCCACCGCTTACACCCTGATGTGCTTATGATGCTAACACGACCTGCTGCTCGTGCTCGGGGACACACCTCCTAAGAATCTAGTTGATGCCCATTTTGTATAGCTGCCCAATCACCACCATGAATGACTTACTCCGGAGAGTCAGATTCTTCCTCTAATCTCTGAACATGTATTTTGGAAAGGATAGATCAGACAAGAATTGTAGCATTTCATCATGCCAGTTGGGCCTTTCTCCTTCTATGAGGAAAAGATGTGCATTTATGAAATTATCTTCCACCCTATATGGTTCTTCTCCTATTTCCAATCATGAGGACAAGAAGTTTGCCACTGCATGTTTGTTCCCGGGGGTATGCCTTATGTTGAACTCAAATTCATGCAATAAGAGCATCCATTTGGCCAACTTTCCTGCCAGGTCTAGTTTGTTTATTAAGTACATGAGAGATTTATGATCTATGTGAAACTCAAACATCTTACCTAGTGCCTGAACTTCTTGATGGAGTAGATCATTCCTAGTAACTCTTTTTTGGTACTGAAGTAGTTCTTTTCTTGTCTAGACAATCTCTTGCTTGCATAGTACATTGGTTTGTATCATCCCTCCTATGCTTCCTACATCAAGGAACTTCTAATGGTGGCCACACCCTCATGAAAGTGGTCAGGGAATGTGGTAGGGACATTTTTCAGCCGAATGTAATCTCATTAGAAGCAAATGCCCCCCATTCAACAAAGGCCATCTTTTTCTTATCCTCCTGGGCCATTTGTACCTAATTATACCCACTAAATCCATCTAGAAACGAATATGTTTCATGTCTTGCTACTACTACATCCAAAAAGGAATCAATGAAAGGCAGTGGAAATGGGTCGGATATAGTGGAAATGGAATCAATGAAAGGCAATGGAAATGGGTCAGATATAGTGGAAGCATTCAGCTTGTGGTAGTCACTGCATGCTTCCCAGTTTTTTTTCGGAACAATGACTATCGGCAATAGCCATTCTGCTCAATCCACAAGATAAATGAACCCTACTTTTAGTAATTTATCAATTTCTTCCTTTACCTGATTGGCGTAGTTTGGGTTCATCCTGTATCTACTCTGTCTTATAGGAGTTGCATCTTCCTTCAAGTTAATTTTGTGTTGGTAGAAACTAGGGTCAATCCCTTTCATGTCATAATAGTTCCAAGCAAAGACATCCTTTATAGGAATTCAATAGTTCAAGGAGCTTCCCTGTGAATTCTTGATTCAATGTAGCACTAATCTTGACGGCTTTTGGTTCTTGATCATCCCCCAGATTCACCTTCTCAACCTCATCTTCCTACACCCTAATACTTCTTTTCTTGAGCTCAACATCTTCTTGTTTTAGAGCCACCATGGCTTTTTCATGTTCTTTGTGTAGATTTTCCACATCATCCTGAGTGTTCTCTTCCTCCCTCGGGGGGTTCACCTTTAAAAAATGTTGCATATCACGTGCGTTCAAGAGGTAATAAAAAACCCCCTCTACTTACATGTCACATGCTAATAAAATGACCCCTCTTTCTTAAGAAACTTACAACTTTTTTTCAAAATTGGATAAAAAAGCCCCTCCTGTATATGTAAACCTGTAACTTTTTGGAATTTAAATACCCCTCTTAGATGAACTGACGTGCTACACTTACATACTTTTAGGTGAACCCCCCGGGCTTCCTCCTCACACTTGCCTTTCTTATTGACTGTCACCTCAGGATGAGCCACTAGGACTTCTGGGTTATACTTTTGCACAGTCATTTCTATGTCCACTTCAAACAGGGAAAGCAGATCTAGATTCTCCTTCAAGATCTACTCTTCTTCATCATCATCTACCCCTTCTAGGTAGTTCAGGCCTTCTGCATGCATTGGTCGGTTTCCTGGGCCTGCTACCGAGATGCAGACCTTATTTTTGCCTGCTACCGAGATGCAGACCTTATTTTTGCCTCTTCTGATGGTGATCTTGTATGTCTCTCCTCGTTATACTTTATTCTTCCACTCCAGAGCCAAGGCCTTCCTAGGACCATGGGATATGCACCTGCTATCTCAATCATCTTGAGAACAATGAAAACAGCGGCGGTGAAGATACACCCTCCTACCTCTATCTGTTCTCCCCTGATTATCCCAATAGGTTAAACCCTTCTCTGGTCAACCATGTGAATTTGGAACAGAACATGCTGCATGTCAGTTATCCCTATCTTTTTGGCAAGGCTACAGCACTTGATCCTGCATCCTGAATGACTCTTGTTACTATCTCACCCCTGATCTTGATGGTCACTTCCGGAATGGAGGTATCACACTCTTGCACAGTTTTAATATTTTTGCATTTTGCCGCTTGGTTTTTTGGTTCTTGCAAAGACATCTATCCTAGTTTCTCACTTCGTATTATGGCATGCCACAGCTTTTGTCTGTGGTTGGGAACCATATTTAGCATTTGATCTAGAGTGATATTTTACTTCATCTTGCTGAGATCCTCCCACAAGTCATATTCTTTGCTGTTTTTCTCATGAGATGGCATGCCTTGTCTTCCATACATCCTTCTTTCTCTTTCTTTTTCTTCTCCTTTGTGTTCCTGACTTCCTCTTGTCAGTATTCCTATCCAGATCCCTTCCGGATGTCCTTCTCTTTCTTTTGTCCAAACACTTTTGCTGCTCTGGGCTACACTTGGTTGTCTTAATTGGCACTTCAGTGCATGCTCTCCGGTGGCCTTCTCTTCGCAGGCCGACTTCTTTCCTGTTGCAATCTCTTCTCCTTTTTGATTAGGTTTATCCTGTTTTTGGATTTCCTACCAAATTTTTCGAGCGTGGGCCTTCCTGCATCGATGCTAAGTCCACTAGCATTAGTACTATAAGAAAGAATGGTCTAGAAAAGTCTAGTAATTGTAGCATAGGGGCATGCATTAAAATATTCTTGAGCATGTCAAAGGATTTTTGTTGGTGTGCTCACCCCAATGAAAAATAGTATGCTTCTTATAAAGGAGTATAGTTAGCAATGCAATCAATGAAAAAATGCAAACAAATTTTCGATAATAACTACAAAGACCTAGAAAAGAGCGAATCTGGTTCACATTCTTAGGAGTAGGCCAAGTTTTGATGGTTTGAACATTTTTAGGATCGACTCTAATTCTATCAGTAGATAATATAACCTAGATATATTATATTTCTTTTTGAAAGAAGAAACATTTATCAGGATTTGAATATAATTGGTTTTCTTTCAAGCATTTCAATACAAGATCTTAATATGTTTTGTGTTCTTCATCATTTTGATTGAAAACAAAACAATGACAAAGTGTTGGTGTTTCAAGAATATACGATTTATCTTTTTGCCAAATATAGTAGGTGAATTGGTGAGACCAAAAGGCATAATAAGAAATTCATAGTGTCCTATTTATGTGGTGTGAAAAGCAGATTTATACACATCACGAAGGATGTGTACGAACGTCATGATATCCAAATTTTAAATCAATTTTACTGAATACACATGCAACACAAAGCTTATCAACAAATTGTCCACACAAGGAATAGGATGTATGTTGTTCTTCAGAGTAATCTTCTTCTAAAGTCTATGCACATGCAATAAGTTTTATTCTTTTTCTACGCTAGAAGGATTGGGTCTCCAAAGGTGAACTACTAGGTCTAATAAGTCCATGGTCTAAAAGTTCTTCTATTTATTTTTTATTTTCTTTTTGTTGAATTTAGTAAGCTTTGTGGGGTGGTTGACTACATGGAATAAGCTCAATTTTATGGTCTTCTGACCTAAAAGTAGGTAGGCTAGGTGTGGTAAATCATTGGCAAAACAATCTAGAAAATCTTGTTGCCTAGGTGTCAATTTATTCTCAATCTTGATTCACATAAATCAAGTAAGTTTTTTTTATGTTTTATAAGTGTACATTTTTCTTGTGTGTGCCACAAAATGGATATAATTAAAGTGTAAGATCACTCTTGAGTATTAAAGTTCCATCATTACGTGTAATCCACATTGTGTGTGTGTCATAATCAATTTGTGGGTTGAATTGATGACAGAAAGCTATGCCTAAAATGATGTCACTAGTGCGCAATAAGAAATTTCTTCTCTTTATAAGGACCAATCACAATTTTTAATTTCCTAACTTCTTTAGTGCTATTATAACGTGAACCTTGGAATGCAAACTTTTCCTTATAAAGAGATGGATGTATCTCTAACTGTAACTTCTTAACAACACATTCAGAAATAAAATCATGGATACTACCATCGTTATGCAATACTATGATATCATGACCATGAATTTTAACCTTCATTTAAATCAAAGAGTAGTTTGAAATAGGGGTACTCGGCATATCACTTTGATCTCCATAACCGTTGTCATGCAACATATCCTTAGACTAATCTAGTGTGTAGTCACCATCATCGTTGGATGCATCAATTTCAATGTTATGAAGTTAAGCAACTAGCAGTTTTTTATTCTTCTAACATCAAGTAGGAAAGTTCCCTAGTTGATTACACTTTTGTAGCACGTAGGGTCAAGAGCAGGAATATTAGAATCATGCTCGAGGTTGAGGCGCTTTTATTGCTTGTATTTAAGTAATTTCTTGAGTAGTTGAATGCATTAAGCACGTGTTGGTTGTAGAAGTGGGGAGTTGGAGGAACCACCACAATCATCTTGAGAGTTGGTGTTGACGTTATCAAGGTCAAAAAAATTCGAGAGTGGATTTCATGGTGTGGATTCAAGGAAATTGAAGAAAAATATTGAAAAAATATTAGGAAAACTTTGAGATTTTTTGGGATTTTAAGAGATTTATTTTCCATTTTTAGATCACAAATATGATTTTGGGAGAATTTTTGGGTTGAAACAATTTTGATAAAATATTTAAAAATGCTAGGAAAATATTCAAAAATACTAGAAATTAGTGGGAAACCACGAGAAAACCTGGGAAGGGCTAATTGTAAAGGAAAGGACCAAAGACTGCAAAAAATAAACTTTTCTGGCTTGAAAAGTAAGCTTTTAGTGTATTTGGCAAAAAATCTCGCAAAAATGTTTTTGAGGGGGGAATTTCTAGCATGTGCCTAGCTTCATGGAGGGTGGGAGAGAAATTGTGGGCCCTAGAATTCCTAATTTAAGAAATGGTTACTTCTTCTGAGATTTGAGTATTTACCTCTCCAACATGTTGATTCCACCCATAGCTCTTGATCTTGCTCTCATGAAGAATTGGGAAAAACCACTCTTGAGAAAGAAGGTTGGCTTTTGGTTTTGTACCTTTTCCTTTAGTTTTGGTTAATAACCACTTGGAATTTTTTTCCCCAATGGTCCATAGCAAGCCTCTTCTTCAACCTTAGGCTATTTCCTTAACCTTAGGCTGTGTCTTCAATTTTTCTTAAATTGCTTCTACAAAGTGACGATGATACTAGTGATACCAGTGTTGGGAGACAAGGACTCCTCAAATATTAACTTGTACAAAAATAAAAGAGTACAGATAAGAACACAAGATTGGTCCGATTTCCCCCCACAAGAGTGACCCATGCTTCCTCTTAGTGACCAAAAACTACAAAAAATAAACTTTTTTGGCTTGAAAAGTAAGCTTTTTAGTGTATTTGACGAAAATGTTTTTGAAGGGGGAATTTCCAGCATGTGCCTACCTTCATGGAGGGTGGGAGACAGATTGTGGGTCCTCAAATTGCTAATTTAAGAAATGGTTGCTTCTTCTGAGAGTTGAGTATTTACCTCCCCCCAGCCATAGCTCTTGATATTGCTCTCATGAAGAATTGGGAATAACCACTTTTGATTTTGGTTTTGTAGAAGTAGTTTTGTACCTTTTCCTTTAGTTTTGGTTAATAACCACTTGGAATTTTTTTCCCAATGGTCCATAGCAAGACTCCTCTTCAATCTTAGGCTATTTCCTTAACCTTAGGTAATGTCTTCAATTTTGCTTCAATTGCTTCCACAAATGGTGATACTAGTGATACCAGTGTTGGGAGACAAGGACTCTTCAAATATTAAATTGTACAAAAATAAAAGAGTACATATAAGAACAAAAGATTGGTCCAATTTCCCCCTGACCCATGCTTCCTCTTAGTGTATTTTAATCGATTATACTCAAAATAGCCTTTTGGGGCTCAAAATATATCTCAAGAAAAAATAGCTTGCTTTACTTCTTACGTACAAGCTCTTCTTCCAAAATTGGATAATAACCTTATGACCAAGTATTATTTACAACCTTTGTACCAAAGTCCACAATCAATTATAATTCACAAAATATCTTTAAAAATTAATAAAAGTTAACTTATTATTTTTGGGACTGCACTTTACAATGTGACTGTAAATAAATTTTGGGACTGCACTTTACAATGTGACTGTAAATAAATTTTGGGACTGCACTTTACAATGTGACTGTAAATAATTTTGGGGTTTCACTTTACAACATGATTGTAATGTGAATTCAAAGCTTGTTGGGCACCATAACACATGCTGTAGTAATTAAACTTTGTGACATTGAGGTCTACTTCATGTCTTGGTTCAGGAACTCCTTTGGGAAGGTCCCCAAACTCATTTGTATGTCTGACTATGGTAGCACTATTCTAGATTCACAAATTCCACTATTGGCATTTGGATTTAGGCTTTTTTGAGGGGTAGTCAAAGCTCAGTAAAGTGGGTAGCCCAGAAATACATTAGGGTTCAAGGAGAGAAATAAGGTTTTGGGATGTTTATTGTGTTACCAATTTGAGAGGTCCAACATTACTAGATTAACCCTTAAGAGGTCCACGGTTACTAGAATGACACAAGTAAATCTTTTATTTTAAACTTCCTAAATTATAAGCCTAGAACATGTGAGAGAGGTTAAGATAGTGCTCTAAAACCACTCAAACTATTCCTTATTCACACATAATGATAAATGTGTACAACCACTAAAGTAAAACCTCTAATCATTGAAAGAAGACCCCATAAACTAAAGTAAAACCTCTAATCATTGAAAGAAGACCCCATAAACTAATCTAATGATATGAGAAGCATATGGATGTAACCATCATTGAAAGAAGACCCCATAAACTAATCTAATGATATGAGAAGCATATGGATGTGATACCCATCATCAAGTGACATGCCTATTTTGATCCTCCATTGCCTACTAATCAAGATTATGTCATCTCTACATGTGTCATGTCCAACAACCGCACATGGCATAAGTGTCCTCCAATTTAGCATGGTTTCCACTTAAGCTTGCTTTCTTAACAATATTTAAAGAAAAATGAATTCTCTACTTGTGTTTTACTTAATCTTGCTTTCTTACTAATAGTTAAAAAGAAATGAATTCTCTCCATAAGTCTTTAAAAGCTACAAAAGTGACTTTTTTCATAAGAAAAATAATTTAAGAACTTTATATCAAAGTTTCTTAAAGCCATAAAAAAAGATTAATGTATTTACCAAAACTAGAGATTATGTATATTATCATTCTAGAGAATGAGTTTCTACAAGAGGAATTTCTCAAATTTAATCTTGATTTTAAGGGGAAAAAATTTTGGAGAAGAAAATTTATGTACATTTTAACTATGGAAAAGAAAATTTACATGCATTTTTCTAGAGCTTGATAAGGCCCAAAAACATGTCCTTGTTTGACAAACCTAATACATCCTAGGGAATGCTTGATGCAGGAAAATGAGATAGTAATTAAGTGCTAAGTTAATGAAATAAGATTATACACAACCAAGTCCAAAAGAAGTCTTGAGACTAATAAAGAATATTAAGAAAATGACATTGAGAAGTACATAAATAGATGGCTGAGGATTTGATATAGCTTGTTTAAGAGGCATTACAATATTATTTGAGCTCAAAGATTATCAAATTGAAGAATGAGCATGAGCATATGTATTTTTTGTGCTTACTTCCCTTCCATATCAATGATAAATATTATACTCCTATATATGGGATATAATCTCTATTCAGGCTTAGGAAAGCCACACCCTTGGGAAAAAAAAATCAAACAATCTAAGATGGAAATAAATTTGTGGAATATTGGCCTAAGGACTGCTTTCCAAAGTTGGATACTCAAAGCCCTAACTTTGTTTATTCGGGAATGGCCTTGAAAAACGGCTTCAAATTGATTGAGCAATTCTTCAATATAAGAGGAGTTTTATGCAATCCACTTATTAAGACTACACATCACTGAAATGGGAGGAAAAGAGCAAGAGTGGAAGGATATAAATGAATTTGATAGGTAGCATAGCTTAATGCATTTAGGGAACGAGAAGCTTGCAAGATGGGAATCAGAAGTTCAAATGTACATGTAAATGTGTCATGTCTTTTAAGGACAATTAGAAGTTCAAATGTACAAGTGTAAATGTGTCATGTCTTTTAAGGACAAGCTACTGATTTAAATTGATTTTTGTAGATGCGTACCTTGGGAACAGGCATCCTTTTTTTTACGGGCGTTTGGGTATTTTTTACGGGCGTTTGGGTATTTTGGACGTAACTTAAAGTTACAAAAATATTTATGAGCGGTCATAAATTACATGTAAATGATGAAATACTTGCAAGTCTCATCCCTTTCCCGTCAAATTTGACGGGAAGGGTGGGTGCCCAACAAAAGGTAACCCTACTTGGGAGAGCTTAAAAAAAACAGTTATGTATTTATTACTTAAAAGTATTTATTACTTGTTGGGAGGGCTTCCCTTGGGGGCTGAGCTCTAATCCACACCGGTGGAGCTCATAAAGCAGTTATGTATTACTTAAAAGTATTTATTACTTGGGAGAGCTTTTTTTAAAAAAACAGTTATGTATTTATTACTTAAAAGTATTTATTACTTGTTGGGAGGGCTTCCCTTGGGGGCTGAGCTCTAATCCACACCGTTGGAGCTCATCTACGTCGTAGCTGAGCATGAGATCGACCACGTCACCTCTGGCTCAGCCATCCACCTCCACATGGATGATTGCAGGTGAGCAGGCTTTCCCGCCCTCCAACCATGAAGGCTTCCATAACACAAAAGTTCACTCTTTCTTTCAACTTTCTCAGTTGTACAAATGTTGATGGCCAGGCCTCACACACATATACTTACATACACCACACATACATATACATATGTGTGTTTACACCCATATTTATACATACCCACATACATTTACACGTGTGTACCCACATACATTTCCATATGTGTGTGTACACACATACCTTGTTAAATTATTATGATAATTAGATCTTTTAATATTACAGTAGTATTATACCAATCCTACTTATTAACTTCATAAAAGCTTATTTTTTTACCTTCAATATTAAATTATTATGATAACTAGATCTTTTAATATTAAACTAGTATTAAACCGATGCTACTTATTAACTTAGTAAAATTTTGTTTTGTACCTTTATATTAATGTATTATTGTAATATTGTACTTCACAAATATTACTAATATAAAATATATTGTAAAATTTCAATACACACACACATTATGCATGTGGAGATTTTTGTATGTTAACATACGCTTATGCATTGGAATTTGGTTTCGAAATCCAAAATAGCTAGAAGCACATTGAAACCATGAGCTATTAACATAAAGAGAAAAGATTACTAACGTAAGCATTACAAAGGGCACATATCCATAAACACTATCTAATGCATGAGGTTATTGTGAAGGGAGTGTAGCCACATGGAGTTCAAACAGAAATTGAATTGAGAGAAGTTTAGAAAGTTCAAAGTTGTGGGAAAAAGTAAAAGTGAAAAAAACACTTTGCATAGACATTGAGTCACTTTGTATTCGAAGGACAAGGCATCTTTGGAGAACAAGTGCTTCTTTCACCCATGCTTGCATACATCCTTATTTTAAAAATATCTATATAGTATTAAAATGATACTTTATTAATCTAACTACCAAATAGTTGATTTAATTTCATGCGTGAAAACTATATATATATAAAATTAAAAATTAATATTTAATTAAAAAAGTAAATTTTAATTAAAATTTTATTGTTTATTCAATTAAATTAATATAAAAGATTAAATTTAAAAAATCTCTTATCACCTTCCAAATATAGAGGTATTTATATATATATTACTGAGTAAGATAAAATAATATTCATTTAATATAAATATAAAGTATTTAAATAATTAAATAATTGATGTATTAATATAATGCTAGATTGTTCGATTTTATAAGAAGCTTTATGTACCTTGTTTTTTATAATATAATTTATATTTAAAACATATTAGACTAATAATATCCATATGTTTATCTATTTATTCATAAGCAATCCTATTTAGATAAAATGCAATCTTGTACTTCCCAAATGAAATCTTAAGTGGATAAGTTATTTTTCCTATATAACTACACATCTCTAGGGCCATCTCATAAACTGACAGCTTAGTTTGAGCCCTCATATATTTATTTCTCTCTATTAGCTTCCTTTAGAATGGGTTCTCAAAGTCATAGGAGCCGAAAGCATGATAGGACTAGACTCTCCCCTGCTGCCCAATAGGCTCTTAAGGAGTAGAGGAAAAGGATAGCTCGTGAGAGATAAGGAGTGGAGAGCATGCCAACGTGCAATAACTATGATGAGGAGTGGACAGCATGCCAACATGCAATAAATATTGGTGAGCCCAATCCTACTCCTCCTTTTCCCCTATCCCCTATTTTAGATAGTCCACATAAACCCCTCCTTCTAGCTCCAAATGAGCCCATCCCTTTTCCTCTCCTTTTCCTCCACATGAACCCCCCCTTCCTCTTCCATATCAACCCATCCCTTCTCCTCCACATGAACCACCCCCTCTTCCACAAGACCCCCTCCCCTTCTTCTCCTCCACGTCCTTAGTGTATTGCCATGGCAATGTGATCTTTGAAGCCTATTTCAAGGAACTCACACCTTCATCATAGTTGTATGTGCTCGATGCTTTGATATGTAGTATACCAACATTGCAGTGCAGGGCACTATCTTCTATTGGAGGTCGAAGAGAGATAAGAGCTAGCATGAGAGTGCTTACATGTGTAATTCAATCCTATGTGATTATTAAGAAGAGAGATAGTAAATGCCATAGCTCGCATCCTTTCTATAGCACTATGCACACTTAAAGTTGGCTATAATAGAAGGTAAATTTTGGATGCCAACATTGCTAGAGCATTATGGGCGAGTAGTGGTCGTGCACCTAGGCATGATTGCCTAGTTGATGAAACCACTAGAGCCTTAATAGAAACGTTTTAGGAGGAGGATTGTTGTACCTCACCAGATTCTAAGAGAGATTTGTGCAAGAGAGTCGCAAAGAGGTGTTCATTGAGCACGGAGCTTGCTTTCTTGAGATGACCCAAACTAAGTTGTATTCCTAGATTGTGGCCCATCATTTCCAGACCGTAAAATTGGACAAAGGTTATTTGAGGGGTGTAAGCCTTGGTTTGTGAGGTTCTCAACGAGAATGTGACACATGTTTAGGTTACTACCATGTTGAGTTTTAGCTTTTTTATGATGTGCTTCATTCTCTTTCTCGGCATACAGAGTTTCCTCATAGTACTCATCACGAGTTCATCCACTCTCTCGTGTGAATGCACATATGCTGCCAAAGCTCAAAATATATTATCTTTATAGAACACTAACGAATATTTTTTAAAAAATTTACAAGTGGCATATGATGCACATGATGCACAAGTTGTGTAACATTGCTTCCATCTTCATGATGATTTTTTTACAAGATCGTGGGGTCACATGCCGACCTTGGGGGGTGCACTATATGGAAGCCCCTCCTACGACGTGCGTTCAAGGGGTATTTGAAAAACCCCTTATCTGTGAATTTTGAGCTAATAAAACTACCCCTTTTTCTTTATAGACTTACGGGTTTTTTTCCAAAGTACAATTAAAATACCCCTCTTGTAATTGTATTTCTGTAAATTTACCCAATATTTTGGATTAAAAAAACCCCACCTGATGATCGCACGTGGTAGACTTACATTTTTTGAGGTGCACCCCCCGAGATGCCGACGACGATAAATCTTGTTTGATGGGATGTGGAGCACAGTTCCAATCTACATGATAGTTCTATTGGCTCTACAGGTGGTACTTATAATTTCTAAGAGTCATTACATAGCCAAATCTCAAATATATTATCTTTATGGAACACTAACAAAGATTGCTTTTTTTGGATTTACGTGGCATGTGTAGTCTAGTAAACCAGTGATCTAGAGCTACTTTGAGACTGTCTCTCAAATCTTGCCATAACTTGGTTGAGTCAATTGCAAAAAATCAACTTGGATACTTTTTCATACACCACTATAAACCACTTGACATAAAAAATGAACACTTTGAAATCTCTACAAGATGGCTTGGACATTTCTAAGGCATTAAATATTGTAATCTTTTGGATGTTCTTGTAGGTTAGGTGGGTATGCCATGTGCCTATGTGTTGATCTCTTAAAGGTTCTTATCTCCTCTATCCTTCTCTTTCTCACATCCTCATACTTGTCAATCCACTTATCTATCACCAAATTGTTAAGAAGACAAAATGTAATTACCTTTTCACACATGTACTTATCCATCTTCCAAATGTGTCCTTTCCCATGTGGCACATGTGACACCATCTATTCATCCTCATCATAATGCATGAATCTTAGTGTGGATAAATCTTGGTATGGATGCTACTATTTTTTCCAATTATTTTGAGATATATATGAGAGATTCTTGCACCAACCAAGAACCTTGCGCTATGCTTCCCTCATTGATTTTGGAAATTTAACCCCTAGAGTTGGAAATAACCATCCCTATACGTGAAGGACCTAGACAAGATTAGACTTGGGGGGGGAAAGATTCTTAAGAAGGGAAGATTCTTAAAAAACCTCACCAGAGTATATTATGGATAGAGGAATTCGACTTGTTCAGAGTTTCGACTAGAGAGCTGTGAATTTTTATTATGGTTTATACTACTTTGAAATTAGATTTTGCTATGTTTTGATTGAAATTAGATTTTGCTATGTTTTGATTGAAATGTTTCTTGTTTTTTGGGAATACTATATTCATGTTACATATGTTGTTTGTGCATAGCATATGAAGATACCACACACATATATGGATTTCCATGAGGGTGTCATCCAACATGGGGTGCATCACATGAAGGCAGTCATCACATGAAGGCAGTCATCACATGAAGGCAATCATCTATGACCTTGACCTCTCTTAACTAAACATGGGTATACTCCTGGCATGATTGTTGTGAGGAGCAGAGTGGCCCCAAAGTAAAATGGGAAGGGTAGTGTGTCTGGTGGCTAAGTATGCATGCTAGTACTACACATACATGGCTCATGACACTAGTACCTGGAGTGTTCGTGCTTCTGGGATAGGTGATAACTAATAGAAATAACTCCTTGGATTATTTGACACTTGTGTTAAGGTGGATGTGAGACATTATAGGGATCCTCCGATCATCATGGTGGTCTAAGAGTATTCAAGCTCATTGGTGTGTACTGTCCTAGTAGTACCTAGAGTGTTCGTGCTTCTGGTAACTAATAGAAATAACTCCTTGGTTTTGACACTTGTGTTAAGGTGGATGTGAGACATTAAAGGGATCCTCCGATCATCATCGTGGTCTAAGAGTATTCAAGCTCATTGGTGTGTACTGTCCTAGTCTAATGGTCACAGTCATGGTGTGGGTTTCAATTGCACACATCTATGTGTTAAGGTGGATGTGAGACATTATAGGGATCCTCCGATCATCATCGTGCTCTAAGAGTATTCAAGCTCATTGGTGTGTACTGTCCTAGTCTAATGGTCACAGTCATGGTGTGGGTTTCAATTGCACACATCTATGTGCACCATGTATACACATTTGTGTGTATCCTCAAGGTACACATCTATGTGCACCATGTACATGCATTTAAATCTATCCTCAAGGTACACACTTATGTGCATAATTTAATACTCCTCATTAATTGAACCCTAAATAATCTCTAAAAATCAAGCCACTTATTCAATCATAACTAAGGCTTAACCTCATAATTCTAGAGTATTAAATTTTTAACCTAAGGTCAAATAAATAATTTGACCTAAGGCAACTTCTTTGATCAATTAATATTTTATTTCTTAGGGTATGGGAAAAGAATATTACTTTCTTAAACACTATATTAAATCTTTATTCTAGTTCAATTTCAAGCCTTAGAACTACCAAGGTTTACATCTAATTGATTTAATTAAATCTATCCACGTGGTTGCGTAAAAATCTTTAGTCGAGGTAAAATTCTAAGGTTTTTGTATAATTATTTATGAAAATAATATTTTATTTACAGTAATTCAATTTAGACCAATCAAAAGCAAGATAAATGCTAGAAAAGTTTAAATTTGAACTGTAAATATGAATTGTAACTTTTGGACCTTGGACTTGATGTAGATGCAAATTGGAATGAAGAAGACATGTACATCACCGTAGAATGCCACAAATTTTGATGCACCCTCCTAGGTCCTTGTAGTACTCAATTTGACAAGATTTAAGTACTTTTAAAGGGGTTAAAGTGCTAGAAAGTGAGTGTACTAGCTTAGGGTGTGCACTTTTATCATAGAAAACTATGAAATGGACTCCGCAAGCCTGTAGAAAAAAAATCCTAGATTTGTCATGAAGGGAAGGGGGTATTTATATTTGAAAATGGTGGCTCTAGCGGCCTCCATATGCACTTAGTCCTCTTGAGTTAATGTCAAGCTCTATCTACCACGAAATCCATGCACACCATAGATATTGGGGGCTAAGTTAAACCTTAGACTAACATGCATGTACTAAACTAATAAAAGATGTGTGACTCTTGATTTGCATAAACTAGTTACCATAAATAATCAACAACACTCTTGATTTTCATAAACTAATAAAAGGTGCACAACTCTTAATTTGCATCAATTAGTTACCATAAATCATTAACAAAATGCCATGGATAGATAAACTACCACCTACAAGCCCAATCCACTTTGGTCTGGCCAAACCATGGTTTTCAAAACCTTAGAAGAATACCCTTATTCTAACTACTTTAATTAACATGCACACACATACACTACCAATTTAATTAGTTTGATGAGTTGTGCACATACACTTAGTGGTGTATATCAGTTTAATTAGTTTAATTAGTTGTGCATAACTAATTTAATTAATGTGCACACACACTTAGTGGTGCATATTAATATATTTTTCTAAGGGAAAAACCTTGCAATTGAAAACTCTAATAATTAAATTAGCACTTGATTTAATTATTTTTTCCCAGTTAATTTTTATCATTTTGCCTTTTTGATATAAACTAATTATTTTTTTAGTTTACCTTTTTTTTAAATCTAGATCAATTTGTAGGTGTGCATACTAATGTGCACCTAGGGGTCGTCTTTTTTAATTTTGCACACTAATTGTGCCCACATGAGCACCTGGGGGTTTTCCCTTTCATCTTTGCTATATAGACCTTGAAAATTTTCTAGAAAAAAGGCTTTAATAGAATTATTTACACATTTTTCATATTGATAAAATTTTATGCTTAGCAAGAGGGATCTTACAATAAGTGAAACCCATAATTCTAAAGATATTTAGCCAATCTATTAAGGTAATTATAATAAAAGATAATGATGAAATGTTTGTAAATAAAAAGTCCCAAAAAGGGGGGGGGGAGAGAGAGAGAGAGAGAGAGAGAGAGAGAGAGAGAGAGAGAGAGAGAGAGAGAGAGAGAGAGAGAGAGAGAGAGAGAGAGAAATTGAAGGAATCTTATAAGAAAGATTAGGTGGGACACTAGAATATGAACCATCAAAAAAGATTTAGAAGACAAAGAGTCCTTAACATCCCATGAAATCTAGGTGCCAGTGCACCCATAATTATATACATTCCATGAGTATGCTTACCATATTCCTTGATCAAAGTTGAAAGCTGTAAATTGTTGTTAGACTAATTGCCAATATGTAATCAAATTCCAAGTTGAAGGTGCTACTTGGATAATTTCCAACATGTAATCGAATGCCAAGTTGAAGGTGCTACTTGGATAGAGCAACCTAGCACCACTAATGGATGGGAGCTTTACAAGAGTCTATGAGCTTCGTGAAGTGGTATGGGTAGAGATTCTTGAATTTCAAGGAGAGAATAGCTACATGAACCTACACTAGAAAATAGTCTCAAATATTTAATAAAATATAACTATAAGTTGGATGATGGAATCTCATATTGTGCCAAGATCTTTGACAAAAAGTTATGAAGTTTTGGAAGAGGTGATTGTATGCCTTGTGAGACTGCTCCTTGACATTGCTATACACAATAGTATAGTTGCCTACTTAATGAGGCCGTATCATAGTTTTACCTAGTTGTGTATCTCATAACCCTTCAAGAAAGAGCCAAGTAATGACACAAATACATCTTATTGGCTCGCTTAGTGTGAAGCTAGAGGCTCGCTTAATGTGAAACTAATGAAACAAATACATCTTATTGGCTCACTTAGTATGAAGCTAGAGGCTAGTGCTCACTATTTGGTCTCTTAAGTCAAAGAAAGCAAGAGTCCATTTTTATGCTATTTCTACTCTTAATAGAATAACCATGTTCACACACATTTATCTTGCTAAGTAGGAACTTGAGAGTCATGTCATAGTTATACCTAGTTATGTATCCCATAACCCTTCAAGAAAGATCCAATTAATGACACAAATACATGTGATTAGCTGTCTTGGTGTGAAGCTAGAGGCTCCTACCCACATTGTGGTCTCTCAAGTGGGAGAAAGTAAGAAGTGTCTGCCATGCTATTGTTGGAATTAGGGTTGCAGGAATGCACACACAACTTCAAGAAGATGAGGAAGCTTGAGCACAACACAGTAGTGTATTATGAGTGCCAAAATGAAAGATAACAAGCCCTAGAAGATAATGGGCGTATATACAATGCACGGGGGAAAAAACCTCCTAGTGAGGGAAAAAGTGCCCCGGCGGTCCTAAGTGTGTTCACACACATCACTACTATAATATGGTAACAAATCCCCCCTGGAGTGATGCGGTGAACAAGAGCTAGCACTCATGTATAGGGAAGTGTCTAGCTATGTGGACGAATCCACAAAAGGGAGTAAGCCCAAAGCTTTGCGAAAAGCTTCGAACTTCTCACGAGGCAGAGCCTTTGTGAAAAGGTCTGCAAGGTTATCCTGTGTTGGCACATAAGCCAAACTGATCTCTCCTGCAGAGAGTCTCTCCCTGACATAATGGTAGTGCACCTCAATGTGCTTCGTACGAGCATGGAACACTGGGTTCCGCGCAACTGCCAATGCGCTCTGACTGTCAGTGAAGATGGTGGTGGCAGATGGCTGCCCAACACCCAAATCAGCCATAAGGCGTCTGAGCCACACACACTCAACCGTAGCTGTGAAAGCTGCCCTGTACTCAGCTTCACAACTAGAAGTGGCCACAGTAGGCTGCTTCTTGCTCAACCATGATATGCATGAGCTTCCAAGCATGAAGCAAAAACCACTCGTGGACACGCGTGTGTCATAACAACCAGCCCAGTCAGAATCTGAAAAAGCATGTAAATCTGGCGGCAATGATCTCCCCTTGGGATAAAACAACCCAAGATGCCGAGTACCACTCAAATAGCGAAAGATACGCTTCACTGCCTGCCAATGCTTAATGCCTGGGCTATGCATAAATCTGCTCACCTGTGAGACTGCAAACTGAATGTCTGGCCTCGTAATGCATACATAAATGAGGCAACCAACAGCTGTCTGATAGAGTGTGACATCAAAGTGATCTCCAGCATCATGAAGACTCAACTTCAAACCTGTCTCCATTGGAGTAGCAATAGGCTTGCAGTCTTCAAGGCCAAATCTCCGCAACAATGTTTCAATATACTTTGTCTGACACAAAGCAATACCTCCATCACACTGCTTAAATTGTATCCCCAAATAATGATGCAAATGCCCCAAATCTGACATCTCAAAAGAGGCATTCAAATCAGCCTTAAAATCAGCAATATGACTCTCATTTGGTCCTGTGAGCAGCATGTCATCGACATAGAGAGCAATGATTAGATGTACACCATCCACACGTTTAGCATACAAAGTGCTTTCTGTTGGACTATTCTGAAACCCATGTGCAGTCAAATATGCATGTATTTTTTCATACCAAGCTCGTGGAGCTTGCTTTAAACCATATAAAGCCTTTTTTAACCTGCACACTTTGTTTTCCTGCCCTCTTTGAACAAAACCACGAGGCTGCGATACATACACCTCCTCATGCAAATCTCCATTTAAGAACGCAGTCTTTATGTCCAGCTGATGTACATTCCAACCATTATGAGCTGCTAATGCACAGATGCTACGAACAGTGGTCATACGACATGTGGGAGCAAAAGTCTCATCAAAATCAATGCCCTTCTCTTGAGCATAACCTTTTGCAACAAGCCTAGCCTTATGGCGATCCACTGTGCCATCAGGCTTACGCTTCAATTTGTATAGCCACTTAGTGCCAATGGCCTTCTTGCCAGGGGGCAAGTCACATAAAGACCATGTACCATTCTTCATAATAGCATCATATTCTGCTTGCATAGCAGCCATCCAATTTTCTGAACTTTGTGCCTCATCAAATGAAACAGGCTCACTTTCATCGCACATACTAGAAACAGCCAATGCATAACAATCTGACGCATAAGAGGCACCATGAGAGCCAGAACGAGTGCGACTAGACAAAGGGGCATCCAACTTGCTGTCACGCAAAGTCTGCACCAGCCATTTAGGCATATTCCTAGAGCCCTCAATCTCTTGTCTCTCATCCTCAAGTGCATCATGCACATCTGCATCAGATATAGGCTGATCTGTGCCATCATTTAAAACCTGCATAGGCTGAAAAACTGCCTCATGAGGTATTGCACTTGACTGTGCACCACTGAAAAGAGGCAACAATGTATCATAGACATCACGTGAGCTGATATCTGTCTCCTTAGTACATGAAACCAAGGGCTGAACTGCATCTTCCACAAATACAACATCACGGCTAACCAAAATGCGCTTTGTCTGTGGATGATACAAGCGATAGCCTTTGCTCTCAGCACTATATCCAACAAAAATACATTTAACAGCTTTGTCATCCAATTTTCTGCGATGTTGCACAGGCACTAATGCATATGCCAGGCAACCAAAAACACGTAAATGGCCAACAGATGGCTTGCGGCCATGCCAAGCCTCATATGGAGTGACAACCTGTAATGCTTTGGTGGGACACCTGTTTAGTACATAAGTGGCACACATGACAGCCTCAAGCCAAAAACCATGTGGTAGACTTTGACTCTTAACCATACATCTTGCCATTTCCATGAGAGACCTGTTTTTTCTCTCAGCCACACCATTTTGCTGTGGTGTATACGGCACTGTACATTGGTGTTTTATCCCACGCTCAGCCAGAAATGCATTAAATTCTGAAGACATATACTCCCCCCCTCGATCTGAACGGAGGGTGCCCATCTTACTTTCTGACACATTTTCAGCCATAACCAAAAACTGTTTGAAGCACAAAAACACTTCGGACTTTGCCTTCAAAGGATATACCCATGCATGCCTGGTAAAATCATCAATGAAAGTCACGAAGTAAAGGTAGTTTCCAAATGATGGAGTTTGCATGGGACCACAAACATCACTGTGAACAAGCTGCAATCTGCGTTCAGCTCTCACTGATCCATCTTTGGGAAAGGAAGCACGCTGCATTTTACCCAATATGCAGCCCTCACAAACATGCTTGACAGGTGCCTCAAGCTTAGGCAAAGAAGACACCATTTCAGATTTCTGCAGGCGCAGCAAACTTGCAAAATTCAGATGACCAAAACGTGCATGCCACAGTTTTGCATTTGAAATAGCCTGCGTATCCATAATAGCACATGCTGAATCCTCTACACATTTGCCATCCATATTGAGCTTATACAGCCCTCGACATAGTGAACCAGATGCTACAATGATGTCACCACAAGAGAGATCATGAACAGTACATCTGTCATCCACAAATTTTACAACCAAACCTGTTTTGGCAAATGCGGAGACTGACAGCAGATTCTTTTTGATCCCTGGCACATACAATGCATCAAAAAGTGTAAAGGTGTTGCCATTTGCAACATTCAGCACAATCTGTCCAACTCCTTTAACGGGATAAGAGGAGTTATTGGCACAAGTGACAGTATTCCCTGTGGGAGCAGACTCAAGGAAAGTGAATAAACTGCGCTGCGAGGTGATATGCTTAGTGGCACCACTGTCAAAGTACCATACATCTGAATCTACTGCAGACATACATGTGTCATGCAAAGATGGGTCATAACTGCACTGCGCATTGAATGCCCATTCTGTATCTAGCACAACATTAGCAGATTCATTGTTAGAAGGAGAGGCATCTGCAACAGCCATACCAGCCTCTTTCTTCTTAGCCTCTTTCGCAGCCAGCTTAGGACACGCTTTGATGACATGATCATTTCCCTTACAGTACTTGCAAAATGTCTTCTGTTTGTCACCCTTCTTCTCATCTTTGTCTTCCTTCTTTGGTTGCGCAGCATTTGCAGATTTCTGCTTACTAGAAGAAAAGCCAGCTTTACCTTTCCCGCTTCTCTGATTAGCAACGAAAGCTTGATCTGCGACACGCATAATATTCCTGTTTTGCCTTGACTGGTCTTCTTGCAGCAAAACAGAAACTAACTCCTCAAATGATAAGGCATTGGGATTGCCTTTCATCATCAAGCGAAGAGTGGAAGCAAAACCCTGATAAGAATCTGGTAGACCATTCAAAACAGTCTGCACAAGTGAACTGTCTGATAGGATTTCATCTGCAGAAATGAGCTGCTCTTTGAAATCCTTGATCTTTGTCAAAAAGCTATCCATAGAATCACCTTCGTTCATATGCTCACTCTCCAACTGTTTTCGGAGGTAAGCAACACGAGCCTCATTTCTTGCCTGATACAATGTGGCAAGTACATCCCAAGCATCCTTAGAAGTCCTGCAGGAGCGAATATGTGGGATAATGGTACGTTTGACAGACAGCGCAATCAAGGCATGAGCCTGCGCATCTCTACCATCCCAACGAATCTGCTCTGCTGAAAGTGGTGGTTCTCGAACAGCTGCTACAGCACTTGTGCCTGCACCATCATCAACAGTACCTGTTTCTGATGTGTTTGCAGCATTCCCAACCACAATAGGACGTGCATCAATACCCTGCACAATGTTCCATAACCCCTTTGCTACCAATACATGTCGCATCATATATGCCCACAATGGATAGTTGGTGCCATCCAACTTATCCTCAGCAGCCAACATGCGGAATACATCATTGTTGTCAGCCATGGCCAATGACTGTACTACTAGATGTAAATGCTGTCTGTAAGAGGAAAACCTGTATAAAATCGACCTGTGCTATGTAGCACAGCCCAAAACAGACGAATGGGCACCTGTCCTGCAGATTTTAATCTTGACAGAAAATCTGCACAGTAGGACGAATTTGCCTGCGCAGTACTTGGAATGCAAAAACGGAGGGCGAAATGACCTCAGATCAAAATTCTGAAACGACCAAGCCCTATGGGCTATCCCACGGCATATACTAACCTGCAGACGCTCGTGAAACCTCGTCGCAATCGGAGGAGATGAAGCGGCAGGTGCCGGTGATGCTGCCCGGGAGGAGGAAGCCTGCTCTGATACCAATTGTTGGAATTAGGGTTGCAGGAATGCACACACAACTTCAAGAAGATGAGGAAGCTTGAGCACAACACAGTAGTGTATTATGAGTGCCAAAATGAAAGATAACAAGCCCTAGAAGATAATGGGCGTATATACAATGCACGGGGGAAAAAACCTCCTAGTGAGGGAAAAAGTGCCCCGGCGGTCCTAAGTGTGTTCACACACATCACTACTATAATATGGTAACAGCTATTTCAAGCCTTGATAGAACAACCATGTTCACACACATTGATCGTATTGATGATGAGTAGGAACTTAAAAAGCTCAGAATATTCTACCAACCAATCATCATCCATTTTAACAAGTGGCCTAGAATGAAGTACATGCATGTAAAATCCCTATATCAATGTTTCTACTCAACAAAACCTTGGAAATAGAGATGTGAAGGCCATACGTTGAACTATTTTTTGCTACTTCCCAGTTGAATATAACAAGCTGACCGAAGGTAGCTTATTAGAAATCAATCATTATTTTAGGAAGATGGTGAATTCCCATGAAGCATTAAGACCACCATCATGAGGAATATATTTTATGTGCTCATGTGACTAGAGTGTATTATAGTGTGTAGTGAGATAGGAATCTTATACTAATACATTTCTTGACTTTATTTATTGGTATAAGTCCAAATATAGTTTGTAAAAATGGAACAATGTAAGGTTATAGATTCAGCCTTTAATAACCATTTGAGGTGTTAACTCTTAACAAAACTTTAAATGTACTTTTTCTTCATAAAATCATAAAACAAAACTTTCTTATATATATTTATTTTTGGTTTATGTTATTTTTATTCTAGTATTATACTTGGACATCTTCCACCTAGTCACATGGTTAATCTGCTAGCTTAGTGCTACCTAGAAAAACTAGAAATAATACGAGCAAGTCAAGCCATTTGCCTTTAGCACTAACATGTCGGAATTTATCTTTTCAGGTCCAAGGCTAATCATCCATAATGTCTTTTTAGGTCCAAGACTAATCATCGTGGGTGAACCCAAACCAGTCCCTCTTTGTTATTAGCTTGAGAGTATCAAGAAGATGGATTGTCCTATGAGATTGGTCATAACTATCTAAGATTGGGGTTAACATCATCTCCCAATCAACAATGGTCTATTTCCTATTCGAGAAGTAGGCTCTATAATTTTGCATAATCCATATTGTTCACTTCAGCCTCTTCAAATACCATCCCTCTTATACTGTATTCATTGCACTCTAGCTCTTCCAATACCATCCCCCTTATAGTGTGTATTCATTACACTAGACCCTTACAAATTGGTATTGCACCATTAAACACACTATAAAGTATAAAGTTTCTACTAAGAAAATCTTTGGGTCATTCTTAGGCTTGATTAGAATTTTTAGGTTTCTCTTCATTTGTACGTTATGGGAAAATTAGTGAATTTGGGAATTTCCCAATTCCCATTTTTGAATTCTTAAAAAAGGGGACATGGATAACATGTTTGTAAGTTTCTCAAAACCCTATCATATGACCTATCGTTGGAAAGCGCTTGAAAAATGGAATCTAAAGAGCTATAAGGCGCTCATTTTGGATTAGTGGTGTTTAAGTTATGGTTAATCCAAACTTTTGACCACGTGTCCCAAACTTGTGAAAAATTCCCATATTCCCCAATATGGTGTTCGTTGTTGTAATTATGTTATCTCATGTTATCCAAGTAATATGGTGTTATAGCTAGTAATTGGCTAGTAGAATTAGAGCATCTCATAACTTTAAAGTGCTCTTAGTTAGCTTGGGCGTTTTTGTAGTATTAGTTCTTCTCTTTTTTAGCTTGTGTTTCACAATTTCACCTTCATGTTCTTTATTCTTTGAATTTGGCCAAATTTCCATAGCTTTGTGAACAATATCCTCTCCAAATTATTATCTTCTTTCACACCTTGTAAAAATTTCCCAAAATCATTTTCCCTTCCTCGTGGCATCTTTCATGCTCACACATACTATGGTCTTAAGTTTCCAACTCTTCTCTTGTGTTTTCCCTTGAAATTTTAGTTTAATTCTTTTTTGATTCCATCTTCCCAAGTGTCTTGCCATTCCTTGTTTGCTTCTCATACCCATTGACAATCTTCCTTCTCATACATCTTTTTAATTTCTTTCCTTTTAGGGCTCCATGAGATAGTCGCCTTGTCTTCTCAAGTGTCTTTCCATTCCTTGTTTGCTTCTCTTAGCCATTGCGGCCAATCTTCCTTCTCATACATCTTTTTAATTTCTTTCATTTTAGGGATCCATGAGATAGTTGTCTTCTCCTCCCAAGTGTCTCAAGACATTCCTTGTTTGCTTCTCCCAGCCATTGCCAATCTTCCTTCATGTTTTCGAACTTCTTTAGGATTCCATGAGAGAGTCTGGGGGGTGCACTAATAAGAAACCCTATGTATCACGTGTGTTCAAGGGGTATTTAAAAAACCCCTTACCTTTAAATCTTTCATGAATAAAATGACCCCTTTTTCTTTATGGACTTACAGGTTTTTTTAAAAAAAATTAATTAAAAAAACCCCTTCTATAAATTTAACTTAAAATTTTGAATTAAAAAACCCCTTCATAACTCATATGGTATACTTACATATTTTTAGGTGAACCCCCCGATGAGATAGCTGCCTTCTCTCCAAAGTGGATCCTTTGACAGCTTTCCCCATTCTTCCAGATATTTTCTTTGATTCTAGGAGAAATCCTAGATAACTTTTGGACCTTGCAGATGGATGTTTGTTAGGTATGATTGCAATTCCCAATCACCAAGGTGGTCCCTAGCAACAGTGATTGGAATGGTTCCCAAGTGACAACAAATATAAAATCCAAACCAGCTCCTCTCTAGTTTGCTACATACCAAATGGTGAGGAGTTAAATATATATATATATATATATATATATATATATACCAAATGGTGAGGAGTTATATATATATATATACATATATTCACTTCCAAAAATTACATACTCCTTCTCTCATATTCAATGATTCTAGGACATGAAGATTCTCTTAGTATCCAAATATCAAACACCCCTTGGAGTGTTCAATAATTCTAAATAATTGTAGGACCTATGGAGTATTTCTCATTGAGATGTCAAGCGACATTATTTGACAAGTTGTTGTTGTTTCTAAAGTATTCCTTTAGTGAGGTTGACACGAAGTCGTAGCACAGCCAAGTGTCACCCACAGGACATGACGGAAAGTGATCTGTTAATTGAATTATTGGAGAGCCAAGGTTTTGTTTTCGGCCGTTCCGTGGACCCGTTGAAAACAAGGCGTAAAATAGGGACCCGTTGAAAACAAAGCGTAAAATAGGGACCCCGCACGGATCGTACATCTACTGCCCGCTACAAGCCTACATAGAGTACAGGGCGTAAGGGTGGTAAAATGCATTATTCAATGTTCATGTATATGTTTAGAGATTACAATTCAACTCGTACCTCACCTGCTAGAACCATCAGGTTCCACGATCAGGACCCGGGTTTGATACCTAGGGGCTACAAGACAGATGATAGTACACATGACACACACAAATGCGCCCTCCCGAAAAAAAAGATTACAATTCAATTATATATGTGTGTGTGTGTGTATGTGTATGTATGTGTGTATATATATATATGTGTGTGTGTATGTATGTGTGTATATATGTATGTATGTGTGTGTGTATGTATGTGTGTGTATATATATATATGTATGTGTGTGTGTATGTATGTGTATATATATGTATGTATGTATGTATGCATGTTTGTGTGTGTGTATGTGTGTATGTATATCGAGAGAGAGAGAGAGAGAGAGATTGATTATTGTTTTTGGGAAGGAAAGGTGGAGGGAGGAGAGGGAAAGGGAAAGGGAAAGGGGGGATGTATGTGTGTGTAGAATCTACAAGGGGTAAAATTTTAACGATGTTGCTACTCTTTCAAGTCCAACTTTCCAAGTGCATTAAGTAAGCTTGCATTAAGTAGGCGCTGTCTATATTATATAATGCTTCACATAAACACAAACTAATACACACATTAATATGAAAGGAAATAATGCATAGACAAGCTTCCCCTTCATTAGCATTGACATCTCTATAGTGTGATATTTGTACACAAAGTTTGAGTGTGTGGAAACATTTTATGGCTTTTCCTGGTTAATGTTCAATAGCATAATGAATTCAAACTCTTTAAGATCCAAGGACGATAGCCTCACATCGTGGACATAAGTTTTTCTAGGAGGACGATCGATTGATTAACCTTATGCTAGGAATATGCGAGATAGCACATAAGCTCAACAAAAGGGATATATTGCTTCGTCTTATGACTCCAAACTTGCATATGGGGTATCATTAAAAAAATAAAACATTAAGGGACCTTAATGTGATGTATATTATTTTCATATCTTTTTGTCAATAGTGTAAATAAAGATATCTGCAATGTGAATAATCACTTGGGATCCAAATGGCATGAATGCCATCTTATAGAGGTAAATCCATGTAATTATGAATCAAAGAAAGAATTATGAATCCATGTAATTATGAATGCCATCTTATAGAGGTAAATCCATGTAATTATGAATCAAAGAAAGAATTATGTGTGTGTGACATTTAGGGACACCTATAAGACATTAGACTATAAGAAAGATTAGGTGGGGCCCCACAAGTAGAGATTTCAAGAAATCTATGTTAGAAAAGGTAAATCAAAAGAAGGTCACGAAAGTTGTGTTAAAGATTATAGCCTAAAATGACTTATGAGTCCTAAGACATAAATGAAAACCATGGAGGCCTTATGCCAACATCAAACCAAACAAAACATTGACTAAATAGTCATCAGAGGGTTTATCTATTATGCCTTATCCACTATGCTACTAAGAGAGAGAGAGAGAGAGAGAGAGAGAGAGAGAATGCATGGAAGGGATAGAGAAGAGGAACTCCTATTTTGTAGAATATTTGCACTTGGAACCTTTATAAGTTAGGGTTGGCATAAGAATGCTCTCCATATGGTTAAAAATAGAAAGGGGCTTAGGACATCCTAGCTTGATTTTCTCTTGCTAAATAAATAATTACCCTTGAGAAGGTTTAAATAGTAAGGCTACTATTTTTGGAATGTATTTGTCTAAAACCTTAGGTCAAAGTCATTGTTCACAAATAGAACCTCTTGATTTACTTATATATTGATTTGGGGTGGTAGTCCTCTACATGTAATTTAGAAATCATATTGATTAATAGCTATACATCATCCAACATATCTAATGTCATTACATGCCATGATTCAATGTTTAGTAGCTAATCTATTTCTTGAACTCACTATAACACAATGGGAGCATTGTGATACTCAAACGTTTGGGCACTTAGAATGTTTTTGAGTCAAAACATTGGGTCTCACAATAACCCTCATTGAGCGAGCCATCACAATATCTATTGTATGAAAGCTCAGTCTTTGTGGTGCCTATTGTAAGGTTTTTTATATGGTGGGTATATACAAAGAATAAGGCTCTCTCTTTGCAATGCTTATTGCAAGGTTTTAAACGGTGGTTATATATAAAGATTGTTTGCCTTCTTTGTCCTTTTTCTCTCACATGCAAGATTTAAACATATGTGTGCAATTTCAAACATAGACATGCAACCAGACAAACACCTAAGATCCATTATAGACTTGTGGTCTTCAAACATAGGTGTGCAAGCTTCAAACATAGGCATGCAACTAGAAAATCTAACAAGATTTATTTGGTGCTATCAATTTTATCAAAATCAACTTCAAAATCGTAAAGTAATGTTTTAAATTATATATATATATATATATATATATATATATATATATATATATGTATATAATATGGCATAGAGGAAAGTGATAGCAAGACAATGCAACAGATACAAAATGGAGAGAATTCAAAAATTCTGCTTATACCAAAGAGGTACAAGTGATGGTGTTATCCTCCCGTGCGCTCTCAACAAGTAGAGCTTAGATGGCGATCTAGACAGACTCTGGATGGAGGATGTACAAAGTGCAGAAGGGGGTGGATACTCACAAGAATTGGATACCTTAGCTCATGGCAACCATGTCCATATATAGTATTGTAGGCAGTGTGGTAGACGTGTATATAACAAGGGTAGTTATACTACATAGACACGGTCAGTGCTCGTGTATAGAGCCCGTGTATAGAACGTGGCCAACCCCACTGACCACCGCCTACTAATGATAGATGTGGTATTTGAGGGAATATATAAGATTCCTCCCTCCGGCTTTTGAGGTGTGCAGGTGTAAGAACCTCCGCTTCTGATCTTATAATTATTCCCCTCTCTGAAATAAAAGAAAGATCGTGTTTTAACCCTGTTTTGGCCTAGAGAGAGAAAATGTCTAAAGAGAGGTAATTCAAAATTGAGATATTTTTGGATATAAAAATCCTCCTAGTGTCTAAAATGGTAACTTTCTAATATGTAATTGGAATTAATTGAAAATAGGTAAAAAGAACCTTAGTCTAAGGATCCAGATTTTCAAAAATTTTCGAATTATGCTTCAATTAAGGTTCCTATGAACCAATAAGATTAATCCAAATGTAGGGAAGAGATAAATTGAAGAATAAAAGAAAATCCCCTAAAAATGAGTAAATGCTCACATAAGATGAAGAGTTGACTAACGACAAGGTTTATTAGTTAAAAAAGAAGAGATATTTAGAGGAAATGATGCATTTTTGACACCTCAGTGTGGGGATCTCCCCTCATGAAGGAGGTGCCTATTTCACATGTGTGGAGGAGTTTTAAACTCATAAATAATGAGATATTTTCATCTCTCCTCTCTCCTATTTCAACTAGATCCAAAAAGTAAGCTAAACTGACCCAAAAATGGTCAAAATTTGAACAAACTGATCTGGAAAATTCTAGAATCAGTTTGCTTGGCTAGAGGCTCATTTTTTCCTATAAATAGAAGCCTCCCCCTTTGTAAAAGGTTAATAGTGTTTACTCTACTCCTACCCAGCGCCAATTACATTGAATTCACTTGATAATTCAATTGTTTTTAACTACATCCTCTCCAAAGAAATTGGTGGCCACTCTTGATCCAAACAAGAGTAGAACCCTCAATCCCTCAAGCCAAAGGAAAGTCTATAAAACTCTATGTAAGCTAAAATTTCTACTTTTTAATTCAAATCTATGGTTTTCTGATTTCCTTGTTTTCTTTTCATAATTGATTAAATGTGATGCAAAGAGATGTGATGTGTCATAAATATATGTGGATATGAAGTGATAGATATGAATGTATAGATAGATGTGAGAAGTTGTACATATGAATGAATGTGAATGTGATGGATATGAATGAATGTGATGTGATGGGATGTGAATCAGGATAGATGTGAATGAATGAGATGAGGTAAAATGAATGAGATGTGATGTGAGTGAATGTGATGAGATGTGATGTGAGTGAATGTGACGTGGTTTGAATGGATGAGATGTGAATGAATGTGATGTGATGAGATGTGGATATGGGTAGATGCGAGTGGATGAGATGTGGATATGGGTAGGTGCGAGTGGATGAGATGTGGATATGGGTAGGTGCGAGTGGATGAGATGAGATGTGAGTGAATGTGATGTGGTTTGAATGGATGAGATGTGATGTGGTT
Organism: Cibotium barometz; assembly: GCF_041138505.1. NCBI lineage: Eukaryota > Viridiplantae > Streptophyta > Polypodiopsida > Cyatheales > Cibotiaceae > Cibotium > Cibotium barometz. Next base: position 27,082,750 of record NC_141059.1, on the reverse strand, counting down.
TGAATGGATGAGATGTGAATGAATGTGATGTGATGTGATGAGATGTGAATGAATGTGATGTGATGAGATGTGATGTGATGAGATGTGGATATGAGTAGATGCGAGTGGATGAGATCTGATGCAGATAAATGAGAAAAAATGCGATGAAATGGAAAATGATGTGATGAGAATGGAAATACATATGAAATAAATGGGAATTGATATGGAACAATGTGGAAAGATGAGAGTTCGTTATAGAATCTGTATTGACCTGTTTTTAAATGACTGTTTTATGTCAAGAATGTTGGGAAAGCATTTTAATCATCTAGTGAATGAGGTCGGGGTGGAGACCTAATTTGATAAAGTTGCAACAGCTCATAAAGAGCCCCAATGGAGGACGTCTCGCGTAGTAGCAAGGTCGATCGAGGTCTTGACCAGCCTCGGCTCGATTAAAATGGTGAGCTTCGTACGGTGGATGGGGGACCAAGGAAGTGGCCTATGAGTGAAGCGCTAGGTCACCTGCAAAGGATCCTAGAGGGTGTTGACCATACGGTGCTCAGGCTCTGGGTCGCCGATGATACCCATGCGCACATCGAAGAAGATATTGGAATAAGGAGTAAGAGTTGTCTTCTGAATTTGGGCATGGATCTGGTTGATTGACATTGCTAGTCCTCAAAACGGATGAGTCCATGGCTCTTTTATATAGATCCGTTGGTTGATCTTGCTGATCTTGTTGATCTTTAATGGAGATTCTATTTTGATATGTGAATATTGCCGGTTACTATGAGCTAGGAACTATCGAAAAGGCCCCCTGAGTGGATAGGTGGTGAGCATTCTGGTTGCCAATGATGCCATAGGTACACCGATGAAGGAATGATTGGAATTAAGGATTCAATCAGAGATTTTGAGGATTATGATCAGTGACTCTATGATTTTATTAAATGATTGTTTTAAAGATAACTGATTCTGTGAAAAAGGCAATTTCATATTGGGTGTGTAAGTGGTGTGACTAATTTTAAGTCTGCATGAATACCCAAACTAGGGGGCATGGTAACTCTTTTCCCTAGTACCCAGGATAAAACCTAACCAAATTCTTAATTGGATCCCATCACTACAGTGGTTGGCGGTTGGCTAACCCACGGGATAGGCTGTACTGATGGATCCCTAAATTGAGACTCAATTCTGTTATGGTACGATAGATGAAGTAAATCTCGGACAAAAATTGTTCTATGGAAAAGAATCAACGACTATGCCTCTCAATGAGGAAAAAAGCGTTGGTCTCTACGCAATCTTTTCCCTGATCTGACTATGGGACTTATGGGTTCGGTCAGATCAGTTCAGTTAGTTAAGGCTTTTGACTACGTTAGAGAAAAATTATCCTTGAGGAATCGCCCGTGCTTTCCGAGCAAGGGAAGTTTTTCCGGGATCGGTTTTGGAAGAACCGATGGATTAGTCTCTTGTCCGGATATCCGTGGGCGAGGCCCCGAGTGAGGGACCCTGCTTCACGCAAGAAGTGCTACTTTTGCTACTAGCACCCTTGAATTCGTTGCATAGTGGGGACAGGGATCTTACAAAATATTCCTCATACCATCGCCTGCTGCTGCTGACCATCTCCTAACCATCATCAATGGTCACAATAATGACCCCATCACGATGTCTAAGTTGGGGTTCCCACTAAAGACATATGCACCATGGCTACTCCTCATAATGGGGGCCTAACAAATGTGCATTATACATCAAATTGAGATACATGCTAAGAGGCGAGCATTGAGTGTATACTAACACCCCTCCTCAATGTCCACCCGAAGATGAACTAGGTTTTTGGCCTAACGTCGAGTTGATGAAGATGCCAAATGAGTTGGTCCTTCCCAAGAGCCTTGGTGAAGATGTCAGCATAGTTTTGCTCTGTACAGAAATACTCCAGCTCCACTATCTCGTCCTCTATATCAGCTCCTGACCAAAATGATACTGAATCTCAATGTGCTTCGTGTGAGCATGAAACACAGGGTTCTTGGAGATAGCCATGCAACTCTGATTGTCGCACCACAAGATTGTAGCCTCTTGATCTGAACCCCCATATCAACCAAGATTCTCTTCATCCATACTACCTCACATACAGCAAAGCAAGCTGCCTTATACTCAGCCTCTGTGTGGAAGAAAGTGTCACTATAGGTTTCTTTTTACTTGTCTAAGAGAAAGCACTAGAACCAAGTGAAAAACAATATCCAAAAACTGATTTCCTAGAATCACAATCTCTTGCCCAATTTGAGTCACAATAACTTGTCAGAGTGTCACCCATGCTGTAAGTGATGCCATACTCAAGAGTACCTCTAATGTAGCTAAGTACCCTCAGCCCTTCCTTCCAATGACTCTTTGTGGCTTGTTGGAAAACCTTCTCAACACACCAACTGTGAAGCTAATATTAGGTCTAGTGTTAGGAGAAAAATCAAACTCCCCACCAACTTCATATAATTCTTGATGTCAATACGTGATGAAGAATACTCTGCAAAAAGCTTCACATTCACTTCCATTGGCATTGACATAGGCTTGCAGTTTGTCATCGTCATCTCAAACTCATGCTCAATATATCCATTGTTCACTTGATCATCTCTTCATTGTTACTTGAAATGTTTAAGTCATCTACATAATACAAGATAACCAAAACAATCTTATCATGCCTTTTTAGAACATACAAGTTAGCATATCAGAACCACTTCTTATTATATAAACCCAATCTTATTATATAAACCCAATCTTTTTGAAAAATTGGTCTATCCTGTGATACCATGCCCTTGGGGCTTGTTTCAGCCCATAGATTTCCTTCTTCAGCCTGCAAACTTTGTTTTCTAATCCGGGTATCTCAAAACCTTATGGGGGCTAAGTTACATATACCTCCTCCTTGAGATGGCAATTCAAAAATGTTGATTTGACATCCATGTGAAAGACATGCCACTTTTTTTGAGCACCCAAGGCAAATATCATCCTGATAGTTGTCATACGAGCTGTGGGAGCAAATGTTTCATTAAAGTCGAAACCCTCTGCCTATGAAAATCCCTATACAACCAACCTAGCTTTGTATTTTTCAAGTGAGCCATGAGCCTTATACTTAGCTTTACAAACCCATTTGGTACCAATTACCTTTATGTTTAGTGGTCGGTCCACTAGCTCCCAGGTGTTGTTCTTTATGATGTTTTCATACTAAGACTGCATCACAACTTTCCACTTTGGATTTGCTAAGGCTTCATCCAAGGTGGTTGGCTCATTCACTATTCCCATTAACTCATCCATCAAGGCCATATTGATAATGAGATCAGATGCTCTTCTCTGCTCCTTTATTCTCCTTGATCTACGTGGTCCATTTGCTGAAGATTTTGGCTTCTATGGTATTGGATTGCACTCATCAAAGAGCTGTTGTGTCCACTTTGGAAGTGGCTTTCCTTGTGGTGCAGCAGAGCAGGCTGTTATGATGTGTGGGATTTTTCATCCTCTGAAACTCCTCCTCCTTGAGAAGAAATCTGACTGGTGGGTTGGCTCATGGGGGACTATTTCTCTGGCTGGAAATAGTTCATTTTCTGTTAAGTCATTGTAGTATGCTTATGTAAACCATTGAAAAACTTCTTTCATACTATTTGCCTTCTTTATTCCTCTCTGAAATGATGTGTGTGCCAAAAGAATGCATTGTGTGTTGTATAATGGGACTTTTCCATGCCTTGCGTTGACCAAATTGTAGGACATCCATCCCTCTTTATAAAGTAAGGTTGATGATGCATTAATAATAAAACAAAAGTCAAAACACTCATAATTTAATTGATATAGTAGAGATAGGTTGATATTACCATATAATGTGTTGTGTTGCAATCTGTCTAAGCCTCCTTCATGCTCTTTCTAAAAATCTTCAGTTGTTCTTCAAATGCCTTATGTGATCAGTTTTGTTCCAAGTTTGAGTGTCACACAATATGAATACCTGATCAAGAGTTATTTGTGTTGGGGGTTTTCTTCCACCACTTTTGGCTCAACCTTTAATGCTAGCTCATTACAATATATGCATGGGGAATTTGAGTTACCTTCTTTGCTAATGTTATACATTCACTTCAGTATTTTGAGGTCCCTAGCAAGATGCCATTCAACTTGAAAATCACCTCTTTCTTCTACATGAAGGAAGTAGTTCACTTTGAACTTGACTTTTTATGAAAGACGGTATTTTAGTTTGATGAAACACCCAATTTAGTGTCTCGTGATCCTCTGTCTTAACCTATAAACATACAAGTAACATAAGTAGATCTTCAATAGTGGTCCTAACATAGATGACATAAGTAGATATACGTTTTAAAAATTTACTTACCTTAAATGATCCTAACCACCATATATTTTTCTTAAATTTCACACTAAAATACTTTGGGTTATATTCCGTCATTGATGGATCAAGTGTCCTATTCACCAATGTGACTATCACACGTTCCACCTTATTTTCCTTTACTATCTCACATTCATCCAATTTGATCACAAACTTAAGAAGACCTTTACATTCTTCAAATATGATACCGTAGAATTTGACCATTCTTTTTTGAAGTTGTTGTAAGTCAAGGAAAATATTATTCCATGCATTGTATATTGTACTTCCTTTTATACCTTCAAAGAACCTTCGATATTATTCCATGCATTGTATATTGTACTTCCTTTTATACCTTCAAAGAACCTTTGATATTATTCCATGCATTGTATATTGTACTTCCTTTTATACCTTCAAAGAACCTTTGATATTATTCCATGCATTGTATATTGTACTTACTTTTATACCTTCAAAGAACCTTTGATATGGAAAGATTTTCCAATATACTCATTCACATACTATTTTAAGAGTCTTCTTAGTCTCCATACTTCTTGTGCGCTTTTGCCGCACAGGTCGTAGCTGGGGACTTGCCGAACACCGTATGCGAGCCACGAATGGCTGCAAGCATACAACCAGGAAGGCAAGCTCAAAACAGAATGCAAAAGGTGTGTCACTCACCGCTTAACTGTCGCCTTGAAGGATTCCCGCGTCGTAGCCGTGAAGGAGGAGCCGCCGTCGCGCCGCTCTACCGCCTCTCCGCCGCGCCGCCGTGCCGCTACACAGTGCTCGATCGCTCTCTCACTCTCTCTCTCTCTCTCTCTCTCTCACGCAGGAGAAGGAAACCAAAGAGATAAGGCAAGAGCACTCTTGTATTCACAACACATGAGAATGAGGATTTTAGGGTTACATTTGACTCTTATAGGTGACTTGGCCGTTCACACTTGGGCACCCATACATGGCCGACCGATCCTAACCCTTATCCTACTGATATTCAAGGTGCGCCTCTCATCGGCGATCACCCAATCCCTTCATCCTTAACATATGGTGCCGACAAGCCCGGCCCATGACTTAGAATATTTAAATTAATGACGTAAAACATAATACGTCTCAATGTCCGTCAAAGGTTAACATGCCCCCCTTCCTGATGTAGATTCCGTCCTCGGAAGCTAGGGTATGGTAAGCTCGAGAGGGTTGTTGTGGTAGACCATCTGCAAAAGAGGGAAGTAGAGTGAAGGTATGCTGGAATTCAAAAGATATGAAGTGTATAAATTCAAGCATGTGAGACCACAATGGATGTTGCTATGAGAACTTAGTTTAAGGGTCACATGAGTGAGCTAGTGTAGCAAATTAATAGGAGTTTAAAATTATTGAAAGGAATTCAGGAGTTAGCAAGGTGTCAAAGGTTAATCAAGGTTTATAAAACTGGCCTAAGTCAAGGAAAATAACCAAGCTTAATAAATAAACAGATGACCACACTGTGTCTACTCTAAGAACAAGTTAATACCACGCGTTTAGGGACACAAGAAACATCAGAGTTACAGGAGCCTTTTGCCTTTATTATTTTTTTTTTTTAAATGCACGTGACAATTTTTACACACAATGGCGACCTTCCTAAGGCAAAACTAACATCGATCCTGGTACCATGTTTAACACAAGGCATTATCCAGGAATCTATGAGCTCACTTTAGGCAAGGCTACCCCCTACCAACCAAGGCATCGGTCTGGAGTAGAATACTCCTAGCCTACCAAGTATCAATAAGGCGATAGGCCAACATTAAAGCACATCATAGACTTGTATTACCATTTATTGTAGGCTTTTTTTTTCCATTTCTTTTGATCCTCGCTCCTGAACTATAATTTGTCTTGCATCCTTTCGACAAAGGGGTAATAGCTATGTCCTAGAGGTCAACACACACATGGCCAGGTGTCAAACCTTAAGATGGTTTGACCCTAGACCTAAGACAATCGTATTCCAAGGTTAACTAAAGACGTCATACTGCCTAGGAATATTTCCAATAAAGTTAAGCTCATTAATGATTTACACTAGCATGTAAGCAACTTCAAAAACTAAGTAGTACATTGACAATTTCCATGTGGTCATGCATTATAGTTTATGCAATTGATTGAACAGTAAAAACGAAAGAGAGTGGGCATGGAAGAATTACACCTGAAATTGGAGATCTCCTTGATTTGACAAGACAGCTTGCAATTTGATGTAGATATATTTTGATGAACATTGCGGCAGTCTCAGGACTTGAAAGCGAACCCACCTCAAACTTTTTAACCTGTACAATCAACTAACAAGCACTATACCTCGAGAGGCACATCAGTGTGAAAATTTCAAGACTTGTTTAAGGAATCTAAACTAGAAAAAACTTGAAAACGCTAACCTACCTACCAGTCACCACACTACTACTGAGGATACGGTAAGAGGATGTTGTAGAGTCCTGGCTCTAGCCCTAAGGCTAAGCCTCTATCCGCATCATCCAAACAAATAAAGTCAACCTCAGTAGTGCCATGAGTTTCATCCGTCCATTCATCATTGTCAGATATTTCCTTTTCATTTTCCCATCCACATAAACTCATAAAAAATGTAACCATGCGAGGATAGTCATCTTGTGGAAAAGGAAAGCATTGGGCTATCGGGGATATGTCCTCTACGGAGTAGGGGTCAGTCATGGTCAATAGGCGAATTAGCCATTCTAATTCTTCAACATTTCCTCTCTGGCTAGTACATCTATATGATCCCATTCAGTTTCAATTACAGGATAGCACATGTGGAATATCTGAGAAAGGTACAGATGATACTTCTCACCAAAGGTAGGAGTGGATGAAGTGTATGATGATCGGGCATCTGCCATATCTGCAAACACAAATATAGCATCAGTAGGTTTATGACAGGACAATCTAGTTCTTGATTGTATACGGATATTTCTCTTGTTTTTGTGCTCTTGCTCTTTTTACTATTTTTTTGTTTTTCTTTTCTTTATTTGTTTTTTGTTTTTTTTTAATGTATGAAGCTATATATATACATCCCCTTGAATTTAGCAATTACATGGTCAGGGGAGAAGGTTATAAGGAGGAAGCATTAGAATGTCGAGCGTGAGTACATGCTCCCCCTTTCCTTGGGTAGATCATATTATTTGCAATGATGTTGCAGCCTCTTGGAACCAATTTGTCCAGCGGGTCATAGGTTGTGATGTGGGCAGATAGCTTTTTATGACCCTTGTGGCCACATCCAATTGCAGAGATGGTAGTGTACGCTCCCATTGACGAATGGAGGAAATGGTTTCCGATGATACTATTACAAGGGGAGACGTAGACTCATCGGTTTTTTGTTGGGTGTTGGCAAGAGTAGGTGTAGAGCATGTAGAAACTTCTATATGAGTGTGTGCCTGGCATGAGGAGCTAGAAGCTTCATGTGGCTCCCCCCTTCCTGAGCTAGATGGTAATGATCGATATCGTTTGGGAATCCAAACTAACTCTGGAAGAAGTGGTGCGGAGCACTCTGTTACCTTTCCCTTACCACGATCTTGAATTATCATTGGGGTGGCAACAATTGGTTTGCAAGGTTTCACAGGTGATGTATAGGGATTCAGCTTATGTTTAGGGACCCAAATTTGGTCATTTCCCTCGTAGTACCCTTGGGCTACTAGTAATTTTTTAGGGATCCATCGTGATGTTACATTGCCCTTTCTCGGGTGGGTAGCTGCTTTCCTTTTACGAGGCTTCTTGGTGGCTGAACGAGATTGAGCAGGGGAAGTAGCTATTAACGAAGCTTTTGGGACCCATTTGTATGTGTTTTTTGGCAGAGTAAGCGGAGCTTTAGAGACCACCTTGCCTGTTTCCACTCTTGGCGTTGAAGTTTTAGAGGGATGGCAAACAATCGAAGATGGTTTTGCCACTGGACTTTGTGATTTTTCATTATCTAATATTTGAGTGGATGACTTAGGTGCGGGTTTTTGAGCGGTCAGACCTAGTGTTGGTTCTTGCGTTGTGACTTGTCTGGTTGCCCAATCGATATTGCACTTGGTGGCCATCATCCATTTGCGCCCTAAGATTACAGTCCCTTCCATGGTGCCAGCTGGCATAACCAAAAAGCTTTGAATTATGGTTCCCTTGTCATAGGCAACCGGAGTGTGCAGAATTCCTGAGATAGGGGTTTTCTTCTTGTTGATTCCTTGAACTTGGATAGAACTCTTGGATAGAGGTGGTTTTCCCAGTTGACACCACACGCCATATGATAGCAAATTGTGTTGAGCTCCTGTATCCAATAATGCATTGTACAACACCTCCCCGTAAGGACTCTGTAACTCAATTGGGTATCTTAGAGGTGGGTCAGATTCCAGTGCATCCTCTTCTGCTTCCTCGAAAAATACTTGCGTAATTCCCAAGTTGGCTTCTCGTTGTCTCCTAGCACGTTGTTGACGTTCTTTGGCTTCGACTCTCGCTTGTATCTTTTTAAGCTCAGCTTGTTCTTTAGCTGCCTTCTTTTGATGGATTGCATGTAACTCCTCTTGGCTCAGGGGGTCATAGTATCGTTTGAATTTACTCCCATTAAGGAATCCAATGGTTTCAACTCCGTCGAGAGTCTCCACTCTGATGGTATCTTGCGGGGTAATTTCACATACTCTATATGGTCCCTTACCAGCATATTTGAGCTTCTTCTTTTCATTTCGCACTCCATACATCAGGACTTTATCCCCAACCTTGATGTCCTTGTCCTTTAGATGGCGATCAAACCATTTTTTCCTTCTATCCTTCTCCACAAGGGCATTGTATACAGCCAATTGTCTTTCTTCATTTAGTCGCTCAAGGATATATAGACGCTCTACTAAGGGATTACCATCCCAACCCTCTTGAGTAGCAACACGAAGACTAGGAATGACAAATTCCCACGGCATGACTGCTTCTTGGCCATATACCATTTTGAATGGTGTGCAATTAATAGCCACTTTGTACGCAGTACGATAGGCCCATAAAGCTGTCGTAAGCTTTAGATCCCAATCCGTGCGGTGAGCTTCAATTGTCTTTATCAAAACAGAGATTAAAGTCTTGTTGGTACTCTCAGCTTGGCCATTTGCTTGCGGATAGTAAGGAGTAGATTTATGATGGGATATCATGAAATTTGTTGTGAGCTCCTTAATCACTTCATTTATAAAATGCGTACCATTGTCGCTCACAAGTTCAAAAGGACAACCGAAGCGTGTGATTATATTTTCAAAGAGGAACTTGGCTGTTGTCCTTGCATCTGCCTTACGTGTCGCTTTCGCTTCAGCCCATTTGGTCATATAGTCAGTGTGGCCACAATAATATAGCGAGATTGTGTGTTGCGGGCTGCTGGGCTAATTGGACCTACAAAGTCTAAACCCCACTTTTCAAATGGTTGGTTTACTTTGATCGCATGTAGGGGCATCTGATCTTTTCGTTGGGGTTTCTTGTATCGTTGGCATTCATCGCAACCCTTCACAAAGAGTGATGCGTCTTGGAACATAGTGGGCCACCAATACCCCTGTGGTGAATGATTTGAAATGCTCGGGTGCGGGGTGTAAGTCTACTGGTTCTTGTTGTGCCCGGTTTTTTTCTTTTAATTCCGCCTCCTTTTGTTGTTGAGCCAACTCTTGGTTTTGCCGCCTTCTTACAGTACGACTTAGTTTTGGCTTCTCTTTGATTTCTAATTGGGCGACGTCATGAGGTTGCGGAATACACCACATGACACTTTGGAGGTATTGTCCCCAATTATCCGCGCTAGCCATTCTGCAGTGGATCTCTCCTTATTTATTGCAATTCGTACATTAGCTCGATAGCGTTGGCGCTTATGTCTCGTTTTCTTCTTACCAAGTTTTTGATTTTTGTTTCTATCCGATTCGGACTCACTTGGTCGATCTTCACTTTCGGATGAACTGCAAGAGGCCACTGTCCTAGGCCTTGAGCACCTTGCTTCCACATTTGGGTGAATATTTGATTCATTTTTCCCATCAGGCTCAGGGTCAGTTTCTTCTTGAGATTCATACTCAGAGTTGCATTGGTCAGAGTCTTCGCTACTTTCAGTGTCGGTGGAGTTTGCCACTTTCTCGCCATCAGGGATCAAGTGCCTAACACCTATCATGTTTATTGGCACTAACGGTGGCATATCTTGCCCCTCAGGTGTTACCAGCTTGTGCCTCTATTCCCCCATGTGTCTATGGTTGCCGCTAGGTGTACCCAATCCACGTTATCCGACTCAGTCATACCCGGTAGGACATCCATATAAGGAGAATCTTTCCCATCATCAGTCTCTTTTTTGCATGTATAGCAATACCTTAAAGGGGCGGAGTGAATAGTGGTATCCGATCGATTATCAATGATAACCTTGCTTCCTAAAGGATGTGCACGACCATTCTCAAGATCAACTCGAATGACAGAGTCTTGGAGTTGTAGGTAGACATGGTTTTTCGACCAGTCATGTACCATTTGTGCTTCCCTCATGAAAGGACGTCCTAAGATCATTTGATATGACATAGGATGCTTGGAGAAATCCATTACAATGAAGGTATGTTTTACCTTGTATCCCAGGACCTTGATCTTGAGGTCCCTTAACATTCCAATAGGTTTAGCTATGGTTCCGTTTGCCATCTTAACCACTATGTTTGTGACTTCGAGGTGAGGTCTTCCCATAGATTCCCAACAGTTTTTAGTCACAATGCTCACGCCAGCACCACCATCAAGGATTCCCTTTAGAGTTAATCCCTTGGTAGTAATGGGGAGGGTGGCATTAGATTCGTCCCCTTCAAAGTACTGACCCAACTTGTTCACAGGTATTTCCACGACCGGATCTTCATCAAATTTGGGTTGTAGATCCCAATGCTCCCCTTCATCTTGAAGCGTGTCAGGTCTATCCATATTTGCAAATTGTGGTAGCCTCGCCTTTAGTTCTCCATTGAGAAATGCTCGAAGAGCTAAGAATAGCTCAGGATCTCCGTATAATTTGGATATGATCGTGGTTCTGATCTCAGAGGACATGAAATCCATTAGCTTAGACACATTCAAGGGTACTTTTCGAGACATCGCCCCTTGACTAGGGACTGGTGAAGATGGAATCACTTCCTCTTCAATGGGGTCAGGCATTCCCTCACTAAACATTCTTTCCAGCAAGAAGGGTGTTTGCCCACTTCCGGATGTCCTATCCTCACTTTCTTCCCGAATGATACTAGGTATAGCTAACGGTTTATGGTTCCGGTGAGGCTGAACTTGCGTAGGAAACACTGTGTCTGGAATTTTGATTTTTCTCGGGTTTGGCTCCAGTTCTCTTTGTGTTTCTTCCACCAAACCCCTTAAATGTTGCACTTGTTCAATCTCCTCAACTGGGTTTGGGTAAGTTCCAATCTTTTTCTTAAGGGTTTTTGGCCCACGTGGCTTGTCTTGGGGAGTCTCAGTCAGTTTGGGTGGTCGAGAGGGCATTAATTGACTTGGTTGTGGGGCCGAGGAAGTTTCCTTCTGTTTCCCCTTCTTTATGTATTCGCTTGATTCGTTGAGCCCCCGAGTGGGTTCCTCTCTTAAGGTAGTGGCTTTGGTCCCCATGGTTTCTATTGAATCAAAATCATCCTCAGGATCATTCATATACACGGAGTCGTCTCCTGTCCCTATGTTGGTCTTTGAACTGGGCTTGGAGCTCGTGGCATTAAGCGATCTCTTCCGCCGTGTTTTCTTTTTCTTTGCCTAAGCGATTGATGCAGTATCCCTCTCTTCAAGAATGTAGTTTTGATTTTGAAGCATTGACCGTGTAACTACATTCGCGGGTACAACAGGTGTGGTTCCTCGTGCTTGGTTGGTGACCTCAACCAAATTCAATGGCGTAATCTTGGGTGCATTAGGATTATGTGGACATTGAGCGATCAAATGATCTATGCCACAACGATTACATGTAAGTACCGGCATTCCCGATGTGCTCCTGTTGCTTGCAAATGAAGATCAATACCAGGATGCAACAAAAACGATACTTAGGGTTCTGGAAAAGAGTTCCACTTTGTAGATGAATGTGGGAGAGGGTTTGATAATAATCCCACATGGGGACTTATGGGAGTCCTAGAATTTTTGTATAAAAGGTGGCTCATTTGAGAGCTTAGACACACTTTTGGGCTTAGTTCATGCAAGAGCTCCTTTGAGAGACCTACTCTCCCTCTTCTCCATAGAGGTGAAGACTCTTCTCTCACCCCATCTACATCATTGTATGAGGTAAATCTCTTCATTGAATCATTAGCAATGTCATGAGTCTTTCTCATCCTCTTCTCTAATCATTTTACTCTTATGCATGCTTTTAGTATTTCATTTTTGAGTACATGGATTGATTTGAAGCTTTCATGGAAGCTTGATGCTTGAATGTGTGCATGCTTGTAGGAAGATAGGAGTGGAGTGAGGTCTTTCTCTTTGCTTGAGTGCATAGTGATTGTATTCCTCTTGCTTGTATTTGTGAATGAAGGGGTGTGTAGGAATGAGGACAAGTTGAGCTTGTGTGTATGCTTAGTCTAGTGTCAAGTGATGGTAGCCATGAGCATTCTCTCCATTTGTGGATAAGCTCTTGTGCACCGGTACGGGTCGAATCCCTAGCTCCGAAAGGGATGCAAATCCCATTGGATTGAGCTTAGTGTGGATCGTACTCCTCTTGCTACAAGAGAGAGAGTTTTCCGTCTCTCCATTGGCGCCGCTGCCGGGGAGAAGACTCAAATCCGGTTGAGAGTGTGTGGAAACCACCACTATTTCCTCTTTTGGTTGCAAAACCATTGAGTGATTAGATTAAGTTTGGGTGTGTGATCCCGGTGTGAGTGGATAAGGTTAACCATTGAGCAGTTGAGGTTTCTCCCGCATTGTTTTTTATGTTTTATTGTTTTTCAAGTACCGTTATTATGTACAAGTGAGAAGTCCGCTTAAGAAAAGAAAAGAGAGAGGTTGTAAATTTTATTTTATTTTTGTTATATATTTTTAAAAGGCACACAGTAGGAGTCCGCTGTTGGCGAGTGTGAGGAGAGGCCGGTGTAGCTCTAGAAAGCGGCGGGTTCTGCCTGGCTGTATAATTTTAAAAAAAAAAAAAGAAGAAGAAAAAGAAAGCGAAGGAGTCAGCAGGCTCAAGGCGGCTGATTCCCGGAAGGGCCGTGAAGCGGACGGCAGAGGGGGTGAAGTGGCCGCTGAAGGCCAAAAGTAATTATATTAAAAAAAAAAAAGAAAGAAAGGCTGCAGGGCGCGGCCGCGTGGAAAAGAAGGGGTCCGTCGAAAGAGGTGGCTGAGCGTTGCGGCGACTGGCAAGCGAGGTGGAAGCGCCAAAGAACAGCAGGCAGAGGCGAGAAGGGTGGTGGTGAGCTTGCCGTAGGAGGCCGTGCTAAGGTGTAGTAAGGCTTTGGAGGGCGTGAAGTGGAGGTGGCCGTCGGTGGCCGTCGGCAAGAGCGCAGCCGAAGGCATCGGAGTGGAAGGCGTCATCTGCATTGAGCGCAGTGGGGGGCGCAGAAGCTGTCGTGCCAGTTGAAAAGGAGGAGGCGTCAGCGCTGCCTGGCTGCTTAAGGCAACAGAGAAGAGCGACCGCAGAGAGAGAGAGAAGGCCGGTGTAGTCTGCACATCTGAGGAGAGCGATGGCGGTGAAGAAAGCGGGTGGCGGGGTCCGGCGTCTGTAGTAGGTGAAGCAGACGACAGCGCAGAGCGGCCAAGCAGACGACAGCGCAGAGGTGGCCGCTGAAGAAGGCGAGCAGAGAGAACGTGCGACGCGGCGGGAAATCCGGGAGCGAGAGCGCCGAGCGGTGCGGATAAGGTAGGTGGAAATTTTTCTTTTTTTTATTTTTTAAGTTTTTATTTATTTTTTAAGTTTTTTTTGTATTTTTAAATATAAAAACCAAAAAAAATATAATATTTAAAAAAAAAAAAAGAAACAGAAAAAGGCATTAAAAAAGGACAAGAAAAGAAAAGAGAAAGAAAAAAGAAAAAAAAAGAATTTAAAAAAAAAAGAGAATAGTGGAAAATCTTAAAAAAAAATATATAGAGAGAAGAAAGAAAGAAAAAATTAAAAAAAAATAAATAAATAAAAATAAAATAAAAAAATTCTTTTTATTTTTTTTAGGAGTCCATATTGTGTGCATATTTTTTATTTTTTTTATTTCTGTAATTTTTAGCATAATTAGTTTAGATTTGCATTGTTTTAACTTTTTGTTATTAAAAATAAAAACAAAAATAAAATAAAAATAAAAACAAAACAAAATAAAAGGAAAAAAATAGAAAAAAAAAACAATTTTTATATTTTGAAATCATTGTTCATCATTTAAAATTTTGCATAATTTAAGTAGCTTGCATTTTTTATTTTTTATAAAATTTTTGTAAATGATGCATAATTAGTAGATTTATAATTTTATATTTGGCACGAAATTTATTTATTTTATCAAAAAAAAAAACAAACAAACAAACAAAAAACCAACAAAAGGGAAAAAAAAGAAACAAACCAAAGAATTTTTTTTTTCTTTTGATTTTTTAGGAGTCTATTATTTTTTTGCATATTCTGTAGTTCTTTATTTTTTTAATTTTTTGCATAATTAGTTTAACTTGCATTTTTTAAATTTTTGTAACTGTGTGCATAGTTAGTATTTTTTTTTTAGTGTGATTCATAATTTTTGTGTATATTATTAAAAGAGGAAAAAAGTACAAAAAAAATTATAAAATCATAAAATCATTTAAAAAAAAAGATGACAAAAACATTATAATTAAAAAAAAAATAGGTTAGATAGTTACGACACACATTTTCTTTTTAGTTGCCTTTAGTGGTTAGGTAGGGAAAAATATATATATATATACATATATATATATATATTTTTATCAAAAAAACAAAACACAAAAACCAAAACTAAAACAAAACACAAACACATAAAAAAAACCAAAACAAAATTTGACCTTATGCACTTACGGTCGGGACGTCTTGTAGATTCTGCCATAGGACCTAGGGCACCTTCTAGAGTACCTACGCAAGAAAGTGGGACCCAATCGGTAGGCAATTTGGCAGATATTGCTGAAACCCTTACTGAATCCCAATCCAATACCCTTTCCTCCAGAACAACTAGTTCATTGTCCATGGACAATCTAGTGCCGACAAATAGTCATCCCGTAGCCCTAAATAGGACACCCACACGATCCTTTAATCCATTTGAGGCCGACACCATGGGGTTAACATTCAATGTGAGACTGCAATATGTCTACACTAATGCTCAAGGAGCTGAGATCTTTAGGGACCCACAACAAAGGTACCTTGTTAAGATCGCAGACATTTTCTCAGAACTTGATAGAGCACCTCTAGTCAATGACCAGGGTAACATGTACATGGGTGGAGATGGTGTTCGCTACGAAGTCACCTACCATCCAGAAAAGGTAGACAAATTAGGGGAGCTCTCTAAAACCGAGTTCTTAGACTTATCAGAACTTTCCAGAGCAAGGGTGTCTAGAGATGACTGGCTTATCGAGCCGGACATGCCTGGACCATCCAATGCCCAATCCTCAAAGCCATCCAACATAGATGATTTACTTCTTGTAGATCTAAATTTGGACAAGGATAGGAAAGGCAAGTGTAAAATGGATCAGGGGGATGAAAGTCAATGGGAGTTTGTACGACAAATTCCTGTGACTAAGGTCTTACAGGATGACCCACTTCAAGAGGTCTATAAGGACTCGTTAGAGGGATATTATGCCACGACTAAATTGCCACAGCTGGATCTTCCTCTAGCTTATGTAGTGGTAGTTGAGAAGTGTGCAGGACACATGAACAGAATAGTTGATAAATGGGCCAATGAATATCGAACGTTAGATTGGAAAGAGATTAGGGAACTCACGTGGAAAGGACAACCATTATTTATGGAAGTGTTCTCAACACATACAGCCAAACCAGGAGAGACAGCCTTTCTTGGAGAAACTGTTGCTCCTCCCCTACGAGAGTTCACTAGAGAGGGACCTTCAACATCTAAGTGGACCTCTGCTAGTAGCCCAACTCTAGCACCACGATATCGTCCTACACCAAATGTGCGACCACAGGTCACACCACCACAACAACTTCTTTCCCACTATGACAATCGGATGAGAAGGGAGCCAACTCGGCCTCCTATAAGTGCACCTCCTGTAATGAGGGTGACAAGATCTTTAGAGGGGTTTGGTGAGGCTGGTAATAGGGTACCCACACCAATTTTGGAAACATGTGGACCATCCTTCCAAAGAGAGGAACAATTCCCACTAAGAGCGAGGGGCCGTAGGCCCTATGATGAGTATTCACGACAAGTAAGACCATCAACTCTTCAGAAACTGGTAAAGAAGTATGAAGGGTCGGGAGATCCATACGACCATGTAGCAGCTTTTAGGCAAGCAGTTCGAGCAGAGCAAGTTGCTGATAAGCATACTCAAATAGAAGGGTTTGGACTCACTCTTGAAGGAAAAGCCCTTGCTTGGTTTCAGGCATTAGAAGCTTCTGACAAAACTTCTTTACGAGTTTTGGAAGAGAGATTCATTGCTGCTTTTTCTTTGATGGGAATTCAACATGACACGGTAGCACACATCTACTCTTTCAAGCAAGGAGAGAATGAGAGTGTTAGAGACTGTGTAAATAGAATGAAGCAGTACATTAATCGTTGCCCAGAAGATGAGAAGCCCGCCCAAAGTCGATTAATTTCTCTCTTCTTAAAAGGCCTCAAAAATTCAACACTGCATACACATCTCTATGCAAAGAAGCATACAAGTTTCAATGAGTGTTGCCATGATGCTATGGATTTCACCGATAACTTCAAGTTCCAAGATGGTTCTGGCCCTGAGGTGAAACCTAGAAATCAATGGGGTGATGATCAAAGTTCAGGGTCTAGCGCGCTAGTAAATCCAGATCAGATAGCTAACCTAGTACTACGGAGATTGGGACAGACCTATCGTCCACCCATGCAGCCACAACAACAGCAGCAGAGAATGAGGAGTGTGCTTCCTACAGGTCCTCATCTTTGTGGAGCATGTGGCGGTGACCATAAAACAGAGGACTGTAATACCTTTTCTCCTCTAGTCACAAACCAACCCACAAAAAAGTGGTGCCAAGCCTGTGCTTGGAACTTTACTCATACCACACAGGAATGTACTCGCATTGCGAGAATGAGACAGGAACGTGAGCAGCCGAGGGGTGGAGTGGCTCCACAAATGTATCAACAGTATACTAGTTTTGAACGTAAGCCTCCGATGACACAAGAACAAGCACGACCTGTTCTTGGTGCTCAACCTCCTGCTCCAGGGACTGCTCCTGTGAGGGTTGTCGACTATGACAATTCAAATATGTGTAGAGAATTGGTAAACCCAGGATATGTGGAGGAAGAATATGTATCATATTCATCCAAAGAAAATATCTTTGAAAGTCCCGCATACCCAAGCCCAGCACTGGAGACTCAACCAGGGGAACAAAACTCTTTAATGTTGCTAGGCGGCTACCAACCTAGGACTCCAGGCCCCTCAGGTCAATGGCAACCAAGGAAAGTAGAGACCAAACCAATGGGCCCCTGTTATGAGTGTGGAGAACCCCATTGGGCTCGTGATTGTCCACATCGCTCAAGGCAACAAGCATCTAGATCCAATACAACATCACAACAATTTCCACCAATAGAAAGATATTGTCTCGGGTGTTGTGTCGAACACTTCCCGAAGGATTGTCTGCTGAAACCACATGAGGAAGGCACCTCTCAACCAAAGGTTTCACTTAACCTTGTAGGGGCAATTCCATCCCCACCTTCATCTGAGAATGAGGATGTCGTGCCACTTAGAGTCATGACTAGATCACAAACACGAAATGCAGAAATGCAAACTGATGAGACACCGCGAACTAGGGATGTAAAGACAAATCTAGTGGACAAGACCCTACAGTCCAGTAGAAAAAAGACCACTAGGAGAAAGAAGAACCGAAACAAGCAAACTAAAAGTGCATCCACTTCTAGTTCTCAGGAGACCTCTAAACAAAACATACGGGATAAAACTTTTACATCCCAGGAAGTGCGTGAGGAACATCAACCTCAACCTGAGCCTAGTGTTAAACAAGATAAGGCTAGTACGACTGAGGATAGTTCTGGGGGTTCTGTTTTTGTGGATAAAGTGAATGAGACTCTAGAGGCCATCATTGATGCTCATAGAAGTCGCATTGCAGCCTTATCAGAGCTACCCAAAAAGCTTCAAGAATACCCAAACCCTCGTGAGGAGAAGATCAATCTAGCTGTACACCAGCAACTCATTAGGGAAGCTCAGTCAATACTTGAGGGACCACCACCACCTATTCCTTGTGGCCCAGCCTCTCTTAAGCCAACATTAGAAACTATACCGGAAGTGTCATCAAGTCGGGAAATGAAAAGTGAGTTCATTTCACAAGCTCAGAGCGAAAGGTCTGCACCAATTGACACTCCATTGAAAGATGACATTCTGCCATCACCCAGCCTTGTCTTCCCATGCAATGATGAAATTATTGATGCTAATGAGGACATGGCAAATGACATGTGGGCCGCTGTAAATGAGAAAATAAATGAAAACATGTCTTCTGTTAGTTCGCCTCCATTCTCTGAGGTGGATTTTACCAGAGACACGGAAAACAACTTTGGACGCCCAAGCATCCAGGAGGAAGGTCAAACAATTGTTTCTCCTAGAAGTAAGCATACAATGAAAACCTTACCATCCTATCTGGGAGAATATGAGAACTGTTCTCAAACCTTGAGGATACCCTCAATGCATAAAAGGTTGACAAAGGAAAAAGATATGAGTATGGTGCAGGCTATTTTGTCAGCACCAGTGGCTTGTAACTTACCTTTGCTTGAATTGATAAAGCTTAAACCTGAGTTGTGGAATGATATTGCCACATGTTTGTCAGAGCAGGTATTGCTACAAAAGGGTCACCATGAGTGTACTATACACCCTGAGACAAAGCATGTAATGCCAGTTCCTATCAACAAAGTTGGAAAATTTTGTGAAGACGATCAGGGAAATGCTACCCTCCCAGTGGAAGTGCGAAAAGTATCTTCAACTGCAATACTTGATAGTGGCGCAGGAGTGGGCATTGTGACAAGGTCCATTTGGGAAAAATGGGGCAAACCAGCTATTAGGAGTACAAGGATGCGCTTGCAGCTAGCAGATGGAAGCTTAGAACATCCCCTTGGGCTGCTTGAGAACATATTGGTCACCACATGTGGGATTGAATATGAGCATACCTTTGCAGTGGTGGATTTTGGAAAGCATCCAAACTATGAAGTGATATTGGGTAGACCATTCATGCGATAATTTCAAATGATTCAAGATTGGGGATACAATTACTTGTACCTCCGACATGATTCTGTCATCACAAGGGTCAACCTAAGGAATCACTCATATCGTGATGTAACAAGGTCTCCAATAGATGAGTTTGATTCTGCTTCATCTGAGGGCTCAAAAATTACATTGTCAGATGGGCGGGAAGATCTATGGATGTGTGGAGCCTCCTGTAGGGATTTCAACACTGAGAGACTTAAGGGTAATCGAAGTGTATCTGACGAGGCATACATTCCACAACCCTTCCCTGAGCATTTAATTGATCCATTAGAATGGAGTCATGTCCTTGCAACATTATCGACATGTGCTTTACCGAAGCCAATTCAATTCTGTGACTCTGATGGATATGATATTATTCCTATAAGAATGGTACAACCATGTAACCTTCGAGATGATTGGTACTATAGGGATACATCCACAACAGCGATGCATCTCGAGGAAGTCTCAGTAGAGGACTTGACACTCGAGTCTGCTAATGATGCTGATAAGGAAGATGGCTGGGATCTGATTTTGATAATGAAGATACAACCCCTGAGGAAGAGTTAGGAAAGGCACACCTACTCTTGAGAGGAAGGGAGATTCAGGTAGAAATCCCTCGAGGCCGACCTAAACGAAAATGCTATAAGAGCCATAAAAAAATCCGTAGACAAGATGAGCGTGAACAACGTGAGAGACTGCAGAAAGAAAAGGAGGAGTCTGAGAGTGAAAACTCTCGACTACCACCTCACTTCTCAGGAAAGAACGGATATCTATACTATGTCCAAGCACAAGACAGTATCAAAGACCAAGTCAAACGATCAGATGGATTCCAAGTAGGGGAAAAGCTAACAACTGTTAGCAAAAATCGTAAAAAGACGAAGAAACAAAAACCAAAACTCAAGTCTAAAACCGATTCAAAAAAGAGCGTGGGAAGTGCAAAGACAACGGTTGAACAAAAAAATCCGATGCAAGATAGCAAAGGAGAGCTCAAAACCGCATGGTCTTCAATAAGTGAAGACTCAAGTGGACAAGAGCAAGGTCTAAATGTTCCTCCCAATTTCACACAGTACACTCTTCAAGATCGGAAGATTGTTCTTCAACAGCCCATGCGACAAAAACCAAGCATGCCAGGGATTTCATACGATGGTCCTGAAGATGCAAAAAAGATTGATATTGCTAAGCCAGGAGAAGAACCTCGCTATGTGTGGATTGCCATAGACTTGTCCTTCGATGAGGAGAAGTTATTAATACAAACAATAAAGGAGTATCGTGATGTTTTTGCTTGGAGTTATAAAGACCTCAAAGGAGTTGATCCAAGCATATGTCAGCATACAATTCCATTGCGAGAGGATGCAAAACCCTCCAAGCAACGTCCTTATACTTACAATGAGAATTTTGCACGGAAGATAAAGGAAGAAATAGACAAGCTCTTAGAGGCGGAATTTATCTATGAGATTGAACACACTGAATGGGTCTCCCCTATTGTAGTGGTGCCCAAGAAAAATGGAAAACTTCGAGTATGTGTCAACCTCAAGAAGGTAAATGCAGCTACTGTGCGTGATCATTACCCACTTCCAATCACGGATCATGTTCTGGAACGAGTTGCAGGGAAAAAGGCATATAGTTTCTTGGATGGATTCTCCGGGTACAATCAAGTGTCAATTGATCCAAAGGATCAACACAAGACAGCCTTTGCTACTGAGGATGGCATCTTTGCTTATCGTGTTATGCCATTTGGTCTAACAAATGCACCAGCAACCTTTCAGCGGTTAATGAGTCATGTATTCAAGGAGTACCTTCGACAATTTCTTGAGATTTTCATGGATGATTTATGTGTTCACTCACAAGAGCGTGATGATCATATAGAACACCTGAGACTTGTGTTTCAAAAGTGTCAACTTTATCGTATATGCTTAAATCCTGACAAGTGCAAATTCATGGTAAGACAAGGAAAAATTTTGGGCCATATTGTTTCTCGCAACGGGATTTCAACAGATATGGATAAAATTGATGTCATTGTCTCATTACCTCGGCCTATCAACCCTAAAGGGGTACAAACATTCATGGGACATTGTGGCTATTACCGTAGATTCATCTACATGTATGCTGTCCTAGCCAGACCGTTATATGCTCTTCTTGTAAAGTTTAATTGGACTGATGAGTGTGAGGAATCCTTTGAAAAGTTGAAGCAAGCATTAGTGACTGCACCCATCTTACGGGCACCAGATTGGAACCAAATCTTTCCTGTCCATATTGATGCTTCCAACTTTGCAATTGGATGTATTTTGGCTCAATCGGGAGAACACAATAAGGATTTCCCAATCTCATATGCTAGCCGACAGTTGAACAATGCTGAGAAGAATTACACCACAACAGAAAGAGAAGGATTGTCCATGATATATGCAGTGAAAAAGTTTCGCCATTACCTTTTGGCAAACAAGTTCATATTTTTTGTGGACCATCAAGCATTGCTATATTTGGTGAATAAACCTTGTGCAACTGGAAGGATTGTGAGGTGGTTTATCATCCTTCTTGAATTTGATTTTGAAGTTGCAGTTCGGAAAGGAACAACTCATCTAAGGGCAGATCATTTGTCTCGAATCACCTCTGGCGAAGCTCCTGTGGGTGTGGATGATGATATGTTAGATTCAACACTTTTCCTTGTAGAGACAGCTCCTAGATGGTCTGAATCCATTTTAGAAATTTTGACAAGTGGGCGAATACAACTAGCGGGTCCTAATGTGGACCTATGGCGACCATTCAAGCTAATCTCAGGGAGATTATATCGTCAGGGTAATGATGGAGTGTTGAGGCTTATACCTAACCCCGACCAATATGAGGAGATCTTGGAATGGGCACATGCGGGTATAGATGGAATCCATGCACCAGCTACCACTTGTGTGCGACGTATATCTCAAGATGGGCAATGGTGGCCTACCATGCATGCAGATGCTGAAACATTTGTTCGTAACTGTGCTTCATGTAAAATACAGAAGCCAATTCATAATGTCACATTATTCCAAATTTCAACTACACCAAGTTGGAGTAAGTATATTGTGGACTATCTTCAGCATGGTCATTTGGATCCAAAAATTCCTAAACATCGAAAGCATGCTATTAAAATTGAAGCGGCAAATTATATGCTGATAGAAGGCCAACTCTACAAGAGGGGCAAGGATGGTGTCTTACGCATGTGTGTATGTGAAGCTGACTATCTAAAAATCTTAACTCATGCACATGCAGGTGTTGGAGGTGGACACTTTTCTGGCAATACCACAGCAAAGTTGATTAGGTGGTCTGGGCTTTGGTGGCCAACCTTACAAATGGATGCCGAAGAATATGTGAAACGTTGTGATGATTGTCAAAGGACCAAACCTCCCATCACAAAGGATAACATGCCATTGCGGCCTATGTTAAGCACACGTGCTTTTGCAAAATGGGGTATTGATTTTGTCGGTCCCATTAAACCTCCGGCTCGTAACACGCATGCAGAATATATTATAGTCGCAACCGACTATTTGACCAAATGGGTAGAGGCAAAGGCAACAGTCAAAAATGATGCCAGAACCACGGCCAAGTTCTTGTATGAGTACGTGTTTACACGCTATGGCTTACCTATTGAGATCGTTAGTGATCAAGGTGTACACTTCGTAAATGACGTCATAGAATTTTTGCTTCAAGAATTTATGGTAATTCACAAGCGTTCTGCACCCTATCATCCCCAGACCAATGGACAAGCCGAGAGTACTAACAAGATTCTCTGCACAGCACTCACAAAGATTGTTGAGGGACATAGGACTGATTGGGAGCAAAAGTTGCACTCTGTTCTCTGGGCATATAGGACAGCCTATAAAACATCTGTGGGTACAACCCCATTTGAACTTGCTTTTGGGTTAGATGCAATTCTTCCCATTGAATTTCTTGTACCTACTCTACGAGTAGCTAAACAATTGGATTGGACTGGTCATGAGCTTTCACAACGTGTTGACGAATTGGAAAAGCTTGATGAAACCCGCTTATTAGTGGTAATGGGAATGTATGCTGAAAAGAGGAGACAAAAGCAATGGTATGATAGAAATGTAACAACTGGCCGATTCAAAAAAGGAGACCTGGTGCTCTTATACACACTTACGAAGCATAAGAGAAAGCTCAAGAAACGTGGCCTAGGACCGTTTGTGATTAATGAGCTTACTCCAAGTGGTGCGGTGCGTCTGGAGACACTAGAAGGTGAGCAAATGCCTAACTTCATTAATGGAAGTCGTCTCAAGAAATACAATGAACCATTAACTGAAGCCATGCTTCAACAGATGCATGCTGCACAAACACGAAAAAAAGCACTTGACCTACTTAAACGTCAGGCTCAAGAGGAGGCTAAAGCTAGAGTTGCAAAAGCCAAGGAGCGTCACAGAGCTTCGGTGTTGGCCATACAGTTGGCTACTGATGAGCCATATGTCGATCCATTCAATATTCAAGTATGCCTTCATCTTCATGAGACTACCTACTTTGTCTCTGCCTTAATTGACTCTGGTGCAGACTATAATGTTCTATCGTTTGACACATGGATAGCCTTGGGTCAACCCACACTTGTACACATTCCTGTGGACCTACGAAGCTTCTCAGGAGAAGATAACCCTATAGAGGGAAAATGCGTCATTATGATGTCCATTCAGGATCACCGGATGTCAGTGCCCTTTTATGTGGCACGTAAGTCCAAGGCAGTAGTAGAGGCTGTCCTCGGTAGATCGTGGTTAAGTGCTACCAATTGCTCATTGGATTGGAAGAATAGACAATACAAGTTGCAAATTGATTCTGATTGCATCTTGGAATCTGCTACACCACGTGCTTTATCGTGTCAAAAGGGTAATGTTTCTACCTTACCCAACCCACAATCAAAATCTGCTCTTGAAGCTCCAAAACAAATGATGTGGATAATTGATGAGTACTCAAGTGAGGGCCATGGCTGGCATGTTCCAACTACTCTAGTTACTGCTCAAAGGAGGCCAGGCAAGAAGGATTCATCAATGTGGCTACCCAAAGATGCGTACAAACTTGTACCATCTATTCCAGTTGCTAAGCCTCTTAAGAAGCACATCATTTCCAAGCCTAAATCTCGGATTGTTACTCGATGGGTCCCAAAACGGGTTCTTAAAGCACAAGGTTATTATGAGGGTGCAACAGCAATTTGGCTTCCAAAATGCCATGGATTGCTAAAGGTAAAAGAGTGTTTCAAAAAGATTCCAAGAGTCACCCCTGATTGCCCATATCAGTGGGTGCAAAAGAAATCAACACAAATTCCCCAAGAAAGGAAAGGTGGCTGTGATAGCACTTACAAATCCACTTGTGTTGATCTTCCTAAAACATGTATTGAAACAACTGTTGCCCCTATTTCTCCTTGTTTCACAATTCAACCATCAACTGGTGTACCTAAGACAAGTCCAAAGGAGTCTCATTTGAGCATAGATTCTGGTGCTTCACTGCCTAAATCCTCTTATCTTGCTCAAATCCCAAGACAATTGCTAAAGTCTACACCTCTTAAAAAGGATATACCAAAAGCTAAAGATAAGGCGTTAACACTACAATTAAAGCTCTTTGGTAAAACAATGTTTGAATAATGTAGTTCCTTATGCCTTTAGGAGATGTGTTCTTTTTGAGATAATCTTGTTTTTGATTGGAATTGTCATGATGGATATGAGTGTTCTAAATTTCATTATTCTACGTCCAGATAACTCCTGATGGATATTTGGCGCGATACTTGTCCACCATGCATTGACCCTGATAGTACTCGACCTGATCATCGCGGGGGTTATAGTGCTCCTCCATTTCAAACACATTCTAGGTATTTCTATGCTCCCTTAGGTGAAAATTGCTGTGGGCATCACTTTGTTACGTTATTCTATCAACAGCATCACCCATTTCCACATTGTCAAGAGTGTGCACGGCTAGTATTAAGTGAAGCTTCACATATTTGTTGGATATGCCGCTCTTACTCTAGACGATATGGCACGGCCTTAATGAAGCAAATTGTGGGAATTACTCCCCAACGCCATAATCTTCTTAATGTGAGAATACCAGAAAGGGGACCAAATCAACGAAGATTACCTGAGGAGGTACAAGCACAACAATGGAGGGATACAAGCTTAAATGACTTGCAACTACCAATCTTGCAAGCCCTCTTTCCCCAACCCTCCACATGTCAATATTGGATCAATATGAGTACTTACATTGCACAGTTCCAAAATCAAAACTGTCTGACTAACCTTCCCATAGAACCAATGCCATATTTCAGTGAGGAAGCACTCCTTCCTCTACCACCTTCTCCAGAGGCCGGTTTTTGTGAAGGGTTGTCTCTGCATCCTGAGGAAATTGATACCATCTTTCCAGCAGACGAGGACACGGACCCACCATCAGCGCAAGAGTAACTCAGTGACTCCACAATAAGAACGACAAGCCAGGGCACTTTTCTCCCATTGGGTTTTTTCCCCTCGGCTATATTTGGTGATTGGCACCACTAACAAATTTTATTCTTTTGTTTTTTCTTTGTTTGTTAATAAAACTTTGTGCAGAGATCTCAGCTTAAGAAGAGCATCAGATACGCCCCTACAGTCCACCTATCGTGCACACAAATTAGGAAGGGGGGAGATATGCTATGCCTACAGGGATCAAGGAGAAGCAATCTGCACAAAATCAGCAATTATTCAAGGCAAACGAACAACATCAACAGGGCACTATAACAGGTGTATGCAAATCTTAATCTTTATTTCTTTAAGTGCTCTTATCTTTCGAATATATGGTTTGCATGTACACAATATTGGCTGGTTTGAGTTTTTGGTTAGTAGTTAAAATATGGTGAGTGAATTCTAGAGTCTTAGAAGACTTAGTAAAAGATATGTCTATCCAAAGACAGTGTAGGATATATACCAAGGGAGTATGCCAAGTACTTATGTCTTCAAGGTATATTAGTTATCCCTAGTGGTAGTTATCTCTTAGATATGAGCTAGGTGCTAGGAGTAATAAATTTTTTTTTTGAAAATATACCCTACAAAAATATATATATACAAAGTGAATTGCGACATGAAGTGTCTACCGCCATGCGAAGTGCTTGGTAGGACCTGGGGATGTCTCAGCACCTTGGGGCCGATGCCTTGGTTTCCATGGGGTGAACACTGATGTCTAGAAGCTTCAGAAGAAGACCTTTGAGGAATCTATCGCCTTGATAGATGTTGGTAGGACTCGGGGGTACACTATGGGCCCTCAAGACCGATGCCCTCATCTTCAAGGGGTACTCCTTAGGTCATAAAAGAAAGAAAAAGGGTCTGTCGCCCTTGAGATACTTAGCGGTCTTTAGATTCTCTTGGCGGAGGTCTCTTGGCCATTGCTTGGGTCTCATGGGGATAGAACCTTAATCTTTATCACCTTCTACACACATATCAAAAAAAAAAAAAAACAACAAGAGAGCTCTCCAATCACCTTTGCTCATACTTAGGAGTAGGGTTGCCACTTAGGAGTAACTTACATACTGATAGGACATTGAGACTGCGGTCATAACCGGAGGTGTACATAGACACTTGCCTTTGCATAGCATTATCTACTACCTAAGTCTCACTTTGACTAGTTTTTACTCACCTCTTTTAGTACTCATTAAAACTTTAATCAGCCTTGCACTTGTATGCTCACGTGTGTAATTATTATTGCTGATTTTGCTTTTCTTTTCTTTTTATCAATAAAGGACTTTAATTGTATCAATTGTTTTTTTTGTTGCAGCTCTTGCTACTACCGCGCTCGAGGACGTGCGCAAAATAGGAAGGGGGGAGTGTTGCTTGCAAATGAAGATCAATACCAGGATGCAACAAAAACGATACTTAGGGTTCTGGAAAAGAGTTCCACTTTGTAGATGAATGTGGGAGAGGGTTTGATAATAATCCCACATGGGGACTTATGGGAGTCCTAGAATTTTTGTATAAAAGGTGGCTCATTTGAGAGCTTAGACACACTTTTGGGCTTAGTTCATGCAAGAGCTCCTTTGAGAGACCTACTCTCCCTCTTCTCCATAGAGGTGAAGACTCTTCTCTCACCCCATCTACATCATTGTATGAGGTAAATCTCTTCATTGAATCATTAGCAATGTCATGAGTCTTTCTCATCCTCTTCTCTAATCATTTTACTCTTATGCATGCTTTTAGTATTTCATTTTTGAGTACATGGATTGATTTGAAGCTTTCATGGAAGCTTGATGCTTGAATGTGTGCATGCTTGTAGGAAGATAGGAGTGGAGTGAGGTCTTTCTCTTTGCTTGAGTGCATAGTGATTGTATTCCTCTTGCTTGTATTTGTGAATGAAGGGGTGTGTAGGAATGAGGACAAGTTGAGCTTGTGTGTATGCTTAGTCTAGTGTCAAGTGATGGTAGCCATGAGCATTCTCTCCATTTGTGGATAAGCTCTTGTGCACCGGTACGGGTCGAATCCCTAGCTCCGAAAGGGATGCAAATCCCATTGGATTGAGCTTAGTGTGGATCGTACTCCTCTTGCTACAAGAGAGAGAGTTTTCCGTCTCTCCAGCTCCCTTGATTTGGTTGCATTTGAGTAGCGATCTTCTGTAGCCTATTAGGGCACTCCGCTACACGATGCGGTCCACCACACTCATAGCATTGAAGAGGTGGTCTCCTCGCCAAGGTGTTAAGGTTTTGCCCTCTTGTGGCGAGAGCAGCCGCTTGATATACAGGCTTGACTTGCCCGAAATGATCCTCCATGTAGTACTGGGGAATCATTTCAAACGTATCAATCCCGTATGGAGCAGTAGGGTCTATCTCCTCTTCATAATCCCCACATGCACTATGTGACTCACAACCCATCTGGTTTATTGGGGTAATCCTTGGATGTGGAGGTTGTGGTCCTAGCACTGGCGGTGGTAACGGCACAGACTGGACTACATTCGAATTCCTTGGAACTATGTGCTGTGACGGTTGCTCGATAGGTTGTGCAGGCATTAGCGCGGGTACTTGAGGTGTGTTTGACCAAGCTAGTGGTGCCTGGTTTGCCAACATTCGCTTAAGTGTTAGGCAATCTTTAGATTGATGGCCATACTTACCACATGCATTGCAATTCCCATTGAATTTGACTCTGAATGTGGGACATTCACTCGTGCTATGTGGTCCTAAGCACACCGAATACCATTGTTGCTCTCTCCTTGGGTACATATGGCTATTCTGGGGAGCTCGATTACCCCTAAAGTATTCTTGGAGAGCCTTAGTAAGGTCGGTCACACAGACATTTCAGATATCTTGGGCTCCTTGGCAATAGGTTTCACTGTCATTGGCTCGTGCCCAGATACTTGCGAACTAATGGATTTTGTCTCCGAAGACACCTTTTTACCTGCAAATCATCAAGTTGTCTTCTAACTGGATAGCATTGGCTGCTTCCCACGTTGTAAGACCTCTAATGACTAGGCCATTGTAAATGTCCTCGTGGCGCAATCCTCGGATGAATCTATCGAGAGGAGTTGGTTGTTATTAAAGCGTTCATCGGGAGTGCAGCGAGAATTTAGATGCTTCAATCGACTTATAAAGTCTCTCACTGACTCCCCTTCCTCGCGTTCAGCTTTTTGGAGTTGAGATGCTACTCCCCAATGCACACCCTCACGTATGTATTCTTTCAAGAACAATCTCTTGAGAGTGGGGTAGTGAGTGCGCTCTTCAACCCTTAAGGTTCGATACCAATCTCCGGCCTTCCCACTCAAGGTTAAGCCTAAGGATTTACATTTATGCAGCTCATTGTGCTCTTCCAAGGAATCACACACGTGTTCAAAGACTTCAATGTGCTTCCTAACATCCTCGTTACCACTGAAGTTTTGAGTGAGCTTAGCCACTTGTACTGCCTTGCTTCTAGGTTCTCTCTCAGGCATGCCCCGCATGTTTTCCGCAATAGATCGTCCGATCGTCTGAGCAAACGCTGCGAGATCACCTAGGTGAGCAGGCATAGCTGGTGGAGGCACTTCTGGGATAGCCTGGCTGATAGGAGTTGGCGTGGTCTGAGTAGGTTGGCAAATGACGTAGGATATGATATGTGACTAGGCCTAGCTCCTCTTGGATAAGGGTTGTGATAAGGCGGTCGTGGAGCATACGCCATTGGCATACCAACAGGCGTAGGAGCTACTTAAGCATGAGTAGCAATAGGTACATAAGGTCGATAGGCATTGCCACGCACTGTTGTAGGTACTGTTCCACCAGGTAGCGGTGTCGTACTAACTACAGTGGCAACAGGTGTGCTTTCTGTCATGCTCATCATTGTTGGGGTAGGCATTGTGGATTCCTTAATGGAAAGTTGAGCCAAGGTTGGAAAGCTAAAGTTACTACTCGTGGGCTCAACTTGCATTGAGACTCCAGGCGAAACAACATATGAAGGGTCTATGGGACTCACCGACGAGGGACCAATTGTGATAGGGTTGGTTGTTTGGCCTTGCCTGTATCCAAAAATCTCATAGGGCCAGTGGAACCTAAGTTCACTCCCCTATTTTGCCTCTCAATATGGATAATTCTATAAATAACCTCACATATCATTTGCTGCTGCTCTTCTAGATTAGTGGCGCTAGATGTAGATCGTAGGACTTCTAACCAACCTACATGGTATGTGTAACCCGTGTATAGGTCTGTTAGAGTCTCTGTGTGTAGATCATATTCCCAATTTTCATTGAGAAATATCCCATCCAGACTTGGTGTGCCAAACGGCTCTCTTGAAGTGGACGCAATGTCACTTCTTATGGGTTGGCTTCTAGGGACCTCTACTTTAGGAAGAGCATCGGAAGTTGGTAGTTCAGTAGGGCCCTCATTAAACGAAGTGGGTAGAATATCCACATGGACACTCTTTGGGAGGGTAGGGTCTACATAAGATGTGAATGGTGAATCTACTACCCCTCCTTCTTCATTTACTTCGCTTGTCGCATGCTCAGAGCGTGTAGCTCTACTAAAGGTCTCTATTAGACGACTAAACATGCTAGATCTAGGTTGTGGGGCCCACACTGGCATGTTTTGGCTTGTCTCCTCAGGGTTCTTGGTAAATGTCCTTCCATGATTTCTGAGTCGGAAGACGAGTCACTATCCACTATTCGTGGATCTTGGGTTGCACTCCCTTGGGTTCCAGCCGAAGGCCAAGATGCCAACGTGGAGGGATGGTGTGAGCCTGCGTAAACTGAAACGCTTTCTAGTGGCTCAGGCTCTAATACCCGACCAGAACATAGATGCATGTGACGTGGGTACCCTACGTGCGTTGGTAACTACCCTTAAAGCCCACACAAGTGGTTTCTAACGGGTATTTCGCACCTCGTTTTTACTTGTTTTTAGATTGTTTTTAACCCGTTTTTGACCCCCTTACTTACGGTTGAACTTGGACCAAGGCGTGTGATAGCTCGAAACGAGCGTATCGTTTAAAGGGTCCTAGTGTGCTTTACAGCACCGTGTTCGCCTATCCAGAGCTCCCGTGGTCCTCAAAACAGTCCGTTTCCCTTGGGGGGAAGGGGCAAAAGCCTATTTGCTTGTGGAGGAAAGGGTGAGGGCTTTATCCCACATGCTCACTTTACTCCTTGGGGAGTGGGCTACATATAGGGCACGACTTCCCATAAGCTCTCACTTGAAAGAAAGCTATGGAGGCTCACTCTCCTATATATATATATCAAAAGACCGAGACCGAGACCGAGGGGGGCCGGGGTCGTGGGTCGTTTGGGGGTTTTTTCTTTTCAAATTTTTTTTCCAATTGAAAAATCTTTCCTCTTCACACGTTTGGTTTCTTCTTTAGAAATAAAATTTAATTTTTTCTTTTTTTTTTTAAATTTTTGTTTTTTTTTGGGATAAGTTTTCTAGGGTTTCTTTGCGGTTCAGCCTTGGCCGCGGCGCAGTTTGCACACAGCATAGATCTGGGATTCGAAAATCCCCCTAACACGCAGAAAACAGATAACAGAACCCGCGCCCACACGCGGAGCAGAAATATAACAAAAGAAACAGAAATGCGGCTGACAAATTGCAGAAATAGATTGCAAAACACAGAAACACCTTAACTACAAACACACAGTCGCTTTCCTACAGTGTAGATTAAACTTCACGCAGCAGCCGAGCTGCAAACTGGAGCTTGGTGCAGGGCAACTCCCCGGCAGCGGCGCCAAAAATGTGCACTTTTGCCGCACAGGTCGTACCTGGGGACTTGCCGAACACCGTATGCGAGCCACGAATGGCTGCAAGCATACAACCAGGAAGGCAAGCTCAAAACAGAATGCAAAAGGTGTGTCACTCACCGCTTAACTGCCGCCTTGAAGGATTCCCGCGTCGTAGCCGTGAAGGAGGAGCCGCTGTCGCGCCGCTCTACCGCCTCTCCGCCGCGCCGCCGTGCCGCTACACAGTGCTCGATCGCTCTCTCACTCTCTCTCTCTCTCTCTCTCACACACGCAGGAGAAGGAAACCAAAGAGATAAGGCAAGAGCACTCTTGTATTCACAACACATGAGAATGAGGATTTTAGGGTTACATTTGACTCTTATAGGTGACTTGGCCATTCACACTTGGGCGCCCATACATGGCCGGTCGATCCTAACCCTTATCCTACTGATATTCAAGGTGCGCCTCTCATTGGCGATCACCCAATCCCTTCATCCTTAACATATGGTGCCGACAAGCCCGGCCCATGACTTAGAATATTTAAATTAATGACGTAAAACATAATACGTCTCAATGTCCGTCAAGGTTAACACTTCTTCAAGTGTCAGCAGAAGCACATGTTTGATTCTTTGGTCTCACATTTAATTTCTTGGGTATAGTTTTGAAGATAGAAGTATACCCTTTTCTCCTAACACCGCTCTCATCTATTGCTTCCTGAATTGCATAAACATCAACTTTGTTGCTCTCAACAAATTACTACATAAAATTCCTTTTCAATTTTTCCTTTCATCTGTTTGATTGAAAGGTTATTAGGATTCACGTTTTCTTTGTTTGGTTCCAATATGTTCTTGTATAATAAATTGTGTTCTCAATATCTGACAAAATAGTATCTTGCTAAACTATTACTCATTAAAAATTACATTGAATAACAATTAAAAACTTTAAATAATAATTCTTAGCTTGCCTATCGTCGCACTCTATGCTTACATCCTCCATTGTTTGCTTTCAATTCTGTAAGATTGTGAACTTTCTTCTTTCTTTGTCTTTTGCCTAATAGAGTTTTTTTGCTTCATTATTTTCTAATTTTTTCTTTTGTGTTTTGCAATTCTTTAGTCTCACTTGCAACCAGTTCCTTCAACTTTGATTACTTAGCAATCTTTTCAGATTTGTCTATTGCTTCTTATTGATATAAGTGTTTGTACACATCTGTATAACTGCCAAGTGACTTGAAATATATTGCCGAGTGACTTGAAATATACTCGAGTAGACCTTTGTAAACATTCCCTACAAATCTTAGGAGTGATGTTGGATTGAAAAAAGAGGGAGTGGAGTTTGTAATTAGGCATTTGGGATAAATTGATCCATCACACCATAGATCAATAGGGTGCAATCCTGACCTAGGGGGTTCACCTAAAAATTATGTAAGTATAGCACATGAGTTCAAATGAATGGGGTTTTTTTATTCAAAATTTTAAGGTAAATCTACATAAATACATTTACAGAAGGGATTTTTTAATCGATTTTGAAAAACACCAGTGAGTCCATAAAGAAAAAGGGGTCATTTTATTCATGAAAAATTTACATAGTTAAGGGTTTTTTTAATACCCCTTGAACGCACGTGATACATAGGGTTTCTTAGTAGTGCACCCCCCGAGAATCCTGATGACCTCATGTTTTCTCTCTCCATAGCACCAATGCATGGACCCTTTCTCTGTTTTTGAATTGGAGCACAATCTTCTTCAAGATCTATATGAAGATGATAAAGCCTCTATATTGGTTTGAAAGTTCACCTCCTTCCATTGTTTTAGTTGTCTGCTATGTTGATACAAACGAGACCTTTATCATACCAAATTAGGACTAATAGCACAAAACTTGTTTGTTTCCCTCTAAAATTTTAAAAAAAATTGGTGAAATCAATGTTTGATATCAAATAGAAAATACCTTCAGTATGGTGTGTGTACAATAGTTAGTGTTCGTATTATGATGTGTAACGTAGTTAGTGTCATATATTCCGTGTTAAATGCACACATATCTAAATAGAATCACCTTTTTAGTACGTGAGGATATTAGAATGTCTCTTTTGGATCATTTATTTTCTTTTTACACATTCTTGAAATCACATTCTTTTAGGAAAATGAAGAATTTCTTAGAGGGCCCCAAAATGAATTCCAATTTTCCCTAATGAATAGAGCTTGTGCCTGGTGCAACTGCAGTAAATAGATCTCCATAAAGAATGAGTTTATTCGAGGGGAATGAGGTGTCGAAGGTGATTGAGGAGCACTAGAGGAGCTACAATAGAGGAAGGTGTCGAAGGTGATTGAGGAGCACTACAATAGAATGAGGGTGTAGCAGCGAAAATAGTAGTGCTTTTATAACTAGAAGGGTAGGGAGATGTCTAGCCCATTTTGCTGCTAAAAAAGCTGATATTTTTACTGCAATTGTTGTTTATGAGCAAAAATTTGGTGCTATTTTTGCTACTGGAGAAGCGAAAGAACTGCGTGGAAAAAAAATGGGGCAGACTGGGGGGTTTGCACAACACTCCCCAGTCTGCTGCCCCAACTCTTTTTTTTAAATTAAAATAGAGTCACAGTTTTGTGATACAAACATAAACTTAAAAAAGACAAACTGAGAAGAATGCAAGTGAGCCCAATATGTGTTATATTTCGTGAATTTTTGGTTCTTTGGCCATATATACAAAAAATAAATCAAAGAAGAGGAGGCTACTCGGAATCCTCATCGGATTCTAAGTGCTCATCATCATCTTCGTCCTTCTCTTCACTTCCTTCTCCCACTTCATGCTTGTAATCAAGATCTTCCTCTTTGTCTTCCCCTTCATCCTATATACATGCAAACAAGATCAAGGTAAGTGTAATACAATAAAACATAATTACGTATAGATAAGAGTAGAGTTGTTTCACTACTTACCTCATCTTCTTGAGTCCCTAAAACAGACTCGTCCAAGCATACGCCTTGCATACGCATCCATGCCCACAATTGCATATGGGGGGATTTGTATCTATAATCGTACTCCTCCTTTGTTGGATCATGCCCAACAACATCCCTCTACAAAAAAATTAAGAAAATATACAATTGGTTAAAGGAAACAATATAGTACAAAACAGAATGAAAGAGGAAAAGAAAATAATTAGTAAAATAGGTACTTTACGAAACGAGCAATGAAGGAGGACTTTCCTCTCAAGCCAAAGTGTGAAGCCCCTCGCTTCCGTAGTCAGGAACCACTCGTCACCACTTGTTGTGGAAAATCACATAGGCTTCTACATAAGCTCTATGCATAAAGCTTGCAAGAAGCCTATGCAAGATATATGCATAGGCTTCATGCAAGCTTGCAAGAAGCCTATGCATAGAGCTTGCATAGGCTTCTACAACATAAGCTCTATGCATAGAGTTTTAAAGAAGGCTATGAAAGCTCTATGCAAGCCTGTGCAAGTGTACAAGAAGCCTATGCATAGATCTTGCATAGGCTTGCAAGCTCTATGCATAAAGCCTATGCATAGAGCTTGCAAGAAGGCTATGCATAGATCTCTATGCATAGGCCTTATACATATAGATTTCAAGAGGCCTATGCATAACCTTGCAGGAACTCTAAACTAACCCTAAACTCACCTCCCAAGGGAGCAATAATATAAAAAAAAAGCTTAATCAAGGAAAGGAAAAAGAGGGATTAGCTCTTTTTTGAGAAGCCGAAGGAGAGGATTGGTGAAAGACCTACAAAACAAAAGAGTAAACATAGTAATTAGCATAAGATTAAGAACTAATGCACAAGTAATACAAAATCCTAAAAGCTCTATGCATGCATTGGGAGCTCTATGCATGTATTGAGAGCTTATGCATGCATAGAGAGTTGAAAAAACCACAAAACCCTAAAAGCCCTAAACCCTAAAGAGCAATAAAAACATAATAGTAAAAGGGGGCTCTTACCTCAAAAAGCTAGAGTTGTGAGTTATTGACTTGAATAAACCTACAAAATAGCAACAAAATAATTCAAAAATTTAGTAAGTATACTTCATTTCAACATATTAGCAAGAAAGAGACTAAGTGAAAGACGAGAAGGAGAAGAAGAGGAAAATAAGGTAAGTTTCTTTAATCTAATCTTAATGCATAAATGATTGAAAGCTAGTGGTTTATGTTGCCCTAACCCACGCTTTTACATAGAAAGCATAATAGAAAGCTTTGATGGGGAGAGCTCTCCATCAAAACTCTCTATTAGAACTCCTATGCATAGAGCTAGGGTTAGGGAAAAGGAAAGGAAAGAGAGGGGAAGGGAGAAAGGGAAAGGAAAGAGAGGGGACGGGAAAGAAAAGATCAAATAGAGATCTATGTTGAAGCTTTCCATGAAAGATTAGAAAAAAAGAAAGAATTAAAGCTTTCCATGAAATCTTGGGAGAAAGAAAGAAAGTAGAGAGGCACTTACCTTAGAGAGGGAGAGAGATTTGATGGAAGAGGTGGAAGGACTTGGTGGTGGGAGAAAGTGCTGATGCTATCATCCTAGCATGTGCAACAAAAAGAGAGGTAGGTAGACAGGATTCCCATTGGTGACAATTTAGGCAAGAGTCTCAGTTTCAAGGTCATTGCTTTGTAGGGAAATTTTGCATAAACTTCATTGTTGGGTAGATAAATTTTGCTTTTGTGAACGTTGCCTAGTAGTGAAACCTTGGGAAACTTTCTGTCTGCTGTCAGTTTTGGATAGCTCATGTGTTTTTATACAAACATATAGTTAGTTTTGGCCTGGTTTGAGATGTCTAACAGTGATCAAGGGGACTTGAAGTTAGTTTTAAAGCATGGTTTAAGAGAAAAAAATTGTTGTAGGTGTGATCAATGCGAGGGCCAATATATATGACAACTTTGTAGTATAACAATTGAGCATGTCCAGACATATGGGCTTCATGAGGCATTGGCACGACCAAGTGTAGATGATGACATGGCGGAGAACCGTAGGATAGTGTTACACAACATGCCATATCATTTAATGACATCGGGTAGATTGCAAAAGGTGGCAAGGCTTCATAAGGAAAGCATGGCTAAGAATCATCTTTGCTAACCAATGAATGAGGTTCCTCTACCATTGCCACATGAGGAGGAAGAGAATCTCATCATGGAAAACATGGTGAATGACTTCTTTGAATGGGAGGTCATAGATGATAGAGAAAGGGCTCCAATGTCACAAGAGGAGGAAACCTTGCATAGAGAGACAAGCGTGCCTTTGTACGAGAGATGTTCGTACTCTACACTACGAGCAAACTTGGAGATATTAAACTTGTAAACAACTTATGGTGGATGGAGTGATGCAAGTGTCACATGTCTTCTTAGGTAAGATCACCTCATTCTATTCTCTTAAATAGAAAATGTCTCATGTTTTCCACACTCTCATTATAGATATTTTGACATATGATTTCTTATATTATCTTGTAAACTTCTCAAGAAGATTCTTCTCCTTTAAAATCTATTACCGAACTCACGAGATGGGTCTCGTGAAATTTCTCTATGCTAGATATGGATTATATAAAAATACACGCATGTCCCAATGATTGCATGCTATTGAGAGGGGTTAATAAAGACACAACACAATGTTTATACTGTGGACATGCCCCTATAGGGATGATTTTTAAGGGGAAAAATTTTCCGAAAGGTGTGTTGAGACACTTCCCTATAATTCCTCGCATCAAACACATGTTTGAATGTAAGGGAATTATAGAACTCATGACATGGCATGCTACTCATCGCTCAACCGATGGCATCATGAGGATCGGTATAGCTAGTTCACCAACATGGCAACATGTGGAGCATCAATGCCAGAGTTTAAAGATGAGTCCATCACTTACGTCTTGGCTTGGGCATGGATGTCGTTAACCCATTTGGCTTTATGTCCACATCATGCTCTAACTTGGCCTATTTTATTGGTGAATTACAACCTCCCTCCATGGGTGGAAATCATGAAAGGTTATATCATGCTTGCTCTCCTCGTACTAGGTAAGTAAGGTGGCAACCATGGATGTGTACCTCAAGCCTTTGATTGAGGAGCTTGAGACACTATGGCGAGGTATCAAATTGCATGATGTATTAAGGCCAATAAATAAGCATGAGGCAAAGGTGAAAGGAGTTTTTCTTTGGACGATGCATGACTATCCCAAGTTCTCAGAGTGCTCAGGTACATACCTGAATTGGATAAATTTAAGCTTTAAACTTTAAATTTTATATATTTATATCTTTACCTCTCAATCATCTCAATTTTTAAATAAGTTTGGCGACCTCCAGACATCATGCATATCCGATTTGTGGACCATCACTTGATTCAAAAAGATCCTCTACACTAAAGAAGATAGTGTATGACAAACATCATCGATTTCTCCCTCCTTCACATCCCAAGTATGTGCCACATAATGTCTCACCACTTGTAAAGGAGAGGTAGAGATTAGTTTGAGGCATATAGAAGAATCTCTAATCCATCACACCCAATGGGATGTCTAAACACTCAATCTTGTTTTGACTTCCATATTGGTGTGAGTTGAAGATCAATTATCTTGTAGATCCCATGCATATCTTCAAGAATGTGGCAACAAATATTTGGGACAATTTAATCGGTAAAAGAGATACAAAGGGTGTAAGGGATGACTTACAAAACATTGGACACCTTCAAAGTGCATGGCCAATTTTCACTAGCTAAGTTATTAATATTTGGTATTCTCATGCAATCACAAGTTAATATGTATAATAAATAGTACACATGATTTATATATATGTAGGTACATATCCTTAAAGGATATAGATCCTACATCCATTGAGATGGGTCGTCTCAATGCTATTGAGCCAATGTGTATGATATCAAGGAAAGATTTCCTAGAACAATTCTCACTAGAAAATTTCATCTGGTAGTGCATTTGGTTGATAAAGTGGCGCTTTGTGGTGTTGTTCATGTTTGATGGATATTTTTTCTTGAAAGGTTCATGAAAAACTAAAAGGACCTTGTGAGACAAAGAGCAAGGCCAAAAGCAAGCATGCGGCATAGGAATGGTTGATGGAAGAGTCTCTTGTGTATATCTCAAAACATCTCTCTCACATAGATCCTTCTATGCCATGATTGTGGAGCAATGAGGACAATGACTGACTAATCACTAATGTTCCACAAGGAAAAGGAAGGTAACAAAGACTGGATGAAGCATTACACCAAAAGGTGAATACATTTTTCATTCTAAATAGTCCCATCATGGCAATATCATCCCATCATGGCAATATCGATGGCATCAAAAAATGGAGAGATGATTGCAAGAGATGAGCATGAGTATGCACGCGAATGTGACCCTCAAGTAAGTATATTCTTCATCTTGGTCTCATGCTTCAATCATTATATACCTTGTTTAATACACTATACTAAATGTCATGCTTTTTTTAATGTTAGTACAAACTATATAATGCATATGATCAGACAGAAGGCACTTTTGCACACGGAGCATGTGGATTCTAAAAGAAACACATTTGATTGTGGTGTGATGGAAACTTTTGAGCAAGGAAGTCGAGCTAGTAGATATGATACCAATGTCATAGAGGACAATCTTGAGTATTGTGGAACTATTCAAGATATTTTTGAGGTTGGGTTTAGAGCATTTAGTCTATTCATCTTTGATGTTAAATGGTTCAAGGTGATATATAGATGCTCAAGAAACCATGAAGAAACATTCAAATGGGTTCTTTTAAATTGATTCCACCAAGTTTTGGAATGATGAGAAAGATACTTTTGTACTACCTCAACACTATCAATAGGTTGATAACCCAACCAATCATTGGTAAATCTTGATGTAATATAAAAAAAGTGTAATCCCATTGCTTTGTGGTTTTAGGTTGTGTTTCATGCCAATTGAATTGATACAAAGTGGTGGTATGTAATACAAGTTTCCCCTCATTCAAAACATATCTGCCAAATACGTGGATGAGGTGCAAGTACTACCTTAAATAGATTCATTAGAAGAAGATCATATAGAGGAGGCCAATCAAGAGCATGAGGAACATCAATCCAAAGAAGATGACAAGTCACCTATCCATCACATGATAATGCTTCATTAGATAATGATAGTGATATTAATATGGAACCCCATCTTTTCAATGTTGAGCTTCCACTACATATAGACCTGGATGAAGCAACATTGACATATAGATCTATTACAAGATGGGATAGATTCATGATCTTGATATTGTTTCCCTTCAAAAGTTTTCAACTATCTTTATTTTTTTGCCATGAAACATGGCTTTAAGGGTTTTGATGGATGTTTTTTAAAAACTATAATCATTTTCTGTATGTATGTGACATGTATAACTTAAATTCAACACTCAACAACTCTCTGGAATTTTACACAGCAAGAATAGCAACGAAATTATAATATAGCAATGAAATTTCACTGCTATTATCACTGCTCAGTAGAAAAATTTCATTTCTATGGTGGTGGAGAAGAAAAATATCACTACTAAGCAATGCTATTTTGCTGCTAAGCAGCAACATAATTTCCTGACATCTCGAAAGCCTAAATGTTGCTGGAACGGTGCTAAGAAACAATGTTATGCCCTGACGTGTTGTAGTGGAGTGCCTAGCGGGAAAGGACTCATTCACCCCAATTTCCCACCATTCTCTTCTTCGATTTTGCTAGTTAAGAAGAAAGATGGTTATTATTGAATGTAAATAAACTTACTATAAAACATCGATATCCAATGCCAAGGATCAATGATTGATAGACACTCTAGGTGAATCTAAGGTCTTCCATAAGATAGATTTAAAAAGTGGATATCATCAAGTTTGTATTAAAGATGATGTATCTAGGACTACTTTTTGTAATCATTTTGTTCATTATGAGTACCTTGTAATGCCATTTGGGCTTATTAACACATGACATCTTTTTATGCTGTGTTAACGAATGACATCTTTAGGACATTCATTGGTAAATGTATGGCTGATTTTATTGATGCCATTTTGGTTTATGGTGAATCTTTACTGGAGCACGAGCCACACTTGTTTACAATATTTGGTGTGCTTAGGGAAAATTTGTTGTATGCCAATAAATAAAAGACTTTCCTACGTCAAGAGGAAGTTGAGTATTTGGGACACATTATATCGGCGCTAGGCATAAAGATGGATTCGAAGATAGTAGCGGTAATGTTGGCTCAACCTATTCTAGAGGACATTACTATGCTCAGATATTTCTTGGAACTATCTAGCTTTTATAGAAAGTTTATTAATTTCTATTCTAAGATAGCAACGCCATTGTGACTGACTTATTATAAGTTATCATTGTTTATGTCTGGAACGACATTCAATAGAAAAGTTTATTAATTTCTATTCTAAGATAGCAATGCCATTGTGACTGACTTATTATAAGTTATCATTGTTTATGTCTGGAACGACATTCAATAGAAAAGTTTTGATAAATTAAAGTAGGTGGCTGTTACAATTGCACTTGTGTTGAAGATCGTGGATCCATCGCTACCTTTTGTCCTTGAGACAGATGCTAGTAGCATTGCCATAGGAACTATGTTGACCTAAGAAGGCTGACCAATGGTTTTTGAGAGTAAGAAACTCAGTAGTTTGCAACACAAGTGGTCTACACATGAGCTTGAATTTTATGCAGTTATACATGCACTCAAGGTGTAGAGACATACTTGTATGGAGTTAAGTTTAAGCTATACATGGATCATGATACACTTAAGTATTTTTGTAACTAGCCAAATTTAAGAGGCCATCAAGCAAGGTGGGCTAAATTAATGCAAGAGTTTCACATGGGAATCTTACATATATGAGGAAAAGAGAATGTTGTGTTGCTGATACATTGTCTTGTATAATGCATTAGATGAGTTTTAGTATAGTCAAGAATGAGATCATTCATAGAATACATGAGGCTCAAAATACAAATCCATATGTTCAATCATTATGGAATAAGGCTAGCCAAGTAGATGAGGAATTAAACCCATATGATTTATTATTTGGTAAACCCATATGATTTATTATTTGGTAAACATAGATTTATTGAGAATGGAATTCTCAAGAGGAATGACAAGGTATACGTTCTAGACTCAGATAATTTGAGGGTATTAGTAACACAAGAATGTCATGATAGTCCATATGATTTATTATTTGGTAAACATAGATTTATTGAGAATGGAATTCTCAAGAGGAATGACAAGGTATACGTTCTGGACTCAGATAATTTGAGGGTATTAGTAACACAAGAATGTCATGATAGTCCATGTGTTGGACACTTGCGAATTAAGAAACCAATTGAGCTTATTAAACATTTCTACTGGTGGCCACAATTAAGGAAACATGTTAATCATTATGTGACACATTGTTTATAGTGTCAAGTTACTAACCTCAAGCGTGTGAAGTCGCCCGGATTGTTACATCCGTTGCCTATTTTAATAGGAAATGGTAGATTATTTCCATGGATTTCATTATGGATTTACCTAGAACTAGGAAAGGTTATAATGCTATCTTTGTCATTGTAGATAGATTCTTTAAGATGGAACATTTTTTCCCTACTCTACAAACAAATTTGAAGCCCTGCAAGTTGATGAATTATTTATTTTCAATGTGTTTAGATTACATGGCTCACCAAAATCCATCGAGATCCATAGTTTACATGTTATTTTTGGCAATATGTTTTTAGTAAACATGGTATGCATCTCTTGCATAAGTAGCAGTGATCTCCATAGAGTGATGGTGGTCAGACTGAGAGAGTCTACCAAGTCTTGGAGGATATGTTGAGAGCTTATGTAGGAGAATGACAAAGTGATTTGGAAAAGTATTTACCTTTATTGGAGTTTGCATAAGCAATCCTCAATAAACTTTTCTCCATTTGAATTGAATTATGGGTAAAATCTGTTGATGCCAGGTACAATTAGATTACCTTAGGAAACACCCATTGCAACTGAATTTCTATCTCAGATATAGTTAGATTTAGGTAGATTTTGAGATTATATCCGTCGGGATATGGTTCAAGAGTGGTTAAGTATGCTAATCCCAAGTGGATAGCTCGTTCTCTTATAGAGGGGAATAAACTGTTTCTACTTGTTCCTAGCAGAATTGAGATGCTTTATGTGGATAAATCTACTAAGTTGTTACCTAGGTATTTTGGGCCATGGACAATTTTGAAACAAGTCAGATATGTGGCTTACAAGTTAGACTTACCACAAGACTATCGTGTCCACCCAGTATTTCACGTTGAAGTGTTATCTTCATGATGGTGGTGATAATTTAGTTCATGGTATGATTGCTCTGTAAGAACTTGATCAAGAAAATCATGGACCAGAATCGATCTTGGAATGAAGAGAAAGACGATTTTGAAATCGAACTCTTTGGGAGTTCCTTGTAAAATGGAAAGCACATCCCTTGGACAGATGCAACTTGGGAAACGGAGTTTCAATTTTGTAAGCATTATCCTCCATTTGTCATCAAGGACAATGATTCCTAAAAAATGGGATAATAATTTCAATACCCTTACACGTGGCAACATGTGGGAATTACACATGGCAACACGATGATGCATACACATTGATACGTGGGATTTACATGCCAGTAATGCATGAGACACACGGGAATTGCATGGGAAAACCAATGGCAACATACTATTGCACATCATCACTTATATTAATAAGTGCATGAACACGTAACGTTCATGGGTGATGATTATAGGCCAAAGACCCAGTAGTGATGTGTAGCATGGAGGTACGAGCAGGGACACAAGGGGCAAATGAGTAAGGTGTGTGTCCGAAAGGTACACAGTGGATGCAAGGGGTCACTATTATATATAAGGGTTGGGTAGTTAAACATGGTATGCTAAGCTAGGTTTGTGTTAGCTAATTTGAGTTCTTCTTCTTCTCTCTCACGTTTTTGCATGAAGCTAGTTTTTCACAAAAGATAGTTTTTGCATGAAGGTAGGTTTGAGTTCTTCTTCTTCTCTCGCACGTTTTTGCATGAAGCTAGTTTTTGCATGAAGCTAGTTTTTCACAGAGCTAGTTTGCCTTACATGTGAAAAGATGCAGGGGAGAAGAGAGCTTGAGCTCTTGCAAGCACACACACACACACTCACAAAACCCTAATAGAGAACACACAAGGTGAGAGGCTGAAAATCTTCTTCTTCTTCACTCAACACTCAACACACCATATACAAGAATAAGAGTACTCATAATATGAAAGGTATTCAACCAAATACATACAAGGTGAGAGGCTGAAAATCTTCTTCTTCTTCACTCAACACTCAACACACCATATACAAGAATAAGAGTACTCATAATATTAAAGGTACTCAACCAAATACATACACGGGTTCTCTATAGTGTGAACCCGA
Organism: Cibotium barometz; assembly: GCF_041138505.1. NCBI lineage: Eukaryota > Viridiplantae > Streptophyta > Polypodiopsida > Cyatheales > Cibotiaceae > Cibotium > Cibotium barometz. The sequence goes on along the minus strand of NC_141059.1, from coordinate 27,038,683 downwards.
ATAAATGAGCTGGCGCTATAACTATGCCAGTCTCTAGAATGGCTGTCACACAGCCTGTCATCCCACTGGCCGCATATCTTCCATGATCTCACCAACCATGCCAGTGGTGTAAGTGTGGGGCCTATCCCCCAGGCGGGTCATTAGTGGCCACTGCCTCACTAGAGGAGCTCGATATCTCAACACTCCCCCTCGATATCTCAACACTCCCCCTCGAGCTCAACTCCATCTCATGTACAAGCGAAGCCCTGAATTTGCGGAGCTTCTCTGTACCCAATGCTTTGGTGAAGATGTCAGCTACCTGATCCTCTGTGCTAACATAAACAAGGTCAAGATCTCCTGCCAAGACCTTCTCTCTGACGAAGTGGTAGTGGACCTCTATGTGCTTCGTACGAGCATGAAAGACTGGGTTCCTGGCCAACTGTATACTGCTAATGTTGTCACATAAAATGACAACTTGTCTATCCACTGATAGACCCAAATCTGCAAGTAGCTTCCTCAACCAAGCTACCTCACATGCTGCCATAGCAGCTCCTCTGTACTCAGCCTCTGTACTCGATAGAGCAACCGTAGGGGCTGCTTCTTGCTGCTCCAAGTCACAGCAGCACTCCCCAAAGAAAACATAAAGCCACTGGTAGATCTTCTGTCTGAGATACTACCAGCCCAATCAGCATCTGTGTACCCATGTACACATATCTCTGTCCCAGTCTCATAGAATAGTCCACAATGCAAAGTAGACCTCACATACCTCAGTATGCGTCTCACTGCATCCAAATGCGGTTTCCGTGGAACCTGCATAAACTGACTCACCAACCCAACAGCATAGCTCAAATCTAGTCTGGTGATCATCATGTAGATCAAACTTCCTACTATGCGTCTGTACATAGTAGGATCCTCCAAGATCTCTCCTGAATCTGCACTCAACTTGCCATTCTGATCCAATGGCACAGAAATAGGCTTACAGCCTGTCATACCATACTTGGACAACATGTCCAAGCCATACTGTCTCCATAGTAATCCAATACCATGTGGTGACCTACTCACCTCAATGCCCAAGAAATACCTGAGCTCCCCTAGATCTTTCATCTCGAACTTCTATGTAAGCAGGATCTTTACATCAAAGATCTCTGCATCATGGTCCCTCGTAATGATCAAGTCATCTACATAGATGACAACAAGCACGACCCCTCTATCACCATGTCTCACATACAATGAGAAATTTGCATTGGCTACATGAAAGTCAATAGTGACAAGATATTCAGAAATCTTGTCAGACCATGCTCTTGGTGCTTGTTTTAAGCCATACAAGGCTTTCTTCAACCTGCAAACATGCTCGGGGTGACTCACATCCTCATATCCAGGTGGCTGCAACATATACACCTCTTCTTGCAAATCCCCATGCAAGAATGCATTCTTTACATCCATCTGATGTAAAGACCATTGCTTTGAGGACGCAGCCCCACTGCTATCACAACTCTCACCGTTGCCATCTTGGCAACTGGGCTGAAAGTCTCCTCATAATCAATCCCATATGTCTGCGCATATCCTTTGGCTACCAATCTAGCCTTGTATCTGTTTATTCTCCCATCACTGTTATGTTTAACTTTGTACACCCACTTGCATCCAATGGCTTTCTTGCCTTCAGGCAATTGCACTAAATCCCAAGTCTCATTTCCATATAGTGCATCCATCTCCTCATCCATAGCTTTCTCCCAACACACATTTCCAACAGCCTCATCAATGCATGTGGGCTCAACAACCTGCACAACCTTTGCCATATATGCATAGTGATGTGCCACATAACCATCATAGGTAAATCTCTGCACAAGATTTTTCACTCTTCCAGATCTTCGTAGTTTTTCATTCATGGCTTCCATAGCCTTCTTTACACTAGGTGTTCTCATAGCTGGGATCCCAAGCTCCTCATCAAGGCTCATATCTGAGCCACTAGACTCTCCATCAACATGAGAATGCCCTGCAGAAATGTCAGGCATACCAAGGGGCTCAACCACTTTCTCTTTTCCTTTACGTGATGTAGTAATCACATTTGAAGGACTGGTATTATGACGCAGCCTGCCACTCCATGGTCTATCAACAGACCCACTAGATGAGGACTCTCCTGGTCCACTCAAAGACTGTGATTGCTGACCTGCATTCTGTGCAACCACACTTCCACTCACATCAGCCCCGACAGCTTCTTTTTCAGCAACATTCCAGCTGCTCATCTCATCAAAGACAACATCCATGCTTACCCTCAACTCACGTGTAGCAGGGTTATAACACCTGTATCCCTTTTGCTCAAGGGAATATCCAATAAACACACATTTTTCAGCTTTCAGATCCAGCTTAGTTCTTAGCTCATCTGGCACATGCACATATGCAATGCATCCAAAGACTTTCAGATGAGACAAATCTGGTTTTCTGCCAGTAAACCTCTCCTCTGGAGTTACATCATGTATGGCTACAGTTGGAGTCCTGTTCATGATGTATACTGCTGTAGAAACAGCCTCAGCCCAATAGCAATGCGGCATATTCTTCTCTTCCATCAATGCTCGCGCAATCTCTGCAATGTGCCTGTTTTTCCGCTCAGCAACTCCATTTTGCTGTGGAGTGTATCTGCATGTAAACTGTCTCCGAATACCATTCTTCTTCAAAAATTCAGAGAACTCATTGGAGAAGTACTCTCCCCCTCCATCTGACCTTAGGCACTTTACATATTTCCCTGTTTGCTTTTCAACCAAAACTCTGAAATTCTTAAAGTGAGTGAACACCTCACTCTTCTCTTTCATGAAATATACCCACACTTTCCTTGTGTGGTCATCAATGAAAGTCACATAATACCTGCAGCCTCCCATAGATATGGTCTTCGTAGGACCCCATACATCTAAATGCACAACATCTAGTGCATTTCTGCTCACATATCTGTTCCGTGGAAACACATGCTTTGTTTGCTTCCCAAATTGGCATGCTTCACATATTTTCTGCATACCTTCCACTTTAAATTTTGGCAGCCCTGTCACAATTCCTTTTGTCTGCATAGACTTCAATCTCTGCACATTTACATGTCCAATCCTTTTATGCAATATGTCTATGTCTGCAACAACTCCTGAACCATTTGCAAACATCGCAGCACTCATTTCAGGCATGTCTACATCTAACGTAAACATTCTGCCCACTCTGTTGCCTTTTGCAACCAACTTGCACTTGTCTTTGAAGTCTTCGACATAACAACCATTGGGGTTAAACCGAACCTGCAACCCCTGCTCAATCATCTGGCCAACTGAAACCAGATTCTTTGTTATGTTCGGTACATGAAGTACATCTACAAGGTACTTCACTTTGCCATCCTGCATAGACAATGGCACATCTCCAACGTGGGCAATTGGATGAGCCGTGTCATCCCCTGTTTCCACAAAACCTGGTCTTTCCGGGTTTTTCATCTCCTTGAACCACTCCCCATGACTCGTCATGTGGTTTGAAGTGCCTGAATCCACATACCATACATTATCTTTTTGTGCTGCATCAACATTTTCAGACATGGCATTCACGACATGCTGCATAACAAACAACCTTTCATTATCCTCATTATTTCTGCTTGAGGAGGATGCATAGTTGTTTTGCTGTACTTTCCCATTTTGCATGTCAGCCTGCTTCTTATAACATTCTGCCTGCACATGTCCAGGCTTACCACAATAATAGCATTCACGTGCATCATTATATTGCCTTTGCCAATTTCCACGGCCTCTTTGACTCCCCCTGCCTCTGAATTTGCCTCTTCCACCTGCGTGTTGTTGTTGTTGTTGATTCTGGGACTGTTGTTGTTGTTGCTGCTGTTGGCCATAATTCTGATTACCTGTTCGGCCACCTCCTTTACCGCGTCCACGGCCTCCTCTACCTCGTCCTCTTCCCGAACTCGTGTAGAAGGCCTGTTGCTCTGAACTGTTCTTGCTTTGTGAAGACTGTTGGTCTTCACCCAAGCTCTTCTCTTCGATAATCAGCATAGACACCAAATCTGTAAAGTTGGGAATGTTTTCTCGAGTCTGAATGGACGTCTTGAACACCTTGTATTGTGGCCCGAGACCACGTAGACAGACTTCCACCTTGTCATCATCATCTACTGACACACCAAAATAGATGCAAGGGATTCCACAATACCCTTTATCTTCAGCGCCGCATAGTCATTCACAGACATGCTCTTTTTCTCCACAGTATGAAGTTCATTCTTCAACTGTATCTTACGTGCCTTGGTATTTGTTTCATAAAGCTTTACCAAGGTGTCCCACGCCTCCTTGGGGGACTTGGTATCCTGAATATGCCCAATCATGGTGTCCTGTATACTAATGGATAGCCAATACATAACCTTCCTGGCTCCTTGGTTTGTTTTTATGTTATGGTACTTTTAGAATCAAGTGGTTGGTCGGCTGGCAATGGGAGAAGAGGAGGACATTGCTCACCGCCATAACACATACTTGCTTTTGGAGAAGCTTGAGTGAGAAGGCGTCAACCTCAATTATTGGGGGAATGTTGCAGATATGGTAAGTGCACCAAGCCTTAGGCCCTTAATCTTATGATTTGTATACTTGCTTTGCCATTGCATGTTAGATCGTTGTTTTGAATTTAAAAAAAAAGCATCTTGTATGGTTTTTGCAGGGACCAATACCTGACCCTAAGTGAAGGCTACGCATAGAGTGGCCTTGCCCATGTATTTCCTCTTGTACATACATATTTTGGTCACCTCACATCTTTGTTTGATCTTGTATGCAACTACTTTATGCAATTTTGACCATCGAGTATAAAAACCATTTTGGCTTTCCATACCATACTATGGTCTTTTGTTGGCTCGTCTCATTAGAGCTTGTAATATGGTCTTTGATACGTAAATTTCACATCTTGCAATATAATTTGGCCATTGTTTGCACTTGTACAATGTACATACTTTGTAATATCAAAAACATTATGGCACTCTAACTTTTCCAACAAATTAGCTTCATTCTTCACATCAAATAACAATTGACTTTGGTACTCTATAAGTTTGGCATAATGGTGCATCCAGCCTACAAGATTGTAGCTAGATGCACCATTATACCAAAAAACAATTTATACACCTGCATCCGTTGAAATAAGCGTCAAAATCTTCCTGCATTCATCAAAATAAGCATTGAAATTTTCCTGCATCCATTGAAATAAGAGTCGAAATAAGCATTGAAATTTTCCTGCATCCATTGAAATAAGAGTCGAAATAGCAGTCAAAATAATCATCGATATAACAGTCTAAATTATCGTCAAAATAGCAGAGTCAAAATATTATGAAAATGCCATTGAAATAAGAGTGGGAAAACATGCTTATTTCAAATGTTTATTTTCACATAGATTTTGACGTTTCCATTTTGATGTGTATTTCCACGAGTATTTTGACATTTTGGGATTTTTGAGCTTAGTTCTAAAGCGTCTAAAAAGGCGTGGATAATGGCCCTACCTCTTTTAGTGTTCATTCCAGCTTAACCATTTGTTCTTTTCATCCCCTTCATCCTTCGGACATTTTTCCCTTCCATTTATAATTCCCCACCATAGCCCATCCTTCATTACATAAATTTGATTTTAACTTGCCATGTGTGGAAGGACTCCCTTTTCAACTTATCAAGCACAAATGAGGTAGTCATTTTAGGGTTGAGAAGGTCTTAACACTTGATTACTACTCAAGGTCAGTCTCTAATCTCAATACAAGAATGATTTGAATAAATATATTAGTGCTAATAAAAAAAGGATTAACTATGAAACCTCAAAAAACACCATATTAGTGAATTTGGGAATTTCCCAATTTCCATTTTTGAATACTTAAAAAAGGGGGACATAGATAACATGTTTGTAAATTTCTCAAAACCCTATCATATGACCTATCGTTGGAAAGCGCTTGAAAAATGGAATCTAAAGAGCTATAAAGCGCTCATTTTGGATTAGTGGTGTTCAAGTTATGGTTAATCTAAACTTTTGACCACGTGTCCCAAACTTGTGGGAAATTCCCATATTCCCCAATATGGTGTTAAAAGCAAGCTCACTATTTTTATGCAAAAAAATGTCAATGTTAACAATTGACCCTTCAAATTTAAGGGGCAAATTGATTGTGATGATATGGACTTGTAGAGAAAATCCCAAACTTATGATTTGAGCTCTCACTTGCCCAAAAACACCAAGAAATGAGTGAGATAAAGTCATGTGTGAACAAGGGCTATTTTTGAGAGCAAACCAATTTTGAAACTCAATTTGTGGCTCAATCAGCCCACCAAATGGTATAAAACCTTTCTACTTATACTCCACATATACTTAATTAAATAATGGAAAACTCAATTTTTACCAATGGTGAGAGAAAGTTTCAAGCCAACTCCTTCTTGCTACAACTTTTGCTGATGAGAGAAACCTTCAAACCAACTCCTTCTTGCTGTAATTTTTGTAGTTAGCCTCCTGCTCAGTCAGTGGGAGCTTGTAGCTTCATGTTGAAGGTACCTTTGATGATGGTAAGCCTTGCCTTGAAATCTTCTTATCTCCACATAGCTCTAATGAGCTTAAAATAAGTTGATTTAATGATTCTCTTCACTCAATGCGTGAGATAGAAGAGAGGGATTAGTAGTTAATTAATACAAGATTAATAATACCTATTTTAGCTACTAGCTTGAGATGGGATGAATGAAGAGGCATGGATCTGATACCATGTTGAGAAATAAAGCATGATTAAGCTCAAGGTGGATCAAACCATATGAGAAACATGATTAATCATATTGATTAAGATAATACACAAAATAAGATTAAGCTAATATCAAGGTAATGATAATAATTAAGAAATACACCATCATAATCTCATTGCATTGGAGTTGATCCAAGTACATCCTTTTATAGTTCTCATGGAGATCCCATCTCACAAAATGTGTTGCATGATCCTCCCCTTTCTCTACTCATGTTGTATCCTCACACATTGCTTTTCTCAACAATTCCCATTTACAGTAGAGTAATATTAGGGTGCAAAAAAAGAATTAAAGATAAAGAGTGTTGTAGTTTCCTAGTGCCACATAGTTAAAAGCAAAAACCATCTTACTCTTCTTGAGACACTAAAAGTTTAAAGAAGAAAAAAACTATGGAGATTAGAATTCTATATTTTTAAATCTTATAGTTTTGAATGTTTATTTGATGGATTTTACCAAAATATTTTGTTAAATGATATGTAATACTAAGATAAAAGTTATTTTGTTTAATGATATGTAATATTAATGCTTTATATTTTTAAAGTTCAATGGTTTTGGTAATTGAACTTGATTTTGAGCCAATGTTATTATGCATTATGAATTATTAAACTGGATTTTGAGCCAATATTATTATGAATTATTTATGTATATCGATGATTTTTATGGTGTTACATGATACATAAAGTAAGATAAGAGACATTCACCTTTAACTTGATGCTAAGTATGCACCTATGTGTATAAGACAAAAAAGGGTTACCTTAATGCAACAATCAATAATTCTAGAGAATAGAGATGTATGGAAAAAGAATATGGCCACTTAGCTGACACGGTTGCCACCACAATAACTCCATTCAGACCAAAAACCCATTCGACTATAAACAACTGACTTTTGATAGACCTTTTACTATCACCTGTCACTCAAAAACACTTCTCTTAAGCTCAGACAAGCCAAAGCCAACCTTCTACACTAGCTGACTATTCTGATGCCTAGCTAACACATAATTGACTCGATAATTTTGATTGAGTCAGGTTAACTAAAAAATAGATTCCCAGTCATTAGACTCACACATAGATGATCTATCCCCCACAAATGCAATCAAAACCACACATACATTACAACAAAAACATCAAGATCAAAGATAATATCCAAACCCTCTGTCGGCTTCAGATGAACAAAAACATAAAAGTGTCTCAATAGCCCTAAGACGTGGGCACAAACTTATAAGAAGAAAACACAAAAAGCTCAAGAATTCCTTGCAGCAGGGAGATCCTAGTGGAAACTCTTCAAAGCTTCACCTTCAAATAGCTATAGTCAAGGAGAAATCGAGTTGGATCAAGTATCTAACAGAGATGCTTCTCAACGAACTTAGGGGACTCACCACTTGGCTAATTCTCCAGACTTCTATAATGTTTTCTCTGAACCAATCAACTTCTCTCACACTGCACTGGCCTCTTCTCTATAATCTTCAAAGATATGTAGGGACTCTAGTTTGCATCTCCACAACAAAGCTAACTTGTAGGAGATACTCTCCACTGCAATCTTCAATCACCTCTCTCTGGTGGTCGCTAGCCACACTCACAAGAACCACCATGAACCACACCACAAAAAACGTCTCCCATTCACCTTCATAAGCCCTATCGCCAACTTGATTCCTTCCATAGAATATCACCCACAAGTCTCCTTAGCTCACCCATACACTTTTTATTTTCATTGCGCACCTGCGTAAATTCACTTGACCACGCAACGGTTATCTATTCCTAAGTTTTCAAACCATACTCTGTAGTTTTATTATTTGTGGGGTTTGAGATAGGCACATCCTTTGAGCATATATCTTGAGCACAAAAAATCCTATCAACATGAAAAAATAACATAGCTCATTATAAAACCTAGTAGGATGGACTCCAGCACCACGACATATGCTCCCTCTCAAAGGACATGGTATGGTCTGCACTCCAAGGGCCAATAATTTTAAAGCAATGTTAGAAGATATAAGAAGATATAAGATGCATGAAGTGACCAAGACATTCACAGCCAATGATACCCAAGGCATATGTGATAAAGCTTGGATTTCCTCTAGAGCATATGCTAATACTTACAAGAAATTAGACAAATGATTTAAGAGGGTTATGAAGAAAAAATGGAATTTTCCTCCCCCAAGACCATATCATGTAGGATAAGCATGAAAATTATTGATTGGTAAAGGTTTAAAGTTCATTTTGGTGAGCTTATTGTTAAGAAGTGTGGTGCCATAGAGCACATGTAAAGGCAGGGAGTGAGTAGGTGAGCATGAAGCCTTTTGGGAAAATTGGATTATGCAACATGCATGGACCAAGCAAAGATGTACTCTACACATATAAAAGGGGTCCTTTTCAAGCAATGAAAGGACAAGCACTTGCACACATCTGAAGTCTCTCTATGAGTCCAAGCGATCTATCTTGGAACCGAATTGATGTTAAAACTATGGATCGAACTCTCCTAATGACAAGACATCTACCTAATCATAAGCTAATCCTAATCTAATGACAACACAATTAACATAACTAATATAAGGTGGATGATACCTAAGTGAACTTATGATGATAATTGTGTGCTAATTAAGTTTTACTCAAGTTAATTAGACTCCAAGATAGATTAACTTGGACACACATTAGGGGACATTTGAGCATAAAAAGGACCTTGTAATAAGGATCCCTAATTTCAAGAAATTAAAACTAATTTTATTGAGTCTTAAGGAGACAAAGCTCATAATGAAGCCTACTTTTGGGCCTAAAAGTAGGGAATCTCTCTAATTTTCAAATCTTTCTAGCTATTAAAACCCCTACTAGCATAATCATTCTCGTCGTACATAAGGGGGCCCGAAAAATGGTAAAAATATTTTTTTCTTCATTGCAAGAACATTTTATCTCGAAACTTCTGATATCTACACTTTCAATCTTATTTACTTCACTTTAATAGTTGTATTTGAAATTTCCCCACATTCCACATCATCAACCACATCAAAACCATTTCTTTCACTCATTACTAATATTGCCATCATGTTCTCCTCTTTGTCCTACCTACCAACCTCTGCAAATAATATTGCCATCATGTTCTCCTCTTTGTCCTACCTACCAACCTCTGCAAATAAGATTCTCTCTCTCTCTCTCTCTCTCTCTCTCCCTTTTTCCCAAGCTCTCCTCTCCTATTGCAAATATAATAGGTCTCTCTCTCTCTCTCTCTCTCTATATATATATATATATATATATATATATATATATATATATATATATCTGTCTATCTATCTATCTCTCTCTCTCTTCCCCAAGCTCCCATTGTGATACAATAGGACAACCCTATTTTGAATACAATAGGACAACCTTGATTCACTTCAGAATAGTCTCTTGCATTTTTCGAATGGCACACAGAGAAATTTAAGATTCAACAAAGAGTGCAGAAGGTGGACTTGCATGTTCATATATTGAATGAGTATGCACCAATCAAAAAAGAACGTTTGAATACACAGGAGAAGCATGCATGAAGACAACAGGGATCGGACTAATATGGATCTTTGGGTTGATGGATATTTATATCCTAATGATCCTTCTTTGCATTGTCCTCCACCCTTCACTGATCTCCTTTCATTTAGTTAGTTTGCTGGAGAGGGTGATAATGGGCTGCTTGGGTACTGCAGAAGGTTAAGCATGAGTGATGCTGCATGGAGAGTCCAAATCCTCCACTCACAAATACAAAGCTTACAAAAAGCACTTTGAGTAGTGTGCAACATGCACTACAAGATACACAAAATAATATTATAGAGCTAGAGAAAAGAGACAAAGAGAAAGAGGCTCGTGTTATGAAGCTACAAGACACAATCTCTTGCACATGAAGAGCATCCATGTGGGAGCAAGAGAGCGAAAGAGGACAATCAATAGCATTCAAAAACTCGTAGTTGGTGGTGGTGCTCGCAAGCAAAGAATCCATGCAGCAAGGTTTATTTTTTATTCTTTGTCTATTATTGTTGCACAAGTAATTTTCATTAAGGTATTTTTGGTTGTTGTAATAAGTAATAGATTAAGGTGTTTTTGTAATCTTCATAGGTTTGTGGACATTAAATTTTTGAAACAAGCATGTGGTGATAATGGTCCTCAAGATTTTGGGAAAATATTACGTAGTTGTGTGAGGAGGCGTGACATTCTTTCCATCATTTGAGACCCGCACTACAAGAAGATATGTCATGTACTCGCAAATGAGATAATGGATGACATTACCAATATTCTAAGCATTGAGGAGGTTTAGAATGCATGCAATGAGGTGGGCATTAGCACAAAAGGATATCAAGCCCTCCATCAATTGCTAAAAGATATACTCCGCAAACAAGGCATCACAAGGAATATTTTTCTAGTTCCCAGAAAGATAAAGATTAGTAAAGAGGACATGAAATGACAATGTGCAATGCAAAATTGGAGAATACTATTACATCAATGATATGTTAACCATTGGAGCTTGGGGGGAAAAATGAGACACAAATGGTAAGATCATGTATCCCTACAATATAAATGAGTTCGACAATATATTTGTTGATCTACATCATCTTTAGAGATCTATGATCTTATTCTATGGACTGCCTAAACAATGTAAGTATTTTTTTACATTGCGAGCTAATAGAAAAATCTTTTAAGTACCAAAACTTATCTACTTTTGTTTGTCATGCAAGGTGACAAGGTAAGTTTTGTGTTAAAAATGGATGAGTGTCAGATTGTGAAAGGTAAGAGGTTAGAACGAATGAGTATCACACTCATGAATGAGGAAATGGCATATGCAAAGAGTGATAACAACATGACTAAGGAGACTGAGTTTCCTTTGGAAGGTTCTAAATTGAGACAATCAAACGAGTGATAGGGAGAGGGTTTGCAAGTCAAATTTTTCCTCTTTTAGTGTCCAATCTGAGAGGGAGATATGGTGGCTTGGGGCATTTGAAGTATCGAAGAAGGAGACACATGAATTACTGGTGGCTTGGATGTTTGATAGGATACCCTGGATTACCCAGTGTCATCAAAGCATAGATTTAGGGAGAAAAATTAGAAGTGGGGAGGGTAAGGGCACTTATATAGTAGACTGGCATTTAGGAGGTGACTTGAAGACAATGAAGTGCCTGCTTGGGTGTCCACAAGGTGCTAACATCCCAAATCCTTGTCCATGGTGCATAAGAATGGTAAGAGAAAAGAAACAGAAGGCAGAAAGGAAGAAGAAGCTAGAGAATCAAGATGATAAGAACGACACAATGGATGATGATGCTGGCAATTCGGTTGGTGGTGTCTTATCTACTAACATGCTATCTGAGCCAAACAAGCATTTGAGAGACCCCAAATGGAATCCTATTATTCCCTTCGAACTCAAGAATGTCCACTTTTGTACTTTGCATACATTCATGCATGTGTTTTATCGTCTGCTCAAGTTTCACATTGATTATGCATTTACCATGCAAGGCAAGGAAAGACAACATGAAGCTCATCAAAAAGTAGAGGAGCTATACTCAACTCAATTGGATGCTGCCGAAAATGTGCAAATTACTGTTAACAAGAAGATCTCTGGCATGAATTATGAAGTGGCATAGAAGGTGTCCATGAGAGGATATAAGGCAATATGTTTTCTAGAGAGGCTAGAAAAAGTAGAGGACTCATCAAAGTCATGGGACTTGTGGAAGGATTTGTGTAAATGTACGACGTTCGACTGCACCAACCCAAGCCTTGTAGTTCTACGTGAGAAGGTTTGGTCAGACTTCAATATGATGGTTAAATTGATGACCAAAAGTAGGACGACTACAGAGGAATGCCAAAATTTCAAGAAGAGCTTCAAAATTTTACAAAGGGCATGGTTGATACATGGGGTGATACTAACATTATGCATTACATGGTAAACATGTAGAGTTTCTTTCTACTCATAAATTTGAAATGATTATGAATAATAGCTTCTGAATTCATCTTGTTTTCTTCTACAACACATTTTGTATGCCCATTGTGCATATTTCATGAATGAGTATGGTTCTCTTGACATATGGAGCACCCAAGGAATGGAAAAATCTCACTATCGAGCTAGAGGAGTATATTTCAAAAAGACCTGACATGGAGGAGGGAAGACTCATACAAATTACCTCAATGAGATGTTCAATTGGTTTTACATATATACTTTTGGGCAAAAGCTATCCATGGAAAAGGCCCGTACAAGTGATTTAGCAAAGGCAGCATGAAATCAAGCCAAATTGAGGAGATCACTGAAGTGGAAATCTGGCACAAGACTAGCATGTCATGCAACATGGAGATCTTCAAGAGATAAGAAGGAAGAAGTTGGATTTAGTGTAATGAAATTTTGTATACCAAACAGATAAGAACACGCCATAACAAGTAGACAACATTTTGAAGAAAGTTGTAAACATTTTTGCTTAATACATACTTGCAATTAGAACTTAACAACATCATTTCATTACATTAAAACTAAATCGCGTCATTTCATTAAGCCTAGTCAATAAGAGGGATAAAATTGCAATGGGCAAAAAGCTGCTATGCAATGATAAGACGATTGAAGAAAGGATTTTGAAGTGCCACCATTACAACCTAGAGTAGTAGAAGCATCCTACAAAAGGAAATGGAAAGAAATCTAGAGCATGTTTGGATAGGAAAACTAACAAGGAAAGGTCATAAAAAATAAAGAGAAGCAAAGGAGAAAGAAGGAAAAGTGTACAGAGAGGCCAGAGTATGCCCCAGTGAGTGACAAGGTGAGGAGCAGCAACCCCATGGAGGAATATGACATGTGCGAGGATCTTTGCAAGATGAAGCTAAACATTAGATTGGATCAAATGCTAAATCTGGTGCCCAATTATAGGCAAAAGCTACTCTAGGCTATAAGGCAAGTGAAATATTGGCATAAGTTCTTGCACAAGAAATGGAGAATCTAGCCACCGTAGAGTGCAAGAATGTGAAAAAAATTTAGGACCGTGACACAGCCATTTTGGAGGTGACCATAAAAATAAGAGGGGAGATAGTGTTAATAGTCATCCTAGATGGTGGAGGATCAAGAGTAAGTATAATATCAGACGGCTTGCCTAAGAAGCTAAGAATTACAGACATGTAGCCTTCTACATTCCAGATTTGGATGATTGATCAGAGAAGGGTTAGACCAGTTGTTGAAATCAATAGGGGAGAAAAAATTGAGGTGGCATACTGCACGCTCACTGCTATTTTTATAATCTTGAAGATGAATGAGATTGTGGGTGCATATCCTATGCTGTTGGGAAGAGTGTCGCTTAGAAGTGGAAGAATCAAGAACAACTTGGATACGGACAAGATTATAATCCAAATAGGGAAAAAGAAGGTATGCATCTCGGTTGTTGCAGGGAAAGACAAGTTAAATATGGCCAGTTGATCATTGCATGCAGAAGGTCTAAACTACTTGAAAGGAGTGGAAGATGAGAAGGAAGAGTAGATCTTGAAATAAAATCTAAACCTATTGTCACTCTTCGAAGTAGACATCGAGAGGATTGTAGAGAGATATGATCCGAAAGTCCTGGTCGCTTATCCTAAGGTGCTCATGAGTAAAGAAAGTACAAAGGAAGATGAGGAAGAAACTTAGGATAGGATGGCAAAAAAACAAGCCAAGAAGGAGAAGGCCATGGTTTCTCTCAAGCAAGAAGAAGACCAAAACTGAAGAGACATAATATCAAGGTCCAGGAAGATGATCTTGAGAAAGAAAACCTAGGAGATGATCAAGAGCCCAAAACAGTCAGAGTCAGTGCAAAAGTGAATCAAGAATTAAGAGAAAAACTCATGGAGCTGTTGAGATCCTACAAGGATGTGTTTGCATGGAACTACTCTAACATGAAACGAATTGATCCCAGCTTTTATCAGCACAAGACCAATCTAAAGGAGGATGCAATTTCTATCAGGTAGAGTAGGTATAGAATGAAGACTAACTAGGCCAAGTAAGTCAAAGAGGAGATAGATAAGCTATTGAGGGTGGAGTTCATCTATCCAATTGATAGAGCATAATGGCTATCACCCATAGTCATTGTCTCGAAGAAGAATGGGAAGCTCAAAGTCTATATTATAACTACCAAAAACTGAATGCCTCTACCATATCGGATCCATTTCCTCTACCATTCATAGATTCTCTATTGGATGCTGTTAGCAAGACATGCGACGTACTCATTTCTAGATGGGTTTAGTGGGTGTACAACCAGGTGCGCATGGCTTCGAAGGATAAGGAGAAAACGACCTTTGTAGCAAAATGGAGGGCTTTTGCCTCCAATGTGATGACCTTTGGGCTAAAGAATGCTCTAGACACATTCCATAGGATGGCTCAAGAAATATTCTACAAATATTTAACCACCTTCATGAGGGTCTTTCTGGATGCTTTCAATGTGTTTGGAAAGAAAGAAGACCACATAAAGCACTTGATGATGTGTCTGGAGAAGTGTAGAACAACCAAATTGAGCCTCAATCCAGCTAAGTGTGCCTTTGCTTTCATGAAAAAATCTCTATTTGGGAACACAGTGTCTAGAGAAGGACTGGCAGAGAAGATCCAAAAAAAGTCAAGATCATTGTAAAACTGCATCCAAAAAAGTGTGCCTTTGCTATCATGAGCATATCTCTATTGGGGCACATAGTGTTTGTAGAAGGACTAGTAGAGCAGATGGAAAAAAGTCAAGATCATTGTAAAACTGCATCCACCCAAGAATGCCAAGGAGCTAGCCAAATTCTTGGGACTGATCAAATGGCACATCATATTGATGAGGTTCTTAGTGAGCATGGCAATACCCCTGTACAGTCTAACTATGAAGGATGCATCATATATCTGGTTAGGATCTTGCTAGGAGGCATTCTGAAATTTGAATATTGTCATCTCGACACCAATTCTTTAACCTCCAAATTTTGATCTGGTGTTCCATGCATTCATGGATTCTTCTGATTTTCCATTGGAAGTGCTTTGATGCAGGAGTCACATGAAGGCTAGTTTCAATTGGTCTACTATGTAAGCAGAAGACTATCAGAGAGAGGAACTATTCCACCACAGAAAAGGAATCACTTGTGTGATGATCTAATCAATCAAGAAATTTAGGAATTATCTGTTAGGTAATGTTTTTGAATTTCATGTGGACCACAAAGCACTCTTGTACCTGATAACAAACTAGACTTGGCAAGAAATATGGATGTTGTTGTTACAAGAGTTTGGGTTCACCACCATAAAGCATACCCCAGAAAACAAACATGCAGTAGTAGGCAGATTTCATGTCTAGACTAGAGTCAAGAGATGGGGTGGAGGATGACTTCCCAGATGCCCACCTCTTCATCATAGATGTAGAGAGACCCAACTGGTATGATGAGATGCTACAATTTGTCTTTGACTTATATTTTACAAAGTATATGTCCAAAGATCAAAGGAAAAATCTACCTCTCTAGAGCAAGTCATTCATGGTGGTGGCAAGACAACTATGCAAGATGGGCATTGATCAGATTCTCAGAAGGTGTGTCTCTGAGCATGAACAACAAGCTATGTTATGGTAGAGGCACATCAAGGGATAAGTGGAAGGCCACTTTTCTAGAGACACCATCCATGGGACGAATTGTATTTCAAGAAGGAATATGGTCCGATAGCATTGAAAGATGCCCACAACTTTGCAAAGGAGTGTGACATGTGCCAAAGGCTAGGGCAACCGAATGATGCAGAAAGAATGCCTCACACCCCAATACTGCCACTTGAACTATTCCACCAAAAAATGGGCCTGGAATTTGTAGGCCCATTCAAGCCAACATCTCAGAGAACATGGAATAGATACATACAAGCTGCAAAGTCATTTATGGCTGGGTTGTAGTGGGGTGAAAGTGATGTGATGCCTTTCCCTTTCCATCCATGCACCCTTTTTGGGGCAAAAACATCTATTTTCTTGCCACCTCCATGAAGTTTACCAGCTAGCTCCTCATCGCTCTCTTTGTGTACACTGAGATCATATTTACAGAGATAGTTTCTATTTTTAAAGTTTTGTTCTTTTCCATTTTTTCTCTCTCCAGAATCTTGTCCACTTCCAATTCTTGATCCTAACCAGACTTGGATTCTAATTCTTGGAGATTCTCTGGATCTAGATGCGCTTCTTCTACTTGGTTCGCTTCATGTTCTAGCATCCTTCCATGATAAGGATTCAGCCTATATCCATTCACCAGTTTCTTTAGCCTTTCACCATCCAGGCTTGCCAGTTCCCATTTCCCTGAGAATTCTGAATGGGCCTGCCCATCTCATCTTCAAATTTCCTAGGTGAGGTTTCATTCTTGATGAGAATAGCAGGAATGCATCTCATTCCTTGAAGATTTGGAACTTTGTGTTTCTATCCACCTAGAGATTTCTTTTTTTCTGCACAATCATGGCTATCCATGTAGTATGCAGTTTCTTTTCATCCAGATGAAGGAGGTGCTTGATTTTGTGCGCTTGTGACTCTTTCGAAGAGAGTCTTTTTTCCACGATTATCCTCAGGACTTGCTTTCATCCTATATCAACCAATCCCATTCCTTTCATACATCTCAGGGAGGTCACTCATAAATATGTAAGCGTAGCATGTGGGTTAACAGAAGGGATTTTTTAAATCTTTTTTTAACACAATTTTTACATACATAAGGGTACCATTTAAAGGGGGTATTCACAGGTTGAATAGAAAAAGGGTATGTTTTATTCATGAAAAATTCATAGATAAGGGATTTTAAAAATAGGCCTTGAACGTACGTGATACATAGGATTTACTTATAGTGAACCCCCTGAGTTGTACATCTTTTTCAAAGTGGAGAGGAAGGAACTGATCATATTTTGTGCGAGGAACTCCATGGGCACTACTACTTCCACAGTCCATACACCATACTAATAAATGGCATATGTCCCATTGCATTTTTGTAAGCTGTTTTGAATGCCCATAATGCTGAATATAGCTTTGTGTCCCAATCTGTCCTATTTTCTACCAAAATTCCTTTCAGGAATCTGTTGATGGATTTTGCCTGACCATTCACCTATGGGTAGTAAATTGTTGATTTCTTATGTATAATCATGTGTTGCTCTGTCAGTTCTTAATCACTTCATTGAGGAAGTGGCTCCCTTGATCACTGACTATCTCTATCAAGTAGCATCCGAATATTGTCATGATAGTTTCATAAAGAAACTTTGCACTAACAATGCCTTACAGTCTTTCAAAGCCTTACTTCTACCCACTTCGTGCAGTAATCTGTAGCTACATCATGGAGATATCAAGAGGTTATGGCTATACCAAGGGGAGGCATGCGCCACCACAACGGCTAGAAATTGCTATACTTTCTCAATTGAACGCCTGATTTGCATGTTCCTATTATGCAAAATTTCTCTACTTCGCTGCACTTCCTACTCTCTGTTTGTGTTACGAAGCGTTGTTGTGATCCTTGCCTTCTTTCACACAGACCTAGCTATCTTTTTATTGCATGTCTAGGAAAACATTTAGAAGGTAAAGGCTATTGAAGCTGGCACAAGAGTGGCCTAGGTAGAAGTACTCTATCACAACCTCAAGGAACAGATTGGAAAGCTCACCGGCCTAACAGAAAGACAAAGATTGGGCTGTATCTGGATGTACTATTCAAAGGAAAGGCTCAACTAGGAGAGAGCTGAGAAGGAAAGGGAGGAGTGCCCAAAGAAGAGTGCACCAAGGAAGCTGGAAAGCTCAAAAAAATTCTCACGAACATGCTAGCTTGGGAGAGGGAAAGAAGAGAGTGTTTGACTTTGGCGATAAAAAGATCAGTAGAGTAAGAAGGAAAGGACTTCCAAGGAGTAAGATCAGTAGAGTAAGAAGGAAAGGACTTCCAAGGAGGATGCCAGTGGAGGAATGGAAGAACTTCCAAGGAGGATGCCAGTGAAGGAATGGAAGAGCCAAGTGGGCTGCAAATTGAAGGAGGACCTAGCCGAGCTGGGAAAGTCTGTGTTGTCCCAGAGGTTGGAACAGCAGCAACAACAGGCCACCTCCATCGCAACTCTATAGCTAGAGACATAGCCTCCATGGCTAGAACTCTTAGTACCCATGTCAAAAAAGATGGTACTAGCTCAAGCAAGCTTTTCAGAAACAATTGAGATGGAATGGGTGTAGGGAGCCATGCATTATCTACAACGATGCATGAATTATGGGCTGAAAGAAATGACAAAATTGCAATTCATCATTAAAGAGAAAGGTGCCGCTTTGTAGAACATGATGATCTAGAAAGATATAGCTCCAACTGCATGCCAACAAGTATAATACACAAGGTCATAAAACCAGTTGTACGAAGTGTTCTAAAGTTATGACATTAGGTTTAGAGTAGGTTGTAAGATACATGGCTACTTGTGTAGTACGAGAGGTTTATAGCAGATTATAAACTTACATAGAAAGATCAAAACTTATTTTAAACCAATATAAGAGAAGTTAAGGGTAGGTTATTTACTTAGAAAAAAGATTAAAACTTTTAGCGCAAGTTACAACCTTACATGGAAAGATTAAAACTAGTTATAAACTAGTAGAAGAGAAGTTTAAACATTGTAAAAGAAGTTTAGAGCAATTTAGAACTGGTTAAAACCAGTAAAAGAGAGGCTTAGAGCCGGTTTTAAATCTACACAAAAAGATTAAAACTAGTTATTGAATCAATGAGGTCTAGACCAAGTTATAAGCTTACATAGATAGATTAAAACTGGTTATAAATTAAAACTAGTTATAAACCAGCTTGTAAATGGGAAACAAACTATAAACTCGTTGTTGAGAAAATACAACCAATTTTAAACTGGTTGTAAAGAAATACAACCAATATAAGCTGGTTATCAACCAACTTCAAATGGGCTCGTACTACAAGGAAGGTTCAAATCATTAATGCAACCACTATAAGAGGGGTATACTGGTTATGATGGCATAAAAAATTTACTTGAAGGTAAACCATGATTAAACTAGAAAATAATATAATCTCTATGGAACTAGAAAGTCATCTAATGTCTATGGAACTATAATATATAGAAATATGATAATCAATATTCTACATAGTACTCCAAGATTTTGTGGTAGTTACCTAAGATTGTTCAAGGAGGTACACAGGATGCTTGATATAAGACTTTCTTCCATGGCACACATCCTTCATTTCAGTGGCACACCACTTTGACCCACCCAAAAGGAGAATATTATCTCCTTGACCTCAACAGATAGCACTCCCTAGGTAGGTTGTCATCGCGGCAAAAAGACAATGGTAATTCACCATTTTTTGTTACTTTAAAGCAAGACTTGGCTGAGTAGAAATTTCTTTTGTGTATGTTTAGTAATCTTGCAGCAACAACAATGCTTGGTGTGGATGTATCTCTAGTTGTGGCATTCATGAACATCATAATAGTAGATCTTTTTATAAAGAGCTCCTTTGAGGTTTTGGGTACTTTGAGTGCATTAAGCATATTGTGTATGCCTTCGAATAACTTCATAGATGTGACTCCTTGTTGCAAAGAAAGGTCACTAGAAAAACCCTCCATAAAAGAATTATTGATGACTCAGTAACGTATATCAACCCTGGTGCTCACATCTAATGCTTTTGTATGGACATTGAAACATTCAACAACTTTTTGGTATATTTTTTTATGCTTGTTCTCGTCGGCTCCAACATGTGCATTCTCTTCCTTTGCCTCTTTTATTTACATATTTAAAGCAGCTCATTGCTTCCTCTTTCTTTTTTACATGATAATCTTTGATTGCATCATAAGCAAGCCTGGCTTATGCTTCAAAGCCAAGTAGAGAACATCTGTATATTGTAGAAATGGCTTGGGAGTCATTGTTGGCTTTAGATTCTTATGAATCCATTAGGGGGAGAGGAGCTTTAGGCATATATAGAGAGAGGGGGGGGGGAAGAGTTGTGAATCCATTAGGGGAAGAGGAGCTTCAGGCATATATAGAGAGAGGGGGGGGAAGAGGTGTATTCAGCTAGAGAGAGAGGAGCTTAGGCCACATAGAGAGAGAGGGGGGGAAAGAGTTGTGTATTCAGCTAGCTGCAGTACCTTAGCAGATGGATTGAGAGAGAGAGAGAGAGAGAGAGAGAGAGAGAGAGAGGAGGGGGGTTGTTGAAATATACAAGTGAATAGGGTGTGTGCGGGAACAAGCCCTTGGTTAGAGGTTGTAAAAGAGATTGAGTAAATGTGAAAGAACTTGTGAAAAGGTGAGAAGAATCTACTGGGAGAGAATAAAGGGTAGCATGAGAAGCAGGGATTTCACTGACGTAAACGAGAACATGTGAACATGTTAATAACATATGTTAATAACACAAAAAATCTTGTGATCACATTTTATATTCACAAAGCTTTCACAAGGGCCTAAAAAAATTATCTTTGTCGGGCATAAAAAATCTTCTTAGGTGGCCACTGACCTGCTATTATGTGAAGATGGTAACATGAGAACATGTGAATAGCTTATTCCCATGTGTAGCCAAGCTTTTAAGGGGTTCCCAAATGGCAAGCTTTTAAGGGGTTCCCAAATGGCAAGTGACCTATTATTTTGTGAACGGTAACATGAGAACATGTGAATAACTTGTTCTTCACATGTGTTATTATCACAAAAAATCTTGTGATCACGTGAATATTAAATCCCTGACATTGAGAAGATTTAGGAAGTGTGGAGATATTCTGGGAAGTGTGGAGATATTATGGGAAGTGTGGAGTTATTCAGGGAGATATTCATGGAAAAGAGAAGAGGTGGAGAGAATCAAGCAAGAGGTGGAGATATCCTGGGAGTGAATCATGGAGAAATCAATGGGATTTGATGCTTGATGTAAACTCTATAAATTGAGGCATAGCCCTAATGAGAATTTGCTGGTTTTTGAGTATCCATGCCTACATTAATCTATTTGCTAATTATCTACTAATTAGAAAATTAGTGGATAATTAATCTATTTGAGTATCCATGCCTACATTAATCTATTTGCTAATTACGTCTTAATTATTTGCTAATCACTTTGTTAATGATATTGATTCTAGTGTTTGATCCACCATAGCTCATCACATTGCTCAAATTTCAACATGGTATCAGAGCCATGCCTAGAATCTATCAGATTTATGAGCCCATTATCTAATTAATTAGGATTAGTAGATAATTAGAAAATAATCAAAATTTTAGTTATTTTTCACTTCACCCCTTCACCCGTAGCCAGTGGAGGATCTCATTCACCTTGCACACATAGAATTAGGGCAAACCCTTCTAGCATATGGTAGCCAACCCACTTGGCTTCAAGCCCATCAAAACGGCGCAGCAAACTGCCAAGCAACAAAGGAGGAATCGCGTTTTCACTGGCGCCAATTTTTTGAGAAGTTTCTACCATTGCTGCTTCATCAAGTCAAATCTCTCTAATTCCTCTTAGCCCAAGGTGTATTCAAGCATGCTCTACAAGCTGGTGAAGACAGAATTCAGTTTCATCAAGTCTACAGTGAGATCTAAGCTCTTCATCAAATCTACAGGAGACTTTGGTAAAATAGAGATTAAGCTTTTAATATTTGGTCAAATTTTGTGTTTATTGGCTTAATCCTCTACTAGACTCATTGCTATTGATGGCTTTGAAAGCATTTGAGCTCATTTGAAGTCTATGGCACCAGATCTGGACTCCTCGCATACACTATTTTTTGCACACAAAACAGAGCATTAATTTGCTAATCAGTGATTAATCAATGCTAATCACTATATTTTGGTGCAATTGAGGGTTCAAATTAACCATTAGGTATCTGATACAGATCCCTATAGCTTCAGATTGCAAATCGGAGTTGGTTTGATACTCCAACCATCCCGTACAAATCGGTTACCCTTGATTTAATGTAATTTCTAGTAAAATTGTGCTGATAAAATTGTGATAATTGTCATTTTGCATTTAACCCTTGGTTAATGCCTGTAAATCTCACTCAAAATCAAGATTATTCATAGCCAGAGTTTCATTTTGGAATGTGCATGAGAATGGATGCTATACGCATTATGTATTGGGTACATTACATCATTGTAAATATGGGATCAGACACTGCCCTTGTCCAGAATAAGGCAAGAGGTAAGACCTCCCACATAGATTTGGGTTTGTATTGCATAATGACAAAAGATAAACATAAAAAGCCCAAAGGAACTGTCAGCAAAACATTGAAACATGTTACTCACATGGAGCAAGAAGACCTGACGGGGACGAGCTCATGGCCCTAGCCATGGAAGAAGAAGAATATCTCTTTCCAAGAAGAGGATCCACACCAAGAAGATCTAAAGAAAGACATGGACACGAGAAGAGAAGCTGCCCCAAGAAGACTGAAAGAAGACATGGACGCTGAAAAGATGCAGGGGGGAAGAGAGCTTGAGCTCTTGCAAGCACACACACACACTCACAAACCCTAATAGAGAACACACAAGGTGAGAGGCTGAAAATCTTCTTCTTCTCTACTCAACACTCAACACTCCATATACAAGATAAGAGTACACAATAATATGAAAGGTACTCAACCAATACATACACGGGTTCTCTATAGTGTGAACCGGACTAAATGAGCTGGCGCTATAACTATGCCAGTCTCTAGAATGGCTATCACATAGCCTGTCATCCCACTGGCCGCATATCACCCATGATCTCACCAACCATGCCAGTGGTGTAAGTGTGGGGCCTATCCCCCAGGCGGGTCATCAGTGTCCACCGCCTCACTAGAGCTCGATATCTCAAAGATGCAGGGGGGAGGAGAGCTTGAGCTCTTGCAAGCACACACACACACTCACAAACCCTAATAGAGAACACACAAGGTGAGAGGCTGAAAATCTTCTTCTTCTCTACTCAACACTCAACACTCCATATACAAGATAAGAGTACACAATAATATGAAAGGTACTCAACCAATACATACACGGGTTCTCTATAGTGTGAACCCGACTAAATGAGCTGGCGCTATAACTATGCCAGTCTCTAGAATGGCTATCACATAGCCTGTCATCCCACTGGCCGCATATCACCCATGATCTCACCAACCATGCCAGTGGTGTAAGTGTGGGGCCTATCCCCCAGGCGGGTCATCAGTGTCCACCGCCTCACTAGAGCTCGATATCTCAACACTCCCCCTCGAGCTCAACTCCATCTCATGTACACCAAGCGAAGCCCTGAATCTGCGGAGCTTCTCTGTACCCAATGCTTTGGTGAAGATGTCAGCTACCTGATCCTCTGTGCTGACATAAACAAGGTCAAGGTCTCCTGCCAAGACCTTCTCTCTGACGAAGTGGTAGTGGACCTCTATGTGCTTCGTACGAGCATGAAAGACTGGGTTCCTGGCCAACTGTATACTGCTAATGTTGTCACAGAAAATGACAACTTGTCTATCCACTGATAGACCCAAATCTGCAAGTAGCTTCCTCAACCAAGCTACCTCACATGCTGCCATAGCAGCTCCTCTATACTCGGCCTCTGTACTCGATAGAGCAACCGTAGGCTGCTTCTTGCTGCTCCAAGTCATAGCAGCACTCCCCAAAGAAAACATGAATCCACTGGTAGATCTTCTATCTGAGATACTACCAGCCCAATCAGCATCTGTGTACCCATGTACACATATCTCTGTCCCAGTCTCATAGAATAGTCCACAATGCAAAGTAGACCTCACATACCTCAGTATGCGTCTCACTGCATCCAAATGCGGTTTCCGTGGAACCTGCATAAACTGACTCACCAACCCAACAGCATAGCTCAAATCTGGTCTGGTGATCGTCATGTAGATCAAACTTCCTACTATGCTCCTATACATAGTAGGATCCTCCAAGATCTCTCTTGAGTCTGCACTCAATTTGCCATTCTGATCCAATGGCACAGAAATAGGCTTACAGCCTGTCATACCATACTTGGACAACATGTCCAAGCCATACTGTCTCTGCAGTAATCCAATGCCATGTGGTGACCTAATCACCTCAATGCCCAAGAAATATCTGAGCTCCCCCAGATCCTTCATCTCGAACTTCTGTCTAAGCAAGATCTTTACATCAAAGATCTCTGCATCATGGTCCCCCGTAATGATCAAGTCATCTACATAGATGACAACAAGCACAACCCCTCTATCACCATGTCTCACATACAATGAGAAATCTGCATTGGCTACATGAAAGCCAATAGTGACAAGATATTCAGAAATCTTGTCAGACCATGCTCTTGGTGCTTGCTTTAAGCCATACAAGGCTTTCTTCAACCTGCAAACATGCTCGGGGTGACCCACATCCTCATAACCAGGTGGCTGCAACATATACACCTCTTCTTGCAAATCCCCATGCAAGAATGCATTCTTTACATCCATCTGATGTAAAGACCATTGCTTTGACGCAGCCACTGCTATCACAACTCTCACCATTGCCATCTTGGCAACTGGGCTGAAAGTTTCCTCATAATCAATCCCATATGTCTGCGCATATCCTTTGGCTACTAATCTAGCCTTGTACCTGTTTATGCTTCCATCACTGTTATGTTTAACTTTGTACACCCACTTGCATCCAATGGCTTTCTTGCCTTCAGGCAATTGCACTAAATCCCAAGTTTCATTTCCATATAGTGCATCCATCTCCTCATCCATAGCTTTCTCCCAATTCACATTTCCAATAGCCTCATCAATGCATGTGGGCTCAACGACCTGCACAACCTTTGCCATATATGCATAGTGATGTGCCACATAACCATCATATGTAAATCTCTGCACAGGGTTCTTCACTCTCCCTGATCTTCGTAGCTTTTCATTCATGGCTTCCATAGCCTTCTTTACACCAGGTGTTCTCATAGCTGGGATCCCAAGCTCCTCATCAAGGCTCATATCTGAGCCACTAGACTCTCCATCAACATGAGAATGCCCTGCAGAAATGTCAGGCATACCAAGGGGCTCAATTACTTTCTCTTTTCCTTTTCGTGATGTAGTAATCACATTTGCAGGACTCGTATTATGACGCAGCCTGCCACTCCATGGTCTATCAACAGACCCACTAGATGAGGACTCTCCTGGTCCACTCAAAGACTGTGATTGCTGACCTGCATTCTGTGCAACCACACTTCCACTCACATCAGCCCCAATAGCTTCTTTCCCAGCAGCATACCAGCTGCTCATCTCATCAAAGACAACATCCCTGCTTACCCTCAACTCACGTGTAGCAGGGTTATAACACCTGTATCCCTTTTGCTCAAGGGAGTATCCAATAAACACACATTTTTCAGCTTTCGGATCCAGCTTAGTTCTCAGCTCATCTGGCACATGCACATATGCAATGCATCCAAAAACTTTCAGATGAGATAAATCTGGTTTTCTGCCAGTAAACCTCTCCTCTGGAGTTACATCATGTATGGCTGCAGTTGGAGTCCTGTTCATGATGTATACTGCTGTAGAAACAGCCTCAGCCCAATAGCAATGCGGCATATTCTTCTCTTCCATCAATGCTCGCGCAATCTCAGCAATGTGCCTGTTTTTCCGCTCAGCAACTCCATTTTGCTGCGGAGTGTATCTGCATGTATACTGTCTCCGAATACCATTCTTCTTCAAGAATTCAGAGAACTCATTGGAGAAGTACTCTCCCCCTCCATCTGACCTTAGGCACTTTACATATTTTCCTGTTTGCTTTTCAACCAAAACTCTGAAATTTTGAAAGTGAGTGAACACCTCACTTTTCTCCTTCATGAAATATACCCACACTTTCCTTGTGTGATCATCAATGAAAGTCACATAATACCTGCAGCCTCCCATAGATATGGTCTTCGTAGGACCCCATACATCTGAATGCACAAGATCTAGTGCATTTCTGCTCACATATCTGTTACGTGGAAACACATGCTTTGTTTGCTTCCCAAATTGGCATGCTTCACATACTTTCTGCATACCTTCCACTTTAAATTTTGGCAGCCCTGTCACAATTCCTTTTGTCTGCATAGACTTCAATCGCTGCACATTCACATGTCCGATTCTTTTATGCCATATGTCTGTGTCTGCAACAACTCCTGAACCATTTGCAAACATTGCAGCACTCATTTCAGGCATGTCTACATTCAACGTAAACATTCTGCCCACTCTGTTGCCTTTTGCAACCAACCTGCACTTGTCTTTAAAATCTTCAACATAACATCCATCAGGGTTAAACCGAACCTGCAAACCCTGCTCAATCATCTGGCCAACTGAAACCAGATTCTTTGTTATGTTTGGTACATGAAGTACATCAGCAAGGTACTTCACTTTGCCATCCTGCATAGACAATGGCACATCTCCAATGTGGGCAATTGGATGAGCAGTGTCATCCCCTGTTTCCACAAAACCTGGTCTTTCCGGGTTTTTCATCTCCTTGAACCACTCCCCATGACTCGTCATGTGGTTCGAAGCGCCTGAATCCACATACCATACATTAACTTTTTGTGCTGCATCAACATTTTCAGACATGGCATTCACAACATGCTGCATAACAAACAACCTTTCATTATCCTCATTATTTCTGCTTGAGGATGCATAGTTGTTTTGCTGCACTTTCCCATTTTGCATGTCAGCCTGCTTCTTATAACATTCTGACTGCACATGTCCAGGCTTACCACAATAATAGCATTCACGTGTATCATTGTACTGCCTTTGCCAATTTCCACGGCCTCTTTGACTCCCCCTGCCTCTGAATCTGCCTCTTCCACCTGCGTGTTGTTGTTGTTGTTGATTCTGGGACTGTTGTTGTTGCTGCTGCTGCTGGCCATAATTTTGATTACCTGTTCGGCCACCTCCTTGACCGCGTCCACGGCCTCCTCTACCTCGTCCTCTTCCTGAACTCGTGTAGAAAGCCTGTTGCTCTGAACTGTTTTTGCTTTGTGAAGACTGTTGGTCTTCACCCAAGTTCTTCTCTTCGATAATTAGCATAGACACCAAATCTGTAAAGTTGGGAATGTTTTCCCGAGTCTGAATAGACGTCTTAAACGCCTTGTATTGTGGCCCGAGACCACGTAGACAGACTTCCACCTTGTCATCATCATCTACTGACACACCAATAGATGCAAGGGATTCCACAATACCCTTTATCTTCAGTGCATAGTCATTCACAGACATGCTCTTTTTCTCCACAGTATGAAGTTCATTCTTCAACTGTATCTTACGTGCCTTGGTGTTTGTTTCATAAAGCTTTACCAAGGTGTCCCACGCCTCCTTGGGCGACTTGGCATCCTGAATATGCCCAATCATGGTGTCTTGTATACTAATGGAAAGCCAATACATTACTTTCCTGGCTCCTTGGTTCCAGTCTTTAAACTCTTTCACATCTGCAGCAGTTGGATTTATATCCGGTATCTCCGGTGCCTCTTCATGCTCACCTTCTATGTAGTCCCAATAGCCTTTTCCCATCAGGAAATTTGTCAACCTGAACCTCCAAGCATGGAAGTTATTCTTATCCAGCTTCTCAGCCACAATCTGTGTTATGCCATCATTAGACATCTTGCCAAACACACAACTTTACCAGAAACTGCACTCTGGTTTTTCTGCACAAATGCTGTATTTTCTGCACAGCGGTACTGCAGTACTCTCAAATGTCACAACCAGTGACTTCAATGCACATACATACACCCAATGGCAACTGTAGACCTCTTGCAGCACCCACAGTGTCTGCACAGTCAATCTGTCTTCCTGCAGTTCTTAAACTAGAGTTCTGCAGAGAATCGATGACTTACCCGCAGTGCTCGAAATCGCCTGCTTTCTGAAAAACGAAGGTCCACACGCGCCCGAAACGCGTTTTTGGCCCGGAAATTTCAGTCCGAAGGACTCCGAAGGACTGTATAGTTGCCTTGTAGCTTCACTCCCGCGAAGAAAGCTCCTCAATCGGAGATCGTTTTGCCGGTGCCTCCCGTAGAGCTCCCGACAAGGGTGTAGTCACCAACACAATAGGGAAGAGTAGTTGAAGCTCTTACCCTCGTACCGCTTCCTGTGGTTCTCTTGCTTGCAGCTCAGCCCTTACGAACCAGGCTCTGATACCATGAAAAGATGCAGGGGGGAAGAGAGCTTGAGCTCTTGCAAGCACACACACACACTCACAAACCCTAATAGAGAACACACAAGGTGAGAGGCTGAAAAACTTCTTCTTCTCTACTCAACACTCAACACTCCATATACAAGATAAGAGTACACAATAATATGAAAGGTACTCAACCAATACATACACGGGTTCTCTATAGTGTGAACCCGACTAAATGAGCTGGCGCTATAACTATGCCAGTCTCTAGAATGGCTATCACATAGCCTGTCATCCCACTGGCCGCATATCACCCATGATCTCACCAACCATGCCAGTGGTGTAAGTGTGGGGCCTATCCCCCAGGCGGGTCATCAGTGTCCACCGCCTCACTAGAGCTCGATATCTCAACAGACGCGTGGAGAGAAGCTGCCACCACGACAAGAAGACTGAAGACAAGAGAAGATGTGAGGCTCCAAAGAGTGAGGAGCCATGTAAAAATCTCTGAGAGAGAGAGAGAGAGACCCTACAACCCAATGTAACCTGCCCCAACAAAGTAAAACCACCTCTGAGCCACCGATGATGTAGGCCACGTGGTAGATGTATGTGTGAGTACTTTGGTCAAGGTCGCAGCACTTATAGTAGCCTTGGACACATAGAGAGAGAGTGTGTGTCAAGGACTATGGAGTTTAGGGACTTGAGGCACTCGCAGACTGTCAAGTAAGAGAGAAACTTGATACAGGGTCCAGGTGTGCTAAGATAACTTGAGGGGAGGTGTAGACACTAGTCACGGACTATCAAGTAAGGGGAGGCAAACTTGGTATAGGGCCTAGGTGTACTAGAGAGTATTCACTTGAGGGGAGGTGTTGAAATATACAAGTGAATAGGGTGTGTGCGGGAACAAGCCCTTGGTTAGAGGCTATAAAAGATATTGAGTAAATGTGAAAGAACCTGTGAAAAGGTGAGAAGAATCTACTGGGAGAGAATAAAGGGTAGCATGAGAAGATTTAGCAAGTGTGGAGATATTCTGGGAAGTGTGGAGTTATTCAGGGAGATATTCAGGGAAAAGAGAAGAAGTGGAGAGAATAAAGCAAGAGGTGGAGATATTCTGGGAGTGAATCATGGAGAAATCAATGGGATTTGATGCTTGATGTAAACTCTATAAATTGAGGCATAGCCCTAATGAGAATTTGCTGGTTATTCAGGGAGATATTCAGGGAAAAGAGAAGAAGTGGAGAGAATAAAGCAAGAGGTGGAGATATTCAGGGAAAAGAGAAGAAGTGGAGAGAATAAAGCAAGAGGTGGAGATATTCTGGGAGTGAATCATGGAGAAATCAATGGGATTTGATGCTTGATGTAAACTCTATAAATTGAGGCATAGCCCTAATGAGAATTTGCTGGTTTTTGAGCATCCATGCCTACATTAATCTATTTGCTAATTATCCACTAATTATGTCTTAATTATTTGCTAATCACTTTGTTAATGATGTTGATTCTAGTGTTTGATCCACCATAGCTCATCACATTGCTCAAATTTCAACAGGGGGTCAGGAAAGGTTGCAGGATTTTGGGCATGAAAATTCAAAGGGATGTGCAGAAATCATTGTAAATACAATAGTTCCAAAAAACACACTTGTATTTAATGAACAAAATAACACCAATTTAGGAATTTTGTCACTTATTCAAGTGCCATTTTCATAAGTCCTTATTAAATCCTCAACTTTTTGGCACTTATTTAAGAAAATAAAGTAGACAATTTTTTTACATGGTAATTCTAGTTGGAATCTTTTAGGATTTCGTTTCCTTTCACTACAAAATTGAACTTGAAGAGCTTGTTTCGTGATCAAACTCAAGTTTGATCCTCTATAAATATGAAGCTTCATTGTACATTGTACATTGATTGTTTCAAAGCACATAAGTTGAAATTTGAGAATTCATTTACATAATCTTAGTTCATGCTCAAACTCAAAAGTGAGCCTCTAATATATGGAGCTACAATGTAAAAACTTAAGTTCATAGCTTTAATGTGAGCTAACTAACTTTTTTGCTAACAATTCAAAAGACTAGAGAATTAAACAAATTTACCTCTTGATTGAATAGCAAAGGTATCATTTTTACTTAAATATTAGAATTTGATTTTAATTAAATGAAATTATATATATATATACTTTTAATTAAAGAAAACTTGAATTTAATTAAATGAAATTATATATATATATTTGTCACCATTTTCTAAGACATGTAGTAGAAGTATCCCATAGAACGCAATGCATATAGTTCTTGCATCAAGCCATGTATTACAATAGTTGGGGTTAGGACTTCCCATTGGTTCTGCATCCATTACCAGAATGGTTTCTAGAAGCTCATAAGAGTCTATAATGGCATTGATTTTGAATTTCTGAGAGTTTAGTTTGT
The DNA here is from genome assembly GCF_041138505.1 of Cibotium barometz. NCBI lineage: Eukaryota > Viridiplantae > Streptophyta > Polypodiopsida > Cyatheales > Cibotiaceae > Cibotium > Cibotium barometz. Next base: position 27,007,584 of record NC_141059.1, on the reverse strand, counting down.
CACGTCAAGCTTGCCTTCCATGAAGGTAGGTGGACGAATGCGCAGGACTAGTGCAACAGCATTAGCAAGTAGCAGAGATCGAAGCCATCACTCCTAGGATTCTATGCAAAGAAATACTAAAATTTATTCACTATTCCTGTAAGATCCCTGTTCCCACCGAGCAACGGATTCGGGGTACTAGCAGCGGAAGTAGCACTTCTCGCGCGGGACAGGGGTCCCACACTCGGGGCCTCGCCCACGGATATCCGGACAAGAGACTAATCCGTCGGTTTGTCCAAAACCGAAACCGGAAAAACTTCCTTTACCCGGAAGCACAGGTGATTCCACCAGGATAACTCTTTACTCTAACGTAGTCAAGATCATTACTGATCAAACTGATCTGACTGCACCTTTAACGGTACTTGGTCAAATCAAGGAAGAACTTGCACTTGGATCATTGGGATCAACGCTTTTTTCCCCATCAAGAGGCACAGCCGTTGATTCCTATCCATAGAACAATTTCTATCCGGGATTTACTTCATCTATCGTAATAATAGAAATTAAATCTCGATTTACGGATCCATCAGCCCAGCCTAACCCCATCCGATCCCATGGGTTAGCCAACCGCCCAACCACTGTAGTGATGGGATCCAATTTGGAATTTGGTTAGGTTTTGTCCCGGGTACCAAGGAAAAGAGTTCCAAGGCCCCCTAGCCGGAAGTTCATGCAAATATAAAACTAGTCATACCACTTACACACCCAATATGAAATTGCCTTTTTCTTAGCATCAACTAGCTTTAAAACAATCCTTTAATAAAACCATTATGTCACTGATGACAATCCTCAAAGTCTCTGGTTGAATCCTTATTTCCAGTCATTCTTTCATCGGTATACTTATGGCATCATTGGCAACCAAAACGCTCACCACCTGTTCTCTCAGGGGCCTTTTCCATGGTTCCTAGCTCATAGTAACCGGCAATATATTCATATAATAGAATGGAGTCTCCGTGGAAGATCAGCAAGATCAACCCACAGATCCATATAAAAGAGCCATGGACTCATCTGTTGAGGACCAGCAAGGTCAATCAACCAGATCCATGCCCGGTTTCAGAAAACAACTCTTACTCCTTGTTCCAATATCTTCCACGACGCACGTGTGGGTATCTTCGGCGACCCAGAGCCCGAGCACCGTATGGTCAGCACCCTCTAGGATCCTTCGCAGGTGACCTAGCGCTTCACTCATAGGCCGCTTCCTTGGTCCCTCATCCACCGTACCGGAAGCTCACCATTTAAATCGAGTCGAGGCTGGTCAAGACCTCGATCGACCTTGCTACGCGAGACGTCCTCCATTGACTCTCCGTCAGCAGTTGCAACTTTAACAGTTAGGTCTTCATGACCTTAATTCCACAAGACGGTCAAAATGCTTCCCCAGCATTCATGACATAAAACAGTCATTTACAAACAGTCACAAAATACAGTTTCTAAATCGAACTCTTGTCTTTCCATATTATCCACTCTCGGACCACATTACTTATTCCACATTCCATTCAGTGTGTACTCGTTCTCATCCATTCACTCATATAGACTACATTATCTCACATACATCTTCATATTCATTATTCTACATACATATCCATGTTCGTACGTCCACATCATACATCCAATTTCACATTCATACATACGCATCTACATGCATACATCCACATCTACATTCATACATCCATACCTCCATTTCCACATCCACACATCCACATTCATATTCATACATCCACATTCACATGTATACATCCATTTTCGCATCCTCATTCATACATCCACATTCACATACATACATCCACATCCGTATCTACATCCATACATTCACATCCACATCAACATTCACATTCATACATATACATCTATATACATACATACACATCCGTATCTACATCCATACATCCACATCCACATCAACATTCACATTCATACATATACATCTACATGTATACATCCACATCACATTCATACAACCATATTACATCCATTCTCGTCCTAACACATCCCATATACATCTTAACACATCCTAACTCATCTTAACACATTCTATCACATCTCATACACATCTTATCACATCTTTTTACATCTCATACACCTCTTATCACATCCTATCACTTTCCATACGCATCTTATCAAATCTTATCACATCTCATACACATCTTATCACATCTTTTTACATCTCATACACCTCTTATCACATCCTATCACTTTCCATACGCATCTTATCAAATCTTATCACATCTCATACACATCTTATCACATCTTTTTACATCTCATACACCTCTTATCACATCCTATCACTTTCCATACGCATCTTATCAATTCTTATCACATCTCATACACCTCTTATCACATCCTATCACTTTCCATACGCATCTTATCAATTCATATCACATCTCATACACCTCTTATCACATCTTATCACATTTCATATCTTTTTTTTAAAAAGAGAATTCTTATATTTGATATAAGATTTCTCTACACATTTATTTATACATAAATTCCATTTAAGGAGACTAACACTTTCGAAATTAAAATCAATCTTTTATGCATCTTCTTATGCATAATTTCAATTTGGTAGGGAATTATACTTTTAGAATAAAAGAATTTCTCTTATGCATCTAAGTTAAGCATAAAATCCATTTATGAGGAAAATCACACTTTTAGTATAAAAAGAATATCTTTTATGCATACCTATATGCATGAAATCCAATATGATAAAAGTAACACTTTTGATATAAAAATTTTTCCTTTATGCATACTTCTATGCATGAAAATTAAAAATGATAAAAGTAACACTTTTGATATAAAAAATTTTCCTTTATGCATACTTCTATGCATGAAAATTAAAAATGATAAAAGTAACACTTTTGATATAAAAATTTTCTTTTATGCATACTTTTATGCATGAAAATTAAAAATGATAAAAGTAACACTTTTGATATAAAAAAAAATTTCCTTTATGCATACTTCTATGCATGAAAATAAAAATGATAAAAATAACACTTTTGATATAAAAATTTAACCATTATGCATACTTCTATGCATGAAATAAAAATGGTAAAAATAACACTTTTGATATAAAAAAGTATCCTTTATGCATACTTCTATGCATGAAAATAAAAATTGATAAAAATAACACTTTTGATATAAAAATTTATCCTTTATGCATGATATTAAAATTCAATGTCTCCATGATTATAATGAAATTCTTTCAATTAATCTAGGATGATAATTCCTAGAATATGGTAGGAAGTCCTCTTTTTATGCTTTGAATGAAATTATTTTATGCATAATTTTTATAAAAATTTTGCCATAGCTCCACTGCTATGACTGATAAATCTCAATTTTTCTAAGGGATAATGCTTATCATTAAGGAAATAATTAAAATAATCTCTAATTGGATTATTAATTCATAATGGATTGAATCATTAATATACATAAACTAAAAGCATAGAAAAAAGCCATTAATTTGGCCTCAAGCATAGCTTAATCTTGGTTTAGGAAAAGCTTTATGAAAAGCTTGATTTGGATTGAGAATGGGTCATGAGTATGACCATTTCTTGAGTGAGAGAGAGAATTTACATAAAAATCATTAGAATTTAAACATAAATGAAAATTAACTTCAATAGCATTATGTAACTCTTCACTACTATTCAAACTTCAATAGCATTTAAAAAAAAACCATACCAATTAAACTTCTCAAGCTTGAGAGGGGTTGAGAAGAGAGAAACATTGAGAAATTATAGAAAGATCAATATTCACTAATTACCTTACAACTTGCTTGATTCTTTGTTCACGGTAGAGGCCCCCAACCAATCAATTGGTTAAGTATGTTGATGGAGCCACTAATGGGGATTGAAGAAAGAGGGAAGCTCCAAAAACTAGTGAATTATTAAATGAATTCACAGTTCTTGGCTTAGGTGGAGTAGAGTAACGATGCATAAACACTATATATTTTTCAACAAGGGGGAGGCTTCTATTTATAGGAAAAATTGAGCTCCTAACCAAACAAACTGATTCTAGAATTTTCTAAATCAGTTTGGTCAATATTTGACCATTTTTAGGTCAGTTAAGCTAACTTTTTGGAACTGGACTTGAATGAGGAGAGAGGAGAGATGAAATATCTCAATTTTTATGAGTTTAAAACTCATTCAAGCATGTGAAATATGCACCTCCTTTAAAGAACTCCCCTTCCTTACATATGTGTCAAAATGGAATCATTATACCCAAAATATCTCATATTTTTAATATTGCTCATAGTTTTTTTACTAATAAACCTTGTACATTTTCAACTCTTCATCTTATGTGAAATATGCACCTCCTTTAAAGAACTCCCCTTCCTTACATATGTCATACTTTTAATATTGCTCATAATTTTTTACTAATAAACCTTGTACATTTTCAACTCTTCATCTTATGTGAAATATGCACCTCCTTTAAAGAACTCCCCTTCCTTACATATGTCATACTTTTAATATTGCTCATAATTTTTTTACTAATAAACCTTGTACATTTTCAACTCTTCATCTTATGTGAGCATTTACTCATTTTTGGATATCTTCTTTTACAAAATTGGATTTATCTCCTCTCTACACATGGATTGATGCTATTGGCCCATAGGAACCTTAATTGGACCATAATCCAAAAATTTCTGAAAATCTAGACCCTTAGGCTAAGGTCCTTTATACACATTTCCGATTAATTCCAATTGCACATTGGAAAATTCTTTTTGAATTTCTGTTTCAGGGGAACTTATTTTAATAGGATGAGATATTTTTCTATCCAAAAATATTCAAAATCTGAATATTCTCTTTCTAGAATATTTTCTCTCTCTAGGTTAAAACAGTTAGAAACAAGTCTTTTATATTTCTGAAGAGGGATTGATTACAGGGGAAGATGCTGGACATTTTGAGAGGCTGGGGAGGAATCTTACATTCTACCCCACTTAAAAAACGCGAGATGTCCTCATCTCGCAACTTGTGATAATTTCGCAAGATTCACGAATATGAGACTTAGAGAAAAATTTTAATCAAGATTAACCACCAAGATAAGTCTTAAAGAGAGCAAGATTCAAAATACGAACAAGATTTAAACTTTATTCATTCTCGGAACTTATACAGTAAAGATAGAGGAACTCTTTACACTTCCATAAGTCCGTCCATCATATGGTCACAAAAACAGTCCTCACAAGCTGCACAAGTATAAGGTAACTCATCTATGGGAATGATTCTGTGGGTTATTGCTGCGCCTATCTCAGTGGTATGAGGTGTTCTAACAAAAGGACCTCTGAGAGGCAAGCCAAAAACGGGGTAAAGGCATATCTTCTCATGAGGAAGAAAACACGCCAGTAAGAAGACCCGCTCAGAAAACCCAGGATGCCTTGATCTCATGACGCAGTAGTATCGGGGACCCAAACCCAAAGCTTCAATAACCATGGCCAAGCGGACATTGTTACGAAAGTGCTGCTGACCCCAGGGTGTTACCCTAGTTATGTTTTGATAGGTCCGCCATTTGGTTTGCGCTACAGAAGTTCCCAAGTGAGGGAAAAGTGAGCGCTCATACTGCTCTATAAAATCCTTCTTTACAGATTCACTTGCGTCTTGAAGGTGAGGAATCATTATGGATAAAACTAGTTCTTGTTGCCAAGCCATGAAGGAGATTAAGAAAGAAAGGAGATCGATGGAAGTAAGATTACTGTGAGCGACAAGTAAAAGTTACGACTTATATAAAGGAAGGAGCTAGCGTAACTTAGAAGCCAACGGTAACTTGCCACTGAAGTTTTACCGTCTTTCCATGATTTGGGTTTGGCACAATTTTCTATAGAAGGCATTAAGAACTTTGAGATGAGGAGATAAAAGAAGTTTGTAAGTTAAATCACCTACTTTCTTTGGTCCAATATCTGGGACATAACTTCTTCCCAAGAGATAAAGAATTTCTTTTGGGTCGCACTCGAGACCAAAACCTTGATATCCAAAACATCGATTCTCACTTCTGAACTCGTTGTTCTGAATCCTTAAAACAGGTGGGACTCTTGAGAAGTATTCAGGAAAAAGGTTCTTCCTTTTTTAAACAGAATCTTTCTTTTATTTTAGAGAGGGAATAATTATAAGATCAAAAAGGGAGATTCTTACTCCTGTATACCTCGAAGGCTGGGGGAGAATCTTACATTCTACCCCACTTAAAAAGTGCGAGATGTCCTCATCTCATAAAGTAGAGGACAACTCTTTTTCTTAAGATCCAATTTTATTCTGGGGTTCCTTATATTCTGGTCAACCCAACAGAATACTGGGATAAATATCCCTTAGAACTCATCATTAAATAACAATTCATTCAGATCATATCATTCATATCTTTAACATGATAAAGGTCCATTAGACCGAAAAATTTCCTTCTGAGCATTCCTCCACGGGAATTTCAGTCAAGTAAGTTCTCAATTTGTCATCCCTTAACTTGATCTAACGGTCAAGTGTTAACAGTAGCAATTTGACAGCACAATCCACTAATCTCATTTTGATTTGCTGAATCATTTTCATCATTTATCATTACAGGGACTCGTCCCAATCATCCATATTGTGGTTTCGCTCAGCTTATTACATTTCAACCCATTTTCAAGGATCATCATTTTTCAATCAGAATCCAAATCAATTCATCAGTTCCCAAACAGAATTAAAAATCATATCAACCACATTCAAAATCATCATCTGGATAGCATTAACACTTATAATTTCAAGTCTTAGATTTACTCGTATATACTGTCGGTAAAGAGCTGCAGTTATACCCTCGATATATACGGATAGTCATGATACTCGAAACTATAAGGTAAATACCATCATGTCTAGGTCTCAAGCAAGTCAGGGTTCCATACAATTGCGGTACTTCCAATTGAAGACCCAATTACTAATTTACGAATTTCAATTTGAATTAACAATTTGTATGAATTATATCAAACAATTACAACCTTTTTGTGCGTCTTGATAAACTTTTGACATAATTTGCTCCTCAGTTGATCTTATTGGAGATCTATGACTTAAGTCTGATAAATAGATTTTTCTTTATCCGATCGTCCGTAAAAAAAAACATTTGTATATTTATATACAAGTTGCAATAATTACATAGAGTGGCTCGGCTCCAAAATTCAAAATCTCTTCGAGAGACGCATAAGACGACGGTACTGGGCCATAGTCATGCCCTGTTACATAAGTTCTCTAACTGCGAAGGGAGTTATTATTTTCTCCTTAGGGATAAATCGACTAAGGAGTCTATAAATTCGACATGAAAGTCTAAAATTTCGAGGTGTCGAATGATATAGAATGACACCACGCACCATTTTCAGCTTTAACAGGATCATAGTCAATGAGAGATTCTGCCACAGCATTGTACGGCGGTTGCAATGGGCGTGGACATATTGCCCTGCAAACCACTTATGTTGTATTCTCTCCGCTGGGGTAGGAAAATATAAATCCGCGAAATGGCGTGCGAGTCTTGCTCGGCTTGTTTGAGTTGAAGCGGAAGAGATGAGATGCTCGAAGGCAAATGCAATTATATCTTGAGACTGGGTGAGGTCGGAAATACCAGATAAATGTGGAACTTCCATCTATAAAAACAATTTCTTTGATTAAAATTTCTCCATTAAAGAAGCTTACGGAATGAAAATACATTATGAAAATGTTGTTTCTGAATTCTTATTACCAATTTCAGATAAGAATTTAATTATCCTTATTAGCTTTCAATTTCGCTCTGATACCAACTGTAAGATCCCTGTTCCCACCGAGCAACGGATTCGGGGTACTAGCAGCGGAAGTAGCACTTCTCGCGCGGGACAGGGGTCCCACACTCGGGGCCTCGCCCACGGATATCCGGACAAGAGACTAATCCGTCGGTTTGTCCAAAACCGAAACCGGAAAAACTTCCTTTACCCGGAAGCACAGGTGATTCCACCAGGATAACTCTTTACTCTAACGTAGTCAAGATCATTACTGATCAAACTGATCTGACTGCACCTTTAACGGTACTTGGTCAAATCAAGGAAGAACTTGCACTTGGATCATTGGGATCAACGCTTTTTTCCCTATCAAGAGGCACAGCCGTTGATTCCTATCCATAGAACAATTTCTATCCGGGATTTACTTCATCTATCGTAATAATAGAAATTAAATCTCGATTTACGGATCCATCAGCCCAGCCTAACCCCATCCGATCCCATGGGTTAGCCAACCGCCCAACCACTGTAGTGATGGGATCCAATTTGGAATTTGGTTAGGTTTTGTCCCGGGTACCAAGGAAAAGAGTTCCAAGGCCCCCTAGCCGGAAGTTCATGCAAATATAAAACTAGTCATACCACTTACACACCCAATATGAAATTGCCTTTTTCTTAGCATCAACTAGCTTTAAAACAATCCTTTAATAAAACCATTATGTCACTGATGACAATCCTCAAAGTCTCTGGTTGAATCCTTATTTCCAGTCATTCTTTCATCGGTATACTTATGGCATCATTGGCAACCAAAACGCTCACCACCTGTTCTCTCAGGGGCCTTTTCCATGGTTCCTAGCTCATAGTAACCGGCAATATATTCATATAATAGAATGGAGTCTCCGTGGAAGATCAGCAAGATCAACCCACAGATCCATATAAAAGAGCCATGGACTCATCTGTTGAGGACCAGCAAGGTCAATCAACCAGATCCATGCCCGGTTTCAGAAAACAACTCTTACTCCTTGTTCCAATATCTTCCACGACGCACGTGTGGGTATCTTCGGCGACCCAGAGCCCGAGCACCGTATGGTCAGCACCCTCTAGGATCCTTCGCAGGTGACCTAGCGCTTCACTCATAGGCCGCTTCCTTGGTCCCTCATCCACCGTACCGGAAGCTCACCATTTAAATCGAGTCGAGGCTGGTCAAGACCTCGATCGACCTTGCTACGCGAGACGTCCTCCATTGACTCTCCGTCAGCAGTTGCAACTTTAACAGTTAGGTCTTCATGACCTTAATTCCACAAGACGGTCAAAATGCTTCCCCAGCATTCATGACATAAAACAGTCATTTACAAACAGTCACAAAATACAGTTTCTAAATCGAACTCTTGTCTTTCCATATTATCCACTCTCGGACCACATTACTTATTCCACATTCCATTCAGTGTGTACTCGTTCTCATCCATTCACTCATATAGACTACATTATCTCACATACATCTTCATATTCATTATTCTACATACATATCCATGTTCGTACGTCCACATCATACATCCAATTTCACATTCATACATACGCATCTACATGCATACATCCACATCTACATTCATACATCCATACCTCCATTTCCACATCCACACATCCACATTCATATTCATACATCCACATTCACATGTATACATCCATTTTCGCATCCTCATTCATACATCCACATTCACATACATACATCCACATCCGTATCTACATCCATACATTCACATCCACATCAACATTCACATTCATACATATACATCTATATACATACATACACATCCGTATCTACATCCATACATCCACATCCACATCAACATTCACATTCATACATATACATCTACATGTATACATCCACATCACATTCATACAACCATATTACATCCATTCTCGTCCTAACACATCCCATATACATCTTAACACATCCTAACTCATCTTAACACATTCTATCACATCTCATACACATCTTATCACATCTTTTTACATCTCATACACCTCTTATCACATCCTATCACTTTCCATACGCATCTTATCAAATCTTATCACATCTCATACACATCTTATCACATCTTTTTACATCTCATACACCTCTTATCACATCCTATCACTTTCCATACGCATCTTATCAAATCTTATCACATCTCATACACATCTTATCACATCTTTTTACATCTCATACACCTCTTATCACATCCTATCACTTTCCATACGCATCTTATCAATTCTTATCACATCTCATACACCTCTTATCACATCCTATCACTTTCCATACGCATCTTATCAATTCATATCACATCTCATACACCTCTTATCACATCTTATCACATTTCATATCTTTTTTTTAAAAAGAGAATTCTTATATTTGATATAAGATTTCTCTACACATTTATTTATACATAAATTCCATTTAAGGAGACTAACACTTTCGAAATTAAAATCAATCTTTTATGCATCTTCTTATGCATAATTTCAATTTGGTAGGGAATTATACTTTTAGAATAAAAGAATTTCTCTTATGCATCTAAGTTAAGCATAAAATCCATTTATGAGGAAAATCACACTTTTAGTATAAAAAGAATATCTTTTATGCATACCTATATGCATGAAATCCAATATGATAAAAGTAACACTTTTGATATAAAAATTTTTCCTTTATGCATACTTCTATGCATGAAAATTAAAAATGATAAAAGTAACACTTTTGATATAAAAAATTTTCCTTTATGCATACTTCTATGCATGAAAATTAAAAATGATAAAAGTAACACTTTTGATATAAAAATTTTCTTTTATGCATACTTTTATGCATGAAAATTAAAAATGATAAAAGTAACACTTTTGATATAAAAAAAATTTTCCTTTATGCATACTTCTATGCATGAAAATAAAAATGATAAAAATAACACTTTTGATATAAAAATTTAACCATTATGCATACTTCTATGCATGAAATAAAAATGGTAAAAATAACACTTTTGATATAAAAAAGTATCCTTTATGCATACTTCTATGCATGAAAATAAAAATTGATAAAAATAACACTTTTGATATAAAAATTTATCCTTTATGCATGATATTAAAATTCAATGTCTCCATGATTATAATGAAATTCTTTCAATTAATCTAGGATGATAATTCCTAGAATATGGTAGGAAGTCCTCTTTTTATGCTTTGAATGAAATTATTTTATGCATAATTTTTATAAAAATTTTGCCATAGCTCCGCTGCTATGACTGATAAATCTCAATTTTTCTAAGGGATAATGCTTATCATTAAGGAAATAATTAAAATAATCTCTAATTGGATTATTAATTCATAATGGATTGAATCATTAATATACATAAACTAAAAGCATAGAAAAAAGCCATTAATTTGGCCTCAAGCATAGCTTAATCTTGGTTTAGGAAAAGCTTTATGAAAAGCTTGATTTGGATTGAGAATGGGTCATGAGTATGACCATTTCTTGAGTGAGAGAGAGAATTTACATAAAAATCATTAGAATTTAAACATAAATGAAAATTAACTTCAATAGCATTATGTAACTCTTCACTACTATTCAAACTTCAATAGCATTTAAAAAAAAACCATACCAATTAAACTTCTCAAGCTTGAGAGGGGTTGAGAAGAGAGAAACATTGAGAAATTATAGAAAGATCAATATTCACTAATTACCTTACAACTTGCTTGATTCTTTGTTCACGGTAGAGGCCCCCAACCAATCAATTGGTTAAGTATGTTGATGGAGCCACTAATGGGGATTGAAGAAAGAGGGAAGCTCCAAAAACTAGTGAATTATTAAATGAATTCACAGTTCTTGGCTTAGGTGGAGTAGAGTAACGATGCATAAACACTATATATTTTTCAACAAGGGGGAGGCTTCTATTTATAGGAAAAATTGAGCTCCTAACCAAACAAACTGATTCTAGAATTTTCTAAATCAGTTTGGTCAATATTTGACCATTTTTAGGTCAGTTAAGCTAACTTTTTGGAACTGGACTTGAATGAGGAGAGAGGAGAGATGAAATATCTCAATTTTTATGAGTTTAAAACTCATTCAAGCATGTGAAATATGCACCTCCTTTAAAGAACTCCCCTTCCTTACATATGTGTCAAAATGGAATCATTATACCCAAAATATCTCATATTTTTAATATTGCTCATAGTTTTTTTACTAATAAACCTTGTACATTTTCAACTCTTCATCTTATGTGAAATATGCACCTCCTTTAAAGAACTCCCCTTCCTTACATATGTCATACTTTTAATATTGCTCATAATTTTTTACTAATAAACCTTGTACATTTTCAACTCTTCATCTTATGTGAAATATGCACCTCCTTTAAAGAACTCCCCTTCCTTACATATGTCATACTTTTAATATTGCTCATAATTTTTTTACTAATAAACCTTGTACATTTTCAACTCTTCATCTTATGTGAGCATTTACTCATTTTTGGATATCTTCTTTTACAAAATTGGATTTATCTCCTCTCTACACATGGATTGATGCTATTGGCCCATAGGAACCTTAATTGGACCATAATCCAAAAATTTCTGAAAATCTAGACCCTTAGGCTAAGGTCCTTTATACACATTTCCGATTAATTCCAATTGCACATTGGAAAATTCTTTTTGAATTTCTGTTTCAGGGGAACTTATTTTAATAGGATGAGATATTTTTCTATCCAAAAATATTCAAAATCTGAATATTCTCTTTCTAGAATATTTTCTCTCTCTAGGTTAAAACAGTTAGAAACAAGTCTTTTATATTTCTGAAGAGGGATTGATTACAGGGGAAGATGCTGGACATTTTGAGAGGCTGGGGAGGAATCTTACAATTCCTACTAAGAGCACCTAAGCTTTGATACCATATAAGAATATGGCACAACAGAAAGAGATAGCAAGACAAAGCGCAATAGACGATGCAATAGATACACTATGGAGAGAATTCAAATTTTTTGATCATACCTAAGAGGTACAAGTGATGGTGCTATCCACTCGTGTGCTCTCAAGTAGAGCTTAGATGGCAATCTAGACAGACTCTGGATGGAGGATGTATGAAGTGTAGAAGGGGGTGGATACTAACAAGCATTGGATACCTTAGCTCATGGCAACCATGTCCATATATAGTATTATAGGCAGTGTGCTAGACGCATATACAATGAGGGTGTTTACACTGCATAGACACGATCACCGCCTACGTATCAAGAACGTGGCCCACTGACCATCGCCAACTAATGATGGACGTGGTATCCAAGGTAATATTCTAGGAAATATTCCCTCACTCCCCCAACTAATGCTCATACCCCTAACCATTATCAATGGTCACAATAATGACCCCATCGGTGTCTAAGTTGGGGTTCCCACTAAAGACATATGCACCATGGTTACTCCTCATAATGGGGGCCTAACAAATGTGCATTATACATCAAAGTGAGATACATGCTAAGAGGCGGGCATTGAGTGTCACACTAACATATATTTCACATGAACTATCTTTCATACCATTTATGGATTCAATTAATTTCTATTATACCTAAAACCCAATTCAACATGTATACAAAAAGAGGTGATTAAGATCAAGCTAGTTAATCTTAATTTAAAGCCTCACTTATTCTTGATTACACTAAATTATGATTGATACCCAATATTACATGCACTAGTTAATACCAATTATTGTAATTTAAAAATAATTAAAATGATCGTCTTGTCAATTAACACCAACTAATATCAATTGAGGTCAATTTATCTCAATTGATGCAAATGTAACCTGATATTGTTTACATAAAAATAAATTATATCCAATTGGTTATAGTTAACATAAAATTAAAGGTAAATTTATCTTATTTAAGCCTAACTACATTATAAACCCAGTTAATCACATTTAAGAAATTATTAAAGGTAATTTATTGCCTTCATTTCTTATAAAACTCTAACATCTTAGGGATGTTTTTGAGACTAATACTATTGCTAAAGTCTCAGGGATGTTTATGACTGGTACCACTGGCATTATTAACTGGGTGGTACACCACCATAAACTTTTATATGAATGACCAAATAAAACTAACTTACAATATCACTTACACAAAGTTTTGTCCAAATCACACAATGTGAAATCTATGGTGCTAGGGTTTAGGATTTAAGATTTGATGGACCCCCAAGCCTATGTGTGGTAGCCATTAAACATAGATTAGGGGTCCTTTGTACACAAAATTACTTTTTCTTTACCAAAACACAAATCTTAAACCCTAGAAAATATACGTTTAGTGGTGGCCATGATTCTCTTATAAATGAACAACTAACTTATAAAAATCACTGGCATAAAGTTTTATCCAAATCACAGATGAAATACTTTGTGCTAGGGTTTAGGATTTAAGTATTAGGTTAAAATAATTAATTTTGTGATAAATGGACCCTTAAGCTTATGGGTGATATTTATAAAACATTGACTTGGGGTCCCTAATACACAATGAATACAATAATGAATACAATGTGTGATATTCATAAAACATAGACTTGAGGTCCTTGATACACAATGAGTACAATTTCTTGATCAAAACTTAAAACCCTAAACCCTAGCATCGCTAAATTAGGTTAAAATAAGTAACTTTGTGAACAATGGACCTTCAACCTTATGGGTGATATTCATAAAACATAGACTTGAATGATTACAATTTCTTGACTAAAACTCAAAACCCTAGAACCACTAAATATATCTTCCTGCTAGTGGACCACAATGTTTTTTAATGAATGACCTACTAAATTATTAATTCACCCACCCCAAGTCTTGTCAAAATAACACATAAAATCATTTATACTAGGGTTTAGGGTTTGGTCTCAAATTCTATTTCAATCAGGCACAATGGATAACCCTAAATAGCATGATTCTTAAAACTATATTTTTTCAAAAAAATATCTTTGAGGAGTTTGATGCCAAATTTGATAGAAGTATAGCATGAGTGCATATACTAGATGTGTGAAAATAAACTTTAAATGGTTATATGCCTTTACTTAGAGTTTCCATATAAGAGAATGAGTTGCAATAAAGCAAAGCAATAAGCATCACAAATCACAAAAGGCTTATTTTGGGAGGCCTATTAAAAGGATTATTACGATAGTTTTAGTGATGACTTTTTTAATTTCAAAAACCAGATAGCCAGAAACATGTCCATTACTTTTTTCTCTCTAATGCATTTTCTTGAAGGTAATATCTTGTGTATCTCTTTCTCTTTCTCTTCTAATGCATTTTCTTGAAGGTAATATCTTGTGTATCTCTTTCTCTTTCTCTTCTAATGGTTTTTCTTGAAGGTAATCTCTCTTTCTTCATTACTTTTCTCTCTCTAATTACTTTTCTTGAAGGTATTCTCTTATGTATCTCATTCTCTTTCTCTTCTAATGCTTTTTCTTGAAGGTAATCTCTCTTTCTTCATTACTTTTTTCTCTCTAATGCCTTTTCTTGAAGATAATCTCTTGTGTATCTCTTTCTCTTTCTCTTTTAGTGCTTTTGCTTGAAGGTAATCTCTCTTTCCCTTCTCTTTCTTGTGTATCTCTTTCTCTTTCTCTTTTAGTGCTTTTGCTTGAAGGTAATCTCTCTTTCCCTTCTCTTTCTTGTGTATCTCTTTCTAATGCCTTTTCTTGAAGGTGATCTCTTGTGTATCTCTTTCTCTTTTTTAATGTCTCTCCTAATTTCGCTTCTCTTTCTGCACATCTTTCTCTTTCTTTCTTCTTCCTCCCAAGAAATGGTGAGTTTTTCTTTTTATATGAGAAAATCTATCTTTATATTTGCTATGTATAAGATGATATGCATAGTCTCATGCATAATGCATCAGCTCTTATACTTAAGCATGCATAAGAGCTGATTCAAAGTCTATCATGCCAAAAATATTATGCATCATGTATGAAAATAGCTTATGCTTTACGCATTGTCTCTTAAACATAGTCTCTTATGCATTACACATAAGATATCATGCATAAGAGCTTATTCTTAATGCATAAGATCTTATGCATATAGTCTCTTTTACATCGTGCATAAGGAGATTTTTCATAAGTTCTTATGAATCATGAACAAGAGAATTTAAAAAAAAAGATAATTTTATTAGGAGATAGATGATCTAACCTTTCTCTTCAACCTAAAGGTTGTAAAATGTTACATATCTAACCTTGAAGAGAAAGGCTGTATATTGTTATGCACATATAAATGTAAAATCTTCCACACAAAAAACAAAGAATAACTTGGGATGGATAATAATAGAAATGTATTACTTAAGAGATTACACATTGCCAACTCATGTGACCTAATGAAAACAGATTCAATAAGTATGAACAAAAACTGATGAGATGAAGGTTATATGCATAAGGGCATGTATAAGTAGATGAGTGAATGATGTGTGCAAGAATATGCAAGTTGTCTACATGTAAGATCCCAAGGACAATCTATGCACATGGTGGTTATATTCAACTATTCATGGTTGAGTCCAACTTGACTAAACTAATCATACCACCAAATTAAAGTACAATGTTACACCATATAAAAGTTTTACAATTATGGTGCAACATTGACACACATCTAGACTCATCTAAATCCACACCTCTAGACTCATTTAGATTATGGTGCAACAGTAAAACTCATCTCGATTCATCTAAATGCACATTTGGTCCCTACACTCAAATTTTAAGATGACTTTGGAAGATTTTCTTCAGGCCTTGGTGTGTCCACTTATAGGAGATTATATTAATTTTCTTTTGCATAGCCTATTTAGTAGTGCACCAAAACCTCCTATCTAAACTATCTCTAAACCATTTGGTATCTAATTAGCACCATTTTGTGTCTAGTTTGATACTTCTAAGCATTTGTGTGTTGAACCAATGTAAAACCTCATAAAGGAGGCCTTAAAAAATAGTTCTATTGTAGCTACAAGTAGAAGGTGGGTGGGGTGCTTATTGCCAATAAGCCCCTTAACTTCTACTTTAAAAAGGAATACTATCTTTCCATTAGGGCCGAAAGGAGGGAAACTCGGCCATGTATGGAAAGTATTAGGAAGTGTTTAAGTTAAAGGAGGGAAACTCGGCCATGTATGGAAAGTATTAGGAAGTGTTTAAGTTAAAGGAGGAAAACTCGGCCATGTATGGAAAGTATTAGGAAGTGTTTAAGTTAATTAAGGGAATACTACCTTTCCATTAGGGCCAAAAGGAGGGAAACTCGGCCATGTATGGAAAGTATTAGAAAGTGTTTAAGTTAATTAATCAAGGGTGTAAAGGGAGTTAACTAGCCTAAAACATGTCATTTTTATCCCTATGGGGGCTAGTGTAACTGGAATCTTATTCTAGGATAGATTGTGGAAGAGTAGAGAATTCACAAGAATTGATTCAACCATAAAAACCAATGCTTTGCAAGCTTCAACTAAATCAAATCAATTGAAATTCAAACACTTAACAAAATTAAAATACTTAGCTCAATAGACCATATTGGGTGCAATCTTCCCCCCTCTTGTGCGTGGCCTTTCCCCCACACAAGAGTATTTCTTTATTAGCTTTCTTTCCACCAAAATTAGGCCATAGCCCCCAAAATATACAAAATGTGCTTTTAGAGAGCACGGCACTCTTCTTTAACAAAAATAGAGTGTATAATATTGGAACTAGGGTAAAGCCATAGGCTTTAATAAATTCCACATTATAAATGTATCTTTCCTAAAGTTCAAAATGGAAAAATCATTTGCTAAGGTTGCAAGCTACTACGCTTGCCAAAAATGAAATGTGATGAACCAAGACATTTCTTCCAAAGTAAACTCTTCAATTCCCATAGTCTTCATCACCTGAAAATATAAGCCCAATTAATAATTAAATTAATCCCACAAATATTAAACAGGCACAAATCATAACCAACTCATGACTACCAGGCATAAGTACTTCCAGGGATCACCCTACCAATACAAACCTAACTGAAATAATCATAGACGGCCTCAAACATACGTCATATACCGCACGTATTAATATTTATAGTGGTGTCACCCACGATATTAACCTAGCCGGCATGACGCAAGAGTAACTTAGGCGTCCCCAAATTACTCAAGAGGGGATAAATAATATTTTTCTAGAGGACTTAAAATATATTCTCATGACATCCCTCTTGCTTGAGTTTACAATTGTCCTCAATTGCGGATTTGCTGGGTTTGAAAAGAATGAAGAATTTCAGGGTAAACTCGAAAAAATTTCTCAGGCATCCATTTAGCATCTTCTTGTGGATGATTCTTGAAAGTCAAAAGATACTTGAAGTATTGATTACCTGTTCTTGTTGTTGTTATCTCTTGGTCAATGATAGCATCAGGAACTAAGACTTCTTCCTGTCCTTCAATAAGAGGTGGTTCCTCATATGTTGGGTGAGTAGGAAGTGTTCCTCGAAAAGGTTTCAAGAGATGGATATGAAAAGAATTGTGGATATTCCAATTAGATGGAAGCTCTAGTCTATAGGCCACATCATTAATCTTTTGAAGGATTTTAAATGGCCCATAATATCTAGGCGCTAGCTTCACTGCAAGGAATTTTTCCACACTCTTTAATTCGTCATTTTTCAATTCTCAAAAGTACATAATCACCTTCTTGAAATGAAAAATCTTTACACTTCCTATTTGCTTGAGATGTATACTTCTCTTAAGCTCTTGCAATACAATCACGCACTTCAGATAAAATGCGATCAACGTCTCTAACATATTGGTCGGTAACTTCAATCTTATGAGAGAGTCTAGTAGTCAGAATAGGCAAAGCTCTACCATAGATAATCTCAAATGGTGCTCGACCAGTAGCAATATGAGGAGTATTATTATAAGCAAATTGGAGTAGGTGTATGTACATATCCCATGCACTAGGTTGCTGGGAAACATAGGCTCTAAGCATATCTAAGATAGTGCTATTTGTGACTTCGGTTTGTCCATTCAATTCTGGATGGAAAGTCGTGGAAAAATCTAACTTAGTGCCTAAGTTTGAGAAAAGAGCAACCCAAAAGTGACTACAAAATTTAGAATCTCTATCAGAAACTATCACTTTGGGTAGTCCATGATGAACAAAGATTTGCTTGACAAATATGTTCGTGGCTTGCTGAGAAGTTAGTATCTTTTTACATGGAATGAAATAGGCTTGCTTACTAAACCTATCCACTATTGTCCAAATCATGTCATGATGACTGGAAGTAGTAGGAAAGCCAGTAAGCTTGTTCCCATGGTCTATCTGGAATGGGTAGAGGCATAAGCAATCCTAAAGCTTTGCCTTTGTAGCTTTTAATTGCTTGGCAAATGTTACATTCAGTTACAAATTTAACTACATCATTCTTCAAATGAGGCCAAAAGAATTCTCGAGAAACTACTTGAAGTGTTGCGAAAACTCCTCTATGTCCCACAAATGGTGGTTGGTGCATCTCTTCCAAGACAAGTTATCTATAAGGTTAAGTAACACACAATCTTTTCTCAAAGATAGCCATCATTATGAGAATAACTTCCTTGAGGTGTCCAATTGTTTTCACGCAATTTGATCCATATTTCAGAAAAATCTGGATCAACTTCATAAGTTTCTTTCATAAGTACAAATGGTTCACTTTCAATAATGGAAATGTTGTTGATATTTGGTCTTCGACTCAAAGCATCGGCAACAACATTTTCTTTTCCAGGCTGGTATTGAATCATAGGTTGGAAACTTTGAATGAAAGATGCCCATTTGATGTGCCTATCTGAAATAAGGGGTTGCGAAAGCAAATACCTAATGCTTTGTTGATCCATCTTGATATAAGAAATTCAGAACCCATTAGGTAATGCTTCCAGATTTTCAAAGCATGCACTACTGCTGCTAATTCCTTGTCATATGTGCTATAATTTTGCTCTGCAGGCTTAAGCTTTCTACTTTGATAAGCAATAGGATGGTTGTCTTGCATAAGAACAGCTCCAAATCCTTTGCCCCACTAGCATCAGTCACTACTATAAAGAATGGTCTTTGAAAATCAGGTAGTGTTAGAATTGGTGCTTGTGTTAAAGCATTCTTGAGTGTAAAAGATTTATCTTGCTTTTCAATCCAATTGAAATTTGTAGCTTTCTTAAGGAGTTCAGTCAAAGGATGAGCAATATAAGCAAAATTCTTGACGAACTTCCTATAATAACTACATAGGCCAAGAAAAGATCTATGGTCATGTATGTTTCTAAGCGTAGGCCAAGAAGCTATACACTCAATTTTCTTAGGGTCTACACGAATCCCTTCAGCCGACACTATATGACCTAAGTATTCAATCTCTTCTTGAAAGAAAGAACTCTTTTCAGGGTTGACATACAATTCGTTCTCTCTCAAAAGGTTGAACACTTGTTCCAAGTGTTTTCATGCTCTTGTCAATCCTTGCTGAAAACAAGAATGTCATCAAAGAACACTATAACAAAACTTTGAAACTTAAGGAATATGCGATTCATCATACGGCTGAAAGTAGCTAGAGCATTGGTCAAACCAAATGGCATAACCAAAAACTCATAGTGACCAGTTTGGGTTCTAAAAGTTGTCTTGAAAATGTCAGATTCAGTCATTCGAACTTGATGATACCCAGACTTTAGGTCAATCTTGCTAAAGATCTTTGATCCTCTAAGCTTGTCAAGAAGATCATCTACCCTAGGAATAGGATATATGTTCTTGACAGTAATCTTATTCAATGCACGATAGTCTACACACATTCGGTAAGTTCCGTTCTTCTTCTTAACAAGAAGTACTGGAGCTCCAAAAGGTGAACTACTAGGTTGAATAAGGCCTCTCTCTAGCAAGTCTTCTATTTGGTTTTGGATTTCTTTTTGCTCTGAATTATTGACTCTATAGGGAGCTTTACAAGGCGGAGAATTTCTTGGCAATAAGTCAATACTATGATCCTCAGGCCTAGACTTAGGTAATCCTGGAGGTAGATCTTCCATGAAACAGTCACTAAATTTGGAGATAAAAAGATCAAACTTTGGACTTTTGGATGTGTCAGACTCAGCATCAAGCTGGTTAACCCATACCATATAAGTCTTGTCTCTTTTTCTTAGAGCTCTCTTTGCTTGAGTGTGACTCAACAAAGGACTCATTTCTCCTTTGACTTGACACTGGAGGATAATATTTTCATTGTTCTTTCTTAGAGAAATGCTATGAGTGTCATAGTCTATAATAGGGTTATACATGTGTCTCCAAGGCATACCCAAAATTATATCTACCCCTTGTAAAGGTGCAACTAAGAAATCCCTCTTTTCTATTAAAGGCTTGATGCATAAATCCAAATCTTTCACCTCTTGCATGCAATTATACTTTGTTCCAGTAAATGCTGCTTTGACTTTATAGTGCATAGGTGAAGAATGAAGATTTAATGCTCTAAGTGCCTTTTCAGAAATGAAATCATGTGTACTACCATCATCATGCAAAATAAGAACTTCATGTCCATTTATCGTTCCTTTTATTTTAAGCAAAGAATGAACATGAGGTTTACCTTCTTGTTCTGAGTAGTTTGGATCGGAATTACCCTCTTGCTTGAATGATTCTTCTTCATTGTCGTCTTTCTCAATCATTTTGACTCGAGCTGCTGCTGCTGCTGCTGGTATTGAATTCTTGGTACGCTCCAGACAATTCGAGGCTATGTGTCCTTCTTTGTGGCACTTGAAACATTTGATAGGAGATGCCTTCGATTTTCCACCATTGACTTTCTTACTGGTACTCTTGTTGCCTTTAGCCTCATCCTTGCCTTTGTCATAACCTAGTTTATACATCTTCTTTGAAGCATAAAAAGATTTAGTAAATGGTTTAGAAGAAGTACCCTCATTCCG
This sequence comes from Cibotium barometz, assembly GCF_041138505.1. Taxonomy (NCBI): domain Eukaryota; kingdom Viridiplantae; phylum Streptophyta; class Polypodiopsida; order Cyatheales; family Cibotiaceae; genus Cibotium; species Cibotium barometz. The sequence goes on along the minus strand of NC_141059.1, from coordinate 26,986,032 downwards.
CGTGATTTACGAGACTTGGGCTAGTCAAATTATTGATGAAATTATTTTTTGCACTTTGAAACCTGCTGAAACAGTCTTGTAAACCTTTCCCAATCTCTGTAATATTTTCTAAATTTTTTTAGAATTTTTTAGAAATGATTTTGGAATTTTCTTGCCTTTTCTAGGCAATTTTTAAGCCTTTTTAAAACCTGTAAATCACTTTTCCGCACCCAGAAATTTCAGATTTGGAAACCTTTTTGTATTTCTCTTCAAATTTGAAAATAGGAGGAGTAAAGGCTCAAAAAGGTGATGTGACTTGCATGGGGTTTGGAAAAAGTAAGATTAGGATTAAGGAGTGATTAAGCTTATGGATTATGGAGAGAATTAGGCTTATGATTTTTTTTAAATCATCTCCACTCACCGTTTTGCGCCGACAGGCTGCCGCCATGCGCCTTCTCCATGAATTTCTTTTGGTGATTTTTTTAATGGATTTTACACTGATAAATATGCTCCGTCCATTATACATTTGCTAGTGCTTGAAGCTTTCTGATTTCTGAGAGAATACTGTGAGGTTTTTGGCTATGGGGATTTCATCCATGCGATCAGATTTTGATTTCTCTGAGTATTTGGAAAAACCACTTTTTGATAGAGAGGGATGGTTTTGCAGGGTGGTGAGTGGGTTTGAGAGTAGATCTAGTTTTGAATCTTTAACCTTTGGGTAAAGACCTACAAAACACCCTTCTGTCCACTGGATAATTTCCTGCACTTTCTTGATTTTTGAGAAGTTGAAGCCCTTTCCTATCTTCTCCAAAAATCTCCTAGCCCAAGCTCTAATACCACTGCAACCGGAATCTTATTCTAGGATAGATTGTGGAAGAGTAGAGAATTCACAAGAATTGATTCAACCATAAAAACCAATGCTTTGCAAGCTTCAACTAAATCAAATCAATTGAAATTCAAACACTTAACAAAATTAAAATACTTAGCTCAATAGACCATATTGGGTGCAATCTTCCCCCCTTGTGTGCGTGGCCTTTCCCCCACACAAGAGTATTTCTTTATTAGCTTTCTTTCCACAAAAACTAGGCCATAGTCCCCAAAATATACAAAATGTGCTTTTAGAGAGCACGGCACTCTTCTTTAACAAAAATAGAGTGTATAATATTGGGACTAGGGTAAAGCCATAGGCTTTAATAAATTCCACATTATAAATGTATCTTTCCTAAAGTTCAAAATGGAAAAATCATTTGCTAAGGTTACAAGCTACTATGCTTGCCAAAAATGAAATGTGATGAACCAAGACATTTCTTCCAAAGTAAACTCTTCAATTCCCATAGTCTTCATCACCTAAAAATATAAGCCCAATTAATAATTAAATTAATCCCACAAATATTAAACAGGCACAAATCATAACCAACTCATGACTACCAGGCGTAAGTACTTCCACCAGGGATCACCCTACCAATACAAACCTAACTGAAATAATCATAGATGGCCTCAAAGATACGTCATATACCGCACGTATTAATATTTATAGTGGTGTCACCCACGATATTAACCTAGCCGGCATGACGCAAGAGTAACCTAGGCATCCCCACATTACTCAAGTGGGGATAAATAATATTTTTCTAGAGGCCTTAAAATATATTCTCATGACAGCTAGTCCATAAAAAGTTGGTCCTCACCTACTATACTTGGGTGGTAGTGTATAAAAATGTGGTCCCTCCCAATTATTGACTTTTTAACTTTTTAAAAAATGGGCTTTTTTCAAAAACGCCCTTTTGGGGGGAAATTTAAATCATCCCTCTCCTCTCCTCTCTCTCTCTCTCTCTCTCTCTCTCTCTCTCTCTCTCTCTCTTTCCATTTTCTTCATCGATTTCTTGCCTTTTTCTTCATAGATTTCTCTCTCTAGAACTTAACCATGCTACCAACCACCATCTCTCTCTCTCTCTCTCTCTCTCTCTCTCTCTCTCTCTCTCTCTATTTCTCTCCTTTTTCTTTATATATTTCTCTCTCTAGAACTCAACCATCTTGTAGAACACTCCGAGCTGGGGGGGTGTGGGTCACTTATAAATATGTAAGCCTATCACGTGGGTTTAACAAAAGGGGTTTTTTTAATCCTTTTTTTTACACATTTATTACATACATAAGGGTAGCAGTTAAAGGGGGTATTTACAGATTGAATAAGAAAAAGGTGTGTTTTATTCATGAAAAATTTAGAGATAATGGGGTTTTTAAATTAGGCCTTGAACGCACGTGATATAGAGGGTTTACATATAGTGACGACCCCCCCCCCTTCCCCCCCGAGAATAAGAGGCATCATATCAACTTGATGCTAGACAAGGAGTATGCTACATGGAGGAGTTCTCATCAAAAAGCATTGTGAGATGAGGCTAAAGAACAAAGGTTACATGAAGAAGGAAAGAAGAACATATATCTTTGTTGGGTACAAGGAGCCTTGTATCCCTTGGACCCATCACAACTAGTAAAAGCCTCATCCCTTTTGGAACCTCGCATGATGTTGTGCGTTTCATTAGTGAGATGATAGAAATGGTTTCTTGGATTATTGCATAAGGCTCAGCCATCAAGCTTGTATTTTTCAATACCATCGGTCCCATGTTGAGATGATGATGTGCATGTGTAATTGATCCATTCAAGGGCTTGATAAGATAGCAGATTTTCTACAAGGTATTAAAACCCTTCGTGAGAAGGTTGATGAGCTATATTCACTAATTCAATCCCCTCAAGAAGAGGCGAATCAACTAAGAGAGAACACAATATAAGAAGTGGGAGAAGAAATGTTTAAGATAATTTAGACACCTTGAAAAAAGAAGAATTTTGGCAACTTGGTAGAGAGAGGGAGCACTAGGAAGGAAAGGATGGAGCTAGCTTGAGGTCATCTTAAAAATTTTATAGGATTTGACCTTTAAGAACGTAGTGATAGGTTGCTATGCTCATGTCTTGAATCAATAACCATGATATGGTTGAGATGCTTAAGCTTCAAGAGGGTTTTGACCTCATAGGATGGTCACTAAGGAAGCTTTCATGATCTCCAAAGTTAGAGGAGGCAGCAGTGGAGGCTTGTATTGGAATAAGTAGGAAGGAATATTATGTTATCTCCAAGCTATGGTTCAAGGGTCTTAAACCTCTTTGCCTAAAGGCTTGTGATATAGTTGGAATAAGTAGGAAGGAATATTATGCTATCTCCAAGCTATGGTTCTTCAAAGGTCTTAAACCTTGTCGCCTAAACTTATTTGGTCTATCACGTCCATATACTATGGGTAAGGTGAAAATTTAAGAAAACTTGGCTATTTCAAAACTAATTGGTGAGCATAAAATCAATGGAGGATCTATGACTAGAGAAGGAAAAGAATAAGAAGAGCACATTTAAATACAATATATTTAACAATATCTTTTTGGATATGAGAGGTGAGTACTGCCATGGTGAAGTTTTAAGGTTAATGCTAATCTTGTCTCTATCCTTAAGCTTGATGAGGCTAAAATCCTTAGACATATGGAGAGGATTAGTATTGAATTGATGAAAGATTTGGATTACTCTCAACAAGAAAAGAGAGATGCTCTAGGCTATCATGTGCAGTTAGAAAAATGAAACTTTGGTGATAGCATCAGGCTTAGGTCCTAAATGAGAGTCATGAGACTCTCAAATGATTATTCTTACACACTGAAATACCCTCCATTTTATTGATGCTTAAAACAATGGCGAGCTTCTTCATGTGGAAGATGTCGGGAGTTTTACAACATAAAGTGGCACATGAATTCAGATTTGAAGGCCTTGTAATAGGTTTATGGAATAAGAGGATCTATAAACACCACAAATCCATTCTTCTATTGAATGGAAAGCATGGTTGGTGTGGCTCTACAATGACTCTAGGTAGACCTCACAAGAGATAAGATGAAGCAAAAGGAGTCATAGGAAAAGAAAACCAAGGCAAAGGAAAGTTGAGAACGATGGAGTAACCTCTTGAATGGCAACCATAACTTGTTCTCACAATGTTACATTCCCGTAACGCCGCTACGGGCATTACCACAAGAGGGGACGGCCTCTGGCTCACCACCCAGCCATAGAGGAAGAATGAGGATTGCCCCTCATCCCCCAGGCTATATAGTGTGTGACCTGCCGTCCACACTAGCCTGGCCGCCCATGACTCCGCACGGGCGTCCTCTCCCACTGAACCCCGGACATGGCCATCCGGTCTGCCGTCGGTCATAGGCATTACAGCCTACGTGACATTACCCCCCCCTTAAGAAGAGTTTTCGTCCTCGAAAACATACTAGGGAAACCTTTTGGAAATTGCACTGCGGCGTTCCCAGGTTGCTACTCCTCATCCCTATCTGTCCATTTAACAAGTACCTCCTGGTACACTTTACGTCGGGTTTGTCCGTCTCGATACCCAAGAATCCTTTCCGGTTCATGTGGTATCTTTGGTGGAGTGATCAATTCTACCAAAATATCTAGAGAAACTGCGTTCTCTAACCCGTGAACTGATTTCTTCAGTTTACTGACATGGAAGACAGGATGAACTTGAGAACTCTCCGGTAACTCAAGTTTGTAGGCTACGTCCCCAATCTTCTTAAGGACCTTGAAAGGACCGCAATATCTAGGAGAAAGTTTATCACACTTTTCCGTTTTCATGGTTGCTGACTGCGCAGGAACCTTAAAAAATACAAAGTCACCTTCTGCAAAGGTCACTTGTCTGCGTCCTTTATCTGAAATGTTTTAGCGCGATTCTGTGCGCTACGAATGCTCTCGCGTGCAGCTTTGAGCATATTATTCATATCTTCAAGGGAATCCTTGACAGATTGAATCTTCTCCTTTTCTAGGCCTACAGCCATCGGAGATCTCGGCTGGAATCCATACATTGACATGAATGGTGAATGCTTGGAGTTTTTATAAGCAAACTCTAATATGGGCAAATATTCTTCCCAATTTGATTGCTTCTTCTTACATAAGAACGCAACATATCCTCGAGTATTTGGTTAACTTTTTCAGTTTGACCATCAGACTCCGGATGATCTACCATACTCATACTCAGAGTAGTATCCAATTTTTTGAAGACTTCCCTCCAAAAATGACTGTTGAACTTTCTATCTCTATCCAACACTATATCTGCGGGCAGGCCATATAGCTTATAGAGATGTTCAATAAAGAGTTTTGCCAACTCTGGTGTTTTTACAGTTTTTCTTCGTGGTAATAAACTTTGCCAGTTTAGTTAATTTGTCCACTACTACCCACACCGAGTCATTCCCTCGACTCGTCTTGGGTAAACCGGTAATGAAATCCATGGAAATGCTTTCCCATTTCCCTTGAGGAATTTCCAGCGGATGGAGTAGTTCTCCAACCTTAAGACGTTCATGTTTATTGACCTGGCACTTACTGCATTTCAGCACATAAGTTTGGACGTTCTTAAACAAACTAGGCCAATAAAACTGTCTTTTTTACTAGTGCATAGGTCTTCTGAATCTTAGGATGACCCGCACTTGGACTATCAAAACTATACCCCGAAGACTCGGCTAGCCTCTCCGGACTAACTCTCGCTTCGCTATCCGCCACACCTACGGCTAGTCTCTCCGGACTAGCATTACGTGCCGGCGAGGAAGGTGGGCACGGCTGTGACAAAGTGCGTACGCGTACAGCACGCTAGACCTCTGTAAAGACAGGATCATGCTTACACAAGCCATGATTTGGTATTTCAACCAAAACCTTAAGGCAAATTTCATGCCTTGATTTTGCATCATGTCATTAGCACAGAAGCTAATGTACTGGAGAGCATTCTAGTAGCGCAAGTTCTCAGACCATGCTACTAGATATTTGTAGACTACGCTACCATGTTGCATCACCAACTTGTTAAAACTTCTCGTTGGAAAGCTCTACGGCCAATCTAATCATGCATCACAAGGATTAGTTCCAAAGCTGAGAGATACTTCCTCTCCGAGTAACATCTTTGAACAAGCATATGCTCTAGAATCTTGTTGAGTTTCTAACTACCATCAATCTACGGATGGTTAAACTCCACTTTAACTCAGAGTAAATGTAAGTTTTGAAAATTTCCATTCAAATATAACAATCAAACTTCCTATCTCTCATGCCATACTATATATGCGGGTAGACCATATAGTATGTGGAGATGTTTGATAAAGATCTTGCACCACTACGGGTGTCTGGAATTACATCCATTCACTTACAACTCTTTGTTGCTATTACCAGACACATCCCTTTCAGTATTGTCTGGACTCACACAACTATTCCAGTTTATGTGATATTTGAGGATATCCCTCCTTTCCTTCAAGAAAGGTTTTTGTCCTCAAAAACTCTACTTTCAAGCGGACTACGCGCTAGTGTCATAGGTCCAAGAACAAATCTAGACCATGTTTAATATCATATGTTATATTCTTGATTCCTTCCAAGAAACTTTTAAACATCTTGCAACGAAGATGTGGTATAGTGTCTACGCACATATGGTGGTACTATTGATAAACTGCTTTGCAACAGATCAGTGGTTTCACACTTGTAACAAAGTGCTTCATTGTTGCATATTATTACCCTTCATAAGCGGTTACACACTTATGAATCATTTGGGTGGGTTGTACCATCTATCAAGAGAAATTCCAAACTACTAATAACCACATTATCAATCCACAGATAATGACTGAGCTTGCTGCTGCGAAGCCATAGGTTGCTAGATAATTGATGGTAATTACACAAGCCCAATGTCTCATTACATCATACATTCAATATAAATGCAAACATCACTACTTCGTGATGATGAACTTAGGAATTTCATCCTATCCCTGTTTGGTGTTGGTATGAAGTATAACTATGAGAACATTATTTGCTGCCTCCTCATCATAGCGGCAAAGCTACCTACCCATCACAGGTGGCAATCTCTACCAAGCTATAACCAATGACTAGCAAATAAACGAGTACTCTTGTAAGAACTTCATAACCCTATCGCACACCCAACTCATAATTACTACGGATTAAATGCCAGGGCTTGCAAAATTGAATGTTATCTGATAGGTAGAGGGGATCATCAAACTACGGATGACCTCGACAACTCACTAGGACTAGTGATGTGTAACTTTTAAGTTACTCCACTCTCCTTGCTTATTCCATACCATCGAACAAATCGGTCCCTCGATTTGAGCAACGTCAACATATTTATGAGTACCTCGATACTCATGGATTGTGGTTCGGTAATTTAAAATGTTGATCTAGAGTATCTTTCACTCGAGGATCTTAATTTTATTAGCAGCTATGTATTAGTAGTGAGTAACTACGTACCCACTATTATCACACTAGTAACTCCATACTAGTCTGTGAGTAACTCCGTACCCAATGGCGTATCTCCCCCGAGTGGGAGTACCATATACAACCATCTATAACAAGATGCTTAAGTCACTTGCTGCTAAGAAGTGACTACACAAATTGACCCCTCCATTGCACATTGCAGTGCAAATTCTGGTATTACAACACGAATTTCTGGACGTCCTTATCATAGAGGTCAACTCAAAAACTAGTGCATAGGTCTTGTGGAGTCTCGGCCGACCTAACCACACCACTGGTGACTTCCTACAAAAAATGTGGCGCCGAAGTCACCACCTATGTACTTTAACTCCGTAAAGTACATGGTATTCATCTATCATCTATGGAAAGTTGTAAAACATTCCTGTGATGGATTTTTATCACCCTAAAATTATTGTGCACTATTTTAGTGTGAAGAGCTTTTCTCCTGGGTACCATGGTTCACCCCAAGCTCATCTTTTGCTAAATTCTCCGATTTAACAAAGATATGTCTGCCTCCGAACACTCCGGTTCAGCCCCAGACTTTGAGTTTACTTCTTAACACTCCGGTTAAGTCAAAACTCACCAGATACAGTAGGATTTACCACTAAGCTCTCCGGCTTAGCCTCCTATCCTAACTCAGCCCAAGTTTATGTACACTTCATATGTCGGATCCGATACTAACAACAACCAGGCTCATCTGGAGTGAGATACTACTCACTATTGCCATGTAAAACCTTATTAAATCCTAGAAATGCTCCACTCATTCCTTAGGGGTCATACGACTCATAGGGTTTACACGCACATGAACTTTGTAAGCAAAATAGCCTGTCATGCAATATTACAATTGCTTATGTAGGAAAGTAATATATTTCCCAAATTTATATGGTAGCATGTGCTCACACAATCGCACACTTATGTTGAACATAGGCAAGACTACACTTGCAAAATGCTATAGGGCGTCCCCCATGCATGAAATTGTCCAACCAAACTAGTCTTACTGCTAACCTCTAGATTTAGATGACTCCGGAACTAAATCACTCTGTTAGCACTAGTACACCATCATGGTCTTGCTACCTAGAGCTTCTCCGAACTCTGTAACTGGGTTTTTATCCCAACTCATGGCTATATTTGTAATTTTCAAAGTTCAAATTTTATCTTGCACACTTTATCACTACGGACAAGTGTACATACAGACCTGCCAAAGAGTCAAGTTACATGCACAAGCCTTGGCGTCCCATTCCACCAAGACTACAATCGATTCCGTGAGAATTGATGTCCCATACCATCAAATTACCACCAAACCAATTGATGTGACATATAAAAAGGCTCTTTCCCCCCTCGAAAGATCACCACAAACTCTCGAGCAGTGGGATGTCGACGCATGGCAATAAAAAGAAGAGAAAACCATGCTTAGTAAGTTTAAGAACAATTCTCTTCGATCAACTTCTATAAGGGCATTGAGCATTACATCTCAAGACTATACCCCTTCAGATTTGTTTGTCACTACAAAACAAACACAAATTTGTCCGAACAAAACTTTAACTCTAGCAAGACGACGCTCGCAGAAGTGGAAATTGAAATCTGGCGAGGCTACGCTCCCAGAGTCTAACACTAGCAGCAAACGCGATCTCAATTGCAGCTATCTTAAATGCCATTGACCAATTTTAGAAGTCATGACCATGGCAAGACTGCGCTTGCAAAAGTGTCTCTACGGACTACATTTGTTCGTCACAATGGACCATGTCCAAGTAGACATTTTTCATTGGGTTTAAGCACATTGGAGTCACGAACTTCTTCTTGTGGACTTTCAACAAGAACAATGTGTCTGATGTGCTCTCATATTACTTTGTGGTAAACCACATGGTTAAACCACTAACAGAGAGAATTTATATCATGTATTTATGTATTAACAACGAATACTTCTCGAACTACGCGAGAACATTACCATCGATTTCCCTCTTGCCACCTTAAAAAAATTCTAGTGCACTACGGCACAATGTGGGTATGAGTGCACTTACGACGTGACACCAACATGTGCACGCCATGACATGACGTGTGTGCAAGACTGTCAATGGTTCAGCAGACATGGGCACGCTACGGCACCCTTAGACGTACGTGCACCGCACGAGCAAGTGCGTTATGCCACAAATGGCCAGGGTGCACTACGGCACGACTGGGTTGGAGTCTACCAATGCGTCCACAACTGGTACCAAACATTGGAGGATGCAGGCATTGCGCATATTCTCGCGGGCTACGGTCATAGGCGTGTTCACTAGGCACAACGGCCATAGAACGGCTTTGTCTCGAAGGACTCGGCACTACGGCCGTGGGATTTGTCTCTCTCTTAGCACGCAGCGCTACGGCCGTGTGCGGTGGGTCTTTCTTGTTTTGTGTTTTTTTTTTAATTAAAAAAAATAATAAAATAAAGTAACGGGCCGAACCGGCCCTCGCCGCTTCGGGCGTGGCCGCCCGCCCGTGGGGAGTGAAGGACGCTTCCGGGATGCTTCGATCCACGAGAAAAAATGCCGAGAGGTCCATTTTTAATTTCATAAAAATGAACAATAAAAATATAAATAAAAGAAAAAAATGGTTTTTTTTTAACCCTTTTCTTTCTTTTTCTTTTTTTTTTCTTTTTTTTTTTTTCTTCTGCAGCGTTTGCTGGTGGCTTGCAGCGCTGGTGGCTGGCGTTTTGCTGGCCGCCGGTCTTGGTGGTCGTTGCCGCCATTTGGCTGGCTGGCCTGGCTATCCTGGCTGTGGCCGCCTACCTGGCTGGGCGCCTAAGGCTGGCCGCCCGCCTGCCTGGCCGGCCTGGCCGCCCTAGCTGGCCGCCTAGCTGGCCCGCCTGCCTGGCTGGCCTGGCTGGCCGCCGGGCTGGGCCGCCGGGCTGGGCCTCAGCAGGGCATCATTTCCAAACACCCGCCATCTCCGCCTATCAGCGCCAGCTTTCTTCGCTGTACTCAGACGACGACCACCACAGACGACGAGACACGTGTGGTTCTTTTTTCTGCAAACGACGCCCAGCCAAACGACGCAATACAGCAATTACACGACTGAGCTCTCTCATTAACGAGTGGGACTGATTTCGCATTACAGCAAACTCATTTCGAGTGGGCTGCTCTTCGCCCCCCTCCCCCACACGCAGGAGGCGACTTCATTGATTTCGCAGTGGGCTGTTTCTTCGCCCCACGTCTCCCACACCCCTCGTGTGTTTCAACCCATCGGTCTGCGCCCCTGGACGTGACAATGGGGCTGGTTTCTGCGCCCCCCCCTTCCACACAGCTTCAACGATTTCAATTCGCAAGCATTCACAGGAGACGTTTTCGCAGCATTCGTAGCCATTCAACGCGAAAACAAAAAGAAAGCAAACAAAAATTGAGCTTACCTGCGATGCTCCTTCGTGTGTGTGACGGGGAGAGAGAGAGAGAGAGAGAGAGTTCTTCCCCTCCATTCTTCCATGGCTGCTTTCCTCCACACCTTCCATTCGAGATAAGGATAAGGAGATTGTGGATGAAAACCATCGAGTGGGCTCCGGTCCCCCGTTCACACGCAGGCTCTGACAATCCCATCGAACCACGCTCTGATACCAATGTTACATTCCCGTAACGCCGCTACGGGCATTACCACAAGAGGGGACGGCCTCTGGCTCACCACCCAGCCATAGAGGAAGAATGAGGATTGCCCCTCATCCCCCAGGCTATATAGTGTGTGACCTGCCGTCCACACTAGCCTGGCCGCCCATGACTCCGCACGGGCGTCCTCTCCCACTGAACCCCGGACATGGCCATCCGGTCTGCCGTCGGTCATAGGCATTACAGCCTACGTGACACACAAGGATCCTAATTTAGATTCAATATTACCTATAAGCCTAAAGAGAGTGCATATTTGTACACCGCATGTAGTAAGGATGCTTAATAAGCCATTGTGTCTTCATATTGCTTACTTAATCTATTAGGCCTCCATACCTATCAGATGCATGCATTAAAAAATGTGAAAGTTTACTCTCTAGAATGTGTTTCCATGGAGGACATATACAACTTAAGAAGGATGAGAGGAAATCAGGGACCACAAAGGGATGTGCTAGCAGATGTATCAAGGGGAGGAGTGAAAGCTAGGAGATTTCTATCAAACCATCATGGTAAGCAAGTGACAATAATGTGCGAACGTTGGAAATCTCTATGTGAGCATACAACCAATCAAGCAAGCCAATCCAAAGATGGCTAATCTATGATTGAAAGTGCAGTTAGAGCTTGGTAACTTAAGACAACCAAGATCTCAAGGAAACTATGCAGATAGCCATCTCAAGAAGCTCATAAAGGCTATGGTGGGTGCATGGGGAAAAAAGGACATAACATATTATTTGGGTAAGTGTATGGATGTCTTATAATAATCTATGATGTGATGGATATAATATAAGGTCACTAATGTGATTTTTCTAAATTGCATATTCAACATATTCTCCATGTGCCATGGACCATAAAAGGCCCTTGTCTATATGGAACACTAAAGGCATCGAAGAAATCACATGATCAAGTATGAACTAACTACTATCAAGCACAAACTAAGTGCTTCTAGAATAACTACTATCAAGCACAAACTAAGTGCTTCTAGAATAACTACTATCAAGCACAAACTATTTACTATCAAGCTACATGCCACACTAGTAGAAAAATAAGAAGCAAATTGATGCATGAACTATAATTGTTTTATAGGTGCCAATTATAAAGGATCAAGGCACATGTGCCAATAACTCATAGCGCTCAAAGTTTTGAATTAGTTATATTTTTATATTTTCTATTTAAATATTTATAATTATACATATATATAAAGTAATATTTTTAGAAATGACTAAAAATAGAAATTTTTATTTTATAAAAGTGTTGTCCATTTATAACTTGTGTATCCATCATGGCTAGGATAAAAGATACATCAAGTAAGATTGGGCATGGAGGTGTGAACCTTGTACATCTAATACAAGATTTATAAAGGGCTAAGGTAGTAGAAAACACTAGGCTCAAGGAGGAGAGGGCAACAAAGGTATAGAGGCATTGTGAACAAATCTTGAATGAAGAGCATGGTGTGGATAGGCTTGGACCCTCACTAGAGAGTGGGGGTTTGAGCCCATATAACAAGGGACTTAAGCCTAGACACTCCTCATGGTAGAAGGGGATGTCTTAAAAGGGTTGGAAGAAATCCAAGCATTGGATAGGCTTCATGCCACAAAACTTGTGAAGAAGTTTGTCCTTGAGCAAGAGGCTACGTGGGACGACCCCATTGAAGTCTCCACTCAAACAATTAGAAAAATCCACCCAAGTCTCTAAGGGAGTAGGAAGAAAGCCATTCCCACTGATGGATCCTCGATTCCCCTAAAATCTTGCTCAAGGAGATAAGCTGGAGAGCCAAGCAATGCCAAGTTGATGAAGATGCCAAGTGAGCTAATCCTTCCCAAGAGCGTTTGTGAGGATGTTGGTACAATAATAGTCCGTAGAATAATACTCTAACTCCACTATCTTATCCTCAACGAGCTCTCACACATGATGATACTAAATCCCAATGTGCTTTGTTTGAGCATGAAACATAGGGTTCTTGGCAATATCCATGCAACTCTGCTTGTCGCATTGTAAGGATGTAGCCCCACTAATCTAAACTCTCATGTCCACTAAAATCCTCCTTGGCCATAGTGCTTCACAAGTAGCCTTATATTCATCTTTTATAGAAGAAAGTGCCACTATAGGCTACCTCTTATTACTGGTCTAAGAGAAATCACCGAAACTAAGCAAAAAACAATATCTAGAAACAGATTTTCGAGAATCACAATCTACTACCCAATCTAAATCACAGTAACCCATAAGCGTGTCACGTGCATTGTAAGTGATGTCATACTCAAGAGTACCTCTAATGTACCTAAGTACTCACGCCCTTGGAAAACCTACTCAAAACACAAACTATGAAGTAGATATCAAGTTTAATGTTAGTGAGAAAAATTAAAATCCCCACCAGCTTCTTGCACTTCATGATGTCTACTTACTGGTGAAGAATCTTCTACAGAAAGCTTCACGTTCACCTCCATAGACATTGACACAGATTTGTAGTTAGTCATCCTAAATGCTATGAGAATTTCCCAAGCATACATTAGTGATGAGCTAACGCAACCCTTGTAATGGCATGTCATCTATGAGAACTATTCTTCTTGCATCACATCCAAATACTTTTACAATTTTTGCCAAAGGTATAAAACATGGCCTAAGCACCTAGATTACCTAGTTGATAGAGTTTTCTTTGGGATTCTCCAAAGACACCAAAAAAAGTATATGATTGATATTGCTTGAAATTGGTTCCTTTTGATTGCCTAGTGCCTAGTGGTGGATTTTTTTATGAAGCTTGCTATTGTATCTACTTCTTTGCACTCTCTACTATATTATGTACAATTAAACATTAAGAATGTTTTGTCAATTTCTATTTACTTACTATTACTAGTACTCATAAATCCATTCATTTATATAAGTCTTGGTACTTACATTAATCTTTTTACCTACTAGAAATCTTATAATCTATGGATCTAGACTAGTAACTTGAAGTAAAAGGACAAGAAGTTGGCCATACGGGCACTCTCTCTACTATATAAGCCTCCTTGATCTTGATAATCAAAATTATTTTATTCACTCATATTCATAAATATCCTATCCATATGGTTTTGACTCGGGTTTTGAACATGCCTAGTACACCTTTCATTGAACTTATATTATCTCCTTGTATGATCTTGTCTTTGCAACTTTTAAGAAAGTCGTTGTCTCCATGAATATCATAATGAATTTCATCTTGTTTGCATCTCCTTACCTTCACACTTCTCAAGAAAACTAGTAGATGCATCCACATTTGAATTGACTCAATTGCAAGTTGATTCTGTTGATCTTGTGTGCAAATCACTATGTTGTGGCAAGTGTAGATTGTCTCCACCTATAAAAGAAAAAACAAAGTGGATACTTGATTAATCTATAAATTTGAGCATGAGATGACTATGGAGGATCAAACTTGAGTTTGAGCCTCATGCCATTTTCCCTATATCACAACCATTTGCACCTGTAATTCAAAAAGCCCTAGAGAGGCTCAAACACAAGTTTGAGCCTGCAAGATTATGTATGGAAATGTAGGCTATGTGTCTTAAATATAAAAACAAATTTGGAGATTTGATTGGTCTATATGTATGTGTATGAAATGGTTGTGGAGGCTCAAACTTGAGTTTGAGCCGCTATAGGGTTATTTGAGTTACAAGCACAAATGGCTAAGACAAAGGAGAAGTCACACAAACCTTCAACTAAAGTTTGAGATTGCATGAGTTTGTGGAAGCTAGGCTATGTGTCTTAGCATGAATTTGAAGTTGGAGTCTTGATTGGTTTATATGTGTGTTTATGAAATTATGGATGACTCAGATGCTCAAATTTGAGTTTGAGCATCTCTAAGGTTATGTCAGTTGTTATTACTCATGGTTGAGATGGAGGAAAAGTGCCATGGGGCTCAAACTAAATTTTAAGTTGCCATGATTGTGTATGGAAGTCTAGGATATGTTTATTGAAGATGAAAATAAAGTTGGGCAAACTCAATGATGAGTTCATGATATAGGACAATGCAAAATGTTGTGCAGGTCATATTGTCGCATTGGGGGACTACGAGCAACCCCCTGGACCCTAGCCGCCATTAGGGCCTTTTGTGGCCCATGAACCCCACCATTGGGCCCTCATACCCCCCAACTTCGGGGGTCATGCCAGCCCCTTGAACCCCTTGGCTTAAGGGGCCTACAACCCCCCAACCCCCCCCTCCTAGCACCTACCCTAACCAAAAAAAAACATCCCCTTGATAATTAGCATCAAGGTGTAACTTTGCTCACAAACTAGCTCACATAATTCTAAAGAAAACAAGGTCTACGCACCCCATCCCTTTAATAATTATGAGCTTGGCCAACCTTGGCCCACCACTTAAAAAAGGGCCATGGATATAGCCCCAAACTAGGTCCACATCTCCAAAAATAACCATCACTTTATTTTTTGTGTGTGTGATGGATAGATTTATGTTGAGTGTGGCCTTTGTTTTCATAATCCTCACAACTATGGACCCAAGCTAGGCCCACAGCCCTAAAAATAACCATCACTTTCTTTTTTGTTTGTGTGTGTGATGGATAGGTTTGTATTGAGTGTGGCCTTTGTTTTCATAATCCTCATAAGTTAAATTGGAAATTCTACTCACCTATTCCAGTGCAAGGTTCAAACTGAGAACCACAACTTAGTGACATCATCGACCACACCAGCTTTCCAATGCATGCACCCTCACTTTCTACTCAAAGGAGGTTAACATCTCACAAATCTTGATTGTGAAAAAATGAGTTTGAGGCTCCCCTTCTTAGAAGCTCGACAAGAGGCTCGACCTTAAAGTTTAGGCTAATGCATTGGCTCAACCTCAAGTTTGAGGCTCCCATCTAAGTCTTAGGGCTTTCTCAACATCAAGGTTTATGTTCCTAATTTGGCTTAAACCTCAAGTTTTAGCCTCCCTTCTAAATATGAGGCTCAACCCCAACTTTAAGCCTCATGCTATGGTTCACCCTCAAGTTTGAGGATCTCATCTAAGTCAGAGGCTCAACCCCAAGTTGACCATTATGCTTTGGCTCAACCTCAAGTTTGAGGCTTCCTTCTAAGTCAGAGGCTCATCCCCAAGGTTGAGGCTCATCTTTTAGCTAAACATCAAGTTTGGACTCAAGATTTGATTGAGGTTTATGCTTTTGATCATCCTCGAGTTTCATGTTCTCTTCTAATTTTGAGGCTCAACCTCAAAGTTAAGGCTCTTATCTAACTCTTAGGCTCAAATTCAAGATTGAGGCTCATGATTTGGCTTAACATGGGGATTCAAGATCCTTTTATGTCTCAAGATTAATCAGCCTCAAGGTTGAGATTCATGCTTTGGCTCAAACCTTAGGTTTCATTCTCCATTCTAAATTTGAGTCTCAATCCCAAGTTTGAGGTTCATGTTGTGGTTCACCATTAAGTTTGAGGGTTCCTTCTAATTCTGAGGCTTAACCTTAAGGAGGTTGACCTTCATGCTTTGGCTTAACCTTAACTTTGAATCTTCCTTCTAACTCTAGAATGCAAGCTTTGATTGAGGTTCATGCTTTTGATCATCCTCGAGTTTCAAGTGAGGCTCTCGTCGCCTGAGTCTTCGGCTTAAATTTACAATTAAGGCTCATGATTTGGATCAACACGGGGCTATAGAATCCCTTTTGAGAATCAAGCTTGATCAACCTCAAGGTTCACAATCTTGTTTTAGCTCAAACCCAAGGTCTTAGGCTCCATTCTAAATCTAAGGCTCAACCCCAAGATTTAGCCTCATGTTGTGGCTCCCTCATGTTTTAGCTCAATCTCAAGTTTGAGTATCCCTTCTAAGTCTAGGACTCCACCTCAAAGTTATCTTAGCCTCATGTTGTGGCTCACCATATAGGTTGTATGCACCCTTCTAATTCTAAGGCTAAACCAAAAGGTGAACCCTCATGTTTTAGCTCAATCTCAAGTTTGAGTATCCCTTCTAAGTCTAGGACTCCACCTCAAAGTTATCAAGATAATGTTTTCTTTTGATTCACTCCAAGATCTAGCTACAAACCATATTTTAATGTTTTCTTTATATTCTTTCTTCCACCTCAATGCCATTTCTTTTATGGCTTTGTGAATATGTCACAACACTCAAGCTTGACTTTGAGCATCCCTTAGACAAGGGTGTTGGGGGATACCAACTTGATTAAAATGGAGTATGTTTCCTAGAAATCTCTACATCAAGAATCAAGATGAAGCTGGAAACTGCTAAATCAATACTCAAGCTCAAGTTTGAGGGACAAGCTTTGGCACAAACCCAAGTTTGGGGATCCAATAAGATTGAGAGTTGTTTGATGAATCAATGAGGCAGAATCCCAAGACGATTTTCTCTTAGGATCCCTTTGGTGGTGTTCATTCCAAAAGAATTTTAAAAAAGATGCCTCATTTTTAAACCATTTATGGGGCTAAAACTTAGGTTTGAGCTCTCAAGATTTGGATCCATTCCAAGTTCTAGGTTGCAAATAATATTTTAATGTTTGCTTTTGGTCCTCTATTACACCTACATGAAGGGCATGTATCCTATAGTCTCTTATCTAATGTGCTAGGTTTGGTAAACATGTCATGAGTCTTACACTTTAGTTTGAGCATCTCTTGTAGGGTACCAACTTGTTTAAAATCAAGTCTATTTTTAAGCAATCTGTGTGAGATTTCAAGATGAACCTAGAAAGCACATTTCTTGCTAAAATAGTTTTTAAATCCACTCCAATTTCTATGTTGGGCAAACTTTATTTTCATCTTTGCTTTTGATCGTCTCTTACACATGTGAAGGCCTCGTGTCCTAATGTCTCTCATCTAATGTTTTAGATTTGGTGAACATGTCTTCAGGCCCAAAATTGAGTTTAAAAATCACTTAAACAAAGGCATTGGGAAGGTGTTCTAGGAGAAAGAGGAGGGGAAACTAGTTTAAAAACAAGTCTACTTCCTTTAAAAAAGGAGCCTTCAATATTTATCTTATAACAAGATTTATCTCAACTTTGTTTCAACATCTCTTACATCTTCCTGCCTCCTAGTGTCTCCAATCTAAAAACAAATGTTTCATGAGCATCAAGCTTGAGATTGAGCATCTCTTTCACCAGGTCACTAGAACTACTAACATACAAACCATGCTTGAAATAAAGTCTACTTCCTTGCAAAACGATCCACAAAGAGGTTACATCTCTTAATGTAACCTCTTTAAAAAAGGGTGAAAAAACATGACTCCTTGTTTGTATGGAATATTCAACGAAACCTTGAAGCTTGGCACTCTCAAGCTTGTGCACACTCTCAAAATATCATTTAAAATTTTGATTATTGGATCCTATTGATTTCTAGTTGTTAACATGATTTACTATTCTTCTATATGCAGGTGCACAACATCTGGAGCAAAGGACATTTGTGTCATTTAAATTTCAAGTTATTGGATTCTAATGGTTTCAAGTTATTAACGTGATTTAATATTCTTCTATATATAGTTATGCAACATGTGGACCAAAGGAGATAAAGGTTTACTTCTTCAAGGATCCTTAAGAAAGGGTCATGGAATCATTTGTGGCACCATAGAAATTGGTGATTCATCTATTTCAATACATGTTATTGAAGATTTGAGGATCTATACACTATTCCATTTCCAACAATGGATGTTACTACAATGGTTGAGGCCATTGGAAGTATTATTAGATGGCCAATATGCACAAATAGATGAAATAGAATGTAGACAATAGAATGGTTCAAGATGCACAAACACATGAAATGCAATATAAACAATGTAATACCAACAATGGAATGATTCACGATACACATACATATGAAATGGAATGTAGACAATGTAATACTGACATTGACAAAGATATGCTTCATCAAATTGAGATGTTTATGGTTACTATGGGTTATAGATTACATTAGTTATACATAACGGGAATTGAACTTTGTAACCATGGTTTTAGTAATGGAAATAGCACTTGCAATAATTATTGTTGTCTACATGATTTTCAAGTTTAGGCTTGCATCCTTTGAATAATTATTTTTCTCATAAATAATTTTTTGCTTTATATAAAGTTCGTACATTCTCTCTCTCTCTCTCTCTCTCTCTCTCTCTCTCTCTCTCTCTCTCTCTCTCTCTCTCTCTCTCTCTCTCTCTCTCTCTCTCTCTCTCTCTCTCCCAAATCCTCATACGTATGTGAAAATTGGAGGATAGTAATTAAGGTTATATCCTCCAATTTGATAGTTTAAAATTAGTTTAAAAATAGAAACATTAAACATTTGTACTAGTTGAGATTAATTATTTTTTTAAAAATAAATTATAATACTTTAACTTTCTAAACTAGTTCAAATTTTTCCTTTGGTTTATAATCTTTCTCTACCTCACCTATATAATGAGGTTCCATGCAAGTCATTGAAGAAACTATTCTCTTTCTTAAAAAATCTTCCTGTTTTAAACATAAGGAACAACATCTTCCAACATCTCTAACGCATAACTTTATGCAAAAGAAATACTCTCAAATTTCCATGTATTGACCAAAGACAAAAGTGCCAAAAATGTGAAATTTTCCCAAAATTCCTAAATTGGCTTTAAATACACTAGTTCCAAAAATCACACCTATATTTAATGAACATGGCATATTTAGAAATCATTACAAATACCCTTGTTCAAGAAATCACGCCTGCAATGCATTTTTAACTACTTAAATTGAAAGCCTTCCTTTTCCCTTTTTCACTAGTAGCCAAACTGGTTGTAAAACGATGTCCAGGATGTAGGGTTTTTGGGCCTCCTACACATGTTTATACCCTATACAAAGATTTTAAGTATACCCCAAGATGGGTGTATACCAGCACCGCGGGGGGGGGGGGGGGGGGGGGGGGGGAACCTCCTATAGAGGGAAAAATTGCCCTAGCTGGTCCTAGTGTATTCACACACATCACTACCAAATATGGCTATAGGCATCTGCTCTTAATATGGACCCTAACCAGTCTGGAATGAGAAGCACCAACCGTATAGAGGAAGGAGTAATCCCTCCTATCCTACAACTCGAATGGTCGTAGAGAAAACGATTACATGTAAAGCTTTTGGCTAGCTTTCAGAACACAAACCTTGTAGTGTTCTAAACAGCTTGGAGACCCATTGTATCTCCTAGCTTTGTACCATCAGAACCCGATAAAATAGTGCGAAGGGATTCAGGTTTAGTGTGACCATAGAGGCCATAGCAACCCAGGCTACTAGAGTCAATCCAAGCTATTGAGTACATGACTATGTAAACCTTGTGGCACACAGAGCAAGGAGCTCTAGACTAGGCCTAACACTAGGAGGAGCATACACACCATAGTATGACCCAGCTTTATGTATGGCTACCCTCACACAATAACCTAACATGCCACAAGGCTCCACCTACACCTATATTTTCTACTCTAATCACTACAGATATCTTGAGAATAGTAGCCTAAATAGGCAGGGGACTCCGAGGGGATCGGAAACGGGCTAGCAACAACACCACCACCAAATGACTGCATAGGAGGACAAAACCCTAGACATCAAAATACTATTAGACCTATCCAAATCAATTGCAATAGGAGGACCAAACCCTAGAAATAAAAATAGTATCCTAGATATGTAGGGGGTAGCAATGGGGCCATCGACTACAATAGGAAGACCAAACCCTAGACATAATAATACTATCAAATCTATGCAAAACATAAAATTTATTTCTAAGTTTAATGGGACTCGGAATCTATTGTGCGCTTGGAAGTGTTTGATCAGATGTGTGACACAAGTGGTTGGCCTGATGACCTTATGAGGATGAGTGCCTTTGGACTTACCATGGAAGAAAAGGCAAGTCAGTGGTTTGGATTGTTGAAACTAGAAGACAAGGATGACTTTGATACGCTAAAGACTACTTTCATGATTGGGTACTCCTTCCAAGGATGGAACCCAATCAATCAACTTTACCATGTCAATAATAGAAAGAGGAAGAATCAATCAGAGACTACATCAATAGAGTGAGATATCTTCACTCTTTGAGGAATAATAGAAAGAGGAAGAATCAATCAGAGACTACATCAATAGAGTGAGATATCTTCAATCTTTGAGGACGAATACCTAACTTGGAGATTCTTATAATTTATCACAAGGGATAAGTGACCAAGCTCCATTAAAATCCTCGTCTAAGCAGGATCAACCTTTACCATTCCGACTTAAGTGGCCTCTCCAAAAACTAACCCAAATAACACTAATAATGCTGACATTTCTAACCTTGTAGAATCAAGAGCACACAACACTCCCACAATAGTACCATTTTTTCCATGATCAAGGTGAAAAATGGTGGGTAAAAGTAATGCTTTGGGCACAAGGTTACTATAAATTTCAAAGGAAAATCTAGGTACTCAAGAGGAAGGTCTAGCTAGTTAAAGCCATGCCACAACCGAACCACGCCTTTAAAGCCACCAACCAGACCATGTAGCAAAACATCAAACCTCAATTCCAAACCAAAAATCAAGTTTGTCAAAAAGAAAAACCCCAATAAAAATATACTACCCCCAAAGATGGTGGGTACCCAACACTCTTCTATAGTGAGCCAAGGGTATTATGAAGATAATAGAAGAATTTGGGTCCTTAATACTCTTCTAGTGGCCCAAGGGTATTATGAAGGTAAGAGAAGTATTTAGGTCCCTAAAGTCACACCATCATTTCCCCAACCTCTTCAATCAAAATAAAAAGAACTAAGGAGAGATGGCAATGGCAACCCAAAGCCACCAACATCATAGAAAGACCCAAAGCCACCAACATCATAGAGATGGCAATGGCAACCGAAAGCCACCAACATCATAGAGATGGCAATGGCAACCCAAAGCCACCAACATCATAGAAAGACCATGTGCAAACCTAGCAAAGGATAAGGAAAAAAATTACCAATTCATGGAGTCCCATGACCATCTCCAAACACACCATGAGCATGATATTCCTTCCACCAAAAACTCAAAAGCCTATGATGTAGTTGAAGGCCTTGAACCACCCATTTTCCTACCCAACCAACATCCCTCTACCAAGTTCTTTGTAAGGTTTGCAACATGAAGTACATCATCTAAGTACTTCATTCTACCATTATGAATAGACAATGATACCTTACCAACATGCATAATAGGATACATAATATCATCACATCTTTCCACATACCCGAGTTTTTCCATTTCTTACATATCTCTAAAGCCGCTCACCATGAATGATCACATAGTTAGAAGCACCTGAATGAACATACCATACACATCTCTAGGATTTTGTGCATTCAATAATCCTAGAACTAAGCATATATGATGTTGCATCACAAAAAGGTGCTCACTTCTATATTCAGCTTGATTGCTTAAAGATGCATAATTCCCTTGCTCACTTCTATCTAAGGCTTGATTAGTTAAAGATGCATGCATAGTCAACTTTCCACTTTTGATGTCATTCTGCTATTATAACAATCCTTTGCTATATGACCTAGTTTTCCATAATAATAATAGCACTGCATGTTTTTTCAATTTTGATTTCTTTCCCATCCACCTCACCCTCTCTCTCCCCTCCTACCTTTAGAGTGGCATCTTCCATGAGTTTTTGTACTAGATTCTTGTTGTTATTATTGACCATGATTTATGTTTTCAAAATGGCATACACCTCAACCTTTAAATGAAGATCTTCCTCAACCTCTACCTATTTCCTACAAAGGTTTTCTCTTGCATATTTCTAAAAGATTATTTACTTCTAACATTCATCTCCTTAGTGATAAGAAGGGCTATAAGGTCCTCAAATTTTAGATTTTTTTTTTGATTTTGGATAGATATCCAAAAACTAATCATACTCTTTGCCAAGCCCATTCAATATGGCTGTCAATATGACCAACACCAAGTCATCATCATCAAGGAGTTCTAATATAGCTTATCCAAGATATCCCAAGCATCCTTAGGTGTCGTTGTGATAGGCCCAACCCAACTTCCCCCTCTTGGAACTACTGTCATGGGAAATTGGATGCCTCACGGATATTCCTCTAAACCCAAGGGGGAACTACAACATGTGGGGGGCATAGCAATGTTCTAGTTGTGTTGATGTAGTGAGGGTATTGAGGCTTTTGTCACTGCTCAGCATCAAAAATTTTCTATTGAGCGTAGTATTATTTTACTACTAAAGCAAAAAATGTAGAACAATGAAATTTTGCTACTAGACAACATTTTTATCACTCTGATGTGAGTAGTGACCATAGGAACAAAATTTTACTACAATTACATAAATAGTTTCAAGATCATGAACCCATCCCATCTTGTAATAGATCCATTTATATTGCTTCATCAATCTCTACATCTAATGAAAACTCAATGAAAAGATAGGGTTTGATGTCAATATCTCTATCATTAGCTCAATGAAAAGATACGGTTTGATGTCAATATCTCTATCATTAGCCAGTAAAGCATTGTCACATGATCAATTGATCAGCCTCCTTTATATTGTTTTGTTCATTTTGATCATCATCTTCTTTCAATGAGTCGATTTGAGGTAAGTACTTATAGCTTATCCACAGATTCGGCCTCAACAACTTGATCTTGAAAGTATGTTTAAGCAAGGGGAAACTTGTATAACATACCAACACTTTGGATCAATTTGATCCGCATGAAACACAATATAAAATCACAAAGAAAAGGGGTTCTTTTTAATCATGCTTGCAATCTACACATTCATTATGCTACATTATGATTTACTAGTGATTGGTTTGGGTACTAACCTATCCTTGTTGAGGTAGTATGAAAGTATCTTTATCATCATTCGTAAACTTGGTGTGAAATCAATTTGGAAAAGCCCATTCAGATGTTTCTTCATGGTTTCTTGAGAACCTCTATTTATCACCTTAAACCATTTGACATCCTGCAAACATGCTTCCACCAGATGCTACACTTCTTCGAGCATGGAGAAGGCACAATGCTGACGCACTTTGTGGCACCATCACCAATGTAATAGATTCTATTTTGACTCTGATACTACCAAGGATGTAGAGGCTTGGATCATACCTAGAAATCAGTATGAGACTCGAAATCAGACCAGGATGATTCAGAACCTAGAGAATCAGCTTGCCTGCTGAAAATTTTGCTAAAGGAGAAGCTGTTGAAATCTCGCGGATCAAAAATCTACAAGATCAAATGACTAATGTAGGGATTACACACACTAGTGAGGAGTTGGCTTGGAAATGCATCCGAATTCTTCCACAAAAGTATGATGGCTTGGCTACATCACTAAGCACTCAGGTTAGAGTACCACCTTTATCATTTGAAGAATTTAGTACTATGTTACTTGACAAGGACATGCGGCTGAAGACCTGTGATGGTAGTGATGCTACATTTTTAGCCAATGCTAAATGCAAAGGCGCGACATCTTCTAATGAGAAGAAGAAGTTTCAAGGGAGCTACTAGTACTGTGATGACAAGAAGAGTCATGTTGTCTAAGATTGTAGAAAGAAGCAGGCTGACGAGAAGAACGGCACCTTGAAGTCTTCATGACCGAGTATGAACTTTGGGTCACCATTGAAGAGGTATGTTCACTTTCTCAAACTCCAACTATTGATGATTCATGGATTTTGGATAGTGTAGCATCCCGACACATGACCACTAAGAAGGGCTACTATAGCTCCTGGAAGTCTTTATAGGAACCCATCAGTGTTATTGTTGGGAGAATAATGCTAAATGTCCAGCTGAAGGGTCTGGAATCATATCTTTTGTGGTAGCTCTACAGGTGAAGAGAAGAAGCTATTAGATGTGCTCTATGTAGCCCAAATAAAGAGAAATCTACTATCATTTGCTCCGATGAGACAGATTGTGGGCTTGAAGTACGCTTCAAGAAAATTGAAGCAAAAATTCTAAATGTTGTTAGCAAGGTAGTCGGCAAAGGAGTAAGGAGCAACAATCTCTACAAGCTAAGTGCCCTTGCAGTATCTGCAAATAAGAGCACAAGCAAGCTTTTGCATGAGCAATTTGGTCACATTGGATTTACAGTGCTAAAGGAGATGCAGAAAAAGGGCATGGTAGCTAATTTGCCTGCATTTTGAGAATTGCAGGAACCATGTGAAGCTTTCATGATGGGCAAGCAACAACGCAAGGCATTTCTACAGGAAAACCACAGTCAGGAAAAGACTCCTCTAGAGCTGGTACATGCTTATCTTTGTGGTAAAATGTCTACTATTGCATTAGGGGGATCTTCTTACTTATGCTGTTAGTGGACGATTATAGTAGGAAGATATGGGTTTATCTCCTTTGGGATAAGGTTGAAGTTTTTGGCAAGTTCAAATAGTGGCATAAGCTTGTGGAAAATAAGAAAGGAAAGAAGGTGAAGAAGTTTCGTATAGATCAAGGAGGAGAATTCCTTTCAATGAAAGCTACTACAAGGAGAATGGCATCAAGTGCCAACTTACCATTGCCCACACACCTCAGCAAAATGGTGTTGTAGAACATTGTAATTAAACTGTCATGGAGATGGCTCGATGCATGCTGAAGGAAAAGTGGAGGCCAAGTTCACTGTGGATCATCGCCTCTGTGAGGCTCACACAATGCAGAGGAGGAGATAGCCATAGCTAAATCTTATAGAGATGGAGGGAGGACCCAAGGAGGAAGTGAGTGGGATGGTCAAGGAGAAGATCGAAGCTTTGCATCCCATCATGATGGCAAAAGTGTTAGCATAGCCTTGCTATCATAGGGAAAAACACATGCTCCTACACACATAGCCGTACAGTACACATGCTCCTCGTGCCCACCGCTAGTGGTGCTGCTCCAAATGGAGTTGTAGTGGGTCCAAAAAATGATGGCATTTCACCATGGTTCAGAGGTTTATCCTAAAGTGCCTACACATGTAGAAGGAACTACTCCCACCCCTACTCTTCGAGCTGATGAAGATGGCCGCGTCACTTCATCTTTCCGACGAAGCTCCTCTCGTGCTTCACTAGTGATGTTAGTACAGAACGCAATGTCCTATCCATGCTAATGAGCAGGTGTGCTATCGAATATGAGTTGCACTACCTGACTTCATAAGGAGACAATATTTCATGTCCACTTTTTGGCACCTCCTGTTTTGTAGACACCCTCTGCCAGTACCACATCTCATCAAGACCACTCCTTAGATTTGGACTTCTTTGAGATGGAATGAGACTGATCCATGGAGGCCATGGGTGCAAATACTACAAAGAAGGAATGAGGAATATGGGTCATTGCAATGGACAATAAGGACAAGGTGCCAGGAGATTCTGAAAAAAAGAAAGTACACAATAGAGCAGACACAGAGTTTGGAGAAAAATAAATTCTTTATTCATTCAGCATGGAGTACACATGTACACATGAGAATGTAGTAGGAAACATTGAGATAAAGGATACAAGATAAAGATATAAAAGAAACATCATAATGTATTCCATATCCATCATATTGTCTCCCATTTGCATACAAGTAGGGCATTATATAGCCATCCAATTATATGACTCTTGGGATACCCCTGTGACTATTAGGCTCCCATAACCTCCATAAGATCCTAACTCCCCACTAGCCCTCTTGTAGCCACTTCTTGATATGACATCTTGTAATGAACAAATGCCACAACTCATTACTAAGCTAATACTAGTAATTCTAGAAGGTGTTCACACCCAAGATAATGCCAAAATGCTAGGGGGTCGGTCTAGATTTTGTAAATGTAAAAAGCTCACACAACTTGTTCCTCCGAATTCCCTTTTAAATGACCTTATCATCTCTATCAAGAATTACTGCACCATTCTTGAAGTGAGCTTGCAAGTCATGGTGTGTGATGGCCGAGATAGAAAGGAGGTTTCTCTTTATATCTAAAACCTAAAGAATATTTTAAATTCTTTTTTACAACCTTCTTTAGACATTAGTGAAATAGAACTTGAATATTTTATTGGGCACTTTGTATCATTGTCCATTGCCACCATGATGTCATCTCCCATAGACTTTACAGAGGAATACCAATTCTTTTGAGGATTGGTCATGTGCCGACAAACCCCACTGTCTCGATGATCCAAGAATCATCATGTGCTACAAACATTAGCCCTCTCACTGCACACTTCTTCAATGTCAAGAAATAGCTACATTTTTTGCAGCATGACTGGATTCTTACTTGGTGTTTAGAGTGCCATTCTAGGTTTTTTCTTGCATTCTTTGGCTATGTGCCCTTTCTTGCTATAGTAAAAACATTTAACCTTTTTCTTTTGATTTTAAGAGTTAGAACCCTTACCCTTCTTCTTTGTGTTATCCGAAAAAATCTTGGTCCCCATCATTGTGACTTTGCATCCTCATCTTCAAGAAATGAGCTAAGCTCCTTGAATAATGTGAGAGGAGTAGGCTAGAAACCATCATTCAAAGTTTGGTAACAAGACAAAAATTTATCCATGGACATATTTATTTCCTCATTGCTAACCAACTTTATGGAATTGTTTGAAACACATGGATAATGAAAATCAAAGGTTTCCTTTTTTCATATCATCAAGTACAGTGAAGGAAAATTGGGAGTTTTTAGGATCAGATTAGTTACCTAATTCTATAAGAATTCACGGGCCAAATTACAATCGTAATGCAAAGCTAGTTAGACTATATTTGGATCAAAGGCTTTAATCAGCCAATTTCTCATTTCTTTTCAAAAGTTTTTGGATGTGCATTGCTTCATAAACATATCTATGGTGTAATACAATCTATCTTAGGCTCAAAAATCAATTAGAAGTCTAAATTTTAGGTCTTAAATTTTAATGAAAATTCTAAGGTATTTAGCTATCTTAAAAAAATTAACTTTGAGGAGTTTTATAGCTAATCAAACAATCATAAACCAAGATCAAATCTTGCACACAAGTTCTATATAATGTTATGCTTTGCAGGTGCATTTTGGGAGAGCTAATCACATACACACCTATCCTTTTAGGCACTTTGTTTTAGACAAAAGTTTAAAGATTTGAACTATATTCGTTACTATAGAATAAGAGATTACTTCATGCTTTTTTAAACATCTCATAAGACTTTAAGTGGAATATCTATAATTATAAACACTATTTTCATAAGTTTTCCTCTAAACGATCCAAATATAAGCAAGGGTTCATATATACACTGTTTTGTTATCACCACAGTTTTGAAAGTTAAGACCACCACCTTATTTTTTAATTAAATTAGACCAATTACTTTATGGAGATATTGATTTATTAGTATAACTAAAGTAAATCATCTAATAATCTCACACTATTATCGTATTTTTGGTGTCAAAGTCTCAACAACTAAACAGAGATTCCAAGAAGTAAATTTAATTGAATAAATATTAATGTAATTCTTTTCTTTTATCATGAAAAAACTATCTCTCATCTCTTAAATGATATGTAAGATTTAGAAGAAATTTATAATGAGTCAAGGTCGTTTTTTTCTTACATGTAATATGAGATATGTATACATATTTATGCATGTGTACATATGAATCACATTACTATACTTTCACCTAGTTATAAACATATATATAATTGTACATATGCATGCATGCATGTGTGATTGTCCACACATATATCTATTCATACCCTTACACACAGGAATGAAAAACATAAATTTGCATATAATTATTCATTTTTGTACATGGATGTACATTTTTGATATTTTGTGTGACTGGGAGAGAGCATTTTTTCTTGTTTGTATCAAATGCTATTTGAAGTCAATACATAAGTGCCAAACGCACACTACTTTAAAGAGAAAACAATGTGAATGTATTGTGGAAAAGTATAGCTATATATATTTATTTTAGGATTTTGTTTTGTGGATCATTGTGTAGCAATGTAAATTGATTTATGTTTTAACAGGTCTTTATTTAAGTATTTTGTTATATAAGTTTCTTCATCGTAAAGTGGTTTAAGTTTCAATATTTGAAGATTCATGTCATAAAATTAACCTCATTTTTTTCAATCCTTTAGTGTAAATAAGTGTGGGAGAGTTATAGTTTAAACATGAGATCATGGAAATGATATTACAAACTTTTTAGGTCATAATTTTTATAATGTTTTATGAATTTAATTTTTTTAGAGTTAGGAGAATTGAAGAAGCTAGTAATTGAGATTAACTCCATAAAAAAGGAAGGGAAAAGAAAAGAAACACATAGAAATAAAGATGTAAACATTAAAAAAAACATGGAAAACTTTAAAACAGCTATAGAAGCAATAAATATGTATAAATACCTCAGCATCTATCGGCCTCGATCATCAAAATAGGTTCACACCATGCTGAGATTCTCTTGATAGTACTATGCATGTCCCACTAGAGCACCTAGTGCCTCAACTAAATAGAGGTACATGTAGGGCCATCTCCCCTAGTTCTGAAGACAACCTCGAGCATAGCACCACTTCTGGGCTGATGGGGCTAGTGTGTAGTCAACCTTCTCCCCCAAGACAAACTCTATGTATAACTACTTTGCAATGTAGATGGGGATCTAGCGGTTGCTCCTCACAATATCCTCCCATATGCGGTGCATCATATCGACTATAGATATGTACTGCCATATAAGGATGCAAACACACCACGAATAGAAAGGGGCTTCCTTGCGTGAGAATTCATCCCACAACTACCAAGAGAAAGGTCTAAGTATGGGCCATCTCTAAAATAACCAAGATCACACATCTAGTGATATGTGAAGCCACGTGATACTAGAGCAATATGATGTGCTACCCACTCATTCACATAACCAAAATCATGAAGGCTATGAAGAGATGAGAGTATTGCCTTCAAGTGTAAGATGATATGTAAAGTAGATGGTGTGTCTCTAGCATGCCTACGGTAGCATCCATACGCATACACATGTACTTATACACATGCATATTATACATATTTATATATCATACACATACACATATATTGAGATATGTATACATGTGTGCATGCGCACAATTATGTCTATTCATGCCCCTACACACACAAATAAAAAACATAAATTTGCATATAATTATTCATTTTCATACATGGATATGCATTTATGATGTTTTGTAAATGGGAGAGAGCATCTTTTCTTGTTTATATTAAATGCTATTTGAAGTCAATACATAAGTGCCAAATGCACACTCCTTTAAAGAGGTGATAATGTGAATAAAGTATAGCTATATTTATTTATTTAGGATGTTGTTTTGTGGATCATTTTGAAGCAATGTAAATTGATTTACGTTTTAAACTTTGTTTATGTATTTTGTTATGTGGTTTGCTTTGCCATAAAGTGGTTTAAGTTTCAATCAAGTTGAAGATTTATGTTATCAAATTAACCTCTATTTTTCTTTAATCGTGTAGCGTAAATAAGTGTGGGAGTTAAAGTCTAAACATGAGATTATAAAAACGATATTTCAAACTTTTTAGGTCATAATTTTTTGATGCTTTGCAAATTTATTTATTTTAGAGTTGGGAGTTGAAGCTAGTAAATTAAGATTAACTCCATAAAGAGAAGGAAAAGGGCCATATGCACCATAGGCAAGTAGCTAGCTAATATAGAAAAGAAAATTAAGCAATAGGAAATATTCCTAGAATCTATACTACAATCTTCAAGAGAGAGGAGAAAAGAGGACTTCCAATCCTTGGGTTCTAATGTTTATTCAACATACAAGAAGGGTGTATTGTTCTTTTTGAGGATTTAGACCTAGGTTGCTAATATACAAATATAATTTTAAAAAATCATTTATTAAAAACTTGGAAATTTGTAGCATTACATTCTTTATGGTGGAATTGAGGGCACACAAGGATCTTGAGTGCCCAAAGTTTGTAACGAGCGGTATAACCAACCCACTACTTAGGGTATGAGGGCCTCTTTTGAGAAAGGGGGAGAGAAGGTGGAAGGGGGGGAGGTAGGTGAGAGGGGGCAAGTGAGGGGTGGTCACGTGAGGAGTGCAAAAGGGCAAGGGCAAGGGGGGGTTAGGATAAGGCTCCAACTACACAACTACAACAAAGGGTGCAATTATATGTGCGAGAAGGAACCTAGCTACAATGGAGTGGGAACTTGGAAGTGTGCTAAGGAAAGCTTGGTAGTAACAAAGAAGAGCAAAGTGACTACTACTACTTGTACTACTACTAGTGGAAGAATCTTGAAGAGGATCCATGGTACACAATTTACAAGAGAGAAAGAAGAGAAAAAGGAGGAGGATGAGGTTTAGTGCTCGCACCGAGGAGAAAGTGTGTGGAAAAACACCTCAATCCGTTTCCTTGAGAAGTGGGAGCCCCATTAAAACTCCCCTTATCTCTTTATTTCTTCTTTTATATATATACACACACACAATGCAAAGGCACTCAACCAAGAAGAAGGCAACAACCACATAGACTCATAACATTGGGGGGCAGTTAGGGCACGGGCTGCTTACCTTGCCACCTTCCTCCCCTTCCCCTTCCTTTAATCATCCCCCTATCCCCTCTCTTGTTTGCACACTCTTTGCACCTTTGTATACTAAAGCCTTCTCCTAAGCTTCCCCCTGCTACTTGCTTTATCACTTTTTTAAAAAAAATTAATCTCTCATCACTATGCAGCTCGATCTGAAGCTCGTCTTTGGTATGATCGGTAAGTATCAATATTAATGCACCAACTTCTTCAAGAAGAGCTTCTGTTGCTCCATTTCTTTTCCTTTTTTTTGTGGAATTATTGGAACCCAGAGAGCCCTTTTTATATATAATTAACATGACATATTACACCTAGCATACATTTGTTGTGTAAGAACGGCTTGTTTCTAGCTAGCTATCTTGTAGGAATTTCAAGCAAAATGCAGCCTAGCAAAATGACAATAAAAAAGTGGTTTTGTATGTTAGGTAAGAATGGCAATGATTAGCAATCATTAATGGTTGACCTCACTTGAAAGTGAAGATAAGCAGCCGGACAGTTCATTTTACATACCTTAAACTAATAAAGATGAGCGACATAATCATTAGTAGATATAGATAATCAAGTCGTCTGCTTAAGTAAAAATTTAGCTTTGGTTGGGAAAGGATAAGACTATCTTGTATGTCATCACTTATTGAGTACCTTAAAAGTTGAGCTAATTGTGCTTAAGTTATAGTGAAATGAGAGAGACAGTTGATTTTACTTAGCTTCAATTAATAAGACAACCATTACTCGTGTGCTTGAGTAATTAAAGTTTAGTGTTGTCTGAAAAAGGTAAGCAAGTAGATTAATTCTAAGTCTTAGCTCAGTTGTTGCAGGAAATGATAAGTAATTGGATTATGCTAAGTCTCAGCTCATTAGATTATGCTAAGGGCTTTACAAAGTAGCTCGTTTTTGCAGGAAATGCAACAGCAACAGCCTTGTTCTTGTCACCAGCGTAAGCATGAGAAATCAATTAACCCTAATCTTACAGACTTAGCTTAGTAGGGAAAGTTTAGATCTAAAGGTTGATTATATATGGTGATTAATCAGCTTCATGTAAGGATAAAGGTTAACATTTTCAGTAATTATTTTGTGTCTGAATGATAATATGGTGCTGCAGGCCAACCTTTTACAAGATTATCAAGAAGCGTTCAACTGAGGAGTTCTCGAGTCTTCCTTATGTTTGCACTCTGTTTAACTGCCTTTTGTGGGTGCTCTATGGCATGCCTTTCATCAAGCCCCACAGCGTCTTGATCTTGACCATCAATGGATTTGGAATCGCTCTTGAGCTCTTCTACATCGTCATCTTTCTCACCTATGCTGTCAAAGAGAAGAAGGTAATCCTCCCTTAACCTCTCTAATCCCACTTTCATCATTTTAATTGTCTCTTACCTTAAGAATAATTTGAATGAAATTTCTAATCGTCAGATAATAAGCTCCAATTTAATGCAAATGATTTATACATAATTGTAACCGTGGGTCATGGCCATTTGAATACCCATTAAAAAACTTCAATCTAGTTGGTGATTGGAAGAGGAAGTGACGTTAATCACTTCTGCTAATCTCAGATAGACTAATTACACTTGTTGGTTCTCTTAACAGAAACATAATTAATCATCTTAACGGGGACATAATTAATCATACTTTCTTATTAGTAAAGGTGGCGCAATGGTCTCACATGAATTAGTTGAATTAAGCTACTGCAGGTGCTAATTAATATAATCATGCAGATGCAAATGATGAAATGGATATTGGCAGTGGTGGTTGCTTACGCGGTGGTGATCTTGGTAGTGCTTTTGGGCCTTCACACTCTCAATACACGCCAGTTAGCTGCAGGATCCATGTGTGTTGTGGTGGCCATAGCTATGTATGCTTCTCCTCTATCGGTCATGGTAAGCTGCAACCTTCATAATGTAATGAAGCGTCGAAGATTAATATAAACAATCCGTGGCCATAACCTAAGATTACTAGGATTAAACATTGTTAGCCCTATTTAGGGTAGGGTTAGTCTAAGAAAGCAGGATTAGCATTGTTAATTGGGTGTGAATTCAATCCATTTCTTGAAGTCTTGCAGATAAAATCAAGATCAATATAGCTAATAGATCGATGGTATAGCAGGACTAGGATTAACACAATTAGGGTTAGTGCTAGTTAGGGTAGGTTTAGTCGTAGGATTAACATTGTCAATGTGGGTGTGGATTGTTGAGGTCTTGCACATAAAATCAGAATCAATGTAACCAATCAAGATCAATATGACCGATAGGTCGATGATATATTAGAACCACGAGGATTAACATATAATCACAATCTTTGCATGCCATTGATAAGGGGCAGGGATTCAAATGATTTGTTAATTAAGGTATTGATTCGGGAGTTGATAGTGCATGGCATTGTTAAGAGTGCGTTAGGGATTGCAGTATTAGGACATTGATAGAGTTTAGGGGTGATTAATGTATGACATTATGAGGTTAATTACTGTGATTGATTGTTTGACAACTAGGGTATGGTGATACGCACAAGGAGTGTGGAATACATGCCATTTCTTCTCTCCCTCTTCAACTTTCTCAATGGTGCCGTATGGTCGGGCTACTCTCTAGTAACTAAGGACATTTTTGTGGCTGTAAGTAGCACATTAATCTTATCCACATATTAATTGTGTTGTTTTCCCACAAAAGCACATCATTCTTGGTGTGGGTAATCTTTTCCGCTTAAGAATTGTGTTAATTTCTCACAGAAATGCATCATTCTTGGCAATAATGGACTGTTGATTTGTATAATTAACACCCAGTTTAGGCAGATCTACTTGTGCATTAATGCAATAATGGACTGTTGATTTGTATAATTAACACCCAGTTTAGGCAGATCTAGTTGTGCATTAATGCAATACCTTGTTTAATTGCATTTTTAATGCAGATACCCAATGGCTTGGGCTGCTTGTCAGGAATTGCGCAGCTTGTGCTGTATGCAATCTACAGAAATGCTGTTCCGATCAACCAAGATGAAAAGCAATGCAAATCAGCAGCTATTGCAATGGGTGACATTGATGCAGGAAAAGCACCTCACACCATTAACGCTTCAAGGCCTGCGCCTGCTGCTTTCGATCGAGACAACATGGCTTAAACATCAACTGCTTCGATCAAAGTGCTTTTTGTTTGCTTTTTTGCTTTTCCGCTTTTGCTATGGTGTAGGCCTACCAGCTGCTTAAGAATGCTTTTTGCGCCCTAGTGTTTTGTACAGCAGCGGCCGTCTGTGAAGAAAAAAGCAAAGCCAAGAAAGAAATAACTTTGTGCTTTGCTTTTACCACCTTCCTCAAGTCGCAAAAAAAAAAAAAAGCACAATAAAGTTTCTCTTTTTTTTTAATGTTTTGGTTTCCTTTCCTTTTGTGGATAAATGATAGATTAGAACATCTACACATGATAATCCCAAAATTATTCCTCTTGTGGATAAATGATTGATTAGAACATCCCAAGATGATTTACATCCTTTATGAATTCCTGAGATTAGAACATCCTAACATGATTTACATCCCAAAAAGATCCAAGAGCTTTTACACACTTCCATTATATTAAAAAGACTCATCTCCATCTTCATTAGGGCCCATTGGCAACCACCCCCATCAAGTGCAAAAGCACTCTCAAATGCAAGGACCTTACACATAAAAAGCACTCTCAAATGCAAGGACCTTACACATAAAAATCATGGGCATTAAACTCTTAACTCTCAAATGCAAGGACCTTACACATAAAAATCATGGGCATTAAACTCTTATATCAATCAATTATGGGCAAGTTTGCTCACCCACACCTTGTTGAGCCACCTTAGAAGAAGGATGGAGTGTGGTAGATGTATAAAGCCCTTATATGATCTCTCTTGAACACTAATATTCTTAATAGCCAATCTCTTCATTATCAAGCTGGACTACTGTTCAAAAAATTCAAACCTTTAATTATGAGTTTGATTCTAAATTTCATACATATACATGGTGTATACACATCACAATATGTTGCTTTTAAAGGATGAAAGGATGATTTTTCCTCTTCTCTCATCTAAAGAAACACTAATTATGTTTACATCTTTACTATATAGAAATATCATCTATATTTGCATCCACACAAAATTCAAAGTCACAAAATTTACATGCTTCCCAACGTACTACTTTCCATTCGAGCCTTTTCTTTTTTTCTCAACTCCCCAAGATCGTTTTTTGGTAGGTTTGAGAGATTTCTTCAATCACTCCCTAGGATTAATTTTCATTCACCTACTACCAAAAAATACAGGTAAAACTTAGAGGCCATTTTTCTTTTAGTATTTCACTATATTTTAGAGAGAGAAGGATCATATGAAAATTGTCATTTTAAATGGTCCTCCAATTAGGTGATCAAAATCCATGAATGAAAATCTAAATACTCATCATTTTTCTTCCCTAAAGAGGGAAGGACAATAAAGAGGGAGGCCATTTACCATTTACATCTAGTGTGGAGACTTAGAATTATTCAAGTACATTTTTGATAATTTATTCAACTTACATGGAAGTAATAACATATTATTATTTAAATGAGATTAATGGAGGAACTAGATTGTGATGGCTTTGGTTTGTATTAATTATTGGTTTAGCTTTTTTGTGTGGTTGTAAACTTGTGACATGCATAACTTCTGCATTCCTAGTACTCCCATAGCACTCATGGGTGCAGCATTAACACAAAAGAGGGTTGGGTTTAGAGCTTACCGGCCATATAAGAGAATGGAAAGGGAGAATAGAGGTCACACAAAATAGATGAAAGACCTATACATCAAAGAATGTGCATAAGAGAGATCTACGCGTAAGGTAGCTAGAGCCCTTATGCAAATGCATAGAGCTCTTCTGCATTTGGTAAGAGCCTACCCTCTATGCATTTCATTAAAGGCTCTACCTTATGCATAGAGATCATAGAGAGCTCTATGCATAGAGATCATAGAGAGCTCTATGCATAAGGTAAGAGCCCTTATGCAAATGCATAGAGCCCTCATGCATTTGGTAGAGCCCTCTATGCAGATGCGTAAGGGCTCTACCTTATGAATAGAGCTCAAAGAGAGCTCTATGTATAAGGTAAGATCCCTTACGTGAATACATAGAGATCTTATGCATTTGGTGGGGCTCAAACATTAGTTATATATAAAAATATATGCATAAGAGAGCTTATGAGATCTCATGCATAACTCTTCAGAGGTTATCCACATAGAGAGCTCATGCATAACTCTTAAGAGGTTATGCACATAGAGAGCTCATGCATAACTCTTGAGAGGTTATGCACATAGAGAGCTCATGCGCATATAACCCTTGAGAGGTTATGCCGATAGAGAGCTCCCTTTATGCATAACACTCATGAGAGCTCAGAAGAGATCTCTTTATGCATAGCTCATGCATAAAAGAGCTTCCTTTTTACTCTATGCATGCCCAACCAAAATAATAGATAATGATACACTATTCATGCCCAACCAAAAAGAATAGGGCATTATACTCTATGACCAAAGAATAGAGCATTATACTCTATGCATAGAGTATAATGTAGAAGGTTAATACCTATACCCTAAACATAGAACAAAATAAAAACATAAAACCATAAACTAAGAGTATTGGGTTTAGGGTTGGAACTTACCTCAAGAGTTAGCCAAAGAGAGAATGTCCTAAAGAGTCTTTACCTTAATACAAAACAAAACACATAAGAAAAAATATTAAATCAATAGAGGGAGAAGGATTGGAGAAGAACATAGAAAATAAAAACATTTTAATAGAAAAATATAGAATGGAGGAGATACATACCTTGTGATTGAGAGCACTATGCTTGTGGATAAGAGCACTATGTTTGTGGTGAAGGATTATGGTAGTTCATAATGATCAAGAAGCAACATGGTGAAGCATAATGGAACACTTAATCTAAGAAGATGAAGACATGGATTAACATAAGCATAGGTGTGATTAGTATAATCATGCACACATTGTATTAGCTGAGTTGCCTCTCAAATAGACATCATGGTTACACTGATTCACTGAAGGAACTCGTGCGCATGATAATAGGAGGCATCTCCTACATCTTCTCCTAAACCTCCTCCATAAAGCCTAGAATCTCTCCACCTCTGCATAACTCATGGGCTCTGATTTTTAACTCATCTAGTGCTTCTTTTACATGGATAAAATTATTATGATCCTTAGTACCTTGTTCCCTAATGTCATAAAGTATATTTTGGAGTATTTAATCCAACACCCCCCCTCAACAAAATATCCTTGACTAAAGTTTGATGACAATGCTAGTCCTATTTACTGTTTGCAATGATGGGTATGATGACCATGTTGGTGCCCATAGGTCTTACTCCAGCAGCTAGGTTTACAATGCCATTTATGATGCCAGATTCTAGATCCTAATTATGTTTACAACTAGTTTAGGATATGGGGATGACTATGGAAAGGGTAAGTTCTCTTTTATGTAGAAAGCCCAGCTATCTTGAAGAAAGTTATCCTCATGTGAGGCTCCTGCTTATTCCTTTGCTTCATCTCCACTTGAATCTGCTTCCTCTGCAAGTAAGGCTTTTTGAGCCTTTTTCCTTTTTAAAAAAATACTTCTCTTCATGGTTAGTTTTCCCACACAAGTTGCAAGACTTCTTAGGAAACTCCTTTCTCTGAAAAGATCCTTTGAAGGATGTCTTTGATCCATGTTTCTTGTGCCTCCTTGGTTAAAGTAAGCACCCTCATTATAAATGCGCCCTTGCCTTTGCTTGATCTTCTTCTATTCTTTAAGTAGAGAAGCCTCTACATTCATTAGTGAAGGAGAAGCGGGGTTGGTAAGGGTGGTAACAATGTTACAATACTCATCTTGTGGTAGACTCTTTAGAAGCACTGCACTAACTTCATCATCCTCAATGTGTTTGTTGGTTCCAACAAGTTGGGTTAGAATGCTCTTCATATAGTTTAGATAAGTGGGAAGAGAATCCCCCACATTCATTTTTAATTCAAAATAAGAAGAGATATTTTGGAGTTCTTGGCTTGTGCTCCAAAAAGTATATCAAATGTCTCCCAACCTTCATTTGAGGCTTGTTTCCCATCGATATGGGGGATGAGATTATCACTTAATCCTAAGGCTATAATGGCAAGTGAATTTTTCATCTTTGGTTATCCATGTAGCCTCTGCTCCCTTGTGCTTGGTTTCTTATCATCGTTACCATTTACAATATTCCACAAACCTTTCTTCATTAAAGTAAATTTAACTTTAGTTTGCTAAGTGTGGAAATTCTACCCTTCAAACTTATTTGTCTCACTAAATAAGCCATTATAGGGAAGTTCTTACCTTTGGGATGAATACCCAAAAATTAGTGTCTATTCCCTTTACAAATTATAATGGCAAGACAATCTAGAATTCACCAGATTCTCCATACATATTCATGTTGTTGTTCAAAAATTCACTTAGACACATAGCCTTTGAATAAGCATAGTAGTGTGGCTTCTTCTTAATTTTTGTAATCTTATTTTTAATGTAGTTTCTGTTAGATAACTCATTTGAACTTGGCATAATGAAAAGAGTGTGAATGGACCACCAAATTACACCATTAAAACCTAATTAAGTAGTGATTAAGTCTCATTAGTGTACTATTATGAGCAGGAAATAGTGATGCCTTAGACTGTTGATTTGGGCATTGTAGGCTTTGAATGAGCTACTTGGAACATTTAATAGCCATTCATCAACTAGAGATTAGAGTTATTATGTGAATATTTAAATCAATTAAGCAAATCTTAATCTTTCTTTAAGCATAAATTGTTGTAGAACTCCCACAAAGTTGAAGTCACGAGAAAGAAGCAATCTTGCCCAAATCTAAGCCCACAGTCATGTTCACCATGTAGGAAAACCCCCGGGACAGCTTGATTTGACTTCAAATGATTGGAATGATCAGATAAGGGATATTTACTCAGAAATATGGGTGAAGAGCACCTTTGAGTGCCATTCATAGCCCAAGTTAGAGATTTGGCTTAGTTGCCTTGGATGGAGAGATATGAGTTCTCCAATAGAGAGGGGTTGTGCAGATGGCTAAGTGAGGGGTGATTATGCTAATAATCAAGATTAGTGCTAATGAAAGTTGTTACTCTGCTAATATCTAATTGACCTAGCTCTGATTACCAAATGAAGGATTATGGTGGTTCATAATGATCAAGAAGCAACTTGGTGAAGCATAATGGAAAACTTAAGCTAAGAAGATTAAGACATGGATTAACATAAGCATAGGTGTGATTAGTATAATCATGCACACATTGTATTAGCTGAGTTGCCTCTGAAATACGCTTTGGAATGTTTTCAACGTATTCCCTAGATGCAACTGTCAGAGTATAACTACTCGGTTCATATCCCAAAGGGTACATCCACACGTAACTAACCCCCAAGCCCTTTGACTAAGGTCTAAGAATTACATAAGAAAGCCCTAACACTTAGCACAACCTGGTGGCTAAATTTTTCCCAAAAATTTGACCTGAACCCATCAATCCCTGATCAGCAAAATCTGATT
This sequence comes from Cibotium barometz, assembly GCF_041138505.1. NCBI lineage: Eukaryota > Viridiplantae > Streptophyta > Polypodiopsida > Cyatheales > Cibotiaceae > Cibotium > Cibotium barometz. The sequence continues at coordinate 26,946,262 of NC_141059.1, read as the reverse complement.
TCTGCAGTAGACCTCTGATCATGTAAAGAGAGTGTCTAGAACAAAATGAAATTTCCTAAAAAGAAAAATGCCTAGTGTTTGTCTGTTTTTGTTTTTTTTTATTTTTTTTAATAAATTGTTTGGCTCAGATAGCATGTTAGCAGATAAGACACCACCAACCGAATTGCCAGCATCATCATCCATTGTGTCGTTCTTATCATCTTGATTCTCCAGCTTCCTCTTCCTTTCTGCCTTCTGTTTCTTTTCTCTTACCATTCTTATGCACCATGGACAAGGATTTGGGATGTTAGCACCTTGTGGACACCCAAGCAGGCACTTTATTGTCTTCAAGTCACCTCCTAAATGCCAATCTACTATATAAGTGCCCTTACCCTCCACTTCTAATTTTTCTCCCTAAATCTATGCTTTGATGACACTGGGTAATCCAAGGTATCCTATCAAACATCCAAGCCAGTAATTCATGTGTCTCCTTCTTCGGTACTTCAAATGCCCCAAGCCACCATATCTCCCTCTCAGATTGGACACTAAAAGAGGAAAAATTTGACTTGCAAACCCTCTCCCTATCGCTCGTTTGATTGTCTCAATTTAGAACCTTCCAAAGGAAACTCAGTCTCCTCAGTCATGTTGTTATCACTCTTTGCATATGCCATTTCCTCATTCATGAGTGTGATACTCATTCGTTCTAACCTCTTACCTTTCACAATCTGACACTCATCCATTTTTAACACAAAACTCACCTTGTCACCTTGCATGACAAACAAAAGTAGATAAGTTTTGGTACTTAAAAGATTTTTCTATTAGCTCGCAATGTAAAAAAAATACTTACATTGTTTAGGCAGTCCATAGAATAAGATCATAGATCTCTAAAGATGATGTAGATCAACAAATATATTGTCGAACTCATTTATATTGTAGGGATACATGATCTCTAAAGATGATGTAGATCAACAAATATATTGTCGAACTCAAATATATTGTCGAACTCATTTATATTGTAGGGATACATGATCTTACCATTTGTGTCTCATTTCTCCCCCCAAGCTCCAATGGTTAACATATCATTGATGTAATAGTATTCTCCAATTTTGCATTGCACATCGTCATTTCATGTCCTCTTTACTAATCTTTATCTTTCTGGGAACTGGAAAAATATTCCTTGTGATGCCTTGTTTGCGGAGTATATCTTTTAGCAATTGATGGAGGGCTTGATATCCTTTTGTGCTAATGCCCACCTCATTGCATGCATTCTAAACCTCCTCAATGCTTAGAATATTGGTAATGTCATCCATTATCTCATTTGCGAGTACATGACATATCTTCTTGTAGTGTGGGTCTCAAATGATGGAAAGAATGTCACGCCTCCTCACACAACTACATAATATTTTTTCAAAATCTTGAGGACCATTATCACCACATGACTTTATCTCACTCATTTCTTGGTGTTTTTGGGCAAGTGAGAGCTCAAATCATAAGTTTGGGATTTTCTCTACAAGTCCATATCATCACAATCAATTTGCCCCTTAAATTTGAAGGGTCAATTGTTCACTTAAACATTGACAGTTTTTTTTGCATAAAATTAGTGAGCTTGCTTTTGAGGTTTCATAGTTAATCCTTTTTTTATTAGCACTAATATCTTTATTCAAATCATTCTTGTATTGAGATTAGAGACTAACCTTGAGTAGTAATCAAGTGTTAAGACCTTCTTAACCCTAAAATGACTACCTCATTTGTGCTTGATAAGTTGAAAAGGGAGTCCTTCCACACATGGCAAGTTAAAATCAAATTTATGTAATGAAGGATGGGCTATGGTGGGGAATTATAAATGGAAGGGAAAAATGTCTGAAGGATGAAGGGGATGAAAAGAACAAATGGTTAAGCTGGAATGAACACTAAAAGAGGTAGGGCCATTATCCACGCCTTTTTAGACGCTTTAGAACTAAGCTCGAAAATCCCAAAATGTCAAAATACTCGTGGAAATACACATCAAAATGGAAACGTCAAAATCTATGTGAAAATACGCATTTGAAATAAGCATGTTTTCCCACTCTTATTTCAACGGCATTTTCATAATATTTTGACTGCTATTCGATAATTTAGACTGTTATATCGATTATTATTTCGACTGCTATTTCGACTCTTATTTCAATGGATGCAGGAAAATTTCAATGCTTATTTCGACTCTTATTTCAATGGATGCAGGAAAATTTCAATGCTTATTTTGATGAATGCAGGAAGATTTTGACGCTTATTTCAACGGATGCAGGTATAAATTATTTTTTGGTATAATGGTGCATCTAGCTACATTCTTGTAGGCTGGATGCACCATTATGCCAAACTTATAGAGTACCAAAGTCAATTGTAATTTGATGTGAAGAATGAAGCTAATTTGTTGGAAAAGTTAGAGTGCCATAATGTTTTTGACATTACAAAGTACAAGTGCAAACAATGGCCAAATTATATTGCAAGATGTGAAATTTACGTATCAAAGACCATATTACAAGCTCTAATGAGATGAGCCAACAAAAGACCATAGTATGGTATGGAAAGCCAAAATGGTTTTTATACTCGATGGTCAAAATTGCATAAAGTAGTTGCATACAAGATCAAACAAAGATATGAGGTGACCAAAATATGTATGTAGTACAAGAGGAAATACATGGGCAAGGCCACTCTATGCGTAGCCTTCACTTAAGGTATTGGTCCCTGCAAAAACCATACAAGATGCTTTTGTTTTAAATACAAAACAACGATCTAACATGCAATAGCAAAGCAAGTATACAAATCATAAGGTTAAGGCTTGGTGCACTTACCATATCTACAACATTCTCCCAATAATTGAGGTTGACGCCTTCTCAGTCAAGCTTCTCCAAAAGAAAGTATGTGTTATGGCGGTGAGCAATGGCCAGCCGACCAACCACTTGATTCTAAAAGTACCATAACATAAAAACAATAAACATAACATAACATCAAATGAAACAAGATAAGCGTTGATACTTAAAAAGTAGACATGGAATGCATCCCAACCATCACTTTCGAGGTGAGAGCTTCCTACGCTCTCCATTCAAGCTTTCGTCGCATCCTCTTGTTGCTTGTAACGTTGGGGATTTCTTGCATACTTTTGCTTCTCCTCATTCCAATCCTCGATGCTGATGTACCAAGGCTTCTCACCCCTTGCCTTCACTCTCTTGGTCACATCTCCCTGCCAATATTTCATGATGTCCACCATGTGGTCCGTTATCCACCTTCCGTTATCCACCTCATGGGGATGACATCACTACCGACAGTCGACTTGTACTCATCCTTGATTTGATTAATGATTCTTTCTTTCTTGGCTTTATCTAACTTTGGCCATAAATTCATAAAGTCATTAACAAAGACAACGGCGGATGCGGCTCTTCATCTCTTTCCCAGCATCATCCAAAACCACATTGCCATTGACAATTGTATAGTATTTTTCCCCATCGGCGGGTGTGGGGTGTGTGTTGAAACATTGCGATGATGTCCCAAGCGTGGAGTGCTTCTGGCGCAAGATATGGAAGGACGCTCATGTGGGGGTGTAGACCCATCCATGCCTGCACTTGGACAACAACCACCTCCACCTCCACCACTCGAGCGTTGTCCTCTGCGAGCGTTGGACGAGCGACCTGAGGGAGGGGTTCTTATAGCTCTTCGTGGAGTCCTTTGTGGGGTTTCTATTGGTAACCAGGGTTAGCAGTGGTGGTGCCCGATAGTGCGACCGAAGTGCCCGCCCCTCCCCCAAAATATTGTTGTGCCATCGCTCTTTGCTCGGGCATGGCTTATGCTAGAAAACCCATAAATTGGTCAAGTGACATGGCATATGCAGAGAGGGATGGAGAGTAAGCCGGTGTCTCTTCTAGAGTGCAAGACATGTCTCTACTACACACACATAACAAATCCCACATGGGCACTTGAATAAGAGCATACACATGAAAAAACCATGCAAAGCTGGATGTTAGAGCACCTACCGGCGGCAGCACTGAGGAGTGGTAAGGAAGTGGAGAGCCAATGGAGTAGAGCTTAGGAGAGAGAAAGAGAACGTGCAAAACAAAGAACAACAAACTTAAACAATCTGAAACACATGAAAAAACCATGCAAACCTGGATGTTAGAGCACCTACCGGCATGAGATCAAAGCACTGAGGTGGTAAGGAAGTGGAGAGGCAATGGAGTAGAGCTTGGGAGAGAGAGAGAGAGAGAGAGAGAGAGAGAGAGAGAGAGAGAGAGAGAGAGAGAGAGAGAGACTGCAAAACAAAGAACAAATCAAAAGCAAAAACATTATCCCTAATCACATACACACACATCTCACAACACACACACACATGCAACAAAGAGGAGAGGGGAGGGAGGGCAAAGAAGGAGGCGAAGCTGCTTGAGTGGTAAGGAAGTGGAGAGGAAATGGAGTGGAGCTTGGGAGAGAGAGAGAACCTACAAAACAAAGAACAAAGCAAGAAACAAAAACATTATCCCACACACACACACATCTCACAACACATGCACATGCAACCAAGAGGAGAGGGGAGTGAGGGCAAAGAAGGAGGAGGCGAACCTGCTTGAGGGAGAAAAACGCACGCGCATGCACAAAAATGCAGAAAATAACATTCGAAAGCAAGGCTCTATTTTACTGTAAAAACCTGAACTATCGAAATCAGCGTCGAAATAAGTGTCCAAAACGGCATCAAAAAATCAGCGTCGAAAAGTAATAATGAGTTCATACCCAAAATGTGGAAATAAGCATCGAAAAAAAAAAGTTTCCCACGCCGATTTCAATGACCATTTCGGCCACCTTTTTGACTTTCTCAACCTTTTCGATGCTTATTTTGATGGTCGCTACTTTTCATTAAAATTCAAAATCTTTCCAAATCTTACGTACCCCTGACATTTCAAATTCCATATCACCGACTTTCACCCTCCACAAATACTTAAGGGAGAATCCCCCTCCAAAAATAAGCACTCGTTCCCATTGCAAATCAATATAGAAACAATGGACGACGCCACACCCTCAAATTTTGTTGATTTAGAGGAGAAGACACTTTACCCATGTACTTGCTACAAAAACCAAGTGGCTCGACGTCGACGAATTTGCAATGATCATACAAAAAAATGGGAAATATTTTTGGTGGAGCGATTGGAATATCTAATTAGTGGCAATTTGCGCTTCAACAATGACGAACTAGTCGATATCCGGCTTGAACCATGGAGACCAACAAGAGTAGCCACAAACGAGATGATCCAACAACCCGAGGAACTTGAGGTGGATTTGGAGAGAGAAAATACTAGAACATGACATGGATGACATGATAAATTCCTTACATGATGGAACAAAAGATCGTGGTTTGGAACACGAAGGGGTATAAGAAATCACACGACATGTGGAATACTCTTCCCAAGAAGAGAAAGATCTACGCATGCTTGCTCGTCTTCCACTATATATCGTGGAGAACATGTGTCTATTTTATGCGCTTACATATCCATATTGAACTTGCAATTGATTTTTGGTGGATGGTCTGATATACAAGCGTATCAAAACTTTTTGCGTAAGTGATGATATCATATGCAATTAGTGAGTTATGTACCTTTATATGCATTTTCTTAGCCTATCTATTTTGTGTAATAGCTTATTGAAACATCAAATATTGCCAGAAGATAATGAGATGCCAGTGGAACATAGTCAAGCAAAAACAATGTTGCACTCGATTAGCATGGACTACAACACACACCATGCTTGTCCAAATGATTGTATTCTTTATCGAGACAAGAACATAACAACGCACTACAATATTCACATTATAGTACGTCAAGATATAGACAAGATATGTAAGGAGAAGGGTACCAGCAAAAGTTTTACGACACTTTTCCATCATCCCTCAAATTAAAACAATGTTCAAGTGCAAATCCATTTTGCAAGATTGATGACTTGGCATCGTAACACTAGATCCACGAATGGTGTTATGCGTTTGCCTGTGCAGATTCCCCTACATGGAAGTACATTGAAGAGAAGTGGGTAGCCTTTCAAGAGAAGGCTTGCCATATTCAACTCGCACTAGCGATGGATGGAGTGAATCCATTTGGTCTACGAAGTTCATCATGCAGTACATGGCATGTTTGTCTAGTTAACTATAATCTTCCACCATGGCTAGCGATAAAAAAAGGACATCTTTTATTATCTTTGATAGTTTCTGGAAAGTACAAGGTAAAGAACATGGATGTGTATTTAGCCCCTTTAGTTGAGAAGCTTTGTGTTCTATGGGAGGGCATTGAAGTTCATGATATTTCCAAGAGGTTTGGAAAACGTGCGCTAACATTGAGAGGAATACTTATGTGGACTATGTATGATTGGCATGGCTATGGAGAGTGCTCTGGTAATACTGTAACTTGTTAACATATTAATATGTGAAGTCATGATTGTCATCCAAACTTACTTGATACTATAATATTTTTTGATGTTCTACAAGGCTTTCAGTGTCAGGGTATAATGGATGTCCAAAGTGTCTATCCATTTTCCATCAACTTCCATATTGGAATGACCTTCTAGTGAACCATCTTCTTGGCCCAATGCACATTTTCAAGAATATAGCCGAGGTGCTTTGGAAAACCATCATAGGAGCAAAGGAGAGCAAGGAACAATGAGATGATTTACAAGAGGTTCAACGCATGCAACACTTATGGGCCCAAAATAGAGCAGATGGAAAGGTGTAGCTACCAAAATCACCTTGGGTCATGACAAAGGAAGACCAACAAAGTGTAAAGAAGTGCATTAGTGAGTTTCATACCCCTATAGGATGCATGCATTGCTTCTTGAAGAAGGAAGAATTTACAAAGGACGATGAGCTTAGTGGCTTGAAGAGTCATGATTGGCACAAATTCTTACAATTTGTGCTTCCTATAGCCACCCATCGAGGATTGCCTCAACAATAACATTAGAGCAACAATTTATAAAATTGGTGCAATGGTGCATTGGATATCAAGGAAAGAGATTAGTAGAGACACATTGGCAGCAGCATGGTTAAACTCCATCGAGGCTATTACAATGGCTGAGAAATACTTTCCAACAAGTACTTTAACCATTCAATTGCACTTGCTAGTTCATGTGGTTGATGAAGTTGCTGTGGCTGGGGTTATCCATAGCCGATGGATGTTTTTCTTGGAAAAATTTATGAAGACACTTAAAGGATTTGTTCATCTCAAAGAGCTCGTCTCCTGAAGAAGGTAGTATGGCACAGCGGGATGGCTTGTTCAAGAATCACTTGTATATATAACTGAATTTCTCAATACGTCTGATCCCGATATGCCAAGATTATGGACACAAGAAGAAGATGATCGACTAGTTGTCGGGGAAGAGCCATAAGGGAAAGGCCTTGTGAGAACAATGGATGTAGCATTGCGTGAGAAGATCAATAAATTTTTCATCTTAAACTCACATGCTATGGAGTAATGGATCGATAGATATAACTTGTTGAAGGTTGAAAGGGACCAAGCTCATTTGAGTTTTAGAAGGAGTCGAACAATTCGCACACTACCATACCCAACAGAACTTTCACTTTTTCGACACTTTTCTTCTAATAAATGACTCGAGCAAACCATACTGCAAGCTAAACGCAATGGTGAATCAATAAGTGATGAGGAGGAGGAGCTTGCATATGGTTCTGATTTCCATGTATGTGAGTTTGAGATATCTACACATTGTCTTTTATGTTGTGCTTTCGTGAATTTATACAACCAAAGTACTTATTTATTGTGCTTGTAGTATCGTAAGTTTGGGGCAATTTGGTCATGCAGACATCACTTTCAAGTAAAAGGAATAGATAAAAAGAGAACAACATTTGATTATGGTGTGAAGATGCAAGAAAGTCCTTCAAGTGCAAGTGATGGTAATACTGAAGTAGGCATGTCTAGGCTTAAGTCCCTTGTTATATGGGCTCAAACCCCCACTCTCTAGTGAGGGTCCAAGCCTATCCACACCATGCTCTTCATTCAAGATTTGTTCACAATGCCTCTATACCTTTGTCGCCCTCTCCTCCTTGAGCCTAGTGCTTTCTACTACCTTAGCCCTTTATAAATCTTGTATTACATGTACAAGATTCACACCTCCATGCCCAATCTTTCTTGATGTATCTTTTATCCTAGCCATGATGGATACACAAGTTATAAATGGACAACACTTTTATAAAATAAAAATTTCTATTTTTTAGTCATTTCTAAAAATAATACTTTATATATATGTATAATTATAAATATTTAAATAGAAAATATAAAAATATAACTAATTCAAAACTTTGAGTGCTATGAGTTATTGGCACATGTGCCTTGATCCTTTATAATTGGCACCTATAAAACAATTATAGTTCATGCATCAATTTGCTTCTTATTTTTCTACTAGTGTGGCATGTAGCTTGATAGTAAATAGTTTGTGCTTGATAGTAGTTATTCTAGAAGCACTTAGTTGGTGCTTGATAGTAGTTAGTTCATACTTGATCATGTGATTTCTTCGATGCCTTTAGGGTTCCATATAGACAAGGGCCTTTTATGGTCCACATGGAGAATATGTTGAATATGCAATTTAGAAAAATCACATTAGTGACCTTATATTATATCCATCACATCATATATTATTATAAGACATCCATACACTTACCCAAATAATATGTTATGTCCTTTTTTCCCCATGCACCCACCATAGCCTTTATGAGCTTCTTGAGATGGCTATCTGCGTAGTTTCCTTGAGATCTTGGTTGTCTTAAGTTACCAAGCTCTAACTGCACTTTCAATCATAGATTAGCCATCTTTAGATTGGCTTGCTTGATTGGTTGTATCATTAGGAACTCAATGGAGTCTTTTTGGGCCCTTTAATTTGCCATTGCCTAATGGAGGTGATTAAGAAATAGACAAATAGGGAGATTACATGTGGACTGAAACCAATGGTTTGTAAGAGCCTAGAAGGTAGTGGTCAAACTTAGAATAATAGGCTAAATATGCTCTTTTAAAATTTTCAAAATCAACTAAAACTCAAAAATTCAAAACGTATTTGCATTTTTTCCCTATTTTATATAGAAAAGGATAGCTGCAGCCTGCCACCAGCCTGCAGCCATCATTAACTAAGGCCTCCAAAGTGATAGAGGCCCAAAAATGAGTTCCCATGCATTCAATGCACATTCCCCTTCACTTTCCACTATCCCTCTCTCCCACGTTCCCTCCAAAACGCTCTCTCTTTCCCCTTTCTCATAGCAAGGCGTTTTTCACTCTCCAGACTACTTCTTTTAGCTATCTACCTCTTGATCTACCTCTCTCTTCACTCAGAAACCTAGATCTATAGCTATGGAAGCTTGATCTGCAACCTGTTCTTAGAAGCTATGGAAGTTTGATCCTCACTTACATTTCCTTCCTTCATCCTTCTTCCTTGTCCAACCTCCTTTTACAGAGTGTAACAGCAGAGCTTAGCTATGGAAGCTTGATTTGCAACCTCCTCTGAGAGGCTATAGAAGTTTGATCCTCACTTACCTTTCCTTACTTCATCCATCTTCCTTGTCCAACCTCCTTTTACAGAGTGTAACAGCAGAGCTTAGCTATGGAAGCTTGATCTGCAACCTCCTCTCAGAAGCCAGGGAAGTTTGATCCTCACTTACATCCTTCTACCTTGTCCAACCTCCTTTTACAGAGTGTGACAGTGGAGCCAAGCTATGGAAGCTTGAGTTGCAAATGCTTTGGCTCTCATAATCTTACTCATTGTCTCCTCTCATCCCCTCCAATATCCTCTTTCAAAGTGCAGTAATAGCACAGCCAAGCCCTTGGAACTTGCTCTACAACTCCTTCTCTTTTTTACATCTCCCTAGTCTAAGTTTTTTTCTCACCATTCTATTTTTCTTTGCCATCAAGGTTTATAATCTCTCTAATATATACATCTGATGTCTTCTTCTAGAGCTCGAAGGCCTCCGATCAGTATTCAATCTCTCTCTTGTAGCAGTGGTCAAGATGAGGATGGGCACTGGAACATCAAACAGTACGAGAAGTGGAATTGGATTACGATGCAGCCTAGTACAAGAGGAAGCCACAAGGTGTCAAAGCGATACGTTGATATACAAAGTCACCATTGGAAAGGGCGGATATTGGAGCTCAAACAAGATCGTGATGGAAAAAAGCTAGCCAAGGTCCAACATGTTTACAAGGCAACAGAGCTGAAACTAGCTGACCATGACCAACGTCAACGATTTCCTGCAAATTGTAAGTTATTTCACCACTTTATATTCTTGTTTTTAAATCAATTGTGTGCTAATAATGGTATACTGAGCACTGCTTCGATTGTTCTTGGGTTCCTGTGCGTAGATATTTTTCCCTCAAACTATAGTGAATGGGAGCCTATGGAGGCAATTTCAGGAACCTTTGAAGCATACCATGTGGAGCTTGGTAGTTTAATCTTTGGAGGGTGTCCAGCTGCACAACTTCTAGCACGAAATGTGGAGCTTGGTAGTTTAATCTTTGGAGGGTGTCCAGCTGCACAACTTCTAGCACGAAACATCTTCTTCTATGAGGATACATATGTGGTTCCCACGACAGCAAATGGTACTGGAAAATTAGTTCCAAAACCTACGCCAACTCTCACATCTATTGAATGGCCAATTCCAGACAATGCTTCAGTGGGGCCATGGCTTGTTTGCAGATCGAAAGCAAGGTGCAAAATGCTATGAAGTGCACATATGGATCTCACAAAGCAACCATAACCTGCTTCATACCTCTACACCTCTTTGTGTACCTGTTCCGTACAAGTGACACACATCGTACCCCAACTTTATGGATTGCAAAGGGGGAGAGAGCTCTGACTTGTTTCTTATCACCTGCATGGGATAAAAAAGTTGTTCAACACAATGGAGACACCATCAGATGCGGAGTAATTGTTGAGAAGGTTGTGACGCGCTATCATATTGCCAAGCAACAGTTGTCCATTGCGTTTCCTTACAGGCGATGGAAGCTTACAAATGGAGAATGGGAGGCGTTAGACTCCGACACAACCTCTACAGAACAGGGTGTGCTACATATATCCATGCAAGGTGGGGATGTAGAAGATGTTACTGTGAACGATGACTGGTCCCTTGCCAACTTACGTGACTACTTAGTTCTTCGATTCTCACTCAGTGGTGATTTTGCTTTGATAATCAATGGTAGAGTAGTGCGCAAAAGGCAGGAACGATCTTTTCTTTGTAGAGAAATTACTTTCCCTGGCTGTGTAGCTATCAGATAACCACTGGATATGTAATCTTGAATTGAAGTAAATACAATTTCAATTTTTTTGCCTCACTGTCTTATTAAGAATTTTCAATTGTCTTGTGGAGTTTTATTTTTTTGTGATAGTGTAAGGTTGGTCACAGAAGCATCTGTGGCGTGAGCCACTAATAAATTGGAAATGACCTTGCGATGGAAGGATACGTTCTTGCTTTCGCATACCATTTCTTAAAAAATTTTTGGTACTTACAAATTTTAAAAGTTTTTAAAAATTTTATAACAAGGTCGCCCATTTATAAACGATACTTTACTCATTTACATCAATTGACAATTATCGTTCTCTCTTAACACTTGCTCTCAATTTCGCACACCTTTCTGTATCACACTCTCTATTTCCTCCAATCACTCATAGACATGGCATCTCTACTTGACGCACTTATTGCACAGCTAGGAAAGCTTGAGTTACTTCATAGGGTTGATGAGATCGTCCCTATGTTTGAGGGAGCAATTGATGTACGTGCAACAATGCATCTACACGCGGATGCTTTTACAGATGTCATTTAGTATATGGATGAACACATCAGCACATACTCCATCATGTTTGAGGGTGATGAGGGCTTATGGGTTCCAGTTGACCTCATCAACAGGGAAGAGAAGAATTTTAGATTTCGCCTATCTAGGTTTTTAAAATCCCTCACAGAAAAGGACTACAGAAATGAGGAGGAAGACTTACTCCTGGATCTACAAATGGGCAACATCGGCACTTCTTTCCTAAGCTGGGACATGGTTTTGGTCCTTCTGTTACAAGAGGGTGTGGCGAAAGAAAGTGGCAAGGAAAAAGAAAAGGGCAAAGTAAAGCTAATGGAGCAGGTCCAAGAGGCCCATGCTGAGGAAGAGAATGTTACAGAACAATGGGAGGCCTCAATGGCATTGGTGGCTCTACAAGATAATGTCCCCGAGGAGGTTCTGGACCTAGTTCTAGAGGGTGATGAAGTACTCGAGGAGGTCACAGACCTTGTTATCAAGTCTTTGCATCCAATCATTATTGATGGGAAAGAGTTTTTGTTTTTGGATGACATTGCCAAGACACTCGGGTTTCGTGAGGATGAGGCACTTTCTATTATTGCCGTGAATGCTGGGGGTCAAGACAAAGGAAAAGTGAAAATCTCTTTTGAAGATGACAACCTCACAAAAGCGCTTGTATATGATATTGGTAGCAGTACCTTGGAAGTTGTAGTGGCCAAAGCGCTCATTGAAATAAAGCAAGAAGTGCAATTCTATGAGAGCGTAGATGCCTTTGAACCACACATGCCCTTGGTTGCTGGCGATGCTCAAGACCAAGGAAGCATAAACTTGACGAATGAGCAACTAGTTGCAAGTGACGATGCAACTGAGGTATGTCCTTACTTCTTAGTTGTAAAGCAAATTATTTTTTGTATCATTTCACGCTTCCTAACTTCTATATTGACATGTTGACAGACTGCTTTTGAAGTGGACAAGTCTGCTATGCACGTAGGAGGAACGCGGCCAAAGTCAAAGGGTCGAGATGCATCCCTTTGGCACTACATACCTGCCCTCAGAGCCGACATAGTGCGGGTTTTTCATTTAGAATATGCAGAGATCGCCTATGCCGAGCTCCTAAAATGTAAAGCACTTAGTGCAATCTTGTCGGAGAACCCCTTAGCCTCGAACATAAATAAATGTATTTTGGTAGCTAGGGAAGCTGCCTTGTATTGCTTCACGGGCAACCATCCCGGCTCAGTTTTAGGCCATTGTGCCCTTTCTCAGGCTCAAGGAATCAATGAGCCGAGTGATGTATTCCAAAGCTTAGGCCAGAAACCAGCCTCTAGAACTCTCTCTCCTGAGCTCTTCCAAGAGCTTATTAAAAAGATGTAATGCAAACTTCTCTTCCAAGTTTAATAAAAAAAATTTGTTGTGCATTGTAAGTTGTGATTTTTCCTGGCGTACTTGTGACATACCATTTCAAGCATCGCAATTTTAAGATTTTGTTCATGTGTTCATAGAAAAAATTGTTTAGGATTTGTTTTAATTGAGATCGTGATTAAAAAGAGTAATCGAGATTGGGTTAGAGCGGTATGAAAAAATATTGTATTTATAGATGTAAACACACTCACATATATGTAAGATTTGGGACTGTTAGGGCACCTAAATGGTCTTATGAGCCTCACCAGACCAAACATATCAAAAAAAATTTAAAAAAAATGCCATGTGCGCTACGGCGCGTAAATCTCCATTTTGACCTGGTCAAACTGGAGTTTAACGCGCCGTAGCGCACATGGTATTTTTTTTATTTTTTTTTATTTTTTTTACCTTGAGGCACATAAGACACTGTATAAGTTTCTCTAGTTGACTTTATAGGATCTACATTTTTTGTATATATAAATATTCATATATATATGTGTGTGTGTGTACATATATATATATATATATATATATATATATATATATATGTGTGCATATGTATATATATTTGTATATGTATATATATGTGTGTGTATATATGTTTGTGTGTGTATATATATATGTGTGTGTGTGTGTGTGTGTGTGTGTTTGTGTGTGTTTCTTCCTGTGTGTATAGTGCTTTTATATTTTTTAAATGAAATGTTCATTGGCACTGAGTATACAAAAAAAATGGACTCAACAAAGAATGTAACACAACTCAAAGTTTTCATTAATGTGTGAAAAAGCTACAAAGGAATCTGGGAAAATTATAAAATTTTGTAGGGAGTATTACAAAATGGGTTAGCCTATTGAGGTAGAAGGCTACGCTCTAAACGTAGACGTAGGGCTAGGGACATATCTACAGGCTCCAGCACTGAGTCTTCAAAAACAGAAACTACAATATCTTTAGCAGCTTCTTGAAGAGCTTCAAGAGCTGTGCTCTGTATATACGGTCAACCCTGTCAGAATATTTTTCCATTGTTTCTCTCACCAGTCGAGAGAATGGTGCCTTGGGGATGAGAAGCTCTGTGCTTTTCTGATATTTCCTAATCTCTCGTAGCGCGACTGTCCCTAGCCTCCATTTTCTCTTCTTCTTTGTAACTGGTGGAGGCGGTGGTGGTCTTTGATTCTCCCACGGTGGTCGTTCAGACCTGAACTTCTTTTTCTTTTGTGCACGCTCTTCCTCTTCTTGTTGGTCCCGAAACTTGCCCTCCATTCTTTTACCACACTTCTTGACTGGCCGTCTGGATGTTGTGGCTGCCTGTGGGGGCTGTGCTTGGCTTGCCCTCCTTGCGTCCTCTTTGGGCTGCTGTCTCTTTTGCATTTCTGTCTCCCAAGCTGCCCTCACAAGAGCAAACTCTTTGTCAATGGTATCTTTCGTGATGCCGTAGGACAAGAGCTCAACCTCCCTGTTCTTCAAGATAACCTCTAGCTGTTCTAGGGTGTCGGCCTCAATAACAATCTCCGGTGGCTGCCCTTGACCTTCCTCGGCTTCTTTTCGACGCCGCTCTTCTTCTGCTTCTCTACTAGACCTTGCTTCTTCAGCTTCCTTCCTGCGTTGCGCTTCTTCGGCCTCCTTCCTGCGCTCTTCTTCTCTCATCTCCTTTGCCTCTTGCTCTGTTACGATAGGTAGACTTGTCCTTTTTGCTGTAGTAGCAGGTAGTGGGCCGAGTTGATCGAGAAACCGCAAGTCTTGCTCCTGTTCTTCTGGCATGGCCTAGGTATGTACGAGTGCAAGAGATAGTGGGAGGGCAAGAGAGAGTAGAGCACAAAGAAGAAATTGAAATGCGGTGGCTATAAATGAAAAATGACTTAAATATGTCTATAAATATAATTTTTTAAAACTTTTAAAAAATTTAAAAACACAAAAAGATTATAATCAGAGAGTTTAAGCCCATGAGGAACCACACCGACGCTTGCTTGTTGCTACCCACTGCCGTAGTCTCTCCCTAGCATTTGATCTGTTGTATCCTTCAGTTCTTCTTGCATTAACAGTTTTCATTATTTGACGCCTAAGAGACAAATTACCGCGACTTTTCTGCCTTTTTTTGCCAACCAGAACGCGATAGAACCAGTTGAACATTTCATGGAGTGCATTACTCTTGACTTTGCCACCACCATGGCGAGTGCCCTTAAAATACACGGCCTTTGCTTGGTAATGTGATTTCTCCATGCCTTGATTGCTCCAAAGTACTAAAGAGCCATATCTATCGAGAAAGTATGGCTTGATTGCTCCAAAGTGCTAAAGAGCCATATCTATCGAGAAAGTATGGCCCATGTGCATACAATATATGCTGCATAGAAAATTACAAAAAGTCAACAAATAGTATGAAGAACATACTACAAGGACACAATAAATACAACATTACCATGTAGTGAGTAATGTGTGTTTCTCCCCATGCCTCGACCATTTCTTCTGTGAATCTACAAGTGGCTTCTTTAAGTGCCTCAATACCATGGTCATCCAGGTGAGGTCGCTCTAGAAGATCGACCATTTTATTACACACCTCCCATACATGTGCACGTTTTAGGCCAAGCCTGGCATCATTTCCTCGATATGTTGTGACATCACATATCTTCTTCCAAATTTCAAAGTCAGTGTGGCTATGAGAACCCAAGTGGTTTGATAGCAAGTGTCTTGCCTTTGATCCACCCATGCAAATTTTATTAGGGTTGTCTTGTGTAGGGTTTGATTTTCTGTCCTTTGTCAAGACCACTGCTCCAGCATGTAATCCCATAGAGGAAAGTACACCCTCTAGTGCACGTATTGACTCTTCTCGTCGATCTTCGGGCTCCATGTTCCAGACATAGTTTATATGGAGCATCAATAGCTTATCCAAAATCCTGAGTCTTGCATGTAATGTGCACACATGCACTTGACGTAGTGGAATTTCCAAGATTGGGTTCCAAGCATTGTCCTCCTGGTCACACGACTAGGTGGCTTGCTCTGGTCACAACTTAATATGCCATTATGCCATACCTTTGATCCTTTCCTCTGTTCAGCATCAAAAACGATTGCTTTTTTTGCACCCACTTGTTTTTGACTTTTGCCTTTGCTAGGTTGTTTCTCTTTTACTCTTGAGTCTACTGCTGTCTTGGAATGACAACAGTAAACACATGAGAATATAGTATTCGCACCTGTTTTACAACCCAACATACACTTTAAGGTTTTTAGATCGCCACCCAAGTGCCATTCAACATTAAAGCAGACTATTCCGGGAACATCAAGCTTCTGACCATTGACCTGACAAGAGATGACATGTTGAATGCCAGACCGTTCAAAATACCACCTCAAGGTATCATGGTTCTCTTTTGGGAGGACCCATGCTGGTTGCCACCAGATGTTCTTCTCTGATTGAATGACGTAGTAGTCCTGCTTATGCCCTTGACCCCTACTGTTGCTGTCTTCAGTTGCATCCAACTCTTGGGTCTCTAAAGGCCTTCCTTTAAGTGCTCGGCTCATCAAGGTTAAACTAACACGCTCCAATCTTTGACCTTTAACCACTTGACATTCATCCAGCTTCAAGACAAACACGGCATTTCCACCTGTCTCTTCAAGTGTGACGCCATAGTACTGAATCATTGCTTTTTGTAGCACTTCCATGTCAATGTAGACATTGTTATATGCATTGTATTCAAAGGGTTTGATTGTTGGCATTGGCATAATATCCTCCACCCACTTGTACCCACCCTCGAACATGGATGCAATATCACCATTAGCACACTTCTTTGCCATCTGTAAGCTATAAAGTGTTGGAAGCAAGGATTGCATAACTCCCTTTGCTCGCAACCCTAAAGTGATTGACCTGTATATTGCTCTGTAACCTTTCTGGCTAATACCTGCTGAGTCACATATATCAAGCATCTCTTTGGGGGTGACAATTTCTTTGATTTCCTTCAAGAAATGTTGACGAAGGGTCTCCCGCAGCTTATCATTACCAGAACCTGTTATCATTTCCATAATATCCTTCTCCTGAAGGACATGCTGAAGAAGGGAGGCATTAACATTGTCCTCAGCGTTGTTACATCCTAGTATAGTTGTTGCACAAGCCCTACAATCACAATGGTCAACCATGAGAGATGCTTTATTCATTAATTGCTTCTCAAAGCTGCTATAATTCCTACAAAAATTTTTACCTGGTTGTTTGTTTACGCCTCTTGCATGCGCCTGCTGTCTTTGAAAGCAACCCAACAGCTTTACGTTTTCTTTGCCTTGCGTGATATCCCATGGGAAGGTGAGTGAAATGGTGAACACGACGTCGAAGATTACAAGTGGAGTGTTGAAGACGAACATAATTATCGGTAAATTGATTTATTGTGCGCACACGATCCGCTAGATTATTCTTCTGCACCTCAAGCTCCTCTGAGAGCTCTTTAATCCTCTGCATCAAACCATTGATCTGCTTAGTCGATGCCGCTTGAAGCTGGTCGAAGACAAATTGTGTTTGTCTCTTTTCAGCTACTTCATCTAGCCACAACATGTGTAATCTCCTACAATAGCCAAGAAGCCCATTGAAACCATCACCAACAAACATAAGAAAACTTGTAATGCTTTTGAATGGTGGAGGGGCACCAGATATTGGATCTGGTGGATAAAGATTTCCATCAATCCAAAGATCAATGGCCTTTGCTCCTTGCATTCGAAGCTGATCGTATGAAATATTGGGTGCAACATGCCTACTGCGTAGGGTTGCGTATTCTTTCTCCAAATCAACCTGAAGGCGGATCTTAGAAGGCTTATTGGTGATGTCTTGTAGTGCCATCTACAAGAAAGTAGGCTTGTAAGCTTGGGTTGAATAGGAGTGGAAGGAGCAGGATATGGTATCAAAAAATAATGGAAAGAATGGAGATGAGGGTTGCTTCTCTAGAGCTGCATTGTGGATAGAGAAAGAAGCCAGAAAGGGAGCCAAAGAAACATAGAGAGGGTTGGCAATGGTGAGACGAAAATGCAAAGGAGACAATGCATCATGGGAAGCTTCTTTAGTGCAAGCTATGGCTGCTAAGCAATATAGAGAGAGAGAATACTTCATGAAAAGGTTCTTCTGTGCTACTACTGTGGGTTTGGAGAGAGAACCAAGTATTGTAGAAAGAATGCTCCTGGTAAGCTTCTTCCTTGCAAGCCATGGCTACTACTGTGGGTTTGGAGAGAGAAGGCTCATTTAGGAGTACAGACCTACTAGCTATGGAGAGAGGACCAAGTACTGTAGAGAGAATGCTCATGGTAAGCTTCTTCCCTGCAAGCCATGGCTACTACTGTGGGTTTGGAGAGAGAAGGCTCATTTAGGAGTACAGATCTGTTAGCTATGGCTTTTGGAGTAGAGAAAGACGCTTTTTTCCATGGAGAAGGAGTGCAGGGCGTTTTAGAGAGAAGATTTAGAGAGAGAAAGAGATCTGGTGTACACACAAAAAAGGGGGGAAGAAAGTGACGAATTTTTGGAATGTTTGGAGTTCGAAAAGGTTGCTGACTAACAGCCCATTACAAAGCTTTAAAGTCACCTAGGTGGCCAGATCTAGGAATATCTCCTTTTTTTATTTTTTTTTGTTTTTGTGAAAAATCAAATATATGCTTTTAGGACTAGGCCTCTAGGCTTGGTCAAAGATGGATTAGCATTTTAAGCATTTCACTAAACGTCCAAATTAAAGGGCCCAAGAAGACTCCATTGAGTTCCTAATGGCTCACATAGAGATTTCCAACGTTCGCACATTATTGTCACTTGCTTACCATCATGGTTTGATAGAAATCTCCTAGCTTTCACTCCTCCCCTTGATACATCTGCTAGCACATCCCTTTGTGGTCCCTGATTTCCTCTCATCCTTCTTAAGTTGTATATGTCCTCCATGGAAACACATTCTAGAGAGTAAACTTTCACATTTTTTAATGCATGCATCTGATAGGTATGGATTCCTAATAGATTAAGTAATCATGATGCTAGCATGGTTGAGCAGTCTTATGAGCATGAATACATGCATAGTGGTGTGGAAAATGATGTGGATGTCTTGGTGGATGTCACCCTTGGAGGGTGTCTGTGTTTTGTTTGAAGGTCTATGGATCTAAGGGATGGTGATGAACAGGTTGTTGCCCATGTGGATGCTGTAGTGTGTGACAATGATGGATGAGCTGTTGGATGTTGTAGTGTGTGACAATGATGGATGAGCTGTTGGATGTTGTTTTAGCAAACTGTGGGATGAGGAAACTATGGATACTGACTAGGAGATGCAACAGGTCTTTGATTTGGTCTCTTTTCTTGCTGATGTTTAGGATCTTCCTGGAATTCAGTTTAATGATGTGGAGGTTAGAAATATGGAAGAAGGTTTGATGGGAGTACATATAGTTGCAAAGTGTTCTGAGTTGGATGAAGAGATTGGAGCTGACAAGAGTGAAGAGATGGGAAGGAGGTTGGACATTAAGCTTACATGTATGATGTAGCTAGATGATAAGGGCATGACTTTGATGTTCCTTGTAAATAGTTTGCAGCCCTTTGATCTAGATGGTTCGGTCAGTTCAACTCCATGGTGGCTGTAGAGAAGGGTGTTGTACCCTTTTGATCTAGGAGGATGTTGAGATGCTTAATAGTGCCTTTTGTTGTTGTATATAGAGTTTTATAGAATGATTTGTGGAAGAGCGCACTTTGAAGTAGAAACAATACAATGAAAACGTGAATGTTTTCACCTAAGGGGGTGGGCTATATGTGAGGAGAATCATGAGCCCATCCTAAACATGATAAATAGATATAGGAAATGTATATATGATGGTGTGAAATGAAACCAAGGTGGCAAGAACAACGTGGCGACTAAGAGGATTTGTGTAGGTGAGTGAAACAAAAAAAGAAAGTGCATGGCCCAATGAAGGAAGTGGGCTATTCAGTGTTCTGGAAGAAATTAAAGCAGATGGGCTTATGAAGGGGAATGGGGAAAGTTTGCGAGTGAGAGTTAAGAGAGAGAAGTGGTGGGTCTATCTCACCAAGAGCATGTTGGATTTACTTAGTTAGGAAGCTAATCACCAATAGATGTAGTGATAGCTTGTGACAACACTAAGTTATACATTAACATATGATTAAGTTAGAGAACACTCAATGATGAGCCAAAATGGTGACAAGAGCCAAAATTAAAGCAGATGGGCTTATGAAGGGGAATGGGGAAAGTTTGCGAGTGAGAGTTAAGAGAGAGAAGTGGTGGGTCTATCTCACCAAGAGCATGTTGGATTTACTTAGTTAGGAAGCTAATCACCAATAGATGTAGTGAAAGCTTGTGAAAACACTAAGTTATACCACATGATTAAGTTAGAGAACACTCAATGATGAGCCAAAATGGTGACAAGAGCCAAAGTTCACAAAGTAACACTAAGCTTGAATTAGACACAAAGTGCATACACAAATTCTAGAGCTCTCACACTCTAGCTCTAGAGAAGGTGTAGAGACCATGCTTTTATAGGCCATGGGAAGGGAGGCACCTAGATCACACCCACGCCCACTTTCCCCTCTCATGCCACCTAGATGAGGTGCCTTAAATGATGGTCAATGACCATGGGTTACAAGCTTACCCATGGTTTACACCTTAGCCCATACACTAAGCATAAATGTATCTAACCCATGGATACACACAAAGTAATGGATGTAGATCAACATATTATCAACACCCTCTCTTGATCTACATACATACCATGCAGGGTGTGTAGATCAAGGAACCACATAGGCACTTAGTACCATAAAGAAAAATATTATCAACATATTATCAACACCCTCTCTTGATCTACATACCATGCAGGGTGTGTAGATCAAGGAACCACATAGGCACTTAGTACCATAAAGAAAAATACTTTCACATAGAAACTAACTTTCACAAAGAAACTACAAGGCCCAATCTGAATCAACAAGATTAGCCTCCTCTTTAGATTTGACTTTGACTTTGCCTTTATCTTTGTCTTTGTCGGTGTTGGTGGATTTCCTTTCGCTTCATCCTTCTTCTTTTTCCTGCAATCTTTGATCATATGCCCCTTTTTTCTGTAGTAGTAGCAGATTCTTGGAGCCTTCTTTTTATCTTGGTCTGTAATCAAAGCCTATTCACCCAATAGCCGAGGTACAGTTGAAGATGATAAACTTGCCTCCATTCTTGTTTTCTCTAAGATTAAAGAAGATGCTGCTGAAAACAAGTGTGAGGTTATGTTGATTTGAAATGACTAAAACACATTGTTCAAAAGTCAGAGGCATACTACATAGAAGCACAAAGACAGCTTCTTCTTCTGAGATTGTAAATCTTGCTCCAGAGAGCTGGTCAATGAGACACCTAAGATCATTCATGTGCGTGGCAATGGATGTCTTTTCAGCTTTTTCTAACCTATAGAGACGTTTCCTGAGAAACAATCTTACTGCTACATTGGTATGACCAAAAATAGCTTTTAGTCGAAGCCAACCTTCATGAGCACTAGATGCTGAGCTAACCTGATGTATTTGATTATCGCTAAGACCACTTATGATGAATAATAGGGCTTTTGCATCGCTTTCTTCCCATTTCTGTAGTACTGCCTCCGGATTTCTTGCTGTGGGTTTCCTTTCAGTCCCACTTGCAAGACCCCATAGATCTTTATCTATTAAGGCAATTTACATTTTGATGGCCCACATGTGATATTTGGTGCCATCAAAACAGTCATTTCTACCGACCCTGGTGACTTGAAGTTTGGCCACAAAGTCCCTCTCTAAAAACAAATACCCTTTATAGTTGGAGGGTGTGAGGTGAAAAAAAGAAGAAAAGACCTGCCTCTATAGCCCTTCCACCTCGCAAACTTGGAATAACACACACGAATGGGGGCACCACCGGCTGGAACTCTTCTCACACTTCACCACCCAACCCAGACAGACACCATAAAACAGGGGTACCATAGACAAAGAAAAACACCCAGCAATATATTTCCAGTTACAACATCATGTATACAAGCTTCTCCCGACACAGAAGCCTTACTCACACAACTCACAAACACACAGGCTCAGACCTGTCTCACTGCAGAGGATACACCACATCCCCAACCACATGAACCTCTCGCCTGCCTGCTGTACCAACTACACCAGAATGAACCCGGCCACTCTCTCCAGAAGGCGCCCACACCAGCAAACCCTCGAGTCCTCTCTGCAGCCCATCACTTCTGCATGTGTCATCAGCAGAGCAGCAGCTCGCCATCATCTCTCTCTCTCTCTCTCTCTCTCTCTCTCTCTGTGCTGATCCTCTGCCAGCCTCACAACAAACCCAGGCAGCTTATCTGCCTTGCTATTGGCCCACCACCAAGCAGCAACACTTTATCTTTCTCTGTGCTTCACTCGGCACCTTGCTCTCTGTCCACAGCCCTGTCTCCTAGGCGGCCCACACCAGCCAGCCTGTCACCCTGCAGCTTATCTGCATCCCTTTTGTCCTCGCTAGCAGCTCCCTTTGATGCCAGCACCCGCTTCTTTCCCACAGGCAGCGCCCCACCAGCCTCTGCCTTCTCCAACACGCAAGCCCTCCATGCTTGCAGCCCACACGGCTTCAACTTACTCTGACGCTGTCAGCCCGTCAGCCCACATGTCCACTTGTGCTCGCCTCACCACTATCGACCAGCAGTAGCCCTCTTTACTCCTTGCGCTTCTCTTCTTCCTCTATCAACCACGCTGTCACCTTAACGGCAGCCACCTCCACTTAGCCAAGCCCATACGCCTGTGCTTCCACAGTTCCCATATGGCCCTGTCCCTCTATCTCTCACAAGGCTTCACAACAAGCCCAATCATCACGAGGCGGCCAGCTCAACAATTGCCAACCTTCAATCCTCTCCTCGTGCGCGCTGATAGCCCGTCACCCCACACGTCATACTATCCACGCGTGCAGCAGCTACCCACATCATCAAGGCTCTGTCCGCCTGTGGGCTGCACTTCACCAGCAGAGCTATGCTTCTCTTCTTACTTCGCCAAGCTCGCCAGCCACTGTCGGCACTCTCACTTCACCAGCAGGGAGGCTCCCCGTTGGCCTCTACACCAGCCACACGTTGTCCGTAACGCCACCAGATCGCCGTTCCTTCCTTTGCCTGGTGTTGCGCCTGGGAACCCCTGACTCTTCCAAACGGCGACCTCACCTTTTACTGCACGATGCGCCGACCCGCCACATTCTCTGCCTTTCCAGAACGTTGCGTTGGCAACGTAGTAAAGCTCCACGCCTTCTTTTCTTTTTTGGCCATTTAATATTATATATTTTTCATTTTACCTCAAATACCTTTACACACAAATTGCTAATGGTTGCATTGGGCCATCAATCATTAAAAAACTCCACGATTTCCACACACCTCTTTCTCAAGGTAACACCGGCCCTCTCAGTGTTTAATGCCCATGCCTCCGTACACATTCCAAATACAGCCTTTCGATGCCGATTCTTTTTCTTGGACGCGCACACACTTCAAGCTGCCACGAATAGCTGAAACCACCTTCATCTGACCTTACTCCGGACGGGCTTGCACGAGCCTTAAAACAAATCCATCCACACTGAACACCTGGCAACGCATTCCCGAGCAAAGCTCTTCATTCACACCATGCACACGTATGTACACAAGCCAAAAAGACCACTCAGAAAAACACCTGACATACTTTGCCAACCCCCCATCTGCTAGAGCATTCATGCTCAGCAGCATTCAACATAGTCCAATAGCTATCCACCAGGATCAAAAGGAAACAGCAACTCACCATCCCAATCCCCAGCATCCTTCAAACACCATGGCTGTATCACTGCATACCAAACATCAACCATAGCCACAAAAACATTCACGTCCACTATCTGATCAGCATTCATCGACTCTGACCACACAGCATCATTCTCAAGCCTTTGCTCTTCACCCACAACTAACCTCGTCTTCAAAACCTGTGGCATTACAGCATTTAGCATCCCATCCATCAATACCTGTGAAGGCCAGGTTTCAGCATCTTGACCTTTCTGCACAGCAAAATCCAAATCCTTTCCAACAGCAGTATCCCCACCAGCACTTCCAGCTCCACTGGCTCAGGCATCTCTTCACAATCATTCAGCTCAACTGGCTCAGAATCTTTGTCCTCCATGCACTTTGCCTTCAGCATTTTAGCAACTCGTAAAGAAGCCTTCGTCACACTCTCAACCATATCAGCATCCATCTCCACCTCCGGCTCCTGTTCATCCAGGCTAGCAACTTCCCAGATATCATCAAGCACGATACTCTCCTCACAACGCTCCTCATCAGCCAAATCCACATGCATACTTTCTTGAGTGCTGCCAACCCCCCTGGTATCATCATCCAAAGACTTCCCAGCACACAATGCACCTAATGGATAAACATCCATACCTTTCATCGTCTCGCAAGTACCAGACCATCATCCAGCTGTCCAAGAAAATCCAAGATAATAGGATCTTCCTCCACACTTTCCACATTCGCATCACAGACCATCTTCCAGCTGTCCAAGAAAATCCAAGATAATAGGATCTTCCTCCACACTTTCCACATTCGCATCACAGACCATCTTCAGTTCAGCACAAGTCTCTACCCCATCCTCCTCCCTTTCTGTATCCAGCAAAGAATCATCCTCAAAGCATCCTGTATCCAGCTCCTCTTCCTTCTTATCAGCATCTAATCCCAAGGCATCATCCTCAAAGCATCCTGTATCCAGCTCCTCTTCCTTCTTATCAGCATCTAATCCCCAGGCATCATCCTCTTTCCTTCCCTGTGCATGCATATCATCCAGATCCAAATGATCTTCAATAGAACCTTTCAACTCACTGTCCTGTACAGCCATAACGTCCAAATCCAAAGAAGAATCCACTGGCAACTCCTCATCTTGCTTTTCATCCAGCTTCACCTACTTCTCATCCACCTGCACATGCTTTAAAAACTTTGGAAAAAAATCAGAAGGCATATAGAACATCCCCCTCTGCACCTGTATCGGCCTTTGAGGCTCCTGTCTAATGAAAACCTTGCATAGGACTCTTATCCACCTCAACCAAATTTACCTGCATATCCCTTGCAGACACAACACCTTCATACAGATAAATACCCATCTCCATCTGCTTCAAAACCTTGCCTTCCTTTTCCCTAGCAATCCTAACAGCATCATCAAACGACTTGGGATTATTTAACTCAACCCTGACCCTCAAATGGCATAACAAACCATCAATAAACAAGCTCTTCTTCAAAAACATTGGAGGAACTTCCTGCTTCAATGTCATGCACCACTTACTCCACAAACATGTAAATACCTGCACAAAATCATCCAGTGATGATTGCCCATGTACCTGCTTCAAGACGCTCAACTCTTGCCAAAGCACACCAGAATCCTCCACTTGTTGAAAACGCTCCAAAAGGCCTTCTTTCAACCTGTCCAGGGTCAAAACACCAGCATCCTGTGCTTCAAAATCCTTCAGCTAGCTTCAGGCATCTCCCTTCAAGAAAATCCTTATCAGCCTCAGAACCTGCTCTTCATCCGTCACATGGTTGCTAATGTATGCCAACTCTATCTGCTCCAAAAAGTCACACACATCTTCACCCTTCCTGCCATGAAACTCCGGATAGGACCACATCATTACAACTTGTACCAATCCCTGAGCTCTCCTCCAGTGGAACACACGCCCTTCTAGGCAAAGAACAATGCCAGAGCTATCCTCAGTGGGGGCACCAGAAGGATGTGAGGTGAAAAAAAGAAGAAAAGACCTGCCTCTATAGCCCTTCCACCTCGCAAACTTGGAATAACACACACGAACGGGGGCACCACCAGCCACCCCGGGGCTGGAACTCTTCTCACACTTCACCACCCAACCCACGCCAAACAGACACCATAAAACAGGGGTACCATAAACAAAGAAAAACACCCAGCAATATATTTCCAGTTACAACATCATTTATACAAGCTTCTCCCGACACAAAAGCCTTACTCACACAACTCACAAACACACAGGCTCGGACCTGTCTCACTGCAGAGGATACACCACATCCCCAATCACCACATGAACCTCTCGCCTGCCTGCTGTACCAACTACACCAGAATGAACCCGGCCACTCTCTCCAGAAGGCGCCCACACCAGCAAACCCTCGAGTCCTCTCTGCAGCCCATCACTTCTGCATGTGTCGTAGCAGCTCGGCCATCATCTCTCTCTCTCTCTCTGTCTCTGTGCTGATCCTCTGCCAGCCTCACAACAAACCCAGGCAGCTTATCTGCCTTGCTATACTGGCCCACCACCAAGCAGCAACACTTTATCTTTCTCTGTGCTTCACTTGGCACCTTGCTCTCTGTCCACAGCCCTGTCTCCTAGGCGGCCCACACCAGCCAGCCTGTCACCTCCAGCTTATTTGCATCCCTTTTGTCCTCGCTAGCAGCTCCCTTTGATGCCAGCACCTGCTTCTTTCCCACAGGCAGCGCCCCACCAGCCTCTGCCTTCTCCAACATGCAAGCCCTCCACGCTTGCAGCCCACACGGCTTCAACTTACTCTGACGCTATCAGCCCGTCAGCCCACACGTCCACTTGTGCTCGCCTCACCACTGTCGACCAGCAGTAGCCCTCTTTACTCCTTGCGCTTCTCTTCTTCCTCTATCAACCACGCTGTCACCTTAACGGCAGCCACCTCCACTTAGCCAAGCCCATACGCCTGCCAGTGCTTCCACAATTCCCATATGGCCCTGTCCCTCTATCTCTCACAAGGCTTCACAACAAGCCCAATCATCACGAGGCGGCCAGCTCAACAATTGCCAACCTTCAATCCTCTCCTCGTGCGCTGATAGCCCGTCACCCCACACGTCATACTATCCACGCGTGCAGCAGCTACCCACATCATCAAGGCTCTGTCCGCCTGTGGTGGCTGCACTTCACCAGCAGAGCTGCGCTTCTCTTCTTGCTTCGCCAAGCTCGCCAGCCACTGTCGGCACTCTCACTTCACCAGGGAGGCTCCCCGTTGGCCTCTACACCAGCCACACGTTGTCCTTAACGCCACCAGCTCGCCGTTCCTTCCTCTGCCTGGTGTTGCGCCTGGGAACCCCCGACTCTTCCAAACGGCGACCTCACCTTTTACTGCACGCTGCGCTGACCCGCCACCTTCTCTGCCTTTCCAGAACGTTGCGTTGGCAACGTAGTAAAGCTCCACGCCTTCTTTTCTTTTTTGGCCATTTAATATTATATATTTTTCATTTTACCTCAAATACCTTTACACACAAATTGCTAATGGTTGCATTGGGCCATCAATCATTAAAAAAACTCCATGCTTTTCACACACCTCTTTCTCAAGGTAACACCGGCCCTCTCAGTGTTTAATGCCCATGCCTCCGTACACATTCCAAATACAGCCTTTCGATGCCCATTCTTTTTCTTGGATGCGCACAAACTTTAAGCTGCCACGAATAGCTGAAACCACCTTCATCTGACCTTACTCCGGACGGGCTTGCACGAGCCTTAAAACAAATCCATCCACACTGAACACCTGGCAACGCATTCCCGAGCAAAGCTCTTCATTCACACCATGCACACGTATGTACACAAGCCAAAAAGACCACTCAGAAAAACACCTGACATACTTTGCCAACCCCCCCATCTACTAGAGCATTCATGCTCAGCAGCATTCAACATAGTCCGATAGCTATCCACCAGGATCAAAAGGAAACAGCAACTCACCATCCCAATCCCCAGCATCCTTCAAACACCATGGCTATATCACTGCATACCAAACATCAACCATAGCCACAAAAACATTCACGTCCACTATCTGATCAGCATTCATCGACTCTGACCACACAGCATCATTCTCAAGCCTTTGCTCTTCACCCACAACTAACCTCGTCTTCAAAACCTGTGGCATTACAGCATTTAGCATCCCATCCATCAATACCTGTGAAGGCCAGGTTTCAGCATCTTGACCTTTCTGCACAGCAAAATCCAAATCCTTTCCAACAGCAGTATCCACCAGCACTTCCAGCTCCACTGGCTCAGGCATCTCTTCACAATCATTCAGCTCAACTAGCTCAGAATCTTTGTCCTCCATGCACTTTGCCTTCAGCATTTCAGCAACTCGTAAAGAAGCCTTTGTCACACTCTCAACCATATCAGCATCCATCTCCACCTCCGGCTCCTTTCATCCAAGCTAGCAACTTCCCAGATATCATCAAGCACGATACTCTCCTCACAACGCTCCTCATCAGCCAAATCCACATGCATACTTTCTTGAGTGCTGCCAACCCCCCTGGTATCATCGTCCAAAGACTTCCCAGCACACAATGCACCTAATGGATAAACATCCATACCTTTCATCGCAGGTACCAGACCATCATCCAACTGTCCAAGAAAATCCAAGATAATAGGATCTTCCTCCACACTTTCCACATTCGCATCACAGACCATCTTCAGTTTAGCACAAGTCTCTACCCCATCCTCCTCCCTTTCTGTATCCAGCAAAGAATCATCCTCAAAGCATCCTGTATCCAGCTCCATCCTCTTTCCTTCCCTGTGCATGCATATCATCCAGATCCAAATGATCTTCAATAGAACCTTTCAACTCACTGTCCTGTACAGCCATAACGTCCAAATCCAAAGAAGAATCCACTGGCAACTCCTCATCTTGCTTTTCATCCAGCTTCACCTGCTTCTCATCCACCTGCACATGCTTTAAAAACTTTGGAAAAAAATCAGAAGGCATATAGAACATCCCCCTCTGCACCTGTATCGGCCTTTGAGGCTCCTGTCTAATCAAACCTTGCATAGGACTCTTATCCACCTCAACCAAATTTACCTGCATATCCCTTGCAGACACAACACCTTCATACGGATAAATACCCATCTCCATCTGCTTCAAAACCTTGCCTTCCTTTTCCCTAGCAATCCTAAGAGCATCATCAAACGACTTGGGATTCTTTAACTCAACCCTGACCCCCTCAAATGGCGTAACAAACCATCAATAAACAAGCTCTTCTTCAAAAACATTGGAGGAACTTCCTGCTTCAATGTCATGCACCACTTACTCCACAAACATGTAAATACCTGCACAAAATCATCCAGTGATGATTGCCCATGTACCTGCTTCAAGACGCTCAACTCTTGCCAAAGCACACCAGAATCCTCCACTTGCTGAAAACGCTCCAAAAGGCCTTCTTTCAACTTGTCCAGGGTCAAAACACCAGCATCCTGTGCTTCAAAATCCTTCAACTAGCTTCGAGCATCTCCCTTCAAGAAAATCCTTATCAGCCTCAGAACCTGCTCTTCATCCGTCACATGGTTGCTAATGCATGCCAACTCCATCTGCTCCAAAAAGTCACACACATCTTCACCCTTCCTGCCCCATGAAACTCCGGATAGGACCACATCATGACAACCTGTACCAATCCCTGAGCTCTCCTCAGTGGAACACATGCCCTTCTAGGCAAAGAACAATGCCAGAGCTATCCTCAGTGGGGGCACCAGAAGGATGTGAGGTGAAAAAAAGAAGAAAAGACCTGCCTCTATAGCCCTTCCACCTCGCAAACTTGGAATAACACGAACGCGGGCACCACCAGCCACCGGGGCTGGAACTCTTCTCACACTTCACCACCCAACCCACGCCAGACAGACACCATAAAACAGGGGTACCATAGACAAAGAAAAACACCCAGCAATATATTTCCAGTTACAACATCATTTATACAAGCTTCTCCCGACACAGAAGCCTTACTCACACAACTCACAACACACAGGCTCAGACCTGTCTCACTGCAGAGGATACACCACATCCCCAATCACCACATGAACCTCTCGCCTGCCTGCTGTACCAACTACACCAGAATGAACCCGGCCACTCTCTCCAGAAGGCGCCCACACTAGCAAACCCTCGAGTCCTCTCTGCAGCCCATCACTTCTGCATGTGTCGTCAGCCAGCAGCTCGGCCATCATCTCTCTCTCTCTCTCTCTCTGTGTGTGCTGATCCTCTACCAGCCTCACAACAAACCCAGGCAGCTTATCTGCCTTGCTACTGGCCCACCACCAAGCAGCAACACTTTATCTTTCTCTGTGCTTCACTTGGCACCTTGCTCTCTGTCCACCACAGCCCTGTCTCCTAGGCGGCCCACACCAGCCAGCCTGTCACCTGCAGCTTATTTGCATCCCTTTTGTCCTCGCTAGCAGCTCCCTTTGATGCCAGCTCCCGCTTCTTTCCCACAGGCAACGCCCCACCAGCCTCTGCCTTCTCCAACATGCAAGCCCTCCACACTTGCAGCCCACACGGCTTCAACTTACTCTGACGCTATCAGCCCGTCAGCCCACACGTCCACTTGTGCTCGCCTCACCACTGTCGACCAGCAGTAGCCCTCTTTACTCCTTGCGCTTCTCTTCTTCCTCTATCAACCACGCTGTCACCTTAACGGCAGCCACCTCCACTTAGCCAAGCCCATACGCCTGCCAGTGCTTCCACAGTTCCCATATGGCCCTGTCCCTCTATCTCTCACAAGGCTTCACAACAAGCCCAATCATCACGAGGCGGCCAGCTCAACAATTGCCAACCTTCAATCCTCTCCTCGTGCGCTGATAGCCCGTCACCCCACACGTCATACTATCCACGCGTGCAGCAGCTACCCACATCATCAAGGCTCTGTCACCTGTGGGCTGCACTTCACCAGCAGAGCTGCGCTTCTCTTCTTGCTTCGCCAAGCTCGCCAGCCACTGTCGGCACTCTCACTTCACCAGGGAGGCTCCCCGTTGGCCTCTACACTAGCCACACGTTGTCCTTAACGCCACCAGCTCGCCGTTCCTTCCTCTGCCTGGTGTTGCGCCTGGGAACCCCCGACTCTTCCAAACGGCGACCTCACCTTTTACGGCAATGCTGCGCTGACCCGCCACCTTCTCTGCCTTTCCAGAACGTTGCGTTGGCAGCGTAGTAAAGCTCCACGCCTTCTTTTCTTTTTTGGCCATTTAATATTATATATTTTTCATTTTACCTCAAATACCTTTACACACAAATTGCTAATGGTTGCATTGGGCCATCAATCATTAAAAAAACTCCATGCTTTCCACACACCTCTTTCTCAAGGTAACACCGGCCCTCTCAGTGTTTAATGCCCATGCCTCCGTACACATTCCAAATACAGCCTTTCAATGCCCATTCTTTTTCTTGGACCCGCACAAACTTCAAGCTGCCCACGAATAGCTGAAACCACCTTCATCTGACCTTACTCCGGACGGGCTTGCACGAGCCTTAAAACAAATCCATCCACACTGAACACCTGGCAACGCATTCCCGAGCAAAGCTCTTCATTCACACCATGCACACGTATGTACACAAGCCAAAAAGACCACTCAGAAAAACACCTGACATACTTTGCCAACCCCCCATCTGCTAGAGCATTCATGCTCAGCAGCATTCAACATAGTCCGATAGCTATCCACCAGGATCAAAAGGAAACAGCAACTCACCATCCCAATCCCCAGCATCCTTCAAACACCATGGCTGTATCACTGCATACCAAACATCAACCATAGCCACAAAAACATTCACGTCCACTATCTGATCAGCATTCATCGACTCTGACCACACAGCATCATTCTCAAGCCTTTGCTCTTCACCCACAACTAACCTCGTCTTCAAAACCTGTGGCATTACAGCATTTAGCATCCCATCCATCAATACCTGTGAAGGCCAGGTTTCAGCATCTTGACCTTTCTGCACAGCAAAATCCAAATCCTTTCCAATAGCAGTATATCCACCAACACTTCCAGCTCCACTGGCTCAGGCATCTCTTCACAATCATTCAGCTCAACTGGCTCAGAATCTTTGTCCTCCATGCACTTTGCCTTCAGCATTTCAGCAACTCGTAAAGAAGCCTTTGTCACACTCTCAACCATATCAGCATCCATCTCCACCTCTGGCTCCTGTTCATCCAGGCTAGCAACTTCCCAGATATCATCAAGCACGATACTCTCCTCACAACGCTCCTCATCAGCCAAATCCACATGCATACTTTCTTGACTGCTGCCAACCCCCCTAGTATCATCGTCCAAAGACTTCCCAGCACACAATGCACCTAATGGATAAACATCCATACCTTTCATCTCGCAGGTACCAGACCATCATCCACCTGTCCAAGAAAATCCAAGATAATAGGATCTTCCTCCACACTTTCCACATTCGCATCACAAACCATCTTCAGTTCAGCACAAGTCTCTACCCCATCCTCCTCCCTTTCTGTATCCAGCAAAGAATCATCCTCAAAGCATCCTGTATCCAGCTCCTCTTCCTTCTTATCAGCATCTAATCCCAAGGCATCATCCTCTTTCCTTCCCAGTGCATGCATATCATCCAGATCCAAATGATCTTCAATAGAACCTTTTAACTCACTGTCCTGTACATCCATAACGTCCAAATCCAAAGAAGAATCCACTGGCAACTCCTCATCTTGCTTTTCATCCAGCTTCACCTGCTTCTCATCCACCTGCACATGCTTTAAAAACTTTGGAAAAAAATCAAAAGGTATATAAAACATCCCCCTCTGCACCTGTATCGGCCTTTGAGGCTCCTGTCTAATCAAACCTTGCATAGGACTCTTATCCACCTCAACCAAATTTACCTGCATATCCCTTGCAGACACAACACCTTCATATGGATAAATACCCATCTCCATCTGCTTCAAAACCTTGCCTTCCTTTTCCCTAGCAATCCTAAGAGCATCATCAAACGACTTGGGATTCTTTAACTCAACCCTGACCCTCAAATGGCATAACAAACCATCAATAAACAAGCTCTTCTTCAAAAACATTGGAGGAACTTCTTGCTTCAATGTCATGCACCACTTACTCCACAAACATGTAAATACCTGCACAAAATCATCCAGTGATGATTGCCCATGTACCTGCTTCAAGACGCTCAACTCTTGCCAAAGCACACCAGAATCCTCCACTTGCGGAAAACGCTCCAAAAGGCCTTCTTTCAACCTGTCCAGGGTCAAAACACCAGCATCCTGTGCTTCAAAATCCTTCAGCTAGCTTCGGGCATCTCCCTTCAAGAAAATCCTTATCAGCCTCAGAACCTGCTCTTCATCTGTCACATGGTTGCTAGTGCATGCCAACTCCATCTGCTCCAAAAAGTCACACACATCTTCACCCTTCCTGCCATGAAACTCCGGATAGGACCACATCATGACAACTTGTACCAATCCTTGAGCTCTCCTCAGTGGAACACACGCCCTTCTAGGCAAAGAACAATGCCAGAGCTATCCTCAGTGGGGGCACCAGAAGGATGTGAGGTGAAAAAAAGAAGAAAAGACTTGCCTCTATAGCCCTTCCACCTCGCAAACTTGGAATAACACACACGAACGGGGGCACCACCAGCCACCGGGGCTGGAACTCTTCTCACACTTCACCACCCAACCCACGCCAGACAGACACCATAAAACAGGGGTACCATAGACAAAGAAAAACACCCAGCAATATATTTCCAGTTACAACATCATTTATACAAGCTTCTCCTGACACAGAAGCCTTACTCACACAACTCACAAACACACAGGCTCAGACCTGTCTCACTGCAGAGGATACACCACATCCCCAATCACCACATGAACCTCTCGCCTGCCTGCTCTGTACCAACTACACCAGAATGAACCCGGCCACTCTCTCCAGAAGGCGCCCACACCAGCAAACCCTCGAGTCCTCTCTGCAGCCCATCACTTCTGCATGTGTCGTCAGCAGTAGCTCGGCCATCATCTCTCTCTCTCTCTCTCTGTCTCTGTGCTGATCCTCTGCCAGCCTCACAACAAACCCACGCAGCTTATCTGCCTTGCTCTACTGGCCCACCACAGCAGTAACACTTTATCTTTCTCTGTGCTTCACTCGGCACCTTGCTCTCTGTCCACCACAGCCATGTCTCCTAGGCGGCCCACACCAGCCAGCCTGTCACCTGCAGCTTATCTGCATCCCTTTTGTCCTCGCTAGCAGCTCCCTTTGATGCCAGCACCCGCTTCTTTCCCACAGGCAGCGCCCCACCAGCCTCTGCCTTCTCCAACACGCAAGCCCTCCATGCTTGCAGCCCACACGGCTTCAACTTACTCTGACGCTGTCAGCCCGTCAGCCCACACGTCCACTTGTGCTCGCCTCACCACTGTTGACCAGCAGTATCCCTCTTTACTCCTTGCGCTTCTCTTCTTCCTCTATCAACCACGCTGTCACCTTAACGGCAGCCACCTCCAGTTAGCCAAGCCCATACGCCTGCCAGTGCTTCCACAGTTCCCATATGGCCCTGTCCCTCTATCTCTCACAAGACTTCACAACAAGCCCAATCATCACGAGGCGGCCAGCTCAACAATTGCCAACCTTCAATCCTCTCCTCGTGCGCTGATAGCCCGTCACCCCACACGTCATACTCTCCACGCGTGCAGCAGCTACCCACATCATCAAGGCTCTCTCCGCCTGTGGGTGGCTGCACTTCACCAGCAGCAGCTGCGCTTCTCTTCTTGCTTCGCCAAGCTCTCCAGCCACTGTCAGCACTCTCACTTCACCAGGGAGGCTCCTCGTTGGCCTCTACACCAGCCACACGTTGTCCTTAACGCCACCAGCTTGCCGTTCCTTCCTCTGCAATCCTAGTGTTGCGTCTGGGAACCCCCGACTCTTCCAAACGGCGACCTCACCTTTTACTGCACGCTGCGCCGACCCGCCACCTTCTCTGCCTTTCTAGAACGTTGCGTTGGCAGCGTGGTAAAGCTCCACGCCTTCTTTTCTTTTTTGGCCATTTAATATTATATATTTTTCATTTTACCTCAAATACCTTTACACACAAATTGCTAATGGTTGCATTGGGCCATCAATCATTAAAAAAACTCCATGCTTTCCACACACCTCTTTCTCAAGGTAACACCGGCCCTCTCAGTGTTTAATGCCCATGCCTCCGTACACATTCCAAATACAGCCTTTCGATGCCCATTCTTTTTCTTGGACGCGCACACACTTCAAGCTGCCACGAATAGCTGAAACCACCTTCATCTGACCTTACTTCGGACGGGCTTGCATGAGCCTTAAAACAAATCCATCCACACTGAACACCTGGCAACGCATTCCCGAGCAAAGCTCTTCATTCACACCATGCACATGTATGTACACAAGCCAAAAAGACCACTCAGAAAAACACCTGACAGAGGGTTATTACAAATATGCTGTTTTTACCCAATTTCACCAAGTACCTTCCCCATACAAGTGCATATTTTCACATAGAAAGGGTGAAAATCCCAAACTTTTTGCTAAGTAGTAGTAGTGAGATTTGTTTGATTTTTTGATTTTGGGTTTTTTACATTTTATCTTTTTGCTTTTGCGGTTACTTGACTCACAAGAACTAGTCATCGCATGAGTCCTTTATAGTGATATGATTATTATAAAGGATGTTTTCTCATAAAAGAATCCTTTTTGTTTTCGTTTTGTCATCACATTAAGTTAGAAGTGCCTCATTTGAACCACGTAGCATAAATGATTGTGTACATAACAACATGTGCACCACCCTCTAGTTAGATGAACCACGCAGGATAAGTGAGTGTGTACACAACATCATGTGCACCACCCTTTAGTTAGATGAACCACGCAGGATAAGTGAGTGTGTACACAACATCATGTGCACCACCCTTTAGTTAGATGTAAAGGTTGTTAAACCTTCAATGCTCAAAATAGAAACTTTGACTGCTGTCGGTGTATTGGCCCTGTTTTTGCAGAAGACTATTGAGGCCGTCGTGGAGAAGGTTGGTGACACGTGCGCTTTACCTTGGCCGCTACTCAATATTAGATCAGGTCCCAATTGGCATAGTAGTGACTTCGCTGAAGGTGGTCCACTGAGTTGTTGGCAGATAGAGTCTCGCGTCCCACAGAGATGTTGGTAGTTGAAGCATCATTTCCCAGAGAGATGTTGGCAGATGAAGTCTCACCTCCTAGATTGCCTACTGCCTGAAATCGTGTTCTAAGAATAGTCTCACCTCCTAGATGGCTTGCTGCCTGAGGTCGTGTTCCAAGAGCACTCTCACCTCCTAGATAGCCTGCTGCCTAGGCTTGCTGCCTAAGGTCGTGTTCACAAAAGTAACACTAAGCTTGAATTAGACACAAAGTGCATACAACAATGCTAGAGCTCTCACACTCTAGAGAAGGTGTAGAGACCATGCTTTTATAGGCCTTGGTAAGGGAGGCACCTAGATCACACCCACTTGCCCCTCTCATGCCACCTAGATGAGGTGCCTTGAATGATGGTCAATGACCATGGGTTACAAGCTAGCCTGGCATGGTTTACACCTTAGCCTATACACTAAGCATAAACGTATCTAACCCATGGATACACACAAAGTAATGGATGTAGATCAACATATTCTCAACAACAGAGTGACTCTCTAGAGAGATTGTAGTGGAGTGTGTCTCCTGTAGGACAGTTCTATTTTCTTTGTGAAGTATGCAAGCTAGAGTTCTTATAGTTTTTTCCAATTTGTAGTGAAGACTAGCACAATGTGAAAGGGATTAATTGTGTCAAAGTAGAGGTAGAGCTAAAGACCAAAGAATTGTCTAGGAGGTGTGTGTCCCTTAGGATCTCTATGCAGCACCTTTGTTAGAGATTCGATTCAGTTCAATTCACCCTCAACTATAGTTGCTGAAGTTGATATTCTAAAGTGTTGTCTTGCTGGGGTTTACCTACGGGAAATCCTTGAGCTTTGTTATGTTTTCTTCTGATAAGTTTGTGCCCAAGTCTTAGGTCTATTTAGACACTGAAATGTTTTGTGGTATATCTGAATCACAGAGTTTGGTTTGTGTTTGTTTATGAGTGGATGCAAAGACTTTTGTTTTGATGTTTTTTTGTGATGAATGAGTGGATTTGATGGAGGTCATGAAGATTGAACCCTTGTGTATGTGAGCAGTATGATGACTAGGGTGGTGGTGCTAAGTTAGTGCTAGCTTGGTGAGTGTCAATTGAGAAAGCACATAGTCAGCTGTGTATCAATTGAGCATAAGAATAATCCGCTAAAGGTGTAGAGTGCTTTATTTGGCCTGTTTGGGCTAAAGAGAATTGTCTTGGTATCTAGTCTGATAGTCAAAGGTTTGTCTCCGCTGCTGTCACAGCAGCACAGCAGAGTCAGTAGTAGTCAGGTGGAATAGTGAGATGAGTGGTGATCCAGAGTCAATGTGTAAGCTGCTATCAACAACTAAGTGTTTATAGTGTTGGATCTTGGTGAGGTTTGAGTGTTTTGAGGGGCTGAGAGTGTTAGAGGACACAAAGAAGAGGAATTATAACCCAAGTCAATTGAGTTAGTTTTGAGAGGACAGTCAAATTTGAGTCAGCTGTATGTCAGAGAGTTGCTGTCACGAAAGAGTTTATAGTGTGATATCTTCTTGTGATAAGAGCAGCTTGAGGTTTGAAGTGAGTTAGAGGACACGTAAGAGAAGGTATCTGATTCAGTTGAGGCAACTAAGTCAGTCGATTCTATGTCATAGCTGGGTCAGTCTTAGCCAAGCTCAGTTAGAGAGAGGTCAACTGGTGGATGTTAGTAGTAAGCTAAGGTCAAATGAGGCTTATAGTTGGAAGATCAAAGCTTTCAGAGGTCAGTGTGCTGACCTAGTAGGGGGTATTCCACTCCTGAACCTTTGGCCTAGGTACTCATCCAATGCATTCCAAAAGATACAGCCAGACCGATAAGTATGCAGTCGGGACCGTGAATGAAGGTGTGACTCTTGGTTGGAGAAGGCCTTGGTCTCTTCTCCTAAGCCTTTATTCATTGACAAACAAATGGAGTGAGCTCGGTCAGATTGGGAGTTTTGGAGTGTGTTTATGTCAGTGGTGTCAACTGGAGGGCTGAGGACCAGGAGCCAGGTTGATTGGTGCCCTTAGAGCTAAGATTTCAGTGTCCCCCAATTCTAATCCCATTGTGTATTCTTATTGGGGTGGTTGCAAGATCAGGGTGCCCAGTTTTGTCCACTCAGGCACCCTGTAAACAGTAAAAAAACAGGCATTTGTTTACCTTTAGTGGCTAATCTCTCCTAGTAAATGAAGGAATTTCGTTTCAAGTTCTTTTGTTGGAACATCATATTCAAAGTTGGAAATATAGTTACATAATTTGATTAAGCATTAGATAGTCAAAAGTCCTCATTTTCTTAGGTACAAAGTCAATGTATACACCCTGTCCCAAATTTGAGCTGATTCCATAAAATGCTAATATCTTTTACATATAAACTCATATGAGATTCCCACTTTGTACCTTAGATCTTCACATAATATGGAGCGTAACTTGATTTTTTGAGAAAATTTTAAGATATTTATCTATTTTCTTTAAATATTTCAAGGTCTTTAAAGTGTTATAGTATACGCCACTTTTTGTACCCACAATAGCTACCACTTAAAATCCTCAATCTTGTAGATCAAAAGAGTGGATAGATACTGAGACATTAGTAGAATGTGGTGGTTAGTAAAAATTGCAAATCCAATGGTTGGATTTTTAATGATCTCTTTTTCAAAATTCTTCCAGACTATCAGAAGGCCTGCAAATATTAATAATCTAATTAGTAAAATTACATTTTTGATGTGAATCATCTAAAACCTATAGGAACTAGTGTACTTGTGATGGTGCATCTATGGAAAAATAAATTGGATCACTCTAAGTATGGAAAGATCATTTGTTTATCATTTCATCATATTTTTTAATTAATTTTAATTAATTAGACTAATTTATATTAATTTAAGTTATATTGGGTTAATTTAAGGGCAAGCATATTTTCTATTATTTGCTTGATCTCATTTTAAGTACCTTGCCCCCCAAAATTTGCTCTCCAAGCATTGTCCCAGTCCAGCAGAAACTGGATAAAACTGGGTACCCTGATCTTGCAACAACCCATTGTGTGTCTGTTGGTGGTGTAGTAGAGGCCATCACCCAGCCATCACACAACGTTAACATGTGACGAGTCCATGTTAGTATATGTGACATGGCATAGACATACAAATCCTCTGTTTTGTGTGCAGAAAGCAGAGTATGCAGGGAGCCTAGATCTGAGGCCTTAGAGTTCAAATGAGCTCAAATCCTTTCAAGGCCATCAATAGCAATTAGTCTAGTAGAGGATTAAGCCAAGAAACACAAGATTTGACCAAACATTGAATGCTTCATCTCTATTTTACCAAAGTCACGTGAAGATTTGATGAAGAGCTTAAATCTCACTGTAGACTTGATCAAATCAAATTCTATCTTCACCAGCTTGTAGAGCACCCTTGAAAACCCCTAGGGCCAAGAGGAATTAGACCCATTGCATCTATTGAAGCAGAGATTTCAATTTCTCCTTAGAAAAATAGCGCCTGCCAAATTAGCAAATTTCTCTAGCTGCGTGGCGGTTTGACCTTCTGTTTGGATGGGCTGGAGCACAAGTGTGTTAGCTATGTTTGCCTAAAGTGGCTTGAGCTAATTTGATGTACGATGGGAGATAGAGCTCCTCCACCATCTGGGGGTACAGAGGGTTTGTTGAAAAAGAGGTAAAAATATTAATTATCTACTAATCCTAATTAGCCAAGTGATTAGCAAGATAATGGGCTCACAAATTGATGGATTCTAGGCTAGGCTGTGATACCATGTTAAAATTACAGCAATGTGATGAGCTATGGTGGATCAAATGCTAGAATCAACATCATTAACAAAGAGATTAGTTGATAATTAAGATGTGATTAGTGAGCAATTAACTGATAGCTTAAAGTAGGCATGGGTAATAAAAAACCAGCAAATTCTCATTAGGCCAGTGCCTCAATTTATAGAGTTACATCCAAGCATCCAATCCCACTGATTTCTCCTTGATTCACTCCACCTCTTTTGCTTGATTCTCTCCACCTCTTTTGCTTAATTCTCTCCACCTCTCCCAGAATATCTCCACACCTCCTAAATCTCCTCATGTTACCCTTTATTCTCTCCCAGTAGATACTTCTCACCTTTTCACAAGTTCTCTCACATTTACAGATTCTCTTTTATAGCCTCTTGCCCAAGGGCTTGTTCTGGCACACACCCTATTCACTTGTATATTTCAACAATAGTGCTCCTATCCTTCACCAAGAAAACATACTTAGCAAGCTTTTTAGCTGGTATCCAGGACATAAAAGTGTCTACTTAAGAGACTGGCATGTTCACCTACCATAAAGCCCAACTCACATTATAAGAGTGCATTTCCTTGCATACATAACAGAGATACATAGACATGGAGTGTTTTGGTTTTGTTCAACTACCTCGCATCCACCAACATGATGAAAACCAAGTTCACAGACTTAGGTTTAAAAAAAATCAAATTTTAAACATTAACTTTAAATCATCACAAAATTGACAAAAACTAACACTTATATTAATTAGATTAGGTTGCTATATCAAAAATTATTGCAATGTCAAACGCACCATCGATGAAGACCTAATAATTAGAAGGGAGGGAGGTGTCATTACATTGCTTTCATTAGGCGAGGCTGACTAAGGACAAAAGATACATCATGTTTTGAAAGTATGGGCTCACGTATAACCATATGCTTCTTTGCAAAGGACAAAACAAGGGAGGCCATTGACAAAAACCTAATAACTAGAAGGGAGAGAGGTGTCATTACATTGTTTCATTAGGCGAGGCTGCTAGCTAAGGACAAAAGATACATCATGTTCTGAAAGTATGGGCTGATGTATGTTGGATATCTGAAATCCAATAGTAACAAGATACCGCCCGATCTTGTTTGACCATGCTCTGGGTGCCTGCTTCAAGCCATATAAGGCTTTGCGTAACCTGCACACAAAATTTAGATGTGAATCACTCTCATAACCTGGTGGATACATCATGTACACTTCTTCTTGCAAATCACAATGCAAGAAGGCATTCTTTACATCCATTTGATGTAAAGACCAGCCCTTCACTATAGCCATAGCAATGATAGCACTCACGGTTGAATGTCTCCTCATAGTATATGCCATAAGTCTGCGCATAGCCCTTGGCAACCAATCTTGCCTTGTACCATCTCACTGAACCATCAGCATTGTGCTTGACTTTATACACCCACTTACATCCGATTGCCTTCTTTGCCTT
The DNA here is from genome assembly GCF_041138505.1 of Cibotium barometz. Lineage (NCBI taxonomy): Eukaryota > Viridiplantae > Streptophyta > Polypodiopsida > Cyatheales > Cibotiaceae > Cibotium > Cibotium barometz. Next base: position 26,905,061 of record NC_141059.1, on the reverse strand, counting down.
AGGCAAAGGCACTAAATCCCATTTTGCATTTGCATCCAATGCATCCAATGCTGCCATCTCCTCATCCATGGCATCTTCCCATTTCTTATTTCCAATTGCCTGCTCAAAGCAAGTGGACTCAAACTCCTATATTGCTTTTACCATGTAAGCATAATGATGGGATGTATATCCATCATATCTTAACCTGTCAACAGGGTATCTAATCCTCGTAGACTTGCGTACATTTGGATCACTACTAGGTGTCCTCAAAACAACCCTGATTCTCCTTACACTAGGAGTAACCATAGACGGAATGCCAAGCTCCTCATCAAGGCTCTACTCAAAGCCACACCATCCACATATGAGTGACCTGCTGAGAGATCAGGCACAAAAGGTTGATCTACCTTTTCCTTCCCTTTCTGTGATACATGTGTACCTACATCATTCCTCAACCTGCCTGACCATGGGCTAACATTGGTGGATCCACTACTCGAGGACTCCCCAGGTCTACTCAGCACCTATGATTGTTGCTCTACATGTGGTGCAACATCAGCACTTACATCTACATCTTCTGTTGACTTCACTACTGGTGCATACCAGCTACTCATCTCATCGAAGACATCTCTGCTTACTCGCATCTCACGAGTGGTAGGGTTATAGCATCTATAACTTTTTTGCTCCATAGCATAACTAATGAAGATGCATTTCTTTGCCTTTGATCCAACTTTGTTCTCACTTCTTTAGGAACATGTACATATGCAATTAACCCAAACACTTTCAAGTGAGACACATCCGATCTTATGCTTGTAAACTTCTGTTCAGGAGTCATACCATGAACAACTGCAGTGAGTATCCTATTCATAATGTACATAGCAGTTGCTACTACTGCTTCTACCCAAAAGTAATGTGGATATTCTTTTCAGCCACCATCAAGGCACGTGCCACTTTTGCAATGTGCCTATTTTTCCTTTCTGTAACACCATTATGTTGCGGAGTGTACCTGCACGTAAACTACCTCTTGATTCCTTGCCTTCTCATAGGAAATCATTGAACTCATTAGAGAAATATTCTCCCCCAGCATCTGATCTTAGGAATTTTATTTGCATGTCTTTTTCCTTCTCGACCAAGGCTTTAAATATGTGAAAGTGGGCAAACAACTCACTTTTCTCCTTCATGAAATAAACCCACACTTTCCAAGTGTGGTCATCAATGAATGTAACATAGTACCTGCAACCTGCAATTATTGCAGTCTTGGTCGGTCCCCATACATCTAAATGTATGACATCCAATGGCCTTGCACTGACATTCTTTTCATGTGGGAAAGCATGTTTGGCCTGCCTACCAAGTTGGCATGCTTCACATACCTTATGCATACCGTCAACCTTAAACTTTGCATTCCACTCAACAAACACAAACCAAACTCTCTAATTCAAATATACCACAAAACACTTTAGCGTCTCAACAACTCTAATACTTGGGCACACAAACTTATAAAAAGAAAACATAACAAATCTCAAGGATTCCGCATAGGTAAACCCTAGCGCAATAACACTTCAAAACATCGACGGTAGTAGCTATAGATGAGGGTAAATTGAATTGAATCAAGTTTCTAACAACATTGTCCTCCTCCTAGTCCCCCTAACACCCCTCCTCAAGAAGCCCTAGGGCCATCCAACCCTTGTGAGAGTGTATGGCAGTGACAAACCAAGAATTTAGGAATTTGAAAGAATCACATGGACCAAGCAGCTATGAAAGAATTTGTAGAAGGTGAACATATGAAGAATTGGAATAGGAAGATGAGAACAAGAAGTCCAAGGGCAAGCAAACAACTAAAATATACAAGTCTCGAGACTCTCTATGATCCTTATTGGCTATTTTTTTAGATATGTTGCACCCTTATTGGCTATTTTTTTAGATATGTTGCACCCTACTACTTTGGACTACATTAGGTAGCAAACTTGAAAGGCACAACAAAATGAGAGAAGAGAAGCCATTTGAGCCCAAGCAGAAGATTTTACCTCATGATCCAAAAGCATTTCCAACATGATCATTGTAAACTCTAGTGTTTTACAATGCAATTCCAATGATGTACAAAGGGAATACAATGAAGAAGTGATCAAAGATGGTTGAGAGAGTAACATACTAGAAAAATCTAGAATGTCACACCTAAAGGGACGCACCTAAGGGGAATGCATGAAGCCTTGTTTAATGTGAAGATGGCACATCAACAGAAAGTAAGACAAGTTGTGAGACTAGTTGAGTAGTGAATGAGGAAACTATAACCATTAAAGATGCTACTTTTAAAGTCACTTTCATATTGTTCTTAAAGATGGAAACTATAACCATTAAAGATGCTACTTTTAAAGTCACTTTCATATTGTTCTTAAAGATGGAAACAAAAATGCCATGTCTCCTATGTTTAAGGTAGACCTTGGCTTAAACTAGGAGAGTGATTCATGACTAGGGAAACCATTAGGATAAATGGGCAAGTCATTTAGACACTAACCAATTCAAGTAGGATATATTGATCTAGTAGCTTATGCCATTTAAGATGTTGATCTAGTAGCTTATTCCAAACTACATAGCATTCAAGATAGGCTCATGGGCTATTGACATTAACCCTATTAGGGAATCTAGGTAGTAGAGTTGACTTGAAGACAAAAAGTAAGTGAAGGGAGGCTGACCCAAAACGAATTTTAAGGAGAGTGGAAAGTTGACAAGTTTTGAGAACACCTCCTTGTAGAGTGGGAGATATGTGATAACCAAAAGATATGGGAGTTAACTTTTAGAACCGAAGGGAATCTAAATATAAGTAGACCAAAGTGAATGGCTAGTTATCCAATAATCTTATCCATGGTTTGAATAAAAAATAATTCCTTAAAAAACTAACCACAAAACTTTAAACAAGATCTCCTTATGAATCCATGTTGCATATCAACTAGTCTATTTCTTAAAATATGGTGCAAATGCCATTATTGTTACAACACCAAGAATCCACAATACACACAAGATCTCCATTAAAAAAGAAGCATCTCATCAATCTAGGTATCTTAGTAAATTTTATAAGCTACTTAGAGTTCATAGCGACATACTTAAATAATAAAATTTAAAAAACCAATAAAAGTGTAAGAGAATTCACATAATATTCCAATGCAAGGCTGCCTATACCTAGTGCTCACACAACCTGGTTTTTGTAGTGTAATTTTTTGGCTGAAATTTAGAAATCTCGGTTGGGATTTGACATTGCCTTTAATTTTATGGGTTGAAATTTGCACATTTTAGTTATAAATCCGGGCATTTATATGATTTCTAGTTATTTTTAAGTCCAAATCCCAAGCATTGCCTTTAATTTTAAGGGTTGAAAAAAAATTTAAAAAAAATCGAGCACTGCCTATACCCTTGCTTGTGTGGCCATCCAAATCCACCAAGTGTGAAGGGAATCTCACACTGCATCTCCTAAGAACCAAGTTATGTCCCACACCTGAAAATCATCTGCATTGTGGTTTACAATTTTCGGCTAGTTCTACACACTGTCATGGTGGCAATCCATGAGCTTGCCTACACCTATGGCCATGGCGCTCTTCTATATCTCAGGGCTCATAACCACCAGGGCTCATACCGATGACCTATACCATCTCAAAGTTTCTTTTTGGGATGTCTATCTAATCTGCCTTCTTCTTTTTTCCATGGATTTAGTTCTGTATTGGCGCTCTTGTATTGGTTTCTTTGAATGGATGTATTTTGGCATAAAGGTTGCAGTAACACATTGAGATTATTATATATGGATGCTTGACACATTCTTTCCCCCCTCAATCCCCCCCTTCTTCTAAGCTTCTTCCCTAGAAATCAAGAGGTTGAAGAAAAATATGATGGATTAAACAATGACTCTGAGAAATGGGAAGAAAAAGGGTGTGTTCCTCTAGGGCTAGATCCTCTTGGAGGGAGACTACATCTAGGGAATGGTGGGTCTATAATAGGAGATAATGGTGTCCTCACCTCTGGTCAAGGGGGGCTACTCAACTCCCAGTGAGAAAGAGAATGTGTCACTTCTCATGCTTCCAACCAATGGCCATGAAGAGTATAAACAAAAGATTTCTAGATAACAAGAGTATTTCATTCACAAAACTTATTCAAATGTTTTTTTCACATAGCTTATTATACCTTCATTAAACTTATTGAGAATTTTTTTTGCATAGATTTTTATACCTTCATTAAACTTAATACTAATTCCTATTCTTATGAAGGGAATTGTGTGTGTAGATTTACGAGCATGGTTTTTGTTTTACATTATTTGTAATCTCTCTTAAGCTAGTGCTTTTCCAATATAGAGAGCACTAATCAATGACATGCAATTTTCTCTCCTTATATGTAATAAGGTTTTTCTTATTTTCAAGACCATATATTAGCACATATATATATATATATATATGTAATAAGGTTATTCTTATATACAAGAAAGATTACTTATTAGTATATATACTCTTAAGAATATGTATGCTCTTTCAACCTATATATAAATATGTATAATTTTAGACATATGTATGCTCCAGGGACTAGTACTACTACTCTTTAAGTATGTGTGTGTGTGTGTGTGTGTGTGTGTGTGCGCGCGTGCGCTACATGTGTATGCTCCAGGGACTAGTACTACTACTCTTTAAGTATGTGTGTGTGTGTGTGTGTGTGTGTGTGCATGCGCGCGCATGCGTGTGTGTGTGCATGCGTGCGTGTATGTATGTATGTATGTATTTATACATACATATGTATGTATTCTCTTTAAGGATACACACACACATATATATATATAAGGAAATGTACATGTCACTAACTCTCTTAAAACCAGTTCTTGTATTTTGCACTTTGGTTCCTTACTCTGGTTGCTTAGTTGTGTGCATGTCTTTCTACATTTGAACCTTTTTAAAATGACTCTCAATTCTACTCAAAATGACATTTTTTTAATGACTCTCAATGCTACTCAAACTTACTGTTAAGGGTAAGAAAATCACAACCCTAGGGAAGGCTGCAAATGTCCAAGTTGTAACCTTACTAGTAGCCTACTTTGTTTGTAAATCTCCTTAAGAAAGCGCAATGTGAAGGATATAATTACAACCATATTACAATGCCTTCTGTTGATCTATAAGAGAAATGAGCCTATCTATGTACTTAGGTTTATAAGTGTCTTAATCCAAAAGAGGATTGGTGCTATAAGTGGGATAGTTATGAAAGTTTTTGAAGGAAATACAATGATGTTCTTAATCCAGAAGAGGATTGGTTGCTAAGTGGGATAGTTATGAAAGTTTTTGAAGGAAATACAATGATGTTTTCAATTCTTGGTAGCTACTAATTTGATAATTTAGATACTTTCATATTGTTGTTTGAGTGGTATTACTATGATAATGTTTTTTTTAGGGAATTAGAAGTATTAACTCTATCTCAAAGCTCTTGAAATTTTGGTCACCCTCTACACACATAATCTAATGGAAGCTTCTATAAGTAAGTTTCTTTGTGTTTCTACAAACATTAGACTAAAGTTTAGAGAAAAGGAGCTCAAACAACTTGAAGAGCTTTCTTAGAAGCTAGAAAACATGAGACTTGATCTCTCTGACCATACATAGACTATCAGTAATGGTGAAATAGAGATCTGCGCATAGCTTGTAGTTGCATGGTGGTAAGTGCTAGAAACATAGTTTCTATGATGGGTATACTGGTTGGAAGGCACTAGAATGATTTATTTTTTTCTTTTCCTAGTTCAAAAGGCACTACATTAACCAACAAGGCTTAAAGCAAGGATACCTATGGGTATATGCACCATATGAAGACTAACCAATTGATCAAGCACCTAATACTGGTCTAGTCATTACAAACTAGTAACTTATGAAAGAGAACCTCAAACCAAGCAAACCATTTTTCAAGCAAATGAAAGACTCAGTGTGATAAAATCAAGAATGCAAGCATCAACAAAACATTAGTGTAATATTAGTCTAGCCATTATAAACTGGCAATCATAGACTCTCTCAGTGATACCTAGTGAAGAGCACCTCAAACCAAGAAAACCATTTTGCAAGTGAATCAAAGACTTAACAATCAAGAATGTAAGCATCAACAAAGAAACCTCTTAATTTTTTCCACAACGAAGTCTTCCACCTCGACAACATTAGAAAGGGGGAGATGTTAACCCATTTTGGGGTTAACATGAGTTTCCACTTTAATTCTACATCAAGTAGCTTAGTCAGAGATACCAAAAGCATGTATGATCAATCTATGAAGTGCCAGTGTCTAAATCTACAATTTGGATGGGTGCCCAAAAATGGTCCAATAGAATACTGATGGCAATTCTAGCTCAAGAGCATATGGCAACAAGCTAAAATGGATTCCTTGTGAATTACTTTACGTATATATTATGAGATTAAGCATTGTATAAGAAATAGACCACTAATGAACCTTAGGTACTTGGTTGGCAACATTTTAAGTGTGTGAACACTTATGGCCTTATATATAAGTCACTTTCTCATAATACAATATACTCTCCCATTATGTAATTGAGTTTTGCTCTTGCTAATTATCTTCTCTAATGCATGCTAGTGAGTGAGTGTGTATGAGTAATTTAAGGTGAGAGGAGAGACAAGGACTCATGGTCCAATGCGATGGTGTGACAATTCTCATGGGAAACAATCATGGGAGACAGTGAGGAAAACTACTAACCACTAAGGTGAGGAGCTCTTGAAGTAGTGTGCTTGAGCTCGACCATTGGAAAGATTGCCCACGATAGTTGTAGCTTGTGAAGGTAAGATCTTTTGAATGTGTTTTGAAAACTATACATAAATATTCACCTGACGAAGTGTCCACCCAAGCTCTGATACCATGTTAATCCTAATATGGAATTGATCAACATAAGATTAAGGTGGGTTATACCATACTAAAAACTCCATGAGATATATATATATATATATATATTGCACACTCAACACAAGATCTCTATTGCATCACACAATGAACCATACAATGATATAGGTCTTCTAGCCTTATCCCACTTTACACATCATCATGCCATGTGGCACTCCCTTTTTCACTATTTTGGTCAAAAATCTCACACACCATATAATATCACATGTGGCATTCTTATCTTAGCACAATATCTTGCACCTCTAGGGTGCTTTCCCACATACACACAACACTGCGATTACATCTCTCAACACCCCCTCTTAATCGAGGTGTTCTACAACTCACCCACCATCACCCAATGTATCATTAGCAAATGCAATGTATCAACACTCCCCCTCAATGTAAAATTGAAGGGTTAGCCACCGAACGTGTGTGCACATGTCTACCATCTTAGACACCGAGTCCCACTTGCTCCAGCGGAACCATTGAGTCCAATTTGAACATAGAATTTTGGGTGTGGGAACCAACCCAAGCGCATGCACCTCGCACGTGCATCACCTATGCACACTATTACAAAACCATTTTGACCTTCTTGGTGAGCTTAGGCAAGGCAACCCTCATACCAATGTGGGTGAATTGAAAAATTCCTCATTTTGGGCATGCATGCTCAGGTACGATTATCCCTAAGTACATGGGTGAAATATTTTACAACTTCCATTTTGACCATAGTCAGGTAGGGTACCCATCATGTGTGAACACATAGAAGATTTTCCTTTACTTCATAAAAAACAAGCTTTCAAAAGCTTTTAATTAGAAAATTTGTGTGTGGTTATTTTCCTTTTACAACATGATGATCTTGCCTTCTAAGCCATGTGAACATGTGTCAATGGTTCTGCATGTGAATCTACCTTTACATAAAACTTGGGACTTCTTAGAAAGTGTGTGTGAAATACCCCTTAAAAGTTAATAAAGGTAAAATTCAAATTAAAGTGGCAGCCTAAAACGATGAACTCCAATCATCAATGGTTGGTTGTAATTTGGGGACCCACTAGCTGTGCTGGCCTTGTGACTCCTTTTTTAGCATCTCTGCCAATTTTGTGTGAGCTGCACCGTGCTTGGGACTTGTGTCTTTAATGGAAGTCTTATTCTTCCTCACGGTCTCTATGTGGTTTCTTGGTTCCTATTTGCAGGATCCATGGCGGCCTCAACTTTCACACTACTGCATGTTCTCCATAGCTTGCAAGATGTGATCACTTCTACAGCTACTACTCCATATGCTCCCACATTAGCTGTTGCATCAACAACTCTTACATCACCAACTATAGCATCAACTGTTGCTGCGTCAACTGCATCTTTGTGATGTCACCAAGCTGCTCTCCTCTAGTTCCAAGCCCCCTTATCAGCTCCCAATTCTTAGCAAAAGTCTCAAGATCGACGAAAAATCCAGCAGGGTGTCCTAGTCGTAATTTCCAGTGAACTTACCGGTGCAGTATGAGAGAGGGGAGCCTTCATCTGCACACATGCCTTGCAAGCACCCACTTTGCAGAGACAAGCTCATTGACGAGCTTAAGTTGCTATTGCAGCTTTGAAATCCACTAGTATTTGTTGTGTGTCTTCATGCCTTCATAGTAGTCTACCACTGCAAATGGTCCATCATGTTGTGTGTCTTCATGCCTTCATAGTAGTCTACCACTGCAAATGGTCCATCATTGCTCTCACACGAACTCTTGATCATGTTTGCTCATTCTTTGAGCTTTTGAGATATATCTCCTTCACAGCTACTTCCGTGTCTACTTTACAAATCTGTATCACTTCTCTTTGTTTCCTTTGCATCTCATGTGCTCCCTTTCAGAAGCCACATCGCTTCTCTCTATGAGCCTTCAATTTCAACTCTGAATGAGTTTCATGTGTAGCTCCTCTTGCTACACATGAATGAGTTTCATGTGTAGCTCCTCTTGTTGCACCCCACTTTTTTTTATTCCTTGAGACTTGGTTGTGCTAGGTCTTTACTTGCTCAGCACCCAAGTATTCCTCCACATATGTAGCTACGTCTAGGCACAACTCTTTGCTTCTCCATGAAGGTATTGGCAATGCTAGCTCTTTGCCGCTCTATGCCAATCCTTCGATACATTTGCCGCTCTATGCCAATCCTTCGATACATTTGCAAACCTCCATGATGAGGATCTCGGCCATTGACATAGCCATTCCAAGCTTTGTTTCAAGCTCCACTGCAACAAGCATGCCTTCTTGCATATCCATTGTCAAAGCCTAACTTTTTCCACTTCCTGTGCCCATCATCTAAGAGCAACACCCTTATTGACGAGCTCCAAAATGAGATTCAATCAACCCATTACTTCTTGTCTCTTCCTTGTACAAGCTTGCACTTCTTATGCTCTTTGCCCAAATGCAAAAGCCATAAAATTTGCTAATCCCTCACATAGCAACCCTTTCATAAAGAATTCTTCCATTCTCAAACATAAAAATTATGAGACAAAAACTCCACAAGTTACCTCCACAAACTTCTTAACAGCTTCCTTGTTGACACCGAAGACTCCATAGCCTTAATACTTGCTAAAAATCTCCATTTTCAGCTTCTAGGCAGCACCATAATCTCTAACTATCCATGAGCATCTTCCAAGACTCCAAACACAATCATACAATGATACAGGCCTTCTAGCCTTATCCCACTTTACACATCATCATGTCATGTGGCACTCCCTTTTCCACTCTTTTGGTCAACACTCTCACACCATACAATATCACACTCTCACACCATACAATATCACACGTGGCATTCTTATCTTACTACAATATCTTGCACCTCTAGGGTGCTTTCCCACATACACATAACACCGCGATTACATCTCTCAACAACCAAAACTAGCCATATCAGAGCAACCAACGGTTGCTCTGTCGAGTAAAAGGCTGAGTATAAGAGCTTTGCTAATTTTAACATCATGTTATGAGGTAGCTTAGTTTGCAAAAGCTATTGGCAAATATGAGTGAGCCCATGGATAGTGATGTTAGTATTTATTGTGAGAACATGAGCAACATACATTCAACAAGTTATCAAGTTTACCATGCTAGAACGAAGCACATTGAGATGCATTATCATTTTATGAGGGAGAGGGTTCTTGAAGGTGATGTGGATTTGGTGTATGTCAGCAACAAAGAGGATCAAATAATTGACGTCTTCATAAAATAATTAGAGTGCATAAAAGCTTTGTAGGTTCATGAGCTTACTTGGAGTGTAGGGTATGGAGTTGAGCTTGAGGGGGAGTGTTGTGATATCGAGCTCAACTAGTGCAGTTATGGGTACATGTTAGGATGACATCTCCACACTTACACCACTAGCATGATTGGTGAGATTATGGGTGATATGTCGATAATGGTTTTACAATCTTTGTGATAGCCATTTTTGTTTACAAGAGTTATGGTATAGTTATAGCACCAGCTCATGTAGTCGGGTTCACACTATGGACTAGAAGAGTACTTTCCCTTATAGTATGCACTCTTATCTTTATGTTATAGGTTTATACAAGAGAAGAGAATAGAAGAAAATTCAGCCATACATCTTCTATTTTTTGAACATGGTCTTGACGATGAGTGCATTCTATGATGTTTGATGAGAGTGCTAAGATACCTAGTAGTTCTTAGATAGGGAGGAATTTACTAATCATCCTCAGTCTAATGGGAAAAATAGAGAGGGTGAATTGGATTTTTAATGAAAATATTTTGTTCATAGGTCTCCAAGTGAGAGCATCTAATTAGGAGAGGTACATCCCAATGGTCCAGTTTACCTAAGGTCCCAATCAGATGGTCTACATTTGATTGGGAGAGGTACATTCCAATCATCAAGTTTATCGAAGATCCATGGTAACGTGAGGACTTCATGATAATCCAATTTATACATCTAGAGGTTTCCTTATGTGGATATATAAGAGATGCTGGCCTGCAGCATTCTATCAGTAGTGCTCCACGAGAGTGTACTTTTATGCTAGTAAAGAGGAATTTTTTCAATGGAGTTCTTATGTATTTAAGAGTACCCAAGATTTTGGAGGTGTGTCCATCGGGGATGGATGGATCCCTTAGGTACAAGAACACAAATTATCCAATATTGGTACGGATAGGTAATGTGATTAGCTACGATAATTGTTATCATGATTTCAACTTATCTAATTTCATGGGAATTGGAGTTGTTATCATGATAATTGTTATCATGATTTCAACTTATCTAATTTCATGGGAGTTGGAGGTTAAGAGGTTTTTGGATTTTTCATGACCTTGATTTGGTTTTGATTTTTTCTTTTGTTCCTAGGAAGATATTCCTATAGAAGCAATGGAGTATGACTAAGCTAGTTCCCATGGAGATAGCCCTATAGAAGCAATGAAGTATGAAAAAGCTAGTCCTTATATAGATAACTATGTGGAAAGATTAGACATGTTTGTAGTGAGTTTTGAGATGTTTAACTTTCCTCTGTTTATTTCCAACAGTGGAAATATCCTAGGAGGAGATGCATATTATGTACCTAATGCTAATCCTTGGGATATCAGATTAGTAGCCTAATCTGATAGGGAAGGCCATAGGATTAAGGAAAGTTGGCTGATATATGGGTGCCTAAGGTAGATTTTAGTAAAACCATAGTTATTGGCTATTATAACTGGTTGATTATTATAGTATCAGTATTCACTATATATATTGACTTGCGGGGGCAATGGGTTAAAGCCTAGACTAGAGACTCTCATCGTGGACTTGATACAAATGGGAGTGAGCCCCTAGTCTGGCTTGGGGCTGGTTTTCAATCGCCTATGATCAAGAGGTGGGCTAGCTTCTTGCACCCCTTCTTTTCGGTACTAATATTGTTGCTCATGTTTAGGGAGACCTTGGAGGGATATTACATGTTCTGTGTTTTAAGTGTCTTAGGCTCTCCTTAACCCTTGTTACATCCTTGTCTTTCCCATTTTAGTTTACCGGATTTTGCCCATTATTCTTACATACTTTAATCCATCCCCCCCTTCCCCACTTTTATTGGACACCTCCTTTTTTGGTTGTATTAGATACCCCTACTTCTACCTTGGATGTATATCGAATCCGGGGGGGTGATTGTTTGCAAGTTATCTTCTCCTCAACCCTTCATCTTTTGAAACCAAGCATTGCTTTGCAAAGTGGCCAAACCTTCCACACCTAAAACAAACTATAGAGATTTCTATGGAACCTATAGTACCCAGTTCTACTATCATGGATTTGGCGGTTTCTTTAAAAGTATACCAAGATATACAAACTTTGTTTGAGGGTCTTCCCATTTTTGCATCTAAAGCGATATAGAGAGTCGGACCTAAATGACCTACAAAATTTCCTAAAGCTAGCCACAACCACCGAGGAAGATTGAAAACTTCTACCCACTTGCAACAATAAGTTTTTTTCACATCAAAAGAGTGGGTCCGATGAAAATACATGTAGTAGGTTCGTGCCCCCAAGAACAAAGGGGGTTTTTCTATTATCTTAGGCATAAAGTTAAAAGTATTGAATAAGACATTTAAAAACCCCTTGCCATGTTAATAGAAGACTTGTGACATTGCCCTTGGGCATGTAGTCGAGCTGGTAGAATGGTTGGGTCTCATTATGGGGGCCCAAGTTCGATGCTTGTTGTAAGCTACACGATGGGGGCTGCTTGTGTGAGCCAATGGATTATTCCACCTTACCAACACAAGAACACTTGTGATATTGCTTTAATATAAAAAACATCCTTATCCATCTAGCTTTTCAACTCTGCCTTGGCTAGTACCTTGCCTAGGTATATATTAATCACACTACTAGAGGCAACAAACAATTGGATTTGTTGATCTACAAATTGTTGTGAGGTAATGGAGCACTTATGACTATTATCTGGATTAGATTTTGGTTCACTATTGGGGGTGGATTGCCTTCAAGTCTCCTTTGAATCCAATCATACTCAACCGGCCACTCTCAGTGTTCTTCATCTTCTTTAATGAGGTCCCCCTCCTCCTCTAATGGCTAGTTTGTCACTCGTTTGTCATCTCGTCCACCTTTGAGTTCCCCCTCCTAATACCCCTCCTCATGGCTGTGGTTTGTCATCTTGTCCACCTTTGAATCCCCCCCACCCCCCTCACCCCACAACACCTCTCCTCTAGGGCCACCATCTACCCTTCATGAGAACATATGGCAAGGCAAACCTCAGGGGGTTCACTCTATGAAAACTCTCTATATCACGTGTGTTCAAGGCCTTATTTAAAAACCCCTTATCTAGAAAATTTTCATGAATAAAACACACCCTTTTTCTATTCAATCTATAAATACTGCCTTTAAATGATACCCTTCTGTATGTAAAAAATGTGTTAAAAAGGGATTTTAAAAATCCCTTGTATTCAACCCACGTGCTATGCTTACATATTTCTAAGTGACCCCCCAAGAGGCAAATGAGGCCATATTAGCCGCCTCTTAAGCTAGCATGTATGAGCGCATGTATTCGACAAACCTCTCCTCAAAAACATTTTTACTGCCGCTAATGTAAAATATTTTTTACTAACTTGTAATATCCACCTAGGCATGAGAAAAAAATTAAGTTTTCAAAAATTAGAAGGATATTTTGGGACCTTTGGCCCCCTAATAACATTTAGGATATTGACAAGTAGAATTAAGAAATTTGAAAGAACACATGGACAACCAAGAAGTTATAAAGAGTTTGTAGAAGGTGAACATTTGAAGAATTGGAATAGGAAGATGAGAACTAGAAGTCCAAGGTCCACCCCAATTTTGGGTGCTTCTACCTCTAGACACATATTTGAGGGTTTCTTTCAATCACAACAGTAGGTTCTTAATAAAAACCAAGGTTAGGCTAGGGTTCAATTAGGGGCTGAAGTTCCCAAAATGGTTCATATTGGAACTCTTGCTCAAGCACTAGTTCAAGTAGGGATTTGGACTTTTTTGACCAAAGCTCTTCTATCCTATTCTCTGACATACGGTACTATCTCAAGCCCTTCAAGATTCAAAGGTTGATCCATTAGAGATTTTCTCTTGTCTAACATAGGTTTTGATAGGACTTTTTTAGTTGCATTTCTTTGAGAGGGAGGATTAGTTTGAACCTTCATCAAAGCCACTTTGTATGTTGACTATGTCTACATCCTTGCCTACAATGTTTCTCTTTGTTGCTACCAATGCTAGATTACACTTAATAATTTTCTTCCTCCTTGGAGATTGATGCTTCCACTTTGTTTTTCACTTTTGAAGCCACTAACTACCACTACTCTCAACCAAAATGGTAACAATGTTACTTTTATTTTTGAAGAATAACTAGCCATTGGGGCTACCTTTTACATCAACCACCAAGGTGTGAAAACCTTATCATTGACTATCCCTTACACTCAAGGTTCATTCTTGCCATCAATGATATTACTCTTTGATAAAGAAAACTCCTCACCATGTGCACCTCAATGAAAGGCCTTGCCCAACAAAATTTGTAGCCTCAATGTTGACACCATCTCTAAAGTCTAGTCTAGCCTCATCATTGATGAGATGAACTTCAACTCAAAAGCCTTGATTGGATATAATTATTCATCAACCACCAAAGAGTAAGAGAACCAACCCAACCCATCAAAGAACACCTCGACCTCATACCACTTTTAAAATAACTAATTGTGGGTGCTGAGGAAATTCCTCATTTCTCAAGGCCACTACAAAGGGAGCACTAGAATTTTGATACTCCTCAAAGACCCCATATAACTATTTCATCAATTTAACCACACGTCTTTTTCTATAAGACACATTTGCTAATGCACGAAGTATGGTACTTGGATATGTCAAACTTGTTTGACTTATTAAACCTTTTTTTCACCATATTTGCCATGGTACTCAACCTCACACACACAATGAGAATAGGAAAGTCTTTTATAATTGGAGGACTTGTACAGAGGAGCTTGTCTATCACCCAAAGACACTCTACTCAAGTACTCCTTCACCAAATAAATGAAGTTGTGTGCACATAAATTGTGACCACCCAAGTGATTTGCAATATCTAGGAGTAAGCTAGTTTTGATACACACTTCACAATTTTCTTAGATGTTTTTGCTAATGCAAGTGGAGCTTTTGTTTTAGTGTATAAATATCTGAGCATTGCACACTTGAACCTTTAACTTAAAAATACAATGGGCCCTTGATATCTCTAGAGCTTTGTACAATATGAGCTTCACATAGAATGCACGTGTTTTCTTAAATCCACATAGAATGATGATGTACCAAGGTTTTAATAAACCCCTTTCACACAAAGTTTAAACTTATGATATATGATTTTAAGCTTAAAGGTTTTAAACCTCTAACTTTCTCATTCAAATTGGTGCGGATAATTGGCATAGCAGAGTCAAGGTGTAGATGGGCTTCACAACAGGTGAATAGGCCTTAATTAGGGGCTTCATTAGCTCATAATTGCGGCATAACAAGCCTCGTTGATCTCAACAATAGCTGATGATGCAGCTCAAGGCGTCTCCTAAAATGACGATTTTAGGAGACGCCTTAAGCTACATCATCAGCTGTTGTTGAGATCAACGAGGCTTGTTATGCCGCAATTATGAGCTAATGAAGCCCCTAATTAATGCCTATTTACCTGTTGTGAAATGGTACCAATAGATTGCCACAAAGATTCAATTGATTCCACGAATGAGAGCTGTTTTGCACTATGTTTTGGTCACAGTAAAAATAGAGAATTATACCTTCGTTGTTTGAACACTTGTTGTTTTTCTTGATGTTCTCTTGATGGTGGTTTTTGATTCCTTGATGAAGCTCTTAATGAATCTTCCAACTACTCGCTCCAAGCTTGAAGATGCTTGAAGATTCCTCCAATGGTTGTCTTCAAGATGCTTGAAGATGCTTGAAAGATTCCTCCAATGCTTGTCTTCAAGATGCTTGATAGGAACGATGCTTTCCTCTTATTCTTCTCACAAAGAGCTTCTCAACACAAATGCTTCTCTCCTCACTCTCTTGTGCCATGCCAGATAAAGAGAGATTGTTTCCCTCCCTCAAATCTCTCAATGTGCCACTCATAAGGGTAATGAGAATGATTGCTCAAAGGGGATCTCATAAAGCAATGCTCACATAGAAGATTGTGCTCAAATAGAGACTCGCACACAAATGTTTAGACAGATTTGAGACCTTCTTCTTCACTCCAATGTGCCACCCAATGAAGTAATGAATAAGCCCATCAAGCAAAAAATGAAACAATGAATCTTTCACTAATTTCCACTTAATGATAAGAGAAAAGTGGTTGTGAACAAAGCACACATACACCCACAAGCTAAGAACACATGAAGAAACACGCTCGCATGGAAAGGAGCTCTGAGACCATGATAAAAGACATGATGAGAGCTTGATCACAAGGAGATGATGTGCAATTAATTATGAATGATAACACTAGAACACTATCATCAATGTTCCAAACACATAAATAAGCTACACAAGCATAAATGGATGAGAGGGTGAAAGCGAGGTAAGGTGGACCCAAAAGCTATGTCCTTAACTACTTTTACAGTGCTTTTTTTTGCTGATTTAAGGTACTTAAACTACAAATCCATACAAGGTAATTTGCTTTTAGGATCTCTTATATCTTCAAAGCTCTAGAAACACTCTAATAACTCTTAAATCAAGGTAAGGTGGAACACTTCCAAGGTGCTTTTTAAAATGCAAAAAAGCTACGTAAGTGGTCCGCCTTACCATGCTTTCACCTGAACCTCAAGAGAAATGTAATGTGCTCAAGAATCAGCCCACTTAATGAGATCATAAACAAGTGCTATAACGAACAAGTGCTCAAGAAGTGCTAATGAAGAGAGTATTTCCACAAAGAACCACTTAGGATATTAATGCACTAAGCAAGTACACAAATTAGGCTCTCTACACTCCCAAGTGTGATAACCTTTATTTATAGCCCTCCGAGGAGGAGGCAGCTAGATCTTAGAAATCCTCCACCTCCCCTCAATCTTCTCCACCTTCCCTACATTAGGTTGAGCACGTTGTATCAAGGAGATTTTGTCTAGACATTACTCCTAGTAACTCTAGTGAATGCAAACTTTATAGCCTTGGACTATTTGTCCTAAGGTACCACAAAGTATTTTCCACTAAGGATGGATGCTATATCACATAAATTCTAACAAAAATTTCCCTAAGTTTACACTTGGAGTTTAGGTTCTTCATATACGAGAGATGTTATCTTGCATTGACTCATGCTCTTCTTGCTTGATGTTATATAATTTACCAACAAAGCTCCACTTGTCTCTATTTTGTGCAGAATTGGGTACGAACACACTCTTAAGTTATACAAAGGTAATCATGTCTTCTGGCTTAAGCGATCAATAACATTGATGTGATTTCCCCCTCTAATGTAAGAGAAAATTCAAATATCTTTGTTTAGTCACATCAATAACATTGATGTGATTTCCCCCTCTAATGTAAGAGAAAATTCAAATATCTTTGTTTAGTCACTGATCGGTCCACATGTCTCACACACCAATTCAAATATTTCTAGGTGTTATATAGCATCACCATCACCTAAAAACTTAATATTAATCTTGCCACATGCTTGGGCTTGGCTGGTGTTGCTCTTTAAGCTATCAATGTAGTAACAAACTCCCTAGCAACCCTCCTTCCTATTTATTTGACCATCCTTAATAGATTTGTGGGTGTTTTGCAATTCCCATATGAGGGGCTACTCTAATTGGCTCCCATGGTGGGGCTTTATACGCCATCCTTTCTGTCCACCCTGCCTCACCCTCTTGTGGCTCCAGTATGTCGATTCATATATATCCTTGGGTTAGGTGGTATTGGGACATTTTCCATGTTTTTGTTTACACTGTCATCCAAGAATGCCTCTCCCAGGCTCCCTCCTTTGTAACACCAAACTTCTCATATACTCCTGGAATTCGGTGGTTCATAGTAGTGCATCTACCCTAGCCTTGGTGTAAGTTTTCTGCGCATCACCTTAAGGTGCTATGAGAGTCTCGAGGCTCCTTCGAAATAGGCTCTAGAGGTGGCATACCCTCCTCCTTTGCTAGTTCAACTTCTCTAGTACTAACTCGTGCGACCAAATTCTCATCATGCCTCAATCCCCTAAGATTACCAAAATTCTCTCCACATATTACCATCTTATAAGCACGTCTCTCAAACATCTCCCTGCTGTGGAGGTCTAAACTGACATTTTCTTGTTCGAGACTTCTAAGTTAGGCTTGTTTTTTCCCTCAATCTCCATCTCTCTAGAAGTGGGAAAGTAAACGGTCCCTATTCTTTAGGCACTCACACAGGATCCCTTTGTATTCAAGGACTATCTTATACTACAGGCTGAGGGTTTCTCATCCCTTCTAATGGTTCCTCCCTTGGTTGTTTTCATGTGCTTCCAAGTCTTTCTATACTTGCTTCTCAATATGAGCACGATGTTTGTCCCTTGGCAACTTGTACAGCTTTCCTTTCCGGCTCCTATCCATATGCAAGGATTCATCGAGCTAAGCCCATGAGCCCTCCAGACAGTGTTAGAGAAGAAGTGCCCTTCTCCCCCACCATCTCCTCATTAAGAAGGTTTTCATGGATTCCTCACTATTTGATGACTCAAAAGAGTTATGCCTATGCAAAGCAAACACACTCCCTTTGTGTGCTAACCATACAAGCTAGCCCAATGCTTATGTGGTAGGAGGATCCTAGTTGGTTTGATGCACTATCAGCAGGGGCAGTGTTGTTCACCAAACAAGCCTTCCAAAACTTAAGTGCATGAAATTGTTTTGATTGGCCAAAATTTAATACTTGCACACACTTGGAGTTTTCAATTCTATATCTGACCATGTTTCAAGGTACAAATCTTAGTTTTTCCAGTTTGATTCCTTGCAACATGAATGTTACAATGGCAATAAATAATGGAATCAATGGATCTTAATTTTTTGTGAGTTTAGAAAATGCAATAAATGGGTGTTCCTTGCACAATTATGGCTGTGATGATTATAGAGTTCACACCATGAAAATATTGATGCACTAGTTGATTGCTTAACAATGCGAAACAAGTTTTTTTTAATCTTTTTCACCTCTTCTTTTTCAAAACCTTATCCACAACCTATTCTCTTCTCAACCACTCTCATAGCTTCAAACAGCCATAGTAAGGGAAAAGAGACTTGTAAGAAGATGTTAGCGAGTGCAAATAGAGTAGAAAAGATTAGTTTTCTCCAGTACTGGCGGCACCAAAAATATTGGACCGAATATGTAGAAGATGTAAGAAGATGTTAGCGAGTGCAAATAGAGTAGAAAAGATTGGTTTTCTCCAGTACTGGCGGCACCAAAAATATTGGACCAAAGATGTAGAACACCGAGGGGAGGGGGGTGTTAGAAAATCATTTTACCCTCGTGTTATTTCTGTGAGTGATGGATGTGCTCTATTTTGTAAGGCCCCCTTAATGATGAGTAGTTCTTGTGTTGAGGACTGGAGCATTGGATTTCCTTATTTGGACATAGGATGGTTAGGAGATAGGTTATGTAGAGTTGCCACACTCTACCAAGTCTACATAAACTTGTGCATGCTATATGGCCACACTAGTGAGTGCCGAGATAGCAAGTAAAGGACACATTGTTCTCTAATTATGGGGCATAGTTTTGGGAGGTGCACTAAGTCCTTGTGGAACAATTGTAGTCTAATATGGTCCCATTTGGATGATATAGTCGATTGATCATTTTGTGTTGAGAAATGTGGTGTCACTAAGCACAAGAAAGGTAGGGAGTGAGTACAAGCAAGCCCAAACATGGTCCCATTTGGATGATATAGTCGATTGATCATTTTGTGTTGAGAAATGTGGTGTCACTAAGCACAAGAAAGGTAGGGAGTGAGTACAAGCAAGCCCAAACATGTACCAAACAAGCAAGAAGCCACATGATCCAGATGAAATTATCCCATAAAGTGAGCCCAAGGTAACCCATGTACCACCTCATAAAAGGGATCATTTTCAAGCAATGAGAAGTGAAGCAAGCTCTCAAGCCTCTTTATGAGTATAAGTCTCAATCTTGTAACCTAACTGTGCTTGAGTCTAAAGCTTAATTAGTTTATTTTATTCATCATTATGATTACATTAGGTATCATCCACCTTTGCTTAGCTTAGCACTAATCACATTGGGATTAATTCACCCTCACCATATCCATCTACCTTTGCTTAGCTTAGCACTAATCACATTGGGATTAATTCACCCTCACCATATCCATCTACCTTTGCTTAGCTTAGCACTAATCACATTGGGATTAATTCACCCTCACCATATCCATCTACCTTAGCTTAGCTTAGCACTAATCACCTTAGCTTAGCACTAATCACATTGTCACCCTCACCATATCCATCTACCTTAGCTTAGCTTAGCACTAATCACATTAGTGTAGGATTAATTCACCCTCACCATAGCCATACACATGTCCGAGATACCCATGTTTCTCAACATGGTATCCGAGCCTCCCCTCTCCCCTTGAGATTCACCATTGTAATTCTATCTCATATCTCTCAACTCACATTAGTCTAATCATAATGACATTAGCATTAATCTCACTATTAAGCTAATCTTACTCTACCTTATCCACAAGCTTGAGAAGAGGCTAATATTGTAGTGCCTTGTTCTCCCTATCCTTGCACCCATTGTCCAAGGAATTCTAGGGGGATCTCCCTTACCCCAAGGCAACCACATAGCCCAAGAGTCGTGCTCAGACTCGTTGCTAGCATAGTAGATCCCGCACTTCACAATCACCCTACCAAGGCTGGTCTTTTCAATTATTCGCCCTCTATACTTTCAATCAAACCAAGCCCTCTTAGGATCATTCTCCCTCTACATGTTCTTATGTTCAAATTTGCGCCAATTTTGAGGAGTATTGAGGTGGTTTTTCAGCATAAGGCTGGACAACACCTCTATATAAAAAGCCCCATCAAAATTCTCACTATTAAGCTCAATTGAAGCCTCCAACTTTGTAGCATGTTAATCACATTAATTCTAAATCAATATAATTAAGTCTTAATTAGTTAAAATTAAGCATAATTGATCCTACAAATCTCTAATTGGGATACTAATTCATATTCATAAACATTCATTTGCGTTCAAACCCTTCTCACTCTCTTGCATTGCATGATTTTCATCATTTTTTGGCTCATTAAGCATTTTAGTTTCACCATTATAAGCATTCTTTGAATTAAACTTGACCTAAATCATTACAAAGCTTTGGACCATTAATTTGTAAGAGAATAGAAACTACCATTGAGACTCAAAAAACTCATTGGTAAGACCTTCTCAAATGGTAAGGATGTTTGCATATCACGACATTATATGGGGAAGGAGTGCATCCTTGGGAATGTATATATAGTTACCCACATGGACATAAGCATCATAAGAATATCAAAGATATACTAAATAGTCTCCATAGCATCATAAACATATCAAAGATATACTAAATAGTCTCCATAGCATCATAAACATATCAAAGATATACTAAATAGTCTCCTAAGCATACCAAGAGTACACAAGCATGAGGTCATAGCATTGCAAAGTGCATGGCACCCACACATGAAGATGTAAAGGCACTTAGAGAAGAAGTAGGAAAGCACCAAGCAAAAGCATCGCGCACAAGTTGCAAAGACAAAGTCTACACCATAGGTACAATGAAGAAATCAATACCAAAAGGTGGACACGAAGACAATCAAGGACGAGTAGTCAAAAGTCAGAGTTAACACCAAGAGAAAAAAAAGAGACCCAAGCAAGCAACAAGGGATCTTCATCAAGCAAAAGCAAGGAGATATCAAGAAAGCAACTACACTAAGCATCAAATGAGCTACCAACCACTACCCTAACCCTAATCAATTCATATATTGTAAGCCACCAAATGAGTAGGCAAGTCTATGTGTTTATAAGTACCCTTTCTCACCTAAGAGCAGCGAGAGAGCACCTAGTCAACGTGATGTAAATGTAAACACTCGTAACCATCTAAGAGTAGCTAGTCAAGCACCTAGGCGCGAAATGATGTAAATATAAACACTCCTAACCATCTAAGAGTAGCTAATCAAGCACCCAGGGGGGAGATGTCCCATGTCCAAGCCCAAATGTCAATCCACCTACCACCTACATTTCAGGAGTGAAGTATTTGTAAACCTCACATCCAACCACCTTACAGTAGCCCAAGAATATCACACCAAGGGGAGGTGTTGAGAAATGCAATGCCACTAAGCACAAGAAAGGTAGGAAGTGAGTATCAGTAAGCTTAAACATGTACAAAACCTAGCAAGAAGCCATATAAGTAAGATGGAATTATCCCATAAAGTGAGCCCAAGGCAACCCATGTACCGTCTCATATAAAAGGAGTCCTTTTCAAGAAAGTGAAGCAATCTCTTAAGCCTCTTTATGTGAGTACAAGTCTCAATCTTGTAACCTGATTGTTCTTGATTCTAAGGCTTAATTAGTTAAGTTTATTCTTCATTATGATTACACAGGTATCACCTATCTTAGCATAGCTTAATATCACCGTAGCTTAGCTTAGCACATTGTAATTAGTGTAGGATCAATTCACCCTCACCATATCCATACACATGTTCGGGATACCCATGTTTCTCAACATTTTAGACCAAGTCATGGGCTAGTCGACATGGCTAACATGGCTAACCTACGTCCATGCCGACCTTGGGTACTATATATAGACTAGTTTAGTAACATTAGTTCATCTCATCAAGTTCATTATGTTCAAGCACTCTTGTAAGAAATACATCCTCCATTCAGATTCTCTTTAGATCACCATCAAAGCTCCTTACCAAGAGCATATACGAGTGGGCGAACACCATCAGTTTGTAATCAAGTTTGCAAGAAGTAATATTGTTTACTCTCTAGTTCTTTTAACAATTTAGTGCTTTGTATTGTGTTGATCTTGCTTTTGTATAAATAAAGAGATACATTAGATGCATTCATCTATAACAATTAAAGTTAATCTAAATCAAAGTCATTGATTAAATTCCTAAGATTAGGTAGATTAATCTTAACCTATCCATGCTTCAAATTAAACTAAGTATAAGGGAAATTTATAAAATAACCTAAGGTTTACTAACTTTTATTCTTTTAAGTTCTATGTAATTATTCTCTACCTTTGAATTCTTTGTTTTGGGATCTTGTCCAAAGTTTTAATTTAATCCCAAATAATCAACAAGATGCCCTAAATTTTACAAGGTTTGATTTATCCTTTGAAAAAAAGGTTATAATTGAGTTATACAAATCTTACAAAAGTAAACTATGGTGGTTCTAGTCTCATTTTGAGGTGCACTGCTTTAATTTTATAGAGAATAATTATTCAAATAATTGACCAAATAGAAAAGAAGATTAAAACCATTCATATGTGAAAATAGACAAGAGAAATTCTTAAATTAACTAATTGTACATGTACCTTGTTAGCCTAGCTTAAAATTTGAAAAGGATGATAATTTATGAGATGCTGATGCTTCCACCTCTCAAAAATACACGCCTATTATGGATCCTATAAATGCATAAATTGACTACATGTACATGCACCTTGTTAGCCTAGCTTGGGATATGATGAGGATTGTAATATATGAGATGTTGATACTTCCACCTCTTCAAAAATACATGCCTATTATTAAGCCTCTAAATGTGTAACCACAAACTCCAATGCACAAACTTTGAGGTACTTTGAAGTGCCAATAAGTACCATATGCTATGAGCTTATACAAATCTAGTCTAGGAACTACAAACTGTGCATAATAATGTACTCTCTTATGAACTAGAAAAAAATATGTATTTGCAATGGCCTTCTTATACATAAAAATGCTAGCTGGGAACTAGTAATGTCCTCCCATATGAATCATATAAGTAGCCTACCAAACTTCATGCAACTTAATCTTAATCTTTATGCAAACTCTCATTTCTCATCCATTCAATCACTCCACATGTATCTATCCCTTACATCAAGTTAACTTCATCTTTTACGCATGGCTTGAGTTTTCTATTACTTCTCCAACATATCCCCTTATTTAATTTATTTTATTGGCTCCAAAATTTTAGAATTTACGCCTTAAAAAATTTAAACCTAAGTTTTTACACTTTACCCATTCAACCTTAGACCATTTAATGTCTTCTCTTCTATTTACAATTTGCTAAGGCTAAAGCCATCACACCTAGGCACATGCTTTTTTTTACATGGAGATTATTTTTATTTACTTTATTTTCTCATAATAATTCATTTATTTATCTCATAATATTTTCTAAATGACATTTTTCTCTTTCTAGCTCTAATGTGTGCAGGGGAGCCCATGTGCACATGGAAAAGCCCAAAAGTAATTTATGCACATGCAAACATAACACAAAAAGAAGGGGAAATAAAATGACATCACCATCAAGACAAGATGGGGTGCAATCTTGTCTTGATAGTATTTAGAGAATTTTATTCATAAAAATAGGCCAAGGAGCTAAGAATAGATGAGTGTACAAATTGGGCTTGCTTTTCCCACTTTTGGGGTATTGATTTACATATTTTTATCCATATCAAAATCCCTAAGGTTTGTACACATAAAAACCTTTGCCCAAATATAGTTACTATTGGGCCTTGTTACATAAAATAACTTTGTACTCATTTGCACATATATTAACCTTATGCTCACTTGCACATTCCGTTAAGCTAAATCCTATATAAATTAAATTAAGTATATTTTTGTACAATTATTAATTCATAAAAAATATGATAAAATATATACCTGTAAACAGTCCTCCCGTTTGAGGAAGCAACTGTCCTCAGTTGTGTAAGAAAAATGCCGAGAGAACAAGATTGTTGATGTCATGCCCTGCAAGGTAAACTCAGAGGTCCGAACATGACTCAGAGGCACAAAGGCATGGCTAAGAGGTTCTTATGGACATGGAATACCAACAAGAGAACTCGCGTGACACCAAAATTGGTGATCGTCACACTGATAATCAAATCAAAAATAACATGTACAAAAAGTTTAATACAAAAGAAAAATGATGATCATCATCTTCACACTACCTCTCAATCCACTAGCCATACGACACCTCAATCGGTACCCTCGCACATCTCATGCAGTGCGACACCTCAATCGGTATCCTCGCACTTCTCGTTGCTATACTTAGATGCTATCCACGTTAGTTAAACAATTAATTGAACACATCAATTAATCCCAACGTCGTCTTGAGATATAGACAACCCATAAATAATCAAATAACATCCACACACATGTTTGCCAAGCGTAAGTACCCCGAGAATCACTCCTCCATATACGAACCAACTGAAACAAACAGTGGAAGCATCCACACACATGTTTGTCAGGCGTAAGTATCCCAAGTATCACCCCTCCATATGAACCAACTAAAGCAAACAGTGGAGGCCCACAGCATACCATATACGGGCGTTCCCAATATATAGTTGCATAAATGCATGAGAGGATGGCTTCATGATTGGTGTGGAAGACTAGATTTACACAAAATGCATATGCAGTGAACCAATCAAATGAATGTATATAAGACGAGTCTAAGTGTCTCTCATACCACATAGGCGCAGTGTACATACACAGTACATACACATAGGATGGTAGAAAGATAGAAGACATAAATGTGTCTGGAGTGAGTATATGAAACCAATCTAATGTCCCACACCACCAGATTAACTCCATATATCACTTCCTTCAAAATAGAAGTTTGAGGCGGAGTGGCTAGTTCCCTCTGAAACTTAAATTTCGACATAAATTTTCTCTATCTAGAAATTTTATTTAAGCTACCGGACTTGAAATAACCTTAATGTTGAATCTATAATTTATTAATTAGGTTCTTAGGTTGTAAAAATAGTTATGAAAAGTTGTATAGAATGAAATGAATATATACATATACATACCTCCATCGATGTGGTGTGATTGAAATAATATGTCAAAAACAATATTAACACTTGAAAGAGATGTGAATCGTTATTACTTCTATGGAATAGTGTATATAAAGTTATTAAACAGAATCTCATGAGAAGATTAACATCATAAGAATGAAAGTTAAATTGGTTATGGTTATAAGGATGGGAAAATGCTAACCTTGAGTTAAAAAGGTTGTTTGAGAGGATGTGAGACTTTAAATGAAAAATGGATAAATTTGATAAAATATAAATGACAAGTAATGATTCTAAACATTTTGATTAAATGAACAAGTCTAGATGATGAAAGATTAACTTATATTTGTAGTTCAAATAAACTTAAATAATGAACATAAAACTGAAGCGTAAGAGAGTCGTACCTTTTATATTTATGTGATTTCAATGATGCTCTACAATGAGAAAAATGAGAAACAATGCGAATGGATTGAAATATAATTATTCTTTCAAACATAATTAGGATTATATTAAGTTACGACTTTATAAGAAATAGAACTTAGAGTAGTACAAATTGAAATTCTATGTATAATTATTTAAGCATGATCATTATTGTAAGAATAGGGAGGAGAAACTTACTTGGAAGGTATTTGAGTCACCGTCTGAAAGATAAAACTTACTTAGAAATATTGGAAAATCTATTTACTAAGCTATGAAGGATAGCAGCTTACTTGCAAGTGTCTAATAACTTTGCTACAAAATACATCATTAAAAGGTCTCAAATATCGCAAGTATATGTGATATTTCAATTATGGAAAATAAAGGGACTTACTTGGGAGTGCTGGAATCATTCTGAAAAAGAAATATTATTGCTTATGCTATATGGTACCAGACAATTTAAAAGTAGTTCCAGGATTCATATATCTTGAATTAATTATTACCAATTTTAAGCACATAATGCAATTAATAAATGGGTTGAATACATACTTATATGATGTTGGGGAGGCACATCTACATGGTAAAGTGTTAGATAAACAAATGTAGATATGACTGATGCAATTAATAATCACGGATAAGAAAATTTACCTCAAGGTGTGATGAGTTGAGAATAAAACAATAAAAGTGGCATTCAAATATCATAAAAGTATGAAAACTCTTGAAGTTTCGCACATTGTTGTAGATATCCTGAAAATATTGCAATCTCCATATCACAAAAGGAAAAATTTAGATTGGAACAACAAAATTTAGATTGGAACAACAAAATTTAGGGTCTCTTTCTAAGCCTTGAAAGAAGGTCTTGGAGCAAGATTTTGGTTTCTATGATCTAAGGTCTTACTCCCATACGTTAAAGCTTTTTGAGGTTTTCAATACAGTTTTCTTTTCCTTTTTATAGATTTTTCTACCATGCAAACTATATTTTTTAGATAATTTTAATTAAAAACTAAGAAATAAATGTTGAAATAATTAATTTTGCACATACAAAATGAAATAATCTTCCTTAAAAAATGTGATAACCTCAACAATGACTTATGAAATTTATTTGGATTTAAAAGGATACTGTTTGACAATTTTAAATAAATTTAAAGAATCGAGGAACAATAAATTAAGGTTTAATTGTAAACAGTATACTCTCAAAATGCTTGAATATTTAAAATAAAATAATAAATAGAGAGAGTATAGTAAATACTTAGCTTAGATATCGTATCGATTGGCTGCAAAATAGTTGATTGGACAACACAAAATATGCATGCAATAATTTAATTAATTTATAACTGGTAAAGAGTAATTGTAAACGAAGACATAGCTCGGGAGCCGAGTCTCGATGGTGACGAAGCAACGTTTCCTGTCATTGCTCCAATGAACTGGCCATCTTAAAAAAAAATCTTCAAGGAGATTGTTAAAAACAAAATATGCACTTTTAAAAGAAAACAAAAAGCTTTTATAAAAATAATAGAGATTGAAGAAAACTCAAGTTTAACTAAGATTTGATTTGATTTTTTTTATATTATTTATTTTTTATTTTTTAAAGAAAAGCTTTAATAAGGCTTTTATGGGCTTTATATTATAAAGCTTACTAATAAGCTTATAACATAAGCTTTTATTAGCTATGCTTTTATTTGTAAGCTTTTTAATGATAATAGCTTTGTATATATATATATATATATATATATATATATAGGTTTTATTATTAAGCTTATTAGGCTTGATTATAACAAAAAAAAACAAAAGAAGAAGAAAAAACGATGTCCGTCTGCCGTCGTGGAGAAAAGAGAGATGGATATATATTAAAGTTTTTTTATTTTGAACCAAGCTTAATAAACTTCTAATGGACCCCAAACACCTCAACCGGCTGGGCGAAGATACAGCGGCCAGCGCTACTGAGAGAGAAAAAGGAAAAAAATAAAATAAAAAACATAAAACTGCCATAGAATGAAAAGCGCTGCCCGTGAAGGAGAATGGGTGGAGAGAAATAAAAATATATATATTTATATATAATTTCTAGCTTACCTACAAGCTTTGGTAAGGAGATTTGCACCTAAGGAAAAACCCAAAAGTAATTTTGAAAAAAAAAAAACAAATCTGGCAATAGATTGATAGAGATTTGTTATCCAATGGTTAAAAACAATCCTTCTTTAAACCATACATAAACATAAATCCATAAATGTGTTCTTCTTCAAATTAAATTAAAAATTTACCAAAATCACCTATTCCTTTTTCTCTTTTACCTCTTGTCCACAAGTCTTTGAAGGCTTCAAGAAGATTAAATTAAACCATCGAGACAAGATTGGGTGCAATCTCCCTTCCACGGAGTGTAGCTTCACTTCCACAATATTAAGAGAATTTTATTCATAAAAATAGGCCAAGGAGCTAAGAATAGATGAGCGTACAAATTGGGCTTGCTTTTCCCCACTTTTGAGGTATTGCTTTACATATTTTTATCCATATCAAAATCTCTAAGGTTTGTACACATAAAAACCTTTGCTTGCCCAAATATAATTGCTATTGGCCCTTGCTACATAAAATAACTTTGCACATTCCGTTCAGCTGAATCCTGCACAAATTAAATTAAGCATTATTTTGCATGATTATTAATTCATCAAAAATATGATAAAATATATACCTGTAACATGAACGATGTGATGGAATGGCCATACGACACTCTATTTTCTTTTGTGATTGGTGATGACCCATGAGCCCTCTTGGTGATGACCCATGAGCCCTCTTGGCAAAGTAACCCCTTTGTTGTTGTAAAAGGAGTGGGTGTACTATTGCAAGTCCTAGCCGAATGCAAGTATTGGCCTCAAGACATTGCAAATTTGATTGTTTTCTTATCCACATAAGTATCTCCTCCTAGGATCTTAATTATTACAGCAATGTTGGACCTTAAGGACCGGACTGGATGGAACCCCACATGTACATATCAAAGAACCACCTAAGCTTTATTAGCAAGCTAAATCTCTCATCCTAACGCTAAATCTCATCATGGACTACCCATAGTGTTTGCAAAAAAAATGGACACGATTATGCGGGAGATGAATTGAAGGCTGTGATGATACCAATATAATGAAAATGGAAAAAGTGTTGAGAAATATGGTTGATCTAGCATCCATATATCCTTAGTGTGAGTCTTAGTGAAGACTAAATTAGTCTAAGATTACTCGAGCCTTGGTTTACTAGAGTGAAGGTTACATTAGTTTGAGGTTACTAGAGGTTAGGTTTACTATAGTAAGCTCAATGAAACTCTAGGTGGACTGATCCAAGGCACCTCCCATTGATGAAGGGGGTGAAATAAATGTAGGAGAGGTGGAGATATTATAGGATCTAGGTGTCTCTTGTTTTGAAGGCCTAGCTTATTGGTGGTGTGAGAGCTTCTTATGTGTGTAACAAGTGGAGATATTATAGGATTTAGGTGCCTCCTATTGTGAAGGATTAGCTTATGCACACACACTTGGTGGTATGAGAGCTTATTATGTGTGTAACCACTTGGTGATTAATATAAGCTTTTTGTTTCTTTGTGAATCTTGCACTTGCACACATGGTATACTCTCATTTGTGTTATCCTTGTGTTTATGCTTTTCAGTAAGCTTAATGTATGTGCTCTTATGCTTAGTTCACATTGTGTGAGTGTGCTTCATTCGTAGAGCATTAGTCCATGACCCATACCTTGATTAGTCCAATCTCTTGAGCTGTGCATGTGTGTTGATTTTTAACGAAAAAGGTCACTACAATTTTAGATGACGGTAATGGTGTTAGCATAGTCACCAAGCATTGTTGGGAGCCTTGGGGAAAACCACCCTTGGAAGAAACAATCTTGATGGTAAAGCTTAGCAATGGAAACATAGGTAAAGTCGTCCTAAGAGATATTAATTTAGAACATTTGGGATGATCTTCACCGTTTTGGCTATGGACTTCCACCAAGCGGGATCTTACCACATCATAATTAGATGTCCTATATAAGAGAAGTAAGGCTAGTGTGCTACACATCACATTTACCTTAAGGAAGAAGGGAGATCGTATGTTATAGGTTGATATTTGTACAAGTCACATCCCATGGGTGAAATTGTTCTAGCCAAGGAGTCTCACACCACAACTAGAACCACGTCAATCAATGTGTGTGAGACTTATAGCAAGTGTTGAAGAGATGATCTAGATGAAAAAACATACACATTACTAAACTTAAAATGATGCGACAGATTCGGGATGCACATTTTAGGAGCAATGGTGGATGACCTCACGCATTTTAGGAGCAATGGTGGATGAACTTCTAGCTACTTTTTTCACTTGATTTGGGGATTTAGATGACAATGTACTTGCCACTTATCAACACGTTGAATGGCATTTTATATACAAAACCTAACAACCCACCAATTTTCCAACTAGTTCAAGTTTTTCCCTTGGCAAAACATGGAAATAAGAAACATATTCCAATGCATGTTTTTCCCTTGGCAAAACATGGAAATAAGAAACATATTCCTATGCATGGAAGTTAGCCACAACATTCTATCTTGGGAGACATGATATCCCTAGGCCAACCCACTCTTGACCATATAATCACCCAAGTCTAAGTGGCTAATATGCAAAAATTTAAAAGATTAGGGTGTTGTGCACTCAAATCATTCATACACGACTAACCCCTTGGCTTGCCAGTTTCATGTAGTCTACAAGTATTGTCATTCTTAGAGGAAGCTAGTGAGAAAAGCTCATTGCACTATTCATATGATCAACAACATATAACTCCCCACAAGCAAGGTTACTTTTCTTCTCTAAGAATAAGTGACTACAATAAATCTCGTTCCTGCAAGACCTCCCTGACATGTAAGACCTCAATGATGGTAATTGGTAAGCCTCTTGCTACCCTAACTCTCAACATGTAAATGACCAACAAGAAGTTACACCCCCAAAGTTGTGGCTTGGATTTACCACTAAGAACTTGATGTAGTTAAGAGCAAGCTCTTTTCCATTTGGACTTTGAGCAAAACATTAAATTCTTAGAAGTGTGGGAAGACCTCAATAGACTCATCCTCATTTTGTGTGAAGTTTATATTGGTTTAGATTGTGAACATACATTGGAAAAAATATGTGAAAGTTTATTATTTTTGTGGTGCCACGAGCTTCCACGACTTTCTTGGTTCTAGCCTCTTTATGGATTAAGGTGTGTGCTTGCACCCATTGAAAGGTTGTAGATCTTGTGCTTTTTTTTGCAATAGGTTTGACCTTTTCTTTCACTTGGTTGTGGACAGTTATAGGTTATAGGCACTATTGAGATTAGACTATGGTGCACACCTAAAAGGTTAAGATCTTTTACTTCAAAAGGATCTAATGTGGGTCATCTTTATACAAGTGTTTAGCTGCACACATATCACAGAGGTAGCAATGTATTGGTAGTTGTAAGTATGCAAGCATACTTTTTTGGGCACTTTGAAACTATATGAGTTCAATGGCAAGGATAACACTGCAATAGTGGTAATTGTACCTCTTTTCCCTTAAAGGGTCCGTGGTTGAAAGATCCACTTCAGTCAGCCTCCTACCATCGAGATCATCCCATACCCACCTCCATGAAACTCTCAAGGATGCCATAGATTGGTCTCTTAAGGCCCATCATCTTATCCCACATGACCAGACCCATAATGACCTCCTGTCTCCCCCAAGCACTTCAAAAATTGACACCCACAGGTCGATGCCGTTCTTTTTGCAAGGGACCTTTTCTAGGAAAGTCTCTTTAAAACCTCTCTTTTTTCTTTGCCCTTCAAGAGACACGGGCTAACATAAAGGTTGCCTTTCTAATTTTTTAACAAAAACCAACTATGTAAATAATATCTATATATTAAATTTTTTGGCTTACATGCATTATTTGAGATGATAGACTTAGGCACTACTCAGCATTCAATTTCTTAGTTCCATGTGTTTTATGGTTTTTGAAGTGTTTATTCTTACATCTTGTACCCTAGATGTTGTGTGATTGATGGAGGTCACTCTTGGCACTGGCAGTTGAGGTGGGCTCTGGTTTGTAGATTATTCCATGTGATCAATGTGTCACTAATGGGAAAGTGTTGTGTTAAGTGTGGTGGAAGAAATGCTACTGGTTGCTCACTTGGAGGAGAAAAAGAAGTGGATGTTGTTGCGTGTAAGTGATGTGTTATTAAGGACAAGTCATAGAGCACAATATGCCACCGATATGGTTAAACAATACGGACACTCATCGAGCACAAGTTGTCATAGAGCACAAGATATGCCACTGATTTGGTTAAACAATATGGACACCCAGTGTGCTTAGGTAGTCGTGATTTCAATACTCATAAAATTGTAGCCTTTGGTGAGTAATAATGTGGTGGTCCTTGCAAACCTGGTACATAACCCACTTCATATTATTGGTTGATGCAATCCAATAGATAAATGCTAAGATCTCCTTGCCCACCATTATGTTATTCATAATTCTACCCAATCCATTTGTTTAGGCATGGAGGGTTACAAAGTCTCTAATGCTTATAATCGGACCACAATTGGACCAAAGTTATGTCGTCATTTAAACAAATTAAGAATCTTGAATTATAATGTTTTCTATTATATTGCTTCAACCATACAACCAGGACCATAGCCCAAAACACAGCAGTGCTTTATCTGGATGTGCCTGATTTCCATCAATGTCATCGCCAGATAATAGCATAGTCCTTAGCTCATGACTTGCACAGACTTGTGCTCAACAGAATAGACTGCATGTCATTAACTATTACTTTCTAAAAGACCTCAAGAGAGAATAGACCTATACATGCAAATGATAACTCGTCTAACCAAAAATTCTAAATACATTTCCAATTTGTTGCATTGGATTCTCAAACATAGAACGAAAAGGAACCCCCCCCCCCCCAAAAAAAAAAAACAACTTGCAATAATGACACGATCTTGAAAGGTGTGAATAAAGATATCTCAAACCATTACACCACAGAGCTGGACCTGCAGTGTCTATCTATAAAGCTTTGTTGCATTTGTTGCCAACAAAGCAGATACACAAGGCACTTTCTTCAGATTTTCTTGGAGATTTCATGAAGTGTTTCTTTCAAGGAGTGTAAAACATCAAGTTTTTCTTGCTCAAATTGTCTCGTGGTATGCAGCATTTCCTTTCCTATGCTCACCAGTTCTGAGAGCAAAGACTGCAATGAGTTCCGAGCCGCCGTGTCCACTGTAGATGCCTTACCCATTGCATGACGCTTTGCTCGTTTAAGAGGCTTTTTCATTGCACGAACTTCTCCAATGATTGGTGGAACCATACCCACTTCAGGCACATAGAGACTTCCCAAAGGTTCTTGCATGGCATCATGCCTTTCAATGACAGCAGACCCTTCCATTACATGAGGGTCCGAACTTGCATGTGGCAGCATTGTGATATCTGTAGCCTTGACCTCCCCAATCTCGTTTGTAACAGGAAGCACTTCATCTTTTACAGGAACCATCACAAGAGGAATGCCAAAACCAACTGCAGTTAATGGAGGATCGCACACACCATCGGCCCTTTCCCCCATGTAGAACTCCATCAAATCATAGAACCTGCATTTCTGGGATCCATTGCCTGCAACATGTAAATGTTTATCATCTTTGTACTCCTTGTAAACCCGTCGCCACTTCTTCCTACAGGCTTCAGAGTCTTTGTCAAACCCATAGCAGGTCCTTGCCATCTCATTTTTGATAACCTGCCACAAGTCTACCCTTTGCTTCTGGGGGCCAGAAAAAGCTGCCTGCATTCTCCCCCTTACGTGAATGAGTTGAGCCACCCACACATCCTTCCACCTCATGATGGCTTGTTTTTCATTTTGTCCATCACCATCATGGGCCTCTGCATCCTCTGAAGCTGACCTTGGTCGTTTCCTCACTTTGCATTTCTCCACAGGTGTGTCTGCTTGTCCCAACACTAAGTCAGTGCACTCCAAGTCTGAATGCAAAGCACCATTGGCAACTGCATTTCCAAAGGAATGGATGACATCAGGCTCAAGTTTGGGAGAGATATCCTTAGGCTTGGGTACAGCTGGCCACACAATTTGCCCAGAAGCAATCTGCATTGCTATACGAGAGGAATCCAAAACTACAATCTGATCACACTTTTCCATGGGAGAAGGAGCAGGCAAAGGCACAAGAGTAGTAGGCATTTGAGACACAATTTCCTGAGAATGGGACCCCAGCTGAGACAAAATAGAGCTAGAATCTTGCTCTGAGCATGGGTATTCACAAACGTCCATACTTCCAAACTTAGTGATCTGGGCAGCATGCCATAAAAAACAAGTAAGCACCTCTCTCTCTCTCTCTCTCTCTCTCTCTCTCTCTCTCTCTCTCTGGGCAGCATGCCAAAAAAGAACAAGCAAGAACCCTTAAACAAGCCTCTCTCTCTCTCTCTCTCTCTCTCTCTCTCTCCCCATACATACATACATATAGAGAGAGAGAGAGAGAGAGTCTATTGAGGACTGGAGAGACTATTGGACAGCTACAATCCCTGCTTATGTTGATGATGATGATGATGATGATGATGATGATGCTATGCCTTAACTACTGTCCTGACTGCTGTCCTAATCACGGATTATGCTTTTCATGCTGGAAATTAGCCATGGCACGGGTGTGCCCGTGGCATCCCCTCCTACTAAACTTGATTACGGGGTGGACACTCTGCCATCCTATGATCCTTCCTCCTTGGACTACTAACTTTGACCTTCTACTTTGATGACGAGGTGGACACTCTGTCATCCTCCCTAGACTACTTAGACTCTGGCTTTGACACTAACTTTGATACTTTATCTACAACTTCCAATTCTGATCTCCACTTCCAAGTCTTGCTGAAGAACTGAGCATCGCTCAAGTGAGGTGATAGCTCAAGTGGTGAAGGTGTTTGCCTAGGACCAAGAGGTCCTAGGTTCAAAACCCCCCTTGGTGCTTCCTCAACGGCATCGCCTACGGGTCAAAGGCTAGTTGAAAAAAAAAAAGATCTGAGCATCCATTCCACTGATGTCCCCATGTCTGCTATCCCTTTCCCTTAACACAGTGGCGGATCACCTGCCGGAACTCATCATGCCTGTTGCTAGGCCTTTGGAGCTGATATGAGAGCTAATGATGTACAGGTTCCGAGTAAATACTACCAAAAAATGCTTTCCTCCAGTTTCGCATGTTGCGGACCACTCCATTTGCTACCCTGACTGCATTCTTCTAATGGATCTCTGCACCTCCTTGGAAACTTGCTTAGTGGATGAGCCTGAATACTCTGATACCAATGTTGCATGCACGGAAGCCTTAGTGTACTGATCCACAGCCCTAAGCCTGATTAAGAACAAGATGCTGATTAAACATGAAAAAAGATAGAGGAGAGAGAAGAGAGAGAGAGTTTGGTGTCACAGTTTTCTTTATTATATGGTACAAAAAGGTGATTGTATGTCTATACATGACTTAGGCCCTTGGTCTACCCCTAGGGGTGACCTCTGGCCCCTTCTACATGACTTCTATTGATATCTACTTCTTCAAAATGATGAATGACTGAAGGTGCTCAATTGATTATGCAAATGAATGTCTTATGATTTTATATGATGAAGAGATGCTGGTCTGCCAGATGCTTGGACAAGAAATATTGCTAAAAAGCCTATTAAATGCTACGCTTATTCCCTTGCTGGTCTGATGTCGCCTCCCTAATGCTTGGCCAACTAATTGCCTAAGTCCCCTACTGGCAGCCGACTGCTGTTGTGGCTGCCAACTAGGTACTTATGCTCCTTAATGCTGGTGATGATGCTGATGTTGATGCTGGAAATTAGCCACGACACAGGCGTGCACGTGACAGAGACAATACTCACAAGAGAGATCTATTGCACGACTCAATGATAATGATTGATGTGATGTATAAGCTTCACCAAGTACAATGCTCTTATAGCCTTAGAGGCTCATCTAAATGACATCAAAAAAGTATAATATCTAGATATTTATTCTAACCACTCTAAGAGTGGGTTCATACACACATAAGTGTATGTTCACACACACACACACACACACAAGAACAATAACCCTTTTAAGGGCAGTTCACACAGAGACACAAGTGGGTACAGAAACAAGGGTACACGTACACAATGGGTACGCAGAGAGACGAATACGCACATACGAGACTCCGAATCCCAACAAACCCCCCTTCGTAGTCAAGGTGGTGTTATAACGAATTACCTTCATATCACGATTTGGGCCCACAACTACACACGTGATTCAAAAGATCGCAGTAGCCAACTGTAAATCAACCGGTTGGTGTTGAATGTTTGGTTTAACACAACGCTAATCAAACATTCCACACCAATCAGTGGAATTACATTGGTATCAGAGCATACAATTCTCTTTCACTTCCATCGTGAAAGACGATCACCGCGAACACAAGCTATCTTTACACTTAAAGCATTAGGACAGCCATACAATTAATGTTGAAGATGCCAACACAAGGGGAAGGGACACTGGTATGCATGTTTCCAATGCCTTAGAGAAAGAGCATACTCATGTTGTGCATAGCAAGGAACAGGAAGACGTGGTCGTCCCCTAGGAAAGAAAAAGTGCAAGGAGAGAGAGGGACACAGGTGTCCACCTCCAAAGGGTTAAGGGCAAAGGGGTCCAAGGTGGAGGTGACACATGGTTGGATACTCATTTTGGACAAAGGGATAAGGCTTGGACACCTAGACACTAAGTCGTGGCCACCTCAAGACTTCACACTGTGTACACAGGGCTGGTCATAATTTATACGTGCCCCAAACCATAGTAACAAAAAAACCTATTTCTAGCTTTCGACTTCGAAACGGTTTTTAAAAACCTCGAAACCTCTCCAGTACGGTAGTTTCACCCAAATTTCAGGTTTTGTTTTTTATTCGTCCCCTGATTTTTCTAGGATTTTTTTTTTTTTGTTTTTCTTTCATATCCTCCTCGCCCTTCTTCCCTCTTCTTCTCCTCCCTCCCTCCTCCCCTTTTCCATCGTCTACTTCTTTCACCTCTCCTTCTTCCTTCATTCTCTGCTTCTCTCTTCTTCTCCCTTACTCTTCTTCTCCTTTTCTCTTCTTCTCCTCTCTTCTTTCCCCTTTTTCTTCCTTCAATGTCTTAAATCTTTCCCAATTTCTACCTTCTCTTCTTCAATTTCTTAAGAGTCCTTGATTGAACCACTTGTGGCATCTAATCAAGCAAAATTGCCATAATGTCTCACCAAAATAAGGATGGTTCCCCAAGATGTGTGAGAAGAGACCATTTTTTAATCATTGCACTACGTTTTTAGATGGCTACTATAAGTTCTTTAAGTATTTATACTTTATGAATTATTGATTTTTCGAAACCTCCCAGTTTCTTAGCCAAGGGATGAAACCTTTCAAAACAAAAACCCCAAAAACCTCGAAACCAAAAAAACCTCGAAACTTTTCTTGTGACTATGCCCAAAACTTATTAACGTGTGAACACACTCACTTATAAATTAACACTAAGTCTTAAGTGATAATTTAACACGATCTCACCAATACTTACCACCTGTCCACATGCAACATAACCATGTCAACAAACAATTTTTGACACACGGTTCACGAGCGGGCGTCCCCCCACCCAGAACTACACATTGGCCTGGAAAGCATGAAATAGCATGCAAATTTAATTTGCAGGCAAGCACATAAAGATGCTATGCAATGCAACGTTGATATAGACAATCCCCATTCATGAGACTATACCCAAGGGACATTTCCAAGCAAGTACACAAGATACCAGACCCAGCAAAAAGCCAATCCTCTAGGCGTTTCCGAGCATGTACACACAGGCGCAAGTCCCAACAGAAAGCCAAGCCCACCAAATATTCCAAGCATGTACACAACATTTAGAATTCCCAACTAGTATCTATCTCCGAAAGAGACAGATCAAAGAATGTAGCAATGAAACATTTCTCCGGTGCTAGAGTGTACAGGTTTCTGACTTCTCTGGAGCATCTTCAAACTCAACATCTTCATCTACATTTTCAACCACCAAGTTGGCATGTTCTTCACTTGTTTCTTTGCCATTCCTTTGAAGCGATAGTCTTCTCTTTGACCTAGCTTCTTGCAGAAGGTGTACTCGACATCTTTCCCTTTGTTGCTACCCTTCGGTTTTGTTAAGAAACCCTTCCCTAAGTCAATGCTAGTAGCATCTTGCTCTTGAAGTCGTCTATCCTCGTCATTGAGGATAGCCACCATGTTTTCTTACAACATCTCCCGAGATACCCGAACTGTAGATAGCACTTCTTTGGAGAAAAGTTTCGTCTTTTTGTCATTGTCGCCAATGTTGGCCTTAAAGGCACCCAATTGTTGCAAGAGAGTGCCTTGAAGTGTTCAATGCAAAGCTAGGGTTGCAAGTAGAGCCTATGGGGGCTCGAATTGGAACATCATCATGACATTTGATTAACATAGATGAAAGAGAGAGAGAGAGAGAGAGAGAGAGAGAGAGATGAACGAGAGAGAGAGAGAGAGAGAGAATGCTAGAGATTTGATTGACATAGATGAACGAGAGAGAGAGAGAGAGAGAGAGAGAGAGTTAGACAATGCTAGAGAGAGAGTAAAGTACACGACTCAATGACGTGACATCAGCTTGTATTTTTCAATGAAGTACATGTATCTTTACAGGTTACAAAGGTTCTCTTCTGACATCATTGCTTATGTCATAATACACACAAATATCTAGATATTATTTATACCCCTCTAAGAGGTGGTTCACACACACAAACACATAAGTGGGTGATTACTCCTTTGCTAGAGGGTGTTCACAAACGCACACATATTTAGGCTTAATAGCCTTACACACAAACATACTACCACAATTATATGAGTGGGTTTACACAGGTAAGACATTGATTCCAAACAATCCCTCCCTCAAGAGATTACCTCATACTGTGTCAAGGATAAATCTAGGCTCATGGCTCTAGTTTCTCATGCCAATTATGGGGTCCCAAGGGTAGAGCGCACACAAGATTAGGTCACACACAACTAAAAACAACACAATGTTGACCAAGAACAGAGAGTCCAAGTACACAAACACTTAGATCAAGTACACACTAACCATAACTATTAACAACCACAAAGACAAGGCCTTGCTTCCAACAAACCTCTCCCACTATTGCAAGGATAAATCAGGACCCGTAGTCTTGTTTCACATGCCTACAATAGTGCACCTTGGGTAGAGCTAACAACAAAGAAGAAAGATCAACCAAATCACACACAATCCACATGGCCTACATCACAAGGTGACCAGAGGTGGTTACAACCATGATAAACACTTGATCTAGAACACAAAACACACCTTGGTCTAACATATACAACACAAACACATATCTTGGACTTTAAAAAGCCCTTGAACAAACACACAGACATACACATGACAACACACATTTGTGCTCTATGGCACCACATTTATCATCACCACCCCTTGATATCAACTTGGCCTACTCATTTGGTGGCTAAGAGGTTGAATCATTACATAGACAAGATTTTTCTTCTTATGCTCCGGAAAAATTCGGGTTCACACATGCTGGTTCTGTACGGGAGGCAGCAAAGAGGAGATGCACAGTGAGCCAAGCGGCTCAAATATCAGGTGGGCTGAGGGGCGTGAGCAGTGTAGGTGGCCAATAGGAAATGTGTGGAGCGCTGAGGTCGAAGAATGTTTGATACCAAATGAAGTGTTCAGTGATGAGCTAGGATTACTGGTAGAGGCTATGGGGGCTAGAGCTGGATCATCATCATGGCATTTGATTAACAGAGATGAACAAGAGAGAAAGAGAGACCTTGATTCCCAACACAACTATGGTGCTGAAGTGCTTGCTTGAGAAAGACTCTTGAATTGCTAATTTTATTCCCAAACTCATCTTTGAAGTTTTAACGAAGGAGGTGATGTATAAGATTGTTTGCTAGTCCAAGACCTATATGTGCCAAAGCTCGATCATTCCTATCATTCCAAGCTTGCACAGCTGGCAACAGTAGGGTTTCCAGCTGGTACTGCAGGTACAGTAGGGTTTCAGCAGGTACTGCAAGTACAATAGGGTTTCAGCAGGTACTGCAATTCCAAGACCTATATGTGCCAAAGCCCGATCATTCCTACCATTCCAAGCTTGCACAGCTGGCAACAGTAGGGTTTCCAGCTGGTACTGCAGGTACAGTAGGGTTTCAGCAGGTACTGCAAGTACAATAGGGTTTCCAGCAGGTGTACTTGCAGGTACAGTAGGGTTTCAGCAAGTACAGGGCAGCCAGGCGTGTGATCTTCTTGGTGTCGATTTGCAGGGAGAGCTCAGCAATGATGCGCTTCCTTTCCGATGAGAGAGAGAGAGAGGGAGAGAAGCACTCATGGGATAGGTTGGTGAAGGGGGCTGGAAGGCCCATTTGACATGTGGTAGTGCCCACCTTTGATGAAGGTGGGCACCTCCTTTAGTGCCCGCTGAATAAAGAGGGTTAACATGAGCAAAAAAGTGCCAAAAGCTTGGGCTGCCCAAACATGGGTCCCTTGGACCCTGGGCACTGGCCAGTGTGGCCAGTGGCCAGTTCCCAATTGTAATGAATGTGAATAGCGAAGGTTATAAAACCTTTAGAAAAATAAACAAGGGTTTAAATGATACCACTTGTTCACATGCCACAAACCATGTCAAAATATAGGGCACTCGCACGATTCATGGGTGGGCGTCCCCTGCCCGTGAACTGGATACGTCAAAGCAAGCATTCACACGAAAACAAGTCACATGAAAACAATTTCAAGCAGGCAGAGATGCACACATATGCATTATGCAATGGATATATCTCCCATTCTAGGAACTTGTAAATAGAGCATGGAACTGGCTAGGTGGGAAGCCTAAACTTCCAGTGGGTTCCATGTCCTGGCCACATTACAAGAGACATAAGGCCTGGCCTCCCGTAGGTGACTAGAGTCCTAGCCTCAATACGAGCGACACGAAGCTCCTTGGCCTCTCGTACCTTGGAACAAAATAGGGGAAGACCAGTTGAGTCCCCCCCCCCCCCCCCCCCCCCCCCGGGGGGCCGGGGCCGAGACTTCTACACAGTTAACCTCAACTGAAAAGCCTCCAAATACACCTGAAGAAACTATGTGTAATCTTTGAAGTAGTCTTCATCAACCCATTTTGCGTCGATAGACAAACAGTTCTTGAACTTCAAAGGTATCGCTTGGAAAGCTTACCCGCAGGTAGCTTTCTCTCCTTGTGATACACAATCTGCTCACGTTGAAGAACTTCCTCTAGGTCATCAACCTTTGGCGGCTCTTCCGTGATAGGCTCTTTTGGCTCTGGCTCCACATACTTCCGCAATAGGCTCACATGCAAGGCATTGTGAATCCTCCAATGCAACCCGGAAAGCAACCTCATTAATCTACTTGATCACCTTAAAAGGTCCGTAATATATGGTAGAGAGCTTAGGGCATCCTCCCTCCTTTCTTGGCCTCTTATGGAGTCTTGCTTTCTCAAATTTCAGCAATACCCAATCATTCTCTTTGATGTCCACCTCTCTTCTATGCTTGTCTGCAGCCCTCTTATGCTTATCCTATGAACGAGCAATGGCTGTCCGCACTTGTGCAAAGACAACATCAACATCTCTGACATACTCATCAGCTACAAAAGTCTCATCCTTAGTGCGTAGGATGGGTGGCAATATCACCTTGCCATAAAAAATCTCAAACAGGGCCTTTCCCGTGAAGGCATGCACTATGTTGTTATATGCAAACTCTACCAACATGTAGATACTTCTTTTTGAATTTGCAGCCTCACTTTGCCCATCTGTTTGGGAGTTAAAAGCCAT
Organism: Cibotium barometz; assembly: GCF_041138505.1. Lineage (NCBI taxonomy): Eukaryota > Viridiplantae > Streptophyta > Polypodiopsida > Cyatheales > Cibotiaceae > Cibotium > Cibotium barometz. The sequence goes on along the minus strand of NC_141059.1, from coordinate 26,863,057 downwards.
ACTGTCAAACAAAGCTCTCCAAAAGAGGCTCGTAGTCCTGGGATCTCTATCCCCCGCAATGGACTTAGGCATACCATGGTGTTTGAACACTTGTGCCACAAATATCTTGACTATCTGCTCAAGCTTAATTGTCTTCCTGATCGGCACGAAGTGTGCATGCTTTGCTGAGTCCGCGGCAATATTTTTCCCATGGTAGCTACGAGAGAATAGGCAACGGCTAAAGCAAACCTAGAGCCTTTTGCTTGTCAAACTTGACCTTTTGGCACGTGATATGTGCACTTACATATGCCTCAAAATCCTTGCGCATACTTGACCAAAAGAAATAGCGCTCAATCATGTGCGTAGTAGGATGATACCTCTATGTCCTACATACAGAGGAGCAAATTCCGAGGATAGATGATATCTTGGACAAATTGAATGGATCATCATGTTTTAGGCGCATTGATCTAAAGAGCGGCTATCATCAAGTGCGAGTGATGCCAAAGGATGTACATAAAACGGCTTTTCACACTTCTTTTGGTCTCTATGAGTACTTGGTTATGTCGTTCGGTCTCACCAATGCTCCAACTACATTTAAACGCATGATGGACCGAATTTTCGAAAATCATAGAGCATTTATAGGTGTCTTCTTTGATGATATTCTTGTGTTTTCCAAGAATGAGGAAGAACACAAGAAGCACTTGAGAGTGGTCTTTGATGAATTGAGGCAACACAAACTTATGATAAATGGCAAAAAGAGTGAAAATGGATCCCGCAAAGATCCAAATCATCAAAGATCAGCCAAAAGTCAAATCCATACATGAAGTACGCAGTTTTCTTGGTTTATGCTCATACTACAAGAGATTTATCTTCCATTTTGCAATGATTGCTTCACCATTGCATGAATTGATCAAGAAACGTGCTATGTTCAATTGGACGAAAGCTAAAATTAATGCTTTCAATTCTCTCATGCGAGTCTTGATCATACCCGATTTGCATAAGCCATTCATTGTTGAATGTGACACATGTGGCAATTGTATTGGTGTTGTCCTAAATCAAGAGAGACATGCACTTGCATATGAATGCAGGAGATTGCGTGGTGCCAAGCTTATACTTTTTTTTTCCGAGAAAAGATCCTTTCATTAGTTATATAAAAACGCCCGTAGGGCTACAAAAGATCCTCTCTTGCTCACAAGAAAAACAAAGCAAAGAACAAAGCAAGGCAGCCAGGGAGACTCTCCCTAGGTGCTGATAAGTACAAGTATCAGTACAAAGAACTGAGGGGCTATATCATACAATAGGAGGGGAGAAAAGCCAAACAGGTGGCCTCTAGTGCCAACAGGGGGACCCCGCGTGTAGGGTATAATAGGGGCCGCTGCACCAGGTGATGCCAAGCTTATACTTGACCCTTATGAGAAGGAATTATTGGCCGTTGTTCATGCACTTATAGTGTGGAAACACTACTTATTGGGAGATGAATTTGTGGTCAAGACTGACCATCAAAGTTTGCGATACTTTCTTACGCAAACTAAAATCTCTGAAAAGCAAATGAGGATGGCCAATTTCCTCTCAGTGTTTCATTTTCAGATTTTGCATACTCCTGGCAAGAAAAATGTGGTGGCCAATGCATTATCAAGAAATGCCATGTGTGGCTGTAATTTCAATTGCCTCTCATCAGAACTTGTCTAGTATGCGAGAAATGTATCATTTGGATCCTCTTGTGACATAAAGAGTTTGACCATATGATCGGCGTTTATGGTCTTCCTGGCAGGTATGAAATCTGCTTGCTTGCTAAACCTGTCCACAATGGTCCAAATTGCATCATTACCGTATTGTGTACGAGGAAGATCCATAATGAAATCCATTGTGATGCTTTCCCATGGCTGGTTAGAAATAGGCAAAGGCTGAAGTAAACCAGGGGCTTTTTGCCTATCAAACTTTACTTCAACCCCAAGCAAATAACACTTCAAATCCTTAAGGCATGAATCACAGCCAATCAATCTTTCTCATATATATGAGAATGATACCTCCTTACAAGAAGTAGGTGTTTATCTTGTAGAAAATAACCTTTGAGCTGTGTTTCAATGCTGCCTCACAAGCTTAAGATAGATTAATTCTCCTATCATGAGTGGAAGATACCGCTCAAGCTGATATCCCTTCATAAGGCCGCTCAAGCTGATCTCTTCTAAGAGCTTTAGCTCATTAATTACTGAAACCTGAGTTGCATTGTCAAACGCTGTCAAAAACCTTACACCAGCAAGGCTGCGCATATGTTGCCTTGCCTTGAGGCAGAAAAAGTCTGCGCAAGAGCATATGCCACTGCCGATTCTTGATGCAACACAATGATCAAAACGGCCACGACATAAAGAGCGTAGTCTTGCACATGCTGTAACATTTCGTACAATTCCGTACGGGCGGTATATGGATTTAAGCGGCAAATATGCGTACGGAAATTCCCCAAGAACGAAAATGTATATTTTAAAACAGTAACCTGAACGCACCCCCCTCCCCCCCCCCCCCCCCCGGAAAATAATCTCTCACACAAAAAAAAAAAAAGCAACAAGGAAGAAAATAATATTAAGCGAAAATTCATGAACAAAGAAAAAGGAGGCACCTTGAGAAGATTCCATCATCTGCGTTTTCTTCTAGAGATCACACAGACAAAAAACCTCTGTTGCTTTTGTGCTTCTCTGCTGTGTACAGAATAAAAAAGGAAGACGAGACGAGAACCTCCACGCTCACACAGGTAGGGTTTGTGTCATACGACTATAAAGCTAAAGAACGGGTGTAAATCCACACACACTAACTTTCCTACACGTCATGATTCATGATCACCCTGTGGCTCCCACACCAACCTGTGTTTTGTGCCCCTTGGTTCGTGTGTGTTTCACATGGAGCAAGTGGAGGCAAGTTGACCCACACTGGCTCCACACCCAATTGGTGTCGCCGGTGGCGACTGGTGTGTCCCCTAGTGTCCTTATCTCTGATGGTTTCACACGAAGCTCCCACACCAATCTTCATCACGATTTGTTTCACTAACGTGGATGGTTTCATATGGAGCAATTGGTCCCCCCTTGTCAAGTTGACATTTGTCGCTAACTTGGATGGTTTCACATGGAGTAATGTATAGAACCAACCTATGTCTATGATCTGTTTAGATGTTCAAGCGAAAGAACGTGTACTAAAAAACAAACTTCATATTGTAACATTAGACAAGGTCTAGCACAACGATTCATATCCATGGGAGAGAGAAAAAATAGCTGAATAGTATTCTACATAATTAACAATCATCATAAGAGGAAGGCCTTGAGGAACCATCTAGTCCACAAGATTCAATGGGCCTTCATTTCAAGGATTATTATCTATTCTTGATATGATTCGTTAATAAAGGTTGGTGGTGAGCTAGAAACATCTTAAGATGAGGGGGAGAGATTAAACAACATAAGTTAGAACTTTGGAATTGTTTAAGAGGAAAACAGATGTTGCCACCTCTACCCACATATTATAAAGGTCACAACTATATGATTTAAAGGCGAATTCTTAGAGTTAAACCACCTTCTTGCACATGAGTTGACTAAGTCAAAGAATAATATTCTTCTTTGAGATAATCATCAATCATCTTGTGAATAGATATCATGCCACAATAGTTTACTTTAAGATAATCATGAAGCATGGTCATTTGCAAAATAGATTATTGTAAAACAATGTAAAATGATTTAAAAATAGTAGTATATGCACTTGCCACAAAATAAAAGCAAGTCGTAAGCTTAACAAATTGTGAAAGTGTCAAAAAAAGCTATCACTATGTTCTTTGAATGAAAGCTCTCAAGAATGCATGCTGAGTAGAGTGTTAGTGTTACAATGACATCATAACAAGATGAAATTGCATGCTTGGCAAAGTAGACAACCATCATTTCAACCTCAAATTGTGTAATATGTACACGTAATCACCAGTAAGTAAAGTGGAATGGTTAAATAATGAATGAGAATTGGAGGTTATACTAGAGGAGAGATAGTTGCTCTAACTATTAAGGAGAATTGCATAACAAGATGAAATTGCATGCTTGGCAAAGTAGACAGCCATCATTTCAACCTCAAATTGTGTAATATGTACACGTAATCACCAGTTAAGTAAAGTGGAATGGTTAAATAATGAACGAGAATTGGAGGTTATACTAGAGGAGAGGTAGATGGTCTTAGATGATTATTGTAAAACAATGTAAAATGATTTAAAAATAGTGGTATATGCACTTGCCACAAAATAAAAGCAAGTCGTAAGCTTAACAAATTGTGAAAGTGTCAAAAAAAGCTATCACTATGTTCTTTGAATGAAAGCTCTCAAGAATGCATGTTGAGTAGAGTGTTAGTGTTACAATGACATCATAACAAGATGAAATTGCATGCTTGGCAAAGTAGACAACCATCATTTCAACCTCAAATTGTGTAATATGTACACGTAATCACCAGTAATAAGTAAAGTGGAATGGTTAAATAATGAATGAGAATTGGAGGTTATACTAGAGGAGAGATAGTTGCTCTAACTATTAAGGAGGCAATACTACTGAAGGAGAATGGACAACTTTGAGTGTAGACTTGTGAGTAATATGCAAGATGTAAATTGGATGATAATTCCTTATAAACAAAGAAAAATATCACAATGAAACAGTTAAAAGCTTACATGTAGTAGTCTCAAAGGAGCTTAGACATAACAAAATTTAAACTTTTTAATTAGAATCCCCAAGATAATGAATGAGGTATCTTACTACTGTGATTAAATAATTCATGATTAGTCTTGGTCATTTGATTAAACATCTAAGATATCGAGGTTGGAAAAACATAGCCATGTACTCTTATAAGAGCTCAAAGATCATCACCCTGAGCCATTCTTAGAAGAGATAAGCAAATAATGTTTATCAAAAATGTCAAAAGAAAAACATACACACATCTAGGCCATGAGGGAGTGAGCAAGGAGTAGAGGAAGGAATAGTGTTAAAAGGTGTTGTACTCATGAACTAAACATAGTTTATATAAGGATGAGGGTGTATCATTTATAAATGAGGGTAGTGGGAGTTGTTTCACCGTTGGTTATTTAGGTGAGAGTAGTGGTGTGATAGTATTCTTAGGAGTGGGGTGGTCTACTATGTGAAAAAAAGGAAAAGAATAGGGCCTACATTGTTCAGGTGTGGCGGTGTTTGAGTGGAAGAGAGAAATTTATTCTTTGATTATCATGTTACTCAATGAATATGGTTGCTCTCTTGATACCAATCACCATGGAGAGAGAGAGAGAGAGAGAGAGAGAGAGAGAGAGAGAGAGAGAGAGAGAGAGAGCTTGCAAGATAGTAATAGAAAGGACCACACACACACACACACACACACACACACAAATCAATATTAGCAAATTATTTTGTCTATGTTAAATTGAATGGTAGGTTGAAAAGTGAATCTACATACCTATATATATATAATCGAATATGTGACTTAATATAGGAATGTATACATACATACATATATATGTGTATGCATACATACATACATACATACATACACGCACACACACACACATATATATATAATCAAATATGTAACTTAATATATGTGTATACATATATATATTGTTAACCTCTAAGGTTAACATATATGTGTGTCTTAACCTCAATGGTTAACATATATATGTGTGTTAACCTCAATGGTTAACATAACGCTAATGAGAAAGGACACACCAAACTCGACTTCGCTCTCTTGCTCCCTTCTTGTTTTATGAGACTCTCTTGTGTACCATGTGTCAATGTATGCATGTTGAGAGAGGGTTTACTTGCATACTTATGTGATAGAGTGCTTCTCTTACTTTTCTCTATCATATAATCATGCTATGAGACTCTCTTGTGTACTATATGTAAATGTGTGCATGTTGAGAGAGGGATTGCTTGCATGCTTATGTGGTAGAGTTCTCCTCTTACTTTTCTCTATCACAAGAGTGTGTGAGGCTAGAGATGTTGTGTGAGCGGTGGTGCCCACATAGCCCATCTTCTAAGCATTGGTCCAATGGATATTCAAGTACGTGTAGCTTCCACCGCCACTAGAAGGTTGAGCGATCAACACTAAGGTAAGTCCCCTAAAAACCCTTGCACATCAAGGTAAGTCCCCTATGAGGTTGAACAATTGGCACTAAGGTAAGTCCCCTAACAATCCTTACATCAACAAGGCTAAACATTTTTTGTCTTGTTGCTAGGGAATAGCCCATTTCTTACTTGTTCTTATATTGTAACTTGATTTGTTGGAGCAACAATGGGCCGTTAGTTGAGAAACTGGAGGTTGACAGTATTGTTTTGAAATGAGTTTTAGTGAATTTATGTGTCTATTTGTGTGTTTTTGGTATTAGAAATTGCATGAATGTGGATGCCATGCAAGGCATTAGCTAGTACAATGTTAAATTCCATGTGGAAAACTTGATGCTTGTCACTTTTTGAAACTTGTATTTAGTGTGTATTTTGGGGGGGAAAGAAAATCACAATTAAACTTTGTTGTTTATTGTTTTTCATGCATTATTGTGAGTTCATTGCGTGTGTTCTTGATTTAAAGTACGATTGGGATTAGTTTACAATCATGAGAACAAGAGAAAGGTATCAATTTTACATCGAAAAGTTGGAAAGTTGCTCTTCTCACCTTGTTTGCACTACTTCGCCTCCTGTATAGAAGTCATACTTCTACGACCATAGAAGTGTTGCTTCCACACCCATATATTCACCAAGGATAGAAGTCATACTTTGCATGTATAGGAGTCATACTTTGCATGTATAGGAGTCATACTTCTATTACCATAGAAATGTTACTTCCACACCCCACTATTCACACCAAGATTTTTTTAGTCCATTTTTTTGCCTGTGAAAAATTTGCCATGTGATAAGATTATCTATGGAAGTCACACTTCACCGATAGAAGTATTACTTCTTTGGTGGTAGAAGTACATTTCTCCTAATGTACGATTAGTTAAACTTCTCCGTCCATAGAAGTATTACTTCTATGTTCATACAAGTAATACTAGAGTCATACATTCGGCGGAGAAGTGCACTTCTCCAAATGTATTACCAATTAAACTCTCTGCTCATAGAAGTACCAGTTCTACATGTTGAGATGTCAAGCTTAACATACGAGCTGACAATCATGTTATGCCTCAGTGATCGTTCCACATTTATCCATTAGCACATTTGGTAGCTGACACGATGGATCTTTGCTAGTGATTCTACAAGTGGACTACACCTACCTAGTCCGACTAAGTTATGGCATACTTATCTTGCTAGCTCATCTACCTAGCCTGTTCACATTATGGACTGCTTGTACATGGTACTCTAGCACTTATGCTAATTTTCACTACATTTGTAGACCTCTTTTGAGAGCAACAAGGAGAAGAAGATTTTCGGCCTTCCATCTTTGTGTATGTCTTATCCATTTTATGTGAGTGTGTGTGTATGTATGCTTGCAAGAGCTTAAGTTGTCTCTCCTCCCCCAATCTTTTCATGGTATCAGATTTGGTTTAATCTAAGGAGCTGAGTAGCAAGCAAAGGAAGCTCCAAAGGTGAAGGAAGCGGTACACGAGTGTGGGGATACATAGTGCACATACTTTGTACTACAATTTTGCGCGGCCAAATTCATGTTTGGAGTGCATTTTGAACTCTATTCAACCACTGTAAGTTGTTTTTGAGCACTTTTGGGAAATTTTGGTTTGGAACTCTTTTGGTCCGAACTCTAGTTATTGCAGTGCAGCAGTGCATTTTTGGTATGTAGATAGTGATTGCACATGTATTACTAATTGTCGGTGTATGTACATGTACTCTGGTCACATGTTGTGACATACAGATTGTGTAGAAGTATCGTTACAGGAGTAACAATAGATACTGTTGTGTTAAAAGTTACATATAAAAATTTTCTATTTACAAATTTCTAGTTATTGCAAGAAAAGATGTCTGACAACATCAACCAAATTGCCAGTGAGAAGCTTGACAAGAACAACTTCTATGCGTGGAAGTTTAGAATGACCAATTTCATGACGAGAAAAGGAAATTGGGACTATGTTGAAGGAGACAATGAGGAGCCTCCGGAATTGCCCTAAGAGAATGCTACTCGAGCAGAAAAAAAGGTTTTCAAATATTAGAATCAACGTGCAACGAAAGTCATGAATTGGCTTCCAGTTAATGTGACACACTATGATAGCGGATATACAGGATTTCAACACTCGAGAAGTTGCATGTAAAAACTAATAAAGATGTTCCAGATGTTAACACAAAGGTAAGGAAGTTGCTGCTACAATAGGAGCTAGATACAATGGAGAAGAAGAACATGTCCATCAATGAGTATACATTGAAGATCAAGGGTATTGTTGAATCTCTTAGATTTATTAATGTCTCAGTGGAAGACGATGACATGGTGAGAGTGTTTGTTTGAATGAGCTTGGTACAAGCCATTCAAAACCTCTATTGGTTGTAAGAGAGAATGTTCCCAACTTTTGGGATTTAGTGTCTTTGTTGCCTATGTTAATTATAGAAGAGAAGTCTTTGGGTGAAGACTCTTCCTCCCAAAGCAAGAACACTTCAAAATAGGCCTTCTACTCAAATTTAGGTAGAGGTAGAGGTCACGGTTGTTGAGGCCAAGGTGGTGGTTGTTTTGGAAATCAAAATTATGGACACAACAAGGCAGTCCAATTTGCAGCAGAGCAGTAAACACACATAGGTAGAAGAGGCCAGTCTCAAGGCAAGGGGAGCCAGAGAGGCCGAGGAAATTGGCAAAGACAGCAAGAAAGATGAGGTACTTAGCTTATGTACTTCATGTGCCTAACATGACAAAGAATTTGGTTTATGTAGGGTAGATGGTTGAGCAAGGTTTATAGGTACGCTTTAACCCTTAGAGCTGCTATGTTGAGGACTTCAAAAACAAATGTTGTTTGGTTGCAAAGGGCAAAAGAGTAGACAAAATGTTTACTTTGTATGTAGGCATTCTTGAGGTGAAAACTGCTATGTTTGCACAAGGTGCAGGTGTTGTGGCCAATATAGATATCCGACACAAACATTTTGGTCATGTGAATGAGCAGTGATTGAAGTCTTTGTAGAATTCAGAAATTGTTATAGGTTTACCAAAGTTTAAGGTGGATGGAATGCATAAAGTATGTGAAGCATGTCAGTTTTGAAAAGCAAACAAAGAATGTATTTCCACATGATAGGAATGTAAGTAAGAGAGCGCTTGATGTGGTGCACTGATGTTACTAAGTATCTTTCATTGATGACCACACAAGGAAGGTGTGGGTATTTTTCATGAAAGAGAAAAGTGAAGTGTTTACTCACTATGCTCTTGAAGCGAGAATCGCCATCGGACCATTACGGGCGCCCATCCAAGTTGTAGCTTTAGACACCATTGCTTCATATCTTGAATGTATGACCTTTTGGTGTATCTACCTTGACTCTTTGATGTAAGATAATGGTGGTAGCTCTTGTTAACCCTAGGAATGGGTTAACATTCCCTCCTTCCTGATGGCGATCGCATCCTCATCCTCGTGATCGCGTTAAAGACCTTTGTGTGGGGAGAATTGACAAGCTTTGTCTCGATGGCTGGATGTTGATTGATGTTCAATGATCTTTGTTCCTCCAGAAGAAATAAGAAAAGCTAGTTAGTGAATGAAAAGGTTAGTGGTTTATTGGGAATTCCTAACGGGGTGGGGGGGTGGGGTTTATTTTGCGAATGATTGTATTTTTTATTTTTGTGTGAGCATTTTTGGGAGTTTTTTTCTCATTTTGTTTTGGCAATCATAAGCAAGGTTACATGTGATTTGTGTTAGTGGGGAAACTAAGATATGTTAATAATGGGAGAGAAGAGGGAAGGATCCAGAGGAACGTAGACATAATCATTAGAAGGAGATGGTGATTCTCAGTTCCTTATTTGATTCATTGAAGTAACATTCATCAATTGAAGAAATTGGCCTTTGATGATGTCCCTTTGTGTGGCAGGATGCTTGTCAAATGTTGTTGAGTAGGACATGTTCCTGCATGCTTCTTCCCATGTGCTTTTTATGTTTTATGTATATTTAAGTACTCTTATAAAGCAGATACAAATGAAGTACAAGAATTGAGTCAAATAGACTCTTATTAAAATGTTGCTTTTTGTTGAAGTAGCCACTTGTTGGTGAGGCTTCAATAGCCATTATATCTTGTTACACTTATAGCTTACTATTCTTTTGGCTATGATAATGTAGCAGCTAATCCAAGAGTACATATCCATACTCATGCCGTGGATGACATTTGCACCAAAGCCTCACCATCGACAACTTCTAGTAGGTACATCTATGGATGGGGGGCCATGGTGAGCGAAAGCCTGGTCAATGGTACAACCCATCGCCTGGAATTTTCCTTCAAACTACAAACCTCTCCAAACGATGCTACCATCTTCATAAATCAATGATCTTCAATCCTTAGTGAAGATATCTATATTAGCCTCGCAAAGTGGGCCTTCATTCTTGTCAAACTTTAGGTACAGTGTTTGTTGGTGACTATCCTGCAGAGTGCAACTGCAGTTATGGTGGTTATTTCTGGTTCTTTGTGAAGTCAAGAAAACAGGGTTTTTCTAGAATAATTGTGAAGAAGTCCCTTGGTTTTGGTGGTGCTTATCTCTTTTCTATTCTATCCCCAAATCTCAGGGGTGTTGAGATTTTGCTCAATTGTATTTACATAGGGAAGTTTGTTTGTGTTAGTTTGATGAAATCTTATATTTTGGTTTTGGTTATGTTGTTTTGATTAAGTTTGTTGAGATAAAACAACTATGAGTTGTAAGATTCCTCCTCAGCCTGAATAATGAATAGGCTCTACTTTAATCCCTTGTAATCATTTCCTATTTCAGAATACAAGAAAATATTATTTTTCCTTGTTTTTGCCTAATGAGATGAAAATTTCTAGAGAGTGGTAATTCAATATTGAGATATTTTTGGATATAAAAACTCTACAAATATCAAAAATATATTTTCTTGAAACAGAAAATCAAAATAAATTTTCCAAGGTGCATTAGGAATCAATTAAAAATGATTTAAAAGACCTTAGCCTAAGGATCAAGATTTTTTGAAAATTTTTGGATTATGGTTCAATTAAGGTTCCTATGGGCCAATAAGATTAATCCAAGTGTTGGGATGAGATAAATCCAATGAATAAAAGAAAATACCCAAAAATGAGTAAATGCCCACATAAGATGAAAAGTTGATTGAGTACAAGATTTATTAGTTAAAAACTATGAGATATTACTAAAAAAATGAGATATTTTAGAGTAATCATACAATTTTGACACCTTGGTAAGGAAAGGGGGATACTTCAAGGAGGCGCCTATTTCACACATGTGAATAAGTTTTAAATTCAAAAATATTAAGATATTTTTTATCTCTCCTCTCTCTTGGATCAAACTGGATCAAAAAAGGAGCTAAACTTATCCAAATTCAGCCAAACTGAAGCTAGAAAATTCTAGAACTTAGTTGGACTCAGTTAGTGGCCTCCCTCACCTATAAATAGACCCTCATTCTTTTGTATTCTCATCTATGAACTAGATCATGCCAGTATTACATTAAAATAAGCATATTTTCTATTATCCCCTAAAAATCCTCTACAATTTGGAGAGATTGGAGTTTCTCTCTCTCTTCAACCTTCCTTGGAGCTTTCCTCTCAATATACTAACCAATTGATTGGTTGGGGGCCTCTTCTGAGAATAGAGAAACAAGCAAAACAAGAGGTAAGATGTGACTATGGTTTTTTCTTTAATCTTCTAAATGTTTTTCACTTCTCAACCCCTCTCAAGCTTGAGAAGTATTCAAATGAATGGTTTTTCAATGCAAATGAAGCTCTCTAAATAATTCTAATGATTAATCACAAAAAGTTTACATTTATGCTTAATTAGAATGTTTTTTATGTATATCTCTCTCTCTCCCCCAAAGAATGGTCATTCCTATGACCAATTCTCTATTCAAATGATGCTTCTCATGGAGCAATTCTCAATTCTAAAATCAAATTCTATGCTAGTCAAGCTAGAGGCTAAAGAAATGGCTTTTTAATGCTTTTATGTTACATGAATTATGATAATGCTTTTATGTTACATGAATTATGATAAATTTATGATTTAGATCCATAAATTGGATTTAGATCTATTGATAGTTAATCTATCAAAAGTGTTACTAAATCTTATGCTTTCCAAAATTATTAAAAATTATCAGTAATAGCAGCGGAGCTATGGTAAAATTTTTAAAAATTAACACATAAATCATTTTTATGCATAATGTGAAAAGAGGACTTCCTACCATATTCTAGGATTAGTCATCCCATGTTAAATGAATAATTCTCATCATATCCATGGAAAATTAATTTTTAATGTTTATGCATAAATAGTGAATTAGAGAAAAAGAGAAATTTTTAGTAATTTTATTTTTATGATAAAAGAGGAATTCCCATGATAATGGAGTTCCATGTATTCCAATGGAGAAAGAGAAAGAGAAAATTTGGAATATTAAAATAATGGATAGTTTATTTAAAATTAAAGAAGAATTTTAGATAAATTATTTTATGCATGAATAAATTGAAATGATAAAAGAGAAATTCCCATCATATTTAAAATTCAATCATTTAAATAGAAAAAGTGGAATTCTTGTCATATTTGGATTAATGGACATTGTTATTCAATTTTAAGAGAAATTTTAGTTAAATTTATTTTTATGCATAAGAAAAATTTAAATGATAAAAGAGGAATTCCCATCATATTTGGAATTCAAATATTTAAATGGAAAAAGTAGAATTCTTAGTATAAAGGAATTAATGGATATTTTTATTTAATTTTAAGAGAAATTTTAGTTAAATTTATTTTTGAATAAATTTAAATGATGAAAGAGGAATTTCCATCATATTTGGAATTCAATCATTTAAATGGTAAAAGTAGAATTCTTGGTATATTTAATATTTTTATTTAATTTAAAGATAAAATTTAGATAGATTTTTTTATGATAAAAGAGGAATTCCCATGATATTTGTACATGCGCTGAACCTTTACTTAGTAGGAAAGGGCTGATTGATGGTTCATCACATTGATATCGGCAATTAAGACAAACTTCAGGACCTTGAAAATAGTCTTTATCCACAACTTTTCAAGACAAAGGTGATCGGTGGAGTGCAGCAAGTGAACTCTATTCGATTGAGCGAAAACACAATGAAACCATTAGAGATTTTATCTTTTAGATAAAAATCTTGGACTCACAATGTGAGCCATGGGAGAAATTGAACGATGCTCAATTGAAGAGATGTTTCATGATGGGAATAAAGCAAAACAGCTTACATAACTTGATCATTGTATCCAATCCAGAAACATTCGATCAATGTTGTAAAGAATAAATACGTTTAGATGACGACATGATGGAAAATGATAATGATATGAGATGTTCCTCATCTAAACCAAGCGAAGAAAAGGCTAAAGAAAAATTGATCTCGGAATTGTTATTCCCTAAATTCTACATAGCCTTGCTTAAAAGCTTTGAACTGGCATCTCCAAGAGAGAATGGACTCCAGGAAAACCAAACATTTAATGCCTCTCAAAGTGATGGGGGAAATGCCTTGTGTTCATTGTCATCACTACGCCCATCCCAATCCCCAATGTGTGTAAAATAGGCCTATCTTTCTATACTGCATATATTGCAAAACCTTTGGTCAGGACACACCCCAAGTCCCAATTCACCTACAATTGACTCAAATCCTTTGGTCACAACACACCCCAACATCCCAATTCACCTACAATTAACTCAAAACCTCTATCTTCCGTGCCCCAAACAAAAATAATCCAAAGGGTAGAAACTGCTTAGGAAGCAATTAAGCAAACACTTTAGTGTTTCTATTGTGGTGGACCGCACAAAGTGGCAGACTGCATAGTTTGGAATACTTCCATACTCACATTCACTGAAACTTTGCAACCCATATGTGATGATGTGGCATCGATCACATATTCCAATATTGCCCAAGGCAAGTTGCTTCAATGCAACCTACCTCGTAGAATACAACTCTTAACATCTTAAGTGTGCAGAATGGGAAATTGTCCATGGTGCCCTTGAATGTGCTTACACGCTTGTAATCCATGGTGCCCTTGAATGTGCTTACACGCTTGTAATCCAAAGCACAAGAAACAGTCAAAAAGAATGCAAAAGAACACACTTTGAAATGGGTAGAGGAGCATGTTTAAAAATAGAAACTAAAAGGAGAAACAAAGCCTTCTAAACCCAAGAAAAAAAGGGCCAACAAACTATCGAAACAAAGGTTGAAAAAAAGGACAAGAGAAAGGAGCTTGTGGTGGAGGACCCAATCCCAAAATAGCCAAAAGCTACACATGATGCAAATGCATCCACCTCAAAGTCTACCACTCAAACTACAAATCCCAATTGTGTGACACATGAAACAAAAGCTCAAAAGCAAGTTCGTTCTCACCACATAGGCAAACATAATAAAAACCTGACGATCTAAGGAAAGTCAGAAGATGAAACTAGTTCTAGTACGTCACTTAGTGAGGATGAAACAAGTTCCAATTCGTCACTCAGTGCACCTCACAAACCAATCAAGAAACTAGAACCTACCCAACCACCCCAAATTAAAAATCATGATCACATGACATGCGAAATGCAAAAAGTGCGCTTATTAGGAGAGTATGCTTAGCATTGTTGAGTGTCATACAGGATCACTGGTTGTGATTGAACCTCATAATGTCAAACTAAAAAAAGAAACCAAAATATAAAGATTGGAGGAGTATCGCTTCCCCTTTCAATTCCCCTTTCAATAGGAAGACGTAATCTCTAGAGAAATGAACTCATCAAGCCGAGAAGATTCATCAGATGAAGATTGCACGAATACTACAGTTGAAAAAGCACGTGAGGAATTCGATGAATCCCTTACAAAATTTAAGCAGTCTCTCAAACCCTCATTTGGAGGAGTACTCTTCTCTCATGGGGTGAAGCTGGCATAGCTTCAACCCTTGCAACTTTAAAGACTAACCATGAGTTATGCTAAGATCTCCACGATTACATAGAACGGGACTGTAAGTATTCGCGGGTTTCCAAACAGACCTGAGTTAAAATTATCAAAGGACCGAGTGTGCCATTGTACACATTGGGCACTCTTGAAAAAGCTAAGAGCCAAAAAGAGGATGAAAGTTAATGGGAATATGAAATCGAAACGAGAACTGAAGCTGAAATAAAAAGTGAAACATCCATGGTTCCTCTTGAAGATTCTATTAGGGTGTGCTTATATTTTCCTATAGGCAATGATGTTAAGTGTAAACGTACATTAATTATCCCTCGAGCTAGTCATAACATCATGACAATAGACACTTGGGTGTCATTAGGACAACCTAAAATCATCCCTAAAGACAATGGTCTTGCAAGAGGTGCCAATGGACAAAACATTGAAGTTCCAGGTTGCTTTAGCTATGCTACTCACAAACAATCAGTGAAAATGTGGAATTTAGATTCCATGTTACCCCATGCTAAGTGGAACTTGGGCACGTGACTCATGGTATTCAATTGAGAAATCCATGCAAATAGTCACCTTGAACACTCCCGCAGGCATTGTGAAATTGCTATTATGGGAGGAAGAGACCTTGGAGGGCTGGAACTTCCAACATATCTTACTCAAAATATCCCAAGAGTTATGATTGGATTTGAACTAAACAAAAACATCACCACACTCCAAGCACAACTTTATCCACAGCGTGAGCACAATCTCATGACCCTCGAGTTATGGGATTTGTTAGGTCAACCAACACTCAACGCTCATCCTAAGAAAATTCCATTCATAGAAGACATCAACATGCCATGTTTGGGGTACTTTGAACATATAATGTATATTGAAACGAGGAATTTTTTTGGCGAGCATTTAGCGATGAGCTTTTTTTGGGGAGATTTGGTTCCATGGGTTTCGCTTATGTGGACTACCCTAATGATGTGGCACTTGATGTATCCATGTCAACATGTGATGTGTCCATGTAAGCATGTGACATGGCATGGACATGGACATGAACATAGATGCATCATGGCCATATGTGCTATCATATGCACCATGGACATAACATGCATCATCCACATGATGGCCATGTATAATGTCATAGATCATGGCCTTGGATGGTGCCTACATGTGTGGAATGGGTTGTATGGGATCTCCACATGCTTGGCCTTCTCCCAGTGTACTTTGTTTGGTCCATGTTATTTGCATGATCAAAATGGCCTCTATGTGATTTCTATAGTCTTCTCAAGGTGTGCTCTATCGCCGAATGGGTTGCCCGAGACACTTACATGCTTGGCGTCATCTTGGAGTGGTTTTCATGGCCTTGGATTATCCAATGGTATGTAAATGTGCGAGATGGGCTATATGGGATCTCCATATGCTTGACCTTCTCTCGATGTGCTTTGTACAATCCTTGTGATATGCATATGGTTGGTATGCACTCTATGTGATTTCTATATGCTTAGTCTTCTCAAGGTATGATCTACCTCATCCTTTGTGATCTGTCCATGGTCCAAATGGGCTACATGCTCGGTGTTATCTCGATGTAGTCTACATGGCCTTGGATGGTCCATATGGTCTGTACATGGGTCTCCCCTTTGTAGCTTTTGCTCTAGGCAAACTCGTCTTCTCAAGAAAAACTTGCGTCGTCTTCTTCTCAAACAAAAACTATCACAACAAATTTTTGTAGAACTGCTTCACTCTCGCCTCTCTCTTATGGCTCGCTCCCGACTCTTTCTTTTCTCCACCCTTTTGACCTTCTTCTCAATTTCTCCTCTCTACTCTCTTCTTGACATCTAGCTCACACATTCCAATCTTCTTTGTCTACAAACTTCTTTTTCCATGCGTCTCCAATTCCAAGCTTCTCTCCAGAGCTTCCCGCGACTATTGCCCTTCTTTTGCAGACAGTCTCCCCTCTCTTCTACATACATGTGTACTTTCCTTCTATTGGCTGGGGTGGCAAATAACTAATTTTTCATTTTCTAGAAAGTGACCATGCAACAACTACCTTTCCTAAGGTTTCTAACCATACATCAATGATTCATTTTGTTTTCTTGGGGTGGGGTAGACACATCATTTGGGCATTTTCTTTAGGCACAAAAAAACCTATCATATTTTTCCCAACCCCCATGGTTAGAGTATTCATGCTCAAGCCATATGTTGCTAGCTCACTAAGACAATATTCAACGAAAAGTATATCCAAATCCAAACAAGTATCTACTGCATCAACTAACACATTTGCATCAACAGGCTGGTTTGTATCGAGCATCTTTACATCTTTCTCTGAATTGTCATAGTTTCATTAAAATGCTCAGCTCTTTTATCGCTTAACTAGATATAGTGGTCCAGGGCTTATTCTCTAGCTAAATGTAACTCTTGCAAGTCTAGCAATCTCTCTTTACACACATTCAAACCACTATCTTGATGATTCAGAAGAAACTATAAAATGGGAATCTCAACTTCAATGGGCATCATAGCCTCTTTCCCAAAAACAAGATATGGTGAAAATTCAGCAAGCTGTCCTATAAGCCCAAAGTGCTGAGGAAACATGCAAATCCCACTGCTTGGGATGTTCCTCTAGACACTTAGTCAACATAATACATAACTCTCCATTGAATCTTTCTACCAGTCCATTGCATTGTGGATAGTAAGGAGTAGAAAATCTGTGTGATATGTAACTTCTGTGCATGAGCTTCTGTACAACCTCTCCTCTAAATCTAGGCCCCTGGTTTGTCAACACCTCTCCAATGGCATGCCAAATCTAGTACATATGTCTTCAAATACAAATTTGGCCACCTCTTTAGCAGTTCTTAGCTTTAGCCCATCTAGTTAGATAATCTACTCTAGTCAATATGTAGATAATCTACTCTAGTCAATATGTAGGTCTTTCCCCTAGCAGTAGTGGGCAGAGGACCAATCGCATCCAACCCCCATTTCTCAAAATCCCCATATGATACAATACTTCTTCTCAACTCATATTGCAAGAACTTCCTGCCTTGTTTTTGATAGGGTTCAGAGCTCCTACACCAATGATACACATCCCTTATCAAACTGGGCCATACATACCCAGATGTCAAAACTTTTCTTAGTGTTAATTTTAGGGCAAAATGCCCTCCACAAACCCCTTCATGGCAGGAGGCCATAATGGCAAAGATTTCCTCCCTGTTTGGAACTCTCCTCATAATCAATTCCTTACCTTTCATGTATAGTTAATCATTCAAAAGAGTAAGAGTATTTCTATCTTTTGGACAAACTTGTAGGTATATAAGGCATGTATGTAAAAAATCTTCAATCTTCTGCAAATTCTCTCTTCCACCATAGGTGGGATGGGTAACAGTGATGGAATATACATCCAAGTTCTTACCTAACCCCTCCTTTGCTAATGCATCTGCAGCTTGATTATGCGCTCTGCTGTATCTGTATTTCTTGGAACCTTGGTAACATCCTCTTTATTTGAAAATTCCATTATTTCAACTTAGGGTTCTTTGCTTTCAAAATAGCTATCTAATGACCAACAAGCTATCTCCCTTGATGATAAGCCTTCTGATTCCCCTCTTGATACATTGCTCATACTCAGCCTCATTGCTGGTCTGCACCTCCAATTTAATTCCTTTTTTAAATACTTCCTTGCCTTTTGGATTAAAAAGACTACACCTCCATTGGCCATTCCTGAGCTTCTCTTGAAAGTCCCATCAAAAAACATAGTGAAAGCATTTGACAGCCCTGTTTCAGGGTCCTTCCACCTTCTTCTTTAATACTGTCTCTTCCTTTAACTCTGCCTATATGTCAGAATTCCAGCTAGTATGAATGTACAGTGCTTTAACTATATGGAAAAAGGGCATATATCTCCTCAGTGCCCATATCCCAGAAGAATGGGAGGTGATGTGTATCCTCTCGCACCTAGGAGGGAGGAAAGGGAAGATGTCAGGAGGGCAGAGGAGATGCCCAACTAGTCTATACCACTAGTTTAGCAGCCACTAAATGGACTAAGACAGGGAGAGGTGAATTTGATTGGAGTTGATGAGGAAGCATATATTTTAGCCAACAAAAGAACTAGAGGGGAAAAAGTGGAGAATGAACTAGGCCCATCGAGGAGGAAGAAGGGGAAGCAAGTAGAGGATCAACCCAAGGAGAGAAGAAAGAAAACTAGGTCTAGAAGACACATTGGCATACAGGACTTTCCTTTGGGTGTCCATGAAGAAGAGTATGATTTGATGAAAGACCTTTAGCAGAAGGGTCCTAGTCTGACATGGCCCCAATTGTTGCAGTTGTGCCCCAAAATCAGAAGAAAATGGAGCAAGTTGGTCAGCACAAGATGACCCAGAAAAGAGAAGAAGGGGGGTTCAGATTAATATAGTGCATATGAAGGGAGACAAGGACTATTTTCCAGTTATGGATGCTTGGGTAAAGGTTGGAGCCCCATCAAAATTTAGAGTCAGAATGGCAAATAGTGCTAAAGTCAGATGTTTGGGAATTGTAAAGAAGCTGCAAGTAAATGTTTTGGGATTTGAAGCAGAATTAGATGTTCGTGTGATGCTAGTAAAGTCTAAGGCATACCTAGTGATTCTTGGAAGGCCATGGTGGATTGCCATGAGGGAAGACAAGACTGGTGGAGAGGACATATAATTTGGGTATGGACCAACCAGTGCAAAGATGAGTTAGATACGACATGGCCAAAGGAAAGGAGTTGATTCCAGAGAGTAGTACATTAGAAGAAGAAGATGAAGAGACTAGCTCTACAGAGGATTTTGAAATAGAGGAGGTCAGTTCATAGGATGATGGAGAAGAGGTGCAGCCTATTGGAGCCTGATTCTGACCTTATGTGTATGTTTATACAGCTTTGTACAGAGGAAGGGGAAAAACTGAAGTTTGAAGATGAAGTACAGTTAGGTGGAGAAGAAGGGATCTAACTAAGGCTGAGAGAAAGGAGTATATAAATATGTTGCAACAGTTTTTAGACCTATTTATTTCCTCTTATACACAAGTTAGGGGAGTTTCTACAGTGCAACATGAGATCCAGCTAAAGCCAAAGGCTAAGCCATGTGTACAGAGGTTGAGAAGATTGGGGGTTGTATAGCGTGTTAAGGATAAACTATTGAAAGCAGGGTTCATATATCCAATTGATAATTCTGAATGGGTTCTCGAGTGGTGATGATAACCCCAAAGAAGAATGGTAAATGAAGAGTCTATGTTGAGGTTGAGAAGATTGGGGGTTGTATAGCGTGTTGAGGGAGGAAGAAGTGGATAAACTGTTGAAAGCAGGGTTCATATATCCAATTGATAATTCTGAATGGGCTTCTTGAGTAGTGATAACCCCAAAGAAGAATGGTAAATGAAGAGTCTATGTTGAAAGCAGGGGTTGAATGTGCACAGAGGTTGAGAAGATTGGGGGTTGCATAGCGTGTTGAGGGAAGAAGTGGATAAACTGTTGAAAGCAGGGTTCATATATCTAATTGATAATTCTGAATGGGCTTCTCGAGTAGTGATAGCCCCAAAGAAGAATGGTAAATGAAGAGTCTATGTTTATTTTAAACCTTTGAATGCTGTAACCAAAAGAGATCATTACCCATTGCCTTTGCAAGATGATGTCGTGTGTTGAACCCAGATAAATGTCATTTGGCTCAAGCCAAAGTGTGTTTGCTTGGTCATGTGGTTTGAGAGAATGGAATTGAAGCAGATCTTGAAAGAGTGAAAACTTTGCTTTTATTGGAAGCTCCTTAAGATGTGAAGCAGATGTTGACTTTTACCCACAAGGTAAGACAGGTTCATCTTTCTTTTGTCTCAAGCATTATATCCACTATAGCAGGCATCCCAAAGGGATCCTTTCAGCAAGACAAGGCGGAAGAGGCCTTTATGTAGGTGAAGGAGATCTTGAGTACTTTGCGAGTAGTCATGCCTCATGTTGATTGGAGTAGAGAATTTTTTGTAAACCCTAGTGTGGGTGAGGATGTTGTGGGAGCAGTACTGTTGTAGCAAGGGAAAGAACACTCTTATAAGGGCATGTATATTTTGTCAGCAAAACAAGTACCCAAAGGGAGATAACGTATTCTGAGGTAGAGCAAGTGATGGTGGTTGTAGTGTTGGCTCTGAGGAAGTTTAGACCCTACTTACTCCCAAAGCCCTTTACTATTCTTATCCACTATTCTCTACTTCCCCATTTGATTCAGTCAGACATTCCTTCTAAGAGGTTGTCTCAGTTGGTTGATTAAGTTACAGGAGTTCTAGTTTACTTGCATGGTGGAGGACATCACTAGGGCTCTTCTCCTTCCTCTCATAACATCTCTATCTGCTGCTATCCTAGGGGCATTTCTTCCTCCTTGTTGCAACAATTCAGATTCAATTTTTCCATCTGCTGAGTCAGATGGTTAATAACCTGCATCAACTAATCAAATACCACCGGGGCACATGGAACAACTCCTTCTGCTCTTCTCTCCCCAGGCATAGTTGACCTTCCTTCAATCTGAACTTCCCTCTGTTTTTGGAACCAACCTCTGTAGCTTCCACTCCTTATCTCCAGCAATTCTCAAAGCATCTTCAAAGATTCTAGGTCTCTTCAATTTCACCTTCTTCTTCAAATCAACATGAAGGGACTGGATAAACATGACTTCTTTAGTAGAAGAAGAGGATGCTTTGTTCCTAGGGACATATCCCATCTTACCCACCACCACAGGTCCTCAAAATGGTCCAAAAATGTGACATCTAACTAGCAATGCTCAACCTATCAGATTGACTTCTGACTGCTTTTGATTGTCAGTCCAAACCTCACAAGTGTTAAACAAGACCAGACCAATAGTCAAACAACCTTAGCTAACCTATGCTGACACACAACTAATCAAGCTGCCTCTTTTAGAACTTGCTGACTCAAACATAAACTAACTGACACAGATCTAATTTAACACAAGTCAGCTCTTCACTCATAGTTGTTTCATCTCAACAAACTCCATTAAAACAACATAACTAAAACCAAAACATAAGATTTCATCAAACCAACACAAACAGACTTCCCTGTGTAAATACAACTAAGCAAAATCTCAACACCCTTGAGATTTGGGGATAGAATAGAAAACAGATAAGTGCCACAATACCAAGGGACTTCTTCACAATTATTCTAGCAAAACCCTATTTTCTTGACTTCACAAAGAACCAGAAACAACCACCATAACTGCAATTGCACTCTACAGACAGCCACCAACAAACACTATAGAGGATTGTTGATGAAGGCTTTGAGCTAGACCAAGTTCTAACAGAATTTCAGCCTTAGAGGACTTAGGGAACCCACCTCCTACAAGACCCTCTCACCTTTGCAACCTTTGCTTTGGGCAGACTCAAGTCTTCTCAAAACCCGCGGCGTCTTCTTCTCAAACAAAAACTATCACAACAAATTTTTGCAGAACTGCTTCACTCCCGCCTCTCTCTTACGACTCGCTCCCAACGACTATCTTTCTTTTCTCTACCCTTTTGACCTTCTTCCAGATTTCTCTTCTCTACTCTCTTCTCGACATCTAGCTCACACACAATCCAATCCTCTATCTACAAACCTCGTTTTCCATGCGTCTCCAATTCTAAGCTTCGATAATATTGTGGATAATAACTATACTTAATTTCCTAATAATTACGAAGGACAAGAAATTTCCTTGGAATTTTTTGCTAGTAAGATTGTATGACAAGAAAGTCTTCCCAGAATATGGGTAGGTGTGTCTGTATGGGTATTTATGGTCAGTATAATTGGTTTGTACTGTATTAGGTATACCTACCTTCAGACTCACATCTCCTAGCTCATGTTTATAGTGTGGCTCACATGCACACGTCTAAACTCAATACTCATGTGTCCAGGCTCATGTCTTTTTGCACAAGACAGTGGCCTCACATCCCCCTACTCGAGAGCTAGTTGTTAGCCTGGAAGTCCCTGGTGTGAACAGCCCTACACACGGGCACTTTTTACCCTATGCTGGTGGCAGGGGTTTTTCCCTCATGTGAATACACTCTTGTGTGTTAGCCACATTAGGCCTAGGGCTAGGGCTTCTATTTATACTCTTGTCATGCACTCATTTCATATCATTATCATCGAGTATTTTCCAGTTTTGCTTCTGTTCTCTCTCTGGTTCTTCGAGCTCAATTCGACTTTGTGTGCGTGTGTGTCTATGTGAGTGTGCAGAGCATATTCTCCCTCATCCATTTTTGGTATCAGAGCACTGTTTTCAAAGTCTCATTTTTCGAGATTGCGTTTGCATTCAAATGTTGACATCCGTCGGTGTTCGTGTTGTCTACTCTCGACTCGATTTCCTGACTCGATTTCTTGTCATTGGCCTTGATGCCTTTCCTTTCATTGGTGTTGGCTCCTATTGAGCTTATTAGAGCTGGTTTTTGAGCTTGGCTGTAGAGCCAATAGCTCCTTACCATTAGTCTCTGAAGTGGTGAATCAGGTGTACATTAGTGGCCGCCTTCATCTTTGCCATCGTACATCCTTTCATCTTTGCCGCCGTACATCCTTTCAACTTTGCCTATAGCTCTTGGCTAAGCTCTTGCACTTCTCACTTTTCCCAGATCTCAGGTTTTTGCCTCCTTTGTACATTGGTCATCTTTCTTTCTGCTCCTGCCATACATTCTGGGCAAACCCCACACACTAGCACTACAATTAGCTCAAGCTTTCAGAAGCTTTTGGCATCCACTGAGTCTTGCTATCTCTGCTGTTGTTGCTAATGCTCTCCGACTCTTGCATTTAGCCCTTCGACTTCAGGATTTTAGCCACTTAGCCATTCAAGATTTTTGCATTTGAGCCATTCGGCTTAAGCATTCCGCAACAATCAACTTTCAGTGCTTGGCATGTGGCATTCAGCTTTTAGCCACCATGATTGCGGCCTCCGCTTTCAGTAAGATTTCGACTGTGTCTGATTTCACCTGCGGCTTCCGACCTAAATTGCTGATTTGGTAAGTTTGCACATGCATTAAGAAGACATTTGAGGTAATCTGAGTCACTTGAAAATACTTATGTCAGATATACTTCAGTTTACCCATTTCTTTGCTGTGTAAAATGTCTGAAAACATCCATTACGCCTTAATAGTCAGGTGTAGTGCTTTATCTACTTCTTGTATTGTCGGATGCTAATTGGTACTTTGATGCTACAAAGCACATTACTTCCTACAAGAAGTTGTTTGCCACCTTGAGAGATGCTTCGTCAAGCAGGTGGTGCAGTTTTGTGTGCCGATAATGCATCCTATGCCATTATAGGCATTGAAAATGTGGAACTAACATCATGTTGTGAGGACATATGTACTCTTGCTGACACTTTATGCATACCTGGCATCCGTGAGGATATAATTTCTGTCTCAGCACTTGAAGCTGACCTAAAAATCTAGCTTTTTGATTACTGCTACTCCATTTGTGATAGAACTAATTGTGATGCGCTTTTACTTTCTAGTACATTGTGCAATGTCCTTAAGAGGTTATGCGTGATACTGAGTTCCAGCATGCTCGTTTTGGTCACCATACCTTCACTTCACTTATGTGGTTATTGCATCAGAATATGGTTGAGGAGTTTCCACCTATGTAATTGCCACACAAGCTCCTGACATTGCGGACCAATCAAAGGGGGAAATACCTTTCATATGCAGGATTGTCAGTTAATGTCAGCAGTTCATCTGATGTAGCATTGCATGATGCTACTATGCCCAACATTGATACTGGAAATGATTCGTCCTTGCCACCTATGCAACTTCCACACAAGCTCCTGACATTGCAGACCGATCAAAGTGGGGAATACCTTTCATATGCAGGATTATTAGTTAATTTAGGTTCATCTGATGCAGCATTGCATGATGCTACTATGCTTGACATTGAATCCGGGCAATGATCCGTCCTTTGAATCAGGATTGTTAGTTGTTGGTGCTATGCCTGACATTGATCCTAGTAATGATAAGTTCTCAAATGGTTATGCTTTCTAGCACTTGTCACTTGAGTTGTCTCTATGGATTCTTAGATTAAGACAATGAAATCTAAGCCTCTTGGGTGCCAATTTCATGCAAATCACCAAAAACCCAAGGTTTTACCCTACCAATAGATGAACATAGAATTTCTTAATACAAAATAAACTTTAAAACAATCTAATGCTCCAAAATCGTATGTGTTTTGGAGTGTGAGCTCCTATCAACACCGAGTAATATTGGGTGATCCCAATAACTTAGAATGGATGAAAAAACGGACATGAGTCCTAAGCTAGTCCTCGACAATGGTGCCAAATATATTCAACTCAACAGCTTATCTTAGCCTTGCCAAAGCATATGTCGTCGAGTCTAACCTTCAAGCCGCAAACGTAGCTTCCAATTGTGGGTGCACTAGCCCGTCGTGTCCTCACTCAGTTATCACATTGGAATGCTCCTCGCTCAAAGGGTTGAAGAGAGAGCTCTCAATGCCTAGATGGAGGCAAGAAGAGATGGTCTTGGATATCTCTCATAAAAAGCAGGGGAAGAAGAAGCTAATCAAAGAGGGAAACCTATTTAAGTATGCATACATCAAGCAAGCGTGAATTCAAAAGTATAGCGACGAGAAAAGGGAAGAAGGAGAGCTCGCAAGAAAATTATTGCAAGGGAATAATTGTGTATTTCTTATTGGAGCTCATAATAGAAATAAAGGTATTGTAGGGGGAAGAAAGTAAGTAACATAGCATGAGAATCCCATCACACAAATCAAACTCATTTATTTGTGGTACTATGTTGACAAAAACAAAAGTATTTTTCCAAGAAAGGACATGTTCCTTGGGTCTTGAAATATTTTTGGAGAGGAAGTGTTCCAACTATATCATATATATAAATAGTTATATTTATGTGTGTCACACATACATTAACTATGTGTTTACAAGAAAGTGTGTGTGCACTTTTGTTCCTACCACCATTAATGAAAGACATATTATAAAGCTTTAAAATCAATTTGTTGAAAAAAACAATTGTAAATTTACAAAATTCGAGCTTACACTCCACTAAACTCAATTGTTGACTGATCATTTCTTGTTTAGTATACTTTTTGTTTGATTTGAGAGAGAATCACAACTATTAAAAAATATCCAAAAAGCCTAAAAACGTGCAAGCAAAAAAGCAAGTGTATTAAGACCTCTTGCTCAAGAGTTCAATGAACTATCAGCTCTGGGACTCCAACCTACAACCCTTAGTCATGCTCTAAGAAAAAAAGAGGCAAGTCCAGCTTCAAAATTTGAGGTAAGTCCAACTTCAAAACTTGAAAAAAGCTAACTTGGAAGTCTCAAAATCCGGAAGTTGCAAAGAAAAACCTCAAAAGAAGTGTCGGAATTGGAAAACCTTTTACTTAGGAAATTTCTCCAAATTTTACACAAACATACATAATGTGAAGGCCGGAACGATTCGGATTACCAATTGTTGTTATTATTATTTTGGTGGGGTGCGCGTGCGCCGCGCGTGTGGATTTCGAGAAAAGCTGCGAAAGTCTCGACTCTCGAGGTAGAGTTTGCCTCAGAATTCATTCCGTGCAAAGCAGCATCAATTTTGATGAATGCGAAAGCACAGAAAAAAAGAAATAAGTAAGAAATTACCCTACGAAAACAGAAATTTAATTCAGATTGTTCCCGCTTGTGATGATGAGCTCGCTACATTTTGTAAAATAGGAGAAAAATGAACATTATTCAACCATAAAGAGAGAGAAAAAAGGCTCTTTTTTTTTGTGTAAGAGGAGTCTGCTTGTCCTTCACGAGAAAAAAAATCAGAAATTAGAGTTACAATGGTGCCCCAAAAACAAGAAAAATTAGAAAAGTATGCTTTTGATCTTGCTCATGATGATGGGCTAATGAAGATGGGTACATGATGATGTGCTCATAACGGTGCGTAGATGATGATGGTTCAACTTTCAAGACTATGGGCTCATCTCTCATTTGAGTATGAGAGGGTGTCTGTGCATGTCCAAACTGTTGAGCAAGAGGAGCTCTTCCAGGGTGTTTGTCTTGCGGTTGCGGTCACGGCCGGCCTCCCTCAGCAGCTGCATCAGCCTGTGCCTCTCCTCTTCCACCTCGGGATGCACTGTGCCCAGCCTCTCCTCTTTCACCTCCAATATGTTCTCCAGTAGATCAATGGCCTCCCCTGATCTGCACATTGAAGGAATAAAAACGGATCACTATCACACATTTAAGGACTAAACCAATGTCCTCCACAGCTCTTAGGAATATGACCCCAAGGAGGACCATGTTTGTGAAGATGATTTACCTGCCCAACGCGTCATAAACACCAGCTAGATTGCTCGAGACAGCCAGAGTATCAGCATGCTGGGTGCCCCAAATCTCCTCAAAAATGCTCTTGGCCTCCTCAAATAGGTCCGCGGAATGCCAAATTTCATTCAATCCGACACATGCCAGCCCCATCTGGTTAAGCAAGATCCCCAATAGGGCCGATCGCCGCTCTCCGGCTGCCCTCAGCGTGGATACAGCATTCTTAAAAGCCATAAAAGCTTCCTCATGTTTGCCCAAAATGTAATACAAAACACCCATTTGCCCTTCTATACCTGCAACAGCACTCTGATGCCCTGGGAGGCCTTCCAGGATGTCACGGGCCCTCTGGAGAAGCATAAGTGCTTGCTCTCTCTCATTCATACTCTCATAGACTGAAGCAACCTCTGTCAGCCCAGTTGCAAGATCCTCTTTTGAGTGACCTGCATTCTGCCGCCCATATATCCTCAGTGCACTCTCACAATGTGACTTGGCCTCCCTATGCTTCCCTGTCTTCATGTATTGCTCTGCAAGACTGACATACACAGAGGCCACCTTCGTATGGCCTTCCCCATACGTGGATTTGAAGAGGCTTAAGGCCTTTTGGTACGAGAACACGGCCTCATCATACCTTCCCAGAGCCACATACATGTCCCCAATGCTGGAATCTACAGCTGCCACATCAGCATCCCTAGAATTTGCCATCAATGCTACATTGGCCAGAACTAGGTGCTCTAATGCTTGTTCATAATCACCATTGCCACTCAGAATGAGGGCCATGAGCCATCTGTCCATGGCTTCTTCAACTGAGCCTGGCTGTCTATGTTCCCCATGTGTGACTAGGGCCCGCTTGCAGAATTCAGCTGCTTCTTCAAACTGCAATGCCTGCAAGGAGAAAGAAATGTGAGGTATTGAGGATTGGATTTTCAAGTGCAATCATAAACACCCGCCGACAAAGGGATTGATTCCAGGCTGCCGACTTGTAGACACAAAACATACCAACCAACACACAGCTATATAGGAACACATCAAAGATGATAAACATCCTATGGTAATACCTGCAAGTGTGCTTCTGCCAAATAGCTGCAAGTCTCTCCAACTTGTGCATCCATCTCTCCAAGAGCCCTTTTTTGAATATCATACGCTTTGTGATAGGATGCCAAGGCGCTGCCCTGTTGGCCAAGCATTGCCAAGACGTCCCCAAGCTGCATATTGCCAGCAAAAGCAGCGAGGGCATGGTCGACATTGTCCACGGGGAATGGAACACTGATGGCTCGCTGCAGAACAGGTACCGCCTCTTCCCACTGTCCCAACCTGCAGTGAATGGCTGCTAGTATGTGCAAGCTCATCACAAGCTCTAGGCTCGGATTGCCACCTGATGCCCTTTCAAGAAACTTTGCAGCTCTGGAAGCACACTCTAATGCTTTGAGGGGATTCTCGCCAGACAAGTGCATGGCACTCGCTAGCTTGAGAAGCAGAGGGCCAATATCTAAACTGCTGGCAATGGACAATGCATCTTCTTCAACATAGGGCAAGTAATCAGTTCCTACCATTCCACTCTCATTGCTGTTGCTTTTCCTATGTTGTTGAGAAGTTCGCGTCTTGGTTTTCCTGCTTTTATCAGAGGTTGAGCTTCTTGGAGGCTTCTCAAAGCTCCTTCGGTCGCCCCCCGACCGGTCCTCATCTAGCCCTCTGCTGTCCACACTTCTCGGGGAGAACTCATTTGCATTCTTGGAGCTGATAATCTTGTTTCTGCTTGTGCTTGGTTGTGGTGAGGCAGCCTGTTGCCTGGCTGGGCTGCTTGGTGCTGTTCTGAATGAAGCTCTCCCAAGCGAAGGGGGCGAAAATCTTTTCACAGGTGTTGCTGCTGTTTGCTGCTTCTTGTTATTGTTGATGTTTTGTAAAGGGGAGTCTCTCCCGAGCCTCGAGGAAGATTTTGAGAAAGGGCTTCCGGCATGTTTTCGGGGGCTCTGAGGTGCACTCGCTGCTCCTTCGCGTGGGTTTGCTTGTTCCATATCTTCCTCTTGCTTCTCAGACAGATACACTCATACACCTGAGGTACTACAAGAGAAGATCACCCTTTCCCAACGTTGCCAGGAGACAATACAGTGATTTATAACCACCTTACTCCACTGCTTGTTATTGAAGGGCACACACCCACCAGCAACACAAGCACACGCACACGCACATGCACACACACACACACACACACACATGCATACACAAGCACCTTAGTTTCAAATGCTTAGAGTCACCCCTAAATACAAAAGGGGATACTGCAATACCATCTTGACTACATGCCAGAAGTGTACCACACCTGATACATAACAAAGGGGGTACTACTGCCCTTTCAAATATTTGTCAACAAAGGCAACAAGAGTGGAGCTTCTTTGTGCTGTATCGTGTCGGAGCTGCTAGTTGCTTCGAAAATTTGCTACAGACCACAATGCAGACTCACTCATCAGCTTGTTACCATTCACAATGCAGACTCACTCATAAGCTTGTTACCATGTCTAGCCATATTTATGAGCTCCTGTTGTGCATTCCCTTGGCTTTACCTTTGCGTCTTTAACAGAGAGCCCCTCCCTGGACCACCGTTGCTACTGCTGCGGTGACCTGTCTGTATCTGAGCTATCCTTATCAATTGTATAGATCCACACCATAAAACGAAGGCTGTCACATGTGCCACAAAAGGCCAAAGTTGAAGCTTTCCTTCGAAAGGCTCTGCTATGCCATGTGGAGAAACCTGGCCATTAGGGGGGACTCAGATTTAGGAAGGACGAATTGATAAGCAAAGCTCTCAACACAATGCATGGTAATTCATCAAGACACCATAGCCAGGAAGCTCAACGTTCAAAGATCAGAACACCATAGCCAGGAAGCTCACAGAATTAATCAAGACATTCATCGAGAATACCATAGCATAGCCAGGACCTTGGATATCACACATCTAAAGGGAGGTGCGGTGCGGGAGTGTACAGTGTACTGTGAGATTAAGCGGGCGGTCACATGCTGGCTTGCGTGTGACGCGGTAACTTCCAAAAACGGACGCTGCAACCCATAATTGCTGCGCTCATTGGCCTCCATAAAAGCTCGAGCTTGTCGCTAGCGTGGCACACTCGTGCCAGCTCCCTTTCTGTCCGTGCTTCTACATGACACACGTCAGCCAGTAGATAATGACTCGCCGCTCCAGGCTGCCCCACTAGCCCACGTGGCAGACTCCCCAAACCTAGCAGCTTGGGTTTTTTTTTTCCTGGGAAGTTCTGCATATAATTCTACATTATTTATACGGCTAAATTCTTTTCTGAGTTCATATTAGTTGATGGTTTTTGAAATTTCAACCAGCCCTAGTATAAGAAACTTAGACACCTAGCCAATGGAGAGGTGCTGGGTTCAAAACCTACTCGTTGTTGACGGCGGCATGGAAGCACACATGCACACGAGCACAAAAGATCCCCCCAAAAAAAAAACTTAGACACCTTTCCTCCATCACTAGCCCTAGCCTCTAGGTAGTTCGAACTTATGGTGCTTGATGGGAGTTTTAGAGTGACAAAGATTAACTAGTGAGGAGCACAATTGCTCTAGGCTCTACATATGGAAGGGAGAGGTGAAACTTTTGGGGGGGGGGTGTGCATGCACGTGGGGGGGTGGGTTAAAGGGGGAACGTAGAACACAAGCAAGAGAGAGTGAATAAAGGAGGGAAAAGGCCCATTTCTAGAGATGTTAATACTAGGTGAACACATAGCCTACTAGAGGGTATGCCAAAAAGTAAGTCCATGGTTGATAATACTCCTAGCAAAACATTGATACGCAGGCAATTTGCCCATCAAGGAACTCTTCTCACGTAAAGGGGGTGGACAATTGGTAGCCTATTAATGTTATTTGAACCAAGTTGGTTCAAATAACACTGGAGACCTTTCTTTTGGATTGTGATGTGTGGATGAGCGCCTCTTCTAAAGCTCTATCTTGCATTTACTCCCACTGTTGTATACCATCGGTGGTAGATTTTTTATGAGTATGAGAATAGGCTCAGACATGGATTGGGTACTTGGAAAAGCAAGAAGCATTTACACGTGTAAAGGGTTTGTGAGGATTTTTCTCGATGGAAGTACAATATGCCTAAGTTTCCCAAAATTTTGATAGCAAAAGTATGGGTGGACATATGTGTGAGACCTCTTATTCCTCTTATGATGTGTAAAAGGCTTGTTATAGAACATGCTCTCCTTTGGCATACGAGTAATTCCAAGAATTATCTTTATTTAATCTCATTAGGAAAAAGGTTTTAGTGAGTACCAAAGCTTTCTGCATGCCAACCAATCTTGTGGTTTTTAATGGTTTTGCAACTTGAGCAATTCTTCATGGTAGGATGTACAACCATACTCATCTTTTACAAAGACCTCATAATGAGCCTAATTTATTGATAGTTTTGGCATGATGTAAGTTATAACCAAAGAAACTAT
The DNA here is from genome assembly GCF_041138505.1 of Cibotium barometz. NCBI lineage: Eukaryota > Viridiplantae > Streptophyta > Polypodiopsida > Cyatheales > Cibotiaceae > Cibotium > Cibotium barometz. The sequence goes on along the minus strand of NC_141059.1, from coordinate 26,831,356 downwards.
TACTATTGGTTTACTAGCATGTGTATGGCAACTTGAAAGGCAAAAACAACCACCTCCTATAAAGTGGAAGATTCATAAATTCTAGACGACCCCATCTATGTGCACACTTTTTAATAAAGTGGAAGATCCTTGAGTTCTAGAAGACCCCATTTATGTGCACACTCATCAATAAAAGCTCCCTCATGGTAGGCCCCAAAAGAAAACAATGCTCTTAAAGTAAAGCACCAAATCATTACATATGTAGTGTAGGACTCACATAACGTAATAAGCCACCCCCTTTCCTAATGCAAGAAAGGTTTGCACTCATAATGGAGTACACACAACTTCTCAAGAGGGAGAGCTCACCATGAAAGCTTGCTCCAGGCAAGAAGATGACCAAAAATGGTAATATGTCAAAAAGGTATAAAATATTAGGGCTAGTGCCTTTTATAGCCCCAAGGCTCCCATATGCCCTACACAACACATGTGCAAATGTCCCTAAGCCCCATGTGACTAGACCCATCCCCCATATGTATGTTGTAACGTATGCATATGTACATATTTTTAGATCCATTTGATTCGGTGATTTTTAGCATCTATATTCAATGTCGAATAGTAGGAAATACTGAGACGACATAAAAGATTAAGTTTGGTCATAAATTTAGTAATTTAGATATGTCGATTTTGGGTCAATTTTGGGACTTTTTATGCATGTTTTGGAGTGTCATTTGTATGTGATTTCTATTCTATACTTAACCATGTTAGATAATGTACGAGAGGATCATAGTGAGTGGTTTAGCCTAAAGGAAACTCATATGGGGATTTACATGATAAATATAACCGCACAACGAGCGCCCGAAACGAGACCCCGGACACCAATTTGATCCTTAATTTTCAGTAATGGTTTCGTATGAGGGTGTAGATAACTTTATTTGTCAGAGAGGCGAATTAAAGAAAGTTAGTTCATCACAGGACGAATAAAGTCCATGTTGAGATAATTGGGAGATTTCGCATGGGGGGCCAGTATTCGCGAAACGAATCTGACACCACTTTCTAGTGTTTAAAAAAAAGCGTATCTTCTCTAATTTGGTTCGAACGCATGTTTTTAGAAAAGATTTTCTATCTTTGATGATTTCGTGCATCATAATCTACTAATTCTCGTGGGCTATTTTTTTGCGGCTTCTTCGAGAGCCTTGAGGATTTTCTGTGCAGAGGAGAGAGAGAGAGAGAGAGAGAGAGAGAGAGAGAGAGAGAGAGAGAGAGAGAGAGATTTGAGCCAGTCGTCCTTAGATAGGGAACGCCGGACAGAGATTGTGATTCATGCCCTCTGGGAGCCATTTGGTAGAACCCAGAGTGGACGAGATTTACTAGAGGCATACCCGGGATAGCGCGATGTCGAGAGTGGTGGTTGGGTGGATGGGCATCGATGGGCATCGATTTCCACTCTAGCAATTGGTATCATAGCAGGTTCTCTTGGCCCTCACCCCCTTGTTATCGCCCCCTCGAGTTGCTTTTATAATTTTCTAAGATTGAGCTATCCTCTTACATTAGGGAAAATTTGGACTCGAATTGGCCCCTTTAAGGATTGTTACACATTCTCTCTCTACCAAAATGGGCTCATGGTGAAATTTTTACAAATCCACTTAGAAGTGAGTGAAGTTTGGACATTTGGAATCTCCTCTTCGAGACCATTCCGATTATATATAGCATGATGGGCAATTTTTCATATTTAAGAAGTCCCCAAATTTGGTGATTACGTGCCACATCATTACCAAATTCGGGGACTTCTTGAATATGCAAAATTGCCCATCATGCTACATATCATGGGAAGGGTCTCAAAGAGGAGATTTCAAATGTCCAAACTCTGCTCACTTTTAAGTTGATTTGTAAGAATTTCACCATGAGCCCATTTTTGTAGAGAGAGAATGTGTAGCAATCCTTAAAGGGCCTAAGTTGAGTCCAAATTTTTCCTAATGGGTGGAGAAGGTATACCCTCTAGAACGTATATACCGTTCTAGCCATTTTGGGGCTCATTTTACACATTATAAGGTTTTGCATATTTCAGGGAGTGTCAGTTCAAATGTGGTTTTCTACAATGTAGAAGCATACATTTGGTGTGTACGTAGGCGGCCGTCATCTCACCGCTTCTTTATCATCATTGACATCGTATCCTCAAGTTCATCATACAACTTCGTCAGCATTGTCATTGTTATCATCGACTTTTGCATCATCCCTGCTGCTGCCAATAATATTTCTACACTATACTCTGCCAGTGACATTTCTACACTCTACAATCTGCACTCTGCACACTGCACTCTATTGCTTCTCATACACTTTGCAAGTTTCTTCATCACCAGTGATCTATTGGTATAGCCATCCAGTGGGCATTGAAGATATTTGAAATTTATGTCAGAGAATTATTATTTGCAGGCTAAAATGATAGGTAATGATGATGATTTGCAATGCTTTCTGCCTCGTTGAGGATAAGCTTGATGGGACCAAATACCCATTGTGGTCTTATATGATATGTCATGTATTCATTTGCCAAAGGGCTTTGGAATTTTGTTATTGGCATTGAGGCGATCCTTGTCTTGCTAGCATGGGACAATATGGATACTTTGGATTGTGATGCTAGTTTAGATATAACTATGGCATCAATTGCCTCTACACCTCCCACATCAGAACACACCAAGTGGGATAGTAGGGATGCACATGCACATGTCATATTTTCCATGTAAAACTGCCAAGTAGGCTTGGGAAGCACTTTTATGCAAAATAAGCCTTTTGTCTATTGCATTACAGTCGGCTTCTAAGTAGCAAGGTGAAAGTTATCACTGTTTAGGCAATCCACACTTTTTTCCTTCACATGTTTGTAAATTAGCACAATTCATTTGCACATAGTTCCACTTGCAAGATTCAATGGAGAGCTTTAACTTTACTTGCCAAGGGAAAGGTTTGTTCAACTCACCTCTTGCAAGCTTCAATGCAGTTCAACTTTGATTGCTTTGGCTTATAATCCACAAGGGAAATATTTGCTGAACTCACCTCTTGGCCAAGCTCTATGATTTGCTTTTGATTTCCAGATTTCCACTCCAATGGTGCTTTTATAGCTTCAATGGACCTTCACAGCTTCAATATCCAACCACTTGAAGTTTAGGGTTTCCACTTAATGTGAGAGCAACCTAAGCTATGATACCATGTAAATAGAAGGGGGATGTACAAATAACACTTGCATAAACCTAATTACCTCTCACTCAACGCGATAGACAAGAATAGAAGAAGCCATTATTGCCTTCCATTCTCCTTCATACACTCTCCATCTTTAAAATCCACACACAAATAATGATATGTTCACACCATACTAACACCAAATGTCCACAAACTTGGCCATGGGGCATGACCAATTATTGTCCACACACTCCTAATGCACACCAACGTTATCCGAACGACCTTGCTATCTCAACAGACGAGTGGCATACAAGCAGCGTACCACCTTACGTGGCTTGGCCTACCAAGAGGTGGACAAGATCCTTGGTGTTAGAGATTCCATTTTAGATCTATTTAGAGATGGCCAAGGAGCCCGTCTTGTGGTTGGGAGACCGCTTCTTATGTCTATATGCTCCTACCCCGGCTCTGGCGGCACATATCTATAGTGGCTAATATGTAGCCGCTTATGGGAGGATGCAACAGACAATGTAAAGAAAATCCTCAGAGGTAGAGCATATGAGGTTGGAGATGTAGTAGATGCGAGCACAAATAGGGGACCAGAGATGGAGGCTCCATGAGAAGGTTATGAGGCAGCACATATAGCAGAGTATAGAGTCAAGCATTTCTTCCAATAGACTTGATAGATATCTCGTAGTCGAGGAGTGCGTAATGATCCATATCTTGCTCTACATCCTCGACTTCCTTCCAAGATTCTAGCATGATGACCATTTGCTGCACAAGCCCTGCACATTATTTCACACAAGGAAAAGTGCTCAGTTTGTTTTCAACCCTTGGATGTGGCATGGGCATATACATTGGGATGTGACATTTCTTCCACCTCTCCTACATCTCCCTCTTGTTGTTGGTAGGGATGGGCTAGGTGCCTAGTGTTGTGAGACAATATGACATTGACTTGGTGTTGACCTATTGAGTGTTGGGCATTAAAGATCTCTTCTCTGGCACATCAAAGATTGATCCTCAGACATGGAGGCCACTCTCTCACACGATGCAAGAGGACTTGATGGCTATTGCTTGTTAGTAGGTCGAGCATTAAGAGGGCTTTGAGGAGCCAATAGAGATAGAGTGGGGTGAGGTAGAGTTTCAATAATTACAGGTTGTTCTAGAGAAGAGCAAGCACATACATGGCCAACACTTAAGCGTGTTGGTGATGTTGGTCCTAGAGACACATCGACTAAGTCTTATCATCTCCACAGAGAGTGTTGACTACTAAAAGAAGATTACATGTGTTGTGAGTGGGAAACACGTGTTGAGTGGGAGACATGTGTTTGCGTTGACTTTACTCTCTAGCTAGAGAAACATGCTAGATTGTGGGTAGCACGAGATGTAAAGACCGAGAGAGGGCTCTTGAGGTGGAGCAATTAGGCATATTACCACATGCACCCATGGTGTAGTCTCTATGGGTGTGGGAGGTTATTGTTGCCCAGTGAATCATACATGCTCCTCGATAGAAGCAAGGTCCTTTTAGAGACAATGATTGGTTAGATTGGATAGTGATAGTGACTAAACCCAAAGTAGCTGGGTTAGTACTTGTGTTGTAGTCATTATAGGATATTTTTTACTATTGTCTAGTGGCTAAGCCTAGTGTTATGGCTCACCCTTACCCTCCGTAAAACACATCCAATAAGAGATTACCTGGTGAACTGCAACTGTCGTGAGAGGATCTTTCCAATGGCCGAGCTTGTAACCCTTGAGGTCTCCAAGCTCTACAACTCCTTGAGAAGCAATTCCACCGCGCCTCCTGAGAGCATTGTCACATTGCCACGTTGCACTACGGGTACTTGTCTCTCCTCTCACCTCACATCACTCACACACACTTACTAGCATGCATTTGGGAGAGATTAGCAAGAGGATTAGCAAGAATCTATTGTACAATGGGAGAGCGTCCTTGTATTATGAGAGATATTTACTTATTATATATTCGTGAGTTTGGGAATTTCCTAACTCCCATTTTTTGAATACTAAAAAGGTGGGACCTGGATAACATGCCTATAAGTTTTTCAAAACCATATCATGTGACCTATTGTTGGAAAGCGCTTGGAAAATGGAATCTAGTGAGCTATAGAGCGCTCAATTTGGAGTAACGGTGTTCAAGTTATGATTAATCCAAAGATTTGACCACATGTCCCAAACTTATGGGAAATTCCCATATTCCCCAATATGGTGTATAATACATGGCCATAAGTGTTCACACTCACTTAAACTGTGGCCGGCCGAGCACTTTAGGCTCATAAGAGGCATAATGCTATTACAATGACTACTCTCATAATATATCCATGAAGTACATCACTTAGGACTTCATCCTAAGTTACTACCACATGCCCTTGAAGCGGGAATTGCCACATAAATACTCCGTCACACCATTATGGGGGACCATCCAAGTTGTAGATTTGGACACCATTGCTTCATATATTAAATGTATGACCATTTGGTGTATCCACCTTGACTCCTTGATGTAAGATAATGGTAGTAGCTCTTGTTAACCCTAGGATTGGGTTAACAATCCCCCCTTCCTGATGTCGATTGTGTCCTCGTGATTGATCGCGTGGAAGACCTTTGTGTGGGGAGAATTGACAAGCTTGTAGATGGTTTGTTATGTAGAATTGACAAGCTTATAGATGATTTGTTATGTAGAGTGACGTTCAATGGTATTTGTTCCTCCGGAAGGAATAAGAAAAGCTAGTTAGTGAATGAAAAGGTTAGTGGTTAATTGGGAATTCCTGCATGTGCTTTTTATGATTTTATGTATATTTAAGTGCTCTAATGAAGCAGATATATATGAAGTATAATAATTGAGTCACATAGACTCTTATTAAGCTACTGCTTTTTGTTGAAGTATCCACTTATTGGCGAAACTTGAAATAACTACATCGACTTACAAGGCTAAGATATATTCACTAAGGATTTTAGACCCATGCGTTGTTTGGAGAGGTTTGCAATTTGAAGGAAAGTTTCACGTGATGGGTTGTACCATTGACTAGGCTTTCGCCCACCATGGCCCCCCCATCCAGAGATGTACCTGAAAAGTTGTCGATGATGAGACCTTGGTGCAAATGTACACCAGTGCATGAGTATGGATATGTACTCATGAAGCAGCTGCTACATTAACTTACATTATATTGGCTATTGAAGATCATTGGGAGTTGATTATGATATTATACCTTTTTTAGGTAGGCCATATGTGTGACTCCCTAGTGTTTGTCCTTTTTTTTTATAGCTACCACCTTGTGATTAACAGTTCTTGTGTCTATTCCCTATTTTAGAGAATAGGTGCTTATGTCTGCCATGTAGCTTCTACACTTATACTTCACGTCCAGAGGGGTGAAAAGGGCATTGTGAGTTTGTCTTTGATGCACTCATAAGTCTTCGTTGTGCAGACGTGGGAATTGATTCTTGAATTATGGCTCTAATGTTGTCGAGGCAGTAGGTAAGACTGCTTGGTTACCATTGGGGTTGCTTGAACACACAAACTCTTGTGTAGGTGTGTGCTGAATGCACAAGAGTGGTTGAGTGACTTGCTTTGTCAAACTTTAGGTGAAACTATTGGGGTTGAAGTCGGTGGTGAGGCTTTCTTCACTTTGTTCAATTTTGGCAACCATATGATGGGATTACCATCATAGTATCCTTGTTGTTGAAGTGCGTTCACAGGCACCCATCTTTGATGAACATTATAATGTAGTGGCTGATGCTTTTGGTGCTGAGGTTTCTTTCTTTGTGCAGGCTTAGGTGACTTTTTGATACGCTTGGGAATCCAAGCTTTGGTAGTACTTTGGAAGTACCCTTGTGCTTGCAGTAAATTTTTTTGGTACCCACACTTGTTGACTTAGTGGAGTTCTTTGAGGAACTCACATAGGTTTTTGTGGACCGTGTTGTGGAGTATTTTTATTTTTCCTTGGCCTCTGAGTGCTGCATTGAGGAAGAGGCTGTGATGATCAAGGCACCCAAAATGGATTTGTGTCTTCGTAGTATCCTTGGGCTACAAGTAGCTTCTTCTCCACACCCACCTTTTGATACCATTAAGACACCTTGATTTTTGTTGTCTTGGTGGATTTTTCTTTTTGGTTGAAGTGGAAGGTTTAGGGCCCTCCTAGACGTTGGTTGGCATTGTGATTTCAGGTTTGAGACTAATGTCTGTTATTAACGATGAGGTTCGAGTCTCTTGCAGAGTGGTGCTTACTGATGTGGAGGCTTTTGAGCATGCAGCCCCCTCTTTTAGTGAGGTTGGTTTTAATGAAAAGGCATTTCCTCTCTAGGGCTTTTCCCTTAAGTTCCTTGTTAGATGGTTGCGCTTGGGGAACTTCTTTAGGAATAGTTTTTGATTGCGAGGTTTTGGCATCGAACTTCGTTGGTGAGGATAGAGTTGAAGGTGTAGATGCTTTATCGGAGTCGGTCGTTTGATACAGATGGTAGGTCATTGTGTAGAGGGGCTTTCGTGGAAGAGGCTTGTAACTTTCTGCGTTTAGCATCATAGAAATCCATTAGGGTTGGATTCTCTTCTTTGGCAGTATGGTATTGTCAACTTTGTGTTGACCATCATGATGACCCTATTGTTGGCAAAGCACAATGGTTCTTGGGTAGCAATACTCCATTTATGCCCCAAGATCACATCTGCTTCCAACACATACTCAACCACCAAAAACTTGCAAGTAAGGGGGTTAGTTTCAATATACATTGTATGTTCAAAGTACCCCAAACATGGCATGTTCAGGTCTTGTGTAAATGAAATTCTTTCAGGATGAGCTGTGAGTGGTGTTGGTTGGCCTAACAAATCCCATAACTTGAGGGTCATGAGATTCTGCTCTTGTGTTGGATAAAGCTGTGCTTGAACTATGGTGATTTTATTGGAAAGTTCTAATCCAACCATAATTCTTGGGATATTCTAAGTAAGATAGGTTGGAATTTCCAGCTCCTCCAAGGTGTCTTCATCCTGTAAAGAGCAATTGCACAATGCATGCAGGAGTGTTCAAGGTGACTGTTTGCATGTATTCATCAAGTGAATACAATGAGTCACATATCCAAGTTCCACCAAGGATGACATCATGCTCAAGGGGATCTGGAGATAACATGGAATGTAAATTCCACATCTCCACACCGATTGTTTGAGTAGCATAGCTAAAGTAACCTGGAACTTCAATGTTTTGTCCATTGGCTCCTCTTACAAGACCATTGTCTTTAGGGATGAGTTTAGGTTGTCCCAATGACACCCAAGTGTTTATTGTCATGATGTTATGACTAGCTTGAGGGCTAATCAACTCGAGTTTGCGCTTAACATCATTGCTTGTAGGGAAATCTAACCATACCATGATAGAATCTTCAAGAGGAACCATTGATGTTTCAGTTTTTGTTTCAGCTTTCAGATCCCGTTTTTGTTTCATATTCCCATTCACTTTCATCCTCTTTTTGGCTCTCAGATTTTTCAAGAGCACCCAATGTGTACAATAGCACACTTGGTCCTCTAACAATTCTAACTGAGTTATGTTTGGAAACTTGTGAATCATCACAATCTTGTTCTATGGAGCTCTTTACGTCTTGGTATAACTCATGTTTAGCCTTTAAAGGTGCAAGTGCTGACGCTATGCTAACTTCACACAGCTAGCTTCACACATGAGAGAAGGGCACTCCTCCAAATTAGGATTTGAGAGACTACTTTAATTTTGTAAGGGATTTATCGAATTCCTCACGTGCTTTTTCAACTGCATAATTCGTGCAATCGGCCTCTAATGACTCTTCCATAGAGAGTACGTCTTCCTCGTGAAAGGAAAAGCGATACTCCTCAGGTTCTTGTATTTTGGTTGCTTTTTTAGGATTGGCATTATGAGGAGGTTCAATCACAACTGGTGATTGTGTAAGACACTAAACAATGCTAAGCATGCTCTCTTGAGCTTACTTTTTGCGTTCCGCATATGTCATATGATCATGATTTTGAATTTGGGGTGGTTGGGTAGATTCTAGTTTCTTGATTGGTCTATGAGGTGTACCTAGTGCCAAATCATAACTTGTTTCATCCTCACTTATCGACGTACTAGAACTTGTTTCATCTTTTGACTTTTGTTGGATAGTCAGGTTTTCATTATGTTTGCCCATGCGATGAGATCAAATTCGGGTTTTTGTATCCTGTGTCGCACATGTGGGTGTTGTGGTTTCAGTGGTGGCCTTTGAGGTGGATGCATCATGTGTAACTTTTGGCTCTTTTGGGTCTATGTTTTTCCACACGTTCCTTTTCCCTGTCCTCTCTTTCAACCTTGGTTTTGATAGTTTGTTGCCCCTTGTTTTTCTTGGTTTTAGAAGGTTTTGCTTGCTCTTTTGGTTTCTGTTTTAAAGCATGCTCTTCTACCCAGTTCGAAGTATTTTCTTTGGCATTCTTTTTGACTGTTTCTCGTGCCTTGGCTTGTAAGCGTGTAAGCACATTCAAGGGTACCATGGATAATTGCTTGTTTTGCACACTTAAGATGTTAAGAGTTGTATTTTTTGAGACAGGTTACAGTGAAGCAACTCGCCTTGGGCAATCTTGGAATAGGTGATCGATGCCACATCATGCACATATGGGTTGTGAAGTGTCAGTGTGACTACGGGCATGTAACTATTCCAAACTGTGCAGTCTGCCACTTTGTGCAGTCCACAACAATAGAAACACTGAAGTGTTTAACTACTTCTTGAGCAATTTCTACCCTTTCGTTCGGCTGTTTCTATTTGGTACAGGACAGATGGAGGTTTTGAGTCATTTGTTGATGAATTGGGACATTGGGTAGTATTATGAGACCAAACGTTTTACAATATATATAGTATAGAAAAACAGGTGCCTTATATGCACAATGGGGATTGGGATGGTTGAAGTGATTGCGCTTAACACAAGGAATTTTGCTCATCACTTCGAGAGACATTAAGGATGTCTGGTTTTGAATGATCTCATCCTCGCTTAGAGAAGTTGATTGAAAGCTTTTAAGTAAGGCTGCATAGAATTCTGGGAATGACAATTCTAAGATCAATTTTTCATTAGCCATTGCTTCACTTCCTTTAGATGAGGAACATCTCGTAGCATGATCATCTTCCATCATGTTGTCATCTAAATGTATTGCTTCTTTACAACATTAATCAAATGTTTCTGGATTGGATACATTGATCAAGTTGTGTAAGCTATTTTGTGTTAAGCCCATCATGAAACATCTCTTTAATTGAGAATCGTTTAATTTTTTCCATGACTCACATTGTGAGTCCAAGAGTTTTATCCGAAGAATAAAGTCTCTAATGGTTTTGTTTGGTTTACGCTCAATTGAATATAGTTCGCTTGTTGCGCTCCACCGATCACCTTGTCTTGAAAAGCCATGGATAAAAGCTAACTTCAAGGTTTTGAAGTTTGTCTTGATCGCTGGCATCAATGTGATGAATCATCGACTAGCCTTTCCCACTAGGCATAGATTCAATGCATGTACCTTGGTGGGGCAGTTTGGATTTCCATTTTGGTTGATTTTTAGTGCTTTAAGGACCGTTTTGTCTCAATTTATAGGTCAAATTTTGAGGCTGTTGGTCGGAGGCCAAAACGATCGATTTTGACCTCAGACGGCGGTCCGACCAATTTTGAAGAGCTTGATGTTCGATGAGCACTAGAGCGTCTTCATTGGATTCACGGCTTACGAGCGTCCAAATAGGGTTGTTTTCTAGAGTCTCTTTTTTTTAAAACGTGGGGATGACGTGAAATAGTAGGGGTTCTCGATGTGAAACGTTTAGGACGTGAGATTTTTTTATTTTTTATTTTTCTTTTGCAGGAACTATTTCACGACGTGAAATAGTAGGGGTTCACATCGTGAAATGCTTTTGATGTGAACCAATTTTCAAATTGTTTTTTTCTTTTTGCGGGGACTGTTTCATGGCATGAAATTGTAGAGAACACGGTGTGAAATGCTTAGGATGTGAACTGATTTTTGATTTTTTTTTGAAGACTATTTCACGATGCGAAACAGTAGGGGTTCACGGCGTGATGCTTAGGACGTGAACCAATTTTTGATTTTTGATTTTTTTGCGAGGCGTGAAACACTTAGGACATGAACAGATTTTTGATTTTTTTAATGTTTTTTGTGGGGATTGTTTCACGACGTGAAATAGTAGGGGTTCACGTGTGAAATGCTTAGGATGTGAACTGATTTTTAATTTTATTATTATTAATATTATTTTTTATGGGGACTATTTCAAGATGTGAAACAGTAGGGGTTCATGGCGTGAAATGCTTAGGACACGTGAACTTTTTTTTTTGTGGGGTTTGTTTCACGACGTGAAATAGTAGGGGGTGCAGGGCATGAAGTGCTTAGAATGTGAGCCGATTTTTTTTTTCTTTTTGCACAGGGACCGTTTCACGACATGAAACAATAGGGGTTCACGGCATGAAACGCTTCAAACGTGAACCGATTTTTATTTTTTTATTTTTTTTTACGATTTTGAGGCCTTTAGGCGCGGATCCTTAAGGCATGAGATGCTTAAGGTATGAGCTATTTTTTTTTTGGGTCTACCGAAAAATTCAAATTTCCTTGTTTGGAGGGAATATTTTTTGAATTTCAAATTAGGGAGATATTGGCATCTTGCCAAAAAGGCAAGTGGGAATAAAAAAAGTCAACCTTTTTATGACACTTCCTTATACCCTTCATAAATGACCCCCAAAATGGACACTTTGATAACTCATGGGCATCTACTCATTCAATGCTCATTAGCCTTAATGTTTTATGTAAAAAAGTGATTAGGAATTAATCAAAGATTAATCCTTCCACTAATCTTTTTTCTCTTTTAGACTAATTAAGGACTCTAATTAACTCCTAATCACTAATTAATTCACACAATTGAGCACATCATTGGGATAGAGCAAGGAATTTCTAAGCTATGTACATCAACTAATGTATAATTAGAGATTAATCAGACTCTTAATTATGTTCTCTTCTTTTAAGGCAAAAGTAAGAAAAAAGAGTTAAATATCTCCAATTGATGAAGAAATTGATATAATTAGGTGTTTTGATGTATCTAGATGCTCTCAAAACACTCAAAAACACTAGTTTTGACTACTTACATGACCAAATTAAACCCAAAAAATACATTTTCTTAAATTTGTACCTCTTGAACAAGATTAATCACCCTCAATGGAAAAAACCAATCCATTAAGAGAGATTAGTCGATTTCAAGGGTTTTTTGATATTGTTGAGAAATTTTTTCAATGATTATGCTACTCCTAATGCTTGCTAACACTCTAATGCATATGATTCGAACTAAAAACACACAATTTAAGCTAAAATGAACGGCTCTAGCTCTATGTTTAACTCTAAAGAGAGCTAACATTCACTAAAAATTGCATTCTATTGCATTGTTTGATGTAATAGATGCAAACTAAGCCTAATACACTTTATGTGTAAGCCCTAGGAACATTGAAATTCACAACAACAAAAACAACAAATTAAGCTAAAAATTAAGAATAAAAGCATTCTTTACAAAACAAAAAAGAGAGCTATTTCTCACAAAATCATACACAAATCTCCATCAAATCCATATCTTTTTCATGGGAAACCATTAATCAAGATAATGGGCAATGGGTAATGCATAGATTAGAGAAAAATGATGGAAAAAGCCAAGGGATGGCTCCCCTGTAGAGCGGCACCAAAAATGTTGTGGCTCACCCTAATCCTCCTTGAAACACATCCAACAAGCGAGGATCTTTATAATGGCCGAGCTCGTAACCCTTGAGGTCTCCAACCTCTACAACTCCTTGAGAAGCAATCCCACTACGCCACCCCGCGAGCGTTATCACACTGTCGCGTTGCACTACAGGTACTCGTCCCTCCTCTCACCTCACATCACTCACACACACTCACTAGCATGCATTAGAGAGAGAGATTAGCAAGAGCAAGACTCTATTGTACAATGGGAGAGTGTCCTTGTATTATGAGAGATATTCACTTATATACATGGCCATAAGTGTTTACTCTCACTTAAACTATGGCTGGCTGGGCACTTTAGGCTCATAAGAGGCATAATGCTATTACAATGACTACTCTCATAATATATCCACGAAGTACATCACTTAGGACTTTATCCTAACTTACTACCACATGCTCTTCAAGCAAGAATTATCACATAAATACTCCATCACACCATTACGGGCGCTCGTCCAAGTTGTAGATTTGGACACCATTGCTTCATATATTAAATGTATGACCATTTGGTGTATCTACCTTGACTCCTTGATGTAAGATAATGGTATTAGCTCTTGTTAACCCTAGGACTGGGTTAACACCTAGATTAGTAGTAGCTAGCACTCTTATATTATAGTTTCATGATTTTTCCTAATAATGTATTATTTTCTTCTATTTATACATTATCCCATTTTAGTTCCATAGAAGTGTGTGATTTCTCTCTCTCTCTCTCTCTCTCCCTCTCTCTCCAAGGCGCGCACACATACACACACACACACACACAAACATTTACACACACACACACACACACACACACTCATGTGCATATATTCACACACACACACACACACACACACACACACACACACACACACACATCCACCTATATAATAAACATTCACATGTACACATGCACAAACTTATTTAAAAATGCCTTTTTAAAAAAGCATGTTTTGTCTCTTATGAACTTTCTTTTTTTAGTGTACTTGTTGCTTAATGATGTGAACATGCTTGGATGGTGTGACTAAACTTTGCAAGTGTCACATGTGGACCCCACTCTCACTCTTGTAAAGTTTGGTCCACCATCCAAGCTTATTTGGTTGTAATGTGTGGGCGAAAGGCCTATTTTCAATGACGAGGGGGCTCTCTAAGTCCAAGAAAGATTAAAAAGCACGCATTTGGCCCACACAACATTGCAAGCAAATGAGCTCGGATGGTGACCAAAATTTGCAAGAGTGAGGGTAGGGTCCACGTGTACACACTTAAAAAATTTGGTCACCTTTGGAGTATGTTTGGTTGAAATGTGCACATGAGATGTCTGCTTTTTAATGTGTCTTGGCCTTAGAGAGGGTAGGGTCCATGTGTACACACACAAAAAATTTGGTCACCTTTGGAGTATGTTTGGTTGAAATGTGCACATGAGATGTTTGCTTTTTAATGTGTCTTGGCCTTAGAGAGCCCCTTCTAAAATGGACCCTTGGCCCGTACATTGCAACTAAATGAGCTCAGAGGGTGACCGAAATTTGCAAGAGTGAGGCTCTCCTATTCACATGTATACACTTGTAAATTTTGGTCACCATCTGAGCACATTTGATTGGAATGTGTGGGCTAGATGCTTGCTTTTTACTCTGTCTTGGCCTTAGAGAGCCCCTTAAAATTGGGCCTTCGGCCCACACACTAGAACCAAATAATCTCAGATGGTGATCAAACTTTACAAGTGAGGGTCGGCCCACACACTGGAACCAAATAATCTCAGATGGTGATCAAACTTTACAAGTGAGGGTGGACTTGAAAAGTTTGGTGTACCATCCAAGCACAATTCGTTGGAATGTATGGGACAAATGGCTATTGTTGACTGTTGGGACAGCTACCGAACAGCCATAGGCAGCCGGGACTACCGCCCAACTGTTGAGCTGAAGCGGCATTCCAAATGTCAAAAGTGGCACATATTATCACTAGTTAATAGGTTATTACTCTGTAAATCCATCTCGTGTTGAGAACATGACGATATCTCTGTACCACACTATGAATGGGAGTGAGCAGTATAAAAGGATGTACGTCGAATATTGTAAAGGTTGTTGTTAATAAGGCTATTGTAAGATTATTGTCTCTATATATTCTCGTCTCTTTGAAATAAAGGAAGATCACTTTTGTATCATCTCTGTGTATCTCTCGAGTAAGTCCATCTGTTTGTTTAATCATCTTGTTTATTATCGATTCTATCTGTTAAGTCTTTCGGTATTTTCATGCAACAATCGGGATCATCTGCACGAGTTGATTAGTATTAGTAGTCGGTTCTGTTGCACAGTCGCCTCTGTAGCCGATAGGTTGTGTCTATTTGTCTTGTGCCTGATCCATATATCTGACTCGTGTATGATGGATGCATAACCAGAGCCACTTAGCATGTTTTGCGACAACGGTCAGTCCTCCCCAACAACACTTTGGCGACCACAATGCGTCTTGTTACCTCTTTCTTGTGCTATTTTGCTTGCTGCTTGATTGTTTTTGTGTTCGAATCAATTATTCATGTTCGCACATGAATTGTGCTACTTGGCACGGCTTGAAGCTCAAGAACTACACTTCGCCACACCCGAAGAAGCCCCCAGAGCATCTGAACCAAAAGACTCGGAATCCAAATCCGAAGAAGAACTGGTAACCCCACCTCCACCATTGTTCATACCACCACCACCACCCCCACCTCCACCACCACAACCCGCCTAATCCCACCCCCACCACTCTTCATACCCCCACCCCCACCACCATCTCCACCACCCCTACCCTGCCGTCTGGACTACAACATGCTTCCGTGACCAGCCGTCGTTTATGAAGTATCCCAAGTTCTCTAGGAAATCCTCATAGGATGCAGATTCTCACATCCTTCTTTTTGATAGTGCTTGGCACGTAAACGTCCTCAGCCCGGTGGACCAGAATCTCAAAAAAGCAGCTTTCATCCTGAACTTACAAAAAAGTGCCACTCTCTCTCGGTTTCTCAATATGAGTATGCCCATTTTCCCACCCATGATGCAATCAGAGATGCGTTCCTTCAAAGATTTAGGGAAGACAAGGCCTCTATGCATGTGATTGATAAGTTGTGCTAGATGAATCAGAAAAACCTAACAGTGGAAGACTATGTGGTCGAATGTTAGAAGCTTCTCTGTGGATTGGATGCAGCTAACTGACCCATCGGAGGAGATCCTCAACTCTTATTTCATGAAGGGCCTCAGCAAACAGCTTAAAAAGGTAGTAGTAGCCAATGCCGATCTTGCCACCATAACTCTAAAGCCGTTAATCGAATCAGCTTTGAGGGGCCGAGCATGTGTTGGTAGGATGCATCAAGAGCAAGGGTAAAACCAAGAGCAAAAAGAAGTCCAAAAGGTTCGCTTCCGAATCTTCAAAAGAGGAGGATGATTTTGATAACTCATCAATAAATGAGGAATCAGAGGAGGAGGAGGAAGATCGCAAGGCAAGCAAGATGGCATGAAAGAGTGAAGAAACTGGCTACCATGGCGGCTCAGTTGACCAGCGTGAAAGTGCAAAATATCCTAACAAGGTTCAGTCAGGCACAGTGTGCGAGGTTTTGCAATCATGGACACAGACATGAAAGCACAAAATGTCCTAACAAGGTTCAGTTAGGCACTTAGTGTGCGAGGTGTTGCAATCATGGACATAGACCTGAAGAGTGCAGCTTGAATGAGCTTTGGTGTGCCATCTACTGAACCACCACACACACCACCGAAGCATGCAGGTACAATGGGAGGAGAGCACCTTTGCAACCGGTGATCCAAGTCCCTATGGTGGGAGCCATCCAACCTGCCCCATTGATGGCTCTGCTTGATTTGTACCGCAAACCACAATTTCATCCTCGTGGGAATTTTCCTCCCCCAGGGATGTGCACAACGCCTCATTTTGACATGTTTTTATTACCATTCCCCAGGCCATTGCAAGTCGGAATGTGACATTTGGAGGAAGCACAGGGCTGACGTGGAAGGAGCCCATGCTTCAACATCAGGTCCACTGATAGTGAATGCCAGAAATCCAAGCTCTAGAGGAGCCAGAACTATTCAGGCTGACTATGGAGGCGACCGAATCGTCAGCCATGGCAGTGACACAATCCATGCAACCCAAGTCTCTAGAGATAGCGAAAGACCCAACCTTAGATAAGAGGGGCAAGCAGATAAGACCCAACCTCAGATAAAGACCCAACCTCAGATAAAGACCCAACCTCAGATAAAGACCCAACCTCAGATAAGAGGGGCAAGCAGATAACGACCCAACCTCAGATAAAGACCCAACCTCAGATAAGAGGGGCAAGCAGATAAAGACCCAACCTCAGATAAAGACCCAACCTCAGATAAGAGGGGCAAGCAGAAAGTTGTCACCAAGCAAGAGTAGAACAAGGTACGAACAAAAGTGTCCAATTGGGTGGAAAAGCAGCAAGCCCGAGAGGCGCTAACGGAAGAAGGAGCCAGAAAGGCTCAGGCCAATTTGTCATTAAGAACCCGAAGTTAGTTTACCGAAGATGAACCCAGAGTAGGAAGGCGAAGTGTCCTTGCTAGCGAAAACACCGAGGAGGCCGAAGAAAGGTGCGGAGCCACCACGGGCGGAAAGAGGTGCGGAAGCACCGAAGTAGGAAGAAAGCCGAAATCGGCTTGCGGAAGTAGAAACTCCGCAGTATGATGTGTGGGAAGATTTGAAGCAGCAGCCACTGATTCATATGTCGGTTGAACAGCTCCTCACGCTGGTACCAAACTTTAAGGAGCAACTACTGTGCCGCCTGATGCCTCAGGAAGAGAATATGGCACCGTCGTCGCGCAGACTTGCAGTTGGAAGCCATGCACATAGAAACATGCACATAGAAAAGATAGAAACCCTACCAAGGGAAGCCCCAATTTATGATGAAGCCATCCCAATGATCTAGGTCAAGTTGGCCAGAGTGGATATAGCAAAAGTTCTATTGGATGGAGGATCAGGATACAGTCGGATACAACATGCAGAATCCTCGATTTGAGCAGACGGGAGCCCGCTCAATTCTCTGTAAAATGGCAGATCAACGGGCAAGTGCAGCTACTCAGATTAATCCGCGAGCTCATGCTGGAAGCTGCTAAATTTAGTTTCCAGATCGCAGTGGTGGTGCTCCGAATGGAGGACATCAAAGGTGTAGGCAGGCCGTGGCTCAAGCAGGCAAGGATCAAGAAAGATTGGGATGTGGATAGGATAACTATTTGCCAAGGAAAAAATAAAGTCCGAATTTCCATTTCCAGTCGATGGGCGGAAGGTGGAGAATCCGTCACGACCAAAAGTCACCGAGGGAGTAATTATGCTAGAGGGATTAGACCTTAATGAAGAGGAAGAGTGTCTCTAGTAGAATGCTAACCTAATCAGCCTATTCAAGGTTAATGTAGTTCGGATAATGGAATGATATAGATCGGATCGTTAGCACAAAAGTGAAGTCGCCAGGGATCAACCTGATCCACTGAGTGTAGGGAAATATCGTAGCGAGGTTGAAGATTTTTAAAGCCTTAGTTGATGATGACGATAGTACCCCGAGTCTACAGTAGAGAGAAAGCTTTTGGCATGGACCTCAAGAAATCCAAAAGGGTGAAAGAAGATGAATTGATGGAGATGAACCTGGCAATAGAGGTCGACACGAAGATGGTCCGAGTTAATGCCAGGTTAGATGCTTCATTCCATGAAGAAGTGCGGGTGTTGCTCATGTCCTTCAACGATGTGTTTACGTGGAGCTACACAGAAATGAAAGGGATCAACCCCCACTTCTACAATCCTCGGACCAACCTGAAGGAAGATGATGCAGCCCCTATCCCCGGCAAGAGAGGTACCACATGAATCCCAATTATGTGCCAAAAGGGTCAAGGAGGAACTGGATAAACTGCTACATGTTAGATTCATAAATCCGATTGATCAAGCGACATGGTTGTCCCTGATCATGATTGTTCCAAAGAAAAATCATAAGCTGAGGGTTCGATTGATCAAGCGACATGGTTGTCCCTGATCATGATTGTTCCAAAGAAAAATCAGAAGCTGAGGGTCTGTGTAGATTACTAGAAGCAGAATGCCGCCCACAATCTCAGATCCTTTCTCTTTATTGTTCACAGATCCCCTGATTGATGTTGTAGCTGGCCATGAAATGTACTCCTTGAATAGATTAAGTGGCTACAACCAAGTCCAAATGGCACTCGAAGATTGGAGAAGATGGCCTTTATCATTGAATGGGGAGCCTTTGCATCCAATGTTATGACCTTCAGGCTCGAGAATTATCCTGCCATGTTTCAGTGTGGATGGTTTAGGAGATTTTTGCCGAATTTCTGACCTCCTTCATGCGGGTGTTCATTGATGATTTTAGTGTCTTTGGGAAACCATCCCAACATGTGTTGACGCACTTGCAGTTGTAAAGTGTCCAAACTGAGCCCAAATCCAGCTAAATGTGCCTTTGTCCTCTAAAGTGGTATGCTCCTTGGCCACATTGTTTCTCAGGAAGGCATTGCAATAGACCTAGCCAAGATGGAAGTGATCCGGAACGTTCTGATTTCGACGAGTGTGAAGGAGCTGAGAAGATTTTTAGGGTGTCAGATGACAGCCAAATGCTATGGTATCTTGCCCTCGTAGCAATCTCATTAAAACCAACAAATGGCCTAGATCAAAGTGCCATTGACCGATTAGTTTGAGACAAGCCAACCTCGACTGGTCGGAGGAATGTGACATCGCATTCTGATGCCTCAAGCTATTGGTGTCACAAGCACCTATAGTTCAAACCCCTAATTGGGAGTTGTAGTTTCATGTTTTTGTGAATGCCTTTGATGTGGCAATAGGCAATGTTCTAATGCAGGAGGCTGACAAGAAATGCTTCCGGCTTGTTTACTATGCCAGCCCGATGACTCTCAGATGTTGAGCGAAATTACTCCACCACTCACAGGGAAGCCCTTGGCATGATCTATTCAGTTAGCAAGTTTCTCCCACTACTTACTGGGAAACAAATTCACCTTCCATGTGGATCATTCCACCTTGCACTATCTTGTGGGTAAGCAGAGCTTGGCAGGCAAGATGGCACGGTGGATGCTGATCCTGCAAGAATTCAAGTTCACCATAGTGCACACCCTGAGCGTAAATCATACAATGGAATATTACCTATCTAGATTGGAATGTGGTGAAGCCTCGATTGATGTAGCATATGACCTACACAATGCATAACTGTTCACAGCCGAAGCAGTCATTCCGATTCCCCAAACATGGTATGGTGAAATGTTGGTGTTTTTCGCCACACTGGTCTGATGGAGGATAGCCTTTCTTGCAATTAGAGGAAACATATTGCTGTCCGAAGAAGCTGGTCTTTCCAAGTCATAGTTGGCCAGCTATACAAAAAAGGCAATGATCAGATCCTCCGGAGGTGCATTCCACCTCATGAACAAGAAGCCATCCTCAGAGAAGCCCATTAAGGAATCACCGGAGGTCACTTCGTAGGAGAAGTAACAGGATTCAATATACTTTAAGCTGGTCTCTGGTGGCCATCGGTAACTGGTGATGCCTACAAGTGGGCCATGCAGTGTGATGTTTGTCAACGGGGCTAGGCCAGCAAACTGACAGAGACCGTATGCCTCATAATCTGATCCTTCCCCTCGAACCATTCCAAAAGTGGGGTCTCAACATCATGGGACCGTTCAAGCCACCAACTCGCTTCACCTAACAAGTATATCCTCGTGGTGGCAACCAACTATAGCAGCACCACAAGTGGGTGGAAGCCCGAGATCTCTGAGATGATTTGGCCAAGTCAACCACCAAGTTTCTCTATGAAATGTGCTTACCCTAGTCACTGATCGAGTTGAAGTGTACCAGGGCAAGACCTTTGTCAATGATGTCATCCGCTAGCTAGTCATGTAGCATCTCATCATTCATAATAAGAGATCCATAGTGTACTTTTCACAGGATGCTAAGATCCGAAGAGTCCCTACATCATTGTTTTGGATTAGCTCCATGAGCTGGCTGAAGATCATTTCAAGAGCTTCTTTGTCACCAGAGTGATCCAGAAGCGGAGGAAGAAATGGGTCAACCGCCACTCTAAGTTTTGACTGTACAAGGAAGAAGATCCGATCCTATTGTTCCAATCATGGATGGTGGGTCCGCATCTGGGGAAGATAATGCTTAGGTGGATTGGACCTTTTTGGATCGTGGAAAAGTTCTATGATGGAACTTTCCTCCTTGGCAAACTCATAGGGGAGCGCTTCAAGAAGCCAATCCAATGGCTATCGCCTGCGACTGTACAATGGGCCGATGCTATCAAATCCATTCATTTATATGACAATTCCTTTAACCCACTACCTTGGAATCAATCACATTTATTCGATGCCCCTCTTCAAACCATCATTGCAGAGATATGCCTACGAAGTCTAGCGATGTGATCCACCTCCATCATGATTATTCAACGACGGGGTAGCAATCATGGGGATGATGTAAGATTCCTCCCTCCAACTTTTGAGGTGTGCAGATGTAAGAACTTCCCCTTTTGATCTTATAATTATTCCCCTCTCTGAAATAAAAGAAAGATCATGTTTTACCTTGTTTTGGCCTGGAGAGAGAAAATGTCTAGAGGAGGGAGGTAATTCAAAATTGAGATATTTTTGGATATAAAAATCCTCCTAGTGTCTAAAATGGTTTCCCTTGAAATAGAAATTCAAAAAAAACTTTCCAATGTGTAATTGGAATTAATTAAAAATAGGTATAAAGGACCTTAGCCTAAGGGTCCAGATTTTCAAAAATTTTTGGATTATGGTCCAATTAAGGTTCCTATGGACCAATGTAAGATTCCTCCCCCAAACCCCCTTTTTGATGTCTAGTATCTTTCCCTGTAATCAATCCCTCTTCAGAAATATAAAGACCTTGTTTCTAATTGTTTTAGCCTAGAGAGAGAAAAATATTCTAGAGAGAGAATATTCAGATTTTGAATATTTTTGGATAGAAAAATATCTCTTCTAATTCAGATGAGTTCCCCTGAAACAGAAATTCAAAAAGAATTTTCCAATGTGCAATTGGAATTAATTGAAAATAGCTATAAAGAACCTTAGCCTAAGGGTCTAGATTTTCAGAAATCTTTAGACTATGGTCCAATTAAGGTTCCTATGGACCAATAGCATCAATCCATGTGTAGGGAGGAGATAAATCCAACTTGTAAAAAGAAAATACCCAAAAATGAGTAAATGCTCACATGAGGTGAAGAGTTGAAAATGTACAAGGTTTATTAGTAAAAAAACTATGAGCAATATTAAAAGTATGACATATGTAAGGAAGAGGAGTTCTTTAAAGGAGGTGCATATTTCACATAAGATGAAGAGTTGAAAATGTACAAGGTTTATTAGTAAAAAATTATGAGCAATATTAAAAGTATGACATATGTAAGGAAGAGGAGTTCTTTAAAGGAGGTGCATATTTCACATAAGATGAAGAGTTGAAAATGTACAAGGTTTATTAATAAAAAATTATGAGCAATATTAAAAGTATGACATATGTAAGGAAGGGGAGTTCTTTAAAGGAGGTGCATATTTCACATAAGATGAAGAGTTGAAAATGTACAAGGTTTATTAGTAAAAAACTATGAGCAATATTAAAAATATGACATATGTAAGGAAGGGGAGTTCTTTAAAGGAGGTACATATTTCACATGCTTGAATGAGTTTTAAACTCATAAAAATTGAGATATTTCATCTCTCCTCTCTCCTCATTCAAGTCTAGTTCCAAAAAGTTAGCTTAACTGACCTAAAAATGGTCAAATATTGACCAAACTGATTTAGAAAATTCTAGAATCAGTTTGTTTGGTTAGGAGCTCAATTTTTCCTATAAATAGAAGCCTCACCCTTGTTGAAAAATATATAGTGTTTATGCATCGTTACTCTACTCCACCTAAGCCAAGAACTGTGAATTCATTTAATAATTCACTAGTTTTTGGAGCTTCCCTCTTTCTTCAATCCCCATTAGTGGCTCCATCAACATACTTAACCAATTGATTGGTTGGGGGCCTCTACCGTAAACAAAGAATCAAGCAAGTTGTAAGGTAATTAGTGAATATTCATCTTTCTATAATTTCTCAATGTTTCTCTCTTCTCAACCCCTCTCAAGCTTGAGAAGTTTAATTGGTATGGTTTTTTTTTTAAATGCTATTGAAGTTTGAATAGTAGTGAAGAGTTACATAATTTAATAAATGCTATTGAAGTTAATTTTCATTTATGTTTAAATTCTAATGATTCTTATGTAAATTCTCCCTCTCACTCAAGAAATGGTCATACTCATGACCCATTCTCAATCCAAATCAAGCTTTTCATAAAGCTTTTCCTTAACCCAAGATTAAGCTATGCTTGAGGCCAAATTAATGGCTTTTTCTTATGCTTTTAGTTTATGTATATTGATGATTCAATCCATTATGGATTAAGGATCCAATTAGAGAATCATTTTAATTATTTTCTTAATGATAAGCTTTATCCCTTAGAAAAATTGAGATTTATCAGTCATAGTAGCGGAGCTATGGCAAAATTTTTATAAAAATTATGCATAAAAAATTTTCATTCAAAGCATAAAAAGAGGACTTCCTACCATATTCTAGGAATCATCATCCTAGATTAATTGAAAGAATTTCATTATAATCATGGAGAAATTGAATTTTAATATTATGCATAAAGGATAAATTTTTATATCAAAAGTGTTATTTTTACCATTTTTATTTTCATGCATAGAAGTATGCATAATGGATAAATTTTTATATCAAAAGTGTTACTTTTATCATTTTTACTTTCATGCATAGAAGTATGCATAAAGGATAAATTTTTATATCAAAAGTGTTATTTTTACCATTTTTATTTTCATGCATAGAAGTATGCATAATGGATAAATTTTTATATCAAAAGTGTTACTTTTATCATTTTTATTTCATACATAAAAGTATGCATAAAAGAAAATTTTTATATTAAAAGTGTTACTTTTATCATTTTTAATTTTCATGCATAGAAGTATGCATAAAGGAAAATTTTTATATCAAAAGTGTTACTTTTATCATTTTTAATTTTCATGCATAGAAGTATGCATAAAGGAAAATTTTTTATATCAAAAGTGTTACTTTTATCATATTGGATTTCATGCATATAGGTATGCATAAAAGATATTCTTTTTATACTAAAAGTATGATTTTCCTCATAAATGGATTTTATGCTTAACTTAGATGCATAAGAGAAATTCTTTTATTCTAAAAGTATAATTCCCTACCAAATTGAAATCATGCATAAGAAGATGCATAAAAGATTGATTTTAATTTCGAAAGTGTTAGTCTCCTTAAATGGAATTTATGTATAAATAAATGTGTAGAGAAATCTTATATCAAATAAAAGAATTCTCTTTTTTAAAAAAAAAGATATGAAATGTGATAAGATGTGATAAGAGGTGTATGAGATGTGATAAGAATTGATAAGATGCGTATGAAAAGTGATAGGATGTGATAAGAGGTGTGATAAGAGGTGATAAGATGCTTATGAAATAAGTTAGGATGTGATAAGATGAATTAAGATGTGTATGGGGGGATGAGGTAAGAAGTGTATGTGATAGGATAAGATGTATATGGGTTGTGATAGGGCGAGAATGGATGTGATGTAAAAGATTAGATGTGAAGGTATATGGGGTTATATAAATGGGAATGTGAAAATGGATGTATGTATGTGGATGTGTGGATATGGAGATGGGAGTGTGGATGTATGAACATGAAAATGGATATATGCATGAAGATGTATATGCATAGATGTAAATGTGGATGTATAAATGAGGATGTGAAAATGGAGGTAAGCATGTAGATGTGGATGCATGTATGTGAATGTGAATGTGGAATGTGGATGTATGGGAATGTGGATGTGGATGTATGTGAATGTGAATGTAGATGTGGATGTATAGATGTGAATGTGGAATGTGGATGTGGATGTATGTATGTATGTGGATGTAGATATGGATGTATGGATGTGTATGTATGAATGTGGATATGGGATGTGGATGTATAAATGAGGATGTGAAAATGGAGGTAAGCATGTAGATGTGGATGCATGGATGTGAATGTGGATGTGGATGTGGATGTGGATATGGATGTGTATGTATGAATGTGGATATGGGATGTGGATGTATAAATGAGGATGTGAAAATGGAGATAAGCATGTAGATGTGGATGTATGGATGTGAATGTGGATGTGGATGTGGATGTATGGATGTGGATATGGATGTGAATATATGATATGTGATGTGAAGGAATCTGAAGTGAAGAGATGGAAAAGGAGGTGATTGGATGAGTACACATATACATGGAATGTGGAATAAGTAATGTGGATTAATGAGGGATAATGTGGAAAAATGAGAGTTAATATAGAAACTGTATTTGTAAACTGTTTGTAAATGCTGTTTGTAAATGGCTGTTTTATGTCAAGAATGCTGGGGAAGCATTTTGACCGTCTTGTGATTAAGGTCGTGGAGACCTAACTGATAAAGTTGCAACTGCTGACGGAGAGTCAATGGAGGACGTCTCGCGTAGCAAGGTCGACCGAGGTCTTGACCAGCCTCGGTTCGATTAAAATGGTGAGCTTCCGGTACGGTGGATGAGGGACCAAGGAAGCGGCCTATGAGTGAAGCGCTAGGTCACCTGCGAAGGATCCTAGAGGGTGCTGACCATACGGTGCTCGGGCTCTGGGTCGCCTAGGATACCCACGCGTGCGTCGAGGAAGATATTGGAACAAGGAGTAAGAGTTGTTTTGTGAAACTGGGCATGGATCTGGTTGACTGACCTTGCTGGTCCTCAACGGATGAGTCCATGGCTCTTTTATATGGATCTGTTGGTTGATCTTGCTGATCTTCAACGAGAGTCCATCTTGATAAGTGATTATATTGCCGAGTATTATGGGCTAGGAACTATGGAAACGGCCTCTGTGTGGACAGGTGGTGAGCGTTCTAGTTGCCAATGATGCCATAGATACTCTGATGAAGGAATGATGGGACATTATGAATCAACTGGATAAATTGGGAGATTGTGATCAGTGGTACTATGGTTTCATTAAAGGATTGTTTTAAAGTTAGCTGATGCTAAGAAAAAGGCAATTTTCATATTGGGTGTGTAAGTGGTGTGGCTAGTTTTATGTTTGCATGAAATTCCGGCTATGGGGCCTTGGAACTCTTTTCCTTGGTACCCGGGACAAAACCTAACCAAATTCCGAATTGGATCCCATCACTACAGTGGTTGGGCGGTTGGCTAACCCATGGGATCGGATGGGGTTAGGCTGGACTGATGGATCCGTAAACCGAGACTCAATTTCTGTTATTACGATAGATGAAGTAAGTCCCGGATAGTAATTGTTCTATGGATAGGAATCAACGGCTGTGCCTCTTGATGGGGAAAAAAGCGTTGATCCCAATGATCCAAGTGCAAGTTTCTTCCTTGATCCGACCGAGTATCTTTATAGGTGCAGTTGGATCAGCGTGATCAGTAATGATCTTGACTACGTTAGAGTAAAAAATTATCCTGGTGGAATCGCCCGTGCTTTCCGGGTAAGGGAAGTTTTTTCCGGGTTCGGTTTTGGAAAAACCGACGGATTAGTCTCTTGTCCGGATATCCGTGGACGAGGCCCCGAGTGTGGGACCCTGCCTCGCGTAAGAAGTGCTACTTCCACTGCTAGTACCCCGAATCCGTTGCGCGGTAGTCTAAGGGATCTCACAGTTGGTATCAGAGCGAATTGGTTAATAAAGATCAACTGAGAAGACAAATATGTCAAAAATTTATGTAGAAACACAAAAAGGTTGTAATTGTGTGATATAATTCATACAATTTGATATTCAAACTGAAATTCGTAATTTGGTAGTTGGGTCTTCAGATAGAAGTACCGCAATTATATAGAATCCCTGACTTGCTTGAGACCTAGACATGATGGTATTTACCTTATAATTCCAAGAGCCACGACTACCCGTATATACCGAGAGTATACTGCAGCTCTTTACTGACAGTATATACGAGTAAATCTAAGACTTGAAATTATAAGCGTTAATGCTATCCAGATGATGAATTCGAATGTGGTTGATATGATTTTTAATTCTGTTTGAGAATTGATGAATTGAATTGGATTCTGATTGAAAATTCTGATTGAAAAATGATGATTTCTGAAATTAGTTGAAATATAAAAATCTGAACAAAACCACAATGAGGATGAATGGGACGAGTCCCAGTGATGATATTCATAACTGGAATGATGATAATGAATTCAGCAAATCACTATGAGATTAGTGGGTTGTGCTGTCAAATTGTTACTGTTAACACTTGATCAGTAGATCAAGTTAAGGGATGACAAATTGAGAACTTGCTTGACTGAAATTCCCGTGGAGGAATGTTCAGAAGGAAATTTTTCGGTCTAATGGACCATTATCATGTTAAAGATATGAATGATATGATCTGAATATTAATGATGAGTTCTATATAAGGGATATTTATCCCAGTGTTCTGCTGGGTTGACCAGAATATAAGGAACCCCAAAATAAAATTGGATGTTAAGAAAAAGAGTTGTCCTCTACCTTGCGAGATAAGGACATCTCGCACTTTTTAAGTGGGGTAGAATGTAAGATTCCTCCCCAGCCTTCGAGGTATACAGGAGTAAGAATCTCCCTTTCTGATCTTATAATTATTCCCTCTCTAAAATAAAAGAAAGTTCTGTTTAACAAAGGAAGACCCTTTTCCTAGAATACTTCTCAAGAGTCCCACCTGTTTTAAGGATTCAGAACAATGAGTTCAGAAGTGAGAATCGATGTTTTGGATATCAAGGTTTTGGTCTTCATTCGAGTACGGCCCAAAAGAAGTTCTTTATCTCTTGGGGAGTATATGAAGTTATCCCCCAGATATTGTGAGCCTTATATCTGAATTCAATGAAAGTAGGTGACTTAGCCTACGAGCTTCTTTTATCTCTTCATCTCAAAATTCTTAATGCCTTCTATAGAAAAATGTGTCAAACCCAAATCATGGAAAGACGGTAAAACTTCAGTGGCAAGTTACCGTTGGCTTCTAAGTTACGCTAGCTCCTTCCTTTATATAAGTCGTAACTTTTACTTGTCGCTCACAGTAATCTTACTTCCATCGATCTCCTTTCTTTCTTAATCTCCTTCATGGCTTGGCAACAAGAACTAGTTTTATCCCTAATGATTTCTCACCTTCAAGACGCAAGGGAGTCTGTGAAGAAAGATTTTATAGAGCAGTATGAGCGCTCACTTTTCCCTCACTTGGGAACTTCTGTAGCGCAGACAAAATGGCGGACCTATCAAGACATAACTAGGGTAACACCCTGGGGTCAGCAGCACTTTCGTAACAATGTCCGCTTGGCCATGGTTATTGAAGCTTTGGGTTTGGGTCCCCGATACTACTGCGTCATGAGATCAAGGCATCCTGGGTTTTCTGAGCGGGTCTTCTTACTGGCGTGTTTTCTTCCTCATGAGAAGATATGCCTTTACCCCGTTTTTGGCTTGCCTCTCAGAGGTCCTTTTGTTAGAACACCTCATACCACTGAGATAGGCGCAGCAATAACCCACAGAATCATTCCCATAGATGAGTTACCTTATACTTGTGCAGCTTGTGAGGACTGCTTTTGTGATCATATGATGGACGGGCTTATGGAAGTGTAAAGAGTTCTTCTATCTTTACTGTATAAGTTCCGAGAATGAATAAAGTTTAAATCTTGTTCTTATTTTGAATCTTGCTCTCTTTAAGACGTTTCTTGGTGGTTAATCTTGATTAAAATTTTTCTCTAAGTCTCATATTCGTCAATCTTGCGAAATTATCACAAGTTGCGAGATGAGGACATCTCGCGTTTTTTAAGTGGGGTAGAATGTAAGATTCCTCCCCCAAACCCCCTTTTTGATGTCTAGTATCTTTCCCTGTAATCAATCCCTCTTCAGAAATATAAAGACCTTGTTTCTAATTGTTTTAGCCTAGAGAGAGAAAAATATTCTAGAGAGAGAATATTCAGATTTTGAATATTTTTGGATAGAAAAATATCTCTTCTAATTCAGATGAGTTCCCCTGAAACAGAAATTCAAAAAGAATTTTCCAATGTGCAATTGGAATTAATTGAAAATAGCTATAAAGAACCTTAGCCTAAGGGTCTAGATTTTCAGAAATCTTTAGACTATGGTCCAATTAAGGTTCCTATGGACCAATAGCATCAATCCATGTGTAGGGAGGAGATAAATCCAACTTGTAAAAAGAAAATACCCAAAAATGAGTAAATGCTCACATGAGGTGAAGAGTTGAAAATGTACAAGGTTTATTAGTAAAAAAACTATGAGCAATATTAAAAGTATGACATATGTAAGGAAGAGGAGTTCTTTAAAGGAGGTGCATATTTCACATAAGATGAAGAGTTGAAAATGTACAAGGTTTATTAGTAAAAAATTATGAGCAATATTAAAAGTATGACATATGTAAGGAAGAGGAGTTCTTTAAAGGAGGTGCATATTTCACATAAGATGAAGAGTTGAAAATGTACAAGGTTTATTAATAAAAAATTATGAGCAATATTAAAAGTATGACATATGTAAGGAAGGGGAGTTCTTTAAAGGAGGTGCATATTTCACATAAGATGAAGAGTTGAAAATGTACAAGGTTTATTAGTAAAAAACTATGAGCAATATTAAAAATATGACATATGTAAGGAAGGGGAGTTCTTTAAAGGAGGTACATATTTCACATGCTTGAATGAGTTTTAAACTCATAAAAATTGAGATATTTCATCTCTCCTCTCTCCTCATTCAAGTCTAGTTCCAAAAAGTTAGCTTAACTGACCTAAAAATGGTCAAATATTGACCAAACTGATTTAGAAAATTCTAGAATCAGTTTGTTTGGTTAGGAGCTCAATTTTTCCTATAAATAGAAGCCTCACCCTTGTTGAAAAATATATAGTGTTTATGCATCGTTACTCTACTCCACCTAAGCCAAGAACTGTGAATTCATTTAATAATTCACTAGTTTTTGGAGCTTCCCTCTTTCTTCAATCCCCATTAGTGGCTCCATCAACATACTTAACCAATTGATTGGTTGGGGGCCTCTACCGTAAACAAAGAATCAAGCAAGTTGTAAGGTAATTAGTGAATATTCATCTTTCTATAATTTCTCAATGTTTCTCTCTTCTCAACCCCTCTCAAGCTTGAGAAGTTTAATTGGTATGGTTTTTTTTTTAAATGCTATTGAAGTTTGAATAGTAGTGAAGAGTTACATAATTTAATAAATGCTATTGAAGTTAATTTTCATTTATGTTTAAATTCTAATGATTCTTATGTAAATTCTCCCTCTCACTCAAGAAATGGTCATACTCATGACCCATTCTCAATCCAAATCAAGCTTTTCATAAAGCTTTTCCTTAACCCAAGATTAAGCTATGCTTGAGGCCAAATTAATGGCTTTTTCTTATGCTTTTAGTTTATGTATATTGATGATTCAATCCATTATGGATTAAGGATCCAATTAGAGAATCATTTTAATTATTTTCTTAATGATAAGCTTTATCCCTTAGAAAAATTGAGATTTATCAGTCATAGTAGCGGAGCTATGGCAAAATTTTTATAAAAATTATGCATAAAAAATTTTCATTCAAAGCATAAAAAGAGGACTTCCTACCATATTCTAGGAATCATCATCCTAGATTAATTGAAAGAATTTCATTATAATCATGGAGAAATTGAATTTTAATATTATGCATAAAGGATAAATTTTTATATCAAAAGTGTTATTTTTACCATTTTTATTTTCATGCATAGAAGTATGCATAATGGATAAATTTTTATATCAAAAGTGTTACTTTTATCATTTTTACTTTCATGCATAGAAGTATGCATAAAGGATAAATTTTTATATCAAAAGTGTTATTTTTACCATTTTTATTTTCATGCATAGAAGTATGCATAATGGATAAATTTTTATATCAAAAGTGTTACTTTTATCATTTTTATTTCATACATAAAAGTATGCATAAAAGAAAATTTTTATATTAAAAGTGTTACTTTTATCATTTTTAATTTTCATGCATAGAAGTATGCATAAAGGAAAATTTTTATATCAAAAGTGTTACTTTTATCATTTTTAATTTTCATGCATAGAAGTATGCATAAAGGAAAATTTTTTATATCAAAAGTGTTACTTTTATCATATTGGATTTCATGCATATAGGTATGCATAAAAGATATTCTTTTTATACTAAAAGTATGATTTTCCTCATAAATGGATTTTATGCTTAACTTAGATGCATAAGAGAAATTCTTTTATTCTAAAAGTATAATTCCCTACCAAATTGAAATCATGCATAAGAAGATGCATAAAAGATTGATTTTAATTTCGAAAGTGTTAGTCTCCTTAAATGGAATTTATGTATAAATAAATGTGTAGAGAAATCTTATATCAAATAAAAGAATTCTCTTTTTTAAAAAAAAAGATATGAAATGTGATAAGATGTGATAAGAGGTGTATGAGATGTGATAAGAATTGATAAGATGCGTATGAAAAGTGATAGGATGTGATAAGAGGTGTGATAAGAGGTGATAAGATGCTTATGAAATAAGTTAGGATGTGATAAGATGAATTAAGATGTGTATGGGGGGATGAGGTAAGAAGTGTATGTGATAGGATAAGATGTATATGGGTTGTGATAGGGCGAGAATGGATGTGATGTAAAAGATTAGATGTGAAGGTATATGGGGTTATATAAATGGGAATGTGAAAATGGATGTATGTATGTGGATGTGTGGATATGGAGATGGGAGTGTGGATGTATGAACATGAAAATGGATATATGCATGAAGATGTATATGCATAGATGTAAATGTGGATGTATAAATGAGGATGTGAAAATGGAGGTAAGCATGTAGATGTGGATGCATGTATGTGAATGTGAATGTGGAATGTGGATGTATGGGAATGTGGATGTGGATGTATGTGAATGTGAATGTAGATGTGGATGTATAGATGTGAATGTGGAATGTGGATGTGGATGTATGTATGTATGTGGATGTAGATATGGATGTATGGATGTGTATGTATGAATGTGGATATGGGATGTGGATGTATAAATGAGGATGTGAAAATGGAGGTAAGCATGTAGATGTGGATGCATGGATGTGAATGTGGATGTGGATGTGGATGTGGATATGGATGTGTATGTATGAATGTGGATATGGGATGTGGATGTATAAATGAGGATGTGAAAATGGAGATAAGCATGTAGATGTGGATGTATGGATGTGAATGTGGATGTGGATGTGGATGTATGGATGTGGATATGGATGTGAATATATGATATGTGATGTGAAGGAATCTGAAGTGAAGAGATGGAAAAGGAGGTGATTGGATGAGTACACATATACATGGAATGTGGAATAAGTAATGTGGATTAATGAGGGATAATGTGGAAAAATGAGAGTTAATATAGAAACTGTATTTGTAAACTGTTTGTAAATGCTGTTTGTAAATGGCTGTTTTATGTCAAGAATGCTGGGGAAGCATTTTGACCGTCTTGTGATTAAGGTCGTGGAGACCTAACTGATAAAGTTGCAACTGCTGACGGAGAGTCAATGGAGGACGTCTCGCGTAGCAAGGTCGACCGAGGTCTTGACCAGCCTCGGTTCGATTAAAATGGTGAGCTTCCGGTACGGTGGATGAGGGACCAAGGAAGCGGCCTATGAGTGAAGCGCTAGGTCACCTGCGAAGGATCCTAGAGGGTGCTGACCATACGGTGCTCGGGCTCTGGGTCGCCTAGGATACCCACGCGTGCGTCGAGGAAGATATTGGAACAAGGAGTAAGAGTTGTTTTGTGAAACTGGGCATGGATCTGGTTGACTGACCTTGCTGGTCCTCAACGGATGAGTCCATGGCTCTTTTATATGGATCTGTTGGTTGATCTTGCTGATCTTCAACGAGAGTCCATCTTGATAAGTGATTATATTGCCGAGTATTATGGGCTAGGAACTATGGAAACGGCCTCTGTGTGGACAGGTGGTGAGCGTTCTAGTTGCCAATGATGCCATAGATACTCTGATGAAGGAATGATGGGACATTATGAATCAACTGGATAAATTGGGAGATTGTGATCAGTGGTACTATGGTTTCATTAAAGGATTGTTTTAAAGTTAGCTGATGCTAAGAAAAAGGCAATTTTCATATTGGGTGTGTAAGTGGTGTGGCTAGTTTTATGTTTGCATGAAATTCCGGCTATGGGGCCTTGGAACTCTTTTCCTTGGTACCCGGGACAAAACCTAACCAAATTCCGAATTGGATCCCATCACTACAGTGGTTGGGCGGTTGGCTAACCCATGGGATCGGATGGGGTTAGGCTGGACTGATGGATCCGTAAACCGAGACTCAATTTCTGTTATTACGATAGATGAAGTAAGTCCCGGATAGTAATTGTTCTATGGATAGGAATCAACGGCTGTGCCTCTTGATGGGGAAAAAAGCGTTGATCCCAATGATCCAAGTGCAAGTTTCTTCCTTGATCCGACCGAGTATCTTTATAGGTGCAGTTGGATCAGCGTGATCAGTAATGATCTTGACTACGTTAGAGTAAAAAATTATCCTGGTGGAATCGCCCGTGCTTTCCGGGTAAGGGAAGTTTTTTCCGGGTTCGGTTTTGGAAAAACCGACGGATTAGTCTCTTGTCCGGATATCCGTGGACGAGGCCCCGAGTGTGGGACCCTGCCTCGCGTAAGAAGTGCTACTTCCACTGCTAGTACCCCGAATCCGTTGCGCGGTAGTCTAAGGGATCTCACAACCAATAAGATTAATCCAAATGTAGGGAGGAGATAAATTAAAGAATAAAAGGAAACCCCCCCAAAAATGAGTAAATGCTCACATAAGATGAAGAGTGGACTAAGGACCAAAGAAAAGAATTAAAAAACTGAATTTTGACACCTTAGTGTGGGGATCTCCCCTCATGAAGTAGGCATCTTTTTTTCATCATTACCTCCAATTTTTAATCAATAAAATGAGATATTTTCATCTCTCCTCTCTCCTATTTTAAAACTAGATCCAAAAAGTAAGCTGAACTGACCCAAAAATGGTCAAAAATTGACCAAACTGATTTGGAAAATTCTAGAATCAATTTGCTTGGTTAGAGGCTCACTTTTTCCTATAAATAGAAGCCTCCCCCTTTGTAAAAGCTTAATGGTGTTTATGCACTGTTACTTTGCTCCTGTCGTCCTCCTTGAGAGTCATCTACATTGAATTTTTTAATAATTCAATTATTTTTGGCCTAATCCTCTCCAAAGTGAAGTGGTGGCCACTCTTGCTTCAAACAAGAGTAGAACCCTCAATCCCTCAAGCCAAAGGAGAGCTTACAAGCTCCATGTAAGCTAATTTTCTTACTTGTTTAATGAAGAATCTATGGTTTTCTTAATTTTTATGTTTTGCAGATGTTGAATTAAATTCAAATGCTATGCCTTTGATAAAAAGGCCACCCCCTTCTCCTCTTTACATTCCAACCTTTCTCAAATCCTAGAAAGATTAACTAAAAGATTAATTAAACTCTTCTTATTGTTTACTCTCTTGAATTTAGAAAATTATGTAGATTAGAGTTCTATAATCTAATTTGGGTTAATTTAAGTTAAATAAAGAATAATAAAAATGAGAAATGGTCAGGCATACAAAGGAGTTTATGGCAAAATTTTCCAGAATTTTATGGAAAAGAAAGGTTGTTTTTATGTTATTCCAAAAGAGTAATTCTTACCATTTTTGCATCTAAAAGAAATATTCTAACTACTCCATGTACATATTCACCTATGAATATGCATGGATATCACTGATATTAATTATTAAAATTGATTTCTATGCATAGAAAGATGCATAAAGGAATTTTTTTAATTACAAAAGTGTTAGTCTCATTAAAATTGATTTTTATGTATAGAAAGATGCATAAAGGATTTTTTTAATCACAAAAGTGTTATTCTCATTAAATTTGATTTTTATGCATAAAGAAATTTTTTTAATTACAAAAGTGTTATTCTCGTTAAATTTGATTTTTATGCATAAAGAAAATTTTTTATTACAAAAGTGTTATCCTCATTAAATTTGATTTTTATACATAGAAAGATGCATAAAGAAATTTATTTTATTACAAAAGTGTTATTCTCATTAAATTTGATTTTTATGCATAGAAAGATGCATAAAGAAATTTATTTTATTATAAAAGTATTATTCTCATTAAAATTTGTTGGAATTAGGGTTGCAGGAAAGCACACAAAGCTTGGAGAAGAAGAAGCAAGAATGCACACAACACAAAGTGTATTAGATTGTGTCAATGTACAAAAGATAAGTTAGCCCTAGAAGGATGGGCGTATATACAAGCCGGGGGAAAAAACCTCCTAAAGAGGGAAAAAGTGCCCCGGCGGTCCTAAGTGTGTTCACACACATCACTTGCCTATATATATGGCAACAAATCCCCCCTGGGAGTGATGGTGTGAACGAGAGCTAGCACTCATGTATAGGGGAGTGCCATGCCCGAAGTAGATCAATCCACAAAGGGGAGCAAGCCCAAAGCTTTGCGGAAAGCTTCGAACTTCTCACGAGGAAGCGCCTTTGTGAAAAGATCGGCGAGGTTGTCCTGTGTTGGCACATAGGCCAAGTTGATCTCTCCTGCTGAGAGTCTCTCCCTAACATAGTGATAATGCACCTCAATGTGCTTTGTATGAGCATGAAAAACTGGGTTTCTCGCAACTGCCAATGCGCTCTGACTGTCAGTGAAGATAGCCCCCTTGGGATAAAACAACCCAAGATGTATGGTGCCACTCAAGTAGCGAAAGATGCATTTAACTGCCTTCCAATGCTGAGACCCTGGGCTATGCATAAACCTGCTCACCTGTGAGACTGCAAACTGAATGTCCGGCCTCGTAATGCATACATAAATGAGGCAACCAACAGCTGTCTGATAGAGTGTGACATCAAAGTGATCTCCAGCATCATGAAGACTCAACTTCAAACCTGTCTCCATTGGAGTAGCAATAGGCTTGCAGTCTTCAAGGCCAAATCTCTGCAACAATGTCTCAATATACTTTGTCTGACACAAAGCAATACCTCCATCACACTGCTTAAATTGTATCCCCAAATAATGATGCAAATGCTCCAAATCTGACATCTCAAAAGAGGCATTCAAGTCAGCCTTAAAATCAGCAATATGACTCTCATTTGGTCCTGTGAGCAGCGTGTCATCGACATAGAGAGCAATGATTAGATGTACACCATCCACACGTTTAACATACAAAGTGCTTTCTGTTGGACTATTCTGAAACCCATGTGCAATCAAATATGCATGTATCTTTTCATGCCAAGCTCGTGGAGCTTGCTTTAAACCATATAAAGCCTTTTTCAACCTGCACACTTTGTTTTCCTGCCCTCTTTGAACAAAACCACGAGGCTGCGATACATACACCTCCTCATGCAAATCTCCATTCAAGAATGCAGTCTTTATGTCCAACTGATGTACATTCCAACCATTATGAGCTGCCAATGCACAAATGCTACGAATGGTAGTCATACGACAAGTGGGAGCAAAGGTCTCATAAAAATCAATGCCCTTTTCTTGAGCATAACCCTTTGCAACAAGTCTAGCCTTATAGTGATCAACATTGCCATCTGGCTTTCGTTTCAACTTAAAAACCCACTTACATCCAATGGCCTTTTTACCAATAGGCAAATCCCACAAAGACCATGTACCATTCTTCATTATAGCATCATATTCACTTTGCATTGCAGCCAACCAATTTTTTGAATTTTGTGCCTCATCAAATGAAAGAGGTTCTTCCTCTTCACACATACTAGACACAGCCAAAGCATAACAATCTGATGCATAAGAGGCATGCTGAAAACCTGAACGAGTACGACTAGTCATAGGTGCATCAATCTTACTATCACGCAAGGTTTGCACCAGCCATTTAGGCATACCTCTAGCCTGCTCATTTTCAGCCCTATCCTCATGAATTACATCCTGTAAATCTGCATCAGAAATAGGCTGATTTATGATGTCGTTTGAAATCCGCATAGGCTGAATATTTACCTCATTAGGACTTACATTTGAATTCCCACCTGTAAAGAGAGGCAACAACGTATCAAATACATCCCGTGAGCTCACACCTGTCTCTTTGGTACATGATAACAAGGGCTGCACAGCATCTTCCACAAAAACAACATCTCGACTAATCAAGATACGCTTTGACTACGGATGATACAATCTGTAACCCTTGCTCTCAGCACTGTAACCAACAAAAAATGCATTTGACAGCCTTATCATCTAATTTTTTGCGTTGTTGCACAGGCACTAAAGCATAGGCCAAGCAACCAAAGACACGCAAGTGAGCAATAGAAGGTTTCCTGCCATGCCAAGCTTCATATGGAGTAATAGACTGCAAGGCCTTAGTGGGACACCTGTTGAGTACATATACAGCACACATGACAGCCTCAAGCCAAAACGCGTGTGGCAAAGCTTGGCTCTTGACCATACATGGTGCCATCTCCATAAGTGACATGTTCTTCCTCTTAGCAACACCATTTTGCTGAGGGGTATACGGCACTGTACATTGGTGTTTTATCCCACGACTAGCCAGAAATGCATCAAACTCTTTAGACATGTACTCCCCCCCCTCGATCAGTACGGAGGGTGCCCACAGTACAATTGGATACATTTTCAACCATAAGAAAAAACTGTTTGAAGCACAAAAACACTTCGGACTTTGCCTTCAGTGGATATACCCATGCATGCCTTGAGTAATCATCAATGAAAGTCACGAAGTACAAGTGTTTACCAAATGACGGAGTTTGCATAGGCCCACATACATCACTATGTACAAGCTGCAATTTGCGAGTGGCCCGCACAGAACTATCCTTTGGAAACGTAGAACGCTGCATTTTGCCCAAAATACAGTCTTCACAAACATGTTTCAATGGTGCCTCAAGAGGGGGCAATGAAGCAACCATATCAAATTTTTGCAAACGCAGCAAACTAGCAAAGTTCAGATGACCAAAACGAGCATGCCGTAGTTTTGCATCTGAAACTGCCTTTTCATCAGAAACTGCATTTGCTGAATCTTCCACACACTTGTCATAAGAATTGAGCCTATACAGCCCATGAAACAAGGTGCCAGATACAATAATCGTATCACCAGAAGTCAAATCATGAACAGTACATCTGTCATCCACAAATTTGACTACAAGTCCAAGTCTAGCAAGTGCAGAGACAGACAATAGATTCTTCTTTATCCCTGGCATATACAAAGCATCTGAAAGTGTGAAAGCGTTGCCATTTGCAGCAGTAAGCATAATTTTACCAATGCCCTTCACTGGGTAAGAAGCATTATTGGCACATGTAACAGTATTCCCATTAGGGACAACCTCAAGAGAAGTGAACATATCACGATGCGAGGTAATGTGCTTTGTAGCACCACTGTCAAAATACCAAACATGAGAGTCAACAGAAACTGCCAAACATGCATCATGTACAGATGGGTTATACTGGCAATACACGCTAAACGCCCATTCTGTATCCTGCACAACATTTGCAGAATCTGCATTTGTAGAAGCATCCGCTATTGTGGCCGCATTTGACTCTCTCTTCTTTGCCTCTTTAGCCTTTAGCTTAGGGCAATTCTTAATGACATGATCATTTGCCTTACAATAGTTGCACCTGGTCTTTTTCTTGCCTTTATCAAGAGCCTTCTCAGACTTATTGTTGCTACCTGTGGAAGGAGAAGAAGTTGCAGACCTACTAATAGGAGAAGAAACAGGGGAAGGGGCTGCCTTACCACTTCTTCTCTGCTGCTGGGCAGCAATAAATGCTTGATCAACTGCACGCTGCCTGGCCCTATTTTGCCTGGACTGCGCTTCTTGCAAGAGCTTGTTGACTAAAGTATCATACTTGACAGCATCAGGTCTGTCCTCATTAAGAAGTCTCCATGTGGAAGCAAAAGTCTGATATGTCTTAGGTAAAGCATCAAGAACAGTCTGCACAAGAGAATGATCAGGAATAATCTCACCTGCAAAAATCAACTGTTCTTTGAGATCTTTAATCTCAGCAAGAAAAACATTCATGTCATCATCTTCTTGCATAATCTTCAATTCTAGCTCTTTATGCAGGTAAGCGATTTTTGCCTCGTTACGACCTGCATACAAACCAGCTAGAATATCCCAAGCTTGTTTTGCTGTTTTAGCTGAACGAATATGTGGGGTGATGTTACGTTTGACAGAAAGTGCAATCAAGGCATGAGCCTGTGCATCTTTACCATCCCAACGAGCTTGTTCAGCAGTGGGTAAAACAATAGCAACAGTAGAGCTGCTAGAACCTGCAACATCCTCAACAGATCCTACATCCACAGAACCTGGACGTACATCCATACCCTGCACAATGTTCCACACTCCTTTTGCAACCAAAACATGCTGCATCATGTATGCCCAAAGTGGGTAGTTGCTGCATCATGTACGCCCAAAGTGGGTAGTTGCTGTCTCCATCTAGTTTGTCTTCAGCAGACAACATGCGAAATACATCATTGCTGTTATCAGCCATGGCCACTGACTGAAACTGATGCAAAAGCTGCCTGTAATGAAGCAAAGACTGAACAGAAAACAACTCGTGCTATGTAGCACGGTCCACAATAGAGTACGTATGCCTTAATCGGAGAACGTGAGTCGGAGGGTGCTGGCGGCGTAGCCCTGGGAGCCGATGCCTGCTCTGATACCAATTGTTGAAATTAGGGTTGCAGGAAAGCACACAAAGCTTGGAGAAGAAGAAGCAAGAATGCACACAACACAAAGTGTATTAGATTGTGTCAATGTACAAAAGATAAGTTAGCCCTAGAAGGATGGGCGTATATACAAGCCGGGGGAAAAAACCTCCTAAAGAGGGAAAAAGTGCCCCGGCGGTCCTAAGTGTGTTCACACACATCACTTGCCTATATATATGGTAACAAAATTGATTTTTATGCATAGAAAGATGCATAAAGGAATTTTTTATTACAAAAGTGTTATTCTCATTAAATTTGATTTTTATGCATAGAAAGATGCATAAAGGAATTTTTTTATTACAAAAGTGTTATTCTCATTAAATTTGATTTTTATGCATAAAAAGATGTATAAAGGAAAATTTTTAATTATAAAAGTGTTATTCTCATTAAATTTTATTTTTATGCATAGAAAGATGAATAAAGAAATTTTTTTTTATTACAAAAGTGTTATTCTCATTAAATTTATTTTTTTATGCATAGAACGATGCATAAAGGATTTTTTTAATAACAAAAGTGTTATTTTCATTAAATTTTATTTTTATGCATAGAAAGATGCATAAAGGATTTTTTTAATTATAAAAGTGTTATTCTTATTAAATTTGAGTTTTATGCATAAAAAGATGCATAAAGGATTTTTTTAATTACAAAAGTGTTATTCTTCTTAAATTTGATTTTTATGCATATAAAGATGCATAAATGAAATTTTTTATTATAAAAGCGTTATTCTTATAAAAATTAATTTTTATGCATAAAGAAACTCTTTTTATTTTAAAAGTGTTATTCCTATTAAATTTGATTTTATGCATAAATAGATGCATAAAAGGACTTTTTTAAAAGAGTTATTCCCACTGAAGTTGATTTTTATGCATAAATAGATGCATAAAATTTTTTTATATCAAAATTAGAATTCTCTTAAATTCTATGAGTATTTGATAAATGAATAATTAAATACTCTTAGAGAGAAATTTCTATCGTTTTATATTCACACAGATTGTAAAAAGAGAATTCAAGAAATCTATCGAGATCGAAATATTTAGATAAATGATTAATCTATTCCTCATTGGAATTCGTAACTAATTTAGAAATCAGTTAAGTGAATATTCAAAGAAAGAAATTCAGTAAAATAGTAAGTGAATTATCAAACCTTTTCGTGAAAGATAGATCAAGAAAAATCCCATCCGACTTGAACCTTGAATCAAATTACGAAAGTGTTATTCTCATTAAATTTGATTTTTATGCATAGAAAGATGCATAAAGGAATTTGTTTTATTACAAAAGTGTTATTCTCATTAAATTTGATTTTTATGCATAGAAAGATGAATAAAGGATTTTTTTTAAATTACAAAAGTGTTATTCTTATTAAGTTTAATTTTTATGCATAGAAAGATGCATAAAGGAAATTTTTATTATAAAAGTGTTATTCTTATAAAAATTAATTTTTATGCATAAAGAAATTCTTTTTATTTTAAAAGTAATATTCCTATTAAATTTGATTTTATGTATAAATAGATGCATAAAAGAAATTTTTTTAAAAGAGTTATTCCCACTGAAGTTGATTTTTATGCATAAATAGATGCATAATGAATTTTTATATCAAAATTAGAATTCTCTTAAATTCTATGTTTAAATTCTATGAGTATTTGATAAATGAATAATTAAATACTCTAAGAGAGAAATTTCTATTGTTTTATATTCATACGGATTGTAAAAAGAGAATTCAAGAAATCTATCGAGATCGAAATATTCAGATAAATGATTAATCTATTCCTCATTGGAATTCATAACTAATTTAGAAATCAGTTAAGTGAATATTCATCAAAGAAAGAAATTCAGTAAAATAGTAACTGAATTATCAAACCTTTTCGAGAAAGATAGATCAGGAAAAATTTCATCCGACTCAAACCTTGAATCAAACTATGACCAAGACCAAACTCTTTCGTCTCAGTTTCGAGGAAAGAAGGTGTGACCAGTTTAGAAAGATACACTTAAAACTCCCGCCAAATTTGAAACTAAGTTTGAGACCCTTCGAATTGATCTGTGAATCAAGGTTATAGAATTCGAGGAATTCTGGTATGAAATTCAGAATTCCGATCAAGAAGTTTTGGGGATACTGATTCAAGAAAATACTCCTTGTATTCAAAAGAAAATAAAACTGAAAACTTGCATAGAAATGAGATGTGATATGATGATATGTGATGTGAATAGATGTGATAAGATGCGATGTGAATCAGATAGATGTGAATGAATGGATGAG
The DNA here is from genome assembly GCF_041138505.1 of Cibotium barometz. Classification (NCBI taxonomy): domain Eukaryota; kingdom Viridiplantae; phylum Streptophyta; class Polypodiopsida; order Cyatheales; family Cibotiaceae; genus Cibotium; species Cibotium barometz. The sequence goes on along the minus strand of NC_141059.1, from coordinate 26,789,431 downwards.
ATGAATGAGATGTGATGACATGTGAATTAGGATAGATGTGAATGAATGAATGGATGAGATGTAATGTGATGTGAAATGGGATGTGAATGAATGAGGTGTAATGTCATGGAAATCGGGATGTAAATGAATGATATGAGATGTGAATGGATGTGAATGTGTATGTGAAATGTATGTGGACGTGTATGTGAAGAATGGATGTGGATGTGTATGTGAAAATGGATATGTATGTGAAAATGGATGTGAATGTGTTTTGTGAAGAATGGATATGGATGTGTATGTGAAGAATGGATGTGAATGTGTATGTGAAAATGGATGTGAATGTGTATGTGAAGAATGGATATGGATGTGTATGTGAAGAATGGATGTGGATGTGTATGTGAAGAATGGATATGGATGTGTATGTGAAGAATGGATGTGGACGTGTATGTGAAGAATGGATGTGGATGAGTATGAGTATGTGAAAGAATGGATGTGGATGAATGTGAAAGAATGGATGTGGATGTGTATGTGAAAGAATGTGATGTGATGTGACATGAATATATGTGGATGTGAAGTGATAGATATGAATGTATGGATAGATGTGAGTAGTCATACATGTGAACGATTGGATGGATGTGGATGAATGAGATGAGATGTGTATGAATGAGATATGATGTAGAAGTGATGTGATATAATGTGGATAGAAAGTATGTGATGGGATGGTTATGAGAATGAATGTGGTGGATATGAATGAATGAATGTGATGGATATGAATGAATGTGATGTGATGGATGTGATGGACGTGAATAGATGTGATGTGATGTGAATCGGGATGTGAATGAATGAGATGTGATGTGAATCCGGATGTGAATGAATGAGATGTGATGTCATGTGAATCGAGATGTGAGTGAATGAGATGTGATGTAAATTGGGATAGATGTGATATGTGATGTGAATGAATATGATGTGATGTCATGTGAATCGAGATGTGAGTGAATGAGATGTGATGTCATGTGAATCGAGATGTGAGTGAATGAGATGTGATGTAAATTGGGATAGATGTGATATGTGATGTGAATGAATATGATGTGATGAGATGTGGATATGGGTAGATGCGAGTGGATGAGATCAGATGCGGAATGAATATAATGTGATGAGATGTGGATATGGGTAGATGCGAGTGGATGAGATGATCTGATGCGGATAAATGAAAAAAGATGTGATGAGATGGAAAATGCTGTGATGAGAATGGGAATACATATGAAATAAATGAGGATTGATGTGGAACAATGTGGAAAGACGAGAGTTCGTTATAGAAACTGTATTTATGGCCTGTTTTTAAATGACTGTTTTATGTCAAAAATGTTGGGGAAGCATTTTGACCGTCTTGTGAATGAGGTCGTTGGAGACCTATCTAATAAAGTTGCAACAGCTGACGGAGAGTCAATGGAGGACGTCTCACGCATAGCAATGTCGACCAAGGTCTTGACCAGCCTCGGTTTGATTTAAATGGTGAGCTTCCGGTATGGTGGATGAGGGACTAAGGAAGCGGCCTATGAGTGAAGTGCTAGGTGACCTATGAAGGATCCTAGAGGGTGTTGACCATACGGTGCTCGGGCTCTGAGTCACCGAAGATACCCACACGTACGTTGTGGAAGATATTGGAATAAGGAGTAAGAGTTATTTTATGAATTCGAGCATGGATCTAGTTGATTGACCTTACTGGTCCTCAACGGATGAGTCCATGGCTCTTTCATATGGATCTGCTGGTTGATCTTGCTGATCTTCGACGGAGATTCCATTTTGATTTTTATAAATGAAAATATTGCGTGGTACTATGAGCTAGGAACTATTGAAAAGGCCCCTGAGTGGACACGTGGTGAGTGTTTTGGTTGCCAATGATGCCATAAGTACACCGATGAAGGAAAAATTAAAAATTAGGATTCAACCGGATTAATTTTGGAGGATTATGATCAGTGATACTATAGTTTCATTAAATGATTGTTTTAAAGACAGCTGAATCTGTGAAAAAGGCAATTTCATATTGGGTGTGTAGTGGTGTGACTAGTTTTAAGTTTGCATGATTATCTGGCTAGGCCTAGGAACTCTTTTCCCTGGTACTCGGGACAAAACCTAACCAAATTCTTAAATGGATCCTATCACTACAGTGGTTGGGCAGTTGACTAACCCACGGGACTAGGCTGGACTGATGGATCCCTAAAATGAGTCTCAATTCTGTTATGGTACGATAGATGAAAAATTGCTCTATGGAAAAGAATCAATGGCTGTGCCTCTCAATGAGGAAAAAAGCGTTGGTCTCTATGATATCCAAGTGCAAGTCTTTTCCTTGATCTGACTATGATACTTACATGTTCGGTCAGATTAGTTCAGTTAGTTAAGGCTCTTGACTACGTTAGAGTAAAAATATCCTGGAGAATTGATCAGTTTGCTTAGTTAGGAGCTCAATTTTCCTATAAATAGAAGCCTCTCCCTTTGTTGAAGCTTAATAGTGTTTTATGCACTGTTACTCTACTCCTCCCAAGAGCTAAGAATTGTGAATTTCTTAATAATTCACTAGTTTTTGACCATTCCCTCTTCTAAAGATTTGGTGGCCACTCTTGTTGCAAACAAAAGTAGATCCCTCAAACCATCAAGCCAAAGGAAAGCTCCCAGAATTCATGTAAGTTAGAAATCTTATATTTTTCTTTATTGTTTTAATGGTTTTCTAATTTTTGTTTTGTTTGAAATGATAATCTGATGCTATGCCTTGCTGGAAAGGCTTTCCCCCTCTCTCATTCTTAAAATCAGCCCTTCTTTATCCTAGTTAAGTGATCTAATAGTTGGAATTAAACTTTTCATATTGTTTCTTTTTTAAAAGTGAAATTTGATTAGTTTAGAGTGCTTAAAACCAATTGGGGATAATTTTTAAGTAATTTTAAGATAGGAAAAATTAAAAAAGTCAGCCATACAAAGGAGGTTATGGTAAAATTTTCTAAAATTTGGTGAAATAAGTTTTATCTTTTATTATTCTAAAAGAATAATCCCTATCGTTTGTGTATTCTAAAAGTGTCATTTTCATTCTATGCATAGTAGAAATATATTATTCTAAAAGTGTTATTTTCATTAGATATAAATTCTATGCATAGAAAGATGCATATTGATTATTTTTTAATTATAAAAGAGTGATTTTCATTAGATTTAAATTATATGCATAGAAAGGTGCATATTAGTTAATATTTTTTTTAAAAATAAAAGTGTTACTTTCATCATTATTGATTTTTATGCATAAAATGATGCATAAAAGATTTTTTTTATTATAAAAGTGTTACTTTCATCATTATGGATTTTTATGCATAAATAGATGCATAAAAGAAATTTTTATTATTACAAAAGTGTTACTTTTATCATTATTGATTTTTATGCATAAAATGATGCATAAAAGAATATTTTTTATTATAAAAGTGTTACTTTCATCATTATTGATTTTTATGCATAAAATGATGCATAAAAGAATATTTTTTATTATAAAAGTGTTACTTTCATCATTATTGATTTTTATGCATAAAATGATGCATAAAAGAAAATTTTTTAATTATAAAAGTGTTACTTTCATCATTATTGATTTTTATGCATAAAAGAAAATTTTTATTATAAAAGTGTTACTTTCATCATTATTGATTTTTATGCATAAAAGAATTTTTATTATTATAAAAGTGTTACTTTCATCATTATGGATTTTTATGCATAAATAGATGCATAAAAGAATATTTTTTTATTATAAAAGTGTTACTTTCATCATTATTGATTTTTATGCATAAAATGATGCATAAAAGAATTTTTTTTATAAAAGTGTTACTTTCATCATTATGGATTTTTATGCATAAATAGATGCATAAAAGAATATTTTTTTATTATAAAAGTATTACTTTCATCATTATTGATTTTTATGCATAAAATGATGCATAAAAGAATTTTTTATATTATAAAAGTGTTACTTTCATCATTATTGATTTTTATGCATAAAATGATGCATAAAAGAATTTTTTTTAAATAAAAGTGTTACTTTCATCAAAATGAATTTTTATGCATAAATAGATGCATAAAAGAATATTTTTATAATAAAAGTGTTACTTTCATCAATATTGGTTTTTATGCATACAGAATTTTTATATCAAAATAAGAGTTCTCTTTAATCATTGTTTTTAAATCCCATGAATATTGGTAAATGAATTAAGTAAATACTCTGCGAATTTTTTTTTTATCGTTTCATATTCTCTAGGATAGTAATGAGAAAATTTAGAAAAACTATCGAAGTCAGAATTTTAGATAAATGACTAATTTATTCCTCATAGGAATTCGTTTTTAGTTTTGAATTCAGTAAAGTAGTAATTGAATTATTACCTTCGAGAAAGATAGATCAGGGAGAACCTTTCCAGACTTAAACCCTGAATCAGACTATGACCAAGACATAACTCCTTCGTCAGTTTCAAGAAAAGACGATGTGACCAGTTCAGTAATCTACACTCAAATCACCCACCGAATCTGAAACTAAGTTGAGATCTTTGATTTTGATCTGAGGATCAAGAATTCAGAATTCAGGAATTCTGCTTGGGAATCCAGATCTGTGATCTAGAAGTCTTGGGATACAGAATTAAGATATACTCATTGTATTCAAAAGAAAATCAAAACTAAAAACTTGCATAGAAATCTTGTTTTCTTAAAGAACTGTCTTACGTGAGAATGCTGGAGGGAGAATTTGGTATATGTGTTTTTCTAAGGGAAGTTTGGTTGCAACAGCTGGCGGGGAGTGTTCAAGGGACAGCTCACGCGGCAAAGCCTGCCCAGGTCTTGACCAGCCTCGGTATGGTTAAAATGGTGCACTTCTGGTACGATGGACAAGGGCCGACGAAGCGGTCCCTGAGTGAAGTGCCAGGATACCTAAGGAGGATCTTGGAGGGTTCTGACCAGGAGATGCACAGGTTCGCGATGCCGAGGATACCCATGCGTATGTCATGGAAGATATATATGAATGATGATGTGAAACTTATTGTTGTTGTAATCTGTTACTGGATCTCGTTACTGACCTACTGGTCTCAACGGAGAGTCTAGAGTGATACTATTTTGTGAGGAAATTTTGAGTTGCGACATCTGAGTTGCGACATCTGTACCCAATAATTGTTTGTTAATGGATTGTTTTATGAATTAAAGTTTAAAGAGGAGTGTGTGAGTATCTGTATTCTAAAGCAAAAGTTAAGAAAGGCTTTCAATCATGGGTGGGTGAGTACTTGTTTGGTTCTAGTATTCCAGTGGTTGGGCGATGGCTAACCCATGGGCCGGCGGATGGGGTTAGGCTGGAATCAGTAGAGTTTTAATAATAAAATTGATCAATAGGAATACGCTTAGAACTCGAATAGTTAAATAATAACCTGAAGACTTCTCAAATGAATAGATCAACGGCTGTGCCTAATTCAATTAGGAAAAAAGCATTGATTCCTTCAAGTTAAGTCTGTTATAGTTTCCCTTCTATTTGGTTTATTCAGATGAAGGTTAGATCAGTCTTGACTTCGTTAGAAAAATCGTTAAGAAATTCAAAATGGTGGAATCGTCCCCGTTTTTCGGGCATGGGAAATTTTTTCGGTTTTGGTTTCGGAATGACCACCAGCTTAGTCTCGTGCCCGGACATTCAAGGGCGAGGCCCCGAGTGAGAAACCTCGCGCAAGAGGAAGCTACTTCTGCTGCTACCATCCGAGAATCCGGTGCGCAGAGGGGGCAGTGGGATCTCACATAGTGTATTTACATGCTAATGTAAATTTCAATTTAGTGTAATTCCATTATCCCTCTACCTTGCCTCTCCATTGTGAAGCTTTGGAGCTTCACTAATCCTCTTCTTCTCTTGGAGATTACCCTCTTCGTCTTGGTGGCCAAGCTTCTTCTTTGAGAGCTACACATCTCCCTAAAGAATCAAGCCAAAAACCAAGGGTAAGCCTAAAACCATCATGTTTTACTCTCTTCTTGAATGGTAATCTTCTTCCCAACCTCTCTACATGCTTGGGAAGCATTCCAATCCATGGTTTCTTCTTAAAACCATGCCCTTATTGATTTATGTTGTTTTTACTCTCTTCTTGAATGGTAATCTTCTTCCCAACCTCTCTACATGCTTGGAAAGCATTCCAATTCATGGTTTCTTCTTAAAACCATGCTCTTATTGATTTATGTTGTTTAAATGAATTAATGTTAATCTCTTATGCTTAAATGCATTATTTTTGATTTGTAATCTCTTTTTTTTGAAAGAATACTCACTTTCATGGTTAAATCCTTCTTGGAAGGATAAGCTTTAATTCTAATCTCATTTTCTTACCCAAACTCTAGGCCTATCAAGCTAGAGATGGAGATTAAACATTTTTAATGATTTTTAATCTACTTAAAAATGAGGCTAATTCATTTAAGCTTGTTTTTATGTTAAGAAAATTTATATTTATTCATTCTAAGATGAAAGAGAGCTTACGCTAACATTCTTATAATTATTTTCATAAGGAAGTGATATATGGGTATTTTTTTAATAAACAAGATGCTTAGATATAATTATGATTATATTTATGCATAAAGAATTTTTATATTAAAAGAGGAAGTCCCACCATATTTTTATGTAATTATGTTTATGCATAAAATTGATAATAAAAAAAGAGAAATTTTCATCATATTCTATGCATAAACATTTTAAAATACAAAAGAAATATTTTTGTTACATTTTTGAATATACATTTATAGTATGTATGCATAAATGTCTAAAGGTTAAAAAGAGGAAGTTTTGTCATATTTTAAATAGGTATATTCATGGTATGTATATACATGGGTATTTTTATTTATCAAAAGAGGAATTTTCATCGTATCTTTAAATAGAAATATGCATAGTTAATTTTGGTATCAAAAAGAGAATGTTTCATCATATTTCTATGTAGATAATTATGGCATGTTGATGCCTAGGTTCAAATGGAGAAAAGAATATTTAGGTATATTTCTATGTGAATATTTTAATAAAATGATGTATGCATATTTATTATAGAATCATCTAGAAAAAGAAATATCCTTATGAAATTCCATTATTCACAAAAATAAAATTATTTATAGTTCTATTATGTCCAAAGAAGAATGAATTTTCATAATTTTGGATATTTACCCTTACGATTAGAAATCATAGTTATTTTTTGAGATAAATAGAGAAATATCTTTAGGAAATAAATCTAGGAATAAATTCAAGTAATTATGTGCTAAGACCATGACCACGTGAGAAAGGTGGGTCAGTAAGATGCTTGCTTATCTCTTGATTCGTAAATTAAGTCGACTTGTGACTATTCCCATTTCTTCAGTATACGAAGAAGGGATAACTGTTTGAATTAGAGAATTTCCTGTAAGACCCGAAATCGTCTAGAAATAAGTATACAAAGGTTTGTGACTATTTCCATTTCTTTAGTATATGAAGAAGGGATAACTGTCTGAATTAGAGAATTTCCCGTAAGACCCGAAATCGTCTAGAAATAAGTTAGAAATTGATGGATGGATGACTCGAGATACGAGATTCGTGTCATTGAGGAAGTCTGGATTTGAAAAAAGGGTCTTGTGAAATCAACACTAGAGATGTTTTCTCGTGAAATGGCTTTTCGTGTGAGAGGAAACTCAATGGGAAAATCTTACTTGCATAGAAACTCTATTTTTGTAAAGGATTGTCATATGCCAAAATGATGGAAGAAGCATTTGGCCTATTATTTAATCTAAGGAGAGTTTACGTTGCAATAGCTATAGCGAGAGTCATCAAAGAACGTCTCTTGTCTCGCGGGCAAAGCCTACCAAGGTCTTGATCAGCCTCGGTACAGTTAAAAATGGTGCGCTTTCGGTACGATGGGCGAGGGCCGACGAAGCGGTCCCTAAGTGAAGTGCTAGGATACCTAAGGAGGATCCTAGAGGGTTCTAACCAGGCGATTCACAAGCTCGTGGCCTGCTAGGACACCCATGAGTATGTGGAGGGAGATATTCATGGATTAGCGAGAAATTTATTTAAGTAAACTAGAAACTATGAAATTAGATCTCATTGGTTGACTAGCTGGTCTTCAACGGAGAGTCCGGATGACACTTGTTTGTAAAACCATGGAACTGGAATATTGAGGATTATGATGGAAACACTGTGGTTCTATTCCAATTTTGTCTTGAAGAATGTTGTATCTAAAAAAAGGTAATTTCATATTGGGTGCGTAAGTGGTGTGTCTATTTTATATTTTTGCATGAGTGCTGGCTAGGGGACTTGGGAACTCTTTTCCCTGTGGTACCCGAGACAAAACACAATTAATTTTTATAGAGGGATCCCACCAATACAGTGCAGTTGGCTAACCCATGGGCCCATAGGCTGGATTGGTGGATTCCTACAATAAAGTTCAGTTGTGTTTAAGTCACGATAGTTAAAGTAGGTCACAGGGTAATTCTTGTTCTATGGGAAAGAATCAATGGTTGTGCCTCGCTTGAGGGAAAAAAAGCGATGATCTCTATGAACCAAGTGCAATATCCTCCTGGATTTGGCCATGTGGCCCGTGGGTTCGGTCGGGTTACAAAGGATAGTTAAGACTCTTGATCCTGTTAGATAAATTCTTGTTAGAAGATTTTCCTGGAGGAATCGTCTGTGCTTTCTAGGCGAGGAAAGTTTTTCCGGTCTCGATTTCGAACGAACCGCCGGACTAGTCCCTTGCGGCGCGGACATTCCTGGGCGAGGCCCCGAGTGGGAAGCTCTATCCTCCATCGCGAGACGTTGCTACTTCCGCTAGCACTCCAGAGTTTGATGCACAGAGAGGGCAGGGGTCTCACAGAGAATGGGGAGCCTTTGCATTCAATATCATGACCTTCACGCTCAAGATTGCTCCCGCCACGTTTCAGTGGTGGATGGTTTAGGAGATTTTTGCCGAATTATCATTCTCCTTCATGTGGTTGTTCATTGATGATTTTAGTGTCTTTGGGAAATCATCCCAGCATCTGACGCACTTGCAGTTGTGTTTGGCCAAATGCTGAGTGTCTAGATTGAGCTTGAATCCCGCTAAATGTGCCTTTGTCATACAAAGTGGTATGCTTCTCAGCTACATTGTTTCTCAGGAAGGCATTGTAGTAGACCTGGCCAAGGTGAAAGTGATCTGGAAAGCTCTGATTCCGATAAGTGTGAAGGAGTTGAAAAGATTTTTGGGGTAAGTCAGATGGCATAGCCGAATGCTCTGGTATCGTGCCCACGTAGAAGTCCCATTAAACCAAGAAATGGCCTAGATCAAAGTTTCATTGATCAAGCAGTTGAGACAAGCCAACCTCGACCAGTCGAGGGAATGTGACATCGCATTTTGATGCCCCAAGCTGATGCTGTCAGAAGTACTTGTGGTTCAAGCTCTTAATTGGGAGTTGCCGTTTCATGTTTTTGTGGATGCCTCTAATGTGGCAATAGGCATTGTTCTAATGGAGGAGGCTGAGAAGAAATGGTTCCAGCTCATTTATTACGCTAGCTGCCGCAGTGACTCTCAAATGCCATGTGGAATTACTCCTCCACTCACAGAATAGGGAAGCCCTTGGCATGATCTATTCAATTGGCAAGTTTTGCCCACTACTTGTTGGGCGAAAAATTCACCTGCCATGTGGATCATTCCACCTTGCTTTATCTTATGGATAAGAAGAGCTTGGTAGACAAGATGGCATGGTGGGATGCTGATCCTGCAAGAATTCGAGTTCACCATAGTGCACACCCCGAGCACAAATTATACACCTGTAGATTACCTGTCGAGCTTGGAATCTGGCGAAGCCTCGATCGATGTAGCGGATGACCTACCCAATGCAGAGCTGTTCAATTTTATCATACTCGAAGCATTCATCTCAATTCCCTAAACATATGATAAAATGCTGGCGTTTGTTGCCACCGGTCTAATGGAGGATAGTCTTTCTCACGCACGCGATCAAAGGAAACGAATTATGTTGTCCGAAGCCAGTCTTTCCAAGCCTCAACCTACACTGCCCATGATGAACTCCTTGGCAAGATGGACCAGCTGCTGGAACAAGAGCTCGCCGAATGCAAAGCACAGAACACCAAGATCTTAGGCAAGAAGCCGACCCACCCAAGTCAAGCCCCGAGGCACCGATCAACATGGAGAACCTGCAGCAGAGCTGACCATGGTACCCTACTCCGGGGGGACCATGTCCAAAGAAGATTTGGCCATGGCTCTCTTGAAGGATCATGTAATGGCCTTATAGAAGAATTACGATGAGCTGCATAATCGAATGACCACCATGAAGATGCCCTACAAAGAACAACACCAGCCACACAAGAACAAAAAGTTCGAGATGCTCACCCACATTGAGGAACTCCAAGCCAAAGTTGCTGGGAAGAGGTCGGTCACTTGGAGGTAGAAGAACTAGGGCAACCACAAAGATATCCAGCTCTCGCCCATCACGAGCATCGAAGAAGCCAAGAATGTCACCCTCCCGCTTTGAACTCGCCTCCGCCAGAATTGAGATCATGAACTTGTAGAACGAAATGATCTAACTCTAGGGTGACCTCACCCAAACCATCCACCAGGGCTGTTACTACCTCCAGATCCTCGTCACCCGCCGATATCATCACTGCCAACCTACCCAAACCCCGTGCCTAAACGGATGCCTTTCTGGCATGGCCTCAACCCTCAACCTTTCCCAGCCTTTCCCGCAACATGAACAACCCCAACCAACCTCCCAGCAATGATGATGATGAGCTTGGAGTAGATTAAAGCTACCGGCCCGAGAGATCGAAAGCAATTGTGGGCACCTCGGCCAGCCCGATATAGTGGTAGGTTGTTGGCTATTCTGGCATCAATGTTCCTTAGTTCAAACTTAAGAAATTCATCCTTCATCTCTCGGATCCATTATTCCTTATCACCGTCATTCACGGATATGCCTGTCAATGGGTTCAGGAGTTTGGGCACTAAGGTTGCAGAGGCGGATTCTTCTGCACACTATGATCAAAACTTGCCTAGGCTGAGAGCAAATGCTAAGGAGCATCTAACATGGTCCCCATATCTGGGTAATTGACTCCAACAACATGCTAAGGAGTATCTAACATTACAAGACTCGAAGATTTAGGGTTTGAGTCGTCGGATTAGGAATCCGATCCATCGGGCATGCCAATTGTTGGCCTGCTGAACAGCCACCGTAGTTAGAGACTACCACCCAGCCGTTGAGCTAACGCGACACTCCCAAATGTTAGAAGCGTCGCACATAGGTTATGACTGTAAATCTACCGTGTCAGAACACAGTGATATCTCTGTACCACACTATGACTGGCGAATGAGTAGTATAAAAGGATGTAAGCTGAACATTGTAAAGGTTGTTTTGTTGATAAGGCTATTGTAAGATTATTGTCTCTATATATTCTCATCCCTTTGAAATAAAGGAAGATCACTTTTGTATCATCTCTATGCATCTCCGGAGTTAGTCCGTCTGTTTGTTTAATCATCTTGTCTATTATCATTCTCGAGAGACGATTCTATCTGTTAAGTCTTTCAGTATTTTCACGTAATGATCAGGATCATCCGCACGAGTCAATTAGTCTTAGTAGTCGGTTTCATTACGCAATCACCTATATGGCTGATAGGCCGTGTCTGTTTGTCTTGTGCCCAAACCGTATGCGACTGGTGTATGTTACACGCATAACCAGAGCCACTTAGTAGGTTGCTCGAGACAACGGTCAGTCTCCAACAACACCTACTTTTTAATGTGTCCCTCTCAGAAATCGGGCTTTTATCTGCACATGAACAAATGAGTTTGGACAGGGATTATGGGGTCCACATGTACACATTTGCAAAGTTTGGTGACCATCTGAGCATATTTGGTTGGAATGACTTTACTGAGATCTCTCAAAATTGGGCCTTTGGCTTATATATTGCAACCAAATGAGCTCTCAAAACGTTACAAGAGTGAGGGTGGGGTCCACTTGTACACACTTGAAACGTTTGGCCACTATCATAGAACATTTGGTTGATGCAGGCTAGACACTTACTTTAATGTGTTATAGCCTTAGAGTATGGCCTTAGAGAGCCCCGTCAAAATTAGTCCTTTGGCCCAAACATTAAAACCAAATGAGATTGAATCGTGATGAAGAAACTTTATAAGAGTGAGGGTGAGGTTCACATGTACACACTTGCAAATTTTGGTCAGTATATCGGAGCACATTTGGCTGGAATGTGCAGGTAAAACATCTACTTTTTAATGTATCTTAGAGAGCCCCCTCAAAATTGGGCCTTTAGCTCGCACATTGCAACTAAATGACCTTGGATTATAACCAAAATTTGTAAGAGTGTGGTAGGGTCCACATGTACACACTTTACAAAGTTTAGTTTACCATCCCAACACATTTTGGTGTGGGCTAGATTGATGGACATGCTTTTCTTTTCCCAGTATGCAACTCTTGCTTTAACTGCAACTTCCTTACCTTTGTGTTAGTCTAAAATATCTGAACCATATTATGCCATGCAACTGCTAGAGTGTTTGCATCCTGTATGTGTCCTATCATAGTGTCTGTGAAACTAATTGAAAGCCATTACATGACTTTTCTTGCACCCTGATTCCAATCCTTGAATGCCTTTATATCTACAGGAGTGGCATTCTCCTCAGATAACTTTGGAGGCTCCTCATTGTCTCCTTCTACATAATCCCAAAATCCTGTATCCATTAGGAAATTGGTCATTCTGAATTTCCAGGCATGGAAGATATTCTTATCCAGCTTCTCACTAACAATCTGATTAATTCCGTCAGACATGTTTTCCTACAGTAATCAAATAACCTGTAAACAGACAACTTCTGTATGCAACTTGTAATACATCAGTATCTCCTGTAACTGCTGCAACGGTACTTCAACACAACCTGTGTGTCACCAAATGTGACCAAAGTACATGTACATAAACCTAGTATCTACAATACATGTGCAAACCCTGTCTGCACCACTTCTAAAATGTACTACTGCACTGCAATAACCAGATTTCGAGCAAAAATAGTTTTCTACCAAAACTGCCAAAAATACCCTACAATGACAAAACGGGGCCCGCAACGCACCCGAAACGTGAATCTGGCTGAAAATTTTGATCCAGTAGGACAACAAACCTGCCCTCTAGCTCCGCTCCCGCGAAGACAGCTCCTCAATCGAAGATGTGTAGCTCCCAGATCTACTGAGGGGGTGTTGTACCTAAACCAAGAAGGGGAAAGAGATGATGGTGCTCTTACCCTTGTAGTACCGCTTCCTTCCTTGCTTGTTCTTGCCTCTTGCTTGCCTCCTTAGCTCTTGCTTGCCTCCTTAGCTCTCACACAAACTAGGCTCTGATACCAAAAAGAGAATATGGGGGAGAGGGAGAGCTTCAAACCCTAGCAAGCAAACACACACACAAGAGAGAGCAAGACACAAGAGAGAGATGGATAGCTGAATTTTCTTCTATCTTCTTCTCCTCTACTCCAACATAACATGAAGATAAGAGTACACACTATATGGGCTAGTACTCCACTACTACAACATACAAGGCTCGGTCCATAATGTGAACCCGACTAAATGAGATGGCGCTATAACTATGCCAGTCTCTAGTAATCCAAAATGGCTGTCACATAGCTTGTCATCCCACTAGCCACATATCACCCATAATCTCACCAACCATGCCAGTGGTGTAGATGCAAAAACTATCACCCAGGTAGGTCATAAATGTCCTCCGTAGCACTAGTTGAGCTCGATATCTCAAAAGTCTCACCAGTAGCAATTCCCCTGGTTGGAGCCTAAACTCATCCTTCAGCTGTCCCAACTCCTTCCATAAACCAATCCCAACAATCAGCCAGTCTCCTCATACCTTTATTATTCAGCTTCCTGGCTAATCTAATGTCCATAAAGGCCAAAGGAGGAGTGAACTTATGCGTTCACCATATCCCCAAACTAAATAGAGTGTTCCCTGTGGCTCTGGTACAACAATCTCATTTCACCAACCCCAACACTTCCTTCCATTTAGCACATAAAAACTTGCAAAAGGGAGAACCTATAATTTTTAGGGGAGCATAAGATAAATGATTATCTTTCCATCCAAACCCCGTCCAGCTACCTTTAAGTAGCACATCAGAATCCTCAACCAGTTCCCTTAACATCTTGGTCCAGGTCTCCTCTTGATGTAGGCATTTAGGCAAAAAATAGTTGTCCTGGCTTTAGCATGAGTGGGTAAATGCAGAATCCTAATGCCACCTTCCCTCATAGGCAAGATCAACTTATCCCATGCTAACCAAGTTACCACTTTTCTATTATTCCCCCCATTTCTCCATAGGAAGTCCCTAACATGACCTATAATCTTCTTCCAGTGATATTTACCAAAATCAAGAACATGGCATAAAAACATAATGTAAGCATTTAGCACCACATTGCAAATGACCACCCTGTCATGAAAAGGAATCCTGATCCCCTCACACTTCTTCATCTTATTAAGGAATCTCTCAATAGCCCAGTTAGTCAGATGTTTATTTGACACCTCCACTCCAAAAGGAACACCCAAATGTCTGATTACATGTCCTCTCCCTATTACATCACACCCCCATCTCTCCAAGTCAAAGTCATTATATTTAGTCAAGATAATGAGCCTAGATTTATGAATATTGCACCTAGAGCTAGAGGCCTCTGCAAACTCCTAAACAATCCATAGAGTTTGCCTCAAGTTGTCAATATCTGCCCTCAAGAAGAGCAATGAATCATCTACAAAACATTGTATAACCAGCTGCTCCCCACCCCACAATTTTAACCCAGTCACCCTTCCTTTGTCACATGCATCTTCCAAAGCCACAATCAAGGGATGGGAAGCAATAGAAAATTATTGCAAAGGAGAAAGGGGGCATCCATGTCTCATAGATCTTCTAATCTCAAACCCCCCCAAACAATCTTCCATTTAATAGAAGTTTAGACTATCCACCCAATTGTGAGAGTATAAATATAGATAGCCATCATGTTTCCAAACCCCAACCTTTCCATGACCCTAGACACAAAGAACAAATGAGTCCTCTTATAGGCTTTCTCCAAGTCATGCTACAACATAACGCATTTTTTATCTGTTTTCTAGGCCACTTCTCTACCCAACATGGCAGCAAAGATGTTGTCATAAATAGATCTCCCTTTAATGAAGCCATATTGTTTTATGGATATAACCTCTTGTAAGACTGGATTTATCATCAAAGCAATAACCTTGGCCTGTATTTTGTATACCACAATAACCAAAGTAATGGGTCTCCAGTGGTTAAACTTGTAGGCTACTTGCTTGTTGGGGATGAGTTTCACCACACCCTCTTTCAAATCCTCCATGCTCCCAGTATCAAATGCAACCTTACATACATCCCAGAACAGATCCATGATAGAGGGCCAAAATGCAATAAAAATATCTACTAATAACCTATCCCAACCAAGAGATTTCTCTTTCCTGATATTTTGAAGAGGCAGCCAGCATTCATCCTTTTCCACCTCTCTCTCCTTGTCAGCTTCTTCCACTCTTTGTTGACCAGTCCTATGAGTCTGTTCTCTGCATGGAATCTTCTTTGAGTGTAGTCTTCCTTCAGACTCAATGTAGAGCGAAGAAACTCAACCCATTTCCTAGCCACTTGATCAATATCCCTCAATTCATGCCCATTCTTAGCCTTAATCTGCCCCACAACTTCCCTATTTCCTTTTTTTAAAGCTAAACTAAAAAGATATCTATCGGGTTTCTTCTTGTTATTGCAAGATTTCCTTTTTCTCTCTCTCTCTAGTAAGCTTATCAGCCTCTCTTTTTAGGAATGTTGAAGATAGAGCTAAACATGGGCCAATTACGACCTTCAAAATGTGGGGGATCCAAGAGGCCTGTTGACTAAAAACAACCCTGCCAATTCTAGAAAAGGACCCAAAGTACTGAAGACTAAAGTAATTGTGGCGTAGTTAAGACCCCCAATTACCCAAGTTCCATCCATTAGCCAACCCCAACTTCCTCCTTAGACCTTCCTAGCTACCCCAACTTCCCCCTCAGAGATCTTCCCATTTCCTTTTCTCTTTCCCTATTAAAATGGTATTCCCCCCACACCTATCCATTTGTCTCTCCACCATATTGAAATCTCCCAGAAGGATACAGGGACAGTGATTATCCAATTTGGCAATCCACTCCCACATTGCACACCTCACCTTATAATTATAAGCCCCATAAATATTAACCACCCACATCCTCTCCCCATCTATTTGGACCTTGACTACCAAAATTCTACCATTCAAGTGATTCACTATAATACATGGGTTTAAATTCTTTTTAATGATGGTCAATACCCCACTATAGCCTAAGCCCGCTCCTCCATACAAAACCACCCAGTCCCCAAATCTATCCCTCCTATAGGTCTTCTGGCCAAAAAGGTTATGCTCCTTGAATAGCCATAATCAACAACCCCCATTCCTTGACTAAACCCCCAAAAAGTAGAATTATTCCTCTTACCTCTAAGCCCCTTCACATTCCAGGTGCATCCTCTTAAATCCTTACTCTTATTCATCCTAAAGTATTCTGAGAGGGACCATATCCACCTCCTCTTCCCCTTTCACCTCTAAGGCTCTGTGTTGAATGTCCTTCCAGTCTATTTCCACCTGGTAGTTAAATTTCCACCTGGTAGTTAAATTTCCCCATAGAGAGCCCATAGAGGACATTTCATTGTCATCCCCTCCTAATGGACTGAAAGGGTTTGAGAACAGCAAAGGAATTGAGTTTCTCTAAGACTTTCTACCCCCAACTGCTTTGGGCATAGGCTTGCTTTGAGTCTTTCTACCTTCCTCTCTAATTTGTCTAAAGCTACCTTTCCCTTCACTTTGTTAATAACTTTAGTCCAACCTCTTGCCACTTGACCCCCTCCCTCAGGTTCTAAAATTTTCTTCTCTTTCCCCTCATTCCTTTTATTCTCCCTATCTCTAGCTTTACTACCACCGCTGGACTCCCCCTCCTTCCTCTCCTCATAGCCAACTTTTGCATGCTTCACTCCTCCATAATTTTTTGGCTATATGTCCAAAACTGCCACACTTGAAACAGGCCCCTGGAAATATACCAAACTTCAGATTCAGTTCCATCTTCCCTAGCTTACCCAACTCCACTTCCAAGGTTTTAGGAGTCTCTAACAAAGTATTCCAAGTGATGCATACACTATTTGACTAAAAATTGCTATCCTCTTCCTTCGAAATATACAGAATAGGGCCTAGCACACTGGCCACACCAGCTCTCCAAGCATCAGCCTTAGCCAACGCGGCAGACCTAAAATCTCCACCCATACAAAGCAAGCCTCTTGTTGCAGGCTCTTATTCACATAAAAAAGACGATCAAAGGGCACAGTATGTACTAGTTTCTTCCCCATGAATAATGGAGATCTCGCAAATAGATCAGACATAGATTGGAATTTTGTGAACAAAACATTAAAAAAAACCTTTTACCAAGATAGAATGTTTGAGAGACCACCTTTTCATGAAAGATATCCTCCTATAACCATTTCCCTATGTCTACCTTATTTAGTAGTCTCCCATAGCAAAAAAGTATGGCCCTGCACATTGAGAAAAGATCAACCTCTCTCCTTACCAACTTGGAAGAGACTCTTGCGCTTACCTTACTCTGGTCAACCAACCTTCTCAGCATCTAGGCATTCAGCCGCCCCTGAGATCTAGTCCGATTGTAGCTTCTTTGCCTCCCTCTCCCCACCTTCAACCTCACGAGATCGCTTCATATCATCATCAAGCTCCCAATCCCCCCAATCTCCGTCACCCTCTTTGACTCCTTGATCCCAGACATTATCCATCCCTCATGCCCGCCTACCTGCATGCACAAGAGAATTGGTGGCCACCCACCAATGCATGGATGCGTGCAAGGACACATGCTACAATAACTAATCTTTCCCACCAAATAACTTCATCGTCGCAAGTGTTCGACATTGCATAGAGAACGCTCTACCTCTTCTTTAAACATCAATATGTTGCTATAGCTAATTGTAATTTAATTCTTGTGTACATCATTATTAGCGTTAATTTTAATGTTACTTTACATCATCATTACGGCTAGTTTCATAGTTGAAAAAATCAAATGATGTGCCCAAATGGTTATCTTTCAATCGCGCCAAAATCGATTTGGTAAGTTGAGATCTAGGATGATGCCATTGTTAATGTGAAAGAACATTGAAAAGGCTTGGAGTTTGCTTGGTTATATGTAGTAGTACATCATTTTATTGTCTACCAATTCTGCTTATAACCTCTACATTCTTTTGTGAAAGATCAAAATATGTGAAGAATTGGGTCCTTTCTCAGTAGTATATCAAGATCAAGAGATCAAGAGGAACTCTTACACTTGTCTCGATGGCTAGTTAGTGTATGTGCACCCTCTTTGCTTTCTCAACAGTGGGTCTTTCTCAGGTTATCTCTCTAAGACTTTCAAATCCCCCCCACCTTTAAATGGATTTTCCCAGGTAATGTCTCAAACCCATCTATATTCTTCATGATGTTGATTGTCGTCGTGTGTGGTGGTGCTTTTATCAGTAGTGTTCTTTTGGTTTTTTCACAAATCCTAGCATACATTCCAATCAAATGTGCTCAGATGGTGACCAAGATTTACAAGGGTGTATATGTGGACCCCACCCTCACCCTTACACTGTTTAGTCTCCTTTTAACCTCATTTGATTAGAATGTGCAAGCCATGGGCCCAATTTTGGGAGGTTCTCTAAGGCTAAGACCCATAAACAATTGAGGAGCTAGCAAGAACCACTATAGGAAAACTGCACAATCTTGAGGAGAGCATAAGCCAATCAAGTGGAAAACCTACAAAGGCAGCTAACAGAGATCCAAGAGGCCAAGAAAGGGCTAGGACAAGAGGCCTCCTCCCCCTCACCATCGCCTCATCTCCATCCTCCACCAATAGTAGCCAAGGGATACTACCAAGGGAAGAGTCAAATATGGGTACCAAGAAAGGGGGTAACCATTCATTTTTAAAGGTATCCTTATAAGCTTAAATAGGGGCCTATTAGTAAATCCCTTGAAAAAAACAATACCTATCTCTGTACATGTGCCACAGCAACAAACTTAAAATCATAACAGAACTGAGCATTGTGCAATATACCCCTTTCAATATTTTGTCTGCAGTGCAAGACTATGCCCGAATAAGGTTGAAACATGTTTTACATACATCGACATGAGGTTAAGCTTCAATGTTAAAATAAAAGCCACACAAATAAGCAAAACATTGCAAGTATGTTCAGCTTATAGTAAGAGCGCACATAATATCAAGGTTGGCTTGCAGCATCTCTGATCAAACAATCAACCACAGTAACTATGAACAACAGATGTAAATAACCGTGAAGTGCTTGACCAGTTTTCCATGCAAAAAACAAAGGCATATATCTTATATGTCCACCTCTTTAATCTCAACCATCCTCTCTGAGCACCACTTCATTTCTTGAAATGGGAGAGCCTTCGAAAAAGTGAAAAGATCCTCCATTCAGTGCCACTTCATTCATAAAATCCTCCAGCGCCACCGCCTTCTGCCTCCAGCTCCGCCCGCGGGCGGGGGCTCTCAAAGTGCCACCTCCATCCATGCCTTTCCCCCATTGCTCCGGCCTCTCCAGGCCTCCCCCGGCACGGCCAGGGGATGGTCTACGCTAGACCATCCCCCGACTCTGTCGGGGGAGGCCTGGAGAGGCCGGAGCAACGGGTGCAAGGCCTGGATGACCAGGGCCACCTCCAACATAGCCACCGAGTCCGCCTCCAGCGCCACCTCCTCCGCCTCCACCTTCATAAGCACAATCCCTCACCATCTTCTCCACCGTCGCCCTCCACCTTTGTGTATGTCGACACCCGGTCCATATTCTAAACCGCCACCACCTATCTCATTACCGCCTGGCTCCGCCTCGAGCGTCGCCACGAGCTCTCACAGTGCCGCCTCCAAGCCTCCCTTTCCCCCCTTGCGCCGGCCTCTCCAAGCCCCCAGCAGAGCCGGGGGATGTTTTGTGCAAGGGGGGAAAGGGAGGCTTGGAGGCGGCACTATGAGCGCCCGTGGGGTGGCACTGGGGCCATCTTCTCCAACGCCGCCAACTCCAACACCTCCTCCACCTTCATAAACACACTCCACCTCCAACACCTCCTCCAGCGCCACCTCTAACACCTCCGCTGCCAACTCCAACACCTCCTCGAGTGACACCCGGGCCATCTTCTCCACCGCTGCCACCTCCAGCATAGCTGCCGCCTGAGTTCCTTCTACTTCACAGCAGAGAGAATTGAAATGAAAAAGAACATACCTGTTTTCCTTCGTTCCTTCATTGAGAGTATCCACACCCTAACCTCTTTTCCTTCATAGCAAAATACAAAAATGAAATGAAATACATGTACCCTAAAATATGTGTACCATATATGTGTGTGTGTGGCCTAAAATATATATAGCCTAAAGATAGATACATACATACACATACATATATATGGCTAAAAATGTATTAAGCTATATGTATTTTATTACACACACACACACACACACACACACACACACACACACACACACACACATACACACACACATAATTTCAATAACATAAATAATAGAAAAGTTTTAAAAAAGTATGCCACACATATTGAACCATTCAAAAATGTGTGTGTGTGTGTGTGTGTGTGTGTGTGTGTAGCCTAATAGATATATAGTCTAATATATCTATATATCCTAAAATAGATAAAAGGCTAGTCTCTTTGTAAATACACACACACACACACTAAAATACATATATCCTAATAGATTCTTAGCCTAAAATGTATACAATATAATATATAAATATAGACGTGTGTGTGTGTGTATTTACAAAGAGACTAGCCTTTTATAAAAATAATACTTAGAACCAATAAATATATATATTTGTATATGTTTTTATATATTTATAGATACATATATATTTGTATATTTTTTATTAAAAAAATTTTATCGTGACCATTCTCAATCGTGATTGCTCCACCTTGTTTTATCATTTCAACCGCCTTCATTCTCAATCGTGATTGCTCCACCTTGTTTTATCATTTAAACCACCTTCATGCTCAATCGTGATTGCTCCACCTACTCCTTTGTTTTTATCTTTTCATTTTATATTTTTGTCTCTCCTGTCCTTTTTGCATCTTCGTATTGCCTTCCCTATGGAGCACACTGTCACCTTTGAGTGTGGGAGCTTGATGGCTGCAGTAAAAAATCTCAAACTTTAATACTTCTCCACCAGACCACGCTTGTCAGTCATGGATATCTACAAGGGTTTTTGCCTTCATCACACGGCCTTTCTGGAGTGAAAGCTACGAGGACCAATGGAAGCCTATAGGAAATCATTGCTCATTATGATATGGAGGGCAATAAAAACTACCTCGTAGATATTACTCGAAGTAAAACATATATGCTACAATGTAGTCCTCTCTGTGCTGCTGATAGTCTTGATTCTAGTGCTGCTGATAGTCTTGATTCTAGTGCTAATGACATTGCCCAAGATGTCCGACATTTGGAGACTTCAGTGGAGAAAGAATTAGGGACACAAAACACCCATGTTCATATCTCGAGCTCCTCCTCTGAGAGTGACTTGAATGGCTCAGCAACTGTTTTGCAACTAGGTGAAGGCACAAGCAATCCAAAAGGTTCAAAGCACAATATCTCTGAAGATGAATGTATTGCTTCAGAGAATATACTTTCAGTTCTTCGTAAGAAGGAGCAACCTTCTCTTCTACGTTCATTGTTGGAAAAAGTTACTCGAGTCATCCAAGTCCAGGAGGTGCCAAGACATTATGATGGTGATTCCATCCTCGAGTTTCCACCAACATATGGCAAAATAGGAAATATGGATGGAATGGAGCAAAAATATGATGGTCACCTATGGACATGTCCAGTAACATCAAACATGTCTGTAAGTTGTACCGTGCGTATTAGCTATTGTGTTGGTACTTTGGAGTGCCATAGGCTCAGCTGTCCTTTTTACTTGAACAATAAAAGGTATAACAACACCTTCTTTCATGGACATCTAACAAAAAAGATTGCAGTTGGACTTCTGACAGAGGATGAGAAAACTAAAATAGTTTGTCACTTTTGTCGCAAAACTAAAAGTTTGTCACTTTTGTCGCAAAACTGCACACTGTGTGCAAGTGTGTAGATGTGTTGTGTATTACGTAATGCCTCGTGACACAACTATTACAAGAATGATGCTCCACACTGGGCTGCATGAACATCTAGTTCAGCTAGGAACTTCAAGGTCAATGTTGGAGCGCATGAAAATGTTTGTTTCTCAAGTGTTGAAAGCCCAGAGAAGTGCAAGTCCTCGAAAAATACATATGGATATTGTGAAGGATATGTTATTTTCCTCCATGATGAATCAAAATTATGAGCTACCTACAAGTATTGGGGATCATGAGCTCTGTAATTTTTTGGAGGAGTTGAGTCCTCTTGTGGAAAACCAGAGGTGAGTATTCATTCCTTTATCTAGCATGACTCCATTAAACCAAGCCTAATCTTTTAGCTAGTCTCATCAAATGCAGTAAACATCCATCCCCTCTCCACTTCCATCAATACCTATCTCAAAAGAGAATGTGGGGGAGAGGGAGATCTTCAAACCGTGGCAAAAAAACACACACACACAAGAGAGAGCAAGACACAAGAGAGATATGGATAGCTGAATTTTCTTCTATCTTCTTCTTCTCTGCTCAACCAACATAACATGAAGATAAGAGTACACACTATATATGTTAGTACTCAACTACTACAACATACAAGGGTCGGTCCATAATGTGAACCCGACTAAATGAGCTGGCACTATAACTATGCCAGTCTCTTGTAATCCAAAATAGCTGTCACACAGGCCTGTCATCCCACACTGGTCGCATATCACCCATAATCTCACCAACCATGCTAGTGGTGCAAATGCGGAAGCTATCACCCAAGCGGGTCATCAATGTCCGTGTCGTAGCACTAGTTGAGCTCGATATCTCAACACTTCCCCTTAAGCTCAACTACACACACTGCACTCCAAGTAAGCTCCTAAACCTATGGAGCTTCTGTGTGCCCAATGCCGTCATGAAGATGTTAGCCACCCGATCCTCTGTGGTGCTGACATATACCAGATCTACATCTCCTACAAGAACCTTCTCCCTCACAAAGTGATAATGCACCTCAATGTGCTTCGTTCTTCTAGCATGATATATTGGGTTACTAGCCAACTATATGCTACTCATATTGTCACAATATAGGACAACTACCCTATCCATGGGCTCTCCCATGTCACTAAGTAGCGTCTGAAACCAAGCTACCTCACAAGCTGCCATAGCAGCACCCCTGTACTCTGCCTCTGTACTCAACAAGGCAACTGTTGGCTGCTTCTAACTGCTCCAACTCACAACGGCACTCCCAAATGAGAACATAAAACCACTGGTAGATCTCATGTCTGCAATACTACCAGCCCAATCAGCATTACCAACCTCATAGAAAAGTCCATAATCAATTGTAGACTTTATGTACCTGAGGATCCGTCTAGCCGCATCCAAGTGTGGCTTCCAAGGGGCCTGCATAAACTGACTCACAAGTCCAACAGCATAGCTCAAGTCTGGCCTTGTAATGGTCATGTAGATCAAACTACCCACTATGTGCCTGTGTATAGTGGGGTCCTCCAAAAGCTCACTTGTATCTATGGAAAGCTTTGTGTTCTGCTCCAATGGCACTGAAATAGGCTTAGAGCCTGTTATACCATACTTGGACAACATGTCCAAGCCATGCTGCCTAGCAAAATGCCATGAGGTGATCTCACCACCTCTATGCCCAAGAAATACCATAGCTCACCCAAATCCTTCATCTCAAACTTCTACTTCAAAAGCATCCTAACATCATGTATGTCTACATCACTATCACCAGTGATAATCAAGTCATCCACATAGATGACTAATAGCATGATCCCTCTATCTGTCTTTTTCACATATAGTGAAAAATCCACATTGGATATTTGAAATCCAATGGTAACAAGATACTCCTCGATCTTGTTTGACCATGCTCTGGGTGCCTGCTTCAAGCCATACAAGGCTTTGCGTAACTTGCACACAAAATCTGGATGTGCATCACTCTCATAACCTAGTGGCTGCATCATGTACGCTTCTTCTTGCAAATCACCATGCAAGAAAGCATTCTTTACATCCATTTGATGTAAAGACCAACCCTTTGCTCTACAGCCATAGCAATGATAGCTCTCACTATTGCCATTCTTGCAACCAGGCTGAATGTCTCCTCATAGTCTATGCCATAAGTCTGCGCATAGCCCTTGGCAACCAATCTTGCCTTGTACCTGCTCACTGAACCATCAGCATTGTGCTTGACTTTATACACCCACTTACATCCAATTTCCTTCTTTTTCTTAGGCAAAGGCACTAACTCCCATGTTGCATTTGCATCCAATGATGCCATCTCCTCATCCATGGCATCTTCCCATTTCTTATTTCCAATTTCCTACTCAAAGCACGTGGGCTCAACCTCCTATATTACTTTTACCATGTAAGCATAATGATGGGTTGTATATCCATCATATCTCAACCTGTCAATAGGTTTTCTAACCCTCATGGACCTGCGTACACCTAGATCATTGCCAGGTGTCCTCAAAATCACCCTAGTTCTCCTTACACCACCAGAAGTAACCACAGACAGAACGCTCCTCATCAAGGCTCTGCTCAGAGCCACTAGAGTCACCATCCACATATGAGTGAGCTGCTAACAAATTAGGCACAAAAGGTTGATCTACCTTTTCCTTCCCTTTTTATGATACATGTGTACCTGCATCATTCCTCAACCTGCCTGACCATGGGAAAACCTTGGATTCACTGCTCGAGGACTCCCCAGGTCCACTCAGCACCTGTGATTGCTGCTCTACATGTGGTGCAACATCAACACTTCTTACATCTTTATCTTTTGTTGCCTTCACTACTGGTGCATACTAGCTACTCATCTCATCGAAGACAACATCTCTGCTTACTCGCATCTATAACCTTTTTGCTCCATAGCATAACCAATGAAGACACAAAAGTGGTAGGGTTATAGCATCTATAACCTTTTTGCTCCATAGCATAACCAATGAAGATGCATTTCTCTGCCTTTTGATTCAACTTTTTTCTCACTTCATCAAGAATATGTACATATGCAATACACCCAAACACTTTCAAGTGAGACACATCTAGTCTTATGCCTATAAACTTCTCTTCAGGAGTCATACCATGAATAGCTCAAGAGTAGTGAGTGTCTTGTTCATAATGTACACAGCAGTTGCTACTGCTTCTACCCAAAAGTAATATGGCATATTCTTTTCAGCCCTCAAGGCACATTCCACTTCTGTGCAATGTGCCTGTTTTTCCTTTCTGCAACACCATTCTGTTGCGGATTGTACCTGCACGTAAACTGCCTCTTGATTCCCTGCTTTCTCAGGAAATCATTGAACTCATTGGAGAAATATTCTCCCCCACCATATGATCTTAGGCATTTTATTTGCATGCCTTTTTCTTTCTCGACCAAGGCTTTAAATCTCTGAAAGTGAGCAAACACCTCACTTTTCTCCTTCATGAAATAAACCCACACTTTCCTAGTGTGGTCAATGAATGTAACATAGAACATGCAATTGTTTTGCAGTCTTGGTCAATCCCCATACATCTGAATGTATGACATCCAATGGCCTTGCATTGAAATTATTTTTATGCTTACCAAGTTGGCATGCTTCACATACCATCAACCTTAAACTTTGGCAAACCTACAATAATATTTTGGGCCTGCATAGACTTCAGTCGCACTGCACATTCATCTGACCAATGCGCTTATGCCATATGTCAATATCTGCAAATAACACCTGTTCTATGCGGCACAAACATGGCTGCCTTTATCCCAGGCATGTTCACATCCAAAGTAAACATCCTTCCATTTCTGTTACCCTTTGCAACCAAGCGACACTTATTTTTGAAATCTTTCACAAAACATCCTTGAGGATTAAACCTCACTTTGTAGTATTCCAAACATGAATTACATCAGCCAAGTACTTCATTTTTCCATCCTGCATAGACAATGGCACTTTACTAACATGCATAATGGAATGCGTAGTATCATCACCTGTTTCTACATTGCCTGGTTTTTCCATTTTCTACATATCTCTAAACCACTCAACATGACTGGTCATGTGGTTAGAGGCACCAGAATCCACATACCATATATCTTGAGATCCTGACACATCCCCTATTATGGAACTAAGCATGTGCGCTGCATCACAAACAACTTCTCACTTCTGTCATTGCCTCCATGTTTGCTAGATGCTGCATAGTTGCCTTGCTGCAACTTCCCACTTTTAATGTCATTCTTCTTTTTGTAGAAGTCCTTTGCCATGTGTCTTGTTTTTCCATAGTAATAGCACTCTATGCTATTTTCATTTTGATTTTTTTTCCAACCACCTCGGCCTCTTTGGTTCCCTTGCCTCTAGACTGGCCTCTTCCACCTATGTATGATTGCTGGCCTCTTCCACCTGTGTATGATTGCTGTTTTGTGAATCATTGGATTGTTGTTGTCTAGACTTTTGATTTCCTTGTTGGCCACACCTTGGCCTCAACCACGGCCTCTACCTCTGCCTCTACCTGAATTAGACTAGAAGGCCTATTCTGATGTGTTCTTGCTTTGTAAAGAAGAATTCTCACCTAAAGCCTTTTCTTCTATGATCAGCATAGATATCAAGTCCCGAAAGTTGAGAATATTCTCCCTAACTGCAATGGAGGTCTTCAATGGCTTGTACTCTTTGCCAAGCCCATTCAGACAGACACTCACCAAATGATCATCCTCCACTGATACATTGATAGACCCAAGGGATTCAACAATGCCCTTGATCTTTAAGAAATATCCTACTTTTTAATGCCTCTTCGTCTTAGAGAACCCCCTCAAAATTAGGCCTTTGGCCCGCACAACATTGCAACTAAATGAGCTTGGATTTGCAAGAGTGAGAATGGGTCCACATGGACACACTTGCAAAGTTTGGTCACCATCATAGCACATTTGGTTTGAATGTGCGGGCTAGACGCTTGCTTCTTATGAAGGGGGGTCTCCTATTACTAGGCCCTCTCCTCCCTCTCCCCTCACTCTCCCTCTCCCCCCCCTTGTTGCCAACGGCCCTCCACTCCCTCTCCCCTTGTTCCTCCCTCTCCCCTCACTCTCCTCTTGTGCCTCCATCTCCCCTACCTTGTTGTGGACGGCCCTCCACTCCCTCTCCCCTTGTTCCTTCCTCTCCCCTCCCCTGTTGTCATCGTCCCTCCCTGCCCTCTCCCCTTGCGCCTCCATCTCCCCTCCCATGTTGCCGACACCGTCTCCTCACTCTCCCTATGCCTCCCTCCACTGGCTCTCCCCTCCCTCCCCCCTTGCGTATCCCTCTCCCCTCCTTGTTTTTCCATCGACCCTCCCCTTGTATATGTATGTAGGTATGTATATATCAAAACTTAACAACGTTTCGTTAAAATCTGATATGCCAAACCTTAAATGTAACATGAACTATGTATGTACGTACGTATGTATGTACGTATGTATGTATGTATGTACAAATTTATAAAAAATTTGAACAGCATCTCCTTTGCATTTTCTAAAAAATCCCAAAATAAACTTCAAATTTTAACAATGTTTCTTTAAAATCTATCATGCCAAATCTTAAATGTAACATGAACTTTGTATGTATGTAGGAATTTAGTATATAATTTAGTGTATGTATGTAGGTATGTATTTATGTATGCATATGTATATGTACATATGTGTTTATATATGTATTTGTATATGTATATATCTGTATGTATATGTATCTAATATGTATATGCATATGGATAGTTTATATATATTTATATATATGTAAAGGTATGTATTTGTATAGGTAAAAAGATTTACATATACATTTACATGCATATAATTCAGTAGAAAGCAAAAAAGTACCTTTTCTAGGAGCTCCTCACTTGGAGGCACATGATTTAGAGGATAGTCCAACCACCAAGGACATCTCTTATATTCCCAATCAGAAACCCCTCTCTCAACCCATTCCTTCGGGTACATTGTTTCCGAGGAATTTGGATCTACCCATTCTTTGATTGCTTCCGTCTCTTCATCCATTAGACCTTGGCCAATGAGTAGCTGCACCACCTACATATCCAAAATAAAACAAACACCACTAAAATATTTTTTTTAATGCGTATATGTATTTTTTGCAAAAATAGAATGGCATTAGAAGATATATACCTGTAGACAACCCTCTTTACGGCATTCTCCACCTCAGGTTGCTTTTGGCCTTCCTTCACTTTTCCAATCTTTGCCCACACCTCATGGAAGGCCGATGGTATGTGTTTCGATCACTCCTCTTCTATTGCATAAATGGTGGGACGTAGATAACATCATCATATACCAATAAACCCTCCAAAATAGAGTCTGCCTCCCCTATTAGCTCTTCCCAATACAATTCTTTCTTCATATGTAGCAACGTCTTTTTGTTATCCCCAAACATCTCCGAAATTACCTTGTCCTTTGCCCTCCCGATCATAAGCATTTGAAGCAATTCCGTCTTCCTATTTCAGCATCATACCAAAGCCATAAGAGATTAGATGTTAAGGTTAGTTTATGTTAAGGGAAGTTTATTGACATGTGACATACCTTTGAGTTGAAATCCGAGATATAGCGACTGTGTAGAGCTTTTCTTTGGTCAGAGCAACCAATCCCTTCTTAGACCAATCATAGTTATATACGAGTTGAAAGAATGCATCACCATTGGATGGGTTTGCAATTATGAGCATCTTGTACGCTCTATCTCGAAATGTTTGCTCTACACCACATCTGGCTTTCTCACATTTTGTCTCATATTCTTGCAACCCCATGGCATGTCTATCAATGCATGATATAGCTTGCTTCACCGCATTTTCAAACGATGTCTACGTATAATGAAAAGGACTCATTATCACTCACACGATTAAAAAACATTGATAATCCGTTTATTAATAAAAGATGGGAAATGTAAACACTACCTTCCACACAAGCTGTGCCAAGATTGTAGCTAGAGCATTGTACCATTGCTCTCCACTTCATCGCTCCAAACTAAGCTCCATTAAAGCCCACCTCCTTACGTCTTCACCAAGGTAGTCCAATATGGATGATTTGTCCGCCATTCCAAATCATTGAAACATGAAGATCTCATGTGACAATGTGGGTGTAACACTAGTGCGCACCAATCTGTTGTAAAGAGTCACAATGAGCCAAGAACTTAACAATGACTTTACAATGTCCGTAATTAAGTAGAGAGAGATCACTTACTCATTTTGAGATCGCAAAGCCAATATCAATTCTCCTTCTTGCTTCTTGTCTATAACCAAAAATTGACATTTGACCCGGACATGGCATGAGGGGCTATGAGACCAAGCTAGAGAAAACAAAATAAAGATATTACAATATATTACTTTTAATGTTGCATAAAATCACTCTATGGCATTCAAAAGAACATACCTTCACGCACTCGAGACATCCATGCCTTCACACGATGATTGCCATCCCAAACAAGAAACTTCTTATCACCATTGAGATCCTCCCACTCAGTTCCTCTGATTTCATCCTCAAATCTGTCATGTTGTACCACCCAGTTTGGTCCCCATTCTTGCAAGTCTATTTGTGTGACCACGAAATACATAGAGCTTCCGGGACGTGTAAGTGAAACTAAAAAAGGAGGAGATGCTTCGACATAGCCATGGTAGTCAAAGGAATCACGAAAAACCTCAAGTTGGCTAGAAACTATACGGATGGCTTCATTTGGAATCAGCCTACATAAAGGGACCAATGGGGTAGAGAAATTATGTTGCACAAAAAACTTAGTGAATACATCACCAAGTAATCCCAATTCAATAGATTTTCTAAGAAGCCTTCTATGGGTCTCCCCTTGACCAGTACTAGATTCAGGCATCTCCGTGTTAGTTGGAGGAGGTGAGCTCATTTCGTTCTCCAACACAAGCACTTCTTCCTCATGAACAAGAGAATTATGCGCTTCTGTTTCCTCTCTAATATAGGAGATACATGTGAGGACACAGGTGTCCGTGATTGAGCTTCCTCGCTAAGAGTCAAACAAACATGCCCAGATCTAAGTGAGTATCCCCTGTTGTCTATAAGACATACACACCAAGCCCAAGTAAGCATATCTAAAAACATTAAAACACAATCTCAATAGAATCTTGGCTATTCACATCATATACCTTTCTTAGTCTTTGCCTGTTGTTTTCCTGCTTTTCTTGGAGCCATCTCTCTCTCTTTTGCCCTGAATATGAGTAGCAAAAAGATTGAGTTGTGAATGACAGATAGATATGATCAACCTCACACATAAACCCTACTTCATGTCTATAGGAAAACATCAACCTCACACACAAACCTTACTACATGTCTAAGAAAACATTCAGGATGGTGAAAGCTCTAGATCCTAGCACACAACTTCAAAGAGTAGATCAGTAAGCTCACAAGGCCGGATACCAAAACCAAGATCGGGCCGTAACTATAGGCCCTATTCAAAGAAACCTCTAGGAAAGAAACATTCACCCATCATCAACTAATGGGCCCCACTGTGCTGGATCCACCATGCCCAAACCAGCCCCAATAGTGCTAGGCCCATCTAGTTTTTTTGGAAACCATAGAATTGGACTGGACGTAGGGAGTATTAGATTACTTGAATAAATGCATGACAAATGTCCCCAAACAAATGTCCAAACTACAAACAATCATAAGGAAAAAAGATGTGGCATGTTCTTAGAGCACAAAGTCATAGAACATATACCTACATACATATACATACACATACATATACATAGATACATACCTACATACATATACGTATACATATGCATATACACATACATATACATATACATGTACATATACATATACATGTACATGTACATATACATATACATATACATATACATATACATATACATATACATATACATATACATATACATAGATACATATACATCTACATACTTATACATATACAAAAAGGTCTGGGGATTTCTACCTTTTTACTAAATTATCTTGATCTATTTCTTGAAGAATTTAAGAATTGCCAATCTGAGCTTGAAAGAGAGCCCCCAACTCAAGAAGACTCTAGAATACCTTCCTTGCAGCCAACAAACTTGACCCAGTCTCCAATAGTTGGATCCTCATGCGTGGCCCCAAAACCATCCACACCATTGTCATGAGTGCCACAATCACACCAAGAGCATACATCTACATCTCGTCTCAAGTGCAACGTGAGAGGTGAACAAAGAGACGTGTTGATGTATATGGACTGGGCTGATGTGATGGGCCTGGGTAGACCTTTTCTCTCTAGTATGATGTTTCAGGTCCTTGGGAAGACGAACCTGGCCCTAGGTTTTGTATGGGTCTTGGGGCTCTATATGAATCATCCACTCTTGAGACACGCATGGCTCTCCAGAGGGGTGGTTGGATCTGGGTTTTATGGTTTTCTCTCTACCCTATTTCTTCTCTAGGATCTAGAGACGGCGTGAGCTCACTTTCTTGTCGATGTTCCATACCTCTCGCCCTAGGCTGTGGCTCTTTAGACTGTGTTACCAAGGATAAAGTTGCCGAGCCTTGAAGCAAGGCTTCTCTGTGAATGTGTGGGAGAGGCAGGGTCTTGCTCCTGGTGGATAGGTGGTCTATCCATACACTGAGCTTTCGGTTCTCTTGTTTAGAGGTTAGGAGTTTCTCATACCGTGCTACCCCATACAACATTTCTAATGAGGTGTTTGCCATATTTTTAGCACCTGTCCTCAAACACTCAATTCACCCAATGATACAGTTGGTCATGCTGACTCTCATAAGCCTAATTAACTGGAGTGCTAATAGCGGAAGTAGCAACCTCACGCACTGGGCAGAGCTTCCCACTCGGGGCCTTGCCCCCACGAATGTCCGGGAAAGGGACTAGTCCGGCGGCTCTTCCAAAACGAACCTGAAAAAAACTTTCCTCGCCCAAAAAGCATAAGCGATTCCTCTAGGAAAAATCTTCTAATGTATTCAAGAACCCTAACTATCCTTTGTATTTCGACTGAACCCATGGGTCACATGGCCAATCAAAGAAGGAACTTGCACTTGGTTCATAGAGACTAACGCTTTTTCCCCCATCAAAAGAGGCACAACCGTTGATTCTTTTCCATAGAACAAGAATTATCCCGTGACTTACTTCAGCTATTGTTACTTGAATAGAATTGAACTTTATTATAGGAATCCATCGATCCAGCCTAACCCCATCCAATCCTATGGGTTAGCCAACTGCCTACCAACCACTATATTGATGGGATCCATTATAAAAATTTGGTTATGTTTTGTCCTGGGTACCAAGGAAAAGAGTTCCCAAGCCCCCTAGCCAGCATTCATGCAAAAATTAAATAGACACACTACTTACACACCCAATATGAAATTGTCTTTTCTTAGACTCAACTATTTCCAACCAAAATTGCAATAAAACCACAGTGTTTCCATCATAATCCTCAGTATTCCAGTTCCAAGGTCCAAATTCCACCGTTTCCAAATTTCAACCATGAAGTCTAATTCCATTCATTCCTTGCTCAGCGTACCTATGACATCATCGGCAACCAGAACGCTTACCGCCTGGTCAGTCCCTCTGGGCTCACGTAATACTTCACTCAGGGGCCTTTTCAATAGTTTCGAGCTCATAGTATCCAGGAGTATAATCAAGATTTTTTCATAAAATCCATATGGACTCTCCGCCATTTGAAGATCAGCTAGATCAACCAACAAGATCTATTTATCAAAAAGAGCCATGAACTCATCCGTTGAAGACCAGCAAGGCTAATCAACTAGATCCATGCCGTGTTCAGAAACCAACTCCAACTCAATTTCTTCCTCGATGCACGCATGGGTATCCTGGGTGACCTAGAGCCCGAGTACCATATGGTCAGCACCCTCTAGGCACCTTCGTAGAGGTGACCTAGCACTTCACTCATAGGCCACTTCCTTGGCCCCTCATCGACCATACCGAAAGCTCACGATTTTAACCGAACTGAGGTTGGTCAAGACCTCATCCGACCTTGCCACGCAAGACGTCCTTCTTTGACTCTCCGTCAGCTGTTGCAATATTTTCCACTTAGGTCCCCACACGACCTCATTCCATAAGATAGTCAAAATGCTTCCCCAGCATTCTTGACGTAAAACAATCTTTAAAAAACAAGTTTCATATGCAAATACAGTTTCCAAACAAAATTCATATCTTTCCATATCATTTCTCTTTGGATGCTCTCTTAACAATTCGCTAGGGTGAGTCATCCCATATTCCACATTAATTCCTCATTAATTCACATCATCCCACATCATTCACATTATCCCACACATCAATCCACATCAATCCTCAATAATCCACATCAACAATCGATATCACTCCACATCTTTCCACACATTAATCCACATCAACCACATCAATTCACACCAATCCTCATCAATCCACATCACTCAATATCTTTTGACACATTAATCCACATCAACCACATCAATCC
Organism: Cibotium barometz; assembly: GCF_041138505.1. Taxonomy (NCBI): domain Eukaryota; kingdom Viridiplantae; phylum Streptophyta; class Polypodiopsida; order Cyatheales; family Cibotiaceae; genus Cibotium; species Cibotium barometz. The sequence continues at coordinate 26,755,851 of NC_141059.1, read as the reverse complement.
ACATCACTCCACATCAATCCACATCAACCACATCAATCCACATCACTCAATATCTTTTGACACATTAATCCACATCAACCACATCAATCCACATCACTCCACATCAATCCACATCAACCACATCAATCCACATCACTCCACATCTTTCCACACATCAATCCACACAACATCCACATCAATCCATATTAATCCACATCAATCCACATCACCCACACATCAATCCACATCAATCCACATCACCCACATATCAATCCACATCACTCACATCAATCCACATCAATCACATCACTCCACACATTCCAATTTCCACAAACAAGGTGGTCTCTTTTGGCTTTGAGCGAATCAAGTTGGATTATCAACTTTTCCTTATCTAGTTATCAGAATTTTTGTTCCTTAATCAACCAGGTTAAGAGTACAGTTACTCTACTCTTCCTATACTACAGAACTTTCTAAGACTTGGCTAATTACTTGGCTTAGTTAAAGGTAACTTTTTTTCGACTCAATTCCATTAAGTTTAAATTTCTGTTCACTTTCGGATCCTCGATCTTTCAAGAATTCGAGATTCCTTTATCAGGGAATCTAGGAATAAGTGAGTCACATGTATTTACATTCATCCAACTAAGCATGTTTTTGGTCTTTTTCTAGGAAATCCCTTTCCTGTTCAGAGTGTACTTAAGATTCTATCTTTCGAGAATCTAGACATATACTTCATGATTCCAAACTTTAATATGTTCATGATTTCTCTTTCTGATTAAAATTTATCCATGTTTTCTCGATGCATCGCTATGAATATTTTCACATTCTTTTCCCAATTTTCCCAAAATAAAATATGCTCAATATTCCTCTTTTAAATAAAAGATTTATGCATACATCCTTATGGGATTTACAAAAATAATTATACCCATAATTCCTCTTTTAGCATAAAACATTTATGCACACATACTAATTCATTTTTATCTAAATGAATTATATTCATAATCCTTTCCATAATTCTCTATAAAAATGTGTGCATAACCTTCTTTATTTTTCTGCCAAATGAATAATGCTCAAAACTCCACTTTTAGCATAAGATTTATCATGCATAAATTCATTTTCTAATGATAAAGATTTTGCCATAGCTTCCCCGCATTTTCTATGAAATAAGAATGCTCAAAATTCACTTTTAGCATAAAAATTAATTTATGCATAAACCTTCATTTTCTAATGATAAAAATTACCATAGTTTTCTCGCAATTTCTATGAAATAAGAATGCCCAAAATTCCACTTTTAGAATAAAATTTATTATGCATAAATTCATTTTCTAATGATAAAAGTTGTGCCATAGCTTCCCCACATTTTCTATGAAATAAGAATGCTCAAAATTCCACTTTTAATATAAAAATCAGTTTATGTATAAACCTTCATTCTCTAATGATAACAATTTTACCATAGCTTCCCCACATTTTCTATGAATTGAGAATGCTCAAAATCCTACTTTTAGCATAAAATATATTATGCATAATTTCATTTTCTAATGATATAAATTTTACCATAGCTTCCCCACATTCTCTATGAAATGAGAATGCTTAAAATTCCACTTTTAATATAAAAATTAGTTTATGCATAAACATAAACATTATTTCATCTAAACAACAACATAAATCAAGAAAGGCATGGTTTTAAGAGGAAACCCATAAAATAAAATGCTTCCCAAGCATGAGAGAGGTTGAGAAGAAGATTAACATTAAAAAAGAGAGTAAACATCATTGTTTAGGCTTACCCTTGGTTTTCTTGATTCTTTACCTTGAAAAAGTTGTGTAGCCCTCAAGGAAGAGGCTTGGCCACCAAGAAAAGAGGGTAATCTTCAAGAGAAGAAGAGGTTTAGTGAAGCACCAAAGCTTCACAATGGAGAGGCAAGGAAGAGGGAAGATATACACTAAAATGAAAATTACACTAGCATGTAAATACACTAAGATGAAAATACAAAGGAATGGGGCTCTATTCATAGGTGAGGGAGCCCACCAACCAAGCTTAATTGGGATCTAGAGACTTCTACCTTCAGTTTGATCCAATTTGGACAAGTTTTACTAGTTTTTGATCTAGTTTGGAAGAAGAGGAGAGCAGAGATGAAATATCCAACCGCTTTATGATTTTTTTGAATTAAAAAATGCCCCTTTGATGTGATTTCTAGGTGCCTCCTTGATGAGGGGTTTTCTCTCTCCTGAGGTGTCAAAAGGCCTCCTAAAAGTCTCCTTTAAATATCTGAAACTCATGATTATTGCATCTTCACCTCATGTGAACCTTTCTTTACTATTGTTTTATGGATAATTCCAAAATTTTCTATTTTTCTTTAATTTTGATTTTCCAACCTTAATGGATAAGGATATCACATTTTTAAATTCAAAATAATTTAATAAGGCTTAAAACTTTGAATTAGGGGACATTTCTAATTAAAATTCTGTTTCAGGGGATGACTTCCTATTGGCTAGAAGAAAATACTTATCCAAAAATATTTCAAAACTGTATTACCTCTTTGTAGAACATTTTCTCTCTCTAGACCAAAACAAGGTCAAACAAGATCTTTTTCCATTCTAAAGGGGGGGATGATTACAAGAGATTGAAGGGGAGGTTCTTATATCTTTACATCATCAAAAGCTGGAGGGAGGAATCTTACATCATACCCCACTTAAAAAATGCGAGATTTCCTCATCTTGCAGAGCTAGAGGATAATCTCTTATATCTCTTTCTTCTTCTATTACTTCAAGCGTTATTGCTTTGGAAGTAGATGGATGATTTGGGAACCTCTCTCTTTGACTTTTCCAATTCTGAGACTGAGGTCTTGCATTACTTTGCATCAAAGCTGAGGGTTGGTTAGGGAATCTACCTCTGGGGTTTCCCTGATTTGACGGGAGGGACCTTGATTACTCTCGAAGGAGGGAGCTGGAATTTGGAATCTTAGTCCTTGACTTCCTTGTCCTGAAAACCTTGATCCAAAAGGAGTTGGGAATTCCATGCTACGATGACTATATCCTTGGTAGTCAAAGCATCTATTTCCTCTGTTCAAGGGTGGAACTTATGAAGTTGAGTTCCAGGGAATTGTGTTTCGAGAAAAAGGCCTTCCTTCCATTCTGAAACTTCCCGTATCCTAGGTTTGATTAGGACCTTGATGTCTCTTAGGAGGTGGAAAGTTGGAGTCACTTTCTGGGGTTAGGAATCTTTTGAAAGACAAGGGTGTTGGCCTTGTTTGACCTTGACATCAAAGGCCTTGGCGCAGTGCTTCAGCCATAGAAACTGGCTTAGCATTCTTCACCAAGGTATCCATGGGTTCGTTCATTCCCCGAATGAACCTGGCCATCAGATGTTCTTCATCTAGCGGTGGCGTGAGTATTTGAGGAGGAGAGCGAATTCCTGGTGATGTTTCTTCCATAGTTCGGCACCCTTGGGTTAGCTCAAGGAACTCATTCATCTTTGTTTCCGAGAAGCCTGGAGGACAAAATCTCTTTTTGAGGTATGTCTAGAGATCATCCCACATCTGGGTGTTCTGATCCAAGCGGTTTGTCTTACAGTGGTTCCTCCACCCTACTCTAGTTGTCTCTATGATCTTCAGCCTATCAAGAGCCACCTTACTTTTATCGTTGTAACCTGTGACCTTGAAGTACTCCTCCATAGCTTCGATCCACTTCTCTACTGTTTCTCCCAAGTGCTCCTCTTCAATTTTGAAAGGTCCAGGCTGAGATCTATGAAGAGCTTTGCAAGCATCTAGGTCAAACTCTTCCTCATCGAGTCGAAGGCTAACCTTTCTACCATGACGATCTCGATCCATGATCCTATCAATATGAAAATTCTTTGTTAAGTCCCTTTTTCCAACTTAACCAAGATGCTCACATGAAAAGACCACTTTATTTATAATTTAATCATCGCGGCCAGAGACATGCGTATAAAAGCGCGTGTATAGAACTTCTCAGGCGCGCTCATACACGGGCGTATACACGCGTTCTGTCAGTTCACATGCATTTAGACGCGGAGTTAAACTTTAGATCCAACTGATTTTGGGGTTCCTTAAAGTTTAGTTAACCCTCTTAGAATCTTGGGATAAAGATCCCTTCTATAGGAAGAAACATACAAAGCTCATTATCAAAAAATAGATCATTCATATCCTTAACACAATAATGGTCCATCAAACCAGTAATTTCCAATTAACATTTGAACATTCCCCATGGGAATTTTAGTTATACAGGTTCTCAATTTGTCATTCCACAATTGGGTCTACTGGGCCAAAGTTCAAGCTGCGAACAATCTGTGAGCATGGTCCACTAATCTTATAGTGATCTACTGAAAGTCTCGATCATCTACCAAGCTACTAACATCATCAGTGGAATTCTCTCCATTTATCATCATCATGACTTATTCAACTCACCTACTTTCAACCGGAATTCAAAAAAAATCATCATCCTTCAATCAGAGTCCAAATCAATTAATCAATTTTCAACTAGAATTCTAAAATCATATCAACTAGCATTTGAAATCATCATTTAGGATAGCATTTTTGCTCATAACTTCAAGGTCTTAGATTCACTCGTATATATATTGTCAGTATACAGTTGTAGTTATACCCATGGTATATACGAGTATTCACGGCTCCCCTTCGTGTTATAAGGCAAATGCCATCATATCTAGGCCTCCACAAAAATGCGGTACTTCCATCTAAAAACCCAATTTTCAATTTATGAATTTCCTTTCTGAATATCAACTCATACAAATTTCAACACATAATTACAATCTTTCACTCGTAACTCATAAATTTTTGATATTTCTTGCTTCTTAGTTTATTACCTTCAACCAAATTACTCTAATACCAGCTATGAGACCCCTGCCCTCTCTGTGCAACGAACTCTGGAGTGCATAGCAGGTGGAAGTAGCAACCTCATGCGCAGGGCAAAGCTTCCCACTCGGGGCTTCGCCCACGAATGTCCAGGCAATAGACTAGTCCTGTAGCTCTTCTAAAACCGAACCCGGAAAAAACTTTCCTTGCCCAGAAAGCATAGGCCATTCCTCCAAGAAAAATATTCTAATGTAGTCAAGAGCCTTAAAGTTCTATCCTTTGTATTCCGACCGAACCCGCGGGTTGCATGGCCAATCAAAGGAGGAACTTGCACTTGGTTCATAAGAGACCAATGCTTTTTTCCCCATTAAAAGAGGCACAACCGCTGATTCTTTTCCATAGAACAAGAATTATCCCGTGACTTACTGCAACTATCATTACTTGAACATAATTGAACTTTATTATAGGAATCCATCGATCCAGCCTAACCCTATCCAATCCCATGGGTTAGAGCCAATTGCCCAACATTGTATTGATGGGATCCAATATAAAAATTTGGTTATGTTTTGTCTCGAGTACCAAGGAAAAGAGTTCCCATGTCCCCTAGCCGGCACTCATGCAAAAATTAAATAGACACACCACTTATACACACCCAATATGAAATTTCCTTTTCTTAGACTCAACTATTTCCAAACAGAATTACAATAAAACCATAGGGTTTCCATCATAATCCTCAGTATTCCAATTCCAGGGTCCAAATTCAACTCATTTTCTTCCTCGACGTACGCGTGGGTATCCTGGGTGACCCCTGAGCATCGTATGGTCAGCACCCTCTAGGCTCCTTCGCAGGTGACCTAGCCCTTCACTCATAGGCCGCTTCCTCCTCATCCACTATACCGAAAGTTCACTATTTTAACCGAACCGAGGATGGTTAAGATCTCGGCTAACCTTGCCACGTGAGACATCCTTCTTTGACTCTCTGTCAGCTTGTAACATTTTCCACTTAGGTCCCCACCATGACCTCATTCCATAAGATAGTCAAAATGCTTCCCCAACATTCTTGATGTAAAACATTCTTTGAAAAACAGGTTTCATATGCAAATACAGTTTTCAAACAAAATTCCTATCTTTCCATATCATTTCTCTTTGGATGCTCTCTTAACGATCCGTGAGGGTGAGTCATCCCATATTCCACATCATTTCACATCATTCCTCATTAATTCACATAATCCCACATCATTCACATCATCCACACATCAATCCGCATCAACCACATCAATCCACATCACTCCACATCTTTCCACACATTAATCCACATCAACCACATCAATCCACTTTACTCCACATCTTTCCACACATTAATCCACATCAACCACATCAATCCTCATCAATCCACATCACTCCACATCTTTCCACACATCAACCACGTCAATCCACATCAATCCTCATCAATTCACATCACTCCACATCTTTCTACACATCAATCCACATCAATCCACACAATATCCACATTAATCCACATCACTCCACATCAATCCACATTAATCGATATCACCCACACATCAATCCACATCACCCACATCAACCACATCACTTCACACATTCTAATTTCCACAAAAAAGATGGTCTCTTTTTGCTTTGAGAGAATTAGGTTGGATTATCAACTTTTCTTGATCTAGTTATCAGAATTTTTATTCCACAATCAACTAGGTTAAGAGTACAGTTACTCTACTTTTCCTACTGATGACAGAACTTTCTAAGTCTCGGCTAATTACTTGGCTTAGTTCCTAACTTAATTTAATTAAGTCTAAATTTTCATTCACTTTTGAATCCTTGATCCTTTCAAGAATTCCAGATTCGTTTCCTAGGGAATCTAGGAATAAGTCAGTCACACAAGTATTTACATTCATCCAACTAAGCATGTTTTTGGTCTTTTCTGGGAAATCCTTTTCCTGTTCAGAGTGTACATAAGATTCTATCTTTCGAGAATCTAGACGTATACTTCATAATTCCAAAGTTTAATATGTTCATGATTCCTCTTTTTGATTAAAATTTATCCATGTTTTCTCGATGCATCCCTATAAATATTTTCACATTCTTTTTTCAAATTTTCCAAAATAAAATATGCTCAATTTTTCTTTTTTTGAATAAAAGATCTATGCATACATCCTTCTGGGGTTTACAAAATTAATTATACCCATAATTCCTCTTTCAGCAGCATAAAACATTTATGCACACATACTAATTCATTTTTATCTAAATGAATTAGATTCATAATCCTTTCCATAATTCTCTATAAAACTTTGTGCATAACCTTCTTTATTTTTTTGGTAAATGAATAATACTCAAAACTCCACTTTTAGCATAAAATTTATTATGCATAAATTTATTTTCTAATGATAAAGATTTTGCCATAGCTTCCCCACATTTTCTATGAAATAAGAATGCTCAAAATTCACTTTTAGCATAAAAATTAATTTATGCATAAACCTTCATTTTCTAATGATAAAATTTTACCATAGTTTTCCCGCAATTTCTATGAAATGAGAATGCCCAAAATTCCACTTTTAAAATAAAATTTATTATGCATAAATTCATTTTCTAATGATAAAATTTTTGCCATAGCTTCCCCACATTTTCTATGAAATAAGAATGCTCAAAATTTCACTTTTAATATAAAAATTAGTTTATGCATAAACCTTCATTTTCTAATGATAACAATTTTACCATAGCTTTCCCACATTTTCTATGAAATGAGAATGCTCAAAATTCTACTTTTAGCATAAAGTTTATTATGCATAAATTCATTTTCTAATGATATAATTTTTGCCATAGCTTCCCCACATTTTCTATGAAATGAGAATGCTTAAAATTCCACTTTTAATATAAAAGTTAGTTTATGCATAAACATAAACTAATTTATTATGCATAAATTCATTTTCTAATGATATAAATTTTGGCATAGCTTTCCCACATTTTCTATGAAATGAGAATGCTTAAAATTCCACTTTTAATATAAAAATTAGTTTATGCATAAACATAAACATTATTTTATCTAAACAACAACATAAATGAAGAAAGGCATGGTTTTAAGAGGAAACCCATAAAATAAAATGCTTCCCAAGCATGAGAGAGGTTGAGAAGAAGATTAACATAAAAAAAGAGAGTAAGCATCATTGTTTAGGCTTACTCTTGGTTTGCTTGATTCGTTTCCTTGTTATTTGTAAAAGTTGTGTAGCCCTCAAGGAAGAGGCTTGGCCACCAAGAGAAGAGGGTAATCTTCAAGAGACGAAGAGGTTTAGTGAAGCACCAAAGCTTTACAATGGAGAGGCAAGGAAGAGCGAAGAAGAAAATACACTAAAATGAAATCTACACTAGCATGTAAATACACTAAGATGAAAATACAAAGGAATGGGGCTCTATTTATAGGTAAGGGAGGCCACCAACCAAGCTTAACTAGGATCTAGAGGCTTCTAGCTACAGTTTGATCCAATTTGGACAAGTTTTAGACTAGTTATGCCCAGTTTTTGATCTAGTTTGGAAGAGGAGAGATGAGAGATGAAATATCTAGCCACTTTATGATTTTTTTGAATAAAAAAATTCCCCTTTTGATGTGATTTCTAGGTGCCTCCTTGATGAGGGGTTTTCTCTCTCCTGAGGTGTCAAAAGGCCTCCTAAAAGTCTCCTTTAAATATCTGAAACTCATGATTATTGCATCTTCACCTTGTGAGCCTTTCTTTACTATGTTTTTATGGAGAATTCTAAATTTTTCCATTTTTCTTTAATTTTTATTTTCCAACCTTAAATTCAAAATAATTTGATAAGGCCTAGAACTTTAAACTAGGGGACTCCTTGGCTCACCCACTGTTCAAATCTAATATAACTTGGGAATTTTTGATTAAAATTCTGTTTTAGGGGATCACTTCCTATTGGCTGGTAGAAAATACTTATCCAAAAATATTTCAAAACTGTATTACCTCTTTGTAGAATATTTTCTCTCTCTAGACCAAAACAGGGTCAAACAAGATCTTTTTCCATTCTGAAGGGGGGGATGATTACAAGAGACTGAAGGAGAGGTTCTTACATCTTTACATTATCAAAAGCTAGAGGGAGGAATCTTACAAATGCTCAGTGATAACATACATGAGTGTGGTCTGACTGACAATGCCATACAACGTTATGCCAATGTGAACTTATAGGCTTTAGTCATGTGTACAAAAGAGGGATGGGATGACTTTAGAAGAGTGTGACAATGACGTGGCTGCATGTATGAGTGAAGAGGGAACTCATGTGTATAGGGTAGTGCCTTACAATAACACTTTAGAATAAATGTTCAAAAAAGATCATAGATAGGGCCTCATGATGGGGGCCCTTGTCTTCATCCTTGTTTCCCTCTTGGTCTTCATTCAGCTACATCTCTTCCATGAGATAGGCTCGTTGCATCTTCTTCTTACCAAAAAAATTCTTCTCTTCATGGCCAAGCTTGTGACAAAAGTCACAAACAAGAGTATTGTAGCCCTTGTGAGAGTTACCTTTGTATTTGCCTTTCTTGTTAGATCTTGCATAAAGAGCATGTTCAGTAAGCAAAGTAGATGATGAAGATTCCATTTGCTTGGTCTTTAGTGTTCTCTCTTCCTCAAGAAGAGAAGATTCAATGTCCACAAGCTTTGAGGTAGGCATGTTAGTCAAGGTTGTGACTACATGATCATATTCTTCAGGTAAAGACTTGAGTAATACACAATGGAGATGTCTTCATCCATCTTGAGATCTATCATTGCTGCAAGTTGTGTTAGGAGACCTTTCATGTAGTTCAAGTGTGAGTCTAGAGATGTGCCAGGGCTCCTCAACCAGGTTGCTATCCGAATCCTATTTTTTTGGGATTTTGGAGGGAAGGAGGATTAGAGGCTTAATGAAGGTATTAAGGGGTGATGAATGAGAGGGTGTATGGGCTGAGAGAACCAAGCTTTGATACCAAGTTGAAATTTTCTATGGAGGAACAAATATGGTGATTACACATGATTGAATGGAAATGATGCTAAGCATAAGTATTAAAAACTAATAAAAAATGATTACCTTAATGATGCTCATAATGACAACATAATTGGAGGCAAAGAAGCTTGATGAATTCCATTAGATGTGAGCCTCTTATATAGGCTAGAGTACATGATATTAAGCTGCAATTAGGTGTTAAACCTTGATCTAAATCATCTCCACCTTCCCTCTTTTATTCATGGACCTAAAAGTGACCTGTCTTCCTAGATTCAAGAGCTGACTGATCTAATCACACCTAGCCCATGACCTCTTTTGGCTGATTTTGAGCTACCAATTGACCCTTTTACATAATGGTAATGACGAAAAATAACCTTTGAACACATTTTCCCATGTATCTATGACATTTGTGTGGTTTTATGTGCATAGTGCATGTACAAGGTATGTGCCTCATACAACATTTCTAATGAGGTGTTTGCCATATTTTTAACATTTTGAATGTTAGAATGGCCCTTAGGTCATTTTAGCATGAACTTGTGGCCACTCTAGATATGCTTAAACCATCCTAGCATGCTTAAGATCCCTTAGAGTGGGCCCCAGGGTCATGCTAGAATGCACGGAGGGCCATTGTAGCATGCACAAATGCATCAAGGGCCATTCTTGCATGGCCTCAAGGGCATTCTAGAATGCTCAAGAGCATCTAGAGTGGCCCTAAGGCCATGCTAGAATGGCCCAAGGGCCATTCAAAGGCCATTCTAACATGCATAAGAGGATGGAGAATGGCCCAAGGGCCATTCTAGGACTACCTTAGAGCTAATCTAACATGCGAAAAAGCATCTAGAGAGGTCAAGGGACATGCTACAATGATCGTGGGGCCACTCTAGATGCTTTGAAACCATGCTAGATTGGCCCTTGGGCAAGTGTTGATGCTCTTATGAATGTTAGAATGGCCCTAGGGGTAATTCTAGCATGGCCCACTCTAGATGCTCTTGAGCATGTCAGAATGGCCCTGGGACATTGCTAGAATGACCCTTGGGCCATTCTTAATTCTTTTGTGCAATTGAAAATGGCCCTAGGGCCATTGTAACATGCACAAGACTATCAAGAATGGCCCAGGGGCCATTCTAGCATGGTGAAGAGCATCTAGAGTGCCCCCAAAGGCCATACTAGAATGTCCCAAAGTCCATTCTAACACTCCCAAATTTATCTACAGTGGCCCAAGGGCCGTTCTAACATGCTCAAGAGCATCTACCCCAATTCCATGCTAGTATGGTCTTAGTTAGAGCCATTCTAACATGTTCAAGAGCATCTAGACTTTCCCTAGGGCCATGCTAGAATGCCCTTAGGGCCATTTAAACATGCAAAAAAGAATTAAGAATGGACCAAGTGCCATTCTAGCTTGGCCTAGGGCCATTCTAGCATGCACAAGAGCATCTAGAGTGGCCCCAAGGTAGTGCTAGAATGTCCCTAGGGCCATTATAACATGCAAAAGAGAATCAAGAATTGACCAAGGGCCATTCTAGCATATCTCTAGGGCCATTATATTATGATCAAGAGCATCTAGAGTGGCCATTCTAACATTCACAAGAGCATCAAGAAGTGCCCAAGGGCCATTCTTAGGCATGCTCAAGAGCACCTAGAGTGGGCCCAAGACGATGCTAGAACGGCTCTAGTGCCATTTTAACATGCATGAAAGAATCAAGAATGGCCAAATGGTCATTCTAGCATGGCCCTAGGGCACCTCTAACATGCTTATGAACATCTAGAGTGGCCCCAAGGTCATGCTAGAATGGCGCTAGTAACATGCACAAGAGCATAAGAATGGTGTAAGGGCCATTCTAGCATGGGCCATTATAGCATGCTCAAGAACATCTCGAGTGGCCCCAGAGCCATGCCCGAATGGTATTAGGGACCAAGGGATATTTTAACATGCTCAAGAATATCAAGAGTGGCCCTACGACCATTGTTACATGCATAAGAGCATTACGGATGGCCCAAGGGTCATTCTAGCATGGCCCTAGGTTAGTTCTAGCATGCTCAAGAGCATCTAGAGTGACCTAAGGGCCATTATAAAATGCACAAGAGCATCAAGACTTGCCCAAGGGCCAATCTAGCATCTCCCTAGGGCCATTTTGGCATATCCCTAGTGACATTCTAGCATGTCCCCCTTGCCCACTCTAGATGCTTTTGAGCATGTTAGAGTGGCTCTAACACAATGCTAGAATGGCCCTTGGGCCGTTCTTGATGTTGTTATGCATGTTAGAATGGCCTTTGAATGGCCCTTGGGCCATTCTAGTTGGGGCCACCCTTGAATGCTCTTGAGAATTCTAGAATGGCCTAAAGGCCATGCAAGAATGGCTCTTGTGCCATGCTTGGTGCATTTGTGCATGTTAGAATGGCTCTCGGCCCATTCTAGCATGGCCGTTGGGCCCATTCTGGAGGCTCTTGAGCATGTTAGGATGGCCTAAGATCCTCAGGACATGCTTATGCTCTTGTGCATTTACAATGGCCCTCAGGAAATTCTAGCATGCCCCTGGGGCCACTCTAGATGATCTTGTGCATGTTAGAATGGCACTTAGGCCATTCTAGCATGGCCTTGGGGCCACTCTATATGCTCTTCAAAGCATGTTAAAATGGCCCTTGCACCATTCTTGATAGTCTTGTGCATGATAGAATGGTCTTGGGGCCACTCTAGATGCTCTTGAGCATGTTAGAATGGCCCTAGGGATATGCTAGAATGTCCCTTGGGCAAGTCCTTATGCTCTTGAGCATGTTATAATGGCCCTAGGGCCATTATAGCACGGCCTTGGGACCACTCTAGAGTCTAGATGCTTTTAATCATGCTAGAATGGTCCTAAGGCTATCTTAGCATATCCCTAGGGCTACTCTAGATGCTATTGATCATACTAGAATGGCCCATGCTAGGATGGCACATGGTCAATTATTGATTCTCTTGTGCATGTTAGAATGGGACTAGGGCCATTCTAGCATGGGCCTTGGGACACTCTAGATGTTAGAATGGGCCTAGGGCCATTCTAGCATAGCCTTGGGGCCACACTGTATGCTCTTGAGCATGCTAGGATGGCCCTTGGGCCATTCTTATGCTCTTACGCATGTTAGAATGGCCCATAAGACCACTCTAGCATGGCCCTGGGGCCACTCTAGATGTACTTCTCCATAACAAAATGGCCCTAGGGTCATTTAAGCATGGCCCTAGGACCACTCTAGATGCTTTTATGCAAGTCTTGATCCTCTTGTGCATGTTAAAATGGCCCTGGGGCCAGTCTAAATACTCTTGATCATGCTAGAATGGGCCTAGGGACATGCTAGAATAACCCTTGGGCCATTCTTAATTCTTTTGGGAATGTTAAAATGACCCTATGGCCATTCTATATGCTCTTGATAATGTTAGAAATGGCTCTAAGGCCATGCTAGAATGGCTCTTGGGCTATTCTTGATGCTCTTGTGCATATTAGAATGGCCCTTGGGCCATTCTGCATGGCCCTAGGGCCACTCTAAATGCCCTTCTTCATAATCGAATGTCCCTAGGGTCATTCAAGCATGGCCATAGGACCACACTCTAGATTCTCTTATGCATGCTAGAATGTCCCTTGGGTAAGTCTTAATACTCTTGTGCATGTTAAAATGGCCCTCGGGCCACTCTAGATGCTCTTGAGCATGCTAGAATGTCACTAGGGCCATGCTAGAATAACCCTTGGGCCATTCTTGATTCTTTTGGGGATGTTCAAATGGCCCTAGGGCCATTCTAGATGCTCTTGAGAATGTTAGAATGCCTCTAAGGCCATTCTAGCATGGCCTTGGGGCCACTCTAGATGCTCTTGAGCATGTACTAGTTACCCTTGAGACATTCTAGCATGGCCTTGGGCCACTTTAGATTCTCTTGAGCATGCTAGAATAACTCTAAGGCATCCTAGAATGGCCTTTGGGCTATTCTTGATGCTCTTATGTATGTTAGAATGGCCCTTAGGCCATTCTAACATGGCCCTTAGGCCATTCTAACATGGCCCTATGGCCCCTCTAAATGCTCTTGAGCATGTAAGAATGGCCCTTGAGACATTCTAGCATGGCCTAGGGCCAATCTAGATGCTCTTGAGCATGCTAGAATGGCTCTAAGGCCATGCGAGAATGGCCAAAGGGTTATTCTTAAGGCTCTTATGCATGTTAGAATGGCATTTTGGCCATTATAATATGTCCCTAGATGCTCTTGAGCATGTAAGAATGGCCTTTGAGACATTCTAGCATGGCCTTGGGGCCACTCTAGATGCTCTTGTGCATGTTATAATGGCTGTAGTAGAGATATGCTAGAATGTCCCTGGGCCATTGTTGATGCTCTTGTGTATGTTAGAAAGGCCCTTGGGCCATTCTGGCGGCATGGCCCTTGGGCCACTCTTGATACTCTTGGGCATGCAAGAATGGGCCTTGGGGCCACTCTAGATGGATGGCCCTTTGGCCATTCTTATGCTCTTGTTGTTAACGATCCAGTATGGGATTGATCATCGTGTGATAAACACAAGATTAAGCATAAGATTAAGGTGGGTTATACCACACACTAGAAACTCCATGAATAGAGAGAGAGAGAGAGGGATTTATTGCACACTCAACACAAGATCTCTATTGCATTCCCCATGAACCATACAATGATATAGGACTTCTAGCCTTATCCCGCTTTACACATGATCATCCATGTGGCACTCCCTTTTCCACTCTTACAATATTACATGTGGCATTCTTATCTTACCACAATATCTTGTACCTCTAGGGTCCTTTCCCACATACACACAACAGCACAATTACATCTCTCAATACCCCCTCTTAATCGAGGTGTTCCACAACTCACCCATCACCCATATCAATGTAGCATTGCACAACCGTAATCGCAACCTCTCAACACTCACCCTCAATGATACATTGGAGTGTTAGCCAATGAATGTGTGTGCGCGTGTCTACCATCTTAGACACTGAATCCATTTTGTGCCGACTCGCTCATAGCGGAACCATTGAGTCCAATTTGAACATAAATGTTCGGGTGGAAACCAACCCATGTGCATGCACTTCACACGTGCATTGCCTATGCACACTATTACAAAACCATTTTGAGCTTCTTGGTGAGCTCAGCGGGGGCAGGGCAACCCTCATACCAATGGGTGAATATACATCTCATTTTGAGCATAATGCAAGCTCAAGAACGGTTGCCCCTAAGTACATGGGTGAAATGTTTTACAACTTCCATTTTAACCATAATCGGGTACGGAACGCATGTGTATAAACATCATCTTCCTTTGGAAAATTTGGGGTTAATATAGCATATGAACAAGGCCTTTGATGCTTAACATATAGGATGTGTGTGAATGTACCCTTAAAATCACTAAGCCTGGTTAAATTCTCTAAAAAATCCAAAATTGAATATGCTTCTCAGCCTGCATAGTCTGTCCCTTACAAAAAGTTACGTACCAAAGGGGGGACCCATTTTGTGGATAGCTCATCGTCGTCTTCACGCACTGTTGTTCTTTATTACATTGCTTTTCTCAACCACCATAGCTCCCAGGGTTCGAGAAAACAATTTTAGGAAAAAGAAACTAAATCCTTTTCACCACTAAATGAGAAGGAAATTGCTATTTTTGAGATGATATTTTCTATGTGAACTTAGAAAATATAACTAAAACTTGTAAAATTTGAAAGGGTTTTATTTCCTTCTCATAAGAATTTGAGAAGGATTTTCCCGAAGTTGAACAAGTTCTAAGCTAAAGCGACCCCGTCTTTTCCCGAACCCTGATAGCTCCTGCTCCTAAGCTTTAATGACGACCTTGCCTCAATTGGTCTCATTCTCTTCTTCGGCTCCACGTCCATTATGCCCACCAACTCTGTGGTGGCAACCACGGACTTCGAGGCTAGCTCCAAACCCACCATTAGTAGTAAGAGTGTGCCAAAGCATGAGCTAGCGAGGATGGGTAGTCCGCTCTGGTGTTGGCAGGGGCTGGCCATCGCTAACGCGGGCATGTCTATTGCTGATCTCGTAGACGATCTCCTCGCCAAGTCTGCACAATGCTTGTTTGCTTCTGCTGCCCTTCGCCATTACCACTTCTTCATGCTAAACTTCTTTCTTCATAGACACCTCGTACTACTACTACTGCAACATGGAGTTTTACAATGCTTTGACTAATTTGCCTTTGCTTCTCTCTACTCTGCCATGTTGCTTTTGATGGCCTCATGGCTTTGTTTTCTATTACTGCCAGACAGTGAGTTGTAGCCTCTCATGGTTGTTGACTCTGTGTATGCCTCTCTCTACTACATTTAATTGTGTTTGTGTTTGCCTTCTTGTTGAGGTTGACCAACCATCAATATGACTTCATTGAGCTCACAAATTCTGCTTGTTCTTCTGTAGATAGAAGCTCCTTTGCAGCTTCTCCTCTGCTGCAATTTCTTACCTCCACATACCTCTATCTTGAGGTTCAAACATAGCCATTAAAATAGCTGTGATGAGCCCTCAAATGAGCTCCATATGTAGCATGCTCTTCTATTTGCATGTTGAACCTTCAAGGGTTTTTCTCACATGGTCTCTCAAATGAAACCACAGGTTCATAACTAGAAAAATGAATTCTCCAATAGCATTCACAACTAGCTCATCTTTCATGAGAAAATTAGTGAGCACAATCAGCTCCACTTGGTCTCCAACCAGCCCCCATGATTGCTTATCCCTTGCTTAGACAAGCTTGGACCTTCTATGCTCTTTGCCTAAGTGCAAAGAACCATGGGATCCTCTCATGTCATAAATCAGCAACCCTTCTCATGAGCAATCTCTCGCGCTCAAACCAAAAATTAATGAGGCAAAAATCACTAAAATACCTTCACAAATCTCCTTGGCAGTTTCCTTGTTAACACCGAAGACTCCATAGCCTTCATACTTGCTGAAAATCCTTATTTTAGCTTCTTTGATGATGACAACTCGATTTTGCATCCCCCATGATGCAAATCTTCACTTCAATCTTGACGATGGTGGCTCCATTTCATCTCCCTTGATGCAATCTTCAATTGGAAGCTTCTAGTCTCCATCTTCTAATGAAAATTTCTCTCAAATCCTCACAAATACAAATATAAATGATAATATGAGTGTGCTAAAATTTTTTCATAATAAAATGAAAATAATACTTAATTAATGAACTCATAATAACCAAGAAAACTATACATAAATATTCACCGCCGTGACCAAGAGCCCACCCAAGTTCTGATACCATGTTAACAATCCTAATATGGGATTGATCATGGTGATAGACACAAGATTAAGCATAAGAATAAGGTGAGTTATACCATACTAAAATCTCCATGACTAGAGAGAGAGAGAGATTGATTGCACACTCAATACAAGATCTCTATTGTATTCCCCACCATGAACCATATAATGATATAGGCCTTCTAGCCTTATCCCACTTTACACATGATCATACATGTGGTACTCCCTTTTCCACTCTTTTGGTCAACACTCACACACTATACAATATTATATGTGGCATTCTCATCTTACCATGATATCTTGCACCTCTAGGGTGCTTTCCCACATACACACAACATCGTGATTACATCTCTCAATACTTGTGCATGTTAGAATGGCCTTGGGGCCACTCTGCATGCTCTTGTGCATGCTAGAAATGGCCCTAGAGGTATGCAAGAGTGGCCCTTAGTGATTCTTGATGCTCTTGTGCATGTTGGAATGGCCCTAGGGAAATTCTAGCATGGCCCTTGGTCAATTCTTTTGATGCTCTTGTGCATGTTAGAGTGGCCCTAGGGAAATTATAGCATGGCCTTGGGGCCACTCTAGATGCTCTTGAGCATACTAGAATGGTGCTAGGACCAAGTTAGAATGATGCTTGGGCAATTCTTGATGCTTGTGTGCATGTTTAAATCGCCCTAAGGGTATTCTAGCAGGGCCCTGGGGTAATTCTAGATGTCTTGAGCATGTTAGAATGGCTCTAAAGCCATACTAGCATGCATTGGGACCACTCTAGATGCTCTTGAGAATATTAAAATGGCCCTTGGGGGCCACTCTAGATGCATTTGGGCATGTTAGCATGGCCCTTGGGCCATTCTAGCATGGCCTTGGGGCCACTTTAGATGCTATTTGGCAGCATGTTAGAATCGCCCAAGGGCCATTCTTGGTAGTCTTGTTCATGTTACAATTGCCCTAGGGCCATTTTCACATGGAAAAAAGAATCAAGAATAGCCTAAGGGTCATTGTAGCTATTCCCAGCGGAAGACTAATGCACATAGGAGACGACACATCACCACATCGAGCTCCATGAACACCCCCAACGGGAATTGCAACATCCCTCCACCGGGCTCCCATCTCCTGGTGAGCTACCTCCCAAAACACCGGCCGGAGGAGATGACTATGACAAGGTGCCACTCTAGCCTATATATGGCTCTTCAACTTCCCATGCTTCCAGTTATGGGATAATCCAAGGCACACTCCAGCCATAGATCACAAGCTCGAAATCGCCAACGTTCCAACACCCTCCCTCGATTCGAGCTCCGCAAGCCACCGAGGCGTGAGGGGGTTGCCCCCCCAAGACCACCCATGCCTCAGCTGCCCAGGACCACACACGCCCGAGCTTTGATACCATGAAAGAATGTGCACAAGTGGAAGTAATGAATATGAGAGAGAGAAAGATTGCAAGCAAGAACTAAGCTTTATTAGCTTGAGGTTACAGAGTACAAGAGCCAACAAGTAGGGCTGCACAGAATGATATGTTGAATGAATAAAGGGAGCACCTCTTATATACTTGTACATGAAGCAATCGGTTGTAAGAAAACAGGCTGACAGCTCCACGACAGCATAAAAGAAAGATGCAATATTTTAACACCTTTTCTGCATCTTGAAGTGTGCAAAAAAGTCAGAAGAAAACTGATGACGAAGGTGCGACCATGGACACCTCAGCATGAGTACTGAGTACACCTCGAAAAATGCACGTCAGATTGTTGTCTTCAGAAAACATAATGCCACTATAAAGAGCAAAAGAAAATCTGCTTGGCTCCAAACTCAAAGTAGAACTGTGAACACATCACATCCAATAACCTCGAACACATCACATCCAATAACCTCGAACCAATGAACATGGAACAATCCTGTCCATAGTCTCTGCTAACCAATAGTTCTAGAACTCATCCGAACCATGAAGGAAACTTGGTTGATCCTGGAACTCATCCGGACCATCAAGTGAACTTGCCTGTCTTTATACTTGGAACTCCGACATACGGGTCCCATGCTCCAGATTTAATATAAGAGAGCTCTTGAAAGCTCCCTCACCCGCCCACAAGCCATTTCTCGAAGACAGCATGCGGGGGATGCCCTTAGGATCAGAGCAAGACACCAGTCATGTTCTCTCTAGACTGTAAGAGAGCTCTTGAAAGCTCTTGAAAGCTCCCTCACCCGCCCACAAGCCATTTCTGGAAGACAGCATGCGGGGGATGCCCTTAGGATCAGAGCAAGACACCAGTCATGTTCTCTCTAGACTGTAAGGCCTTGGGAGAGTTGGGGTTGTCACTAGACGAGTCTGTGTCAATTTAGGGGAGAACCCTAAACATCGTTTCATGCTTGTGTAAGTGATACATCCATGTATGTGAGGGTGATCAAGGAGTTGTGCTCCCAAAAGGCATGGGTGAATGGGCACACCCCCTACAGCTCTAGCATATACACAGTATATGGGCGGGCATCTAATTGTGCACCCACTAACACTCAAGGGCAGAGTGGCCCTAGGGCCATTCTAGAATGGCCTTGGCACCATTTTAACATGCACAAAAGAATCAAGAATGGCCGAATGGTCATTCTAACATGGCCCTAGGGCCACTCTAGCATGCTTATGAGCATCTAGAGTGGCCCTGTCTAGGGCCATGCTAGAATGGCCCTAGTGCCATTCTAACATGCACAATAGAATGTCAATGTGTCATTCTAGCATGGGCCATTATAGCATGCTCAAGAGCATCTAGAGTGGCCTAGGGCCATGCCCGAATGGTCTTAGGGCATAAGGGCTATTCTAACATGCTCAAGAGCATCTAGAGTGGGCCTAGGGCCATGCGAGAATGGCCCTAGCGCCATTTTAACATGCATAAGAGCATCACAAATCATCCAAGGGTCATTCTAGCATGGCCCTAGGGCCATTATAGCATTCTTAATAGCATCTAGAGTGGCCCAAGGGCCATTCTAGCATGTACAAGAGAATCAAGACTTGCCCAAGGGCCTTGCCCAAGGGCCAATCTAGCATATCCCTAGGACCATTCTAGCATGGCTCGATCGTCTAGAGTGGCCCTAAGGCCATTCAAACATGGACAAGACTATCGAGAATGGCCCAAGGGAGATTCTAGCATGTTGAAGAGTATCTAGAGTGGCCTGACGGCCATGCTAGAATGGCCCAAGTGGCCCTAGGTCCATTCTGCATGCAGAAGAGCATAATATTGGCCTAAGTGCTTTCCTAGCATGCTCAAGAGCCTGCAGAGTGGCCCAAACCCATGCTAGAATGTTCCAAGGGCCATTCTAGTATATAAAAATGCATCAAGCATGGCCAAAGGCCCATTCTTGCATGGCCTAAGGGTCATTTTAGAACGCTCAAAAGAACATTTAGAGTGGCCACAAGGCCATGCTAAAATGGCCCAAGGGCCATTGTAACATGCAAAAGAGCATCAAGAATGGCCTAAGGGCCGTTCGAGCATGACCTTATAGCCACCCTAGCATGCTCAATAACATTAAGAGTGCTAGAATGGCCCTAGGGCCATTTTAACATGCACAATAGAATCAGGAATGGTCCAAGGGTCATTCTAGCATGGCCGTAGGGCCATTCTAGCACTTTCAAGAGCATCTAGAGTGGCCCCTGGGCCATTTTAACATGTACAAAAGCATAAGAATGGCCTAAGGGAGGGAAAACCTAGCATGGGACATCCTAGCATGCTCAAGAGCATGTAGAGTGTTCAGGGCCATGCTAAACTGTTCTTAGGGCCCAAGGGCCATTGCAGTATCGCCTTAAGGCTATTCTAACATGCTTAAAAGCATCTAGAGTGGCCTAGGGCCATGGTAGAATGGCCCTAGGGCCAATTTAACATGCAAAAAAGAATCAAGAATGGCCCAAGGGTCATTCTAGCATGCTGAAGAGCATGTAGAGTGTTCAGGGCCATGCTAGAATGTTCTTAGGGCCCAAGGGCCATTGTAGCATCGCCTTAAGGCTATTCTAACATGCTTAAAAGCATCTAGAGTGGCCTAGGGCCATGGTAGAATGGCCCTAGGGCCAATTTAACATGCAAAAAAGAATCAAGAATGGCCCAAGGGTCATTCTAGCATGCTCAAGAGCATCTAGACTCTAGAGTGTCCCCAAGGCCGTGCTAGAATGGCCCTAGGGCCATTCTAACATGCACAAGAGCATCAAGACTTTCCCAAGGGCCATTCTAGCATGCTAAAAGAATCTAGAGTGGCCCCAAGGCCATGCTAGAATGGACAAAGTTCCATTCTAACATGCACAAGAGCATATAGTCCCATGGCCATGCTAGAATAGCTTGAGGGCCATTCTAGCATGCACAAGAGCCCCGAGAGGGGGCTCGAGGGCCATGCTAGAGTGGCTCAAGGGCCATTCTAACATACACAGATGCATGGCAACCATGGCCCAAGGTCCATTCTTGCATGGCCTTAGGGCCATTCTAGAATGCTCAAGAGCACCTAGAGTGGACCCAACGCCATGCTAGAATGTCCCAAGGGCCATTCAAAGGCCAGCCTAACATGCACAAGAATATCAAGAATGGCCCAAGGGCAATTCTAGCATGGCCTTAGAACGCACGACTCTAACATGCTCAAGAGCATCTAGAGTGGCTGAGGGCCATGCTAGAATGGCCCTAGGGCAACTCTAGATGCTCTTGAGACATGTTAGAATGGCCCTAGGTATTTGATAGGATGGCCCTTGCGCAAGTCTTGATGCTCTTGTGCATGTTAGAATAGCCTTAGGGCCATTCTAGCATGGCCCTAGGGCCACTGTAGATGCTCTTGAGCATGTTAGGATGGCCCTAGGGCCATGCTAGAATGACCCTTGGTCCATTCTTGATTCTTTTGTGCATGTGAAAATGGTCCTAGGGCCATTGTAACATGCACAAGACTATCAAGAATGGCCCAAGGGCCATTCTAGCATGTTGAATAACATCTAAAGTGGCCCCAAGGCCATGCTAGAACGGCCCAAGGGCCATGCTAACATGGTCAAATGCATCTAGAATGGCCCAAGGGCCATTCCAACATTCTCAAGAGCACCTAGAGTGGCCCCAATGCCATGCTAGTATGGCCTTAGAGCAATTCTAACATGGTCAAGAGCATCTAGAGTTACCGCAGGCCATGCTAGAATGCCCTTAGGGCCATTTAAATATGCACAAAATAATCAAGGATGGCCCAAGCATCATTCTAACTTGGCCCTAGGGCCATTCTAGTATGCTCAAGAGCATCGAGAGTGGCCCCAAGGCCATGCTAGAATGGTTGCAGGGCCATTCTAGTATGCACAAGAGCAGCAAGAATTGACTAAGGGCCACTTTGGCATATCCCTAGGGCCATTATAGCATGCACAAGAGCATCTAGAGTGGCCCCACGACCATTCTACCATGCACAAGAGCATGAGGATGGTCTAAGGGCATCGATCTAGAGTGGTCCTAAGGCCATGGTAGAATGGCCCCCACGGGACATTCTTGCATGCCCAAGAGTATCTAGAGTGGCCCGAGGGCCATGTTAGAATGGCCCAAGGGTCATTCTAACATGCACAAAGAGCATCAAGAATGGCCTAAGGGACATTCTAGCATATCCCTAAGGCCATTATAGCATGCACACAAGAGCATCGAGAGTGGCCCCACCAATGCCATGCTAGAATGTCTCAAAAGGCCATTCTTACATGCTCAAGGGCATCTAGAGTGGCCCTATGGCCATGCTAGAATGGCAAAAGGGCCATTCTAATATGGATAAGAGAATCAAGAATAGCCCGAGGTCCATTCCAACATGGCCTTAGAGCCTCTCTAGCATGCTCAAGAGCATAAAAAATAGTCCAAGGGCCATTTTAGCATGGCCTTAGAGCCATTCTAGCATGCTCAAGAGCATCTAGAGTGGCCCTAGATCACGCTAGAATGTCTCAAGGGGGGCCATTATTACATGCTCAAGAGCATCTAAGGCAATGCTATAATGGTACAAGGGCCATTCTATCAAGCACATGCGCATCAAGAATAGCGCAAGGGCTATTCTAGGATGGTGTTAGAGTCATTCTAACATGCACAAGAGAATTTGGAGTGGGAACAAGGCCATGCTAGAATCTCCCTAGGGCCATTCTTACATGATCAAGAGCATCTAGAGTGGCCCCAGCCATTCTGGAATGGCCCAAGGGCCATTCTGACATGCCCAAGAGCATCAAGAATAGCCCAAGGGCCATTTTAGCATGGTCTTAGATCCATTCTAACATGCCCAAATAGCATCTAGAATGGCCCTAGGGCCATTTTAACATACCTAAAAGAATCAAGAATGGCCCAAGGGTTATTCTACCATGGCCTTGGGGCCACTCTACATCTTCAAGAGCATCTAGAGTGGCCCTAAGGCCATGCTAGAATGGCCTAAGGGCCATTTAAGGGCCATTCTAACATGCATATGAGCATCAAGAATGGCCCAAGGGCCATTCTAGCTTTGCTTTAGAGCCACTCTAACATGCTCAAAAGCATCTAGAGTAGCTGAGGGACATGCTAGAATTTCCGTGGGGTCACTCTAGATGCTCTTGAACCATGATAGAACGGCACTTGGGCAAGTCTTGATGCGCTTGTGCATGTTAGAATGGACCTAGGGGCAATTCTAGCATGGCCTTGGGGCCAGATGCTCTTGGATGCTGTTAAGCATGTTAGAATGGCCCTAGAGCCATGTTAGAATGACCCTTGGGCCATTCTAATTCTTTTGTGCATGTGAAAATGGCCCTAGGGCCATTGTAACATGCATGTCAAGACTGGCCCAAGGGCCATTCTAGCAAGGTGAAGAGCATCTAGAGTGGCCTCAAGGGCCATGCTAGAATGGCCCAAGGTCCATTCTACGATTTCCAAATTCATGTAGAGAGGCCAAAGGGCCATTCTAGCATGCTCAAGAGCATCTAGAGTGGCCCCAATTGCATGCTAGTATGGCCTTAGAGCCATTCTAACACGCTCAAGAGCATCTATAGCTTCCTCAAGGCCATGCTAGAATGCCCTTAGGGACATTTAAACATGCATAAAAGAATCAAGAATGGCTTAACTGTCATTCTAGCTTGGCCCTACTGAGGCCATTCTAGCATGCTTAATAGCATCTAAAGGCCACTCTAGATGGCCCCAAGGCCCTCGAGAATGTCCCTAGGACCATTATAACATGCATAAGAGCATCAAGAATTGACCAAGGGCCATTCCAGCTTATCCCTAGGGCCATTATAGTATGCATAAGAGCATCAAGAATTGACCAAGGGCCATTTTAGCATATCCTTAGGGCCATTATAGCATTCACAAGAGCATCTAGAGTTGCCCTTGGTCAATTCTAGCATGGCCCCAAGGCCATGCTAGAATGTTCCTAGGGCCATTTTAACATGCACAAGAGAATCAAGAATTGACCAAGGGCCATTCCATAATATCCCTAGGGCCATTATAGCATGCTCAAGAGCTATTGAGAGTGGCCCCACCGCCATTGTAACATGCACAAGAGCTTAAGAATGGCCTTGGGGCCATCCATCTAGAGTGGCCCCAAGGCCATGCTAGAATGGCTCAAGGGCCATTCTTGCATGCTCAAGATCATCCTAATGTGGCCCAAGGGCCATTCTAACATGCACAAGAGCATCAAGAATGGCACAAGGGCCATTTTAGCATATCCTAGGGCCATTATAGCATGCACAAGAGCATCTAGAGTGACCCCAAGGCCTTGCTAGAATGTCGCAAGAGGCATTCTTACATGCTCAAGAGTGGCTCCAGGGCCATGCTAGAATGGCCCAAGGGCCATTCTAAAATGCACAAGAGCATCAAGAATAGCTCAAGGGCCATTTTATCATGGCAATAGAGCCATTAGATCTTAATATAGTTTCCTATGGGAGAACTTGCTACTACAAGTGCAAATTTAAACATGCCGACAGGGCTAGTGAGTCGTGACCATCATCCCCATGGTAGAAGTGTCATTGGGGCCACCATGAGCCTAAACCTATTAAATGTGCAATGTGGACTCCTTCACCATATTTCTTTATTGATGACTAGTTAAACTAAATTATTAGTTTGATGATGAATTAAACTAGAATATAATTTGAAACTTTTAAATATAATGCATTTCAAAAAATTTATCTGTTCTTTATAATTTAAATTTTAATTCTTTCCAAAAAATTTCTTTATTTTGTTTAAATAAATCTCTCTGTCTCTCTCTCTCTCTCTATCTTTCTATCTCATTTTAACTCTTAAAACAAACAACAATACTATTTTGATTGTTTGTTTTTATTGCAAATAACTAATTACACTTGCTTGAAAACCACAAGAACATAGCACATATCAGAGTAATTAAAGTGTTAGTATCTTGATCTTGTTTATATTTTAAAAATACAAGCACATATTACAATGATTAAAGTGTTAGTATCTTAATCTTGTTTGTAGTTGTGAACTTGATCAGACTAAATATAAATCCTATACAAAATAGTATTCTGGATAGAATGGAGCCAATATTGCTCCTTTGACAAATATAAATTCCTTCAAAGCATCATCCGCTTATGGATTAGACTATCACTTCAGATGTTTGTGGTACTCTAGATATCATGTGGTTTGTCTACATATAACTTCTAATGCCCCAAGTTACAATCTAACCCAAACTTATAATTATAACAGCTATTTTAAATTGATTTTATCGGACTTGTAAAATACGTCTCTCCTTTATTATGAACATAATGGTCCTCTGCCATGCTTATGAAGAGTTGCTTAACAAGGTGGAGAGGAAGCTATCCATATTTTTTTGGTTTTCTATAATGCTTTCCAAGGATAGGTTTGATTGCTTCAGTCTATAATGCTTTCCAAGGATAGGTTTGATTGCTTCAGTCTACAAAAACCATAATATTTTTACACGATTATGAAGGTTGGCACATCACAATACAATCAATGATAAAAGGCATATCTGGGACTTTGGAGAGAGTAAGAGTTATGCACCGCTTGTATAAAATGATAGTGAAGAATTTGTGGAAAAAGGTGATGCACTACATGTGTGTTAATATCATGTATGATGTTGTTGAAAAAGCCAAAATCTCTATCAATTGTAGACAATCCTCCTCTAAGTAACTCCATTCCTATTACAAGAAACTTTCAATAATGAATTGGCATCTAGTAATTTATACATGTTAAACAAAAAATTATGACTTCATGACTTTGTATTTAAGTATGCTCAATCACACTAGACAACATCTAATTCTTGTACTTAGTTAGAGTTAGATACCTTTCCTCTATACCATGGTAGTTTTTGTTTATAATTATGGTGATATAAATATGTAACGATACCAAGCCATGCAATGCCGATCTAGATGAGAAATAGTAGAGCTATGTTTAGCATTACATTGAATTGTAGCAACTCTTTTACAAACATTTTTGCCTTTATAACTAGTTAATAATTTACAACTTAAAGATTATGATAGAGAGAGAGAGAGAGAGAGAGAGAGAGAGAGAGAGAGAGAGAGAGAGAGCAAGTAGATTCACGTGTAGCAGTAAATTGACATAAGGTCCTCACTTAAAAAAAAACCGTATGACTTGTGTGTGGAGGGTGAACATCTCTTTACACACAATTATTATGACTATACCATTTCTTATATTGATGTGGTCCACACGGAGCTGCATAGAGAAGGGGCTCACCCTTCTTGAGTAGAATTCATGCCATCGATTTGCGTAGAGTGGTCTCCATGATCTATTAGCATAAGCACTGTTGTAGATTAGGAATGCATTAATAGGATAAGAATTATAGATTAGGAGGTCTAATAGGATGATGATTAGAGGCTTAATCATATCATTGCTTACGTGTTTTCCACAGTATTTCTTGACATGCACGACCTGAGTGTAAGGCTTGAGCATTTTCAAAAGCCCAAGTATCCCCATGCCTTCTATCGACTTCAGCAAAATGCTACCCATTCCATCACATCTGGTTCGGTACAATTTTAACGGATAACAATGCAAGGCTGGTGGAGTTCCAATGCAGCGCTCAAAGTGATTAATGGGAACTTGGGCATTATGAAAGACATTAGACCTTATCTACATGAGTTTGAATTCTGAATTAAAGTGTTATTTATTTTTTTATTAAAAAGTTAAAAATTAATTTAAGAAAATAAAGGCTGATGACGTTACCTTAACCACTATACCCACTTATCGATGTTGCTACATGAGAACTTCTAGACTTTCTGAATATAGCCCCGGCCCTTCTGTATATTAACCTTTTGAGTCTTAATTTTCCACCTTATGTATATGTAAATATGTAGATGAAGTGAATAAAAACCCTTCTATTGAATGCACATGATAGGGTTACATAATGATAACCGACCCCGGTGCCCCCCCCACCCCCAAATTACATAAGAGGCACGATTTCAACATGGTACATCAAGCTCTACTAGCACACACAATACGTGTGCTCCTTTTCCCCATGGTATGTACAAGTGGCATCCCTCTCTCCACTCCACAATGGAAGCAATGGGGTCTCTATAATAGAAGTGATCACTCTCCACTTACATACTTATGCTTTTCTCATGGTAGAAGTGTTGAAAGAACACACGATATATGTGAGTGCACTTGGCCTCAAATCAGAGAAGGATTCACAAGCTAGAGATTATATATGTACTTTGTCTTTGGTAAGGATTTTATGTAACTTGGCATAATACTAACATATAAACCCACATTTTATCTTTTTTATTTTTGTTAACTAATATAGTAGCTTGAGTGTATGTTTTCACTCACTTCCAAGTAATGATTGACAAACTTTGACTTTTTTAATTAAATTAAATTTTCGATTTGAGATATTTCTTTATCGATGACTAGTGAAATTAAATTATTATTGATATTCTTTATTGATGACAAATTAAACTAGAATATAATTGAAAACTTTTAAATATAATGCATTTCAACATTTTTTATCTATTCTTTATAATTTAAATTCTAATTCTTTCAAATATAATGCATTTCAACATTTTTTATCTATTCTTTATAATTTAAATTCTAATTCTTTCAAATATAATGCATTTCAACATTTTTTATCTATTCTTTATAATTTAAATTCTAATTCTTTCAAGAAATGTTTTTTATTTTGCAAAAACTCTCTCTCTCTCTCTCTCTCTCTCTCTCTCTCTCATTTAAACTCTTAAAACAAACAATAGTATTTTGACATTTTACTTTTATTCTAAATAACTAATTACATTTGCCTTAAAACCACAAGCACATAGCACATATCAAAGTGATTAAAGTGTTCGTATATCTTGATCTTGTATATATCTTAAAACTATAATCACATATTAGAGTGATTAATGTGTTAGTATCTTAATCTTGTTTGTATGTCGTGAACTTGATTAAATTAAATATAAATCTTACACAAAATAGTATAATGGATAGAATAATGGAGCTCCTTTGACAAATACAAACTCCTTCAAAGCATTGCCCGCATATGGAAACTATCACTTGAAATGGTAATCAATCTTGTGGTTTGTCTCCTTATCAGTTCTAATGGCCTAAGTTACAATCTAACCCAAACTTAGAATTCTAATAACTATTTTAAATTGATTTTATCTGACTTGTAAAATACAATGTCTCCCTCATTATCAACATAATGGTCCTCTGCCATGCTTATGAAGAGTTGCTTAACAAGGTGGAGAGGAAGCAATCCAGATTTTTCTGGTTTTCTATAATACTTTCCAAGGATAGGTTTGATTGCTTCACTCTACAAAAACCATAATACTTTTACATGATTATGAAGGTTGACACATCACAATACAATCAATGATAAAAGGCATTATGGGACTTTGGAGAGAGTAAGAATTACGCACCGCTTGTATCAAATGATAGTGAGGAATTTGTGGAAAAAGGTGATGCACTACATGTGTGTTAATATCATGTATGACGTTGTTGAGCAAGCCAAAATCTCTATCAATTGTAGACAATCCTCCTCTAATGTAACTCCATTCCTATTACAAGAAACTTTCAATAATGAATTAGCATCTAGTAACGTATATATGTTTTAGCAAAAAAATTATGGCTTCATGAGTTTTTATTTAAGTATGCTCAATCACACTAGACAACATCTAATTCTTGTACATAGTTAGAGTTAGATACCTTTCCTCTGTACCATGGTACTTTTTGTTTATAACCATGGTGATGTAAATATGTAACGACACCAAGCCATGTAATGCCGATCTACATGAGAAATAGTAGAGCTATGTTTAGCATTACATTAAATTTTAGCAACTCTCTTACAAATATTTTTGCCTTTATAACTAGTTAATAAATACAAATTAGAGTAGAGACTGTGATATTTAGAATTGGAGAGAGAGAGAGAGAGAGAGAGAGATTAGATCCATGTGTAGTAGTAAATTTATATGAGGGCCTCACTTTTAAAAAGACCAGTATGACCATTGTGTGGAGGGTAAACATCTCTGTATACACAATGTTTATGACTATACCATTTCTTATATGTACACATACTAGTAAGAGGAATGTTTAACACATCGGGTTATGTAAGTCGTCAAGGAAATCGGTAGTCATTAATTGATAAAAGGTAAGGTTGATCTAATCTTACCAAGTACGGTATAAAATATAGTTTAATCATCCATAATGTACCAACAACACTGCTTAGCGATGCTAGCAGACAGAGCATAGCCGCACAGCACACCGTAGAGGTTAACACCATGCTCCTCTCACTGGGTTTGAACAGAGGGCTGCCAGGATGGAAGTGAGAGCCTGATCGGCCGGGGGTATTTGTGCACTGCCAAAAAAAAAAGAAAAATGAATCAAACATTTTGGCCATGATCAAAAGTCTCAAAGATAAGCATAATGGATTTATTCCTACATAAAAAGCTGTTGCATGAGCTCACCAGATAGATAGGAAAGCCGACGATGAAAGCAAGTGGGGAATACCTAAACGTTTTGGGGATTATATTGAATTCTCTAAAGAGTTTCTCAGGCACCTGATAGCAAAAACGAGGTGTGAACATCGCCCTCTCTCTCTCTCTCTCTCTCTCTCTCTCTCTCACGGTAATTTGCATTTAGTATGCTTTACAGGGTGCCATGATTCGTCGTTGTCAACATGTCCATGATTTTTGTGGTGATGTCGGTGGCTAATCCGCCTGCACACACAGATTAGCAAACAATTAATGACAGCTTATATGGTATTAGCTTGATTACAATACCAATCTAATGTACTGTCAGGTAGCTCGATATATGAGAAACCTTACCAGCCATGGTAAGGTACTAGTAGAAAAGAATGGGCTAGGTGGCCGACAAGGTCGTTGAGCTGCGGGTTATCAGAAAAGCTGCCATGCCCGCTGCACAGCAAGCAACTAATGTGTAAGGGTAAGGATAAACCCGGTTGATGCATGTGGCAGGGCAGAAATGCCTGATTTAATATTGCATGTGAGATCATATTACCAGTCATGGCCAACCACAAAGAGAGACCAGAATAGGGTTCCTTGAGCGAGCCAGTAGAAGGGCCAAAAAAATACAGCATGGTTAAGATAACCTGCGAAGGCCATCAAAGAGGCAATTACGGCGACATCCCTTAGGAAGTAAGAGAGGGATTTGCGTGTGTTTTTGAGCCAGCAGTGTTTTGGGATGGCGGAGCGCAAGTCCGCCATGCTGAAGGGAGGCGCCGCCGAAGGATCAAATTCAGCGACGTCTGATTCGGCTGATGCAGGAGGCTGGACACGGCCAGCACCTGCAGCTCCTCCGAGTCCTTCAACAGTATATGTGGTGTTCTTCATCGCCAACATAGCTGCTGCGGCTTGCTAGTGAATAGCTGAGGGAGTAGGGAGCATTTGCAATGGAACGAAGGAGCGCGTAGACTGTAGTAATTATGGCCGAGGATGAGGAGTGTTACGTGCGGAAGTCGTGTAGTAGTACGAACACGAAAAGCTACCTTTTAGTGTCTACTTCCTTCCAACTACCTTAGCAAATTGAGAACACAAATGTAGAGAGAGAGTAGAGAGTCTCTCTAATGGAACCAAGGAACACAAATGTATTTGCCAGCAAGGGATGAGCGGTCTTGCGTGCACAAGTGTAATTTTACCAGCAAACGCTCCTGAAAAAAAGAAAGAAAGAAGAAGAAGCGCAATACCAAGAGGTTTTGGGGCTTGTGTCATATAAGTAGTCGCTCATGTGGACATGGCGAAAAATCTCCACATAGGAAACGTGTGAGTGGATCCCAAGAGGAGGGGAAGCAAATTTAGGGAGTGGAAAGGGGTACCCTCCACATTTCGACGTGGAAGCCTCTTACACCTTGACAACTGCCTTCTTTATTGAAAAATTTACAATCACAAATATTTGAAGCACTTCTTCTCCTCGTGCCTTTTGCATGCGCATGGATGGACTCACTTCTAGATAAAGGGTCTTGACCTTTTGTTGTACCAATAAATACAATCACAAATATTTGAAGCACTTCTTCTCCTCCTGCCTTGTGCATGCACATGGAGAGACTCACTTCTAGATACGTATGTTTGAAGGAGAGCTTTGGAAGAGGTGTTGAATAGATTGTAGAGAACCAATGGCCCCTCTCTGGGGTTGCACTCTAACTGTGACCAACAAACATCTACCTAGCTTACTTTTTTTCATTTCCATCTTTTTTAAAGAAACATACCATTGAATGTGCCACCCCCCCAAAGGATGGTACTGGAATGCCTTGTTTAGTGTATTGAAAGGCCATTTTTAAGTATCATTTTAGATGATTTGTTCAATATATCTATACAGGTGAAATTTATAATCTAGCTGCTCTTTGAAAGTTTTAGGAAATTGTTTTCTTCTTTAACTACTAAATTTATACCATTTTTTAATCAAGAAAATTGAGCAACTCCAAGATATTGAAAAAATGTTCATCCTATAATTGACAAATCCAACATCATAATTTAATGCTGAATTAGATTAAAATGATTCACTTCACCTTTAAAAAAATGT
The DNA here is from genome assembly GCF_041138505.1 of Cibotium barometz. NCBI lineage: Eukaryota > Viridiplantae > Streptophyta > Polypodiopsida > Cyatheales > Cibotiaceae > Cibotium > Cibotium barometz. Next base: position 26,723,893 of record NC_141059.1, on the reverse strand, counting down.
TTTTTTCTTAGATGCATTTAAATAAATAATGTTCGAGTTACCCTAGGATATGAGAAAATCTTTCACCATATATATATATATATATATATATATATATATAGCACAACCACATTTTTGAATCACATGCTACCCCATAATTTATTGTTTACAATGAAGTGAAGAGAGGAAATGTTATCATGTTTTGAGGTGGTGCTAATACCAATGCACACCCCCCTCTTTACTATATTGAAAATCCATTTTTAAGTACCAATTTGGATGAGTTGTCAAATAACTATTTGCGACAAATTGGTAATCTAGTTGCCTTGAATTGTACTATTTTCAAATTAATTTGAGAACCTACTATATCATAAAAATTTCAAATTTCAAATGTTTGTTGGGTTGGATAAAAATAATTATCCCGCCCCAGGAAAAAGTGTTGTTTTTCTTAACTATACTTATAATAGCTAAGTTAGTTACTCTAGGAAATGTGTAAATCTTCCACTATGCATATGCTTAATTGATTGCAACCTGGCACCTTTTTGTACACTTATAATAGCTAAGTTAGTTACCCTAGGAAATGTGTAAATCTTCCACTATGCATATGCTTAATTGATTGCAACCACCTTTTTGTACACGCTACCTCATAATTTATTTGTTTACAATGACAACTAAAGAGAGGCATTAATGTAATCGTGTTTGGAGGTGTACCAATATTGGCAATGCACACCCCCCATAAAAAAGAGTGGTAGTGGAGTCCCATCAAGTTAGTGCATTGAAAAGCCATTTTCAAATATGCCACCACATAACTTCTTGTTTACAACAGTGACAAGTGATGAGAGACAATGTAACCACATTTTGAGCTATTCTACCTCATAATTTGAGCACAAATTATTGCTACGATGGCAAGTGAAAATGCATGGCTTAGCTGTCAAAAATGCATGTCTTAGTTGTAATCTAAGAAGGCTACTTTATTTTGTTAATACTTTATAAGTGAAAGGATAGTAATTGTAACGCATTATATATTTACATTAGCACATATACATATATATACATATATACATGTTTTTTTATTTTGTTAATACTTTATAAGTGAAAGGATAGTAATTGTAACGCATTATATATTTACATTAGCACATATACATATATATATATATATATACATGTTTTATTATTTTGTTAATACTTTATAAGTGAAAGGATAGTAATTGTAACGCATTATATATTTACATTAGCACATATACATATATATATATATACATGTTTTTTTTAAAGAGACATATACATGTACATATATAAGACATATAGTACATCATATTACTAATGGAATTAAAATGTTGCAAGGATTTTTGTAAAATTTTTGAGTCTTCATATATGTTAGAGGGGTAGGGTGTCACTTGAACTAGAAAGAGTTGACTAATAACATGTGTGTTTGGCATTTGTGATTTGAGAGGAGGCACGTGTTTCTATAAGGTGTATACATTTACTATGAGGTTTGAATTTCTGTTCGTGAAAACTGATTATTTGTAAAATGTAAGAGGAAGATGCACATTTTGGTGATATCATTAACCACATTAGTGTGGAGATTCATAGAGGTGATTGAGAGAGTATTTAGAAGATTTATGGAGTTAATCAAGGAGTGGAAAGTGGATGTAGATGCTCTCACATTGAGCAATACATGATGTAAAACTTTACTCATTTCATGGAGTTTGATTAATGAAAAACCTCACATGTTTTGTGTCTTGATTAGTGTCACTTAAACATGGAGCTTTTTCTTTACTTTAAGATATCCCAACTTTCTCAAATTTGAAGGTGTTATTATAAGAGCCTCTAGGGTTAGGTTCTTCCAAGTATTTAATTAGGTAGAGATTAAGAGCCTCTAGGGTTAGGTTCTTCCAGGTATTCAATTAGGGAGAGATTAAGGCTTATATTTCCTTCCAATGTTATGCCTTTGTTAGAGTTTTTGACCTTTGGTTTCCATTCATTAGAGATAGAGAGAGCTTCTCTCTTATGATATTCACTCCATAGAAAAGACGTATCACATGCATTGAAGAAATATAGCCTATCTTTGAATTTTGATTTTGAATTGTGTGATAGTGAGAAGATGGTAGCTATAGTAGCACAAGTAACCCTACCTTTGGCCAAGCAAGCAAAGAAAAGAAAGCTCATCTTCCTTAGCAAGCATAATGAGATTGAGAAGATCTCTTGCTTAAAAAATCTAATGAAAGTGCAATAGGAAGAGAAAGAGAGAGGAAAGAGATAAGTGTTATAAGCTCCTGATCATAATGGGCTATACCTCCCCCCTTGAAAAGATGCAGGGAGGAAGAGAGCTTGAGCTCTTGGAAGCACACACACACTCACACAAACCCTAGAAGAGAACACACAAGATGCAAGGCTGAAAATTGTTGTTGTTCTTCTTCTCAACAAAAGGGTTCTACCAAAAGATAAGAGAAATACAACATAAGTACTAAATTACTATGCACATGCGATCCATAATGTGAACACGCTAAGTGAGTCAGTTCGCAAGATAAGTATGTCATAACTCAATGGTGGACTAGTAGCTGGTGTAGTCCAGCTCTAGAATCACTCACGAAGATCTATCATGTCAGCACACTACCAGAAATGCCAGTGATGTAAGTGGCAGAAATGGTCACCCGTGCATATCATAAGTGTCAACTCGTGCTGCTGAGCTTGACATCTCAACACTCCCCCTCAAGATCAACTCCATCTCTAGGACTCTAAGCATAGTCCGAAATTTGTGAAGCTTCAGTGCTCCCAGGGGTTTTGTGAAAATGTCAGCTACCTGCTGCTCTGTGTACATACATGAGATCAATGTCTCCTTCTAAGACCCTTTCTCTAATGAAGTGATTGTGGACCTCTATATGTTTGGTCCATGCATGAAAAATTGGTTTCCTCGCCAACTGTATATGGATAAGGTTGTCACAATACATGCCAACCTTTCTATTAACTTGCAACCCCAAATCACTAAGTAGCTTGCGCGCAACCAAGATACCTCACATGCTGCCATTGCACCACCTCTATACCATTAGGGAAAATTTGGACTCAAAAAGGGGCCTTGTAACAGATCCCTTGGGATGGTGATGTGGACAAAGCAAGCCAATAAACCCACATATAATATTGGAGGGTAGGTGCGTCATTTTTGAGTTCTTTATTCCATTAACTGACATGTGGGGTGTTTTTAAATTCAAAACAATGCCTCTTAAGTATAGTTTTTTATTCCCACTATGGTGCCTTATTTTATTGAAAAAAGTCACCACTCTCTTTCTTCATTACACTTTTGAATGGAACCAAGCCAACTTTGCTTACCAAACTTGAACCAAACTTTGTCCCTACAACCCATCATCTTGCATTGTCTCCCTCATTGTCTTCCCGACTCCACAACCACAACCACTCCAAATCCAAATTGTTTTGAGCGGAAAGTTTTTGATTTTCTCTTCTTCTCATTCACATTCCTTCCATTTTGGAAGCTCATAGCCTCCCGCGTCTTTCTCATGCCACAATCTTCCTTTCCATCTCATGAGTGCCTGCCTACCTCCAAGTTCTCGTGGCACATTCAATGGAACATTGATTCATCATACATCAAGGTTTGAAGAGAGACTGAGGCGGCAAGTTTTAAAAAGTATGGAAAAGAATTTGTTCTTCATGTGCCATACCTGCTTGTGCATGAATAACAATCCCATTTCTTACCTTTTTCAAGTGAGGGTTGTGCTTACAAGTATTGTGTACATTTTGGTGCATCCAGGATACCAACAAGTTTGTTTGATGGACAAGGAGGCATTATTTCGTGATGTTGTCTTTTGGTTTTAATGAAGCAATCTTCTTCACGGGAGATAAGTGTAATATCTTTGGTTTCTTTTGGTTAAAGTGTGAGTTTATGATGCTTTTTGCTATTGTTAAAGCACAGAACAATGCAATGGAACCTGTGAAACAAAAGAAGAAAAAGGTTGACATCCACTTCCAAGTAGAAGCCGATTATGCTCCCTGCTGTAAGAGAAATTGGTCTAGGCCAGCATGCAAAGCACACATTATTGAGCTTAGAAATGAAGGAAAGAAAAATATGGACCTATGGTTGGATGGTAGTATTTACCCACCAGATCCAACCTCCTCTCAATCTCCATCATTCTTTGGGTTGACAAGTTTCTTCAAGTTTTTGTGTTAGGGTGAAAATGGATTGCTTGGATATTGCAAAAGATTGTTTAGCCAATGTCAAAGTATCATTCAATGTAACTTTGAAAGACATTTGAGTGATAGAGATGCCAGAATAAAAATGCTTGAAGGTGTAAATTTTTACTTGGCATTGATCACAATAGCTTTGCAAGCTTCATATGAGGACAAAGCAAAAGTTTATTTTGGGTTACAAAAAGAGATTGATCATTTTTGCAGCAGACTATTCGTAAGATGCAAGCCACTATTAAAGAGAAGAATGAAATTTTGGCAGTTCGAGAAATCAATAATTTCACTTTGGAGAGTGAGAATGCACACCTTAGAAAACAACTTGAAAATTTCAACAAAAAATTACAATATTTGAAATACACGCCATTGGGTGCTCGATTACGCAAGAGACAGTTCAAACCATTGGAAGAACTCAATGTTGGAGGTGGCCAATGAAAGCGTCGTGTAAAAGCTTGCAGGTATTATGGGATCTATAATTTCTTTGAGCACTCACTTTTCATTTTCATCTTTAGTTCCTTTTTTGGAGATGGGGGATTGGGTTTGGGGGTGGTATAGCTAGATGAATGATGGACTGCAATAGCTATCATTGTTGCTTCAAGATGGTCACAGATGTTGTGGGTCCAAAAGAGCAAGGTTCTGATATATTTGGCAAAGTTCTGACAAAAGACATCGTGGAGTCAGCAATACATCATCCTAAGTTTGCAAGACTTCGATTAGACATAGCAAAGCAATCCTTGCAGAAGGTAAGTGAAGCATTCACTCCTGCAGATGCACAAGGTATACGTGACATGGCTGGCATAAGCACAAAGTCTTACAGGATGTTGTTTAATAAAGTTAAAGAAGGTTTCAATTCTAAGCTTGGGAAAAAAATAGTAATTCCCATTCCAAAACCATTTCACGTGAACAAAGCTCGAAATATTCTCAACTTGGGAATGGTCAAACTTGTTGGAGAGCCTTGTCACGTGTCTAGTACATTGACAGTGACTAAAAAGAGTGGGGAACAGAAAATCATAGAGCTTACAGAGTTCAACAATTTCATTATGGATGTTCGAAAATTACAAATGGCTATGGTGAAATTTTATGACATCAGCGTTCATCTCATGATTGCAATGGAAGGCTGAAATTTGTTTAAAAACTTGATGAGAGTGAGGTGATCAAAGGATAGAAGCTAGAAAGGGTTAGCTTGACTTTAATGAATAGAGCTTTGGATGCAAGTATCAGTAATGCTGATGAGAGGCACTTTAGTGTACAATCCAAAAATGAGATTTGGTGGGCTGCATTTGAGGTGAGGTGCTATCCATTTTTAAAAAAAGTATATTATGTTGCTATCCATTACATGTTGTAGACAATTTAACTGACCTCTTGTTAACAGGTTCCAACAGAGACCCATGAAATTCTAAAGTGGTACTTTAACCAGACTGAACTTCCTTTCACTATCCAGTAGCAGTTGAATGGCGAAAAGCTTTATGTAGAAGGATATGGTGAATATGAGGTTGAATGGCACCTGGCTGCAGATCTTAAGACCTTGAAATGCATGTTTGGTATTTCCCAAGGAGCAATGGCCAAGTATCCTTGCCTGTATTGCATGGCCGAACGAGGTGTCTCCAAAGGAGGAAAAGAGAGAGAATGGAAATGCCTAAATGCAAACAGTAATAGGCGTCAAGCCCCAAATCGTGATGCTCAAGGAGTGGATCCTCATTGGGATCCAATTCTTGCTATCCCTTTGATCAGAGTTTATATTTGTGTTTTGCATGCGAGCGTTAGAATAATTGAGAAACTAGTCTACATGTACATCGAATTTGCATGGATTATGAAACCAACATTAGAGAGTGAAAGAACTATTAAAAAAATAGATCAGCAAGTGCTTTCAGATGTGCAAGTTTACATTGTGGTCAAGTGAAGATTGAGAAGGACTTGAAAAGATCAGGGAAGACAGGAAATGTTCCTAGCAAACCATGTTTTGGAGGTGCAAAATCTAGAAAGTTCTTATCTAATCACCCAAAGAGGTCACCTGGGTACAGATTTTGAGGCGTGGAGAAAGCTTCATGCAGCTGTACCTGATCGAGGCTCTTCAGGATAAGCAAGGGTGGCAAAGGCACTTGATCGCCTAGCACCTTTGTTGCAAAAAGGTAGGTTTGAAGATGGGGATGTTGAGAAATTTGAGGCAGTTGACAGAGTTCTACACTAGCTATGAAAAGGCACGGGGTGCGACAAACTTGACACAATACATGGTTATTACTTGAATACCTACAGCTTTGAGTTTTTATTGTTGTTCAAAATATATTGTACGATACTAAATGTCTTGTTGTTGTTGAGCGTTTGTAGCACATTTTGCATGCACATGGACCCTTTTTTGCGTAAGAGTGTGGAAGCCTTGGGATTTGGTCTACCCAAGGCATGGAAAGATCTCATTGGCAAGCACGTTGTGCCTATCAAAGGGCCACTCAACATGGAGGAGGAGTGAAGAAAAGTAATCCCATGAAGTAATTATGTCAGTGGTGGTATAGGCGGATTCAATTGAGGGCTCGTGTGAAGAGATCAAACAGTCTAAATCAGTTGTGTCATGTGCAATAAGAGAGATGCAGGCTGAACGGAGATGATCAATATATGTCTCCTCACAGGGGAGGCAGAATCATGCTGAATGGCTAAGACAACAACAAAGAGGGCAGAGTGTGGAAGAAAATTGATCATTGAAATACATATTATAAAACAATGATGTAACTTCAAAAGATTTTAAAAGAACAAGACCTTTCATCTATGTCCCATACAAATGTTTTCAATATATATACATTTCATAGTTTTTAATGGTAAGCAAGAAGAGTATCGAGAAATTTGAAGAAACTTCTTAACAACTGGAACAATGTAAATCTATAGTTGTGGATCAGAGACATCTCCCGGCCGAGCCCTTTTTGATGAAGTTTCTACAACATCTTCTTCTTCCTCTATCAATGGAACAAAAGGGACCATTGGCCTTGCTGTTCTAAGAAGATGCTTCTTCCCACAATCACTCAACAGATTAGGGTCTGTGATTCCACATGCCAAGCCGTAAGAAGCATATGTTAAATAATATTTACATCTCAATGAATATACTCCTCGTCCCTCCCCAAAAAATCAAACAGCTGCTTGCCGCTCTCCAGAAGTATTGCCTTGTTTGCATTCGGCCTTAGGTGATAGCCACCTAGATACCTGGATAGAGTCTTTATCGCCATCAGAGAAAAACTTGCATTGTCCTTGGAGAAGCTAGCGTGAAATATTACAATTTGAGGGAATTTTAGGCGATGTATATATGTTCCTAGTGTTGAATCGTGGCCCAATCCCGCCATACGCTTGCCTAAAGCACGTTTGAGGAATGTGTCTTCATATATTTCCAACTGAAAAAATAAAGGAGCATTAGCCCAGAAACAACATCACCAAACAATCCAGGACAAAGTTGATAAAGCCAAATCCGCAACAAAAGTACGAAAACACAACAAAAGAAAATAACCTCTTGGTTCTCATCTACTTCAAGCAAGGCGTCTTGCCATAAATTAGTGCTCGAACTAGGAACGGTTTCCGCTGTCTTACTTGGCACATCCCTAAACTCTCCCATGTTGGTAATATTCAGTCTTTCCCTTGCTTATTGTAGCTCTTCCTCTGTGGCATCTTTTCCTTCATATTTAAGGGCATCAGCATAGATCATCTTTAGTGTTGCTGCAGCAGATAGGAACTCGGTGTCTTTCACATGGCTATCCACTAGTAAGTACTTATCTATCCCATCATCATCTACAAAATTGTCATCAACCTCCAGATTTTGGGCTATGAAGGCTATGCAATGGTCCTCCCTTAAGTTAAATACATGTTGTATGTCTGTCAGCAATATATACTCTGAATCTCCTACCAAGTAGGAGATTCAGAGTATACAAAATTGTCATCAACCTCCAGATTTTGGGCTATGAAGGCTATGCAATGGTCCTCCCTTAAGTTAAATACATGTTGTATGTCTGTTAGTAATATATACTCTGAATCTCCTACTTGGTAGGAGGGGAGCAATGGCGTTGGAATGGGGGATAACTCATCTGATTCAATCATAGGCTGGCCTACATGAGTGTTTTATTCTCTCAGTGCCTCAATATCAACCGCCGCACTGAGCTTCCTCTCTTCTTCAACATTGAACTCCGCAATCACATGAGAAGTGTCCTCCTCTTTAGCAACATCCTCAACGGTGGGACTAGCTTGACGAGAAACCGTGTCTTCACTTTCATTTGTTGCATGCGGCTCTGTACATTCTTCATCTGTTAATTGCACGTTCATGTGCAAGAAGCATAAGAAGGCATAAGAGTATTCCATCAAGCGGCATTTTCTTTTGTGAAAAGAGCATGGCAAAGCTCTCTTCTTATCACATGGTACCTTGTGCTAATCCCTGTTTAACCTCTACTTCTTCTCCAGCGACACCTTGAGATTAAAATGAATGTAGTTTTTCCCATCAATCATCACTGTATCTTCATTTGTGAGCTCATCAAACTCATGCTTTGCCTCTTCAAAGTATTCGGGATGGCTAGAAAGTGTATCCTCCAGAGAAAAATTGCAATTGAACATCAACGAAATCGAAGGGTGCAAATCATGACATCCACATTTGTAGAGAAAGTCATACAACAGAGTTGCAGGTGTTTCTTTAATCTCTTCGTCCACATCAAACTCGACTTGAGCTTACGCCATGGCTAAATTCAAGGATGTAGATAAGACATGGAAATTATTAGTTCAAGCAATGAATCAAGAGACAGTCGCTCTTAAACACCAAATCTCTATGTGGTGAATGGATTCAACATAACACGAGAGGAGATGCCAGAGGAAGCCAGGTATTCCTCCTCGCGTTGTAGTGAATCTATTTTCCCTAACGTAAATAAAATTGCAGCTTTGTCAAGAACCTCTTCTCGCGTTATGGTGAATCGATTCACCATAATGCGAGGAGGCATATTGTGCTTCCTATGGGACCTTCGCTCGCGTTATGGTGAATCGATTCACCACTACATGAGGCTTTTGCATCCTTTGGCGCCGCCTCTCACGTTATGGTGAATTACAAATAAAGATACTTCTCATGTACCCATACTGAGAGAGGAGGTGCGAAACGAATTAAAATAGTCTTCCTCGCATTGTGGTGAGTCAATTCACCATAATGCGAGGAGTCATAGGTTTTCAATTCACCATAACGTTTCTATTATGAAAAAACAAAGCAAGGAGTTCTGCAAGAATGAAACCAAGAGAACGAAATAACAAAAGGAGAAGGAAGCACAAAAGAGATAAAAATACCAGGAAAACGAATCGATGTTGGTCGCAGGAGATGGAGATGATGGAGGTTGATGGATGAAGGAGGTTGGAGGTTTGTCTTTGTCATTTGATACAGGACAATGAAGGAGGATGATTTGATGAAGGAGGTTGGAGGAGATAGTCGTTTGATGGAGATGAAGGCCGTTGGTGGGGAGATAAATGAAAATACGACCGGATGGGTATCCAAGAGAGGTAATTAAAAACTGTTTTTAATGCTATGCAACACGTCAGCGCTGCCTTTTCACCCGCCATTCCATGAATGCCACGTGGTAGCCCACCATGTACCTAAAACGTGTACATGCTATAAAGACTAATCAAAGCAAGAGAGACAATTAAAAACCGTTTTTAATGCTATGCGACACGCCAACGCCGCCTTTTCACCCGCCATTCCATGAATGCCACATGGCAGCCCGCCATGTACCTAACACGTGTACACACTATAAAGACTAATCAAAGCCGTTAATCATGCCACCTTTTCGTCCTCTTATTGATTTTGCCTTGTCCGTCCTCCTGTTTGCCTCCTTCCAGCTTCCGACTACTCCCACACTACTAAACTGATATTCCACCTCCTACACGATAGTCTCCATCCATTCCCACGCATGAAATGTGAGTTTTTGTATATTACTTAATTGTTTTGTGAGTTTTTGTATATTCCTTGATTGTTTTGTTTATTCTTCGACTGTTTGCCCTCTGCCATTGAATCTTGCTTTATGGTGATTCGATTCACCTTAAAGCAGATGACAGGCCATTAGAATCTCAATACGGCTCCATGTGTTATGGTGAATCGAATCACCAAAATGCAAGATGGAATGGTAAGAGATTCACGATAATCCTCCTCCCGTTGTAGTAAATTGATTCACTATAACGCGAGGAGGATTGTTTTGCTTTGACTGGCCCTTGGTCTCGCGTTATGGTGAATCAATTCACTATAACGCAAGATCAAAGGGCAAAGGATTCACGATAATCCACCTTGCATTGGTGTCAATTAATTCACCATAATGCGAGGAGGATTATTGTTCTTTCAGTGGCCCTTCATCTCGCGTTATGGTGAATGGATTCAACATAACGCGAGGAAGTGCATATTGCTTTCTTGGCCACCCCCTCTCGCGTTATGGTGAATTGTTAATCGTGTACTACTGAATAGCTAAGTTTTCTGCACTTGCTTGCGTTTTCAGATGGCTCGTGTAAGGCATACAGCTAAACCCAAGGACAATGTAGGTCCCTCATCTAGTGGAGGAAGATGGGCACTCTGAATGCCTCAAGATCGAGGAAATCAAGCAGTCCTTCCCGATTATCCAAACTGCAGCCTAGATAAAGGCGTTTCGCAGAGCATTCGTCAGTGCTGCGAGAAATCACACGATTTATGAAGCACCCGACTGCTGCTATTCCAAGATTGCTTGTTAAGAGAATTTGCGAGCGAAATGGAATTTTGCTTAGGTGGAAGGCATCGGCCCTGTTTTGCGTGCAAGAGGCCGTAGAGGATTGGATGATTGAATTTTTTTTGGATAGTTACGTTCTTACGGCCCATGCACACAGGGTCACAGTGATGAACAAAGATTTTTTCAGCCTAGTAGCCCTTCATTCTAGACTCTGATAAGTTACTTAGGCCAGTTACAATTACTGATGCACGAATGGTGTAAATTTTGGATGTCCGTCCCGTTCAAAAAGTGAGAATTGAAGAGGTGACGGAGGGAGTTCCAGAACATGAACATGAGACTCAGGCAAATTTTTGGGCAAGCGCTCAATTTAAGGGAACATCATGTGGCAATGCTTGCATTGCAAACAAAAAGAGAAAATGTTCGTGCACTCCACGCTATGAATCGGGAGGTGCTTCAGTTTTTGTTGCCGGAGTTCTATGTACCCTATCGTATTAGAGGGCAACGATGTTATTTCCCGATTCATGCTGAGGAGATAAACATTTTGTTTGATCCTAGAACTGAACGACAAAGTGCTCATATGTGTTTTAAGGTATACTCTTTTCTCTATCCTCCCACAATTTTTCATTCTTGGCTCTTAAAAGCTTATGCCTAACTCTTGATATGTTTTCTTGTGAAGTTTTGTTATTTCACAATTGCCCGAGGATGTACAGCATTGGGTGTTCCAGATTGATTCGCTAGTGTCAACACTTTTGCTAGTAGAGTCAGTTCCTTACCTTGATGTGTTGAACTGGTTTCGGGAGGTCCAGCTGGACGATGCTCGAGTAATTTTTTTGGCATATCATGAAAAGTGAGTTTGTCTCTATATCTCTCTTGCTTGATGTTTATATGAATCACCATACACGAGTTATATAGTGCTTCCTTTGGCACGTGCTCTCGCTTCACAGCAATGAATCGATTCACCACAATGCGAGAGGAGGCATTTTGTTTTTCATCTAGCTTGAAACTATTTGGATGTGATGCAGTGCCCATTGGAGTCTTGTTCTAGTCGATATGTAAGACAATGTTATTTACCTTGCAAATTCGACATCTGGTGTCCATGGCAATGTTTTGCTGTGAGTTAAAATCATTACGATACATATTATTGTTTAAATTAGAAGTTTGGATTGATCAGGATATTGATTGGTCTTTGTTTGCAGTGGTGTCAGGAAACTAATGGCTGCTTATGAGAGCCTGAGCATGGACACCGACACCCTGGAGCGAGCGACCATTCGAAGGGTTAGTGTGCCCAAACAAGATGATGGTTATAGCTGTTGGTGGAGGGTTGCTCTCAATGCATTGTTGTTGCTACGGAGCATTTTTTAGCTCCCTTCAGAGGATGTAAGCATTTTTCAGCTCCCATACGCATGCGTACTCTTGTTTATCTTCTTGTATATTGTCATGGTGATCTTATGCCTTGATGAATTGTGATGGCAGTTTCCATCCATGTCTTGTTACATGGACCTAGACGTCCAAACGTTTAGAGAGGAAACGATTGCGAAAATGATCGAGGTCACAGAAGCAATGCCTCCAGACGATCCAATGGACTTCATCCCACCCAATCCACGAGGGGGGATAGCCCCCCCCTGAGCCTCTTAGATGGGCTCCGTACTTGGGAGAAGAGCCATGGCTCCATCTTGAATCCCAAGCCTATGGGTTCCAGTGATATATAGTTTTTTCCTTATCTCGATGTGTTGTTGGATTGCTTCTTCCAACAAATGTACTCCACTCTGTAACATGCTATTTGTAAATATGCAACTACACATGTACATTTATATTTTTTTACACATATTTAGTGTTATTGGAGAGAGAACATCAATTGTAAATGCACTTTTAATTTGAAAATCATAGGATCAAATTTGCTACTGTGTTCCTTCACTTCTTGTTTTCTTACTTTAGGCCTTTTTGTGTACATAAAAATTCAATTGGAAAATTTTTACCTTCAATACATTGTTTTAAACAATAAAGCATTACAAAAGCAATGTTCTGAATAGATAAGTTTATTGCATATGGAAAATAGATTGTCACATACATGATCACATCATATATCTTCTAGTGCCTCCAATTCATGTGGGGCTGCAACATCTTTACAAATGATCTGATGCTCTCTTCTTCTACTTACCTTCCGACCATCGAGCTTGAAGCAAAATTGATCTGGAGGATTTTGAATAGCTACTTATAATTCCTTCCTAACATATTCAAGAGTCCAATTCTCTTCCACTTCCAATGTTAATGATGGGTGACCCTATCGAATCATAACTATATCTATCAAGCAAGAGTGGCTGCCATCTCTTGTATCTTGGTCCATGCTTTCCCAGTTGTTGTTGATCCATCGCCACCTTCTAAAAGTAAATGACATGCACAGATGTTGCCTGGAAATATAGTATCTGATTCCAAAATATCATTAGGATAATTTCCCGAGTATAATCAAATAAGCTTTGTAACTATTTCACAAAAAGACATTTGAATGTTATAACACTCACCGAAATGCAATGTCGGAGGTGTTCAATCGACTTTCGATCAAATCATCTCCCTTTGATGATTTCACTCTCCAACCTTTGTCAAACAAATGATCAAGCCAGGCTTCATCTATATCTTTGCACATAAAAGTTGTTCTAGTTTTTCTCAATTGTTTACAATTAGAAAATAAATCAACAAAGCATGCAATTGGAACAAACAAACTTAAGTGGACATTTCTTGCACCAATGCTAGGCTTCATATATAGCACATTTAATATCATTAAACATTTTGGTCCTGTATGACTCTATCACCTTGTATCAAGCAAATGGCCACTCAGGACTATCAAGTGTAGGCAAAGAAATACGTTCCAACTTTCCATGTCAACTCGATTGAGTGGGCAAGGTATAAAATGAGTCATAGAAATATGTTCTACTTCTTGCGAGATCACTTGGTGCACGACCTTCATATTGAAGTTCCCCCACCTCACCATGTATGACAACATTCAAGAATCCCATCAAGCATTGTGCAGGCTCCCACTCGTGGAGATTGGATGGGTACAAATCTGTGCATGTGGTCTGTGTCTTGGAAGTCCTTCCAATGGTCCCACATTGATCTCTTTTTGCATGAATACATACTGGATCAACACTTCTTTGATAGTTTTCCCTCCTAGTGCCATCTTGAAGTCAAGGATCCTTCCTTTCTAATGTTTGGCCAAGTCTTCAGATGCCTTTCCCTTCACTCGGTAGTGGCCACATTTTCCTGGCTGCATAGTGACCCAAGAGTACTTCCTGTATACTTGGGGAATCCATTCTTCGTTCTCATCTTTTATGTTATACAACACAAGAGATGAGATACTGCTCCTTGCTCGTTTCAGTCCACTTTTGGTTGCCATGAGAGATTAACAGACGTATGAGAAAGAAGAAGTAGCAGAAAGTGGATGACTGAGCTAACCACTTTTGTGGATCAAGGAGGGAAGAAGAAATGAGGGACGGTGTGTCCTTTTGGGCGCCAAAGATGTTTCGAGTTTCAAAAGTGGAACCAAGTTGAGGGAATAACCAGAAGATTGGGTATCTATTTCCAAGCATTCAAAATCATTAGTTCTAGGGGTGGTGGAAAGAATTTTTTAGTGCTTCCAGGTCTAACACAAGAATGTGGAAAACATTCTTTTATTGTGTTAGGTGCTGACAAAAAAATGGTTTAAAATATTTTAAGACAAGGTGATGGTTTTTTTAATATTTCATGAAGATAAGAGTTTCTCCACATTTTAGGTGGGTTTGTACAGAGGTCCCACCATCGGTAAATATTGTTGGTAGATTTCATGTCACTCAATCTATGTGTCTATTATTATATTATTATTGAAACAGCCCTCTTTTTGAGTCTAGAATTTTCCTAATGTCTGCCTCTATACTCGACAAGGTAACTGTTGGCTACTTCTTACTGCTCCATGTCACAGCACCACTCCCAAAAGAGAACATAAATCCACTGGGGTGGATCTCCTATTTGCAATACTACTAGCCTAATCTACATCGTTGTATCCAAAAACTTGCAACTCTGTACCAGCCTCATAAAAGAGATCATAGTCTACTTTAGACTTTACATAGCATAATGTGCACCTCAGACCATCCAAATGTGGCTTCCGAGGAGCCTGCATAAGCTGCAATCCAACTGTATAGTTCAAATTTGGCCTGGTGATCGTCATGTAAATTAAGCTACCGACTATCTTCCTGTACATAGTGGGGTTCTCCAAAATCTCACCTACAACTGCACTCAACTTGCCATTTGAATCTAATGGCATAAAAATTGGCTTACAACTAGCCATACCATATTTGGACAGCATGTCTCCAATGCATAATGCCTCTGTGGTGATAGCCATATGCTTTTAATCGTCCTAATAACCTCAATGCTAAGGAAGTACCTTAGCTCACCCAAATCCTTCATGTCAAATTTCTACTTGAGGAGACATTTCGCACTCTCAACTTCCTCTCCACTATCACCCCCAACAATCAAGTCATCCACATAGATTGTGATGACCACAAGGCCCTTATCAGTCTTCCGCACATAGAGTGAATGATCAGCATTTTCCACATGAAAACCAATGGTGATAAGATATTGTGCTATCTTATCATGCCATGCTCTCAGTGCCTATTTCAAGCCATATAAAGCTTTCCGCAACTTGCATACAAAATCCAGATGACCCACATCTTCATAACGTGGTGGCTGATCCATATACACTTCTTCTTGCAAATCACCATGCAAGAACGCATTCTTAACATTCATTCATTTGTTGTAAAACCCATCTTTTTTATGCAGCCACCACAATAACAGATCTCACAATCGCCATCTTGGCAATGGGACTGAACGTCTGCTCATAATCAATGCCATAAGTTTGAGCATAACCTTTGGCAACCAATCTTGCTTTATACCTACTAATACTTCCATCTGAGTTGTGCTTTATTTTGTACACCCACTTGCATCTAATAGCCTTCTTATCCTGAGGTAATGGCACCAAGTCCCAAGTCTCATTTGCATCCAATGCAGCCATTTCTTCATCCATGGCTTTTTCCCAATCTAAATTCCTAATAGCTTCTTCAAAGCATGTGGGTTTAACATCTTGCACAATTTGATCGACATAACCATCATATGTCAACCTGTCAAATAGGTTTTGTGAATCTCCTTGACTTGCGTTGTCCACCTACCTAGTATTTTTGCAGCTTCTCTTGCCTTTATTACACCAGGTGTTCTAATAGCTGGAACCCCAAGCTCATCATCAAGACTCTGCTCCGAGCCACTAGACTCTTCATCAACATAAGAATGCCCTATAGAAATATCAAGAATATCAAGAGGCTCACCAACCTTCTCTTTGCCTTTTTGTGATGTACCAACTACATTTTTAGGACTAGTATTTTGACATAGCTTGCCACTCCATGGCCTATCAACAACAAACCCAACACAAGAGGAATATTTAGGTCCACTCAATGACTGTGATTGTTGACTTGCATTCTGTGCAATCACATTTTGAGTTATATCAACCACCACGACATCTTTTTCAGCAGCATAACAGCATATGGAAGTTGTTCTTTGTCAAGATTCTCTGCAACAAATCTAGTTAATTCCATTATTTGATAGCTTGTCTGCTCCCAAAAAAAAGAAGAGAAGAAGAAAAAAAGGAAAATAGACAAGTGTAAATAACCGCAATGTAACACTTTATTGTTTACAATGACTTGTGAACATGATACCGTAATTGTTTACAAAGATAAGTGAGCACCCATATAAAGGGGTTTTAGGGGGGCTTGCGAGTTGATGTGGACTTGAAGGTGTGGACTTGAAGGAAAATCTCCATAGGAAATGTGTGATGGCTCCTAACCTCATGTACAAGAGGAAGGGAAGAAAATGTATGGGGTGGAAAGGGGTATCCTTCACATTTCATGGCGGGCTCCTTCACCTTGACAAATACCTTCTTTATTGCAAAATTTGAATTTCAACCAATCAGAGTGGGTTGCCCCTTTTTTTGGTCCAATAAATACAATCTTAAAGATTCAAAGCACTTTTTCTCCTTGTGCCTTACGCATGTACATGGACATGCTCACTTCTAGATGTGTAAGTTTCAAGGAGATTTTGGGAAGAGGTGGTGAAGAGATTGTAGAGACCAAAGGCCCCTCTATGGGGTTGGACTCTAATTGTAATCACCCAACAAAAAGCTATATAATTTACTTTTTAAAAAAACAGAAAGCATACCATGAATGTGCCACTTGCCCAAAGGGTGGTAGTGGAATGCCCTCTTTAATGCATTAAAAAGATATTTTTAAGTACCATTTTGGATAATTTGTTAAATATCTATATAGGTGAATGTAAGGTCCCTCCTAAGCTATGTATGTGTCTCTTTTAATATAGATTTCAAGAAGGAAAGAGAGTGCACTTAGAGAAGAGTAAGACAATAAGTCTAGAAACATTAGGAAAGTGATAGAGTAAAAATATTAGCTCCAACAATCCTAAAAGAAATAAGAAGACAAGAATAGTTCTATTAAGAGATAAGTATCTCCAAAAATAAAATTTTGAATTTAGGTGAAAGGAGGTCATATTTAGAGTACTTTTACATATTTAGAGTCCATGCATACTAAAAATGTGGAAAAGCAACACGTTTCTAAAGATGGCATGTTTACGGCTATATGCAAACGTTTTCGCCTATTCTACTCACAGTGTAGGCTTGTAGACTAGATGCCTTCCATTTCTTTTGACTGGTTATATGATCATATTCTGAGTTTTTATCAGAGAGTTATGACCAAAATAATTTTTTGGTTCTGTTAGGGTCTCCACGTTAAGAAGGTAGCAAGAAGCCTCAAGGTAATCCTAGACCTTGAGATGTATATATCCCTTAATTCTTATCTAATCTCTTAGAAGAGAATGCTAGATTTCTATGGTCTTTCGGAGGAAGAGACCACAACTCCATAGTTTTCTTTTAAAGGAAGAATAGTATGTCGTAGCTCTATGAGAGAGAAGGCTACTTTGCCATAGTCCTTCAAAGAGAGAAGAGTCAGAGTGTATGAGTGAGAGGACATTAAGCTTGGGGATGGTCGGATAATTCCCTTTCTACGAGAAGGTATTAGGAGACTCTCCATTCTCCTATTTCAAGTTCTGAAGCTCTTGTTGACGAGAAAAGGCAACGATAAACGATAAATTTTTACATAATTTCTATAAGGTATATATATTTTTAGTTTTTTAATTATATATCATTCTTGGAGGTTGAGGCCCCGACTTCTCGATTAATTGCTAGTAGTGATCTATTCAATTTATTTACTAGTTAAAGTTTAAGATAAAAATTATTATAAAAATAGTATAATGAAGTATTAAAAAGAAAAGATTTTTTTCCTTGATTTCTATGGATACGTTTGCTAGTTCCATTGCTATTGATATGTTTGCTGGTTTTATTGCTAATCTGTAGGTACATCTTCTCCCCTACTTCGCTAACTCCGCTCTGGACTTGCATAGTCATAAGCGGAGGTAGTAGCAAGCCTGGGAGTTGACCCAAGGTAATCCCCTCCTTTGCCACTGGGAATTGGATTTCCACCCCGTGAGGATGGACATGTGATTATGATGCTGCCTAGTCTTGAAGGCCCAAGATAGTGCAGTGAACAAGCCCACCCTAGCACGTAGACATCCCTCTGAGGGGCAGGAGGATCGAGCGATGGAGCCTGAGGGGGGAGCCTGAGGGGGCGACAGGTCGGCTTGAGTCTCCTTGCCACCGACTGACGATGAGGTGTATGGTCCCATAGGGGTTTGCCTAGCATGTAGAGGCTGGAAGGCTGAATTCTAGATCATCGACAGTATAAAGGAAAAGAATAATAGAGCCAGTTTGGCTTGTATGGAATTGATTCTTGTATAAACTTTTGTTTTAAAATCTTGTCTTTGGCATTATTGTACTATGGAAAGAGGCTGTTTTAACGAACCTTGTGAGAAAAGGGCCTTAATTAAGGAACATGTTTATTTATGTTAAACAGTGTGGTAGGATTAATTAGAAAACAAATTGACACGTGAGTAGGGTGGAAAGTGGGAGGATGGAATGCCCCGACGGCACCATCTATGGACGGGTGGACCCGATTAGTCGGGTAGCTTTCCAACAGATTCACTGAAAGCCCTACGCTAGATAAATAGGTTCTTGGGAAACTCTCTTCTAGAAGACTAGGCCAGCGACTATGCCTTGCATGGATGAGGAAAAAAGCGTTGTCTCTAGGAATCAGGATTACTCACGTAGAGTATACCAAGAAAGGCATTCAAGCAATGGTTCCAAGGGAGGGTGATCCTCCAAGGGGTGGAGTAAGAGTGCCAGACTTAATACTCATGAAAAGAAGACCAAAGAAAGTGTTCAAGGATAGAACAAGAAGGCAAGGGGGCAAGGTGTAATACAGTAGGGAGAAAATGGACTATAAAATGGGCCCTTTACTAATCAAAAAATTAGTGCTAATCAAGATATCCACCAATGGGAAGGGGGGAGTGCACATTCTATCCACTAGCTTTAGCTATAAAATATAGGGTAGTTATTGCATTTCTTAGCCTTGTCCCCCTATCTTCCACCTCTCTCTAGAGGTCACACAGAAGTTCATGGCAAGGGTCAAATCTTCTTTTTGAAATGACATGGGGCCAACATTTTTAAATAAAAAAGTGCAGCTTGGCAAAAAAAAAACATAAAAATTTAAAATTTTGGTTTTCCCTCCAAAAAGGTGTTTTTACCTCAAAAAAGGCTACCTAATCATATTCTATGGTGGGAAACCCATTTTTCAAGCTCATTTTAGCTCTCTAAGCTCTTAATCTCTCTCTAATCCTCTTCCATAAGCTTCTTTAATCTTCTATTATTGCATAATCATCTCTAAAGCTACTGTACCCTCTCCCTAATCTCATCTTTCTCTCTCTTTCTCACCCGTACTAAACTTTAATCTTCTATTTCTTTAATCATTTCTTAAGTTGTTGTGCCCTCTCTTTTCCTCACTCTTCTTCACCCATACATCTCATTATGCCTGCCTCTAGTAAGAGACCAAGTGATTCTATCATTGAATACCTTCTCTTCAACACTATAGATGATGAAGGTGAGTGGATCGGGCATCCATTTAGAGTGAAAGATTGGGTTTATATGAAACCAAGTGCCACATGTCCACATCGAGTTCTTAACCATGGTGTTTTGGAACACCATTGGAAAGGAAGGATTCTTCATTTCAAGAAGGATAAGAATGGAGAAATCAAGGTAATAATACAACATGTCTACATGGCTGTAGACATGTATCTTCCTCCTTCCATGGAGAGGAATAGGCTCCCTTGCAACTTTAAGTATGTGGTTGTAATTTTATTTAGAAATGGCTTGTTTTGTTTTACTAATTATGGTATGTGGGTTGTAGACATTTTTCCATCAAGCTATATTGAAGAACAACCTTTGAGAATCCTCACTGGTGTGTTTAGTGCTTTTCATAGTACAATAGGTGAGCTTATCTTTCCAGGTGAGAATCATAGAGCCCTCTTCAACAAAAATATATTCTTTTACACACACTCTTACAAAGTCCCTTCTCAACCTACAGAATATGGTAGCCTTGAGGAGATCCCTCTATGGACTCTTTACATAGTATAGAGTGGCCAGTTCCGGATAGGTTGAGTGTTAATGCTTTAAAAAACAAGATGTATTCTGACATACACTCCTCCTTAAAAATATTGCACTGTCCCTGGCTGACACATTGGAAGCATATTTTGAGAACTATCTATATCATACATTGTAAGTTTTGCTATCACCAAGCAATTTACAACTAAATAATGTTAAAACAAAAAAATGTTGATACATATGATTGAGAGAAAGGTTTACAAAGGCAAAAAGACCCCCAACCTCAACAGGGCCCTGTTCAGGTTGGGGTTTTTTTTTTACTTTTTTAAGCCCTCAAACTATACATACTAACAAGTGAAATATACAAATCACCCTTGTAAATGAAATATACAAATCAAATACGTTTAATTTTTTTGATACAGATACACATGCAATCAAGGCCTTGATTGACAACTTGAGAAGCACTAAAAAGAGAATATATTAAGTGAAGTTTTACATTGTCCAATCATGTATATCATAAGGAAAAATATTGAGACGTTATCGCGTCGAATGGTGCCTGCGAGCTTCATGTCTTTACACATGATTGTGACCCGCTTTGCATGCATTGCACACATGTTAGAATCTTCAAACATAGTGACCAAAAATGTCTCCGCTGCTTCTTGGATTAGAGACAAGGCAAGGCTTTGCATCCTCTTGTCTCGGCCCCCAAAATCGTATAGTATCTCTTTGACAAGGCATGCAAAAGGAGCTCTCAAGATGAGGAGGTTGACACTCTTCTGGAACGTCCGAAACTCCTTTAGAGCTGCCATGCCATTGCGTTGTTTCCTCCTGGGTGCACGAGTAGGAGGGTTTCTTGTGGGTGGTCGAGAGGATGTGCATGAGCACTCTAATCTCATGCACATTAATGCCGAGAAGATGATGGAGCTCCTTTAGCTGCTGCTGCTTCTATTGCTACTGCTTCCGTTGCTGCTGCTTCTGTTGTTGCTGCTTCTGTTGCTACTGCTTCCATTGTTGCTGCTACTGCCACCTCTTCTCGTGTTGGCAAGGACCCATGCCTCAATGATGCAAGCTCTTCCCCCTAGTTGTGGAACATATTAGTGGGATAGGAATATCATCCCATGGCACTCCATCATCAAGGTCAACATCACTCCCTGTCTCTCGATCAAGGTCAGTGGTGTCCGGATGAGGGGGAGAGGGAGGTGGAGGTGGAGGTGGAGGACGATGAGGTGATGGTGGATGCTTACGTGCAATGTTTTTCGTGCGAGCCATGGAAAAAAGTGAAGTCAAAATATAGAAATGAGAATGAATAAGACTATTATGCCTTTATATAAAGTCATTTATAATGTGTTCAAATAGTCTGAAAAACTGGCCAAAAATTACAAAACCACCAAATTAGACACGTTTAACCCAACATCTGCCATGTCTTGCCATTGTGGCATGCCATGCGACATGGCCTACTCTTGAACTTCCATTCCACTTCTCTATGTTTGCCTCCTTCCCTTTGAGTCGCACGGCTTTAGCAATTACTGACATTCGAGCCTTTTCCCTAGTAACATTTCTTGCAAGATTGTGGCGATAGAACCAATTAAACATCTCCACAAGATAATTTCTATGTGTCTTCCCTCCACCATATCGAGTATTCTTGAAGTACACTCTTTGGCTGCATAATGTGATTTTTCCATGCCTTGGGTGCTGAACATATCCAAGGACCCGTAATTTTGTAGAAAATACGGTCCATGTGAATATACAATGTGCTATGAAAAAATGTCCAAGTAAGAAATTATGAAGACATGTTTAATTTATGGAATTTTAGTAAGAAATTGCAATGGTAATTAATGAATGGCAATAATTAAGATGAGAATATCTTACCATGTAATATGTAATGGTTGGAGGTATCTCCCCAACTCTCACTAACAAGCTTGATGAATGCTATCACATCTATTTTGAACACACTTTGTTCTTCTTGAGTTGTTGTGCTCTTTAACATAGTTGTCACAACCTTGTCAAAGTAAGCCCACACATTCTTTCGCTTGTTTTGTAGATTTGGATCCTAGTCAAGATCTGTGGTGCACTTTCAAAGATGTTTCTAATGCTCCCAGCGCAGGCTCCTCCCTCGATCGTTCATAGGATGCAAGAATCGCCTCGCCTTTGCACCGCTCATTGTGACACTTGTTGAGCAACAATATGATGTGCCCTAGACTTCTCAGGATCTTTCACAATATTTACATTCCCACCATGCACTCCCAGAGAGTTCAAGAGATCCTCCACTTACTTTATTGCTTGGGTTGAGCGTGAGGCTGGCTGCATAGTGAATGCATAGTCAATGTGAAGCTTAAGCAACCTATCTCAAAATTCCTCATCATGGCATGTAATGTGCGAAAGTGTATAGTTTTCATTGGGAAAGGAATAATTGGTGCGCAATTTGGATCCTTTGTGTTCCTATTGGGTGTTTCATCTAAATCAAAAGACAAGATCCCCTCCACCCATCGGAGCTCATCCTCGCTTGAGAATTGACCACTTCATGCTGCACAATGGACATGGATGGAGGCATTGTGCACTATTGTCACAATTACACATGCATTTTATGGTCTTCAAATTACCACCTAGATGCCAATCCACACGAAAGGAGCCCACACCATCCACTTCAAGCTCCTCCCCATTTATCTGTTATTTGATGACTTCTAGAATTTTGAGGGCATTGTTGAAGTATCCAATTCAACACCTCAATGTTCTCCTTGGGAACCTCAAAGGCTCCAAGCCACCAATTATCCTTCTCAGATTGAACACTAAAAGAAGGGATTTTATCCTTTTACTTTGCATATGCCATTGCTTCATTCATATATGTGACTCCCATTCACTCCAATCTTTTCCCTTTTACTAGTTGAGCCTCATCCAACTTTAGTATAAGCGATAGGACTCCCTCCGATTCTACATATCACATAAACCAAGCCAAACAACACATGTAATTCATGTCATTGATAAGATAAATTTACAAGTTAAACGATAAATGCTCAAACCCAACCTTGATGTGAAACCTTATAGAATCGGATCATATGTCGTTGAAGATTCTTTAGGTCCACAAAGAGGTTGTTGTATGTGTTGTACTGTACTTCAAGCCTATCCTTGGACTTAGGATCTAAAACCATTGTTCCTTCTACATGAATATACTCACCAAGGATTGATTTAACATATGCATTGTTTGCCTTCTTTTCTAATGATACTTTGTAGGAAAGAGGAAGAAACTGCCCTCGAATCCCTCGGGTATGACGAGCTCCTTTGATGACTCCATAAATTCCCTCATAACCCTTGCAAGATTGATGCTGGCTTCATCACATGCATCTTGTACATCCCTTGCATTAATAAGCCCCTTGATGTCTTGCATAATGTCCTTTGTAACCACCTCAACAACTCTCTTGTAATTTGGATCATGGATGATTGATGTTATCTCTTTATTCTTCATGCAGGCTTTGAAAGCGTGCATAGTATCTCCCACACCATATGCATCAGCTAAGAAATTCCTGGGACATAATGAAGCCACCATTAAATCTATAAGGAAAAACCTATAAATCAACACATACATAAAAAATACAAACAAAAAATTCCATGGAAACATACCTTGTTGCCATGACCCTTCGTTTCCTTATGCCACCTTGCATCGAAATATTTTCAATATTAGAAAGCTTTCGTTTACGCTCACGTGCACCAATTGGTGTATGCTTCAATCTCCTTATTTTTCTTTGTAACCTAGACAATTTATCTCTTTGATTATTTATGTGTTTCTTGTTCCTTATTTTTCATGTCTAGGTCATGTGAATGTTTTTTCAAATCTTCAATATTTGATTGAAGACTTGAATTAATTGAGTGTAAGTATTGGTTATGAAGACCACCACTAAACAGAAAGTCTTTTACAATAACCTAAGAGCCCATTTTCCCCATCACCTACATATCGAACAAAACTAGTCAAATCACAAAATGGTGAATTGTGCAAGGTCAAAGGATCATAGGGAAAGAGATTCCTATCCACCCAAAGATCAACATTCTTCTTCCCCTCATTTATTAGTGTGGACATGGTTGAATTAGGTAATGGTTGCCTAACATATAGACATTTTACTAGTGTATAATCTTCATCTATACGAATGTAAATGTTTACTTTACGTTTTCTACCATTCATAATATCATCTAAAGGCATGTCTAATTCAAGATGACAGAAAAATAAGATTAATAGAAGATTAGAAAAGAGATTTATATTAGATAATAATATTCTAACATTTGGAATGATCCTAGAGAAATATATATTAAGAATATCTCTCTCTAAAAAAGCCATTTTTGATATTCCAAAAATAAAGATTTTAGTCATGATTAGGAGATATGACAAGAATGAAAGGAGTGGGGTGGCATTAAATGGCATTAAATGGCATTAAATGAGATAAGGATTTGAAAATGATATTAAAAAATAAACTTTTCAATATATATATATATATTTGGGAGGAAAGTTTTAAATGAAAATACACTAAAATGTGAAAAGTATCAAAAAGTCATTATTCTAATGGCCTCAAAAAATGCCCTTCTATTTTGGGATATAAAATATTAGAATGCATCTTGTAATCATTAGATAGCATAGCAGTTATTAGGAAGATATGACAAGAGTGAAGATTCTGAGGAAGTTATGAAGATATGACAAGATTGTTATGAGGTAGTTATGACTAAGAAATGATATAAAAAATTCACTTTTTGGGTTTATATATGTATAAGGAAAGTTTTTTTTATGGAAAAACTCAAAAAAATAAAAAAATTTAAAAAAATCAATTTTTGGGTCCCCCTTATGGGCGTGGTGATGTAACTTGCATTCTGTTTTTGGTATAAAATATTAGAATGCACCTTGCAATCATTAGATATCATAGAAGTTAGAAAGATATGACAAGATTGTTATGAGGTAGTTATGACTAAGAAATGATATAAAAAATCATTTTTTGGGTTTATATATGTATAAGGAAAGTTTTTTTGATGGAAAAACTCAAAAAAATAAAAATTTTGAAAAATTTAATTTTTGGGCACCCCTTATGGCTGAAAAGTGAAACCTTGGGAATGGTGATGCAACTTGCATCTAAAAGTAGTTTGCTAAAATATTCCAAAACTATAGACTATAAAAGTACTAAAAGCTAGTGAGAGAGTGGATAAAATGTAGATGGTAGGACCTAAAAAGTCTATAAAAAATAGGGGAATCATTTGCTTTGTCTCCCACTATGGGTCAAAATTAGCATTTTTAATCAAAAGATTACTAAAAATTAGGACTTCTTACAGGGCCCATTTCATAGTCCAAATTTTCCCTAATGAGATGCACAGATCGTCATCATATTTGGAGTGGATTTGGATATTGGGCAAGGTTTTGAGTGAAAAGGTTGCTAGGAAGGGAAGGATGACAAGTTTCGGAGTCCGTGATGACAAACGGATGACGACAATCATCTAGGGTTAGAAGTTGGAATCTTGTCATCAAGTCAGTAGGAGAGATGTTATGTGCATGACATGTACATGCTTGATCCCATTGCTAATCCCTAAAGGAGAGCATGGAAAACAGATAGAATATGGCATAAGCAGGGCAAAATGGACACCAGAAAGAGCATCATGTGGATGCAAGACCAGGTCGGCTGGTGGTGGGTCACGGGGCTGTTGGCATCATTGGTAGCAAACAAACTGTTGTTTTTTGTTGCTGGCCAACTCGGCCAAATTATGGGGTTGTCCCAAGGCCTATATAAGGCACAAGGAAAGATCTTTGTAGGTATTCATTCTCTTATGGAGTGAGTCTTAGACTAGGGCTTTTTGGAGTGCAAGATCATCTTTTCAAGGCTGTAGCTTGCCAAGAACTGTACATCCTTTTTGTACTATATGAATACACTGAAACTTAGATTACTTTCTCTTCTCTCCATCGAGCGACATTTAGTTGGTCAAATGGGGCCTAATGCCCTAATGCCCAAAATTGAAGTCTCTTAATACTCGAGAGACTAGGAAAAATCCCGCTCTTCCAAATGCCATCATACCCAAACATCACCGCTCGCTGATGGCGATGAAACTCAAGCATGAGGGGTGGTCCTAGCCCCACATGCCTGCAAGTTTTCATCACCATTTTGGGAAACATTTGGTTGATCAAGTGGGGCCTAGTGCCCAAAGGTAAAGTCTCTTACTGCTTGAGAGGCTAGAAAAATTCCTGCTCTTCTACATGTCATTATATTCAAATGGCATTTGATGGTGATGTAACTTTGCATGCATGGGAGGTAGGCCTAGTCCCACATGCCTACAAAGTTTCATTGCCATTGAATGACGTTTGGGTATGATGGCATGTGGAAGAGTGGGATTTTTCCTCGCCTCTCTAGCACTAAGAAACTTCAAATTTGGGCACTGGGCCCCACTTAACCCAACTAAATGTTGGGATAGTGATGAAACTTTGCAAACATGTGGGGCTAGGCCCACCCCATATGCTTACAAAATTTCATCACCATTAGATGATATTTGGGTATGAAGAGTGGTATTCTTTCTAGCCTCTCTAACTTTAAAAGATTCCAAACCCCGGGAAGTACTTCAAACTTTCCTCCCCCAAAGAGGCAGCAAGGCCCAATTCAAAATCAGGTTGCGGGACGATTCAGAAGTGAAGGAAGACCCTTCCCCCATAACACTTTCTCAGGAGCCCCACCTATTTCATGGATTCAGAGGGATGAGCTCAGAAGTGAGAACCGGTGTTTTGGTGGATGCCAGGGTTTTGGTCACCAGCTGAAAGACTACCCAACTCCTTCCATGTCAAGGGGACATGGAAGTCAAGGACCGAGAGTGCAAAGACCAACCCCTTCCTATATCAGTCAAATCAAGGTCCATCTTGCCCAAATCAGGGATTTCCCAGAAGAACTCCAGCTCAGCCGTTTGCCTCTATCGAGAGTAGCCTCAGAACTCCTTCCCAGAATTGGGGCAACCAAAGAGAAAGAGTCCCACCTCAGACTGCAGCAGCAGCCAGAGCAGTCACAATTGCAGAAGTAGTGGAAGAGGAAAGAGGACAAATTTATACTGCAATTGAAAACCAAGGACCAAATTGCCAATTCTCCGTCATTCATACTCCAGCTGAGTATCAGGGTAAGCCTTTTAAGCTTTTGATTGAGGTAGTACTCATTCTTTCATTTCCCCTGGATGCTTGCATAAGCTAGTCTTAGATCAAAAATCAAGGAAACCTATGCAAGTTGAATTGAGTATCAGGGTAAGCCTTTTAAGCTTTTGATTGAGGTAGTACTCATTATTTCATTTCCCCTGGATGCTTGCATAAGCTAGTCTTAGATCAAAAATCAGGAAAACCTATGCAAGTTGATTTGGCTAGTGGGAAGATTCTTTTCACTCACCTTGAGACAGATCGTATTCAGTTCAATTTAGATGGAAATTTAATTGACTGTCAGTTCAGAGTTATACATTTGGTAGTTTTTGACGGGATCCTTGGAATGGATTGGCTCCACAAAAATCAAGCTGACATTCACTGTCATAATGGAACCATCTCCTTCCGTGACCTTCACGGAAACAAAGTTCAATGAACCGGAATTTCAGGATCCCCTAGTCTACAGTTAGTAAAAGCTTCTAAGTTACTAAAAGGACTTAGAAAGAAGCAGCGCATTTATCTTGTTAAAATGAATCCGGTAGACTCAAAGTTAAAAGCTAAAGAACCTGAATGGTTAACTGAATACAGTTTGCTTGGTTAGAAGCTCACTTTTTCCCTTAAATAGAAGCCTCCCCCTTTGTTGAAGCTTAATAGTGTTGTATGCACTGTTACTCTACTCCTCCCAAGAGCCAAGAACTGTGAATTTCTTAATAATTCACAAGTTTTTGACCATTCCCTCTTCTAAAGAATTGGTGGCCACTCTTGTTGCAAACAAGAGTAGATCCCTCAAACCATCAAGCCAAAGGAAAGCTCCCAGAATTTCATGTAAGCAAGAAATCTTACTTTTTCTTATTCTTTTAATGGTTTTCTAAATTGTTTGTTATCTTAAAATGATAAACAGATGCTATGCAGTTAAGTGATCTAATTGTTGGAATTAAACTTTTCATATTGTTTCTCTCTTAAAAGTGAAATTTGATTAGTTTAGAATGTTTTAAACCAGTTGGGGATAATTCCTAAGAAGATAAAGGTTAGAAAATTTAAAAAATGGTCAGTCATACAAAGGAGGTTATGGCGAAATTTTCTAAAAATTTGTGAAATAAATTTTATCTTTTATTAATCAAAAAGAGTAATCCCCATCGTTTTTGTATTCTAAAAGTGTCATTTTCATTCATGCATAGAAAGATGCATAATGATTATTATTTTTTTATAAAAGAGTGATTTTTAATAGAATTAAATTCTATGTATAGAAAGATGCATATTGATTATTTTTTTATTAAAAGAGTGATTTTCAATAGAATTAAATTCTATGCATAGAAAGATACATATTGATTATTATTTTTTATTACAAAAGTGTTAATTTCATCAAAATGGATTTTATGCATAAATAGATGCATAAAAGAATATTTTTTTTAATTATAAAAGTGTTACTTTCATCAAAATGGATTTTATGCATAAATAGATGCATAAAAGAATATTTGTTTTTATTATAAAAGTGTTACTTTTATCAAAATAGATTTTATGCATAAATCGATGCATAAAAGAATATTTTTTGAATTATAAAAGTGTTACTTTCATCAAAGTGGATTTTTATGCATAGATAGATGCATAAAAGAATATTTTTATTATAAAAGTGTTACTTTCATTAAAATGTATTTTTATGCATAAAATGATGCATAAAAGAATTTTTTTAAATTGTAAAAGTGTTACTTTCACCAATATTGATTTTTATGCATAAAATGATGGATAAAAGAATTTTTTTTATCAAAATAAGAGTTCACTTTAATCCTATGTTTAAATCCCATGAATATTAGAAAAATGAATAAGTAAATACTCAGTGAAGGAAAATTATACCGTTTTATATTCTCTAGGATGGTAGTGAGAAAATTCAGAAAAACTATCGAAGTCGGAATTTTAGATAAATGACTAATTTATTCCTCATAGGAATTCGTGTTTAGTTTTGAATTCAGTAAAGTAGTAATAGAAATATTACCTTCGAGAAAGATAGTTCAGGGAGAACCTTTCCAGATTCAAACCTTGAATTAGACTATGACCAAGACGTAACTCCTTCGTCAGTTTCAAGAAATGACGATGTGACCAGTTCAGTAATCTACACTCAAATCACCCACCGAATCTGAAACTAAGTTGAGACCTTTGATTTTGATCTGAGGATCAAGAATTCAGAATTCGAGGAATTCTGCTTGCGAATCGAGACCTGTGATCTAGTAGTCTTGGGATACGAAATTTAGATATACTCATTGTATTCAAAAGAAAATCAAAATTCAAAACTTGCATAGAAACCTTGTTTTCTTAAAGGACTGTCTTACGCCAGAATGCTGGAGGGAGCATTTGGTATATGTGTGTTCTAAGGGAAGCTCGGTTGGCAACAACTGGTTGGGAGTGTTCAAAGGACAGCTCACGTGGCAAATCCTGCCCAGGTCTTGATCAACCTCGGTATGGTTAAAATGGTTCGCTTCTGGTACGATGGACGAGGGCCGACGAAGCGGTCCCTGAGTAAAGTGCCAAGACACCTAAGGAGGATCCTGGAGGGTTCTGACTAAGCGATGCACGGACTCGTGGTGTCGAGGACACCCATGCGTATGTCGTGGAAGATATATATGTATGATGACGAGAAACTTATTGTAATCTGTTAACTGGATCTTGTTGTTGACCTGCTGGTCTCAACAACGGAGAGTCTAGAGTGATAGTGTTTTGTGAGAAACAAGGATTGAATGGAAATTTTGAGTTGTGACATCTATACCCAGTAATTGTTTGTCAATGGATTGTTTTATAAATTAAAGTTTAAAGAGGAGTGTGTGAGTATCTGTATTCTAAAGCAAAAGTTAAGAAAGGCTTTCAATTATCATGTTGGGGCTAGGGCACCCAAATGAGTCTACTAACAATGCAACTGGGGTGAGTCCAAGGATGGGGGCATAGGAGTTGGTACGGGTGTGATCAAGCTATGTATCTTCCCATGGTACTATTGCCAGGCTTGATGGTCATCAATTTGAGGGAGGGTTTGCTGGATAAAATTGATGTATACATGATGGGAATGAGGGATAATATATGAAGCATAACCTTAGAGTAAATGTGTGCAAAGGTCAAAGGTGTAATCACAAAGTAGTAAAGTATCAAAAGAATTCATCCAAGTAGGTAGAATCCATTCGTGTGGAGAATCTGGTAGATGAGAGATCATGGAGGAGAATCCATTCGTGTGGAGAATCTGGTAGATGAGAGATCATGGAGGAGAGAATGTAGCCTGGTTGACGAGCTAGAATCAAGGAGAGGTGGCAGTGATCTTTGAGGTGGATTGCCAACCTCATTACTGATGTAATCAAACTATGTACTTGCGCCTATTTAAGAGGAAACATCTAATGGAAGAATAAGTTTGCATTTTATATCATTATGTTGGTCTTCTGTTGATTACTTTGCTTACTGCATGTGTTTGTTTAATCCAGTACACTGATCCTAATCTATGATCCACCATGAAATTTAACATCCATATTATTAGTATTATTTACTATCCTTTTGATTATCTCCTTTTCCACCTTCAATAGAAATCTCCACTATTTTCCCAACTTTTGCTAGCTTCTTTATAATCATCTTAGAAAATATTTAATTTGATATGATTTTTATTAGAAAATACTCTTATATATTTGTGATAAAAAACTTTTCCTATAACCTTAGTATTCAATCCTTCCAAGCTCTACCTATTTTTAGGCTATGTGACCTCGATATTCAACCCTTCCAGGATATTTTAATGCAAATGTAATGAAGGGATTTTAGTGAGCACATACATATGGCAGATGGACCTAGGCACATGGGGCTTAGTGACATTTGCACATATGTTGTGTAGGGAATATTGGGGCCTTGGGACTATAAAAGGCACCATCCCTAGGATATTGTACCATTTTGACATATTACCATTTTTGGTGTTCTTCTTGCCTAGATCGTGCTTTCATTGTGAGTTCTCCCTCTTGACAAGCTATGCATGTACTCCATTATGAGTGCAAACCTTTCTTGCATTAGGATTAGAGCTTGATCTTTCATCCTAGTTTAGGTTTTCTCAATCTTAGATTAGTGAAACCCTAAAATTTTAGAAACCCTAAATTTTATGTTTTCTTGCTAAATTTAGGACTTTCAACCATTTTATGGATTATTTGTTGGTTTTGATCTTGGTGTTGTGATTAAAGAGCAATTTGAGCCTTAATCATTTTTGAACTTGATTTTTTAGATTTGCTAATTTCTTGATTTGAGAATATTGACATTTGTGTAATCAGTTTTAAATTTATATTAATCACTATTTTTAGAAACCCTAATCCACTTTAGTGCTTGATTTTCTTAAATTTCTTGATCTTGATTTTTTGAAATTTTCTTGATTCTCAATATTAGGGTTTATAGAAATTTGAGTAACTAGCTTTTAGTGATTTCTTGCATTATATTTCTTCTAGAAAGTATAGTTTTTCCAAAGATTAATACTTAGAGCCCTTATTTCTGCAAGATTGAAACCCTAGATTGCCAAATTTATGAGTTCTTGATGGAATACTGCAAGAAGAAGATTACTCTGAAAAATATTGGTGCACTTTTTAAGAAAGTGTGTAGAATACAGTTTGTTGTGCAATTTCAAGTACAAAGTTAAAGATTCAAGTGCAAAGTTGAAGAACAATGAAGATCTATTTCAAGATTAGTGTAGAATTGAAGATTCGCATGCAGAGAGAAAAATTGGTGCAAAGATTCACAGTTGTGCGTGATATTTATCAAAATCTTGCACATTCTTTGCATCTCTTTGCTATATGTTACGATTCTTGTTGATTTCTTATTGCAACAACAAAATAGTTGAAATACTAAGAAACATTTGAAATGCCAAGAAATGTTTGCAAAGAAAGATTTAACAGCAAAAGTTTGTGAAGATTATCCTTAGATTGAGTTGTACGCTACCTAGCGCTTGTGCAATGCAGTAATACAAAGGGGAAAAGTAAGCAAGTGGAGTGCCCTCCAAATATCTAGACATTTCCAAACAACAGACCAAACATCAAAGAAAAAATCCAATAAAGTTGAAGTTGGTCATGGCCCGTGACATTTGATGCTCGAAGAAGATATTAGGATATGGTTGAGATATGGTTGAGAGCTACTATTTATTGTGCGAAATCATTTAGAGTGCAAGCTATACCACACAACACCAGTAAGGTTAGCTGAATGCTAGACACATATCCTAGGTGTCCCAACTTCAGTGGAGGCTCCACAATCATCATCAATACTCAGCTCCAACTTTAACTGATAAACGTGCAATAGCCTAGCTTCACACTCTCGGGATTGTCAAAAGTTGAAGCAATTGCACAAGATGACTTCTATGTTGTTGTGGAACGAAGCTCTAGCAAAGTGCATGGAAAGTCTTGTGTAGGGTAATATGAGGGATGGGCTTTCTTGCTTCCCTCTCTCTCATTTTGGCAAGAACAAAATTATAGATCTATGAGTAAAGGGTATAGATTAATCAGGGCAAGCTTAATCCACTGTGTTAATCCTACAATGAGAACAATAGTAACGGGTGCACATTAATGGAACAAGCCTAATGAGAACCTAATCCACTATTTCAAACTTATAATTAGAAATGAGAGTAGAAGAAAGAGATTGATCAAGCAAGCCTAATCCATTGTGTAAAACTATCATTAAAACAAAAGGAAAGGATACTGGTCAAGCAAGCCTAATCCATTATGTTAAAACTATCATTAAAACAAGAGGAAAGGATACTGGTCAATCTTATCAAGGTGCAAATCTAATCAGTGCAACATTTTGACTATGTAGCTTTCTTGTAGATGCAAGAAGATCTAATTGCCAAGTTTGGATATAAAAAAGAAGAAGAAGAATTGAACACTTGAATTGAGAAACAAAGAAACAAAAGACAAAGCTAGTTTTGTTGAGATCCAAGAGTCTTGTGAAGAGTAGACTTCAGCTGTAGAAAATTCAGCAAAGAAAAACAAGTAGGAAAACAAGTCTTTTAGCGATATATACATAGAGCATCACGGCTCCCAAAATCACTGCTGCCTCAATCGTATTCGCATAAAGAAGCGAAACTACAAATGAGACATGCCATGGTACACACGATTCATTACAGAAAGAGGTGCTATAATTCTATCTCTAGGAATAAAGCGGCTGAGAAGCCTAAAAACTTGGCATGAAGTTCTGAAGTTCCTGGGTGAATGATCAAAGAGTTGCACATGCTGAATAAGCCCTAGCCTTATCAGAATCATGGCCAAGGAAATATTTTGCCTGACATTAATACATCGTCCTCCACAGAACCACATATACCGACGTCACTCAAGAGGATCAGGAAAGTAAAGACTGTTGGAAATAAGTGTAGGTGTACTCTTTTCCTAGTCTAGTATAAACTTTTATCTTGAGTCTTGTGTGTCTGCCATGTGGCATCTTATTTGTCCCACATATCAGCGTGGCTACTATCTCTTGTACTACACACCTATATATTGTGGGTGTCACATCATAAGAAGTATCTAGCTTGTGTCTTGTCTACACTCATCTCAAGGTAACTCTTTGTCCCTCAATCTTGTTCTTATTTCACTTCTAGTTTTCTAGTTTCTAGCTCTTATTTCCATATTTCTACATGGTATCAGAGCCTTGCGTGCCTGGAGCTCCTCCCACTTTCATCACTATCGGGCACATTAAGGAGTGTTCTTTTGCTTTAGAAGCATCACCAACTGCTTATATGCTCTCCACTCAATGGCACTTCTAGCAATCGCATCATGACAGTATAGCCTCCGTGAGTGGAGTATCTCCTACGACGGCTACATCCAAAGCTCTCCAAGGCGACACAAGCAAGCTCCCGCATAGCGGCCTTCGTCATCTTCTACATCGACTGTCTCTCTGACATTGCCACTCTACTCTGCCTACTGTGCTGAGTGCAACCTTAACTGCTCATTGTTACCTTGCTTGGTCTCATTTTACGGTAGCAGTTCCTCAGCTGTAACCAACCGCCACCATTTGTTTTTAAGCGCAAGGCCACGTGTCATGTTCGTCTCGGCTACGGCCATCCTTCCATCCCACACCCGACTCTCGTCACCAGCCGGGTTGCCTCTGTGCATCACCAACGCAAGCCTCTCTCATCACAGCATCGTCTATCTACATCACGTCTGCTTCTGCTCTACGGCCACCTTGCCTTACGATCGCCGTTGTACTGTTGCTGCTCTCCTTTGGCTGCCTTCTTCATCGACTCAAGGGACTGTCTCTGCCTGGGATTTATTGCGCATCATCTAGAGGCAGCTGCAAATCGACTTTCCTCCTGTTAACGAGCTATTTGCTGCATTCAGTTCTGCCATTGCTTCCTCTTGAAGAGTCTACAAGGTACTGTGCATTGTCTCCTTCAGTTTGCTGGTCAGTCCTTTTGTTATCCTCATATCTACAAACTGCTGGTTCCTCATGCTTCGATGGGCTGTCACATGCTATGGCCTTGACAAGTGGTGAGATAGCCGGCTTCTAAAAACAATTTGTATCTCTTCTTTCATTCATTTTTGCAATCTTGTAAGGGAATAGACACTGCCCTTGCATTTTAGCAAGAGGTAAGACCTTCCCACATGGCCTCTTCTACTCATTCTCTCATGTCTATCGACAAATTCAATGGGTCCAACTTTCATACTTAGCAAATCAAAATCAAGTGCCATCTTATGAAAGAAAGTCTTTGGGACATTGTTCACCATGCTGCTCTCGAAGATTCCGACATTGAGCAAGTTGTCACTTATGTTCCCACTGCCAAGAATGACAAAGCCTATGCTATCATCTTGCTCGATCTTGGAGATGATTACATTCATCACATCTCCGACATACAGTCTGCTTCTCGAGCATGGATCACTTTGGATACCCTTTTTGGACCCCGCTCTAAAAACTCTAAGATTACACTTATGATCTCATTCTTTGATCTACATATGCAGGAGGGAGCTACTATAGCCTCTCATGTCAATTATCTTCGCAGTCTTATGGTTCAGCTTGCATCAGTGAAGTCCCCCATCTCCGAAGATTTTGCTATTGCTGTGCTTCTCAACAGCTTACCTGACACCTATGCTACTCTTGTCACTACCTTCAAGTATCACAATAATCCTACTCTTGAAGGTATCATCAATGCTCTCAAGAAGAGGAAAGAACTCAACAACAAAAGGTAACTGACACCGCATTTTTAGCAAAGAAAGGAAGTTCTAAGGTAAGAAAGCCTTGCATCCATTGTGGCAAAACTAATCATATGGAGAAGGACTGCTTCAAGGCTCAATCATGCACCATTTGTGGCCATGATAATCACCGGGAGAAGGACTGCTACTCCAAACCCTCTACATCAGCCCCTGCATCTACCTCAGCCCATGTTGCTGCAGCATCTCCATCAACAGATCTTGCTGTTCATTCCTCATATGATGAAACGTGGGCTTTTTGATTACTTCATCTTTCTTGTCTACCACTTTGACCACCGATGATGTAGGTCAAGGGGTTCTAGTGTCTTACTCATTCTGCTTTTGGACCTCTCTCTTGTCCCTATCCAAGAGGCAGAGATTGCCCTTGAGGAGGGGATGTCTTCTCAAGGTCCATCTGTTTGTCTACAATCAGTTTATCTAGTCTTGTCTGTCTGTCTATTATCTAGTCTTGTCTGTCTGTCTATTTGTCTATCAATCTGACTATGTCTTGTTTTAGATCCATCTTGTCCCTACCCTTGTGGACCCATATGAGGATATCACTTGAGGAGGGGTGTCTCAGGATCTTTTCTATCTTGTCTTCTATCTTGTCTTTCAGTCTTGGTCTTGTCTTGTCTGTCTTTCAGTCTTGTCTTTTGTCTTCCTCCTAGTGTCCACTTAAGGAGGGTGTTGGAAATAAGTGCACACTAGATGTACTCTTTTCCTAGTCTAGTATAAACTTTTGTCTTGAGTCTTGTGTGTCTGCCCTGTGGCATCTTATTTGTCCCACATATCAGCGTGGCTACTATCTCTTGTACTACACACCTATATATTGTGGGTGTCATATCATAAGAAGTATCTAGCTTGTGTCTTGTCTACACTCATCTCAAGGTAACTCTTTGTCCCTCAATCTTGTTCTTATTTCACTTCTAGTTTTCTAGTTTCTAGCTCTTGTTTCCATATTTCTACAA
This sequence comes from Cibotium barometz, assembly GCF_041138505.1. Lineage (NCBI taxonomy): Eukaryota > Viridiplantae > Streptophyta > Polypodiopsida > Cyatheales > Cibotiaceae > Cibotium > Cibotium barometz. Next base: position 26,687,210 of record NC_141059.1, on the reverse strand, counting down.
AGACTCTCAAAATGACGCGCGAGTCTCACTCTTCTTACTCGGGTTGTAGAAGCAGAGTTGATGAGGTGGTCGAATGTAAAGGCTATCATATCCTGACTCTGGGAGAGTTCAAGAATGCCAGATAGATTCGGGGTATCCATCTATAAATTTCCAATTCAATTTATGAGTTTTTAATTTTTTGAAGTTCCTTCAACATAGTATTAACAAGTGAAAACATTATTTCCCAGATTTACTTTAAAATTTTTAAGCAAGTTCTGCTACTCTAACGTAAATTTACAACACCGCTCTGATACCAACTGTGAGATCCCACTGCCCCCTCTGTGCACCGGATTTCCGATTGCTGGCAGAGCGGAAGCAACTCCCTCTTGCGCGGGGTAGGGTTTCCCACTCAGGGCCTTGCCCTTGAATGTCCGGGCACGAGACTAAGCTGGTGGTCATTTTGAAAACTGAAACCGGGAAAATTTTCCATGCTTGGAAAGCGGGGATGATTCCACCATTTTGAATTTCTTAACGAATTTTTCTAACGAAGTCAAGACTGATCTAACCTTCATCTAATTAATCCAGATAGAAGGGAAACTATAACAGACTTAACTTGAAGGAATCAACGCTTTTTTCTTAATTGAATCAGGCACAGTCGTTGATTTATTCTTTAGAAAAGTCTTTAGGATTCTAATTAACTACTCGAGTTCTAAACGTATTTCTATTGATCAATTTTATTATTAAAACTCTACTGATTCTAGCCTAACCCCATCCGGCCCATGGGTTAGCCATCGCCCTACCACTGGAATTGTAAGGTTCCCCCCTTCTAAAATAGGGAAAACACTTAAGATAGTCCACTAAGTCTTAACTTGGAGAAAATTTCCTATTCATGACACCTTGACCATGTAGAGATTCAAGGATACGATTCATAGGTAAGACCTAGTCCTATCCCGCAGGGGGAGCGTGATCTTCTAAAAATCAAAATCACCCATAGGATAATTGATCATAAATTTGGGCAACTACTAGACTTGATTTCTAGAGGCAACGCTTTTTTCCTCATCCATGCAAGGCACAGCCACGCTGGCCTAGTCTTCTAAAATAGAGTTGCCCAAGAACCTATTTATCTAGCATAGGGCTTTCACTTAATCTATTGGAAAGCTACCCGACTAATCGGGTCCACCCGTCCGTAGGATGGTGCCGTCGGAGCATTCCATCCTCCCACTTTCCACCCTACTCACGTGTTAATTTATTTTCTAATTAATCCTACCACACTGTTTGACATAAATAAACATGTTCCTTAATTAAGGCCCTTTAAAACAGTCTTTTTCCAAAATACAATATTGCCAAAAACAAGATTTATAAAAAAAAAAGTTTATACATGAATCAATTCCATACAAGCCAAACCGGCTCTCTTATTCTTTTCCTTTATACTGTCGATGATCTAGAATTCGGCCTTCCAGCCTCTACATGATGCTGGGCAAAACCCTACAGGACCATACACCTCATCATCGACCGTTGGCGAGGACTCAAGCCGGCCTGTCGCCCTCTAAGGCTCCATCGCTCAATGGTCCCGTCTTTCAGAGGGATGTCTGCACACTCACCGCACTAGCCTGGGCCCTCAGAACTAGGTAGCATCATAATCTCTCGCCTCAATCGGCAAACCTTATTCTCCCAATGGTATGAGGGATACCTTGGGCCATTCTCGGGCTTTGCTAAAACGACGCTGCCCGGCTACACAAGCACGGAACAGAGTTAGCGTTGAAGCCAGGAAAAACTTGCACTCTTTAAAGATAACAATTTCAATGCAATTTATTGAATACAGCATCACACAATTCATAACTTCATACAATTTTATGTCATTATTTTAAAAGAAAAAGATACACATTTATTAACACTAATATAAAAAAAACTCTTCTTTAAAAGATAACCAAGCTAACCTGGCCACCATTTCCTTGAGGAGCTTGTAAAGGGAGGGTTGGGAGCATCTTCTCTAATCTCATTGTTGCGCGCTCCTCCCGAGGTAATATTTTGACGTTTTTGGGAAGGGGCCATCTTGGACATCATCTTGTAGGGCTCGCTGTTGCGGTCAAAACGCTCCAGTTGGATCTCAATTCTGAGATCGTTTGCTCACCGTATGAGCAAAAGACCACAGCGCATGAACCCTCTCTCTTAAGGCAAAAACCTCTTACTAAAGTGCACGCAAATGGGGGGGAGGGGGGAATTGTGAGATGTCCTTAACACAAAAACGTTTTGCAAAAGGGAAGAAGGGCTGAGGGCTGCTGTAAGTCTATTCACACGGGGGGGGTGGGAGAAGAAAGGAAAATTGCCTTATCTGAAAAGTGGCAAATGAGGGGGTGTGAGAGAGGTGGCTACAAGGGGCGGCTGTACTACAGTAAGTACACTGCATAGGGATGAACGGCGGTACGGATGGCGGCATAGCAGAGCATAGGCTACGTAGAAAATGCGTGTTGCCCATGGAGCACCCCGGCGAGGGTTTATATAACTGTGGGGTACGGGTACGGGCACTGCGCAAAGCAAGGATGAAAGGACGGTGTACCAGTAAAGGCTGTAGATCAGTGGCCTGCATGGGTCTAGGGGAAAGGTACGGTGTCGGTTAACAGGGAAAGGAGTGGTATGCATGTACCTTATCTGGTCAGGGGCAGCATGGGTGTCCACGTAGCGGTACACGTGTGGACCACACAGTGGGCGGCCGTCCTTTGGTTCTTGTGCGGTCATTGTAAGTGCGGTCATTGTACGGGCACCCTGGTAAGTGTGTACGGTCCAAATTTTGGGGTGAGGTCTCCAAATTGGGGGCGTCGGCCTCGATTTGCGTGTCGGACCGCCCCGGGGGAATTTTTTTTTTTTTGTCCGAGAGGTTCTCCTGGTCATTGGGGTTCAGACCGTTCGTCAATCGGACGCCCGGTCATGCATTTATTAAGGTTTAAAGGTCGTCGCTTTTTAACTAAAAATGACTAAAATTTGCATATAAGCTTAATCCGGTGTCCGTTTTGGATGTTGTAAAATCCTATATTAGGGTAAAATCGCACGCAGATTTCAAATTTGGGCTCAAAATTTGAAGATTCTAAGTAGAAATGACTCATTTAATAAAATCATTGATTTTTATACCATAAAAACTCTATTACATGGACATTTCTTTATTAGTGAAGATGGGTATGTTAAATCCTTCCCCGCTTAAAGAAATCGAGATGTCCTCATCTCGTTCATGAATTGGGGATAATCCTTTAAGAGTGTAGCTTCATCTTCCCAAGTTGCATCCTCTTCAGGGTAATCTTTCCACTATATTAGATGTTCTACAAGAGTTCTATTTCGGAGTTGCCTTTTCCTAGAATGTATGATGCTACTGGGCTATAATTCAAGGACTCCTTGAGTAGGGATTACAACTTGTTCACCATCAAGAATATGATCGAGACTGGGTACATAAGGTTTTAACAAACTTACATGAAATACATTGTGGACTTTGATATGGGATGGGAGTTGGAGTTTATAGGCACTTTTACCTAGACACTTGGTTGATAACTGTATAGGGGCCACAATACCTAGGGCTGAGCTTCTTATATTTTCCAAGTGATAGTGAACTTTGTTTGGGTTGCACTCATAGAAGAACTTTGTCTCCTTCCTTGAAGATCCTTTCAGACCTCTTGGTGTCAGCATAATGTTTTTGTTAGTCTTGGGCAGCTTTAATATCCTTTGATTGCCTTGGTTTGTTCCTCCATCTCTTCGAGCATTTTCCTAGATGCCTCAACTCTTATGGTCGGATCAGAGAAATTTAGAGGAGACAAGCATTCTTGCCCATAGAGTGCTTTGAATGGTGACATTCCTATGCTCTGATGAGATAAGATGCATTGTAGGCAAATTCTACCAGAGGAAGGTATTGAATCCACCTTCTTGGTTCCCGTCCACAATATGCTCTGAGAATGTCTTCAATTACTTGATTGACTCTCTCAGTCTGGCCATCGGTCTCTGGATGCTAAAGCAAATTTGAGTTCCCAGGGCTTGAAATAAGGATTTCCAGAACTTTGAAGTGAAGTCAGAATCTCGGTCACTTACTATCCTTTTTGGGAGACCATGAAGTTTGAGGACTTCCTTGATGAATATTCGAGCAACATCAGAAGCTTTGAAGGTCTTCTTTGTTGGTATAAGGTGAGCTACTTTGGTAAGTAAGTCCACTACTACCAGAATGGAGTCATATCCTCCTTGAACAATGGGGAGACTTGTGACAAAATCCATACTAATGCACTCCCACTTCATTTGGGGAATATCCAAGGGTTGAAGTTTCCCAGGCATCTTGACCCTTTCAACTTTGATCCTTTGGTATGAGAGACGATGTCATTGCTTCAAGTACCGAAGGACATCATTTTTCAAGCCTGCCCAATGAAAGCTCCTTCTTACGGCATTTAATGTTTTTGCATAGCGTGGGTGTCGTGCAGCAGCAGCAGGACTATCATGAGCTTCATGGAGGATTAGTTTCTTTAAAGCAGGATCCTTAGGGATACATAGCCTGTGATTGAAGTAGAGGCTTCCTTCATGAGTGGAGTATCCCTTGATTAGATTCTTCTCTTTCTCTGAATTTCCCCCTTCTTCTACTAACTTCATCATCCTCTGATAATCTGGATCATGAGATGATACTTCTTCCACCTTGACCAGTATGGGATTATTTGGCATTGAAATTGCACTCGAGAAAGATTTGCGGCTAAGTGCATCTGCTACAACCACATTATCTTTCCCTAGAGCTCCAAATCATGGGTGGCATAATTTGCTTCATATTGCTTCAGCTTGCGAGAAGTATAAGCGATTGGTCTTCCTTCTTGGCCTAAGACACCACCAAGTGCTAGACTACTGGCATTAGTAACCACTTAAAATTCCTTGGTGAAATCAGGAAGTTTCAGGACTGGGACAGAAGTAATAATGACCTTGAGCTGATCAAAACTGTTTTCATGGATTGGCAGCCACACTATTTTGCAATCCTTCTTAAGAAGATCCGTCAAAGGTGCATCTACCAAGGCATAATCTTTGATAAAAATCCTATACCATCCCGTGATTCCCAAAAACCCACGAACTTCACGAACTGATTTAGGGGATGGCCACTCCAGAATATCTTTGACCTTGGCGGGGTCTATTGAAATGCCATCTTTGGAGACGATGAACCCAAGATACTCAATTTGATGAGTAAAGAAGGTACATTTGCTCTTCTTGGCATAGATTTTGTGTTTGCGCAACAATTATAGAACTCTACGCACATGCTCCTCATGCTCTTCCATTGATTTGGAGTAGATTAAGATGTCATCAAAGAAAACAAGTACAAATTCATCCAAGTAAGGACGGAATATATCTTGCATTATGCGGTTGAAGGTTGCAGGAGCATTGGTTAACCCGAATGACATTACAGTAAACCCATAGTGGCCATAACGGGTATTGAAGGTTGTCTTGGGTATATCTACTTCCTTGACTTTGATCTGATAGTAACCAGACCTCAAATCTATTTTTGAGAAGACTTTGGTCCCATGAAGCCTGTCAAGAAGTTTCGATGTGAGGGATAGGATACTTATTCTTGACAGTGACTTGATTCAGCCCTCGATAATCTATGCAAAGGCCGGAGAGTTCCGTCCTTCTTTTTTTGGAAAAGGACAGGTGTCCCCCAAGGAGAGCTACTGGGGCGTACGAATCCTTACTCAATGAGTTGGGTTGCTCTTTAAGTTCAATGGCTTCAGGAAGGGACATTTTATAGGGCGTTTTTGAGACGGGTTGAGCCCCAGGGATCACCTTGATTTCATGATCGACTTCTCGAGGAGGCGGTAGCCTTGTAAGCTCGTTAGGGAAGATGTCAGAGAATTCTTGGAGCCAAGAGGGTTCTGTCTCTTTACTAGGTTCAATGGCTTTGTTGAGCTTGACTAAGAAAACTTGCTGACCCTTACGTGTTCCCTTGAGAAGATGTTTTGCCTTGACTACCCTAGATTTAGGTTTTCCTGTTATCCCCTGAACGGATATTACTTGGCCATGCTCATTTTCAAAAGTGATACTCCCCTGGTGAATGCTAGCTTTGTTTGCAATTAACCAATCCATCCCAAGGATTCCATCATAAATTCCTAATGGCAAGACTCTAAAGTGACCATGAGTTTGCTCATTACCCAGCTCAAAATCAAGGTTTCCTATAGAGTGGCGAGATACTACTTCTTTCCCACTCGCTAACTCTACAGTCATTCTTCTAGCTGTTTTTTGACCCAAGTTTAATTTTTGCAAACACCTAGGAGAAAGAAATGAATGGGTATTGCTGCAATCAATCAAAAGCTGAAATGGCTTACCGTGATGAGTGGCTGGGATTTGGATTACACCAAATTGTTTATTCGGACCTTGGTGTTCTATTGCCGCATGGACGGTGGCGCGCTCTTGGTGCGCTCTTCTTCAGCCATTTCCAAGGTCGGTTCTTCACTTATAATACAGGCGGTTCTAGCAACTGCTCCTCCGCGGCCTCTGCCATGCCCACCACCTCTTGCACCTTGGTGGATAGGGGTTCCATGGCCTTGATTTCCTCTGCCACCTTGGGGAAATGATGTTGCCATCTTGGGATAGTTGGCCCTAAAGTGTCCCGGCTCATTGCACTCAAAACACAGAGGGCCTTCTCTGGAAGAAATAGCATCATACGAGCGGGGGACAAAAGAGTTGCCTTGTCGCCCTCTGTTGTAGTAGGGGAAATTCTGTTGGGGTTTCTTGTAGGGTTGATCTTTAGGATTTGCCTTAGGGTAAGATCTCTTTTTAGGTTTGTCAGTCCTCATTTCTTTCACAAGGGGCTTTGCTCGTATGAGAGCATCCTGTAAAATGTGATTGGCCTCATTGCTTCAAGGCGGGAATCTAAGGGTTCATTTAACCCTTGGCAGAAATGAGCCACTTGCTCTGGGAAGTAGTCATAGATGGAGCATACTTTCGAAGAGTGATAAATTTGGAATAGTAGTCCTCAAGAGTTAAGCTGCACTGCCTAAGACTAAAAAACTCATTCATCTTGATGGATTCATGGGATGGGGGAAGATATCTTTCCTTCACGGCCTGCTTGATGTCTTCCCACGTTTGAGAATGCTCGGTGACCCCCTTGTCATGGCACCACTGTTTCCACCAGAGTTTAGCATCTTCGATGAGGCAAAACCGTGCAAGCATAGACTGATTTGCTACTCCAGTACCGACGGTAGAGAAATAATCGTCCATCGCTTCAATCCAGACTTCAGCATCCTTCTAAATCTTTAAACCTTCTCCTTTAAAGGAGGGAGGTTGCATTTGCTTGAGCAAGAGCTTCTTCTCCTGGATATCAGTGTAAAGCGCATTAGGAAGTGGAGGGTGATCGTCCTGGCCATCATTGTAAAAATAATTTTAAGATTACAAGATTCATATTTGCACAACGCTTATTTTTGGAGAGTAAAACATTGAAATCATTTTATTTCCAAATATTTTAAAGGATGAGTTTTATTACAAAGATCTGAGACTAATATAGCTAGTCTTATTTGCCATCAAGGGAAATTCCTAGGCTTGACTATGACATAAAGGTAGAGCGGTCCACATAGGTGAAATATGGGGGTTCCGCTGTAGTTTCTAAGACTCTAAAAACTGATGGTAAGGGTGGTAGACTCTGGATTGGGGTAGGTCCCAACACAGCTACTTTGTCAGCAAGTAAGACCTGCATCACTTGGTCATACACCCAGCGATCCGGAGGTATGCGAATCCCATCTATAGTCACAGAGGTGTCGGCCCTGGGGGTACCGACGAACCAAAATAAACGTATCATCTTCAACTTTTCAATCCAACGAATCCGCTTTAGGTCGGTGGTAAGGTTCCCAATTCGATCTGCTCGGATGAAGAAATATCTTGGCCCACGACTCTAAAAATTTCTACCCCATCCTCTTTCAGTACGAGAGAAATGAGGGAGGGTCATCTTCTCTAGTATCTACACCATGGTGTCACGGAACTCAAAATTTGAGGAGTGACTAGCAGTCTCGAAGATGCATTGAAAAACTAGAAACTTCGAGTAGGCATCTTCCTCTTCCTACAATCATTCAAACATCAATTCAACTTGTTTGTTTTAGTAGGATGTTTTTATTAATTAGCATTATGTTAGGTAAAACATTCATTGCAAAACAGTCCTTAAATGGCAATTCCTAGGAGCTAAGATCGGCTCTGATACCAATTGTAAGGTTCCCCCCTTCTAAAATAGGGAAAACACTTAAGATAGTCCACTAAGTCTTAACTTGGAGAAAATTTCCTATTCTCATCAACACCTTGACCATGTAGAGATTCAAGGATACAATTCATAGGTAAGACCTAGTCCTATCTTGCAGGTGGAGCGTGATCTTCTAAAAATCAAATCACCCATAGGGTAATTGATTATAAATTTGGGCAACTACTAGACTTGATTTCTAGAGGCAACGCTTTTTTCCTCATCCATGTAAGGCACAGCCCCGCCGCTTGCCTAGTCTTCTAGAATAGAGTTGCCCAAGAACCTATTTATCTAGAGTAGGGCTTTCACTTAATCTGTTGGAAAGCTACCCGACTAATCGGGTCCACCCATCCGTAGGATGGTGCCGTCGGGGCATTCCATCCTCCCACTTTCCACCCTACTCACACATCAATTTGTTTTCTAATTAATCCTACCACACTGTTTGACATAAATAAACATGTTCCTTAATTAAGGCCCTTTTCACAAGGTTTGTTAAAACAGTCTTTTTCCACAATACAATAATACCAAAAATAAGATTTATATAAAAAAAAGTTTATACATGAATCAATTCCATACAAGCCAAACCGGCTCTCTTATTCTTTTCCTTTATACTGCCGATCATCTAGAATTTGGCCTTCTAGCCTCTACATGCTGGGCAAAACCCTACGGGACCATACACCTCATCGTCGGCCGTCGCCCTGCTGGTGGTGAGGACTCAAGTCGGCCTCTCGCCCTCTCAAGCTCCATTGCTTGATCCTTCCGCCCCTCAGAGGGATGTCTGCACACTAGGGTGGGCTTATTCACTGCACTAGCTTGGGCCCTCAGAACTAGGCAGCATCATAATCTCTCGCCTCAATCGCCGAACCTTATTCTCCCAATGGTATGAGGGATACCTTGGGCCATGCCCGGACTTTGCTAAAACGACGCCGCCCGGCTACACAAGCATGGAACGGAGTTAGCGTTGAAGCCAGGAAAAACTTGCACTCTTTAAAGATAACAATTTCAATGCAATTTATTGAATACACCATCATACAATTCATAACTTCATACAATTTTATGTCATTATTTTAAAAGGAAAAGATACACATTTATTAACACTAATATAAAAAAAACTCTTTTTTAAAAGATAACCAAGCTAACCTGGCCACCATTTCCTTGAGGAGCTTGTAAAGGGAGGGTTGGAGCCACATCGGGAGCATCTTCTCTAATCTCGTTGTTGCGTGCTCCTCTTGAGGTAATATTCTGACATTTTCGGGAAGGGGCCATCTTGGACGTCGTCTTGTAGGGCTTGCTGTTGCGGTCAAAACGCTCCAGTCGGATCTCAATTCTGAGATCGTTTGCTCACCGTATGAGCAAAAGACCACAGCGCATGAACCCTGTAACGTACCCATCTTCACTAATAAAGAAATGTCCATGTAATTATGAGTTTTTATGGTATAAATATCAATGATTTAATTATTTGAGTCATTTCCACTTAGAATCTTCAAATTCTGAGCCCAAATTTGGAATCTGCGCGCGATTTTACCCTAATATGGGATTTTACAGCATCCAAAACGGACACCGGATCAAGCTTATACGCTAATTTCAATCATTTTAGTTATAAAACGGCGACCTTTAAACCTTAATAAATGCACGACCGCACGTCCGTTTGACGAACGGTCTGAACCCCTGCGACCAGGAGAACCTCCCGGACAAAAAAATTTTTCGCCCCCCGGGGCGGTCCGGCACGCAAATCGAGGCGGGCGCCCCAAATTTGGGTACCCCGCCCCAAATTTTGGTCCGTACACACTTACTAGGGCGCCCGTACAATGGCCACCCAAGTACCAAAGGACGGCCGCCCACTGTTTGGTCCACGCATACCCTTGGGCGGACACCCGGACACCCAGACCGGATAAGGTACATGCGTACCACTCCTTTCCCAGGCAACCAGCACCGTACCTTTCCCGTAGACCCATGCAGGCCACTGATCCATAGCCTTTGAAGGTACACCGTCCTTTCGTCCTTCCTTTGCGCATCGCCCGCACCCTCACCCCTCAGCTATATAAACCCCCGGGGTGCTCTTCAGTTGGCACGCACTTCTGTGTAGCGTATGCCCTGTTGTGCTGCCGTCCGTACCGTCATAACGTACTTGCTGCAAGTACAGCCGCCCTTGCAGCCACCCCTCTCACAGCCCCTCATTTGGCTCTTTTCAGATAAGCCAATTTTCCTCCATCCTCCTCTTGCCATGGACCAGTGTCCTTAACTCTTCTCCCCCCCCCCCCCCCCCCCCCCCCCCCCGTGTGAATAGACTTACAGAGAGGCTTGCAGCCACCCCTCCCAGCCCTCTCCACGTTTTTGCCTTTGGCCTTAAGGACACCCTCACAATCCCCCCCCCCCCCCATTTGCGTAGACTTTAGTAAGGGATTTTTTACTCAAGCAAGGGTTCGTGCGCCATTTTCTTTTGCTCATACGGTGAGCAAACGAGCTCGGAATTCAGATCCGACTGAAGCGTTTCGATCGCAGCAGCGAGCTCTACAAGGCGACACCTACGATGGCCTCATCTCGGAGACGGCAAAATATTGCCTCAAGAGGCGCACGTAACAACGAGATGGAGGGAGATGCGCCCAACGCGGCTCCAGTCCCTTTTCAAGCCGCTCAAGGAAACGGTGGCCAGGTTAGATTGGTTAATTTTCAAAAGAAGAGATTTTTTTTTCTTAATTTAGTATTTATAAATGGTGTCTTTTCCTCTTAAAACGACGACATAAAAATTATATGAAATTATGAATTATGTGATGTTGTTTTCGATAAATTACGTGAAATTGCTATCTTCATGAATTGTGAATGCTATGCTTAGAAAATTGCATTGAAGATTGTTATCTTTGGAATTCAAGATTTTTTTTGGCTTCAACGCTAACTCCGTTCCGTGCTTGTGTAGCCGGGCGGCGTCGTTAGCAAAGCCCGGTAATGGTCCAAGGTATCCCTCATACCTTTGGAGGAATAAGGATCGCCGATTGAGGCGAGAGATTATGAGGCTGCCTAGTTCTGAGGGCCCAGGCTAGTGCGGTAAATAAGCCCACCCTAGTGCGCAGACATCCCTCTGAGGGGCGGGAGGATCGAGCGATGGAGCCTGAGAGGGCGACAGGCCGGCTTGAGTCCTCGCCAGCGGCCGACGATGAGGTGTATGGTCCCGTAGGGTTTTGCCCAGCATGTAGAGGCTGGAAGGCCGAATTCTAGATCATCGGCAGAATAAGAATAAGAGAGCCGGATTGGCTTGTATGGAAATGGATTCATGTATAAACTTTTTATATAATTGCATCTTGTCTTTGGTATGATTGTATTGTGTAAGAAGGCTGTTATAACGAACCTTGTGAAGAAGGGCCCTAATTAAGGAATATGCTTATTTATGTCAAACAGTGTGGTAGTATTAATTAGATAACAAATTGATGCGTGAGTAGGGTGGAAAGTGGGAGGATGGAATGCCCTGACGGCACCATCCTACGGATGGGTGGACCCGATTAGTCGGGTAGCTTTCCAACAAATTAAGTGGAAGCCCTACGTTAGATAGTTAGGTTCTTGGGCAACTCTATTCAAGAGACTAGGTCAGCGGCTGTGCCTTGCATAAGATGAGGAAAAAAGCGTTGTCCCTAGAAATCAAGTCTAAGTAGTTGCCCAATTTTTGATCAATTGCCCTATGGGTGATTTGATGTTTAGGAAATCACGCTCCCCCTGCGGGATAGAGCTAGGTCATACCTATGAATCGTATCCTTGAATCTCTACAGGGTCAAGGTATCGATGAATAGGAAATTTTTTCTAAGATAAGACTTAGCGGACTATCTTAAGTGTTTCTCCCATTTTTAGAGGGAGGAACCTTACAATTGGTATCAGAGCAAGTTTGACTCCTAGGAATTGCAGTTTAAGGATTGTTTTGTAATAAATGTTTTACCTAACATAATGCTAATTAGTAAAGACATCCTACTAAAACAAATAAGATTGAAATGATGTTTGAATGCTTGTAGGAAGAGGAAGATGCCTACTCCAAATTTCTAGTTTTCCAATGCATCTTCGAGACTGCTAGTCACTCCTCGAATTTCGAGTTTCGCGACACCATGATGCAGATATTAGAGAAGATATCCCTCCCTCATTTCTCTCGTATTCAGAGAGGATGGGGCAGAGATTTCTGGAGTCGTGGGCCGAGATACTTCTTCATCCGAGCAGATCAGACTGGGAACCTCACCACCGACCTTAAGCGGATTCGTTGGATTGAGAAGCTGAAGATGGTCCGCTTATTTTGGTTCGTCGGTACCCCCAGGGATGACACCTCGGTGACTATAGATGGGGTTCGCATACCTCAGGATCGTTGGGTGTATGACAAAGTGATGCAGGTCTTACCTGCTGATAGAGTAGCAGTGTTAGGACCCACCCCGATCCAGAGTTTACCACCCTTACCATCAGTTTTTAGAGTCTTAGAAACTACAGCGGAACCCCCATATTTCACATATGTGGACCGCTCTACCCTTATGTCACAGTGAAGCCTAGGAATTTCCCTTGATGTCAAATAAGACTAATTATATTAGTCTCAGATCTTTGTAATAAAACTTGTCCTTGTAAATATTTGGAAATAAAATAATTTCAATGGTTTTGCTCTCCAAAAATTAAGCGTTGTGCAAATATGAATCTTGTAATCTTAAAAATTGTTTTTACGATGGTGACCAGGATGACCACCCTCCACTTCCCAATGCGCTTTACACCGATACCCAGGAGAAGAAGCTCCTGCTCAAGCAAATGCAACCTCCCTCTTTTAAAGGAGAAGGTTCAAAGGTTGAGAAGGATGCTGAAGTCTGGATTGAGGCGATGGACGATTATTTCTCTGCTGCCGGTACTGGAGTAGCAAATCAGTCTATGCTCGCACGGTTTCGCCTCACTGGAGATGCTAAACTCTGGTGGAAACAGTGGTGCCGTGACAAGGAGGTCACCGAGCACTCTCAAACGTGGGAAGACATCAAGCAGGCAGTGAAGGAAAGATATCTTCCTCCATCCCATGAGTCCATAAAGATGAATGAGTTTTTTAGTCTTAGACAGTGCACCTTAACTCTTGAGGATTACTATTCCAAATTTATTACCCTTCGGAAGTATGCCCCAGCTATGACTACTTCCCAGCAAGTGGCTCGTTTCTGCCAAGGGCTAAATGAACCCCTAGATTCCCGCCTTGAAGCAATGAGGCCAACCACTTTACAGGATGCTCTCATACGAGCTAAGCCCCTTGTGAAAGAAATGAAGGCTAACAAACCGAAGAATCAAAAGAGATCTTACCCTGAGGCAAACCTTAGAGATCAACCCTACAAGAAACCTCAACAGAATTTCCCCTACTACAACAGAGGGCGACAAGGCAACTCTTTTGCCCCCCGCTCGTATGCTGCTTCTTCTAGAGAAGGCCCTCTGTGTTTTGAGTGCAATGAGCCGGGACACTTTAGAGCCAACTGTCCCAAGTTGGCAACATCATTCCCCCAAGGTAACAGAGGAAATCAAGGCCGTGGAACCCCTACCCACCAAGGTGCAAGAGGCAGTGGTCGTGGCAGAGGCCGCGGAGGAACAGTTGCTAGAACTGCCTGTGTTATAAGTGAAGAACCAACCTTGGAAGAGGCTGAAGAAGAGCGCGCCACCGTCCATGCGGCGGTAGAACACCAAGGTCCGAATAAACAATTTGGTGTAATCCAAACCCCCGCCACTCATCACGGTAAGCCATTTCAGCTTTTGATTGATTGTGGCAGTACCCATTCATTCCTTTCTCCTAGGTGCTTGCAAAAATTAAACTTGAGTCAAAAATCAGCTAGAAAAATGATTGTAGAGTTAGCCAGTGGGAAAGAAGTAATATCTCGCCACTCTATAGGAAACCTTGATTTTGAACTGGGTAATGAGCAAACTCATGGTCACTTTAGAGTCTTGCCACTAGGAATTTATGATGGAATCCTTGGGATGGATTGGTTAATTGCAAACAAAGCTAGCATTCATTGTAGCCAGGGGAGTATCACTTTTGAAAATGAGCATGGCCAAGTAATATCTGTTCAGGGAATCACAGGAAAACCTAAGTCTAGAGTAGTCAAGGCAAAACATCTTCTCAAGGGAACACGTAAGGGTCAGCAAGTTTTCTTAGTCAAACTCAACAAAGTCTTTGAACCTAGTATGGAGACAGAACCCTCTTGGCTCCAAGAATTCTCTGACATCTTCCCTGACGAGCTTACAGGATTACCACCTCCTCGAGAAGTCGACCATGAGATCGAGGTGATCCCTGGAGCTCAACCCGTCTCAAAAACTCCCTATAAAATGTCCCTTCCTGAAGCCATTGAACTTAAGGAGCAACTTTCCCAACTCATTGAACAAGGATTTGTACGCCCCAGTAGCTCTCCTTGGGGAGCACCTGTTCTTTTCCAAAAAAAGAAGGACGGGACTCTCCGCCTCTGCATAGATTATCGAGGGCTAAATCAAGTCACTGTCAAGAATAAGTATCCTATTCCTCGCATCGATGAACTTCTTGACAGGCTTCATGGGGCCAAAGTCTTTTCAAAAATAGATTTGAGGTCTGGTTACTATCAGATCAAAGTCAAGGAAGCAGATATACCCAAAACAGCCTTCAATACCCGTTATGGCCACTATGAGTTTACTGTAATGTCATTCGGGTTAACCAATGCTCCTGCAACCTTCAACCGCCTAATGCAAGATATATTCCGCCCGTACTTGGATGAGTTTGTGCTTGTTTTCTTTGATGACATCCTAATCTACTCCAAATCAATGGAAGAGCATGAGGAGCATGTGCGTAGAGTTCTGCAATTACTGCGCAGACACAAACTCTATGCCAAGAAGAGCAAATGTACCTTCTTTACTCAGCAAATTGAGTATCTTGGATTCATCGTCTCCAAGGATGGCATCTCAGTAGACCCTGCCAAGGTCAAGGATATTCTAGATTGGCCACCCCCTAAATCAGTTCGTGAAGTTCGTGGATTCTTGGGAATCACGGGTTGGTATAGGATTTTTATCAAAGATTATGCCTTGGTAGCTGCACCCTTGACAGATCTTCTTAAGAAGGATTGCAAAATAGTGTGGCTGCCAATCCATCAAAACAGCTTTGATCAGCTGAAAGTCATTATTACTTCTGCCCCAGTCTTAAAGCTTCCTGATTTCTCCAAGGAATTTGAAGTGGTTACCGATGCTAGTAGCCTAGCACTTGGTGGTGTCTTAGGCCAAGAAGGAAGACCAGTCGCTTATACTTCCCGCAAGCTGAAGCAATATGAAGCAAACTATGCCACCCATGATTTGGAACTCTTAGCAGTTGTTCATTGCCTCAAATTATGGAGACATTATCTCTTGGGAGGCAAATTCCTGCTTGTAACTGACCACAAAAGTCTAAAGTGGATCTTCACCCAGCCTAACCTCAACATGCGGCAAAGGAGATGGATTGAAATTCTACAAGAATATGATTTCGACATCAAATTCCGCCCTGGGAAAGATAATGTGGTAGCTGATGCACTTAGCCGCAAATCTTTCTTGAATGCAATTTCAATGCCAAATAATCCCATACTGGTCAAGGTGGAAGAAGTCTCATCTCATGACCCAGATTATCAAAGGATGATAAAGTTAGTAGAAGAAGGGGGACATTCAGAGAAAGAGAAGAATCTTATCAAGGGATACTCCACTCATGAAGGAAGCCTCTACTTCAATCACAGGCTATGTATCCCTAAGGATCCTGCTTTAAAGAAACTAATCCTCCATGAAGCTCATGATAGCCCTGCTGCAGGACACCCAGGTTATGCAAAAACATTAAATGCAGTAAGAAGGAGCTTTCATTGGGCAGGCTTGAAAAGTGATGTGCTTCGGTACTTGAAACAATGTCTCTCATGCCAAAGGATCAAGGCTGAAAGAATCAAGATGCCTGGAAAGCTTCAACCCTTAGATATTCCCCAAATGAAGTGGGAGTGCATTAGTATGGATTTTGTCACAAGTCTCCCCACTGTTCAAGGAGGATATGACTCCATTCTAGTAGTAGTAGACTTACTTACCAAAGTAGCTCACCTTATACCGGCAAAGAAGACCTTCAAAGCTTCTGATGTTGCTCGTATATTCATCAAGGAAGTCTTCAAACTTCATGGTCTCCCAAAAAGGATAGTAAGTGATCGGGATTCTGACTTCACCTCAAAATTCTGGCAGTCTTTATTTCAAGCTCTGGGGACTCAGCTTTGCTTTAGCACAGCTTATCATCCAGAGACCGATGGCCAGACTGAAAGAGTCAATCAAGTAATTGAAGACATTCTCAGAGCATACTGTGGACGGGAACCCAGAAGGTGGATTCAATACCTTCCTCTGGTGGAATTCGCCTACAATGCGTCTTATCATCAAAGCATAGGAATGTCACCATTCAAAGCACTCTATGGGCAAGAATGCTTGTCTCCTCTAAATTTCTCTGATCCGACCATAAGAGTTGAGGCATCCAGGAAAATGCTCGAAGAGATGGAGGAACAAACCAAAGCTATCCAAAGGGATATTAAAGCTGCCCAAGATCGACAAAAGCATTATGCTGACAACAAGAGGTCTGAAAGGATCTTCAAGGAAGGAGACAAAGTTCTTCTACGAGTGCGCCCCAAACGAAGTTCTCTATCACTTGGGAAATATAAGAAGCTCAGCCCTAGGTATTGTGGTCCTTATACAGTTATCAAGTGTCTAGGTAAAAGTGCTTATAAACTCCAACTTCCAGCCCATATCAAAGTCCATAATGTATTTCATGTAAGTCTGTTAAAGCCTTATGTCCCCAGTCTCGATCATATTCTTGATGATGAACAAGTTGTAATCCCTACTCAAGGAGTCCTTGAATTACAGCCCAATAGCATCATAGATTCTAGGGAAAGGCAACTCCGAAATAGAACTCTTGTAGAACATCTAGTTCAGTGGAAAGATTACCCTGAAGAGGATGCAACTTGGGAAGATGAAGCTACACTCTTAAAGGATTATCCCCAATTCATGACGAGATGAGGACATCTCGATTTCTTTAAGGGGGGAAGGATGTAACGTACCCATCTTCACTAATAAAGAAATGTCCATGTAATTATGAGTTTTTATGGTATAAATATCAATGATTTAATTATTTGAGTCATTTCCACTTAGAATCTTCAAATTCTGAGCCCAAATTTGGAATCTGCGCGCGATTTTACCCTAATATGGGATTTTACAGCATCCAAAACGGACACCGGATCAAGCTTATACGCTAATTTCAATCATTTTAGTTATAAAACGGCGACCTTTAAACCTTAATAAATGCACGACCGCACGTCCGTTTGACGAACGGTCTGAACCCCTGCGACCAGGAGAACCTCCCGGACAAAAAAATTTTTCGCCCCCCGGGGCGGTCCGGCACGCAAATCGAGGCGGGCGCCCCAAATTTGGGTACCCCGCCCCAAATTTTGGTCCGTACACACTTACTAGGGCGCCCGTACAATGGCCACCCAAGTACCAAAGGACGGCCGCCCACTGTTTGGTCCACGCATACCCTTGGGCGGACACCCGGACACCCAGACCGGATAAGGTACATGCGTACCACTCCTTTCCCAGGCAACCAGCACCGTACCTTTCCCGTAGACCCATGCAGGCCACTGATCCATAGCCTTTGAAGGTACACCGTCCTTTCGTCCTTCCTTTGCGCATCGCCCGCACCCTCACCCCTCAGCTATATAAACCCCCGGGGTGCTCTTCAGTTGGCACGCACTTCTGTGTAGCGTATGCCCTGTTGTGCTGCCGTCCGTACCGTCATAACGTACTTGCTGCAAGTACAGCCGCCCTTGCAGCCACCCCTCTCACAGCCCCTCATTTGGCTCTTTTCAGATAAGCCAATTTTCCTCCATCCTCCTCTTGCCATGGACCAGTGTCCTTAACTCTTCTCCCCCCCCCCCCCCCCCCCCCCGTGTGAATAGACTTACAGAGAGGCTTGCAGCCACCCCTCCCAGCCCTCTCCACGTTTTTGCCTTTGGCCTTAAGGACACCCTCACAATCCCCCCCCCCCCATTTGCGTAGACTTTAGTAAGGGATTTTTTACTCAAGCAAGGGTTCGTGCGCCATTTTCTTTTGCTCATACGGTGAGCAAACGAGCTCGGAATTCAGATCCGACTGAAGCGTTTCGATCGCAGCAGCGAGCTCTACAAGGCGACACCTACGATGGCCTCATCTCGGAGACGGCAAAATATTGCCTCAAGAGGCGCACGTAACAACGAGATGGAGGGAGATGCGCCCAACGCGGCTCCAGTCCCTTTTCAAGCCGCTCAAGGAAACGGTGGCCAGGTTAGATTGGTTAATTTTCAAAAGAAGAGATTTTTTTTTCTTAATTTAGTATTTATAAATGGTGTCTTTTCCTCTTAAAACGACGACATAAAAATTATATGAAATTATGAATTATGTGATGTTGTTTTCGATAAATTACGTGAAATTGCTATCTTCATGAATTGTGAATGCTATGCTTAGAAAATTGCATTGAAGATTGTTATCTTTGGAATTCAAGATTTTTTTTGGCTTCAACGCTAACTCCGTTCCGTGCTTGTGTAGCCGGGCGGCGTCGTTAGCAAAGCCCGGTAATGGTCCAAGGTATCCCTCATACCTTTGGAGGAATAAGGATCGCCGATTGAGGCGAGAGATTATGAGGCTGCCTAGTTCTGAGGGCCCAGGCTAGTGCGGTAAATAAGCCCACCCTAGTGCGCAGACATCCCTCTGAGGGGCGGGAGGATCGAGCGATGGAGCCTGAGAGGGCGACAGGCCGGCTTGAGTCCTCGCCAGCGGCCGACGATGAGGTGTATGGTCCCGTAGGGTTTTGCCCAGCATGTAGAGGCTGGAAGGCCGAATTCTAGATCATCGGCAGAATAAGAATAAGAGAGCCGGATTGGCTTGTATGGAAATGGATTCATGTATAAACTTTTTATATAATTGCATCTTGTCTTTGGTATGATTGTATTGTGTAAGAAGGCTGTTATAACGAACCTTGTGAAGAAGGGCCCTAATTAAGGAATATGCTTATTTATGTCAAACAGTGTGGTAGTATTAATTAGATAACAAATTGATGCGTGAGTAGGGTGGAAAGTGGGAGGATGGAATGCCCTGACGGCACCATCCTACGGATGGGTGGACCCGATTAGTCGGGTAGCTTTCCAACAAATTAAGTGGAAGCCCTACGTTAGATAGTTAGGTTCTTGGGCAACTCTATTCAAGAGACTAGGTCAGCGGCTGTGCCTTGCATAAGATGAGGAAAAAAGCGTTGTCCCTAGAAATCAAGTCTAAGTAGTTGCCCAATTTTTGATCAATTGCCCTATGGGTGATTTGATGTTTAGGAAATCACGCTCCCCCTGCGGGATAGAGCTAGGTCATACCTATGAATCGTATCCTTGAATCTCTACAGGGTCAAGGTATCGATGAATAGGAAATTTTTTCTAAGATAAGACTTAGCGGACTATCTTAAGTGTTTCTCCCATTTTTAGAGGGAGGAACCTTACAAACCCTCTCTTAAGGCAAAAACCTCTTACTAAAGTCCATGCAAATAGGGGGATTGTGAGATGTCCTTAACACAAAAATGTTTTGCAAAAGGGGAGAAGGGTTGAGGGCTGCTGTAAGTCTATTGACACGGGGGGGGAGGTGGGGGAGAGAAGAGTTAAGGACATTGCCTCTTAGTAAGAGGGAGATAGAGGAAAATTGCCTTATCTGAAAAGTGGCAAATGAGGGGGTGTGAGAGGGGTGGCTGCAAGGGGTGGCTGTACTACAACAAGTACACTGCACAAGGACGGACGGCGGCACAGCAGAGCATAGGCTACGGAGAAAATGCATGTTGCCCATGGAGCACCCAGGGGTCTATATAACTGTGGGGTACGGGTACAGGCGCTGTGCAAAGCAAGGATGAAAGGACGGTGTACGAGTTTTTTTGAAGTTTCTCATTACCATCCTAGAGAATATAAAACGGTATAATTTTCCTTCATTGAGTATTTACTTATTCATTTTTCCAATATTCATGGGATTTAAACATAAGATTAAAGTGAACTCTTATTTTGATTTAAAAAAATTCTTTTATGCATCATTTTATTGTTGAAATATACAAGTGAATAGGGTGTGTGTGGGAACAAGCTCTTGGATAGAGGCTGTAAAAGAGGAGATGTAATTGTGAAAGAACCTGTGAAAAGGTTAGAAGAATCTACTGGGAGAGAATAATGGGTAGCATGAGGGAATTTAGGAGTGTGGAGATATTCTGGGAGATATTCAGGGAAAAGAGAAGAGGTGGAGAGAATCAGGCAAAAGGTGGAGATATTCAGGGAGTGAATCATGGAGAAATCAATGGGATTTGATGCTTGATGTAAACTCTATAAATTGAGGCATAGCCCTAATGAGAATTTGCTGGTTTTTGAGTATCCATGCCTACATTAATCTACGTGCTAATTATTCACTAATTATGTCTTAATCACTTGCTAATCACTTTGTTAATTATGTTGATTCTAGTGTTTGATCCACCATAGCTCATCATTTAGCTCAAATTTCAACATGGTATCAGAGCCATGCCTAGAATCAACCAGATTTATGAGCCCATTAGTGAATTAATTAGGATTAGTAAAATAATTAGCAAAAAATCAATTTTTTAGTAAGCTTTCACTCTTCCCCTTCACCCCCAGCCAGTGGAGGGTCTCTAGCACTTAGCACACTTCAAATTAGGTCATGAGCTTCTAGCTTAAGCTAGCCAACACCCTTGGCTACCAGCCCATCGAAACGGCGCAGCAAACTGCCAAAGGAATTAGGAGAAATCGCGATTTTCGCCGGCGCTTATTTTCTGAGATGTTTGTGACATTGCAACTTCCACAGGTCAAAGCTCTCTAATTCCTCTTAGCCCAAGGGGTAATCAAGCATGCTTTACAAGCTGGTGAAGTCAGAATTGAGTTTCATCAAGTCTACATTGAGATCCAAGATCTTCATCAAATCTGCAGGTGACTTTGGTAAAACAGAGATTAAGCTTTCATTATTTGGTCAAATCTTGTGTTTCTTGGCTTAATCCTCTACTAGACTCATTGCTATTGATGCCTTTGAAAGCATTTGAGCTCATTTGAAGTGGAAGGCACCAGATCTGAGCTCCCCGCATACTCTGTTTTTTGCACACAAACCAGAGCATTAATTTGCTAATCAGTGATTAATCAATGCTAATCACTATACTTTGGTGCAATTGAGGGTTCAAATTAACCATTAGGTATCTGATACAGATCCCTATAACTTCAGATTTCAAATCGGAGTTGGTTTGATACTCCAACCATCCCGTACAAATTGGTTACCCTTAATTTAGTGTAATTTCTAGGAAAATTGTGCTGATAAAATTGTGAAAATCATCATTTTGCATTTAACCCTTGGTTAATGCCTGTAAATCTCACTCAAATTCAAGATTATTCACAGCCAGAGTTGCATTTGGAATGTGCATGAGAATGAATGCTATACGCATTATGTATTGGGCACATTTTATTAGTGTAAAAATGGGAACAGACACTGCCCTTGTCCAGATTAAGGCAAGAGGTAAGACCTCCCGCATAAATTTGGGTTTGCATTGCATAATGATACAAAATAAACATAAAAAGCCCAAAGGAACTGTCAGCAAAACATTGAAACATGTTGCTCACATGGAGCAAAATGACCTGACGGACGAGCTCATGGCTCCAGCCATGAAAGAAGAAGAATATCTCTTCCCAAGAAGAGGATCCACACCGAGAAGAAGATCTGAAGGAAGACATGGACACGAGAAGAGAAGCTGCCACAAGAAGAGAAGCTGCCCCGAGAAGACTGGAAGAAGAGACGGACGCGTGGAGAGATGCTGCCACGAGAAGAAGACTGAAGAAAAGAGAAGATGTGAGGCTCCAAAGAGTGAGGAGCCATGTGAAAATATCTGAGAGAGAGAGAGAGAGAGAGCCCACAACCCAATGTAACGTGCCCCAATAAAGTAAAACCACCTCTGAGCCACCGATGATGTAGGCCAAGTGGTAGATGTATGTGTGAGCACTTTAGTCAAGGTCGCGGGCACTTATAGTAGCCTTGAACACATAGAGAGAGAGAGTGTCAAGGACTATGGAGTTTAGGGACTTGAGGCACTGGTCGCGGGCTATCAAGTAAGAGGGAAACTTGATACAGGGTCCAGGTGTGTTAGGATTATTCACTTGAGGGGAGGTGTTGAAATATACAAGTGAATAGGGTGT
Source organism: Cibotium barometz (assembly GCF_041138505.1). Lineage (NCBI taxonomy): Eukaryota > Viridiplantae > Streptophyta > Polypodiopsida > Cyatheales > Cibotiaceae > Cibotium > Cibotium barometz. Next base: position 26,664,800 of record NC_141059.1, on the reverse strand, counting down.
GTGTGGGAACAAGCTCTTGGATAGAGGCTGTAAAAGAGGAGATGTAATTGTGAAAGAACCTGTGAAAAGGTTAGAAGAATCTACTGGGAGAGAATAATGGGTAGCATGAGGGAATTTAGGAGTGTGGAGATATTCTGGGAGATATTCAGGGAAAAGAGAAGAGGTGGAGAGAATCAGGCAAAAGGTGGAGATATTCAGGGAGTGAATCATGGAGAAATCAATGGGATTTGATGCTTGATGTAAACTCTATAAATTGAGGCATAGCCCTAATGAGAATTTGCTGGTTTTTGAGTATCCATGCCTACATTAATCTACGTGCTAATTATTCACTAATTATGTCTTAATCACTTGCTAATCACTTTGTTAATTATGTTGATTCTAGTGTTTGATCCACCATAGCTCATCATTTAGCTCAAATTTCAACATTTATGCATAAAAATCAATATTGGTGAAAGTAACACTTTTACAATTAAAAAAATTCTTTTATGTCTCATTTTATGCATAAAAATCCATTTTAATGAAAGTAACACTTTTATATTAAAAATATTCTTTTATGCATCTATGTATGCATAAAAATCCATTTTGATGAAAGTCACACTTTTATAATAAAAAAAATATTCTTTTATGCATCTATTCATGCATAAAATCCATTTTGATGAAAGTAACACTTTTATAATAAAAACAAATATTCTTTTATGCATCTATTTATGCATAAAATCTATTTTGATGAAAGTAACACTTTTATAGTTAAAAAAAATATTCTTTTATGCATCTATTTATGCATAAAATCCATTTTGATGAAATTAACACTTTTGTAATAAAAAAATCAATATGCATCTTTCTATGCATAGAATTTAATTCTATTGAAAATCACTCTTTTATAATAAAAAAATAATCAATATGCATCTTTCTATATGCATAGAATTTAATTCTATTAAAAATCACTCTTTTATAAAAAATAATAATCAATATGCATCTTTCTATGCGTGAATGAAAATGACACTTTTAGAATACACAAACGATGGTGATTACTCTTTTTGATTAATAAAAGATGAAATTTATTTCATAAACTTTTAGAAAATTTTGCCATAACCTCCTTTGTATGATTGACCATTTTTCAAATTTTCTAGCCTTAATCTTCTTTGGAATTATCCCCAATTGGTTAAAAACATTCTAAACTAATCAATTTTCACTTTTAAGAGAGAAACAATATGAAACGTTTAATTTTAACAATTAGATCACTTAACTAGGATAAAGAAGGGCTGATTTTAAGAATGAGAGAGGGGGAAAGCCTTTCCGAGAAGGCACAGCATCTGTTTATCATTTTAAGATAACAAACAATTTAGAAAACCATTAAAAGAATAAGAAAAAGTAAGATTTCTTGCTTACATGAAATTATGGGAGCTTTCCTTTGGCTTGATGGTTTGAGGGATCTACTCTTGTTTGCAACAAGAGTGGCCACCAATTCTTTAGAAGAGGGAATGGTCAAAAACTAGTGAGTTATTAAGAAATTCACAGTTCTTGGCTCTTGGGAGGAGTAGAGTAATAGTGCATAAAACACTTTTAAGCTTCAACAAAGGGGGAGGCTTCTATTTAAGGGAAAAAGTGAGCTTCTAACCAAGCAAACTGATTCTAAAATTTTCCAGATCAGTTTGGTCAATTTTTGACCATTTTTAGGTCAGTTTAGCTTACTTTTTGGAACTAGACTTGAAGAGAGGAGAGATAAAATATGTCAATTTTTGATAATTTTAAACTTCAGTACACATGTAGTAGGTGCCTCCTTCATGAGGGGGAAATTCCCATTGTGAGGTGTCAAAAATCCATTTTTTTTAGTAATTCCTTAGTCCACTCTTTATCTTATATGAGTATTTACTCATTTTTGGGGGGATTTTCTTTATCTATTCTATTTATCTTCTCCACATTTGGATGAATCTGATTGGCCCCTCAAAACCTTAATTTAAAGTTTTTCAAAAATTTGGACCCCTAGGATAAGGCCTCTTGAATAGAATCTTGAATAGATTATACTTGATTTCTAATGCACCTTCTGAAAATCTTTTTGAACTTCTATTTTGGGAAAACTTATTTTAATAAAAAGAGATATTTTTCCATCCAAAAATATTCAAATCTGAATAACCTCTCTCTAGAACATTTTCTCTCTCTAGGCCAAAACAGGTAGAAACAAGATCTTTTATTTTCTGAGGAGGGATTTGATTATTACAGGGGAAGATGCTGGACATCTTGAGAGCCTGGGGAGGAATCTTACATTCTCTCCCACTTGAAAAACGCGAGATGTCCTCATCTCGCAAACTGGGGGTAATCCCGCAAACAGTTTGGCTTCTTTCTCCTAGGTGGCATCTTTAAAAGAATAGAACTTCCATTTGACCAATAATTGTCTCAGAATTCTAATCATCATGAGAACCTTTTCTTGAACATCAAGGATTTCTTCAAGTTGGAGTTCCATCTGCCCTTGGGTTGAAGAAGTTAAGATTTCATCTCATCAAGCACATGATTCGGGCTTGGTACATACTTTTTAAGAAGGCTGACATGAAATACATTATGTACTTTGAGATGAGGAGGCAAAAGAAGGTCATAGGCTAAGTCACCTACTTTCTTTGTAATCAGATATGGCCCATAATATCTGGGGGATAACTTCTTGTACTTGCCAAGAGATAGAGAACTTCTTTTGGGGCGTACTCGAATGAAGACCATATCTGTTTCTTTGAATTTTCAGTCTATCATCTTCTTATCTGCATATTGCTTCTGTCTATCCTGGGCAGCTTTTATATCTTTCCGAATTGCTTGCATCTGCTGCTCCATGTCGTCAAGCATCTGTCTGGACATCTCGACCCTAATCAATGGGTTAGACCAAGTTAATGGAGCTAAGCAATCTTGTCCATACAGAGCTTTGAAAGGACTCATCCCAATACTTCTGTGATAAGAAGCATTGTAGGCGAACTCGACTAGGTGCAGATAGCTTAGCCACTTCTTGGGTTCCCTGCCCCACAACATGACCGAAGTATATCTTCGATTACTTGGTTCACCCTTTCAGTTTGACCATCGGTCTCTCAGGGTGGTAAGCTATGCTGAGATCCAAGAAAGTTCCTACTACTTTAAAAAATACAGTCCAGAATCTTGACGTGAATTTGGGATCTCGATCACTTACTATTCTTCTGGGTAGGCCATGCAATCTGAAGATTTCCTTAGGGAACACTCTGGCCACATCCACTGTAGTGTAGGTTTCTTTTACTGGAATCAGATGGGCAACTTTGGTTAGTCTATCAACTACCACGAAGATGGAGTTGTAACTTGATTGCACTGAAGGTAATCCAGTAATAAAATCCATACTGATGCATTCCCACTTCATCTGGGGGATGTCTAATGGATGTAACTTCCTAGGCATTTTTACTCTCTCGGCTTTGACTTTCTGACAGGTTAGACATTGACGTACATGATTAAGCACATCCTTTTTTAGACTAGGCCAAAAGAAGCTTTTCTTCACAGACATGTAGGTCTTGATGAAACCTGGATGTCCTGCAATAAGGCTGTCATGGACTTCATTCAAAATTTGACCCTTAGTTCCCTCATCATTGGGAATGCATAGCCTGCGACGATTATAATACATAATTCCATCATCCAGGTTTTGTACCCTTGAAATCGGTTCAACTCCTGTGGAGTTTTGCTTTCCTGCATAAGTAGGGTAGCAATAGGACCAAAGAATCTATCCTACATGATCTTCTCTCTTGCTTCAATAATCAAAGGATTTGACACTACAGTAATTGCAAGCAAGGAGGCTTTTCTGCTGAGGGCATCTGCTACCACATTTTCTTTTCCGGGTAGTACTTGATTTCAAAATCAAATTCTTGCAGAGTCTGCATCCACCTTCTCTGGCGCATGTTGAGATCCTTCTGAGTGAAGATCCAATTTAAGCTCTAATGATCGGTCATCAAAGTGAATGTTTGACCCAGTAGGTAATGTCTCCACAACTTTAGGGCATATACTACTGAAAGTAGTTCCAGGTCATGGACAGCATAATTCCTCTCATGCGTTCTGAGTTTTCGGGATTCATAGGCCACTGCATGACCTTCCTGCATGCGTGCACCTCCCAGGGCAAAACCACTGGCATCAGTTATACTACCTCAAAGGGTAGAGAGAAATCTGGCAGCTTTAGAACAGGATTGGTTACCAAGGCGATTTTCAGCTTATCAAAAGCACTCTAGCACTTGGCATACCATTGAAACAAGATATTCTTCTTGAGAAGATTTGTCGGGGGGAAAGCTATGAGAGCATACTTTGGTATAAAAATTCTATACCAACCAGTCAATCCCAAGAATCCTCTGACTTCTTTCACTGTCTTTGGTTCAGGCCAATCTATGACTGCTTGGACTTTCGCTCTGGAGAAATTTCATCTTTGGATACCAGAAAGCCCAAGTATTCAACATGGTCAGCAGAGAAAGTGCATTTGCTCTTTTTTGCAAAGAGTTGGTGCTTCCTTAGAATCTCAAGAACTTTTCTGACATGAGCTTCATGGGCAGCTGTATTCTTTGAGTAAATCAGAATATCATCAAAGAAAACAAGAACGAAATCATCTAAGTATTCTTTGAGAATGTCGTGTAGTAAGCGATTGAATGTAGGTGGGGCATTTATCAATCCAAACGGCATGACAGTGAATTCATAATGCCCATACCGAGTATTGATGGGGCTGTCTTCGGCATATCTTGCTCATTAATCCTGATTTGATAATACCCTGATTTGAGATCTATCTTTGTGAAGATCTGGGCTCCATTTAGTGAAGATCTAGGCTCCACTTAGCCTTTCCAGAAGCTCATCAATTCTAGGGATAGGATACTTATTCTTAACTGTTAGCTAATTGAGACCTATGTAGTCCACACAGAGTCTTAGCGTTCCATCTTTCTTTTTCTGAAAGAGAACTCGCGCACCCCAAGATGAAACACTGGGTCTTACAAACCCTTGTTCTAACAGCTATATCTAAGCTATTCCTTGAGTTTGATGGCTTCAAGAACTGGCATTTTGTACGTGCGCAAGGCTACTGGCTGAGCTCTGGTGGGGGGTCAATTCTATGACATGATCTACTTCCCGAATTGGGGGCATCTCTGTTAATTCTGCTGGGAATAAATCATCATATTCACTTAACCATTCAGGTTCTTTAGCTTTTAACTTTGAGTCTACCGGATTCATTTTAACAAGATAAATGCGCTGCTTCTTTCTAAGTCCTTTTAGTAACTTAGAAGCTTTTACTAACTGCGGACTAGGGGATCCTGAAATTCCGGTTCATTGAACTTTGTTTTCGTGAAGGTCACGGAAGGAGATGGTTCCATTATGACAGTGAATGTCAGCTTGATTTTTGTGGAGCCAATCCATTCCAAGGATCCCGTCAAAAACTACCAAAGGTATAACTCTGAACTGACAGTCAGTTAAATTCCCATCTAAATTGAACTGAATACGATCTGTCTCAAGGTGAGTGAAAAGAATCTTTCCACTTGCCAATTCAACTTGCATAGGTTTCCCTGATTTTTGATCTAAGACTAGCTTACGCAAGCATCCAGGGGAAATGAAAGAATGAGTACTACCTGAATCAATCAAAAGCTTAAAAGGCTTACCCTGATACTCAGCTGGAGTATGAATGACGGAGAATTGGCGATTTGGCCCTTGGTTTTCAATTGCAGCATAAATCTGTCCTCTTTCCTCTTCCACTACTTCTGCAATTGTGACTGCTCTGGCAGCTACAGTCTGAGACGGGACTCTTTCTCTTTGGTTGCCCCAGTTATGGGAAGGAGTTCTGAGGCTACTCTGGACAGAGGCAAACGGCTAAGCTGGAGTTCTTCTGGGATTTCCATGATTTGGGAGAGATGGACCTTGATTTGGACCTTGATTTGACTAATAGGAAGGGGTTGGTCTTTGCACTCTCGGTCCTTGACTTCCCTGTCCCCTTGACATGGCAGGATTCGGGCAGTCTTTCAGCTGGTGACCAAAACCCTGGCATCCACCAAAGCACCGGTTCTCACTTTTGAGCTCATCCCTCTGAATCTGTGAAATAGGTGGGGCTCCTGATGAGAAAGTGTTATGGGGGAAGGGTCTTCCTTCACTTCTGAATCTTCCCGCATCATCCTGATTTTAAATTGGGCCTTACTTTGAAACTGATGAAGGAGTTACGTCTTGGTCATAGTCTGATTCAGGGTTTGAATCTGGAAAGGTTCTCCCTGAACTATCTTTCTCGAAGGAAATATTTCAATTACTACTTTACTGAATTCAAAACTAAACACGAATTCCTATGAGGAATAAATTAGTCATTTATCTCTAAAATTCTGACTTCGATAGTTTTTCTGAATTTTCTCATTACCATCCTAGAGAATATAAAACGATATAATTTTCCTTCACTGAGTATTTACTTATTCATGGGATTTAAACATAGGATTAAAGTGAACTCTTATTTTGATTTAAAAAAATTCTTTTATGCATCATTTTATGCATAAAAATCAATATTGGTGAAAGTAACACTTTTACAATTAAAAAATTTTTCTTTTATGCATCATTTTATGCATAAAATTCCATTTTAATGAAAGTAACACTTTTATAATAAAAATATTCTTTTATGCATCTATCTATGCATAAAAATCCATTTTGATGAAAGTAACACTTTTATAATAATAATAAATATTCTTTTATGCATCTATTTATGCATAAAATCCATTTTGATGAAAGTAACACTTTTAAAATTTAAAAAAAATCTTTTATGCATCTTTTTATGCATAAAATCCATTTTTAATGAAAGTAACACTTTTCTAATAAAAGAATATATTCTTTTATGCATCTATTTATGCATAAAATCCATTTTGATGAAATTAACACATTGGAAAAAAAATAATCAATATGCATCTTTATATGCATAGAATTTAATTCTATTGAAAATCACTCTTTTATAATAAAAAAAATAATCAATATGCATCTTTCTATGCATAGAATTTAATTCTATTAAAAATTACTCTTTTATAAAAAAAAAATCAATATGCATCTTTCTATGCATGAATGAAAATGACACTTTTAGAATACACAAACGATAGGGATTACTCTTTTTGATTAATAAAAGATGAAATTTATTTCTTAAATTTTTAGAAAATTTTGCCATAACCTCCTTTGTATGACTGACCATTTTTTAAATTTTCTAACCTTAATCTTCTTAGGAATTATCACCAATTGGTTTAAAACATTCTAAACTAATCAATTCTCACTTTTAAGAGAGAAACAATATAAAAAGTTTAATTCCAACAATTAGATCACTTAACTAGGATAAAGAATGGCTGATTTTAAGAATGAGAGAGGGGGAAAGCCTTTCCAAGAATTCATAGCATCTGTTTATCATTTTAAGATAACAAACAATTTAATAAACCATTAAAAGAATAAGAAAAAGTAAGATTTCTTGCTTGCATGAAATTTTGGGAGCTTTCCTTTGGCTTGATGGTTTGAGGGATCTACTCTTGTTTGCAACAAGAGTGGCCACCAATTCTTTAGAAGAGGGAATGGTCAAAAACTAGTGAATTATGAAGAAATTCACAGTTCTTGGCTCTTGGGAGGAGTAGAGTAACAGTGCATAAAATACTATTAAGCTTCAACAAAGGGGGAGGCTTCTATTTAAGGAAAAAAGTGAGCTTCTAACCAAGCAAACTGATTCTAGAATTTTCCAGATCAGTTTGGTCAATTTTTGACCATTTTTAGGTCATTTTAGCTTACTTTTTGGAACTAGACTTGAATTAGGAGAGAGGAGAGAGGAGAGATGAAATATCTCAATTTTTGATAATTTCAAACTCCACCACACATGTGAAGTAGGCGCCTCCTTCATGAGGGGGGAATTCCCATTGTGAGGTGTTAAAAATCCATTTTTTTAGTAATTCCTTTGGTCCTTAGTCCACCACTCTTCATCTTATGTGAGTATTTACTCATTTTTGGGGGGATTTTCTTTATTTCTTCTATTTATCTTCTCCACACATTTGGATGAATCTGATTGGCCCCTCAAAACCTTAATTTAAAATTTTTTAAAAATCTAGAAAATCTGGACCCCTAGGATAAGGCCTCTTGAACAGATTATACTTGATTTCTAATGTACCTTCTGAAAATATTTTTGAGCTTCTATTTCGGGGGAACTTATTTTAATAAGAAGATATATTTTTCCATCCAAAAATATTTAAAATCTGAATAATCTCTCTCTAGGCCAAAACAGGTAGAAACAAGATCTTTTATTTTTTGAAGAGGGATTTGATTATAGGGGAAGATACTGGACATCTTGAGAGCGTGGGGAGGAATCTTACAAGCAGGCCTCTGGTATGTCATACGAGGTTGCTCAAAAGGTCTCCATGACTGGATCAAAAACGGCAAGGAGATTTTTGGAGAAGCCAACAAACATAGAGAGTTCAAAGAAGACTTGGGGACTCTGGAGAGACCTGTGTGCAATCACCACAAATGTAGATTGTCCAATGCCAGCTCTTGTAAATATGCACAAACAGCTTTGGATAAATTTCAATAACATGGTTCGTATTATGAATCAAAGTAGCACAACTGTCCAAGAACGTCATTCCAACAACATATCATAGAATTCACCAAAAGTGTGCTAGGTGCTTGGGGAGAGAGTAAAGTAACACACTATATGGTAAGTTGTACAGTAAAAAAATAAACTGGTGTTTTAACCTTGACTTTTTCTAATTAAATTCTATTGTCATGTGTACAACACATAGTTTATGCGCATGGTGCATATTTCATGAACAAGTATGGATCGCTCGACATGTGGAGTACCCAAGGGATGGAGAAATCACATTATAAAGCAAGAAGGGTTTATTTCAAAAATACAAGACATGGAGGTGGAGCTTCTATAGGAGGAACAACAAAAGATAAGTACACACCCCAAAATGAGTAGATAAGAGGACTGTGTACATACGCACGGGGAAAAAAACCTCCTAGTGAGGAAAAAAGTGCCTCGGTGGTCCTAAGTATATTCACACACATCACTACTATATAATGCTACAGGATAATGTTAATAGCAAGCCATTTGGACTTCACAATGCCCCATATGTTCAAAGTGTTCTTTGTCTTATAACCTTGGACAATGAGAATATATGCTACAGGATAATGTTAATAGCAAGCCCATTAGGAACTCAATGGAGTCTTTTTGGGCCCTTTAATTTGCCATGAGGTTATGGAAACGTTTAACTTTTTGACAAATAGGAGCCCGCCATGTAAGCAAAAACCAATGGTTTGTAAGAGAGGTGTAAGAGTGGTCAAAGGGTGCACTTTTTCCCCCAAAAAGAGGAGGGGGCAATTTTACAATTTTCGGACCTCCATAACTTCTACATACAAGCTCCGATTTGAGCGGAGATTACAAATCCATGATCTACGCATCCAGAGCTTTCCATAGATATGTTACATGATATGGTTTTATCTGCTAGATTTTAAATTCCATTTCCCCCCCAAAATTCAAATTCGAATAAAGTAGCCGTTTTGAAGCTTCAAATTAGAAAACGTTTCTTCTTAAGAGAAAAGGTTTGACTCCCTTAAACTGCCAAATAAAAGGGCCCAAGAAGACTCCATTGAGTTCCTAATGCATTTGGACTTCACAATGCCCCATATGTTCAACGTGTTCTTTGTCTTATAACCTCCGCGGTGGTCCTAAGTGTGTTCACACACATCACTACTATATAATGCTACAGGATAATGTTAATAGCAAGCCATTTGGACTTCACAATGCCCCATATGTTCAAAGTGTTCTTTGTCTTATAACCTTGGACAATGAGAATATATGGTTAAATTAATGGTATTTTCTGACCATCATCATGTAGTCATATTTTGTGTTGGGGTCAGAGGCGCATTGCCTTTGTCCGACCGCCCATGCCTTGGTGGGTGCCCAAGGCACTGATGATTGTACCTTATACATATATATACTATAGTGTGTATAGGGGGTTGCCACTTTTTGAGGTCTCCCCACCCACATTCTGTGTGTTCCTCTTCTCCTTCATCTCCTCTCTCGCACAGCACAGCATTAGTGCACACCCCGAGGTCCCTTCAACTGGTATCAGAGTGTGGAGCGCAGCGTGTGCGCAACGCACGTGTGCGTGGATGGAGCTCGCAGCGGAGCTTCGAGAGTTGTGGTGCTGTTGCGAGTGCAGATTTGCAAGAGCGGAGATAGATCTGCGAGCCGGGAGCCTTGGCGGCGCTTGCGACGGCATGGGAACGCCTCTTCTCAGCCTTATCCATAGTGTGCTCTGGAGAGTGCGCAGAGGAGTGCAGCCGGTTGAGTGTTTTCTCTCTAGTTATAGGTTTTCTCTACATGCTTTGACTCATGTATGCGATTACGGTACACATTGCTCGTTTGTGAGCATTATAGGTCTCTTTTGTGTGCATATGCTCTACGTGAGCAGATTTTAGTCGCAGGTCTTTTGTTTGCGTTACGGATTGGCAGACATTTTGAGCTACGTTGCTCACATGTATGTGACTGTGGATATATGCGCAGCATGAGCTTGAGTTACGCTCAGAGACAGGTACTACGGTTTGGACATAGATTTGCAGAGGTTTATGCATGTATATTGAGTGTGGTTTGGATGCTCATGGTCTTGAGCTTACAGGCAGTTATACTGGTTATTGGGTTTATAGCCGTTTTGCCGGATCCTGGCAAAATTTTTCTAGGAGTTTTATGCGCATTGGTTGATGCGATCTAGGTTACGATTGCGATAGCACTCAGGATTTACGTGCAGTGTTCTTTGCAAGTGGGAGATTAGTGCGTGTATGCATCGATACCGCACAGCGTGAGCTTGGTGATTAGCTTACGGGATTGCAGTGTTGTGATAGAGCAGGTACAGCAGCTTATGTATAGACACTGTGGGAGCTTTACGCTCATTGACAGAGATTGTCTCACGATTTTGCCTGCTAGTTTGCTACGTTGTTCTCATGGCAGAGACAAGTGATCGATTAGATTGTGACCTCGCACAGATGCTCATGTTTGATGGGTCAGACTTTGTGGCATGGCGAGAGTGTATGCTTGATGCATTGACATAGTGAGGGTTGCATGGACCATTGAGTGGTGATGCAGGTAGACCTGCTCGTATGTCTGACGCGATCAGTGGTAGGAGCTAGATAAGCTGGCATTATCTACGATCCGCTTGTTCCTTGTGGAGTCTATTTTTGCTCTTGTTATGCATGAGATGACTACAAGAGCATTGTGGCAGAGATTACATGAGATGTATGATGGATCTGAGTCATCCAGGACTCATGTGAGACAGAGGCATTCACGTATACGTCGACAGGTTACATGTTGGCATTGTGGTCATTCGACGACGTTGTTTTCGTCGTATGCGACAATGCAGGAGACATGGTTGTCTCACAGATGCAGTTAGCTCAGTTGATTTGACAGTTGAGGGAGCAGATGCAGTGTCTGAGTACACGGACGAGTGACGGCGATGTCACATTTGCTTCGAGTTATGCACTAGATGTTGTTATGCATGAGGATCGTGCACTTCCTTTGCAGTGGTTGCTAGATGTGGATGCTACGTTTCATGTCACGTCATGTCGTGAGTGGTTTTATAGCTATTCTAGCAGAATGCTTGGCAGTGTGCACTTGTCTGATGGTTCAATGCATGACATAGTTGGTGTAGGAGATGTGAGACTATCATTGTCGAGTGTGGTGGATCGTATTTGCTATGACATGTGCGATATGTACCAAACTTGAGAGTGAGTTTGATCTCAGTTAGTCAGCTCAAAGATTGTGGATGCCATATTTTGCTTCGAGAGCAATCTTTTACGATGCAATTGGGTTCGCTGGTCATTGCAAGAGGTGCCAGGGGTGGCATGCTTTACCCTATGCACGTGGATCAGGTACGAGACGGCATAGTCTCGATTGCATTACTGACATGTGAGGAGCGGAAGACGAGACGTGTCTCATTTGCGAGTATGCTCTAGTATGCTCAGGAGACAAAGCATGTAGCTATGCAGGACATGTCAATAGACTCTGTGGAGACAAAGGTAGAGTGAGAGTGCTCTAGTGAGTCACAGCAAGATGAGACATCAGATATGGATGCTGAGACATTAGCTATGATGCAGTCATTTCTTGAATGCTCGAGATTGAGCATGATGTTGTGCAGGATATATCTGCAGGTTCAGAGGTAGAGCGGGATTGCTCTAGTGAGACACAGCAGTTGTCAGAGTTTGTGCATACAGAGGTAGAGCGGATCTGCTCCCTACAGACACAGATTGATAGGATTGACTTGACTGCTAGTATAGATGTTGATGCGGCATCTGTGACACAGTCTGACTTTGATATGCTCATGCTAGAGGCTAATATGGTTATGTCAGGACATACATGGATCCGATCCTTATGGATGTCAGGGAGGTGACGACCATCCCAGAGTCAGCTATTATGCAGTCATTTCTCACTATGTTTGACAGTGAGCATGAGGATTTTGTTGTGCAGGATTCGTCTTTGACTAGACACCTAGAGCAGCAGGCTTGCTCTGAGGTTGCACAGCAGGATTATGCGTCTTTTGTAGACACTCAGGAGATGCATGGGGTTGACATGCCTAGTCAACCAGAGATGCCTATTGCCAGGGACATTCATGTTGATGCATGTTCAGTACGGCTAGCAGGTTTAGCTAGTGCTGCATCAGCATTTGGCGGTCTCATGTACGAGATGTTGATCTCGAGATCGGATATAGCAGCTGCAGTGGGAGCATTTGCTATCAGTCTTTCGGTGTGACTGATGCTGGCATAGCGCATGGGGGAGTTATGCAGGTATTACATACATACTTGCAGGATGTGTGTGGTATGTCTGGTGGTGTATGGACTTACACGGGAGCAGGACAGTTGGATGCACACGATTATAGACCATCTGTGGGCAGTGGATGAGTGTGGTTCTCACTCATCAGTCTTGTACATTAGTCATTAGACTAGGTTCTCTTATTCAGCGGCACATTCGCCTCTGAGTGGGAGGTTGTTGGGGTCAGAGGCGCATTGCCTTTGTTCGGCCGCCCATGCCTTGGGCGAGCGCCCACTGATGATTGTACCTTATACATATATATACTATAGTGTGTATAGGGTGTTGCCACTTTTGAGGTCTCCCCACCCACATTCTGTGTGTTCCTCTTCTCCTTCATCTCCTCTCTCACACAGCACAGCATCCGTGCACACCCCGAGGTCCCTTCATTTTGTGAACATCATGTAGTCATATTTTGTGAACATCATGTAGTCAAGCTGCCAACGGCTAGCACTTGTGCAATGTAGCAATACAAAGGGGAAAAGTAAAGCAAGTGGAGTGCCCTCCAAGTATCTAGACATTTCCAACAACAAACAAAACATCAAAGAAATAATCCATTAAAGTTAAAGTTGGTCATGGCCCTTGACATTTTATTCTTGAAGAAGATATTAGGATATGATTCAAAGCTACTATTGATTGTGAGAAATCATTTACAGACCACACAACACCAATAAGGTTAGCTGAATGCTAGACACATACCCTTGGTGTCAGAAAACTTGATCTACTGATGGGGGTTGACAACCTGCCTGCTGCTAACAATCTGATGACTTGCTGTTGATATCTGACAATCGCATGTGCTGATAGTCAACGACCTGCTCTATTGATTGCCTATGACTTGCTAATAGCCTCCACTTATTTTTCTCTACTAATAATCAGACGACCTGGTCTACTGACGATCGACAACCTGTCATGTGTTGTTGACATCTGATGACCTACTGCTGATAGTCACTGATCTACTCTACTCACACTGCCAATGACTTAGTAATAGGCCCCACCTGTTGCCACACCTGCATTGATAGGAACCACTTGTTACCACACCTGTTGTGGTAACAGTGGGTCTGACTTTCTTGGCCGGGTTTACTTTTTTTGGGGCAAGGTTTACTAAATCAGTTGATTGAATCCGAATGCTGAATTAAAATGTTAAATCAATTATCTGAATCAGATGTCTGAATTAGGTATCTAAATCAGCTATCTACATCATCTAGCGGTATCAGCTATGAGGTTTCAATATAGAGTTAAAGATTCAAGTGACAAGTTAAATAACAATGAAGATCTATTTCAAGATTAAAGTAGAATTGAAGATTCATGTGCAAAGAGCAAGATTAGTGTAAAACTTTACAGTTGTGCTTGATATTTGTAAAAATCCTGCACATTCTTTGCATCTCTTTGATATATGTTACGGTTCTTGTTGATTTCTTTGCAACAAAATAGTTGAAATACTAAGAAACTATTGAAATGCAAAGAAATATTTGCAAAGAAAGATTAAACAGTAGTGGATTGTGAAGATTATCCTTAGATTAAGTTGTAAGTGAACGAGTATTAATCTTCAAAAATTAGTGTTAAGCTTGTGAAATTTTAAGCAAACTAGTTCACAAAATGGCTATCTTAAGAAAGCAAGTGCAATTTAGGAAAAGATTGAGTGCAGATTGCACCTTAATGTAAAAAACAGTGCAAGATATTGTGTATTTGATGCATATACAGAGTATGGCCTTGTTGGGAATCTAACCTGGTCTATAGGTGTAGGCCTGTGTGCACCATATACCACAAGGGTTTCAAACAATTCAAAACCACAACAAAAATTGGTTAAGGAAAATGGATAATGTTAATAGAAAGACATTTGGACTTCACAATGCCCCATATGTTCAAAGTGTTCTTTGTATTATAACCTTGGACAATGAGAATACATGGTTAAATTAATGGTATTTTATGACTATCATGTAGTCAAGTTGCCAACAAATGACTAGCGCTTGTGCAATGCAGCAATACAAAGGGGAAAAGTAAGCAAGTGGAGTGCCCTCCAAATCTCCAGACATTTCTAAACAACAAACCAAACATCATAGAAATAATCCAGTAAAGTTGAAGTTGGTCATGGCCCTTGACATTTTATGCTCAAAGAAGATATTAGGATATGATTCAGAGCTACTATTGATTATGAGAAATCATTTACAGACCACACAACACCAATAAGGTTAGCTGAATGCTAGACACATACCCTTGGTGTCAGATAACCTGATCTACTCATGGTTAACAACCTCCTACTGGCAATCTGATGACCTGCTTAATATCCGACAACCTGCTGCTGTTGGACAGTCAATGACCTTCTCTACTCACTGCCAATGACCTGCTAATAGTCGCCATCTATTTTTCTCTACTAATAATCAGAGGACGTGGTCTACTGACACTCAACAACCTGCTCACAATCTGATGACCTGCTGTTGATATCTGACGACCTATTGGTGGCAGTCAACAACCTGCTCTACTGACTAGTAATGACATGCTAATAGTCACCACTTGTTGCCACACGTGCTCTGATAGGACCATCTCTTACCACACTTGCTGGCTGGGTGCTGACTTTCTTGGCTGAGTTTACTTGTTTTGGTAAGGTTCACTAAATCAGCCGCGCCGCCAATGGAATCGGAATGCAGAATCAAAATGTTGAATCAACTATCTCAATCAGATGTCTAAATTAGGTATCTAAATCAACTATCTACATCAGTTCTTGGAGTCAGCTATCTACATTAGCTAGCTAAATCAGCTATCTATATCAGCTGGCTGAATCAGCTCTTGGAGTCAACTATCTACATTAGCAGGCTGAATTAGCTCTCCGAGCCAAATTTTGGAGTCAGCTGTGTGAGTCTGATTTCAGAGTAGCTATGCAAGTTAGCTGCCTGAGACAGATTTTAGAGTCAGCTATCGGACTCAGCTATCTAAATCAATTGTTGAATCATATTTAGCTCCACATTCTTAGATTTTGTTCCACATTTATTCTTATGCATATCTTATTCTCGGAAGACTCATTACTTAAATCAGCTAATTGGACTCGACTGTCTAAATTAGATGACTATATTAGCTGTTGGAATCAAATTTCAGAATTAAATTTGTGCCACATTTATTCTCATGCATATCTCATTCTTAGAGGGCTCATTACTTAAATCATTTGGGATTAATCTTTGCATTAATATTTTATTTTCTTGTAAAGAGGCTAGACATTTCCTCTCTAAAGGAAGACCTTCCCTAATGGCCACCACCGAGATAGATAAATTTGAAGGGACAAACTTCTATGGTAAGCCTGGACACCTCGAGAACGTGTGCTACACCATGAAGAGGCTATCTACAAACCTAGTGGAGGTGGAAGATGAAGAAGAACGTGCTTATGTTGTAGTGCCTCATGAGGCCAATTTTGTTGACATTGATTGGGCCCTGTAAGTGCTCAGAAGGATCCTAACTCATATGTAAATCATATATGATAATTTAATTGTCTCATTTTTTAAACCCATAGACCAAATTTGAAGTGAGATCATTTTGGGGCTAGGGCGCCCAAATGAGTCTACTACCACTGCAACTGGGATGAGTACAAGGCTGGGGGCATAGGTGTTGGTACGTGTATGATCAAGCTACATAGCTTCCCATGGTACTACTACTAGAGTTGAGGATCATCAATTTGAGGGAGGGATTGTTGGATAAAATTTACGTATACATGTTGGGAATGAGGGATATACTATGAAGCATAACCTTAGAGTAAATGTGTGAAAAGGTCAAAGGTGTAATGACCAAGTAGTAAAGTATTAAAAGAATTCATCCAAGTAGGTAGAATCCATTCATGGAGAATCTGGTAGGTGAGAGATCATGGAGGAGAGAATGTAACCTGGTTGATGAGCTAGAATCAAGGAGAGAATTATGGAGAGGTGGGGGTGATGTTTGAGGTGGATTACCAACCTCATTATTACTGATGTAATTAAACTATGTACTTGCACATATTTAAGAGGAAACATGTAATGGAAGAATAAGTTTGCATTCTATATCATTTAATCATTCAATGTTGTGCATGTTTTTGTTTAATCCACTATGCTAATCCTAATCTACAATCCACCATGAAATCTAACATCCATATTATTAGTATTATTTACTATCCTTCTTATTATCTCCTTTTCCACTTTCACTAGAAATCTCCACTATTTCTCCAACTTTTGCTAGCTTCTTTTTATAATCATCTTAGAAAATCTTTCATTTGATATTATTTTTATTAGAAAATATTGTTATATATTTGTGATAAAAAAAATGCATCCTGAAATCTCTTATCTTCCTATAACCTCAGTATTCAATCCTTTCAAGCTCTATCTATTTTTAGGCTATCTCACCTCTGTATTCAACCCTTCCAAGCTCTTTAATACATATGTAATGAAGGGATTTTATTGAGCACATACATATGGGGGATGGACCTAGGCACATGGGGATTAGGGGCATTTGCACTTATGTTGTGTAGGGCATATTGGGGCCTTGGGACTATAGATGGCACCATCCCTAGGATATTGTATAGTTTTGACATATTACCATTTTTTGTCAGCTTCTTGCCTGAGCTCTCCCTCTTGAGAAGCTATGTGTGTACTCCATTATGAGTGCAAACCTTTCTTGCATTAGTATTAGAGCTTGATCTTTGATCCTAGTTTAGGTTTTGTTATTCTTAGATTAGTGAAACCCTAAATTTTTGTGTTTTCTTGTAAATTTAGGATTTTCAAACATTTTATGGATTATCTCTTGGTTTTTATCTTGGTGTTGTGATTAAAGAGCGATTCGAGCCTTAATCATTTTCGAAATTAATTTTTACACAGTTTTAAGATTTGCTAATTTCTTGATTTGAGAAGATTAGCAATGAAATTTATGTTAATTATTTTTTAATTTATATTAATCACTATTATGAGAAACCCTAATCCACTTTAGTGCTTGATTTTCTTAAATTTCTTGATCTAGAATTTTTTAAATTTTTTGGATTCTCAATATTAGGGTTTACAAAAGTTTGAATAACTAGTTTTGAGTGATTTCTTGCATTATCTTTCTTAGGGAGAGTATAGTTTTTTCAAAGATTAATCCTTAGAGCTCTTATTTCTTCAAGATTGAAACCCTAGGTTGCCAAATTTATGAGTTCTTGATGAAATACTGCAAGAAGAAGGTTACTATGAAAAATCTTGGTGCAAGTTTAAAGAAAGTGTGCAGAATACAGTTTGCTGTGCAGTTTCAAGTACAGAGTTACAGATTCAAGTGCAAAGTTTAAGAATAAAGAAGATCTATTTAAGGATTGGTGTAGAATTGAAGATTCACGTGCAGAGAGAAAAATTGGTGCCAAGATTCATAGTTGTGCGTGATATTTGTCAAAATCTTACACATTGTTTGCATCTCTTTGCTATATATTACGGTTCTTGTTGATTTTTTACAGCAAAATAGTTGAAATACTAAGAAACAGTTGAAAGGCCAACAAATGTTCATGCAAAACAATAGTGGTTGGTGAATATTATCCTTAGATTAAGTTGTAAGTGGTCTAGTATTAATCTTCAAAAATGAGTGTTAAGCTTGTGAAAGTTTAAGCAAACTAGTTCACAAAATTGTTATCTTAAGAAAGCAAGTGCAATTTAGGAGAAGATTGAGTGTAGATTACACCTTAATGCAAAAAACAATGCAAGATATTGTGTATTTGATGCATATACAGAGTATGGCCTTGTTGGGAATCGAACCTAGTCTACAAGTGTAGGCATGTGTGCATCATACACCACAAGGTTTCAAATAATTTAAAAAGATAACATAAATTACTTAAAAAAGAAGGATAATGCTAATAGCAAGCTATTTGGACTTCACAATGCCCCACACGTTCAAAGTGTTCTTTGTCTTATAACTTTGGACAATGAAAATACATGGTTAAACTAATGGTATTTTGTGACCATCATTTAGTCAAGCTACCAACGACTAGTGCTTGTACAATGTAGCAATACAAAGGGGGAAAAGTAAGAAAGTGGAGTGCTTGTATAATGTAGCAATACATTTCCAAGAACAGACCAAACATCAAAGAAACAATCCAATAAAGTTGAAGTTGGTCATGGCCCTTGACATTTTATGCTCGAAGAAGATATTAGGATATGATTTAGAGCTACTATTGATTGTGAGAAATCATTTACAAAACACACAACACCAATAAGGTTAGCTGGACGCTAGACTCATACCCTTGGTGTTAGATAACTTGATCTACTGATGGTCAACAACGTGCTGATGACCTACTGTTGATATCTGAAAACCTGCTATCAAAACAACGGTCTACTGATTGCCTATGACTTGCTAATAGTCACCATTTAGTTTTCTTAACTGATAATCAAACAACCTAGTCTACTGACGGTCTTGGGGGGTTCACTAGAAGTAAACCCTTTGTATCACGTGTGTTCAAGGCCTATTTGAAAAATCCCTTATCATGAATTTTTCATGAATAGAACATACCCTTTTTCTATTCAACCTATGAATACCCCCTTTAAATCGTACCCTTCTGTATGTAAAAAATGTGTAAGAAAGGGATTTTAAAAAATCCCTTCTGTTGAACCCACGTGCTATGCTTACATATTTATGAGTGACGTCCCCAAGCTGACGGTCAAAAACTTTGTGAGATCCCTGTCCCCACCATGCGTCGGATTCGGGGTACTAGCAACGGAAGTAGCACTTCATGCGCGGGGCAGGGACCCACACTCGGGGCCTCGTCCAACGGATATCCGAGAACAAGAGACTAATCCGTCGGTTTTTCCAAAACCGAACCCGGAAAAACTCCCCTTACCCGGAAAGCACGGGTGATTCCACCAAGATAACTTTTTACTCTAACATAGTCAAGATCATTACTGATCACGCTGATCCGACTGCACCTATAAAGATACTCGGTCGGATCAAGGAAGAAACTTGCACTTGGATCATTGGGATCAACGCTTTTTTCCCCATCAAGAGGCACAGCCGTTGATTCCTATCCATAGAACAATTACTATCCGGGATTTACTTTATCTATCGTAATAACAAAAATTGAGTCTCGATTTACGGATCCATCAGTCCAGCCTAACCCCATCCGATCCCATGGGTTAGCCAACCGCCCAACCACTGTAGTGATGGGATCCAATTTGGAATTTGGTTAGGTTTTGTCCTGGGTACCAAGGAAAAGAGTTCCAAGGCCCCCTAGCCGGAAGTTCATGCAAACATAAAACTAGCCACACCACTTACACACCCAATATGAAATTGCCTTTTTCTTAGCATCAGCTAAGAAAACAATATGAAATTGCCTTTTTCTTAGCATCAGCTAACTTTAAAACAATCCTTTAATGAAACCATAGTACCACTGATCACAATCTTCCAATTTATCCGGTTGATTCATAATTTCCCATCATTCCTTCATCAGAGTATCTATGGCATCATTGGCAACTAGAACGCTCACCACCTGTCCACACAGGGGCCTTTTCAATAGTTCCTAGCCCATAATACTCGGCAATATAATCACTTATAAAAATCAAGATGGACTCTCGTTGAAGATCAGCAAGATCAACCAACAGATCCATATAAAGAGCCATGGACTCATCCATTGAAGACCAGCAAGGTCAATCAACCAGATCCATGCCCAGTTTCACAAAACAACTCTTACTCCTTGTTCCAATATCTTCCTCGACGCACGTGTGGGTATCCTAGGCAGCCCAGAGCCCGAGCACCGTATGGTCAGCACCCTCTAGGATCCTTCGCAGGTGACCTAGCGCTTCACTCTCCGTCAGCAGTTGCAACTTTAACAGTTAGGTCTCCACGACCTTAATCACAAGACGGTCAAAATGCTTCCCCAGCATTCTTGACATAAAACAGCCATTTACAAACAGCATTTACAATAGTTTACAAATACAGTTTCTATATTAACTCTCATTTTTCCACATTATCCCTCATTAATCCACATTACTTATTCCACATTCCATTTATATATGTACTCATCCAATCACATCATTTTCCATCTCTTCACTTCAGATTCCTTCACATCATATATCATATATTCACATCCATATCCACATCCATACATCCACATTCACATCCATACATCCACATCTACATGCTTACCTCCATTTTCACATCCTCATTTATGCATCCACATCCCGTATCCACATTCATACATACACATCCATATCCACATCCATACATCCACACCCACATGCATACATCCACTATCACGTCCTCATTCATACATCCACATCCACATACATACATACATCCACATCCACATTCTCATTCACATCTATACATCCACATCTACATCCACATACATACATCCATCCACATCCACATTCCACATTCACATCTATACATTCACATCTACATCCACATTCACATACATCCACATCCACATTCCCATTCACATCTATACATCCACATCTACATCCACATACATACATACATCCACATCCACATTCCACATTCACATCTATACATCCACATCTACATCCACATTCACATACATCCACATCCACATCCACATTCCCATTCACATCCACATTCCCATTCCCATTCACATCCACATTCACATACATCCACATCCACATTCCCATTCACATCTATACATCCACATCTACATCCACATTCACATCTATGCATATACATCCTCATGCATACATCCACATTCACATTCACATCTATACATCCACATCTACATCCTCATTCACATCTATGCATATACATCTTCATGCATACATCGACATCCACATTCACATCTATGCATATACATCTTCATGCATACATCCACTTTCACATTCATACATCCATATCTACATTCATCTATTTCTACATTTCCATTCATATGGCCTCATACGCCTTCATATCTATTCTTTTACATCACATCCATTCTCGCCCTATCACAACCCATATACATCTTATCTCATCTCATACACTTCTTATCTCATCCCATACACATCTTAACTCATCTTATCACATCCTAACTCATCCCATAGGTCTCTTATCACATCCTAACTCAGCCCATAGGTCTCTTATCACATCTTAACTCATCTTATCACATCCTAACTCATCTTATCACATCATAACTCTTCTCATATACGTCTTATCACATCCTATCCCTTCCCATATCTATTTATAGAATATAAGAGAATTCTTATATTTGATATAAAATTTCTTTACGCATCTAATTATGCATAAATTCCATTTAAGGATACTAACACTTCGAAATAAAAATCAATCTTTTATGCATCTTCCTATGCATAAATTCATTTTAAATGAGAATGACACTTTGAATTAAAATTCAATCTTTTATGGATCTTCCTATGCATAAATTCATTTTAGATGAGAATGACACTTTTGAATTAAAATCAATCTTTTATGCATCTTCTTATGCATAAATTCAATTTAGATGAGAAAGACACTTTTGAATTAAAATCAATCTTTTATGCATCTTCTTATGCATAAATTCAATTTAGTAGGAATTACACTTTTAGAATAAAAGAATTTCTCTTATGCATCTAATTTATGCATAAAATCTATTTATGATGAAAATCACACTTTTAGTATAAAAATATCTTTTATGCATAACCCTATGCATCAAAACCAATTATGACAAAAGTAACATGTTTACAATATAATAATCATCTTTTATGCATACCTCTATGCAATAATTTCAAATGTGATAAAAGCAACACTTTTACTATAAAAAAAATATCCTTTATGCATACTTCTATGCATGAAAATTAAAAATGATAAAAGTAACACTTTTGATATAAAAAAATTATCCTTTATGCATACTTCTATACATGAAAATTAAAAATGATAAAAGTAACACTTTTGATAAAAAAAATTATCCTTTATGCATACTTCTATACATGAAAATTAAAAATGATAAAAGTAACACTTTTGATATAAAAAAATTATCCTTTATGCATACTTCTATGCATGAAAATGAAAAATGATAAAAGTAACACTTTTAATATAAAAAAATTATCCTTTATGTATACTTCTATGCATGAAAATTAAAAATGATAAAAGTATCACTTTTGATATATAAAAATTATCCTTTATGCATACTTCTATGCATGAAAATTAAAAATGATAAAAGTAACACTTTTGATATAAAAAAATTCTTTTATGCATACTTCTATGCATGAAAATTAAAAATGATAAAAGTAACACTTTTAATATTAAAAAAATATCCTTTATGCATACTTCTATGCATGAAAATGAAAATTGATAAAAGTAACACTTTTATGTTAAAATAATAATCTTTTATGCATACCTCTATGCATGAAAATCAATTATGCATAATATCAATTTCTCTATGATTACAATGAATATCTTTCAATTAATCTAGGATGATAATTCCTAGAATATGGTAGGAAGTCCTCTTTTCATGCTTTGAATAAAATTATATTATGCATAATTTTTATAAAAATTTTGCCATAGCTCCGCTGCTATGACTGATAAATCTCAATTTTTATAAGAGATAAAGCTTATCATTAAGGAAATAATTAGAATGGTCTCTAATTGGATCATCAATCCATAATGGATTGAATCATCAATATACATAAACTAAAAGCATAGAAAAAAAACCATTAATTTGGCCTCAAGCATAGCTTAATCTTGGATTAAGGAAAAGCTTTATGAAAAGCTTCATTTGGATTGAGAATGGGTCATGAGTATGACCATTTCTTGAGTGAGAGAGAGAAATTACATAAAAACCATTAGAATTAAACATAAATGAAAATTTATGTAATTCTTAACTATCATTAATCAATTAACTTCAATAGTATTCATCAAATTATGTAACTCTTCACTAACATTCATCAATTAACTTGAATAGCATTCAAAAACCATTCCAATTAAGCTTCTCAAGCTTGAGAGGGGTTGAGAAGAGAGAAACATTGAGAAATTATAGAAAATGATCAAAACTCACTAATTACCTTATAATTTGCTTGATTCTTTGTTCACGGTAGAGGCCCCCAACCAATCAATTGGTTAAGCATGTTGATGGAGCCACTAATGGGGATTGAAGAAAGAGGGAAGCTCCAAAAACTAGTGAATTATTAAATGAATTCACAGTTCTTGGCTTAGGTGGAGTAGAGTAACGATGCATAAACACTATCTATTTTTCAACAAGGGGGAGGCTTCTATTTATAGGAAAAATTGAGCTCCTAACCAAAACAAACTGATTCTAGAATTTTCCAAATCAGTTTGGTCAATTTTTGACCATTTTTAGGTCAGTTAAGCTAACTTTTTGGAACTAGACTTGAATTAGGAGAGAGGAGAGATAAAATATCTCAATTTTTATGAGTTTAAAACTCATTCAAGCATGTGAAATATGCACATCCTTTAAAGAACTCCCCTTCCTTACATATGTGTCAAAATGGAATCATTATACCCAAATATCTCATATTTTTAATATTGCTCATAGTTTTTTACTAATAAAACTTATACATTTTCAACTCTTCATCTTATGTGAAATATGCACCTCCTTTAAAGAACTCCTCTTCCTTACATATGTGTCATAGTTTTTTTACTAATAAACCTTGTACATTTTCAACTCTTCATCTTATGTGAAATATGCACCTCCTTTAAAGAACTCCTCTTCCTTACATATGTGTCATAGTTTTTTTTTTACTAATAAACCTTGTACATTTTCAACTCTTCATCTTATGTGAGCATTTACTCATTTTTGGGTATCTTCTTTTACAAAATTGGATTTATCTCCTCCCTACACATGGATTGATGCTATTGGCCCATAGGAACCTTAATTGGACCATAATCCAAAAATTTCTGAAAATCTAGACCCTTAGGTTAAGGTCCTTTATACACATTTCCAATTAATTCCAATTACACATTGAAAAATTCTTTTTGAATTTCTGTTTCAGGGAAATTCATCTTAATTATAAGAGATATTTTTCTATCCAAAAATATTCAAAATCTAAATATTCTCTCTCTAGAATATTTTCTCTCTCTAGGTTAAAATAGTTAGAAACAAGGTCTTTATATTTCTGAAGAGGGATTGATTACAGGGGAAGATACTAGACATCAAAAAGGGGGGAGGAATCTTACATTCTACCCCACTTAAAAAACGCGAGATGTCCTCAGTTTGGTCAATTTTTGACCATTTTTAGGTCAGTTAAGCTAACTTTTTGGAACTAGACTTGAATTAGGAGAGAGGAGAGATAAAATATCTCAATTTTTATGAGTTTAAAACTCATTCAAGCATGTGAAATATGCACCTCCTTTAAAGAACTCCCCTTCCTTACATATGTGTCAAAATGGAATCATTATACCCAAATATCTCATATTTTTAATATTGCTCATAGTTTTTTACTAATAAAACTTGTACATTTTTAACTCTTCATCTTATGTGAAATATGCACCTCCTTTATAGAACTCCTCTTCCTTACATATGTGTCATAGTTTTTTTACTAATAAACCTTGTACATTTTCAACTCTTCATCTTATGTGAAATATGCACCTCCTTTTAAGAACTCCTCTTCCTTACATATGTGTCAGTTTTTTTTTTAACTAATAAACCTTGTACATTTTCAACTCTTCATCTTATGTGAGCATTTACTCATTTTTGGGTATCTTCTTTTACAAAATTGGATTTATCTCCTCCCTACACATGGATTGATGCTATTGGTCCATAGGAACCTTAATTGGACCATAATCCAAAAATTTCTGAAAATCTAGACCCTTAGGCTAAGGTCCTTTATACACATTTCCAATTAATTTCAATTACACATTGGAAAATTCTTTTTGAATTTCTGTTTCAGGGAAATTCATCTTAATTATAAGAGATATTTTTCTATCCAAAAATATTCAAAATCTAAATATTCTCTCTCTAGAATATTTTCTCTCTCTAGGTTAAAATAGTTAGAAACAAGGTCTTTATATTTCTGAAGAGGGATTGATTACAGGGGAAAATACTAGATATCAAAAAGGGGTGGGGGAGGAATCTTACAAACTTGCTCACAAACTAATGACCTTTGAAAATGTGGAACAAAATTTGATTTCGATAGTTGATTCCAACAGCTAATAGAGACAACTGATTTAGACAGCCAATTCCAATTAGCTGATTTAAGTAATGAGCCCTCCCATAGCAAGATATGCATGAGAAAAATGTGGAACAAAATATGATTCAACGACTGATTTAGACAGCTAACTCCAAAATATGATTCAACGACTGATTTAGACAGCTAAGTCCGATAGCTAACTCTGACAGCTAACTCCAAAATCTGACTCAAGCAGTTGACTTGCATAGCTACTCTGAAATTTGACTCAGACAACTGACTGAGATAGCTGACTCAAAGAGATAATTTAGCCAACTAATGTAGATAGATGACTCCAAGAGCTTATTTAGCCAGCTGATGTAGATAGCTGATTAGTTAAGTTGATGTAGATAGCGGAATCTGAGACCTGATTCTGCCAGCTAAGGTTGATAGCTTATTTAGACACCTGATTCAACATTTTAATTCTGCATTTGAATTTCGGCAGCTGATTTAGTAAACCTTGCCAAAAAAAAGTAAACCTGGCCAACAAAGTCAGCAACATGTGTGGTAATAGGTAGTTCTTGTCAGAGCACGTGTGGCAACAGGTTGGCGACTATTAGCAGGTCATTGGTAGTCATCAGTAGATCAGGTTGTTAACTGTTAGCGCAATAGGTTGTTAGATGTCAACAGTATTTGTTCAACATTTATCCTCATGCATATCTCGGAGAGGGCAGCATTAATTCTTGGTCGAAAAACTTACTGCATAAAAATCCCCCCCAGTAACAGCATCTCCAATGGCTGCATCAAAATATATATAATAAAAATTTCTCTTTTTTTCATTTAAGCGTTTATGCATAAATACTATAAAAGTATTTTTTTAAAAATGTAACAAAAATCCTTCTTTTAGCATAAAAATTCTTATGCATAGAATATGATGAGAATTACTCTTTTTGCATTATCGAATTTATGCATATAATTAATTAAATTCATTTTTTTAATGGTAAAATTTTACCATAGCGTTCGCTGCATTTTTTGAGAATACTCAAAATTATATTTTTAAATAATTACACATAATTATAAAAAATTTTAAAAATATCCCATTATCATTCTCTTATGAAAATAATTACAAAAATATTAGCATAAACTCTCTTTCAACCTAAAATAAATAATTATGATTTTTCTAATCATAAAACAAGCTTGAATGAATTAATCCTTATTTTAATTAGAATAAAAATCATAGAAATGCTTAATCTCTATCTCTAGCTTGTTAAGCCTACAATTTTGGTTAAGAAAATGAGATTAATACTAAGATCCATCCTTCCAAGAAGGATTAATCTAAAAAAGTGAGTATTCTTATAAAAAGAGAGATTTACTAATCAAAAATATTATATTTAAGCATAAAAGATTAGCATTAATTCATTTAAACAATATGAATCAATAAAAGCTTGGTTTTAAGAAAAAACCATTGATTAAAATGCTTCCCAAGCATTAAAGAGGTTGGGAAGAAGATTACCATTCCAAAAATAGAAAAATACCATTGATTTAAGGCTTACCCTTAGTTTTTGGCTTGATTCTTTAAGAAGAAGTGAAGCCCCCAAGAGAAAGCTTGGCCACCAAGATGAAGAGGGTAATCTCCAAGAGAGCATGAAGATTAGTGAAGCTCCAAAGCTTCCCAAAGGAGAGGCAAAATAGAGGGATAATAAAATTACACTAAATTGAAGATTATACTTACATGTAAATACACAGATGAAAATACAAAAGAATGAGGGTCTATTTATAGGTGAGGGAAGCCACCAACCAGGTCCAACTGGGATCTAGAGGCTTCCAGCTTCAATTTGATCCATTTTGGACAAGTTTTGGACCAATATTTGGCTCACTTTTTGATCCAGTTTGAAAGAGGAGAGATAAAAATATCTCATTTTTTTGAATTAAAAATGTGAAGTAATGATGGATTTTAGGCGCCTCCTTCATGAGCCCCTCCCCCCTTCCTGAGAGAGAGGTCAATTTTTTATTTTTTTACTAATAAATCTCATTTTTTTCACTAATAAACCCTAGTACTAGTCAACTCTTCATCTTATGTGAGAATTTACTCCTTTTTGGGGGATTTTATTTTATTCTTGTATTTTTCTCATCCCAACACTTGGATTAACCCCATTGGCCCTTTAGAACACTCTTTGGACCTAAATCCATAATTTTTTGCAAATGTGGACCCTTAGGCTAAGGTGTCTAATGCACATTTCATTTAATTTCTAATGTATATTAGAAAAATCTTTTTAAACTTATGTTTCAAGGAAATTCATCTTAAATAAAAGGGATAACTTTATATCCAAGAATATTTCAAAACTGTATTATCTCTCTCTAGAATATTTTCTCTCTCTAGATAAAAAACAAGGAAAATACTATTTTCTTGCATTCTGAAATAGGAGATGATTACAGGGGACTGAGAGGAGAGCTTATGAATCTTTTAGGGTGGAGGAGGAACCTTACATATCATGTCATCCAATGGCAACATATCAACCATAATGTCATTAACCGTGCCAGTGGTATAAGTGTAAAAGCTATCATCCAAGTTGGTCATCAATGTCCGCACCACTACTTAAGCTTGATATCACAACATTTATCATATAAATCAAAAATCTATGGGATCAAATGGTTATTACGCGGATTTACAAAGACTAGTAGAGGTGCATTTGAATTCTTTCACAAAAGCATGATGGCTTGCTTGGTTACGGCACTAAACACTCATGTTAGAGCACCACCTCTATCATTTAAATAATTTAGTGCTATGTTTCTTAAGGAGGAGATTCAGCTCAAGATTCTAAAATGGTGGTGATGCTGCATTTTTTACTAATACTAAAGGCAAAGGCACGACATCTTCTGATGACAAGAAGAAGAGCTAAAAAAGAAGAAGTTTCAAAGGAGCTACTATTACTGTGACAAGAAGGATCACATTATCAAAGATTGTAAAAAGAAGTAGGCTGATAAGAAGAACGGCTCTGAAGTCTTCATAGAAGGGAAAGGATTCACTTAACAATGTCGAGAACGAGCTTAAACTTTGGGTTGCCATTAAAGAGGTATGCTCATCTACTCTGGCTCTAATTATTGATGATTCATGGATTTTATATAGTGTATAATCCCAATACATGACCAATAAAAAGGGTTGGTATAGTTCCTGGAAGCCTCTACAAGAACCCATGACAGTATTAGTACTATTGGGAATAATGCTAAATGTCTAAATGAGGGTCTAGAACCATCTCTTTTATGGCTATACATGAAGAGAAGAAGTTGTCCACAAGCTCTATGTACCTGGAACCTATTTCTAGCTAAGTGTAATAACATATCATGGGCTTGACATATGCTTCAAGAAAATTGAAGCAAAAATACAACAGCTGGCAAGTTAGTTGGCAAAGGATTAAGGTGTACCAATTTGTATGAACTGAGTGCCCTTACAACAATAACGACTATAGATAAAAGCACAAGTACGCTTTGGCATGAGTGATTTGGTCACACCCGATTTTTAGTGATAAAGGAGATATAAAAAAGGTAATGGTAGTAGCTAATTTGCGTACATTTTTAGGATTGCAGGAACCATATGTGAGGCTTGCATTATGGGCAAGCAACAACTCAAGGCATTTCCACTGGAAAAAAGCAATAGGGCAAAGACTCCTCCAGAGTTTGTACATGTTGATCTCTATGGTAAGATGTCTACCACTACATTGGGAGGATCTTCTTACTTTATGCTATGGTAAGATGTCTACTACTACATTGGGGGGATCTTCTTACTTTATATTGTTAGTCGACGATTATAGTAGGAAGATATGGGTTTATTTCCTTCAATAAGTCTAAAGCTTTTGGCGAGCTTAAATAGTGGCATAAGCTTATGGAGAATGAGACAAGAAAGAAGGTGAAAAATCTCCGTACACAGATCAAGGAGGAGAATTTCTTTCAATGGAATTAGATAGCTACTAGCTACTAGGGAATAGCTTCAAGTGCCAACTCATAACTGCTCACACACCTCAGCAAAATAATGTTATAAAACACCGTAATTGGACCCGGAGATGGCTTGATGTATGTTAAAAGGGAAAGGGTTACAAGACACTTTTTGGGTTGAAGCAGTAAGCACAATAGTTTGCATTCTCAATCAAAGCTTTACAAAGGCGATATCATACCAACAAAAGGCTTACTATGGTAATAAACCTTTAGAGTTTAATTTAGAACATTTGGTCGTGAGTGAATGTTATGTGCATATACCAAATGCATTTGGAAATGATCTTAACGTCAATGTAGTAAAAAAATGAGATTTTTTAGCTAAAAAATAGAATTTTTGACACCTTAGAATGGGGAGAAGGGCTCATGAAGGAGGCGCCTAGAAATCACATCAAGAGGGTATTTTTAACACTAGTTTGGTACCAAAACAGGACACTTAAGTGTCCTTTTTGGGGGTTGCGAAAAAAAATCAAACTCCTAATCTAGGCTTTAAAAACCAAAATTCTTCATTGGGCATGTAGAACATAACCCTATGCTTATGTAAAAAATGCTAAACATATAAAATGCCTTTTTATTTGGAAGTACATAAGCAACAAAGTAGCATATGTCTTGAAAATGAACATTTTTCAGGATTTTTCCAAATATGCAAGCATCATTCTCTCAAAAAAAAAATCCAATGATATCAATAGCATTTTTCCCAAGATATTTTGATAGCATACATCAGTCCAAGGAGGTAGAAGTTCACCAAAAAAATCATTTTCCTTTCCTAGAATTTTTTCCAAAAAAGTTGCATAAAATCAGCAAAAGTAACGCGTATTATCAAAACTCAATCACGCCACTAAAAAATAATGTAGCCCTATCAATGAGAATGTTGATTATTGATTTTCATGCTTGAGATGAGATAAATTAGCCATAATTTGATGTGTATGACACTAACTTAACCTCCACTTAAGTAGGTTCTTATCGCCTAGTTCTAAAAAAAATTGTAAAAAATAAAAATACAAAATTTGATCATCTTTTATCAAAAACTAATCATAACTATGCTTGTACAAGTAGTCTACACCTATAGTTACAACAAATAATGCACTTACACAGCTTTCCCCTTTGATGAAAATCAAAATTAGGCTCATAATTAGACATTTTATATATTAAAAACAGGTTGCGCAAAAGGCCATGTATGAGAAGAGGCCCAAAAAGTGGCTCTAAAGTTTTGGAAAATTCAAAACAAAGTAGTATTTACCCTATATAACATGGGTGCACCTCAAGTTTTACATTATTAGCTTGCATATGGAAGGAAAAAAATTCATGCTCCACCTGTATAAAAAACGTCATTTCAATATTAGCGAGTCAAAAATTTATCCAATAGTTGTCGTTTGATGATTCTAGGATTTAGTTTACATCATGGGCTTTCCATCAAGCCAAGTTTCATGATCAAACTATGTCCCTTCTAAAAGTTATGTCCAAATTACTACTAATTTTTGAAAACAGCAAAAATCATGCATTTTATCAGCATGTGTCTAAAATTAAAATATCACCTTGCAAAAGCTAAGAAAAGTGCAATTAAAAAAATCTCAAGGATTTTTTGGGTCTTGAGGAACATCTGTGGATGTTAAGCATTTCAAAACTCTTAATAGATTGCCCACAAAAATTCAAGAACTTTTCAGGACACTTTAGTGTCTAAGGACACTTTAGTGTCTCAGGACACTTAAGTGTCCAATTACAGAACTAGTGTTAATTAAAAAAAGTGAGATATTTTATCTCTCCTCCTTCAAACCAAATAAAAAAAGTGAGCCAAACTAGTCTAAACTTGTCCAGAATGGATCAAACTGGAGCTGGAAGCCTCTAGATTCTAGTTGGACTTGGTTGGTGGCCTCCCTCATCTATAAATAAACCCTCATTCCTTTGTATTTTCATATTGAAGTAACTATATGCTAGTGTAATTTTCAGTTTATTATATTTCTATTATTGTGAAGCTTTGGAGCTTCATTAATCCTCTTCTTCTCTTGGAGATTACCCTCTTTTACTTGGTGGCCAAGTTTCTTCTTTAAGGGCTTCACATTTCCCTAAAGAATCACGCAAACCAAGGGTAAGCCTAAACCAATGTTGTTTTCCTCTCTTTTTCAATGGTAATCTCTTCTTTCCCAACCCCCCTCATGCTTGGGAAGCATTTTATTTTGTGGTTTTTCTCTTAAAACCATGCTTTTCTTGATTATGATGAACTAATGTTTATGTTTAAGCCTTGGTTTATGCATAAACTAACTTTTATATTAAAAGTGAAATTTTTAGCATTATCATTTCACAGTAAATGCGGGGAAACTATAGCAAAATTTTATCAATAGAAAATGAAGGTTTTTGCATAAATTAAATTTTATGCTAAAAGTGAACTTTTGAGTATTCTTATTTCATAGTAAATGCGGGGAAACTATAGCAAAATTTTATCAATAGAAAATGAAGGTTTTTTTCATAAATTAAATTAAATGCTAAAAGTGAACTTTTGAGTATTCTCATTTCATAGTAAATGCGGGGAAACTATTTTAAAATTTTATCAATAGAAAATGAATGTTTTTTGCATAAATTAAATTTTATGCTAAAAGTGAACTTTTGAGTATTCTCATTTCATAGTAAATGCGGGGAAACTATAGCAAAATTTATCAATAGAAAATGAAGGTTTTTGCATAAATTTAATTTTATGCTAAAAGTGAACTTTTGAGTATTCTCATTTGATAGTAAATGAGGGAAAACTATAGCAATATTTTATTAATAGAAAATGAAGGTTTCATAAATTAAATTTTATGCTAAAAGTGAACTTTTGAGTATTCTCATTTCATAGTAAATGCAGGGAAACTATAGCAAAATTTTATCAATAGAAAATGAAGGTTTTTGTATAAATTAAATTTTATGCTAAAAGTGAACTTTTGAGTATTCTCATTTCATAGTAAATGCGGGGAAACTATAGCAAAATTTTATCATTAGAAAATGAAGGATTTGCATAAATAAATTTTTATATTAAATGTGAACTTTTGGGCATTTTCATTTCATAGAAAATGTGGAGAAACTATGGCAAAAACTTTATTATTAAAAAATGAATTTTATGCATAATTAATTTTTATGCTAAAAGTGGAATTTTTAGCATTCTCATTTCATAGAAAATATAGGAAAGTTATGGTAAAATCTTTATCATTGGAAAATGGAATTTAGGCATAGATAACTTTTAAATCAAAAGTGGAATTTTCAGTATTATCATTTCTTAGAAAATGTGGGGAAGCTATGGAAAAAACTATATCTTCAGAGAATGAATTTATGCATAATAAAGTTTATGCTAAAAGTGGAGTTTTGAGCATTATTCATTTGCCTGAAAAAATAAATAAGGTTATGCACAAATTTTCTAGATGAATTATGAAAATGATTATAAATATAGTTCACTTAGATGTGAATGGATGTGAAATGATGTGGATGGATGTGATTAAATATGGATTGATTTCACATCCATTCACTTAGATGTGAATGGATGTGAAATGATGTGGATGGATGTGGATGGATGTGAATGGATGTGATTAGATGTGGATTGATGTGATTAGATGTTGATTGATGTGAATAGATATGGATTGATGTGGGAAGATGTGAATAGATGTGGATTGATGTGGGAATATGTGAATAGATGTGGATTGATGTGGGAATGATGCGATTAGATGTGGATTGATGTGGGAAGATGTGATTAGATGTGGATTGATGTGGAAATGATGTGATTAGATGTGGATTGATGTGGGAAGATGTGAATAGATGTGGATGGATGTGGGAATGATGTGATTAGACATGGATTGATGTGGGATGATGTGGGATGATGTAATCCATGTGAATTGATGTGAGATGATGTGATCGGATGTGAATTGATGTGAGATGATGTGATTGGATTTCAGGTAATGTGGGAATGATTGGATATAAATTGATGTGAGATGATGTGATTGGATGTGAGGTTATGTGGGAGTGATGTGATTGGATGTAAATTGATATGGGATAATGAGAAATGATATGGAATGATGAGAAACGATATGGGACAATGAGAAATGATGAGGAATGATGTGAAAGAATGTGTAATGATGAGGAAAGATGGGAATTTAGTTGGAACTGTAATTGTATATGAAACCTGTTTTTTAAAGATTGTTTTATGTCAATAATGCTGGGGAAGCATTTTGACTATTTTGTGGAATGAGGTCGTGGAGACCTAAGTAAAATAGTTACAACAACTGATGGAGAGTTAATGAAGGACGTCTCACGCGGCAAGGTCAGTTGACTAGCCCCGGTTCGATTAAAATAGTGAGCTTCTGGTACGATGGATGAGGGACCAAGGAAGCGGCCTATGAGTGAAGCGCTAGGTAACTTGCAAAGGAACCTAGAGGGTACTGACCATACGGTGCTCATGATCTAGGTTGCCGAGGATACCCTTGACAAGGAAGAACAATGAGTTTGAGTTTTTTTCTGAACACGGGCATGGATCTGGTTGATTGGCCTTGCTGGTCTTCAATGATGAGTTCATGGCTCTTTTACATGGATCTTGTTGGTTGATCTTGTTGATCTCCAAACTGAGAGACCATATGGATTTTATGTGATTATACACCTAGGTACTATGGGCTAAGAACTATTGAAAAGGTCCCTGAGCAGGTGGTGAATGTTCTAGTTGTCGATAATGCCATAGGTACACTGAGGAAGGAATGACTCAAATTTTGGATTTTTTGGTAAGGAAGTAGAAAAGTTGGAAATGGGACCTGGAAATGGAATAGTAAGAATTATGATGGAAACATTATGGTTTTATTACAATACTGTTTTGGAAATAGTTGAATCAGAGAAATGGTAATTTTTTTGGTAAGGAAGTAGAAAAGTTGGAAATGGGACCTGGAAATGGAATACTAAGAATTATGATGAAAACATTGTGGTTTTATTACAATACTGTTTTGGAAATAGTTGAATCAGAGAAATGGCAATTTCCTATTGGGTGTGTAAGTGTGGGTGTGTAAGTGGTGTGTCTATTTAAATTTTGCATGAGAGCTGGCTATGGGACGTGGGAACTCTTTTCCTTGGTACCCGGGACAAAACATAACCAAATATTTATAATGGATCCTATCAATACATTGGTTGGGCGATTGGCTAACCCATGGGATTTAGGATGGACTGATGGATTCCTATAATAAGATTCAATTCAATTCAAGTTATGATAGTTGAAGTAAGTCCCAGGATAATCCTTGTTTTATGGAAAAGAATCAACGGCTGTGCCCCATTTGATGGGGAAAAAAGCATTGATCTCTATGAACCAAGTGCAAGTTCCTCCTTTGAACTGGCCATGTGACTTGCGGGTTCGGTCAGAATACAAAGGGTAGTTAAGGCTCTTGACTATGTTAGAAGATTTTTCCTGGAGGAATCGCCTATGCTTTTTGCGCGAGAGAAGTTTTTTCTAGGTTCGGTTTTGGATGAACCAAGGGATTAGTCTCCGGACATTCGTGGTGGGCAAGGCCCCAAGTGGGAAGCTCTGCCTTGCGCGGGAGGCTGCTACTTCCGCTACCTGCACTTCGGAATTCGACGTGCAAATGGGAAAGGGATCTCACAATTGGTATCAGAGCAAATTGGTTGAAGTTGATCAACCAAGCAAGAATGTCAAAAATTTATGAGTTACCAGCAAGATTGTAATTGTGTGTTAAAACTCGTACAAACTGATATCCATACTGGGAATTCATAAATTGGAAATTGGGCTTTTAGATGAAAGTGCCACAATTATGTGAAATCCCCGACTTGCTTGAGGCCTAGATATGATGACATTTACCTTATAACACCAAGGCCCGTGACCACTTGTATATACGGTGAGTATAAGTGCAGCTGTATTACTGACAATATATACGAGTGAATCTAAGACCTTGAAGTTATAAGCAAAAATGCTATCCGAGATGATGAATTCGAATGCTGGTTGATATGATGTTAGAATTCTGGTTGAGAATTGATGAATTGATTTGGATTCTGATTGAAAGATAATGATTTCTGAATTCGGGATGATGAACTGAATAAGTCATGACGATGATGAATGGAGAGAATTCCAATAATGATGTTTGTAGGTGGGAAGATGATCAAGTCTTTCAGCAGAGATCACTATGAGATTAGTGGATTGTGCTGATGATAGATTGTTCGCAACTTGACCTTTGGCCCAGTGGACCCAATTGTGGAATGACAAATTAAGAACCTTTATAGCTGAAATTCCCGTGGGGAATGTTCAGAGATGATAATTGGAAATTACTGGTCTAATGGATAATTTTTGTGTTAAGGATATGAATGAACTATTTTCTAATGATGAGTTCCATATGTTTCTTCTTATAGAATGGATCTTTATCCTAGGATTCTAAGAGGGTTGACCAAACTTTAAGAAACCCCAGAATCAATTGGATCTAAAGTTTAACTCCTTTCAGATTTGAAGAGATCTTTTCACCTGAGCGTCTTGGTTAAGTTGGAAAAAGGGACTTAACAAAGAATTTTAATATTGATAGGATCATGGATCGAGGTCGTCGTGGTAGAAATGTTAGTCCCCGACGCGATGAGGAAGAGCTCAACCCAGATGTTCACAAAGCTCTTCATAGATCTCAGCCTGGACCTTTCAAAGGTGAAGGGGGGAGCACTTGGGAGAAACATTAGAGAAGTGGATCGAACTACTCGATGAAGAACAACTGATGGTCAGATTCATTCGGGGAATGAACGAACCCTTGGATACTTTGGTGAAGAATGCTAAGCCATTTTCTATGGCTGAAGCAGTGCTGATGATGGCGAAGGATTTCGCCAAGGCCTTTGTTGTCAAGGTCCCACCCGAAGCCAACACCATCGTCTTTCAAAAGATTCCTAACCCCGAAAGGTGATTCCAACTTTCCGCCTCCTAAGAGACAACAAGGTCCTAGTCAAACCCAGGATACATGAAGTTCTAGAATGAAAAAAAGGCCTTTTTCTCAGAATACAATCCCCTAGAACTCAACTTCAGAACCCTTGAACAAAGGAATTAAATGCTTTAACTGCCAAGGCTACGGTCATCCTAGCATGGATTGCCCAACTCCTTTTGGATCAAGGTTTTCAGGACAAGGAAGTCAAGGACCAATATTCCAGATGCCAGCTCCTTCCTTCCAGAGTAATCAAGGTCCTTCCCGTCAAAATCAGGGAAACCCCAGAGGAAGATTCCCTAACCAACCCTCACCTTCAATGCAAAGTAATGCAAGACCTTAGCCTCAGAATAGGGGAAGTCAAAGAGAAATATTCCCAAATCGGCCATCTACTTCCAACGCAGTAACGCTGGAAGTAATAGAAGAAGAAAGAGAACTAAGAGATTATCCTCCAGCCGAGATGAGGACATCTCGCGTTTTTTAAGTGGGGTAGGATGTAAGATTCCTCCCTCCAGCTTTTAAGATGTAATGGTGTAAGAACCTTCCCTTTAGTTTCTGTAATCATCCCCTGATTTTGAATGCAAGAAAATATCGTTTTACCCTGTTTTCGTCTAGAGAGATAAAATATTCTAGAGAGAGGTAATACAGTTTTAAAACATTTTTGGATAAGAATTTTCTCCCAGTCAATAGGAAGAGATCCCCTGAAATAGAATCCTAAAAATAAATTTTCAATGTACATTAGAAATTAATTAAATATGTGAATTGGACATCTTGGCCTAGGGGTATAAAATTTCAAAAAAAATCTTATTAAGGTTCAAAGAGTGTCAAGAAGGGCCAATAAGGTTAATCCAAGTGTTGGGATGATAAAAAGGCAAAGAATATAAGAAAATCTCCCAAAAATGAGTAAATTCTCACATAAGATGAAGAGTTGACTAGTACAGGGTTTATTAGTAAAAAAATGGATTTTTAAGAAAAACAAATAGAAATTTTGACACCTCAGAATGGGGAGAAGGGCTCATGAAGGAGACGCCTAGAAATAACGTCAAGAGGGTATTTTTTAATTCAAAAAAGTGAGATATTTCATCTCTCCTCTCTCCTCTCTCCTCCTTCAAACCAAATCAAAAAAGTGAGCCAAACTAGTCTAAACTTGTCCAGAATGGATCAAATTGGAGCTGGAAGGCTCTAGATTCTAGTTGGACTTGGTTGGTGGCCTCCCTCACCTATAAATAAACCCTCATTCCTTTGTATTTTCATATTGGAGTAACTATATGCTAGTGTAATTTTCAGTTTATTATATTTCTATTATTGTGAAGCTTTGGAGCTTCATTAATCCTCTTCTTCTCTTGGAGATTACCCTCTTTTACTTGGAGGCCAAGTTTCTTCTTTGAGGGCTTCACATTTTCCTAAAGAATCAAGCAAACCAAGGGTAAGCCTAAATCAATGATGTTTTCCTCTCTTTTTCAATGGTAATCTCTTCCCAACCTCCCTCATGCTTGGGAAGCATTTTATTTTGTGGTTTTTCTCTTAAAAGCTTGATTTTCTTGATTATAATGAACTAATGTTTATGTTTAAGCCTTGGTTTATGCATAAACTAACTTTATATTAAAAGTGGAATTTTCAGCATTATCATTTCATAGTAAATGCGGGGAAACTAACTTTTATATTAAAAGTGGAATTTTCAGCATTATCATTTCATAGTAAATGCGGGGAAACTATGGCAAAATTTTATCAGTAGAAAATGAAGGTTTTTGCATAAAGTAAATTTTATGCTAAAAGTGAACTTTTGAGTATTCTCATTTCATAGTAAATGTGGGGAAACTATAGCAAAATTTTATCAATAAAATATGAAGGTTTTTTGCATAAATTAAATTTTATGCTAAAAGTGAACTTTTGAGTATTCTCATTTCATAGTAAATGTGGGGAAACTATAGCAAAATTTTATCAATAAAATATGAAGGTTTTTTACATAAATTAAATTTTATGCTAAAAGTGAACTTTTGAGTATTCTCATTTGATAGTAAATGCAGGGAAACTATAGCAAAATTTTATCAATAGAAAATGAATGTTTTTTGCATAAATTAAATTTTATGCTAAAAGTGAACTTTTGAGTATTCTCATTTCATAGTAAATGTGGGAAAACTATAGCAAAATTTTATCAATTAGAAAATGAAGGTTTTTGCATAAATTAAATTTTATGCTAAAAGTGAACTTTTGAGTATTCTCATTTGATAGTAAATGCGGGGAAACTATAGCAAAATTTTATCAATAGAAAATGAAGGTTTTTGCATAAATTAAATTTTATGCTAAAAGTGAACTTTTGAGTATTCTCATTTGATAGTAAATGCGGGGAAACTATAGCAAAATTTTATCAATAGAAAATGAAGGTTTTTGCGTAAATTAAATTTTATGCTAAAAGTGGACTTTTGAGTATTCTCATTTCATAGTAAATGCGGGGAATAGCAAAATTTTATCATTAGAAAATGAGGGATTTGCATAAACAAATTTTTATATTATAAGTGAACTTTTGGGCATTTTCATTTCATAGAAAATGCGGG
The DNA here is from genome assembly GCF_041138505.1 of Cibotium barometz. Taxonomy (NCBI): domain Eukaryota; kingdom Viridiplantae; phylum Streptophyta; class Polypodiopsida; order Cyatheales; family Cibotiaceae; genus Cibotium; species Cibotium barometz. Next base: position 26,625,547 of record NC_141059.1, on the reverse strand, counting down.
GAAACTATGGCATAAATTTTATTATTAAAAAATGAATTTTATGCATAATTAATTTTTATGCTAGAAGTGGAATTTCAAGTATTCTCATTTCGTAGAAAATATGGGAAAGTTATGGTAAAATCTTTATCATTGGAAAATGGAATTTAGGCATAGATAACTTTTATATCAAAAGTGGAATTTTGAGTATTATCATTTCTTAGAAAATGTGGGGAAGCTATGGAAAATTTTATATCTTTAGAGAATGAATTTATGCATAATAAATTTTATGCTAAAAGTGGAGTTTTGAGCATTATTCATTTGCTTGAAAAATAAAGAAAGTTATGCACAAATTTTCTAGATGAATTATGGAAATGATTATAAATATAATTCACTTAGATGTGAATGGATACGAATACGAATGGATGCGAATGGATGCGAATGGATGTGAATGGATGTGATTAGATGTGGATTGATGGATGTGAATGGATGTGAATGGATGTGACATGATATGAATAGATGTAGATTGATGTGGGAAGATGTGAATAAATGTGGGAATGATGTGATTAGATGTGGATTGATGTGGGAAGATGTGAATAGATGTGGATTGATGTGGGAATGATGTGATTAGATGTGGATTTATGTGGAAAGATGTGATTAGATGTGGATTGATGTGGGAATGATGTGATCAGATGTGGATTGATGTGGGAAGATGTGAATAGATGTGGGAATGATGTTATTAGATGTGGATTGATGTGGAAAGATGTGAATAGATGTGGGAATGATGTTATTAGATGTGGATTGATGTGGGATGATGTGATTGATGTGGGATGATGTGATTGGATGTGAATTGATGTGAGATTATGTGATTGGATGTGAGTTAATGTGGGAATGATGTGATCGGATGTGAATTGATGTGAAATGATGTGATTGGATGTGAGTTGATGTGGAAATGATGTGATTGGATATGAATTGATGTGAGATATGATTGGATGTGAGTTGATGTGGGAATGATGTGATTGGATATGAATTGATGTGAGATGATGTGATTGGATGTGAGTTGATGTGGGAGTGATGTGATTGGATGTGAGTTGATGTGGGAGTGATGTGATTTGATGTAAATTGATGTGGGATAATGAGAAATGATATGGAATGATGAGAAATGATATGGGATGATGAGAAATGATGTGAAAGAATGTGTAAAGATGAGGAAAGATGGAAATTTTGTTGGAACTATAATTGTATGTGAAACCTGTTTTTTAAAGATTGTTTTATGTCAATAATACTGGGGAAGCATTTTGACTATTTTGTGGAATGAGGTCGTGGGGGACCTAAGTGAAATAGTTGCAATAGCTGACGGAGAGTCAATGAAGGACGTCTCGCGTGGCAAGATCGGTCGAGGTCTTGACCAGCCCCGATTTGATTAAAATGGTGAGCTCCCGGTAGTACGGTGGATGAGGGACCAAGGAAGCGGCCTATTAGTGAAGCGCTAGGTGACCTGCGAAGGAACCTAGAGGGTGCTGACCATACGGTACTCGGGCTCTGGGTCGCCTAGGACACCCACGTGTGCAACGAGGAAGAAAAATGAGTTGGAGGTGTTTTCTGAACACGGGCATGGATCTGGTTGATTGGCCTTCCTAGTCTTCAACGGATGAGTTCATAGCTCTTTTACATGGATCTTGTTAGTTGATCTTGCTGATCTCCAACTGAGAGTCCATATGGATTTTATGTGATTATACTCCTAGGTACTATGGGCTAGGAACTATTGAAAAGGCCCCTGAGTGAGCAGGTGTGGTGAGCGTTCTGGTTGCTGATGATGCCATAAGTACGCTGAGAAAGGAATGACTGAAATTTTGGATTTTTTGGTTAGGAAGTAGAAAAGTTGGAAATGGGACCTGGAAATGGAATACTGAGAATTATGATGGAAACACTGTGGTTTTATTGCAATGCTGTTTTGGAAATAGTTGAAATAGAGAAATGGCAATTTCCTGTTGGGTGTGTAGGTGGTATGTCTATTTAAATTTTGCATCAGCAGAGGCGGCTAGGGGGCCTGGGAACTCTTTTCCCTGGTACCCAGGACAAAACATAACCAAATATTTATAATGGATCCTATCAATACAGTGGTTGGGCGGTTGGCTAACCCATGGGATTGGATGGGGTTAGGTTGGACTGATGGATTTCTATAATAAAATTCAATTCTGTTCAAGTTACGATAGTTGAAGTAAGTCCCAGGATAATCCTTGTTTTATGGAAAAGAATCAATGGCTGTGCCCCATTCGATGGGGAAAAAAGCGTTGATCTTTATGAACTAAGTGCAAGTTCCTCTTTTTGAACTGGCCATGTGACATGTGGGTTCGGTTATAATACAAAGGGTAGTTAAGGCTCTTGACTATGTTAGAAGATTTTTCCTGGAGGAATCGCCTATGCGGCGAGCCCCCGAGTGGGAAGCTTTGCCCTGTGCGTGAGGCTTCTACTTCCGCTGCTAGCGCTCCGGAGTTCGTCGACGCACATGCGGGGCAGGGATCTCACAGTCAAAATTAAGAAGTGTATCTTTCTTGGATACAGTCAAGAGTAAAAGGCTTATCAACTCTATGATCTAGAGGTGAAAAAGATAATCACCAACCTATATGTGGTGTTTGTGGAGGAGCCACACTCAGTGGTGGAAGAGATAGGTCCATCCACTCTATCATTTGCTACCAGAGAAATAATCCCACTATCCATATTTCCTCTTAAGTAGGAGGAGTTTTTAGAGGATGAAGACTCTCACACATCACACTAGTTTGTTATTGCACCACACAAAAATCCACTTCCAAAGTGGCCATAACAGCTCTTTGATGAGCGTAACCCACTATTACTTGAGATGCTATAATCTTCAATAGTAGATGGATCATGGAGATCAAGGAGAATAGAGGAGGAGAGAAGAGCATCTGATCTCATTGTCAACATGGTCTTGATGGGGCTGAGATAATGGGAATAATGAAGGAGCCAACCACCTTGGAAGAAGCCTTAGAACATCCAAAGTGGGAAGTTGTGATGCAATCTGAGTATGATAGCATCATAAAGAACAACACATGGAAGCTAGTTGACTGCCGACCCCACCAAACAAAAAGGTAACTAATAACAAATGGGTTTGGAAAGCTAAGTATATAAGGCTGATGGCTCACTTGGAGAAAACAAAGCTAGGTTGGTTATAGTGACAATGAATACATGATCGAATAGACAATGGATATGCTAAGTCGTGAGTTTGAGATGAAAGAATTGGGTCTTATGTATTTCTGTTTGGGGATTGAGGTCTAACAGGAGTCATGCGGGATCTTTATATCACATCAAAATTATGCTTGTGAGATTCTCATAGCATTTGGGAGATCGACTACAAATCTGTGTCAATACCTATGGAGGTGAACGTGAAGCTTTCTATAGAAGATTCTTCACCATTAGTAGACATTAAGAAGTAAAGGGGGAGTTTAATTTTTCTCACTAACACTAGACTTTATAATAGCTTCACAATTGGTGTTTTGAGCAGGTTTTCCAACAAGGCATGGGGGAGAGTCATTGGAAGCAGGGGATGCAAGTACTTAAGTACATCAGATGTACTCTTGAGTAAGGTATCACTTACAATGCAGGTGACACTCTTATGTGTTATTATGATTTAGATTGGGTAGGAGATTATGATTTCAGGAGATCAGGTTCTAGATATTATTTTTCACTTGGTTTCGGTGCTTTATCTTGGACAAGCAAGAGGCAGTCTCCTATAATGGTCATTAGGCAAAATATGGACTCTCATTTTCGCCCCTTAAGGATTTCCACACGTCCTCTATCTAGAAAAATGGGCTCATGGTGGTGAAATTTTTGCAAATCAGCTTAAAAGTGAGCGGAGTTTGGACATTTGGAATCTACTCTTCGAGACCTTTCCAATGATATATAGCATGATAAGCAATTTTGAATATTCAAGAAGTCTCCAAATTGGTGATGACATGGCATGTTACATGCCATGTCATCACCAATTTGGGGATTTCTTAAATAATCAAAATTTTCCATCATACTATATATGATTGGAAAGGTCTCGATAGGTAGATTCGAAATGTACAATCTCCGCCAACTTTTGATTTGATTTGCCAAAATTTCACCATGAGCCCATTTCTCTAGAGAGAGGAGGTGTGGAAATCCTTAGGGGGCAAAAATGAGAGGTCCATATTTCACCTAATGACCTTCTTCTATAGAAGTTGAGTAGAAGGCATCTTGTTTTGCTACTTATGAAGTAGAATGGATGAGGAGGATTTTAGTAACAAGGGAGTTGCAATGTGACAACTAGAGTTGCATGGCTATGAGAGCTGATTGAGGATGAGATAGTGAAGCTGGAGTACTGTTCTACAAACCAAAACATTACGGACATCTTCATCGAGGCTCTTGGCAAGGATCGGCTCACTTGCCATCTTCATCGACTGGGGCCAAGAACATAATCTGTCTTCAGGCATACATTGAGGGAGGTGTTAGTATACACTCCACGCCTACCTCTTAGCATATATCTCACATCTAACATTATGAGGAGAAGCCATTGGCGCACATTTCTTTGGTGGGAACCCCAACTTAGACACCGCTGGGATCATTATTGTGACCATTGATGGTCAAGGGTTCAAGCATTAGGAGATGTTCAAGGACTGAAGCATTAGTTGGGGTCTAGATGGGTCCCAAGGGGGGCCAGCAACCCCCCTAGAAAGGGGTTCAAGGACGGAATCCCCCGCCCCAATGGTATGGATTCATTATTAGTAGTAGGCAATGGTCAGTTGGCCGCCTTTTGAGAATGGTGAGACCATGTCTATGTTACGTAACTGCCCATGTTGTATATGCATCTACTACACCACCTAATAGCACTATATATGGTTTATCACAAGCTAAGGTATCCAATGCTTACGATCCACACCTCTACACTTAGTACTTCCTCTATCCAGAGTCTGTCTAGATCACCATCTAAGATCTACTAGAGAATGCATGGGTGGGTAGCACCATCACATTGTACTTGTCTCGAAATTTTAATTTCTCAATCTATTGCATTGTGTATTGCACTTTGTTTTATCATCTATCTTTTCACTCTGATATATTATTATATTATTTGCTTGTTTATGCAAGAACTCATGGATAGACAATTGTCTAAATGTCACTCACATGTGGAAGTGGAAGAAAATAAGGCTTGATCATCACAAGTTTTTGAGTGAAAACTTGTGAAGAAAATGTGTGGGCCTATTAGGGGGGGCAATTAAAGACCACATTGTAGGTGAAAAGGGTGAGGAATGCATGTATTGACTTATGCTATTCAGTAGATAGTTTCCACTTCGACACCTACCTTTTGCTTGATTTGGTGTCAAAAAAGTGCCCCCCTTTTCTGTATATATAAATTTTACCTAAATCGGAAGAAGTACATTTTGATGTCCTTTGCACTAAACTTTTAAACTAAGCCCAACTCTTTATGGGTAATTTAATATTCAAAAACTTGGCCTATAGGGGCCTACAATGAGTGAATAATGTAAATTATTAATTACTTTGAAAGAGGTTCAACCTAAAACCTTTGAAGTTACAAAAATTAAATGCTTTTGCAATGACCAATTGTCGCCTCCTTATAACTTACCATTTCCTATGAAGCTTGGATGATCGCACGCCTTTTCTCAATGGAATCAACGGTCTCAATCCACTAAGCAGGCTAAATCTAGACATTTCGCTGACAAATGTGCGAGATATATAGTATAGGACTATTGCAGCTGTGACTTTGCAAGTTGCAACTTTTGTAGTCAAAATTATCTTGAATAAAAAGGCGACTGTGAGAACTTGATTTTGGGTGGGAAAATTTATGTAGAATTTTAGGGTTAGCAGTGGGTATGGCAGGGCGAGGCCCCTGAAAAAGCACGTACCAATTGATGGTGATTGTCTTTCATAGCTGAAATGTAAGGTCGGAACAAGCAAACCTACACTGACATATAGCAGCACAGGGGAGCATCCCAGAGCATGTAGGTGGGTAGGATGACCTCCAAGATCACAGAAGGTAAGTGAGTATTCAAAACTGGCAAATAACTCTACCTGGGAAAAACTCTCTTTGATATGCACAAAGCCCTTACATGTGGGCTCTTCTTCTATTTTATGGGGAAGCCACCAGGAGAAGAGGTCTTTATCAAGTGGTTCCAAGAGGTATATGGCACAAAGGCTAGACTGGCTAGGTTCTATTTTACAGGTAAAGGCTTCTTCCAAGCCATGGTGGAATCAGAGCAGCAGAGGGACTATATTCTTAATAGAGTGGCTGCTTTCAAGGGGAATGTTGTTTTTTCCCTACCATGGTCCAGGCTTCAAACCTGATGATGTCCTCCAATACCAATGCCCTGTGTGGGTGGACTTCCTAGGCCTGTCATACTTCTATTGCAGCAGCTTTGAGCAGGGTTCTCCATGTCCCCAAACATGGTATCCATGAAGGCAAAGCCTCTAGGAAAGCATGTATCCTCTGGGACAGGAGACAAGAAATACCAGAGTTTTTGGAATTTGATCTTCATGGATGCCCTGTGGCCATTGAGTTTCCATCCCTTCCCTGACACTTGGTACAAGTGTAGAGCTCTTGGAAATTTTGCAAAGGCCAGGCTAATCATTCTGAACCTAAACAGGTGGCTGAGAAAAGCTCGGGTAGTGACCCTAACCCTAAGGTTCATCCACCTAGTCAGAACACCGGGCAAAGCCCTGCTAAGAATAGGACCTCACAGAAGAGCCCTAATGCTCAAGCAGAAGGAGCTAAGGCTGAGAGAGCTAGAGAGCGCACCAGCAAATTTGCTAAACAGAAAGATAAAGAGTTGGATGATTGAAAAATAGCCACTCAAAAAAGAGGTGTGAGAAAGAAAAGACTTTGCCCCAAAGAAACCATCTGCAAGAAATAACCAAGAAAGTGGGAACAAAAAGCAACATCAAAAAGGAAGCTAGGAACAGAACACGGCCAAAGAGTTTGTTGTCCTCTTAGAGGGAGGGAATCAAGATATTGTCAAAGAACTGGATGGGAACAACTGACTCCTTCTCACAGATCATCAGGATGGCCTCATGGAATATATAAGGCATATGCTCTTGTGGTAGGCAAAGCTATGTAAGGAACTTCATCAAAATGGAAAGCCTAGACATCATCATGCTCCAAGAGACCAAAATGGGGGAAGAATCTCTAAACATCGGAGGCTATGACTGCATCACTAGCAATGCTATTAGGGGTTCTGGTGGTTGTATGCTACTAGTCAGGAATAAATTCAAAGTATAGGACATCTACAGAAATGACTCAGGTAGACTATTGAAATGCTAGATCAGTGTTGATAACACCCAATTGGGTTTGGTTTGTGTATATGCTCCAAACACAGAGATTGAAAAGAGACTACTATGGGAAGACATTTCTGCACTAGAGTCTGACACACCTCTGCTTCGTGGTGGGGACTAGATCTATGTAGATGTAGCTGATGACCCCGGAACAGTCTCAGCAATGCAGCTCAATGGAATGAATGGAGGAACAAGTGGGATGCTGTTGACTTGGGGGAATGTGATGGTTGTAAGGAACTCCAGAATCATACAGGGAGCAATAGGAAACTCAATGCAGATTTTGTATCCTGGAGGCTAGAGAGAATATATGTGTGAGACCAAGGCTCTTGGTTAGGTCATGACACTGAAGGGAGAGTAATGTATGGGCATGTAGTCTCAGACCATTTTCCAATTTTTGTAAGCTTCAGATGCAAGGTAATGAGGAGAACTTGTAGAGGACCCCCGCCCTTCAAGTTCAATGTTTCTTTCTTGCAGGAAAAGGTATTCTGTGAAAGATGAAGGAGGCTTGGCTCTGTGCCAAGAACACCTCTTCTGACCCATATGTGATCTGGCAGGGAGGCAGTAACTACACTAGCTAAGCAAGAAGGTAAGAGGAGGGCTAGGACCAAAAGGTATGCAGAGAATAGGGAAGAAGGTATTCTCTGACGTGTGTCAGACAATTATGTTCTAAGAACAATCAAGATTGAATTATGATGCAGACTATGAAGGAACTGGAGGAATACAGAAGAAAAACTGAATTTCAGAAAGCTGAAGCAGCCAGGGTGCAAACTGGTTTGTACTGGCTTAAGGTTGGGGATACTCTTAGCAAGATTTTCTTCAGAGATTTAAGGACCAAGAAGGACCTAGACTTCATAGCAGCAGTCAAAACCCCTGAGGGTAGGGTGACAACCTCTGAAGAAGAGATCAGAAAATCCTTTGTGAGCAATCTCTCAAGCATAGTGGGCAGCCCTCCTGCAGTTGGGGCTGAGTATGAGAGTAAGCTTCAGAAGTTTTTGGAACCTGTAGACAACTCTATATCAGAAGAGAAGTGGCTGCTACTTGGTAGACCCTTCTCAATCAATGAGATAGAATATGTGATTAGGTCTCTCAAGAGAGAAAAAGCCCTTGGACCTAATGGTATCCAAGCTGAGGTACACAAACAATGAGTAGCTATGCTGTTCCAGACCTATGTAACCTACTCAATGCCTGTAGAAGGGACATGGCAATGCCTGAAATAGTCAATACAAGCTTGTGGCATAAAGCTCATCCACAAGGGTGAGGACAAAATGGATGTAAGGAATTACAGACCCCTGACAATGCTGAACACATAATACAAAATCATGGCTAAAGCACTTGCCCTCAGAATCAGATCCCTGGTCAGCCAGAAAGTACACCCCAAACAATATGGCTTTGTGCATGGCAGAAGCATCCATGAAGCCATTCTAAATGCTATGTCAATTATAGACTGGGATGCCGAACAAGAGGATGACTATGTAATGATCAATATGGATTTTGACAAGGCATATGACAAGGTAAGCTGTGAGTTCATACTGGCAGTCATAGAGAAGATGGGATTTGGTGAGATGTTCTGCAGTATGGTCAAGACACTCTTCTCCAATGCTTATGCTACAGTTCAAATCAATGGGTATGCCTCAGGCAAGTTTCAACTGAAAAGGTCTATGAGGCAAGGGTTCCCCCTTGCCCCCCTCCTATTTTCCATCACCACTCACCCCCTTCTGAGAAACCTAGATCTATTGGTCCAGAAAGCCTCACTCAAACCTTTACTGCTCCCTCAAGGTAGACCTTTTGTATGCCAAATGCTCGCTCATGACAACTGCAATGTCGTCATCTGGTGTTGAGCCATAGGCAAACACAACATGTTTTAGAAGAATTTCAGTTAAGGGATATTGGACCTCGCAAGGTTATTAGGTACCTTGGGTGCCCAATTGGTCTGGGCCTTACAGCCCATCAATCCTTTGACTGGCTGCAACAAAGGATTGTCCAGAAGGTCAAGGCAAGAGCAAAGTTGAAACTGGGCTTGGCAGTTAGAATCATTGCTCTGAAGCATATACTATTGGCCCTACCAGTGTATGTTGCCACTCTGGTGAAGTTCTCAAAAGTTGATTGGGACAGACTCTGCAAAAGTTTCAGGGAGTTTTTGTGGTCCTTAGCAAACACCAAGACTTGGAACTTTGTCTCATGGGAACAAGTGTGCTCTAGGAAAGAAGATGGGGGCTGGGGAATCCCAGATATCATCAAGCCGGTCTCCTAGCCAAGTGGATCACAAGAGCGGAGTTAGATCAGTCATGGGGACAATCATCACAAGGAGGAAACTAGGTGAAGCTGAAGGTTTGGGGCAAAAGTGGACTGGCACCCACTGGCTAGACAAATTGATCTTCCCATGCAGCATCAAAATCAAAGGCTCTGAACACATTCAGAGACTAGTTCGGAGTTAGAAGGAATCTCTTTTAAATGTTGAGTGGAATGGTTCTGCAAGAGGAGACTCCTCACTACTGCAGAGTATCTAGCTATGCAAGGCTGCTTTTAAAGATGGTGTCCCACCCATACTCAGGAATAAAAAGCTTGCCAAGAGACTGCACAACAAAGGGCTGAAAACATCTAAGGACTTGTGGAGCAGCAGCTCCCAGCAATGGGAACTACCAATTGATGTTTAGAAAAAGTTGAGCAGAGATGAGAAACTTTTCTTGGTAGACTTAATTAGTAGGATTAGAGACTCTTGGCCCACTGCAAGATTTCTCTCTCTGGAGAAATGCATCAGAGAATGGAAGTTAAGGAAATAAGGCTCGATAAGAATATTAAGAATTATAATGTCAGGTCTGATAAGTGGATTGAGAAACTAGTAAGGAGCTAGAACAAACAGGGCATTCATCTTACTCCACAATACTGTAGGAAGAGGACTTCCAAGGTGTGGAAATCTTCAGGCTCCACAAGACTGGACCTAATGCTCTGGAGAGTCCTCCATCTGAAGCTTCCAGTAAGGGAAGTTATAGCAAAATGGGGGGTTGGCAACCCCAGGTGCCCTATGTGCAGATGTAAAAAAGAATCAACCTATCATGCACTATGGGAATGTGGGGCAGTCCATCCCATCTAGAAAAAAGTAAGCATCATGTTAAGAGATTGTGGAGTGATTGATCACATCAACTGGAGACAAGCCCTAATTGGATGCAAAGGCGGGATGAACCCAGCAACCTACAGTGTTTGGCACTCAATCAGAGCTCTCATTATCTTTGAAATCTGGAAATGTGAAAATCTAGTAGTACATTATGGCCCCAGTAAAGCCCCCTCTCTCACTCTAGAGGGAGTCAAAAAGATATTCTTTTGCAAGCCTGTAAGCTGGCCAGTAACAATGGAGCTTCCATTAGGAAAGAAGCAAAAAAGATAATCCTTAGGAAGCTACTGGAAGCTTAAAGTTTAACATGTGGGTGATGTATCTTTCATTGATACTAATATAATAATATCTTTTGCATTCAAAAAAATGTGCAAGATAAAGGTAAGATATCATAGGTATCGTTGGGTCATCTTCTCATGTTCATCGATTGATGAAGAAAGGCACTCGCCTGAGTACATCTATGGTAAGCATTTCCAACCCTTAGAGAAGAAGCAAAGTGATCATGATGGTGATGATGCGCTTGTGCATGATGATGGTCATGGGTTCCTTTCACTATTGGGCTCATTGGCATCATCCCATGGAGATGATAAGCAACAACAATGATTAAGAAGAAGAAGCAAAAGGGTAGTCCCATCCTCGATCGCACCATGAGGAAGGAGGTTCAGTGTTGATGAAGTAGTGCTTTTGTGCGTGACGATAGATAAGACACAACCACCCGGCGGGGTGCTTTATTGCATGCTGGGACTAGACCGTCCAGGCACCCGAAAAAGCCACCGCCATCAGCGCTCAAAATCTTTTCTAAGGTTTCTTGCAAAATTTTGTGCTTCAAAGAGACGAATGTGCACGCCTGAGAAATGAAGATACATTGCCATTAATAATGGGATACAAGACATACAACCCCTCACGCCACACCACATTTATTCCCACTAGTCGCTTGGCCTTCCACATGATGGTCCCACATGCTCAAATTTAAGTGCACTTTTATCCTAAAAGGTAGAATATGATGGGTTGATGGGATGCCCAATAGACGTTTCAACAACGCCCCCCCACACCCCGAATTAAAAGGATCTTTAGTATATACTAGTATTGGATCCGTGCGTTGCTGCGGGCAAGTAGAGTTCCAGAAAAAATAGGCTCGATTTTTACAAGATTTAGGTCATGTTTTAAGTAAACACAATACATTATTTCAAGTGACTTCATATATACATATCTCAAAATAACATCCATGTCTCGTAGATTTATAGCGAAAACAAAAATATCATTGTAATGTAGCATATGAAGATGCAAAAAGGACCATTATTATATATTCTCAAAATGCACCACAAAATACGTATTCTCAGTCAATAATGTCAGAATCAATGAATTGAATTCTTCGCTTGTGAGAAGGATCATTCATTTGTCTCCTCACAATACGCTCTCTATTGTAAAGCGGTGATCCATCCCGCACATGCTCTACTATCGATGAATACAAAGGACCTGCACAAACGACACAACGATAAATCAAATCTCAAAAGGACCTGCACATAACGACACATCAATAAATAAAATCTTAAAGAAATCTTATAATAGAAAAACATAATCAAAATTACCTCGTACAATAGAACATCGAGTGGATGGTACATGAGGAGCTCTAGTATAAAACCATAATGAATACCAATGGTCATGATGGATGTAAGAAACAACCAGTCATCGGGTACTGAATACCCCTCAAATGATGCAAAGCATCTGTCCATCTCTCTCCAAAACAAATGGACACCCCACTCCTCATCAAGAACACCGATCCCGTACATCTCGATGCCTTCATCGACAACTCTTTCCATAAACGTATCAATGTCATGCAATATTCTAAAATCAAAGCATAACAAATAGGTTATACAATTATTTATATATAGGTTCAAAAAATATTTATAGTATTGCTTGATTGAATATTTCCAGTTAACTTTAGAACTTTGATAGAGTTCCATAGAAAGGAACGACACAATGCTACATTAACAATATCCTCACGTCTTCCCTTCATAATAACAAGTAAGATTTGTCTAAAATCTCTCCCCAGTAATACAACCTTTCCACCAAATGGCTTATCTGAGAATAATACATCTTGTAAGCTCCTATCCAATGCTTCAAAAGCATAACGATGAATCGCAAATAATGAGCTTATAAACTCTCAAAACCTCTGCAAGTTGTCCATGTACAGGGATTTTGCAAGTTGAAGAATTGTTTAGCTCCAGAGGTATCTTGAATCTAGAATGTGCAGTACGTCCATTCGCCCCAAGAGTAGAGAAGCAATACTTGACGATGCAGTGGCCAAAGCAACATGCCCTTGTCCACGTACTCGCGCAAGCAAGCAATTATACAAATAGGTCTTACCCGATCCCCCCGGACCATCTAGGAAAAAAATGTCACCTGTATCTGTCGCAATTGCATACATTACAACATCTAAAGCAACACGCTGTGGCTATCTGTTAATGTTGACTCCATAGCACTTGACAGGTTAGATTGTTTGACAGTATCAAAAGATCTCTCTTCCAAAAGCAATCTATTTTCACCCAAGACTTCCAAATCAGTTCTGTTTAGTTCAGGCATTCCTTCAAAATCTGCCAAATGTCCGTCTCTGAGAGCACGAAGAATTTCTTCTAAATGCAGTAGTGCTGAGTTTCAGCTAATTGTTCAATACCAGTGAACTATTTTCTTTCCACCACTGCTCATTTTATTAGCGTTTTTTTTAAGTAATTTTCGAGTTCTCGCATTATTTTTTGCAAGAATTAAAAATGTCTGCTAGGCGTAGTGTGTCCCCATCGCCTTCTACTTCTCTAGGTTTTTCCAATCTCTTGTCCTCGGTCGCGGGTTTGACCCCGACCGAATTGTCAGGCCGTACACGCCCAACCGTTGTTCGGTCCGAAGTGCGCTCGTCGATCACGCGTGATCCGCCAGCGCCCTCCTCGTCTATTGACCCCGCCTTAGGACCCGGCGAGCCCGCAGCGGCCGCATTGGCTGATGACCCCTTTCTGGCTGATGAGCCAGAGGACATGAACACTGACATCGCCGAGGGGACCGAGGAGGACCTCTTGGATTATGACGACGACGACTATGACCTATTGGACCCTGTTGATGTCCTGACAGAGACGGAGCTCTCTAGTGGACTGTTTAAATATATTAATGCCAAATTGAACACTATGGGTAAAGTCCAGGCTGATTTAGTAACGATGCTACAGAGCATCTCCACACGGTTAGATGCACTGACAGCCGCCTCGGCTAGTACTCCGACTCCTCGTGGTAGCCGAGCTCCTACGGCACGGGTGAGCGTAGCCTCGCCAGTAATTGCAGGAGTACAGGCCGCCGATGCGCCTGCTGCGGGGCCGTCCGTCGACAGCTTCGTCGTTGTTAAAAGACTTAAAGCCGCCTAGTTTTGGTGGCGAGGAAAAGGAGAGAAACAAGGACTCAGTCAATATGTTTCTAGCGAAGTGGTCAGATTTGCACGCGCTGCGACAGCAACCTAGCCGTATACAACCCGTAGTAGAGGCTAGTCTCTCATTAACCGGCAAAGCGTACAAGTGGTGGATGAGTTTGATAACTCGCCCTGCCACTTGGACGGAATTTGAAACAATGTTTCGAAAAGAATTTTTGCCTGTTAATGAGGCAGAGAGAAGCTGGGAGTTATGGGACAAGTGCTCGATGGAGAACAAATCCCTAACTCAGTACATCTCAAACTACAGGGAGATAGTACTCAAGCTAAAGGGAATCGATGCATTCCAGACATTGCGAGGCTTTAAGAGAGGCCTCAAAGATGATTATCTTGAGTACGTAGAGCCCTTACAGCCTAAAGACTTAGCAGAGGCAATTCAATATGCACAGATGTTTGATGACATCAAGTGCCGTAGGACGCGTGGTGGTTCTGGCAGGGCTGAGAGTAGTGAAAAGAGGAGGTCAGCAGGCCTTAAAAGAAAAGGGTTCCGCAGTGAGAAACAAGGGGATAGGACGGACCAGGAAGGACAGTTTGGTCATTGGTCTAAAAAACCGCGACCATCCAGGAAAAAAAGAGACACCGAAATCCAAAAATAAAGAGCAGTATATTAAAGCGCGAAAGGAAAATCGCTGCTTTAATTGCAATGAAGTAGGGCACACGAAGGCTGAGTGTCCAAAGCCTAAAGCTAGCACGAGTGGCAACGAGACAAAAAAAGATGGTAAATCTTCTAGGCAGTTGCATACAGTGCAGAGACTCCCTCTCAGTTCCGCAGAGTTCAGAGAGGTGACAGTGTGTCATTGTGATGAGCATCACGCTTGTTCAGTGACACCAGCGATGTGGCAGCCTACTGTAGGTCCGCATGACATAGTGCACATGTATGGCACCATAGGTGGTCGTAGAGTCATAGTTTTTATTGATGATGGAGCTAGCCACAACTTCTTGAACTACTCGTTAGTCAAGAAGTTGGGGTTGACTGAGACCCGGAGTGATCATGAATATACTTTTGGCCTAGCCAACGGATATGACAAAACGGTATGGAATACCGTAGTATTGGGGGTCCCATTATCTATGCAGGACTATGAGGCTCCGCTTGACTTTCAGGTCATGCACTTAGCCAGAGCAGACGTATATCTAGGCAGGGAGTGGCTGTATGGCTTGGGCCCTAGTCTTGGGCCCTAGTCTAGCTCGGAATTACTTACATAATACGCTATGTTTTAAGCACGGAGGTAGAGTCATCACCCTGCAGGGCGATCGTACTGTCCCTGCCACACCACTTATTTCCTCCATGGAGCTGTGTACAGCGGTCCGCAGAGACCAGATAGCAGAGGTATATGCTTGTTACCCTCTTTTGAATTCTGTTTCCGTAGATGAAACGATAAATGATGTTTGCGTAGACAAACAAGGAAAACAAAATAACCTTGGACGAGACCCACTGTTTGAAAACCTTGTTTGGCATGCATGTGATTCAAACAAGAAAAAATCCAAGGTGAATGAGACATTAAAGAAAAAGTACGTAGATACTTTAATGAATTTATTAGAGAAATTTCAGGATGTTTTTCCTGATGATTTACCAGATGGTTTACCACCATCTAGAGAAGTAGACCATGGCATCGAAGTTATGCCAGGATCAAAACCTATAAGCAAACCTGCTTATAGATTAAGCCACTCCGAGGCACAGGAGGTGGAAAAACAATTGACGGAATATTTGAACAAAGGCTTTATTCGGCCTAGTTCAAGTGCGTGGGCATCGTCTATTCTTCTGGTAAAGACGAAAGACGGATCTATGCGGATGTGCATAGACTATAGGGCTCTTAATCAGAAGAACAAGTATCCAATGCCACGCATGGATGAGTTGTTATCAACTCTATGGATCGAGATACTTTACAAAAATAGACCTGAGATCTGGGTATCATCAGGTTAGAATAAAAGCAGAAGATGTTGCGAAGACAGCATTTAGGACCCGTTTCGGGCATTTTGAGTTTTTGGTTATGCCATTTGGGCTAACCAATGCTCCAGCGATGTTTATGACGTTGATGGATAGTATTTTACGTCCATATCTGGGAAAATTCGTAGTAGTTTTCCTAGATGATATTCTTGTGTACAGTAAGACACAGAAAGAACACATAGAGCATTTGCGTCTAGTGTTCGAGTTGTTGCGAGAGCACAAACTATTTGCAAAGAAGAGCAAATGTGAATTTTTTGAAACAAAAATTCACTATCTTGGCCATATTATATCCGCCGATGGTACGCGGATGGAGCCAGAAAAAGTAGAGGCTATTCTTAAATGGCCAGCGCCGAAGAATCTCGAGGAACTGCAGATTTTCCTTGGCATGTCGGGGTTCTACCGACAGTATGTAAAGGACTACGCGAAGATCGCAGTCCCGTTAACTGACCAGTTACGGTCAAAAACTAAAAACATTAGTTGGGGGGAAGCCCAACAGAAGAGCTTTGATAAGCTCAAGGTGACCGTAGGAGCTGCACCTATTTTGACTATTGTCGATCCAAATGAGCTGTTTGTTTTGGAAAGAGACGCTAGTAATGAGGCCATTGGGGCCGTACTTATGCAAAGGGGACGCCCAATTGCATTTGAAAGTAAAAAGTTAGATCGTGCACAGCGTAACTACTCGGCTTACGAGCGAGAGTTACTAGCGATAGTTCATGCACTGAAAAAGTGGAGACACTATTTATATGGTGCTACTTTTGAGGTCCGGACGGACCATGAAAGTCTGAAATGGCTTTCAAGTCAAAATGAATTGAAGGGTAGAAAAGCTCGGTGGGCGAAGATTCTACAGGAGTTTGACCTTCAGATACGTTACCAGAAAGGTAAGTATAATGTGGTGGCAGATGCACTTAGTCGCATGCCACAGATTAATGAACTTAGTTTCACAGTCTTCAAGAATGATTTCTTGGAGTCACTACGTGGTTTATGTGAGCATGATCCATCTTTTATAGAGGTCTGGCGCGCTGTACGCGTACACACTTCTTCACAGACGCGACCACCTCCCTCGTTTTGGCACGTATTGCTAGTCTGGAGAGACTGGCCGAAGGTGCAACGAGAAGGGAAGTGAGAGTTAGTCCGGAGCGACTAGCCGTGTCTTCTGGGTATAGTTTGGAGCCGGAGAGTTCTGACGTAGGCCCTTCATCACCTTTGACTGCCACGGCTTCAAAGGGGAGTGATAAACTTCGTCGGGGGGAGAAATATGCTAATTACTCCATTGACGCGACGGGTACTTACTCTACAAGGGTAGAATATGTGTACCAACTATTGGTGACTTTCGGGCCCAAATTCTTAAAGAAAGTCATGATAGTCCAAGTGCGGGTCATCCTGGGATTCAGAAGACCTATGCACTAGTAAAAAGACAGTTTTATTGGCCTAGTTTGTTTAAGGATGTCCAGACTTATGTGCTGAAATGCAATAAGTGCCAGGTCAATAAACATGAACGTCTTAAGGTTGGAGGACTACTCCATCCGCTGGAGATTCCTCAAGGGAAATGGGAAAGCATTTCCATGGATTTCATTACCGGTTTACCCAAGACGAGGGAATGACTCGGTGTGGGTGGTAGTGGATAGGTTAACTAAAATGGCAAAGTTTATTGCCACGAAGAAAACTGTTAAAACGCCAAAGTTGGCAAAACTCTTTATTGAACATCTCTACAAGCTATATGGCCTGCCCGCAGATATAGTGTCGGATAGAGATAGAAAGTTCAACAGTCATTTTTGGAGGGAAGTCTTCAAAAAGTTGGATACTACTCTGAGTATGAGTACGACAGATCATCCGGAGTCTGATGGTCAAACTGAAAGAGTTAACCAAATTCTAGAGGATATGTTGCGTTCTTATGTTAGTAAGAAGCAATCTAATTGGGAAGAGTACTTGCCCTTATTGGAGTTTGCCTATAACAGCTCCAAACACTCTGTGACTGGATTTACACCATTCATGTTAATGTATGGATTCCAGCCGAGATCTCCGATGGCTGTAGGCCTAGAAAAGGAGAAGATTCAATCTGCCAAGGATTTCCTTGAAGATATGAATGATATGCTCAGAGCCACACGTGAGAGCATTCGTAGCGCTCAGGATCGTGCTAAAACTTATGCGGATAAAGGACGAAGAAAGGTGACCTTTGCAGAAGGTGACTTTGTATTCCTCAAGGTTCCTGCGCAGTCAGAAACCATGAAAACGGGAAAGTGTGATAAACTTTCTCCGAGATATTGTGGTCCTTTTAAAATCCTTAAGAAGATTGGGGACGTAGCATATAAAATTGAGTTACCGGAGAGTTCTTAAGTCCATCCTATCTTCCATGTCAGTAAACTGAAGAAATCAGTTCACAGGTTAGAGAACACAGTTTCTCTAGAGATTTTGGTGGACTTGATAGAGCCACCAAAGATACCACATGAACCTGAAAAGATTCTAGAGTATCGTGACAGACAAACCCGACATAAAGTGTACTAGGAGGTACTTGTTAAATGGACAGATAGGGATGAGGAGGTGGCAACCTGGGGGAACGCCGTAGTGCAATTTTCAAAAGGTTTTCCCAGTTTGTTTTCGAGGACGAAAACTCTTCTTAAGGGGGGGGTAATGTCATGTAGGCTGTAATGCCTGTGAGACCGACGCGGCAGACCGGATGGCCATGTCCGGGGTTCAGTGGGAGAGGACGCCCATGGGCGGCCAGGCTAGTGTGGACGGTAGGCCACACACTATATAGCCTGGGGGATGAGGGGCAATCCTCATTCTTCCTCTATGGCTGGGTGGTGAGCCAGAGGCCGTCCCCTCTCGTGGTAACGCCCGTAGAGCGGCGTCACGGATATCTAACACCCCTGCTTCTCGATAACTGGTATAGAAAATCTTCTATCATTTCTTCTCGAAATCTCTCCCACAATATTCCTGTACAGGAAGGCTCACAAAATAGCAATATGATACCAAAAGACATCTCAACTGCAAGGCATTTTGCATGGATGATGCTTCCTCCATACATGTAACCCATTCAGAATCATCTTCCAGTATCCCTCTGGCAATGCAAGCTGCCTTGAAAGAAGGATAGATGTGACCATTGAGCGAACGCAAATCTTCAAATGACTTAGATCCTTTACATATTGTAAGAAGGAGGCGAACATAGTATGCCTCACCTGCCAAAGGAGCTACAAAGTACATGCGCCCTATAGTGTTTCCAATCTTTCTTTTGGTCCATTTCTTCAACCTGGAGTTCCAAGCCCATTATTGAGGGAGATCACTATACAATGTATTGTTTGCTTCAGGATGTTGTTGATTACAGGTAAACCATTCAGTCATAGTAGTCTTGCCTACATTTTCCCTCTGAAAAACATCTGCAATATTATCATCATCTCTGAAGATAACATTATGACCCCCATCTAAGTGTACCTGCAAATCGTTGCACATCAGGCTTCTCATTGTGTGAATCATACTCAAAGAGTCTCCAACATGCCTCTGATGCAGAGACGTAACGTGCATCCAAATACCTCAGAATCTCATCGACTACGCAAGCAGTATTAATATCCCCACCTTGTACAGTGCTAAATCTTATTGTTGCTCTGTCATGCCCCTTGTATATGTACTTGTAAAGATATTTCACTGCTACTATTGTTGAGCATATTTCCACATTTACATGAGCATTATATGTGACTGAAAGATAAGGGTTATATGGCACAACCCATCTATTATCAACATTACACTTTTTCAATGCCACAGTTCTTCCATCATTTCGACACATATACACGGGGTAACCACTCTCATCCACAGTAGTCTCTTGTGCAAAAGCTCATGGATAGTTCCTTGTGCCTTTCCCTTTATCCATACAAATTGCACTTGGATTGAATGGCCCACCACCACAGGGCCCATGGATATTGCAATGCAACATGACATCATGCCGACTAGAAAACATTTGCTTGTCAGGCAATTCGGCACATACTAATCTGTCATAGTCTTGGACAGTCTTAGGTTTATGGGCACTATCCAAGATCAATAACGTGTGTGAATGAGGCAATCCTCTTTTTTGGAACTCAATGACACTCACATATCCAATCACCTTATCAAAGAGCTCCTTCTTCATGATATTTTTCATCATATCTGAATGTTTTTGGTGAAATACTCTAGTAGTCAAATTAGGCCGGTCATCACATGCACTTTGCCCCGGGAGTAAAGCATCTAATACCTCTGGCCACTTTGGGTTACAGATGAAAGTAATGAATAAATCAGGATTACCCTTTGAACGAACAATTGCCATGGCATCCTGATAAAGTTGATACATTTGTCATGGCCCGCCAGTAAAACTAGAAGGTAACACTATTTTGCTTCCCACTGCCCTTCCTGCAATACCACTTCCACTTCCTTCTACATGAAGCATGTCTGCTAAATCGCTATAAACCTCTGAACACAAACTTATTTGATTATGGCGTAGCCAAGATATCGTGACTCTTCAACACTGCAATAGGCATCAACCATAAACTGTTGCAACAACCTTCCACCACGTAGAAAGCATGCATTTATATCTGGGCAAATTTGCAATTGATAAGCATAGTATTGTCGTTGTCACACAATGACCATTTCTCAATGCACTCACTTGTGCATCAGCATAAGGGATTCTCAAGTGCCATCCATCCTCCCCTCTTGGAAATAACATGACGTACAAAAGAGGCATATAGCACCTATGTAAATTAGAGATGTGTTTGCATGTGCCTTCTCGAGTATAGCACCTATGTAAATTAGAGATGTGTTTGTATGTGCCTTCTCGAGTATGCAATAAAATATCATGATGACCAACATTATGATCATCACCTTGACCAATCATGATACTAGTAATCTCGGAAGCTGTTGGCATTGAGTACTGCCTAGATGTGGATTTCATCTCACATATAGTCATTTTCAATTCCAAACTCGGATTGTCACTCAACATTATTCTCACATACTTAAAAGCTTGTGCAAATGGATTAGAAGTGTGCATCATGGATTGAAGTGCTTCTAGGGTCATGGATTCCAATCCATTCATGACACGTAGTCGATTTTGTAATTCGTGCTAAGTATCAAACACATACAACTATGCAAACTGTGGCTTAGGATTGTACATATTATTGGGGAGACCAAGGACCCAATCCGAAGATAAACAGTCCCATGCACCTTGAAAGTATAGACACTACTATTGCAAAAGAGAGAGTCATCTATTTGTGCACCCAATGATAAAAAAGCCAACACACTATTATAAGCCCTAATGTTTTCTTGAAAATTTTTACTTATAGTGTCAAAAGAGACCTTAATGGCTCAGGTGGTTCAGCACAAGTGAAGGAACAGACACACGCCCATGTTTACAATAATATTTGCCAAGAACTTGTCCACAACTCATCTTCTTTTCACTTGCCCATAACTGTGCTCCACAAAACCCACACTCATGTGTCATCCCTCCTAATGAGTGGCTTAAAGTGCAGGAATATACCAAAGGCCAAGTAGCTGCATGTATACCTTGTACGGGCGGGAGTTCATGGAGGATAGACAAAACCCCTCCCTTTTTTTTTCAAATACATAAGAGGGAATTTCTCCAATACTCTCCCTTCTTATTGTATCAGCAAATGGCACTTCTCTCTCTTCATGGCAAAAAAGGAAGACATTGTAATTGCATTACCCTCATTTACTCTTCTAGCTACATTATAAGAGGTTCTATTTCTAGCCGATGAAGCGACGGTACCTTCTTGTAAGTCTCAAACTTTCAACCAGTGATATCCTTGAATAAACTCCACTTGCCATTTCCCTTGTTATTTCTTTCAAAAGAGTCCTATTCCTATAAATTTCACGGCGGCGAATAATTCTACCACTCTTGTTGAATATCCTTTGATCTTCATGGACAGAAAATAAGGACATTGTAGTTGCATCACCCTCATTTGCAAATTCTAATACACTCTCATCCTCTGCCCCACTACTCTTTGACCACCTACCAATACACTTTCATCCTCTATCATTACTCTCTCGCCATCTATTACTACTCTTTCATCAAATATACTGGCTTCTTCATTAACTCCATTCAATGGTGCAAGTACTCTACTAAGAGATTATAAAGCTCTCTCTCTCTATCTCTCTCTCTCTCTCTCTCTCAGGATGACATTTACCCACTTGGGTTCAAGTCTCCCCATCGATTGGGTAGAAATAACCCTCTAAGTCGACGTTAAGCGGTCTTGTCTCTCAAGTGGGTGTGTGTGTGTGTAAAGAGGACAATTCTCACTAACTTTCTATCACCTAAGCGTGGTAAAACTTGGCTAGTGGAATTGCCCTTGGGATGACATTTACCCACTTGGGTTCAAGTCTCCTTGTCAATTGGGTATAAATAACCCTCTAAGTCGATGTTAAGCGGTCTCGTCTCAAGTGGGTGTGTGTGTAAAGAGGACAATTCTCACTACCTTTCTATCACCCAAGCGTGGTAGAAATCGCTAGTGGAATTGCCCTTGGGATGACATTTACCCACCTGGGTTCAAGTCTCATAGAAATAACCCTCTTAGTTTTGACGTTAAGCGGTCTCGTCTCAAGTGGGTGTGTGTGTAAAGAGGACAATTCTCACTACCTTTCTATCACTCAAGCGTGGTAGAAATGGCTAGTGGAATTGCCCTTGGGATGACATTTACCCACCTTGCTTCAAGTCTCCCCATCAATTGGGTAGAAATAA
Source organism: Cibotium barometz (assembly GCF_041138505.1). NCBI lineage: Eukaryota > Viridiplantae > Streptophyta > Polypodiopsida > Cyatheales > Cibotiaceae > Cibotium > Cibotium barometz. The sequence continues at coordinate 26,603,016 of NC_141059.1, read as the reverse complement.
CCCTCTAAGTCGATGTTAAGCGGTCTCGTCGTCTCTCTCTCTCTCTCTCTCTTATATATATATATATATATACATGTATATACATGAATATATATATATAAATGTATATATATATATATATATATATATATATATGTATATATACATGTATATATATGTATATATACATGTATATATATGTATATATACATGTATATATATGTATATATACATGTATATATATGTATATATACATGTATATATATATATATATATGCATATATACACATATATATATACATATATACATATATATATACATACATATATACATGTATATACATACATATATATATATATATATATATATGTATGTATACATATACATATACATATACATATACATATACATATATATACATACATGTATATATATGTATACATATACATATACATATATATACATACATGTATATACATATATATACATATATATATATATATATACATCCCTCTGACTCAAGCTAGATTTTGCTTGTATGTAGGTAGGTAAATGTCATAAACTTATTTGATCTTTGCCAAGTTTCATCTTTTCTCATGAGCATTAAAATCCTTATGCTCTTATCAAACTATACCAAACTATTCGTATTTAAAAATCATAAATTTTAAAAATAAACATACAATTAAGAAGAAAAACAAAAATAAAGCAAAGTTTTGGTAGCTTACCTCAAAAGACTAAGGAAGACCCAAACTATATGATGACAAATCAACAATATGCCAGCCCTATGAAAAGCTAATGTACCTACACATTGATCCACAAAGTAGAATAGATGAGAGCTCTTTCCACCCCCTTAACTTCATTTCACATTTTTCCAGTTTTCAAAATCTATGGTTCCTAATCCTTAAAACTTACATATATAAAAATAACACACAAAATCTATAATCCTCAAACATTACATATATACTTATAAAAAGATAATAACGGTGTCACAAATATTACAAAAACATTATAAAATCAACATCCAATGTCTTCCAATGTCTTCCAATGACCAAACCAAGCTTAGAAATCTCTCTCTCTCTCTCTCTCTCTCTCTCTCTCTCTCTCTCTCTCTCTTCCCCCCATGTACATATAAGAGACAAAAAGCCATAAAAAGATAATTTTCTATAAAAAACCATTAAAAGAGACATTCTCTATAATCTCCCTATAAATACTAAGAGATTATATCCACATATATAAATCAATCTCTCTCTCTCTATCTCCCTCTCTCTCGCAATGGTATCTGAGAGACAAAAAGGACCACCATTATCATTCGAGTACTTAGAGCCCAAAGTTACCAAAAGATAATACTGTCATAAGCATTACAAAAGGATCATAACATCAACTCCTAATCGGTGAACCAAATGAATAATTACATTCCACGTGTTTGCAATCTATAACTCATTTTGGTAAGTAAAGGACCATCATTATCATTCGAGTACTTAGAGCCCAAAGTTACAAAAAGATAAATGTGTCATAAGCATTACAAAAGGATCATAAGATCAACTCCTAATTGGTGAACCAAATTAATAATTACATTCCACGTGTTTGCAATCTACGACTCATTTTGGTAAGTAAAGCCCCAAACCTATTCAATGTTACTTTAAGGCTTGATACTTCCATTCCAAGCCTATCAACATGGGCACTTAGCTTGTCTTGTTGCTCTTTTATAGCATCAATTGTCTTTCGACAACCAATATCACAAAGGTGTGCTTCTCCGAAAGCACCACATGTATCCATTATGCGGAGGTAGTTAGCTTCGATAATATCCTTGATCTCGTCATTGCCACTTATAATGGCAGAAACTGATTCTTGAGTTGAACTGCTCTCCCCACTTCCATGATTTCTTATGCATTGACCAAGACCAGTAATCAATCTCTCCACATTTAACACATGGGAGTTTGTGTCGTTGAACAAATGGAGTATATTCTCTAATGTTACATTTATTGTCTTCTTTCCATTCTAAATCTTCTTACCATGGTTGCGTTGCACCCACTTAGTAGAGGTTTTTAGTTTCCTCTAGCATTGCTTAAAAGCATGCATTATTCGTCGAGTCTTCTCATTATCTTCTCTTGCCTTAGATTGTTGAGGTCTTGAATACTCTGCACACGATGTCTTCTATCCTCAATGTCCATGGAACACCTCACAATTTCCTCCTTGTTATCCATACTGTACATCATTAAGAAATATATTAATGAAATATTTTTTTATTTTATTTAATCTAGAAGAAATTATGGATTATGAAAATAATCCAAACAGTGAATCACAAACTAAATCACATGTATGTAGAATAGATTAAGACCCAACTACGCTCAAGTGAATGAATGGTAAAAAGGTATCCACATGAATATATATATATATATGTATGTATGTATGTATGTATATTTATATGTATATGTATATGCATATACATACATATATATATGTATATGTATTTGTATATACATCTATATATGTCTGAAGGCGGTTCACCTAGTTTTAGCTTTTAGGAAACTCATTTAAAAAGATGGATGAGAGTGCGGGCTCAAGGGATTCACCTAGGAATATGTAAAATATCATGTGAGTTAAACAGAAGGAGCTTACAATTTCATCGACTTACATAAAGTTTTATAATGAAAAAAGTTGTAAGTTTAACCCATAGTTTATTACCTTGAAGTTAACAAAATGGGTATATTTAAAACATCAAGCTTCATAGATCAAAGAGTTTTAAACTACTCCTTTAGTGAACTCCCTTACACTTATTGTGAGAACCACTCTCTTTGTCGCAACAACATGCATGTTCCCCATGTAGAGGACACATATTGTTTGAACAACATGCATGTTCCCCATGTAGAGGACACGTATTGTGTCAACTTCATAAAGAAATCTGTTCTTGAAGGCGTTCATGTCAATAATTCGAGCATAAGAGGTATGAGGGGCAATGCTCTCTGAGTCACCAACACCAAGAAGCCTTTCGACATACATGCCGATCATCATGCAAGTCGCGAGATCAATTGCAAGGCAATAGTCGTCAATGTAGAAGGGATTTGGTCCCATGGGCTTCTTAGGTATCGCAACAAAAACCAAGGCAGTGATCGATCATTTCCTTCTGGCCATGGCGAAGGGGCTGCCACCATTGGCCGCACCGTTGACATCGAGCCATTCACCGAGGGTTGGCTCAGGGCCACGCCAGCCGACATTTTGTTTCAGGAGACCTACCCCGAGGAGGTTTATGTTCCTAAGAAAGAGGAGGACTAGGAAGGGCCTTTCTCTCTTGTTGTATTGCTGAAGAAGACATGGAGTAATTCTTGATAAGGAGCTCGTTGTAGCAGAGGAAACAGCTCAAAGAAGCATCTCATCGGCCCTAAACGTTGCGGATTAGGTGTAAAATAGTAGGTGAAAATTTGGAAAATTGTATGGTAGGTCAAAACTTGGCTGCCATCCTGCTGCCCACACGACTCTTGAGGGTACGAAGGGAGCAAGATACAGTACTTCTTTCCCAATGGGAAGAGCAACAAAGCACAGAGAAGAGCGAGCGTGGTGTGGGCGTTGTGGAGCTAGATTGGTGTTGACGCTTGCCATGGCCGCCCACCCCCTCGCATCGTGAGAATGGGCCGTGCACCCGAGCCTTTTATAAATAGCCTCATCTCCCATCCATGAATGCATTGAGTTCAAGGTAATAGCGTAGTACGAGTTCTAGTTTGCAGCGCATTTTTGTGTGCTTTTTAAAACCTTCTTTTGCCTCCTACTGTGTGTGGGGGGTGAGGCCTTCAGTCAATGTTTGCACAGCTGAGCAACGGGAGACAAAAAAGGCAAACAAACTTGCGAAGTTGATGTGAGAGGAGATTGGGAGTTGGTAGTGCATGGCACCTCTCTTCTCTTCAAGTTTATAAGCCTTGTTTACATCAGCTTCCCTCTCTCCGTCTTTTGTCTCTTCCTCTACAATAACACG